>NC_083109.1:9661568-10861568 GCF_949774975.1 Lagenorhynchus albirostris
GAGTAAAAACATTCCTAGTGGGCCTTCCCTGGTGGCAAGGGTCTGCCTGCCGATGCAGGGGACACGGGTTCGTGCCCCGGTCCGGGAAGATCCTACATGCCGCGGAGCGAATAGGCCCATGAGCCATGGCCGCTGAGCCTGCGCGTCCGGAGCCTGTGCACCGCAACGGGAGAAGCCACAACAGTGAGAGGCCTGCGTACCGCAAAAAAAAACCAAACATTCCTAGTAATCTTATCCTTCTGCTTTCTGGTCACTCATCTTTCCATGGCTCCCTCTTGTCCTCCTGTCCAAGTCCACAGTCCTCACCACTCCACCCTCATCTCTCCCTACTCCAACCTCAAATTCCATGCTCCAGCCTCACTGAGTTACTTGTGGTTCCCATAGCATCCTGGGTCTCTTTTAGCATACACCATGCTCATGCATTCATTGTTCATCTTGTTTATCAGGTACCTGCACTGTTGTAGGTGTTAGAAAGACAGCAGTAAGACAGAATTGCTGCCCTCATGAAGCTTACAGACAATGAATGAATGAATTAAATATTCTGTATGTCAGATCATGATAAAGGCTTTGGTAGAAAAACAAAGGAAAAGGGATTAGTGAGTTCTGAAAGGGAGAAAATACCTGTAAGTCAAAAGTGGAGGAACAGGGAAAGTCACTCTGACAACATGGCATTTGAGCAAAAACCAGAAAGAGGTGAGGGGTGGTGTACATGCTGGTAGGAAGAGGGGTCCATGTGGTCAGGTTGGAGTCAGCAGAGCAGAACGTAGTAGACAAGATGATAAGGGCTGGGGAAGAAGAGCACCACGTAGGCGCTTGACAGCCTTTATGAGGACTTGGACATTAACTTGTAATCTATGCCCTAACATAGTATCTGAGCTATCATACATGCTCAGTGTTTTTTATTCAGGGGTTGAAAACTCTAAGGAGCCAAGAAGCTACTGGAAATATGAAAGAGGGATGCCTGGTCTCAGTGAGGCTCCAATAACTGCCGCCACATGCAGTATGTTCCCGAGGCCCACACATCACACATCTCTGGGCCAGCTGTAGCTGGTAGGCCACCGATGTACAGCATCTGTTGTCGTTCAGTGTCTGTTTCATGAATGCATCAGGAAGAGAAGACACTACAGGGTAGCATTTTTGAGAAATATTGTGAACAGCAACCATATTCTAGAACTGAATGTTTGTGTCCCCTCGAAATTCCTGTGTTGAAATCTAATCCCCAATGTGATGGTATGTGGAGGTGGGGCCTTTGGGAGGTGATTAGGTCATGAGGGTGGAGCCCTCATGAATAGGATTAATACCCTAATGAGAAAAGTCCATGCTGTCTGCCATGTGAGGATATAATAAGAAGATAGCCATCTATAAAACCCAGAAGTGGACTCTCATCTGAATCAGATCTGCCGGCACCTTGATCTTGGACTTCTACACTCCAGAACTGTGAGAAATAAATTTCTTCTGTTTATAAGTTACCCAGTCCATGTTATAGCAGCTCGAATTAACTAAGACACCTTCCATCTCATTGATGGATCAAAAATTTGAGTATTCCTCTCTAACATACTATCAAAGTACCCATGTTCTGAAAAATGATGCTTCCTACATTCTGCTGCCCAGCGATTACTGCATCTTCCCGAAGTTAATGAGACAGTTCTGGCCTCTGTAACTCTTTCCATGCTTCTTCTGCAAGAGCTGTTAATTTAACAGAGCAGAAGTAAACCTATATATTAAATTTCCTTATTTGTCACTAGAAAGGATTGCTATCTTTAAATGCAGATGTAAACAACAAAAAAGGAACTTTGTTTAAAAACGAGCCAGTTAAGCATAAGTGTGGGGAGGATTTTCTGTTGGCTTTAACTGGGGACATGCTGAATATGCAGTGATTTTTTTTACATTAATAATAATAGGAACCAGTAGATAGTGGCACCTCAGCACAATTCTAATTTAATGAGAAACAATAAAATAGTTTTCCAAAGGGGCCTATTTAGGTCCAAGAAAGGGGATATTAAAGTTCCAAGATTTATTCTACTTTCATTAAGGTATGCTGATACACATTTTCTGAGCCTATATTTTACTCACTGCTTAGACCTCTCTCTTTATAATTTTCTTACTTGTAAGGGAATTAGACTGGTATTTTCCAGGACAAATAACTTTTAGACAAAGTATTTAAACTGAACCAATTTATTCCCAGCGCAAGTAAGGTTGATCAAAATCCTATATCATTCAGACAGCCCTGTGAGGCATATTTTTAATATATTTAGATACCATTAACTGCAAAACCATAAGAATCAACTACTAAGAAATGGTTTTTAGAAAAGAATTGAATATACATAAAAGAATTGAAAATACATAAAACTCCTAGTATTGTCTTTGAATTGGTGTTTTTCAAATTAATTGCACAAGTTAACCAATATGTATCAGTCATTGAAGTGTTCAAGCAGTATGCTCTGTGAGGTCAGATATGAGAATGAGGATGACGATGATAATGACGATGGTGATGATGGTGATGATAATGGTGACAACAGTGAGAGTTGACATAAATTGAACCCTTTCTACCTGGTAGATACTGTGCTAAGCACATTAGATCCCTTGCTTGATTTGATCCTAACATTCATTATGTGCTAAGATCTATGTTAAATGTATGAAAGCCCTTTCTAACACCTTGCAAGTCACATTGTGCTCCCATTTTACAGATGAAGAAACTGACACTGTGACAAGTTGAGCAACCAAGAATCACCTAACCACATGGTACCTAGAGAGAGGTGTTCACAAGGGCAGCAGAAATTGGAGAGCCCTACCCCTGGGGAATATTGAAGGCTTTGTCACAGGTACTGCTCTCGTACACCCTGCAACATCTCTAGTGAGAGGAAGGGCCCTGAATGGGGAAAAAAATACTTCCTAACATTCATTAAGCACTTCCTACCTGCCAGGCATTGTTCTAAGTCCTATATTTCCTTTATCCTCATAATAAGTGCACGAGGAGACAGCATTGATATTCTGCTTTACGGGGGGGAAGACAGCGGCACAAGGGTGGTTTGTCCATGAACACATGACTACAAATGGTGAGGGAAATGTAAAGCCAGACCTTGCGTTCTTAGCAGTACTGTATCTCAACTGTTCATGACCCAGCCCTTGGACTAAGCTTAGTATTGAAGGAACAGTCCTGCACCCTTCAGATGGCCACATGGGCCAGGGGCACCCAGCACCAAAGAAAGTGACTCCAGACTGAAAGACAGCTTTGGGGGATACTCATAAAATCCGGCAGCTTTTTTGCTGTCCTATAGAGAACTAAGATTCTTGAAAAAATTATATGGAGACAGTTAGATTACTCACCAACTCTGGGGTGTGACCTTGGAATAAACACACTGGATTTGATGCAAAAGAAAAAGGCATGTGACATTGTGCATAGTCATGATGCAAATTCATACAGTTTATACAGAGATGTCTAGCAAAGTCCCTGCCTTCCAGAAACACAAACTCTAACATGAATTTGGGGAGAAGGGAGCAGCACAGACCACCATGAGATTGAGGGCGCAGAAAGCAGCCAGCACTCCACCATGTTACAAAATGCCAGCGCTCAGTCCTTTGTCTGGTTCAAGTACAAGCTCTTTTCCAGCGCTCCAAATGCGGTCGAGAGATCTGCTCTTCATTCAATGGGGAGACATTGAGGTTTCTCAATCAGAGCATAAGATGGCCAGAGCTGCCCTTCTAAGAGTACAATTTAGTGCTGTTCATAAGATGGCATTGAATAGGAGAGACTGCAAGTGTAGAGACTCCATTGGGAACTGTTGTGAAAACCCTGGGATCTTGAACGTAAAGAGTAGCAGCGAGAAGAGAGAAGGGGCGATGCAAAGAGCAAAGTTCAGAAGACACAAGACAAAAATCGGAAAAGCTGCGCGTTATCTATGTAGGCTTGGGGCCAGAGGCTCTGGAGGGCCTGCAGAAACTAGCGTGAATCCTGGCTCCACCATTACCTCACCCTCGGACAACGACTCAACCTTCCTAAGCATCAGCTTCTCCATCTGTATAATAAAGATAACAATGTCCCCATCGCTTAGGACTTTTAGGACGCTTATGTAAGTGTATAAGGCATTTGGCACACTGAACAAATATTTGGCAAGCACTCAGTAAATTCTACCTACTGATATCACCAGTGTTTTTATGCCTGTTAAAAGAGCTAATAATGTTCCTACATTCTTCTTTTAAAGGATACTCATTGGGAGTTCCCTGGTGGCCTGGTGGTTAGGATTCCGACCTTTTACTGCCGTGGCCCAGGTTCAGTCCCCGGTCAGGGAACTGAGATCCTGCAAGCCGCATGGCCAAAAACAAACAAACAAACATACAAAAGGAAAACCGTTTTATACAGCAGAAATTAACATAATGTAAATCAACTATACTTCAATTTAAAAAAAACAGTTAAATAAATAAAGGATGCTCATTTACTAGTTAATAAAGGAAGGAAGGAAAGAAACCAACAGTTGCAAAAAGGAAAAACCCATGAGAAACCTTTTCTTCATACCCTTGCATTAAAATGTCCTCTGTGAAGGTGTCAGATGGTGTCCACTTGGGTGGCTGAACGAGAGTCCCTGATTGGAGCAAATGAATAAATGAATAAATGTACTACAATTTAAGACCTAACCATGGTTTATAATCTGGCCAACTCTCAGTCCTGGGGAATAAGTGTCAACCTGATATCTATCTAACCTGAACGAAGTTTCAAAATCTGGAGATAGATCTGCTGGCTGTAACCCAATCTTCGGCAACTTGAGTTCCACGGCAACCCCAACTCTGTGATGTTCTAGCTCTGATATACATCCAGTGCTATCAGTACATCACTGAGCACCCATGAAACCCACTTCCAAGTTAATCCCAAATGCATCAACATTTATGCAGTGCTTGCAGTGTGTCAGACATTGTGCTAATGGGTTCACATACAGCTTTTTCTTTGAGAAAATGGAAGTATAATCAAAACATAGACTGTAAAATCCCACAAAGTCTACTATTTCTCTTTCCCCACCTTCTCCCGCTACAGGACAACTATATACTGAATTCTTTTCATGAAAACTTAAATACAGGCTCCTGCTAAGTAGGTATGGTCGATCACCTGCTTAAACCTCATAAGGTTTCCCATAACACTTATAACGGAATCTAAATTTATTAACATGATCTTCAAGGCCCTGCATGATTTAGCCCACACATCTCTCCCGCTTCCTAATGCCTTCTGTTTCTAAACTCTACTCCCTCACCATCCTTGTTTCCTCTGGAGAATATACTAAGTTTGTTTCTACTTCAGGACCTTTGCCTTTGCAATACGTCCCCTCTGCCTGGAAAGCTCTCGCCCTGGATCTTCCTTCTCACGGCCAGCTCCTCGTCATCATCCACATCTTGGCTCAAATGTCACTTTATCAAAGAGGTCTTGCCTCACAGCCCTTTCTGAAAGCAACGTAGCATACTCCCAGAGGTATTCTGGAGCTGGCGTATGCTGTGGGCATCTGTTCCCAACTCCTAGTCATGTTGGTAGCTTGAAATCAGCCGTGATGGGAGTATTTACACTAAAGAAATTGGCAAACACTACAAATCAGGGCTTTCCCCCCGCAGAGAACCAGAGGTTGAACACTTACCAGCATGCAGCTGCCTACTTCTATTCCCCATCTGTTACTGCCCAAAACATGGTTTTTCTCATTTTCTTCATAGCACCCATCACTCTGAAATCATCTTTTCTATGTGTTACTTTTTTATTAACTCTCTTCCAGATATAATCTAAAGAGAGTAAAGACATAATCCAAATTGCTCCTTGCCATATCCCCAACACTCAGAAGCATGTGCATAAGAACTTTAAAAATTCTTTTTGAAAGAATGAATTAATTCCATACACTCTCTTTACATTATGTGCCCCAATGTATTCAAGATTCTGAATTTCCTAATAGAGGTCTTAACCTAATAGAGGTTAAGATATTTTCAACCTAGAATTTTCTAGTAGCTACAGCTGCAAGAACTATCAAAATTGACAGTGTATGTATGCCTTACCAGTCATCAGCTAAGAAATGGAATGATTATTTAAAACATCATTTACTAGTTTCCCTACTCTATAATACCTGTTTGGAAATTGTGAAGAGTTCAACCTTGTCTCTTTTCATTCTAGAGTTCCGCATAGAATAATGTCTCCCTTCTGAAGGGCACTTACTGTATAATCCCTTTGTTAGGATAACAGGACCATCTAGCCCATTCCATCTTGCTGCAATTTGATCCTGGGTTAATTGCACCCTGTCACTAGCCAAGATTGACACTGTTACGTTTTCTCTCTTCACTAAGACTAGTTCATTATGGAGGCAGCTTTTTGAAGACTCAAATTCTTGAAGACCTTTCACAGCGGCATGAATGGGACGAAGGAGTTTTCCTGGGATTTTCCTGGTGGCCCACAGGATCAGTACATCACCAAAAGTAAGAAATGAGGGGGAAAATTGGCCACAAGAGGAAAGAAAATATCAATCATTTGGAAGGTTGGCAAGCAGCATCGAATGGGCAAAGGGAGAGAGGAGCAATTAAACAATCACTGTAATCGATTATCCAAGCATGCTGGATAATATCGATGGGAAACACCGCTTAAGAAAAGTATGGCAAACCTGAAGTGTATAGAAATAGAGTCCCGAACTTAAATGCCTGTAGGAGCTAAGCAGGTAACATAAATATTGAGGCAAATAGGATATCAAATAATATGGGTGGTACAGGGGCAAACTGAAGACTCCATCTACCTTTAAAGGGGGCAACATAAACCCAGCTCCAGCCAATTTCTTCCAAGAGGGAATATGGAACCTGTAATGTCAGATTGTAATGGACTTTGTTGATTGCCTCCCAATACCCATTCTCCACTTCTTTGTCCATGCAATCCCCTCCCCTATGTGACCCAGAGAATGTTGATCTTATTCCCCTTGCATTCTCCAGGGCTGGCGCCATATTGGTCTAAGCCAATTTTCCTTGTCAGTGATTTATATAGGAATGGGCATATGACCCAATTTTAGCCAATAACACATGAGAAAAGGCCACCTTGATGCCTGAACTTCCAAAGAAAGAAACAAGAAGAGATGGTCTTTCTTCCTTTGAACAGATTTGTGTCTCTCTGAAATGCCAGAAGTGGTTGTCACCATCTTGCCACACAGAACCCAGGACACCTGGAGCAGATCTCAGACACACCACACCTGGAACCAACCTCTGAAATTTGTTTTATATGAGATAACAGATTTTCTTATGGTTTAAACCCAGCCAGACTAAGAAGGTTTTATTTGTTACTTGCAGGCAAAACTACCCCGAAGGGATATACCAAACTTCTACCTTCTCAAGAGAAGTAGGAAATTTCATTTTTTGTGATCCCATTTAAAAAATCTTGGCCACTAATTTTTAATATTTTACAGGAGAGCCCCCTCTGATTAAAACAACACAAAACAGAACAGACTTCAATAAGAATGGGGGTGAGGCATTTGTTTTCAACTCTTGGCCTAGCTTGCCCCCTTAATTTTCAGCTCTCAGTGGAATCTATCCCAAATTGCACATCACAGGGACGGTCCAAGTTCCTGGAACTTTACATATTGTGTCACCCTTGATCAAGAGAACACTCATCCCTGCCTGACTCTCAGAGTTTCACTTTCTGCATAAGTTAGATAGAATATCCATATCGAAATACACCCTAGTGTGGTGCTCAGCAAAAGAGATGTGGGGCTATTGGAGAGAAGACCTCCAAGAAATGAAAAGGTTTGTTAATTAAGTTTCTTTGCAAGAAAAATGTCATGAAAATGAGAAAATACTTACCTTATTAAAGTCCAGCAAAACCAATAAACTTAAATTACTATGTATATTAACATGGTTAGCTCTGCAAATAGTTCTCTTGCCTTCTCAGCTTTGCACATAATTTGTCCCCTCTTGAAAATTACCTTCTCCTGCTCCCTTTGCTCATCCATAGTTTACCTAGATTTTTTTTGAATTTTGTTTTATTTTATTTTTATACTGCAGGTTCTTATTAGTCATCAATTTTATACACATCAGTGTATACATGTCAATCCCAATCGCCCAATTCATCACACCACCACCCCACCCCACCCCCTGCTGCTTTACCCCCTTGGTGTCCATACGTTTGTTCTCTACATCTGTGTCTCTATTTCTGCCCTAAAAAACGGTTCATCTGTACCATTTTTCTAGGTTCCACATATATGCGTTAATATACGATATTTGTTTTTCTCTTTCTGACTTACTTCACTCTGCATGACAGTCTCTAGATCCATCCACGTCTCTACAAATGACCCAATTTCGTTCCTTTTTATGGCTGAGTAACATTCCATTGTATATATGTACCACATCTTATTTATCCATTCATCTGTCGATGGGCATTCAGGTTGCTTCCATGACCAGGCTATTGTAAATAGTGCTGCAATGAACACATGTGTCTTTTTGAATTATGGTTTTCTCTGGGTATATGTCCAGTAGTCAGATTGCTGGATCATATGGTAATTCTATCTTTAGTTTTTTAAGGAACCTCCATACTTGTTCTCCATAGTGGCTGTATCAATTTACATTCCCACCAACAGTGCAAGAGGGTTCCCTTTTCCCCACACCCTCTCCAGCATTTGTTGTTTGTAGATTTTCTGATGATGCCCATTCTAACTGGTGTGAGGTGATACCTCATTGTAGTTTTGATTTGCATTTCTCTAATAATTAGTGACGTTGAGCAGCTCTTCATGTGCTTCTTGGCCATCTGTATGTCTTCTTTGGAGAAATGTCTATTTAGGACTTCTGCCCATTTTTGGATTGGGTTGTTTGTTTTTTGTTTTGTTTTGTTTTGTTTTGTTTTGTTTAATATTGAGCTGCATGAGCTGTTTATATATTTTGGAGATTAATCCTTTGTCCGTTGATTCGTTTGCAAATATTTTCTCCCATTCTGAGGGTTTTCTTTTTGTCTTGTTTATGGTTTCCTTTGCTATGCAAAACCTTTGAAGTTTCATTAGGTCCCATTTGTTTATTTTTGTTTTTATTTCCATTACTCTAGGAGGTGGATCAAAAAAGATCTTGCTGTGATTTATGTCAAAGAGTGTCCTTCCTATGATTTCCTCTAAGAGTTTTATAGTGTCTGGTCTTACATTTAGGTCTCTAATCCATTTTAAGTTTATTTTTGAGTATGGTGTTAGGGAGTGTTCTAATTTCACTCTTTTACATGTAGCTCTCCAGTTTTCCCAGCACCACTTGTTGAAGACACTGTCTTTTCTCCATTGAATATCCTTGCCTCCTTTGTCATAGATTAGTTGACCATAGGTGCGTGGGTTTGTCTCTGGGCTTTTTATCTTGTTCCATTGATCTATGTCTCTGTTTTTGTGCCAGTACCATACTGTCTTGATTACTGTAGCTTTGTAGTATAGTCTGAAGCCAGAGAGTCTGATTCCTCCAGCTCTGCTTTTTTCCCTCAAGACAGCTTTGGCTATTCGGAGCCTTTTGTGTCTCCATACAAATTTTAAGATTTTTTGTTCTAGTTCCATAAAAAGTGCCATTGGTAATTTGATAGGGATTGCATTGAATCTGTAGATTGCTTTGGGTAGTATAGTCATTTTCACAATGTTGATTCTTCCAATCCATGAACATGGTATATCTCTCCATCTGTTGGTATCATCTTTATTTTCTTTCATCAGTGTCTTATAATTTTCTGCATACAGCTCTTTTGTCTCCCTAGCTGGGTTTATTCCTAGGTATTTTATTCTTTTTGTTGCAGTGGTAAATGGGAGTGTTTCCTTAATTTCTCTTTCAGATTCTTCATCATTAGTGTATAGGAATGCAAGAGATTTCTGTGCATTAATTTTGTATCCTGCAATTTTACCAAATTCATTAATTAGCTCTAGTAGTTTTCTGGTGGCATCTTTAGGATTCTCTATGTATAGTCTCATGTCATCTGCAAATAGTGACAGTTTTACTTCTTCTTTTCCAATCTGTATTCCTTTTCTTTCTTTTTCTTCTCTGATTGCCATGGCTAGGACTTCCAAAAGTATGTTGAATAATAGTGGCGAGAGTGTACATCCTTGTCTTGTACCTGGTCTTAGAGGAAATGCTTTCACTTCTTCACCATTGAGAATGACGTTTGCTGTGGGTTTGTCATATATGGCCTTTATTATGTTGAGGTAGGTTCCTTCTATGCCCAGTTTCTGGAGAGTTTTTATCATAAATGGGTGTTGAATTTTGTCAAAAGCTTTTTCTGCATCTATTGAGATGATCATATGGTTTTTATTCTTCAATTTGATAATATGGTGTATCACACTGATTGATTTGCATATATTGAAGAATCCTTGCATCCCTGGGATAAATCCCACTTGATCATGGTGTATGATCCTTTTAATGTGTTATTGGATTCTGTTTGCTAGTATTTTATTGAGGATTTTTGCATCTATATTCATCAGTGATATTGGTCTGTAATTTTCTTTTTTGTAGTATCTTTGTCTGCTTTTGGTATCAGGGTGATGGTGGCCTCATAGAATGAGTTTGGGAGTGTTCCTTCCTCTGCAATTTTTTGGAAGATTTTGAGAAGGATAGGTGTTAACTCTTCTCTAAATGTTTGATAGAATTCACCTGTGAAGCCATCTGGTCCTGGGCTTTTGTTTGTTGGAAGATTTTGTTGTTGTTGTTGTTGTTGGAAGATTTTTAATCACAGTTTCAATGTCATTACTTGTGATTGGTCTGTTCATATTTTCTATTTCTTCCTGGTTCAGTCTTGGAAGGTTATACCTTTCTAAGAATTTGTCCATTTCTTCCAGGTTGTCCATTTTATTAGCATAGACTTGCTTTTAGTAGTCTCTTAGGATGCTTTGTATTTCTGGGGTGTCTGCTGTAATTTCTCCTTTTTCATTTCTAATTTTATTGATTTGAGTCCTCTCCCTCTTTTTCTTGATGAGTCTGGCTAATGGTTTATCAATTTTGTTTATCTTCTCAAAGAACCAGCTTTTAGTTTTATTGATCTTTGGTGTTGTTTTCTTTGTTTCTATTTCTTATTTCTGCTCTGATCTTTATGATTTCTTTCCTTCTGCTAACCTTGGGTTTTGTTTGTTCTTCTTTCTCTAGTTCCTTTAGGTGTAAGGTTAGATTGTTTATTTGAGATTTTTCTTGTTTCTTGAGGTAGGCTTGTATAGCTATAAACTTCCCTGTTAGAACTGCTTTTGCTGCATCCCATAGGTTTTGGATCATCATGTTTTCATTGTCATTTGTCTCTAGGCTTTTTTTTAATTTCCTCTTTGATTTCTTCAGTGATCTCTTGGTCATTTAGCAACATATTGTTTAGCCTCCATGTGTTTGTTTTTTATGGTTTTTTCCCTGTAATTCATTTCTAATCTCATAGCATTGTGGTCAGAAAAGATGCTTGATATGATTTCAATTTACTGAGGCTTGATTTGTGACCCAAGATGTGATCTATCCTGGAGAATGTTCCATGTGCACTTGAGAAGAAATTGTAATCTGCTGTTTTTGGATGGAATGTCCTATAAATATCAATTAAATCTATCTGGTCTATTGTGTCACTTAAAGCTTCTGTTTTCTTATTTATTTTCACTTTGGATGATCTGTCCATTGGTGTAAGTGAGGTGTTAAAGTCCCCCACTATTATTGTGTTACTGTCGATTTCCTCTTTTATAGCTGTTAGCAGTTGCCTTATGTATAGAGGTGCTCGTATGTTGGATGCATATATATTTATAATTGTTATATCTTCTTCTTGGATTGCTCCCTTGATCTTTATGTAGTGTCCTTCCTTGTCTCTTGTAACATTCTTTATTTTAAAGTCCATTTTATCTGATATGAGTGGTGCTACTCCAGCTTTCTTTTGATTTCCATTTGCATGGAATAATTTTTTCCATACCCTCACTTTCAGTCTGTATGTGTCCCTAGGTCTGAAGTGGTTCTCTTGCAGACAGCATATATATGGGTCTTGTTTTTGTATCCATTCAGCAAGCCTTTGTCTTTTGGTTGGAGAATTTAATTCATTCATGTTTAAGGTAATTATCAATATGTATGTTCCTATTACCATATTCTTAGTCGTTTGGGGTTTGTTTTTGTAGGTCCTTTTCTTCTCTTGTGTTTCTCACTTAGAGAAGTTCCTTTAGCGTTTGTTGTAGAGCTGGTTTGGTGGTGCTGAATTCCCTCAGCTTTTGCTTGTCTGTAAAGCTTTTGATTTCTCCATCGAATCTGAATGAGGTCCTTGCCGGCTAGAGTAATCTTGGCTATAGGTTCTTCCCTTTGATCACTTTAAGTATATCATGCCACCCCCTTTTGGCTTATAGAGTTTCTGCTGAGACATCAGCTGTTAACCTTATGGGAGTTCCCTTGTATGTTATTTGTCATTTTTCCCTTGCTGCTTTCAATAATTTTTCTTTGTCTTTAATTTCTGTCAGTTTGATTACTATCTGTCTCGGTGTGTTTCTCCTTGGACTTATACTGTATGGGACTCTCTGCAGTTCCTGGACTTGGGTGGCTATTTCCTTTCCCATGTTAGGGAAGTTTTTGACTCTAATCTCTTCAAATATTTCCTTGGGTCCTTTCTCTCTCTCTTCTCCTTCTGGGACCCCTATAATGAGAATGTTTTTGCGTTTAATATTGTCCCAGAAGTCTCTTAGGCTGTCTTCATTTCTTTTCATTCTTTTTTCTTTATTCTGTTCCGTGGCAATGAATTCCACCATTCTGTGTTCCAGGTCACTTATCCGTTCTTCTGCCTCAGTTATTCTGCTATTGATTCCTTCTAGTGTAGTTTTGATTTCAGTTATTGTATTGTTCATATCTGTTTGTTTGTTCTTTAATTCTTCTAGGTCTTTTTTAAACATTTCTTGCATCTTCTCACTCTTTGCCTCCATTTTTTTCCCAAGGTCCTAGATCATCTTCACTATCATTATTCTGAATTCTTTTTCTGGAAGGTTGCCTATCTCCACTTCATTTAGTTGTTTTCTGGGGTTTTATCTTGTTCCTTCATCTGGTACATAGCCCTCTGTCTTTTCATCTTGTCTCTCTTTCTGTGAATGTGGTTTTTGTTCCACAGGCTGCAGGATTGTAGTTCTTCTTGCTTCCGCTGTCTGCCCTCTGGTGGATGAGCCTATCTAAGAGGCTTGTGCAAGTTTCCTGATGGAAGGACTGGTGGTGGGTAGAGCTGGGTGTTGCTGTGGTCGGCAGAGCTCAGTAAAACTTTAATCCACTTGACTGCCAATGGGTGGGGCTGGGTTTCCTCCCTGTTGGCTGTTTGACCTGAGGCAACCCAACACTGGAGCCTCCCAGGGCTCTTTGGTGGGGCTAATGGTGGACTCTGGGAGGGCTCACCCCAAGGAGTACTTCCCAGAACTTCTGCTGCCAGTGTCCTTGTCCTCACAGTGAGCCACAGCCACCCCCTGCCTCTGCAGGAGACCCTCCAACACCAGCAGGTAGGTCTGGTTCAGTCTCGTACGGGGTCACTGCTCCTTCCCCTGGGTCCCGATGCGCACACTACTTTGTGTGTGCCCTCCAAGAGTGGAATTTCTGTTTCCCCTAGTCCTATCTAAGCCCTGCAATCAAATCCCACCAGCCTTCAAAGTCTGATTCTCTAGGAATTCCTCCTGCCGTTGCCGGACCCCCAGGTTGGGAAGCCTGATGTGGGGCTCAGAACCTTCACTCCAGTGGGTGGACATCTGTGATATAAGTGTTCTCCAGTTTGTGAGTCAGCCACCCAGCGGTTATGGGATTTGATTTTTATTGTGATTGCACCCCTCCTACTGTCTCACTGTGGCTTCTCCTTTGTCTTTGGATGTGGGTTATCTTTTTTGGTGAGTTCCAGTGTCTTCCTGTCAATGACTGTTCAGCAGTTAGTTGTGATTCTGGTGTTCTCACAAGAGGGAGTGAGAGCAGGTCCTTCTACTCCGCCATCTTGGTTCAGGGCCTACCCAGATTTTTAAGACCCAATTGAAAGTCTACCTCATCAAAAAGCTGCTTCAGATGGAGGTTTCTCAAACTGCTTAGGTGTGGTTCACACATCAGCTATGGTTACAGCGTGATCTGGAGCCATCTGTCTGTTGAACAGTATATTTCAGACTCCGGGACCCAGAATTGCTGGGTCTGGGCTTGAGAATCTGCATATTATATGCTCTTCAAGTAAGTTTTCTACACATTATGTTTGGGAGACACTGTTCCAATGTGCTCACAATTATATCATTGTGATGGAATTTTGAATGATAACCTGTGTTTATTTTCATATAATTCTTTCCAAGGAGGTCATGTCAACTCAACTAGATTATATGTTCCTCAAGAACAAAGACCTTATTTTATACTTCCACATTCTTATTTATCCTCTGAGATACATGAGATGCTGTTTCCTCCTGTAATTCAGCAAAACGCCGATTTATTGTTGAGCGGTTTTTTTGAGGATTAAATGAGATAATAAAAAAAATTAAAATATATTGAATCCTAACTATGTATTAAGACACAGTTATAAGCCTTAGACACTTTATTTCATTTAATCTTTAAAACAACCCTAAGAGGGTGGGGAATCATCCCCTTCTTGCCAAGGTGGTAACCGAGCCCCAGAGAGGTTAGGAAGTCTGGAAAGTTCACATAGCCAATAAGAGTGGAGCCAGATTTCAAAGCCACATTCCTCTGATTCAAAAGTCTATGCTTTTACTCCTATCCCGATGGCTGCACAAATATGTTACTGGTAATATACAAGTCCTGGGACGCAGTAAAACACCCAAAAGGTACTAGTGCCTAGAGGCAAGGCATGTTAAAACATCCAACCTAGACCTTGGAGCTGGAGAAAAATTGCTTCACTCTTCTTCTATCTAGAGTAATCCTGTATTGGGATCAAACTAATCCCAAGAGTACAGAACTGAGGCCCATCTCGGAAGACACGGGGTCCTCATAGAAGAAACTCAGGGAAAGCAACAGTTCAGGTTGGAAAACCCATCAGGATGGAAGCAACCACTGAGGCCATAGCAACGGCCTGGGCAGGAGGACCCTCTGGCACATTTATTGGTCCATGCAGTGTTCTCAACTGCAGCTGCCCGAGATGTTGTTTTTAAACTAATGCGGATGCCCGGGCCCTAGCCACATCTTTTGATTTCATTGTTCTGGCGTCTGCCCAGGTGATCCTGATAGAAGCCCAGGCTTAGAAATCCAGCTGACAACAGACTTGCCCTCCCTTAGCACTGATCCCTTTGTAGCCTGCCCTATGGACCTTCTTCTGCTCATCCCTTTTTTCATCATGAATGGCCCCCCTCCTGGTGCTTGGTACATAGCAGGCACTGCAGAAATACTTGTTGAAAAATGATGAGTAAGTGAATTTTGAAACTTGCTACCCTAAAGTAGCTCGTTTAGCCTATTTCCTATCCTCTAATTCCTCCCTCACCTGCCCTTGATGAGCAGTCTAGGCAGTCAGGAAAACTGGCACTCCATTATCTAACCTTCTCCAGAACACTGTTAACTCATAAAAGTGTTAAAAGAGTTTAACTCTAACAGCTGCACTCTTCCGGGGCACGGTTCTCCATGGGTGTCTCATGTTGCTGCATGCCCTGGGAGCAGAGGCCCTCCCAACTTTTGCTCTGGACCATCTTCTCCAGGATGTTCATATAAGCAAATAGCCTTGGCAGACAGAGACAGCAGCTCCCTCCAGGCAGAGGGCAGATTTGCTTCCTGGCCAGGATAATAATGTCCCCCTCCGGGGCAAAGAGTGGGGAAGCTTGCTAGCAGCCTCCTTATAAAAGACTGGGGTTTCCTAAGCTCAAGCTTCCTAAGCTGTAATATCAACCCCAGCATGTGCAGCATCTACCTCAGCCACTGCACATCACCCCCATGAGCCCTGGGGGCAACCGGAAGGGATGCAGACACAAAGCTCATGCCACCTGCTGTGCTGTGAGTAATAAAGTCTTTTGTCTCTGACGACCCAGGCCAGAATCTTCTGCCAGAATCCATGGAACTGTGACTCACTTGTTCGTGTGCAAATAGAGTAGAAATCTCAGATCCTTCACAGTTCTTGACAAACTCCTATACATTTCTCCAGATTCCCCACTGCAAGGTTTCTTTGGACCTCACCCCAAACTATGCCCTGCCTTCTGTTCACTAGAGTTGGAAGAGAGCTTTAGGAAGAGAATTTTGTCACTTAGCAAACCGGTTAAAATTACCAGCTTATAAATTTGCCTTCCTCACGAAACTGAAGTTACTTAGAAACAGGAACTAAGTGATATTGATTAATAGAGCTGATGCCAATAAAATAAAGTCCTTCACACATGATCTGTGTATCCTCATCTCCCTACCCCATCTTGCTTGCCTTCTCTCTACCCCTCTCCACCTCGCCCACTCTTTGCAACCACACTGGCCTCCCAGCCACTCCTGCCTCAGTGCTTTGCCCTCACTGTTCCCTCAGCCTGGAGTGTTCTTCCATCTGATTCTCACATGGATTCCCTTCTGCATTCCGGCCTCTGACTCCCACAATTATTTAAGCTGCCTGAGAAGCTTCATCTGTTTTGCTCACTGTCGTATCCTCGGTGCTAAGCCCTGTTCTAAGAACACTGCCCACCACACAATAGGTACTCAGTCAATACTCACTGAATAGATGAACGAATTAAGGAATAAAAGCACCTAGCACAGCTACTTGTATATAATAGGTGTTCTGTAAAAGTGGCTGCTGTGAAGGTGACCATGGTGGATATACAAGTTTTAGCAACACCCAACACACAAAATGTCACATCACATTTCTTTATTTCTCGAGATTAAGTTCAATCTGCTTCAAGCCTTCTCTGTTGGGCTGGTGAAAAACTCAATCTCTGTCATTGGGAGGAGACTTTCTAACCCTCTCTAGGATCATACAAGAACCCCAGGGGGCAGACACAGTGCAGAACACTCAGAAGGGATTTTTGATTTTTAGATGATAGCCACCACTGCTGATACATGCTGTGCCCCCCAAAACACACACACTCTTTCTCCTAAAGACTAGTGTCTGTAGAACACTACAGATAGCCCCTCTAAGGCTCTGCCACCTCCTGGGGCACTGCAAAAGAGGGATCAGACCCATTCTACCAGCAAAAATGCGACAGCAAATCCACTTTACCAGCTCTGGGGTAGCTCCCCAACCTCTCTCTCTTCCATCTGCTCCCACCTCCACCTCCTGTAAGTGCTCTTCCCAACTCCCTCCAGCACAATACCCTTCAAACAGCTTTAGATTTTCCAAATTTTAAGCTGGGAAAATTTTGTCTTTGGCCCTACTACACATAAGCTGCTATAAAATGTTAAATGAGGCATTTAAACAGACTTGTTGAAATTCAACCAGGCAAATTCAAAGTCTCAGTTCCCTTCTTCGTATGGCAGGAGAAATACATCAGAGAGAACAAAATACACAGTGATACCCAATAAATCACCTGCCACATTAGAATTAGTCTTTGTGTGCGTCCCAGCATTTAGCACAGTGCCTGGCTCATAGGTGTTGAACAAACATTTGAGGAATTCATGTCTGAATGAATAAATTGAATTTAGCTAAATTAAATTTACCTAAACAAATGGCCTCTAGGGTGGACATCTCCCTAGAAGATGCTTTGCTCCTGAAGAATCTCATTCTACTCTCCTCCACCCTTCTGTGGGCTCCACGGGGCTGACATTATGCTTTCTGGTTGGGTTTGCTTTATGAGATGTACCAGCAGGCTATCTCAGGGAGGGAGGAGAGTAAGATCGAGGTATAAATTCTCTCCACCCCTGGTCAATTTCAGTGGTGTCACAAAGAGCTGTGTTCCATGTTTCAAGCAGTGTTTGTTATGGTCTGAATGTTTATGTCCCTCCAAAATTCATATGTTGAAACTCTAATCCCAGTGTGATGGTATATGGAAGTGGGGCCTTTAGAAGGTGATTAGGTCATGAGGGTGGAGCCCTCGTGAATGAAATTAGTGCCCTTATTAGAAGAGGCCAGAGAGCTAGCTCTCTCTTTTTCTGCCATGTGAGGATACAAGGAGAAGGTGGCAGCCTGCAACTCAGAAGAGGGCTCTCACCTGAACATGGCCATGTTGGCACCCTGATCTCAGACTCTGGTCTCCAGAACTGTGAGAAAGAAATTTATGCTACTTATAAGCCACCCTGTCTGTGGTGTTTTGTTATAGTAGCCCAAGCTGACTAAGAACAGACAAGCAGAACAACAAGGAGATATATAAATGTTTGCATACATGTGTATGTGTATGTCTATGTGTGTGTGTGTGTGTGTGTGTGTGTGTGTGTGTGTGTGTGTGTATGCCTACATATGCATCTGTATTTGTTTCAAGGATTTGACCATAAGCCCTTGAGGCATGAGGTGACATTAAGCCGTCTCTGTACAGCTGTTTTCTCCGTGTCACATGCTGGAGCTTGGGGTCCGCAGGGCAGGCCGTCAGGAGGGAAGAGGGATGTGAACCTGGGAGAGCCAAGACAAGCTGAAACCCACAAGAATGAGCTGGGGCCCATGCAGTCAGACTGAAACCTGAGTCAGTTCTTGTTGCCTCTGACTGTGGAGATGGTGTCCTGTAGCAGCGGGGCCCTTCATCATGGAGCTGAACACATACCTGGCCCTAGAGTCAGAGAAGCCAAAGGAGGAACCAGGAAAAGGGGATCAAGGGCAGGCCTAGGCCAAGGAGGTGAGCCAGCAGATGAGTGGTGACAACGAGTGTGAGCCCCAAAAAGCCTGCGGCTCCATATCGCCCTCCAGATCCCACACGAGAATCTCTCTGTGACCCGCCCTGACCACACATCTCCAATGAGGGGATTCTGGGAGGCATAGTGCACCCCAGCTGTGGGGGCACATGCAAAGCCAGCACCTCCCTCAAGGAAAGCTCACAGCTCTGCCTAGAAGCCCCCTCCTCATAGCCACCATCCTTGCAGGATCTCTCTCCATCTAGTAAACTCTCCTCCCCTTCCCCCTAATGGTCAGGGGGTGGAGGCCAGTGCCCCAGGCCCACCATCCCCAGGGTACTGCTGGTCCCTGGTGGTTTCCACGCACAATGCCCATATTGCAGTCAATACTCTTCATACATTCTCCTCAAATTACCCAATTGGAGTGTGCCATCTGTTCCCTGCGGGGACCCTGATGAAGAGTACACCCACCCTTGGTGCAGAGGAACAAACAGAACATGAATTGGTAGATTTATTTATTGTTTTTCTCTGCTGGAGATAGATTTGTTTAAAAATATTAATTGGGCATCTACAAATGAAGCACCTGTGTCCCAAATAAGCATGCTAGGGATACAGATATGGGCATGAGACACGGATTCCCTGCTCCAAAGGGGCTCACCATCCAGTAGAGGAGCTAGATAATAACTATATTTGCTTCCTACAGTCTAAAGCAGTAGATGCATAAACTGGTGATGCTCGTGAAGTTTCTAGGACCTCCTGAAGGAATTTTAATGGTGACTTATGAAACAGTTATTGTAATAGGATTGTATCTCTGGAGATACCGTGTATTTTGTCTCACTTTTAAGAATACACCCCCTGACAACCTGAAACTAATACAACATTGTAAATCAACTATACTTCAACAACAACAAAAAAATTTAAAATATACCCCTGACAGATGGTAAATAGACGTATCATGGTGATCATTTTGCAGTGTATAGAAATATTGAATCAATATGTTGTGTGCCTGGAACTAACATAGTGTTGTAGGTCAATTATGCTTCAATAAATTATATATATATTTATTTATTTATTTATTTATTTATTTATAAACAGACATATATAGCCCTGAATGAAAGAAAAGGGGACTTATCATGAAGACATGATGCTGCGTGGCTAACTCTGTACTAGGTTCTTTACAGACAATATCTCACTTCATCTTCAGACAGTGTCACAAAAATGAGTGAACAGATTATTGTCTCCTCTGGGTAAATGGAGAAACTGAGACAGGGAGAGGTAAAGTCGCCAACCAAGGTCACACAGCTAATGAGGGTAGTAAATTGTATGTTTATTTTTGGTCTGGGCTCCCTATGTGCAAGGAATCGTGCTAAATGCTTTATTTTTTAAAAGCCTTACAACAAGCCTAATATGGTAGGTGTTATTGCTACTCCTCCTTTAACGCAAGAGGGAACATCCGTGTAGAGGGGACACAGAGATATTAAGAGAAGAGGCAGGAACTGAACCCAGCTCAGCCTGCTGTCAGGGCCCACCCTCTTTCTGGTCTTTGCCAGAATCCATAAAACACAATTGACAGGGCATGTGTTACGGCTGCGTTTCCTGAATATCTTCCTCCGTAAATGCAGAGAGATCTACATATCTACAGAGATACAGCCCCGCATATCCACTATAGTCTATTCAACACGTAATACAGATATTCCATCTAATGCTTCAAGCTGTTCTCCTTCTAGCATTGAATTATTCGCTTCTCCTAACTCCACTAACCAAGTTTGGGGAGAAAAACGAGCTGCCACATAAGTCTTGATGAGAATAAAGTCTCTTTATTACTATTATTATTCCCCAATGGCCTGTGCAGTATCGTACATAACTTTTTAGTCCTTCATAAAATCCTGTTGATAAACATTTGAAACTCGTGACAATTTTGAAACTTTCATTTGCCGGATCTGTGCTGGCACCGCCGGAATCTAACAATGTGACACGAAGGCAGCACCGTAGCTTTCTGTGACGCTATAAAGAATTTTGCAGCCTCTCTCAGCACCTAATTTATGACATGTGCACTGATGAATGATCAAGATTCACTATTTGCCATTATACGAAACAGGCCAACCAATTCATAATTTTCAGGAAAGCTGGTTTTCACAGCCCTATTAGTTTTACAATTCTGACTTTTGTAAGCTTCAATTTGTTATGTTTAAGCTAGTTGCTCTGAGGAGTCGGAGTGTTCTTCCTGGGGTCGGTCTTAAGATCGATTCTTCCAAACAGAGTTTGTAGAGAAAGATGATGGCAGTGCTGAAAGTGCAATCAGGATAAACTCTAAAAATCCAAGGAGAAAGCAGCAGATGTCCATTCAAGTTGGAAATGCACAGGGTCTTTCCACCTCTCTTCTGTTTATTAAAAAATATATATATAATAAACTGGAAATGATCTGTGTTGTGGTCTATGGGCTGCATTACTGTTATTAGACATTTGCTAAACCAGATCCTGTTTCTGAACTTCACAATATTAATCCTTTTGTCTACTGAGGGATGGTTAAAATGTTAAAATTAGTAAGACATGTATATTCGAAAGGTACTTTTGATCCTGCTCTATATCTGTTCAAATATGTAGGCTTAAAAATAAGTTACTACATGTGCCTGAAATATTTATTAATATATACATAGACTTACAGAATCATTCATTCATTCATGAAACAAATTATTTTTAAGTACCTAGTACAGGAGTTGGCAAACTATAGTCTGCAGACACAATTTAGCCCTCTGCCTGGTTTTTTATAGCCCATAAACTAAGAATGTTTTTTACACTTTTTAAATCAAAAGAACAATAATATATCCTGACATGTGAATTTACATGAATTTCAAATTTCAGTGTCTAAATAAAGTTTTATTGGAACACAGCCACACTCATTTGTTGACATGTTGTTCATGGCCATTTTCACACTTACACTGTCAGAGGTCAGTAGAGTAGACAAAGCCATGTGACCCACAAAGCCTAAAATATTTACTACTTGGCCCTGATCCATTCTATTCCAGTACTGGAAATGAAAAAACAAAAGCAAAAAAAACAAAACGAAGCAAGCTCTTTTCTCATTCATGGCAGCAGTAAATATGTCAGATGGTTACAACTGCTATGGAGAAAAGTAAATTGGTGAAAAGTAAATCAAATACAGACTGATAAGGTGTGTTGAATAGGTGACTCAAATACCAGGGTGGTATTGCCAACAGGGACATGATTTTTGAAATGGTGAATAACTCTTGGTGAATTTCCAAACAAAATAGAGTACAAGTCTCCTTCGGTTTATTCAGTGTGTATTAAAACCGTACAAAGAATACTTTATGCTATATATAAAATGGAATTTGGTTCTAGGTCCTGATAATTATAGTCAGGTTTTTCAACTCGCCGATTGTCTGACACAACACGAGAAAGTCATGCAGGATGTGTAACAATTCTTCATTGTGCTGGACTCTCCCTCACAGGGCAGGATGTTGAGCAACCCTGGCCCTCACTCACTAATTCAACACAGACATTGTAATCTCTGAGAGTGTTGTCAGACATGGAGGGAAGAAGAAGGTTGTGATCCATGAGCCAAGTTTTCAACAAACGAAGAGGGAGGAAGATAGGTAACCACAAAGGAGCGCTCAGTGGTGGGCTGAAGTGTGTAATAACCAGCTCTGATTCATAGCATCTGCCAACCTCCATGGTGTAACTACTCTCACCGTGTCCAATCTCAAGCTACAAACACAATATCACTGAATACAGATGGTGGAAAGATACGTGTTCAACCAGCTCTTCAGAGCCAGTACAGGTTCTAGCTCTAGCAAACCACTGGGATGGGTAGAGGTTGACACAGGCAAAAGGCATGAAACTCAAATGAACAGAGATCTTTCCATGAGTGTGTAGGAAAAATCATCTGAAAGATGCATCAGTGAGTGAAATCCCACAACCCAACTTCCCAACCCAGAAGGACACAGAGGAGGCAGAGATTAACACCTTCCCTTGACTAAAGGGGTGACCTCAGGAATTCAACTGACATGGGAAAGAAAGAAAGCATTTTTTAAAGCTGATAAAGATTTCATAGAGTTTGTTTACTAGGAATCAGAATTCTGGAAGAAAAAAATAATCCGGGGGCATTCTGAAGAGAAGGTATCAGAGGGAGGCTGGGTAAGAAAATCTCCAGCACAGAACACATTCTGGGTGTGACCAAAAGTGAAAGAGAGCCTCTCCCCATCCGGAACTAAATCTGACAGCCATCGGGGAGGCAGTGTTTCAGCAAATACATCTTGCACGCAGCCATCAAATTATTATAATTTAGCTTCAGCAACTACAGTAGCTGCTCAAAAAACACATTACTACGGTAGAGTTCTGCGAAGTATTTTGCACATACAGCAAATGTGGCAAATTTTGCCACTTCGTTGACTTTGTAAAACTGAAAGATCTCCCCCTTTGTCTTGTAGTTTCACTAATTGCATCATTAGCAGAAGGCCATTTGGCGAACATGGAGGAGATAAGAACTACTTTTTCTAAATTTTAAGTGTAAATGCAAGTTAAAATATAAAGATATTCATGCCTTTGTGGTGCAGAACCCACTGGAGATAAGAAAGTCAAGTGATTATAGAGATGTCATCTTAAAAAAATCAAAAGAATTGACTTCTTTCATGTCTAATTGGCATGATTATCCAACGAATCTCAGTTTCTCTATCTTCATAATACAGGCACTCTGATGAAGACAGAAAGGCAGGGTGAATGCAAATGTTTCAGCGCAAGAAGAAAGGGTCTAAAGAAAAAGGGATGCAGGTAGCAGCAGTGGGGGCAGCGCTATGCCCATCACAAACTCTAAGGGGGCAGAAGGAAGTTCCCTCAAAGGGAGGCTGGTGGGCTTCCCTCGTGGCACAGTGGTTGAGAATCTGCCTGCCAATGCAGGGGACAGGGGTTCGAGCCCTGGTCTGGGAAGATCCTACATGCCACGGAGCAACTAAGCCCGTGAGCCACAATTACTGAGCCTGCGCGTCTGGAGCCTGTGCTCTGCAACAAGAGAGGCTGCGATAGTGAGAAGCCCGTGCACCGCGATGAAGAGTGGCCCCCGCTTGCCACAACTAGAGAAAGCCCATGCAAAGAAACGAAGACCCAACACAGCCATAAATAAATAAATAAATAAAATTTTTAAAAAAAAAGGGAGGCTCATAGGGTTTGTAAAAAAGAATCTCCATCCTCCTTTATGTAGCAACAGAATTTCTAGCTGAACACATGGCCACATAACGTCCATATTCCCCAGTCTTGCTGGCAGCTGGGTATAGCCACGTGGTTAAATGATGTGCGAACAGAAGTAATGATATACAACTTGTATCTTCTGCCCTTAAAAAATGGGGGCGGCGGGGGGTGATGCCGTCCCTTCTCCCAACCCCAGCTGCAGTGCATCCCTAACGATAGAAATCCTGGGTCATGAGGACAATAAAGGCGGCATGATAATAGAAAGCAATGGGATAGAAAGACCCAGGGTTCCTAACAGATTTTCAAAGCAGGATTGTCCCATCAGATTGGACTTTTGTTTCTGTGAGACTGAAATAAAATCCTACTGCTTTTAAGTCATCATTGTGGGAGGCCCTGTGCAAAGCAGACCCTAACCCTAACTTATACAGAGTTTGAGTTTTATCATCACAAGCGGACATGGAGAGTGGAATCATAATAACTAATGATGACCTTTGCAGTCAGCATACAGTAGCATTGTTAATCCTAGAACTTTAACAGTCACTGGTGTGAAGTTGTTTTCATAGAAATTTCACAGTTCTGCTAGAGTTCTATCCCACCTAAGATCTATTGCATCAGCTGTTTCAAACAAAGCTTCGAGCCTTTTTCATTTACTAATGTAACCAACCTTGCTTAATCTTGGCATTACGTCTTCACTACTAAACTTGAGGCAGGTGTTCCTTGAGCCCTTCTGAGATCTAAAAGAAGACACCAAATCTCTGAGTTTAAACGGAGCCACTGTAGCTGGAATGGAGCCCAAGAGCCCACAGGAATAGAGAGGAGACACGTTACAAGTCTGATCATCCTATTATCTTCCCACTTATTTCATTTAAAAGCAAGAGTCAAGATTCTTGTTGCTCTGAAAAGAAAGAAAAATGCACACAGGCCCCAAACAAATGTATATGCCTAGTGTGAGAGGAGGCAAAGATGGTCCTCAAACCCAGAGGAATAAAAAGTTTATATACATTATCATTAGTATGTATAGAACTGCCCTTTCTCTAAGATTTTATCGTTCCCGTGTGCTCCTACATATAAGCAACAGAAGACTCCATATTTTTATATTATTTAATACTATAACTTTTAATTACATATTATATAAAATATTATTATAATAGGAAGGGTAATACCTAACCTTTATTAAGTGTCCACTATGTGCCTTCAATCCATTTTTTGCATCATATTCTCAAACCACCTTGTCAGGTAAGTCAAGTAACCACCACCCTATGGATAAGAAGACTGACCCACAGAGAAGACAGACAGCTGGCCAGAGTCACTCAGCCAGGGAGTGGCTGGTCCAGAAATCAAAGCTAGGAAGTCAAACTCTAGAGCCTACATCTTTAAACATTCTTCTTGCCTCTTGACCACAAATGACGGACACAGAGCTGTGCCGACCAGATCTCCCTTCAAGGAAGGATTTGCTGCTCAGCTTCGGATGTATGGTCAGCTGACAGCCAGATATCTGCTCCTGCAGGGTCTACACGTGCGGAAATCCTTCCCAAGGTCATGCCTCGCACAGGGCAGCCTACAAGAGTGACCAAGCAAGGCATCGGTATACAGCCTTGCCATTTGGGCCCAACACAGGACGCTCTGAGGGGCAATACACATGCCAGCCGTTACACTGGGGTTGGTCAAGACTTCATATGCCTGCATCACAATTCCTCTTCTGTCTCTGCTCAATCTTGCTGCCTCACTCTTCCCTCACTCTTCCGAATAAACATCTTGAACCCTAAACTCTGTCTCAGCACCCACATCTGCAACCTGTGTCACCAACTTTACCAATAGAGATGTGCATTAAATGAATGAATGAATATGTGGATATATGATGAATATATTATTTAAGCCTTGGGTTTGGTGTAACACTCCGTTCAGCAAATAAATAATCTCCCACTGTGTTCCAAGCACCTTCCTAGGCAAGAACAAAATAGACAAGGTCTCTGCCCTCAAGGTGCTGATGGCATTTACTGGCCTAAGGTCACTGGTTCTCAATCTTAATCACTCATGAGACCCATCTAGGAAATTTTTTGTGTTTTGGTTTGTTTTAGCCATGCCCGGGCCCCAGTGAAATTCAACTGAATGAGAATAAAGTACAAGCAGAGAACCAAAGGGCGAGGTACCTTATACCAAGACTTCTCAAATTTTCCAGGCATATGAATCACATGGGGCTCAGATTAAAATGCAGACTAATCCAGCAGGTCTTGGTTGTTTCTGGTGCTGTTGGTGCCACACCACCCTAGGGTTAGAAGATCAAGAAAGCATAAGATAAACATAAACAGGGAAACGCAGAGCCCACCATCACATGACTCACAATTACCTGATGGGTTTACATTACAGATTCAGACCCTGCACATTAAGATATTACCAGTTTCAGAGAAACTCCTTCAACATCCTTCTATCACCCTTGTTCCTTTAAGGATGAGACACAGGCTCAACTGACCTATAAGTGTAAATGTTGTCAAAGACAAGAACAGAGAACACCAAACCATTTCTCCTTACACCATTGACATAGTCAAATAAAACTTTGTACAGTTTACTTTTTACATGCTTTACTATTTAGATGCAAAGAATACAGACTCTGTGTGTCTGTGTCTGGCAATTCTGAATGTATCAAGACTTTTCTTCTTTTCTAAACACAGTCATCTTCACAAACAACTTTGACAGTACACTTTCATTTTGTCAGAGTTGCTTGGGATGAAATTTGCTCAGCCATTAAAAGGTGGGAAAGTGCCCTGCTGCTTGTGTAGATGAGAGAAGGCCACTGTTCTGTCAGATGTCAGCTACCCATCAGTCAAGGCCAAGAAAGCGATTGGTACATGATGGGGTTGGTAAGAAGCCCTCCAAACCTTAATTATCAGAGTGTCCCCCAGTTTCGCTGGGCTTGTCATTGACTCCTGACAAGCTCAGAGGCAGACGAAAAGACAAACAGCACATCACCAACTGGTTAATTAGCAGCACAAAGCAACCCAAATTACAAACCCAAGAAAATGTGCCACAGAGTTGCTTTTTGTACATTGGATTTCATCAACACATGCAAAGGGAAATGGTAAATCTTTCATATTTCAAAAATTACCTAGATTGTTCTTGGGATCCTCTTCAGCTGTCAGGAAGGCAAGTACTTCTTTTATCCCTCAAAGCGTTACTAAGGACCTATGGGTGTCTGGTTCTGAGGAATATAATGTAGCAGACTGATTCATTCTTTCATGTATTCATTCAACAAATATGTATTGTTGTCTGCTATCACCTACTGTATCCAGGCACTGAGCTGGATTCTAGGTGTGTGGTTATAAAAAATCAAAGGAACATTCTGACACAGGCTACAACGAGGATGTACCTTGAAGACATGCCAAGTGAAATAAGCCAGTCACAAAAGGACAAATACTGTAAGATTCCACTTATATGAGGTCCCTAGACTAGTCAAATTCATAGAGACAGAGAATAGAGTAGTGGCTGCCAGTGGCTGGCGGAGGGGGGATGGAGAATTACTGTTTAATAGGTACAGAGTCTCAGTCTCAGAAGATGATAAAGGTTCTGGAGATGGATGGTGGTGACGGTTGCACAACAATGTGAATGTACTTGATGCCACTGAACTGTACTCTTAAAAATGGTTAAAATGGGGCTTCCCTGGTGGCGCAGTGGTTGAGAGTCCGCCTGCCGATGCAGGGGACACGGGTTCGTGCCCCGGTCCGGGAAGATCCCACCTGCCGCGGAGTGGCTGGGCCCGTGAGCCATGGTCGCTGGGCCCGTGAGCCATGGTCGCTGAGCCTGTGCGTCCGGAGCCTGTGCTCCGCAACGGGAGAGGCCACAGCAGTGAGAGGCCCGCATACAATGGTAAATTTTATGTTATGGATATTTTACCAAAATTTTTAAAAATTTTTAAAGAAAAAAACCCCACAAAGGTATGATGCCTGCTTTCATAGAAATGACATCCTAGTGGGAAGATAGACATGAAACAAACTGAGAAATTAATATATAACTACACATAGTAGAATTGCTATGAAGGGGGACAAATTCCTCTCCTCTGGGTCAATGTGACTAATTTTCCTAAACGCAAAAATGACCACAATGTTATTTGCTCTATAGAAGCATTCTTCACTTTACAAACGGGTCCCTTTTAATACTGAACTCTTGAGTATGTTAAAGGTTTATAGATAAATCATTCACCACATAACTAAGAGGCCTACAGGCAGAGAAGTTACATGATGAAGTGTTATGAAGCACTGCCAATTGAAGATCAATCAGAAATTACAATAAGCATCTTGGTAATTACAACAAAAACTAATGGGAAAAAATGATTTATCTCATAAAAGTTTACTATACACCCAGTCTTACACACACATATACCTATAAAATGATGTGATGAAAAAATCCATATGACGCTGCATGGTTTGCATGTTTAATAGACACAGTTATTGCTTGTAAGCATAATAGTCCATATTTACTCGTCCAGTATTCCTGCTCCTGCTGATTGAGCATTGGTGTTTTTCGAATTATAAAAACATGGGATTCCCTGGTGGCGCAGTGGTTGAGAGTTCGCCTGCCGATGCAGGAGACGCGGGTTCGTGCCCCGGTCCAGGAAGATCCCACATGTGGCAGAGTGGCTGGGCCCGTGAGCCGTGGCCGCTGAGCCTGCGCGTCCGGAGCCTGTGCTCCGCAACGGGAGAGGCCACAGCAGTGAGAGGCCCGTGTACCACAAAACAAAAAACAAAAAACAGCATGTTGCTTCAGTACTCACTGCTATTGTGCAAAGGGTTTAAACTTTTGTGCCTTTGTTTAAAAAAAAAATCCTTAGCAAAATCTTCTCATTAAAATGTAGACAATATAAGCATCCAAAAATGTAAGTTGGAACTTGCACTGAAAAAGAAAAAACACTACACAAAGCTTTTGGATTGAACACTGTGCTTTTATCCTCTGACAATGTGGCAAACTTTCAGCATCTCCTGGAATATTTTCCAACTCCTTTAAACACCTGAAGGGTTTCTTGCACGTTGAATTGGTTGGCAGGGAGGGTGGGAGTAAAGAGAAAATAGCATAAGGGGGGGAAAAAGAGAGAAAGGATACCTTCCAGATGAACCCACCAAATAATCACATCCCTTAACAGTGACTTTATGAGGTCTAAAGCAAAGAAAATACTGCCAGGATAATTAACAATTCTGGTTTCAAAAAGCCGAAGTTGATTATCTAAAGGGCAGGCTGCTCTTTGAATTAAAGATGATATCTGAGGCATTTACAGCAATATATGTTATAGCCACCAATATTCTACGTAAATATATAGGTCAGGAGTCCTCTCCAAACTGTCTAGAATAGCCAGACGGGTGAAATAATTGAGTGGAGGGGGCTGAGTAGAGACGGGAGGGAATACAGAGACCAGGCTCTTAATGAAATGGGCAGATGTTTCTCAGCCAACTGTGGCCGGGCAGGTGTGGCCCCATATGGACAGAGCTTCCAAAGTTCAGAAGAAGCCAGAAATTCTCATTTTCAAGTAAAATCTCCCGTGTTTTAAATATTGACACACACGTAATTAATTTTTTAAATGTACATAATTTTATCATTGCTGTGTAGGCCAAACAAAATACATCTGAAGCTGAATTTACTGGGGACCACAAATCTTAACCTATGTCCTAGTTGTTCCAGCTCCCAAGCATCGTGGTGGGAGAACATTCTGGCTGTTCAGCCCCACAGGAGCCCCATTCAAGAGCTGACACCGTTTTGGGTACTAGTGAGAGAGTGGCTGGCCATGGCCGGTCCTTCAGGAATACCGTGCTGAGCAGAGTCTTCAGCGCTGGCCTCGGATGTCCCGGGTGACATGGAAGAACTACGCTCTGGCAGGAGGCCTGGGCTTCCAGACTCGCTGTGGAGACATCCCCGCAAACTCCCTCCACACCTCACACGTGGAAGCAGGACTCACTCTGGGTTTTGTGTAAATGTCTCTCCTTTTCCTCCTCTCTATCCACCCCCTACAACAACCCAAACAGTGTGAAGGTTGTGCCCTTCTGCTTTCCAGAAGTTGCAAATGGTTTTGTGTATGAAGACTTGGGTCCGTGAAGATAAAAGAGAAATAAAAACAAAGTCTCAAGATGTATCTTTAGCAAAAGATATAAAGGTATTTTCTCTAGCTAGTTCTTGCCCCGGTTTCAAGTGGACAGATTTTTTTTCACCAAAGACCTACCTAGTAAAGGAGGGTGGAAGACAAATCTGACATATGACAGATATGTTCTCAAAAAACCCCAAACTTGCCTTCAACATACCCAAATCTTCTAAGCTCTATTACCAGATTACCAAACTGCCCAGGCTCAGGAAGAATCTGCCCTCGAAATGGTTTTTTTAACTAGCACAGGCTTGGTTTTGTTTTAATATTCTTAATTTTACCATTTGGGTGTGTGTACTCAACTCTCCAGTCTGCTTAAATATCCCATCAGACCCATATGTCTTAAACCCAACTGAGGCACATATACGTTACCTGCCTGGCCTCTGGAGGTATGTGAATTTGCTCCCTTGGGACTTTATTCCTTTTCTTTTCTCCATACCTCTACTTACTTTTCTAAAAAGAAACCAACCTCAGAATGAACTCTAAGGTCAGATGCAATGCATCTGAAGCAATCATACGAAAATAGACCTACTATATGGAGGGCGGCACCAAACACTGATGACAAAACAGTGAGTAAAGACGTGGCTAGCCATCAGAGAGCTCAAGATCACACGGGGAGAAATAAATTAGCTAACAGGCTCACTGCCAACTCTAAGCTGCTCCAGCATAGATGTGTTTGGGGGCCAGGGACACAGGCAAAAACAATTTCTCATTGGATTTCAGGGGGCTCTGGCCTCCCATCCTTTTTGGAGGCTGTTGCGTGGTTATCCTGGACCTATTTGCTTTTGACTGGTCAGGATGAGAACCAGGTTTTAATCAGTGAAGGCCCTGCTATTTGTGGGAGGTATATGGTCCCTCCCTCATCATTGTTGGGCTTGGCCATGAGCTTTGGCTAATGGGATGTGAGCAGATGTGTCCAGGCTGAAGTTCAAGAATAAAGAGGCACATGGAGCAGAGTCGACCTGAGCTGCAACCACGCCACATTTTTGGTTTAACAAAACTTCATGTCTGTTACTGTTACTGTCACTGAGATTTGGGGGTTGTTTTTTACGCAGCAAAGCTAACTAATGCACTAGCACAGTTTACTGACGATTTTTTTTAAACAGGAGAAATGTTGACACTCTTCTGTTCAAAAAACATCCACATATCCGCTGACCCACTTAGCAGAAATAATAGGCATCCATGACAATGCAAGAAGAGAAATGGAATAAAATGAGAGGATGAACACCAAGTTCCTTATTTTACCCCCAAAATATGCCCATCCCCACTAATTTTGCCCATTTCAGTCAATGGTAACTCCACCTTTCTCATTGTTCAGAACATTAGTCATCCTTGACTGAATTCTCTTTCTTTCACACCTCACAACAGCAAAATCTGTTGGCTCTACTGTTGAGACAGATCACAGACCTGCCCCTTCCCGCCAGATCCACTGCCACAACCCTGATCCCAGCCACCAGGATGTCTGGCCTGAATTATTGCCACGGCCTCCTGATTTCCTACTCTTGGCCCTATCCCCTCAGCAGTCTACGTTTTGCCCCGTTTTCAGATGAATCTTTTTAAAAACCAAATTTATATCATGTCCTCCTTTATTTAACAGTTTCCAAGGCCTCCCATCTTATTCAGAGTAAAAGCCAAGTTCTTACAACTGCCCAGCAGGTCTCCTGTTCTCCCCCTGGTTCCCTTGAAACCAGCACACTGATATCTTTACTGTTCCTCCAACGTGGTGCGCACGGGCTCACTTCAGAGTTTTTCCATTTGCTGCCCCTCTGCCTGGACTGCTTGCTCTTCACGGCGAGAGCCCAATGGCTTGTTCTCACTTCCTGCAGGTCCGTGCTCAGATATCCCTGCTTATCAATGCAGCCTTTTCTGAATATCCTATACGTAAAAGAGCGAGCCCAGTCCCAGTGCCTCCCTTCTATCCTCTTTACCTTGGTTCACCATTCTCCATAGAACTTCCCACAATCTGACAAACTATATATATAAAGAAGTTAGTTCTTACACTCACTGACATAGAGAACAAACTTATAGTTACCAAAGGGGAAGGGGGGGGTGGATAAATTCAGAGTAAGGGATTAGTAGATACAAACTACTATATACAAAATAGATTAAAAAAACAAGGTCCTACTGTATAGCACGGGGAACTATATTCATTATCTTGTAATAACCTATAATAAAAAAGAATTTGAAAAAGAATATATATATATATGTATAACTAAATCACTTTGCTGTATACCAAAAACTAATACAACATTGTAAATCAACTACACTTCAATTTTTTTAAAAAAAAAAGAAAAGAAGAAAAAGAAAAGAAGTTAGTTCTTTTCTGATTCCCTCTACTGAAGGTAAGTACCATGAGGATAAGTATTTTTATTTCGTTCACTATTTTATCCTCAGCTCCTACAAAGTGCCAAGCACATAGTAAGTACTCAGTATATCTTTCTTGAACAAATAAATATTGGAATCAGACAAATCTACATACATTTGTATTCCAGCTCTGACACTTACTAGCTGTGACCTGGACAGGTTACATTACCTCTCTGACCTTCTATTTAACCACCGGATAAATGTGATACTAATCTCCTCCCTTCACAGTTTTTGCAAGGTATAGAGGTAATGCATTTTCAGCGCTCACATGGATAAAAGATAGCTGTTATGATCATAGATACTGTCTATCTCTCAGCTCTCTGATGCTTTCCTTCACCCTGCTCCAGCCACATTGGCCTGAGCGCTCTTGCTAAAACATACCAAGAGAGTTTGCACATGACCTTTGCACCTGCCATTTGCCTGGAACACTGGGCCCCAGCTCTCTGCATCTTCTCATCACTCAAGATGCAACTATGATGGGACCTCCTCGCAGAAGGCATCCCTGGCCACCCTGCCTCAAGTACCCCATCAGTCACACTCAATCACATCATCAGTTTATCTCCTCCATAGATTTATCACCTTGTTATTCATGTGTTTGCTTGTCCTCTGCTTATCCCCACTAGAAGATAAACTCCAGGAGGAGAAATTTCATCTGACATGTCCACCAGCACTTCTGCAATACCTGGCACATAATACACACTCAACAAGTATCTGTTGAATAGATAAACAAAAGGCTTAAGGGAGGAAACACACACGCAAAATAACGTATATGCATAATAATACGTTCTTATGATCATTGTGGTAGAATCTCAGTCCCATATGGATTGAGAATCAGGTGATGATGTGGGAAAAGAGAGAAGAGCAGAACAACGAGAAATGTTTGAAGGATTCTGCATCCAAAGGGAAGAGGCCTGGAAAATATTTTATTTTAAAAAAGACAGAGTAAAGTGAGAGCATGGTTTGAATTAGGTACTAAAATAGAAAAATCATCAGTCTTACCCAAATGACACCAAAGACCTAGGAAAGCGAGGGAACTCTGGCCAGAATCAAAATTCCAGTATTTACAAACAGAGGACAGGCACTGCAAAGAGGAAGCTAAGAACCCCTGCCTGACTCATGTTTGAGCAGACACATTTAAACATGAAGAGTTGGGAAGTAATTATGACTGGATAATTCAGGGCCAGCTCATCTTCACTCCACTGCTGAGTGGTGACAGTTTTGCCCTTTGGGCATAGAGACTGAAACGCCTCCTCCCCTTTGGGATTCAAAACAGAAATGAAAAACATCCCTCTAAAAAAGGTCACGCCTCAAGTTTGGGAGATTTGCCAGTGCGACCTGGAACCAGACATCAAAAAATTAAAATACTGCTTCAATTTCTGTAACTGCTTGACACATCTGTAAGTGTCTAAATGTAGTCTGCAGCCTGGACTAAGCCACCGGTGAGATGGTAAACATTTAGTGAGAGGACACAGCCAAACTCCATCTCACAGAATTCAAGGAAGCGGCTTTGATTTCTAAAGTTATTTCAAAGATGTTATTTATCCTCCTCTGGAAGAATGCATATAGAAACATCAGTGTTTTGCTTTGGGTAAATTGTATGAGCTTACAAAGAAGATGCTAAGCAAACTGACAAGAATATCATCCTTATACTTGTTCCATTTAAAGGCAGATATTGAGGCTAACTTCCCATCCAGGACAATCAGTGACAATTCATTTCTTTCTTTCCCTTTAGTGTTTCCTATAATTCACTCTGATTGTGGTGTATAGGCAGCAAGAAATGCCTGTAAAAAAGGGCTTTTAAACTCTTAGTTGTTTGCAGAATATTAGTAACACTATAAAAAGTGTATGTTAATTAATGCTGCATTTTAATAGATTTCCTGGAAGTTTGTAACTGCACACTATAAAGGCTTTCAAGATAATGTATTATATAGTGGTTATCATAAACTCCAAAGCAGTTCAAATATTCCTTTTATGTCTCAATAACTTTCCCCCAAAAGTTACAGTATTTAAAAGATTCCAATGCAGAAATAAGAAGGAAAAATCTTCCCCACCAGGGCTATTTAAAATTTTTATCTCTCATCAGGATCAATCTCATTTCTTGGCAGCACTGTACTGAAGCTTGCTTGTAAGCAAGAAGCCATCTGCACCTTCCATCGGTCATATTAGGGTAAACTATGCCCCATCTAGTGTGGGGCAGGTTTTACAGAGGTCAGACAGTTCAGATACCTCACAACTTTCATATTCTTCTGAAACAAGACTTTATAGCTATGAACATCCCTTATCATTGTTTATCTCTCTAAGTTTGGGCAAAAGGAATTACTTGCAGTTCAAAGAATCCCCATTTTTTATGTTCAGCAGACAGACCAAAGGGAGAGTTTGATTGTAAGAGCTTCAAGAGAGTTCCACATTAAACTTCAACACATTTAAATCCACATTAAACTTCAACATTTGGGTTTGGGATGTTAAACTTAAGCCCCCCGATGCAATACTTTTCTGTGAATTTTTCAGGCAAAAGAAGTGGTTGGTCTCTATTCCACACTGAAGGTTTTGAACATCCCATTCCAATATGAATCACCATTTCTGACAAAGGTAAACCATAAAGATTTTCTTGTGACTTTAAAGAAGAAATATAAGGGAATTCCCTGGCGGTCCAGTGGTTAGGACTTGGCACTTTCACTACCGGAGCCCAGGTTCAATCCCTGGTCGGGGAACTAAGATCCCGCAAGCCGTGCGGTGTGGCCAAAATTAAATAAATAAATAATAAAAATAATATGTGTTGCCAAAAATAGAATTTTTTTAAATGCCAATGACTTGAATGGGGACCACAGTGGGAAAACTTTAAGAACAGAAATCTGAAATTAATTACACAAATGAGGTTCCATTTCACTCTTTTGATAAGGCCAGTGAATCATAAACAAGGCTGCCACAACTCCAGTTGGACTCTGAAAAATATACAATACTAATACGCACACAAATATCTCACTTTTCTCCTGCCAAGTTATACACACAGTATTATGAGTGCTTTGCGGCTCTCAACGAAAGCCTTGGAAGCTATGTATCTCTTACTTTTCTTCATTCCCTAAGTCCCAGTTATAAAACATTTGTCATCTGGGCTCTGTATCTGACAGCACCTGCATTATATTATGTTTAATCTCAACGCCAGGAAAGGAATACATTTCTTGAACTTCTGAGCGTTATTATGATTTCTCCATCAAGATTCTAAGCCCTCACGGTGACCCTAATTGAAGATTCTTACCAGAATCTCGAAACGATCAAAATACATACATATATGTATGTGTGTGTCTGTGTGCATACACACCAACTTTGCAAGTTAATAGAGCCAAAAAGGGCACGATTCAAGGTTGCAAACACTTAAGAGAATTAACAACTGCCAAAAACTCAAGTAACTTATGTGGGAATCACAATCATCAGTTGTAAAGTAACCAAATATCCCAATTTATCCAGGATGGGAGGATTCCCAGGATGTGAGATTCTTAGTCCTGAAACCAAGACAGTCCCAAGCGAACTGGACAGTTGGTCACTCTAAAAGCTGCACAATGAAATTATCCATGGAGTTTTTTTAAAAGTTCCTTTTAGACTTAATGAGGCTACAAGGAGAAACAAATGTATACTTTGCTATTATTAATTTTTTACTCTCATCATCCTGGAATGCTTATCTCCGTTATAAACCCCCTTAGACCACTCCATTCTCTCCATCTCTACCTCTCCCACTCTCCTCTTTCTCTTCTTCTTTCTCTACTCCCTCCCTTCCCCCTCCCTCCCTCTCTCCCTCTCTCCCTGCATTTCTTTCAGAAAGTCTAATTTTGTAAATACCACTTTGCATCCATACCTTGGAGACTTCATCTAAATGTTTGCCAATAAGACTTCTCTCTTCGTCCCCCAGTGCCACCTCCCACCTCTCAATAATGTAAATACAGTTAGTTGATTGAAAGCACATTTCACGTTTTGCTTCTCTCTTAAGCATCTCAGTTATGGGGTCCATACTGTGTGAGTCACTCATGCATGATCCTCAAGGAAGAACCAAAAGATGGAAGGGAAATACAGCCTGAGGAAAAAGTCTATAAAGATTTCTCGCTTTCCTAATCCCTTTTCTCTAATGTTTCTTTGTAAATTTGTCAGATGGGAACGAAATTGCCTCATAACTCTCCAGACATGAAGAGCATCTCTGAAGAAAATTACGTACTTGTCAAAGCAAGAGGGAATTTATGTTGGTGTTCCTGAGATGTGATTTTATTCCGTCTATTTCCTTTGTGCACATCAGAGCAACTAGAGAGGCAAAAAACAACTCGTTTATGGATTTTTTTTCACTTTGGTGCATTTTTTGCTTCTATTTTTCCCTTTTGTTTTCTTATTCCCCCCTCCTTTCATCTATGTTTATTGCCAGTGACAGTAAACTTCCATACAACAATCCTGTGATGATAGTAGCAATGATTTCTACCAGAGTAAGGCAGTTCAAACAGGCACAAAGATGATTTCCCCGTGGACAGTTCCGGAAGGTGCGGGTTACATTTTCAATCCTACCCGATGTTGGCCAGGGACGATCTGGGTACAGAGGTCTTGTTAATGTTCCTTCCAGGCGGTGGCATACTTCCTGAAATTAAATCCTTTTCCCTGGACTACACGTTATGGCTTGCACTTCCTGAATTTTGTTTTCTGAATTTAGAAGCTACAGAACCTTGCTTGCTTGGTAGGTCCAGTGTAAATGACAGGGTAAACTAACGGGGAATTTGAAGGCAGGCATGCCTGGGTTCAGATCTCAGCTCTGCAACAAACTGGCTTGGCAAAGTCTTCAATCTTTATGAACTTCACGTTTCTTATTTGTTCAACAGGAACACCTACTTCGTGGGACACTTTTAAGGCTAAAAGGAGAAGGTTTCCAAACTGTGAGAGGCTGTGTGACTCTGCCGATAGGAACCTGAATCTTGAGTCAGACAGTTTGTGTTGTGTTCCGGCTCCTCTCCTTCCTAACCAAGTGACCTTGGGCAAATCACTCAGCCTCCGAGTTGCATCAGTTTCTTCATCTGTAAAGTGCAGATGATAATAAAACTACCTCACAGAGCTGTTACGAGGATCACATAAGTCCATATAACACGTAGGAATCTGCCCAACATTTTGTAACTGTTTGCTATTTCGTTACAACATATGCCAACTGCCTGGCACAAAGTATTTCTTCAATAAACACTTTCCCTGGCCCTCCTTTCCATACACTCCTTCCTTGAAAGCCCGTCTCACTCACTGTGTTTCTTCAACATCCGCGCAAGGCCCAGCTCACCACAGGTGTTCAAGAAATGGAGAATTCATTAATGTCAACCTGCCTTGTTATTGATGATAGTCTATATATTTTGTTCATTTCCCCACTGCTTTGCAATACTTTTTTAAATACTGAAGAGAATAAGAAAAACATTCTTCTTTTAATAGCTTCCCCAAAAATTGTTCACTGAAAATTTACGTAACATGCATTAGGGAAAAGAAAGCACAAGAAACAATGCAGTGTCTTTTCAAACAAGCCAAGATTCTACAGAGCAACCCTAAGTGGTATTTCAACTCTTTCAGGAAGCTGATCCTCACTTAATAAGACAAATATTGTATGGATGGTTTAGATAGATTGGTAAGATTTTTCCAAATGGATTCCTTAAGGAAACATTATCTGGGAGTCAGGGTAATTACTTACTTTTTGTAAGAAATGGCTAAGGAACTCCAGAGCTGGGGTGACTGGTGGACTGTACTTCTCTGCCAGGAATAATCTCATTCTGTGTGAGGGAAAATATAAACATGCTCCTCCACCTTTGAAGTCTGTCCACAGCACATCTGAAATTCAGCTAGAGCCTGGAGGTTGGAAATTACACAAGAGAAAGTTCTCACTGGACCACAGACCTTAAAGCCGGAGAATCTTACAAATAAATTAGCACTATTCCATGCACTTTATTTAACCTGGTATACATAAACTTCAGTAATTTCAGGATGCTTCAAGCCTGGTTAAGTGTTTTAGGGAATAGTTCAATGCCTTCAAAAATGCCAACATAAGGGGAGAGCGGGTCTCCCAAATACTGGGACGCAACTGTGATTTTGTAACTTTGCTTTTCTTCTGTGAGCTGATGTCCAACCACTAAAGTAATTATAAGGCTTCAGGGAAGACCTGCCTTCACCCCAAGTCTATTTCCTCTACCGTTCTGATCAGAACATAAATTGTTTATTACCCCCTCGTTTACCAGCCCCCAAATATCATTACAATGTCTGTGCCATGATATATGTACAGTTGTTACCCTTCTAATGGATAAAAAAAGATTTAAATACTTCATTCTGTTGCATTTTGACAGCTGTTAGCCATCATTTCTCCATTCACCTGCATTTAGCAATCCCATAAAGGAAGGCAATCTCAGAAGGAACAAGCACCGGGCACCGCAAGGTGATAATTCTGTATCACTCTGGCCTATAAATACCTGACGAGCTTTTGCTGAGTCAGCAGTCTGTGGCTGAGTGGCAGCCGTGCCCTTTTATCTGTATGAGTGTCTCACGGCAATTGGACCACCAGCCCCTGCAGTGAAAATCCATAGTATTGATCAGGCCATTTCTCCACTGTAATTCTTTTGTAGGAAATCCCTGATGACAAATTTTATCTGCACCACTTTTTGATCACTGGTTTGATGTAAAGGATCTCCAAGGGCACAGTTAAGCGCTGGGCCGTTCCACGTTATCAAGCAGCCGTTTTATTTACTGAAACTACAATTGTGGTCACAGGCACACACAAAAAGAGAAGGAGAGATGGAGAGTCGCGGGGGGAAAACTGGAGCCAAACAATCTTTCAAAGGGAACAGAAGGTAAAAGAGCTGGGAGGGGTTGCCTCAGCGACTTAACTCAAACACAGGTCATCAAAGGCTGTTCCACATTTGTAACCACGATAAATAGTGGAAATGGTGTTTTGATAATGATGCTGAGATGATGTTAGGTTGTATGTTGAGACTGAGTTCGTCTATTTTTCTCCCTGTGCTAACCTTCCTCATCTCTTCTCCACAGACCTAAGCTTCTTCACTCTATGGCCTCAATATGTTAGGAGAATCTCTTTATCTGATGGTGTTTCAGCAGAGATTTGGATCAGGTAGGAATCTGAGACCCAGGTGAACTTCTGTAAAATATCTAAACCCCCAAAGAAAGAAAGGAAAAGTTACATGAGCACCTATACCCTTACAGAATTGCTGGTCTTGCTATTTCTGGGCACAAGTGCAAAATGCAAAGAACAGGCAACGTCCCTCCACAGAGTCGCTACGCTGACACTTGCCCAGCTACGATTCAAGACGAGTCCAACTAACCCCCAGGTGCCTGGGCTGTGGAGGAAAAGCTCTCCTGGATTGTTTAGGTGAGCCTATGCATTCATACCTACTGTAGCCAGCTTTCTTGGCCTCAGCACTGTGAACATGTGGGGCCTGGAAAGTTCTTTGTGGAGGGGAGCTGTTCTGCACATTGTAGGGTGTTTAGCAGCATCCCTGGCTTCTACCCACAAGGTGCCAGTAGCACCCCTCCCCAGCTGTGACAACCAAAAACATCCCCAGACATCGCTAAATGTACCCTAGAGAGGGGAGTGCAAAATTGCCCTGGTTGAGAAGCAGTGGCCTATGGGGCACCTGTGGGAATCAGGGAGTGGGGATGAGTAGAGAAGGAGTGATGTGTCCAAAACACAGGAGATGCCTTGATCCTTTCAGTGTAGTTGGGCACAAACAGAAGTGAAACACATACTCACCAGCACCATAAACCAAATAATGACTAAACTAATTTTTCCACTTCAAGAGTTGCAAACTGTATTCTCTTCACCCCGATTTTGCCCACAGAGGAGTTTAATTTGGCCGATAATTTTGTAGTTGAATTTGAGCAGTTTAGGTGGGACCTAACCTCTAGGCATCCCTCCCAGCGCCCCCATTCCACCACCATGACCTTAAACCTCTCACTGGGCACTACTGCCTGGCCCTAAGGCATCTGTGCCCAAATTCATCTCCATGGTGATGTTTCCAGTACAGTGGTCCTCAGCTGGAGGTGAATCTGCCTCTCAGGACGCATTCAGCAATGAGTGGACAAGTTTTTGGTGTCACAGCTGGGGTGAGCGGGAGGGACATGCTACTGGCATCTCTAGTAGGTGGAGGTCAGGGATGCCGCTAAACATTCTACAATGCGCAGGACAGGCCTGTTCTACAAAGCCATATCTGACCCCAAGTGCTGAGGCTGAGAAACCCTGTTCTAACTAATCTCGCATCCTCTCCTGCGAAAACTCACGTGCTTCCATTGATAGAAGCCAGAAGGAGAATCTTCAGTGTGTGCACACAGCCATCTTGTTAGAAGTATCTACTGCTCCCATTCATCAAGCAGACGCATAAGCAGCTCTCCTGAAAACCTCCTGCCCTCCTTGGCAGGGTCTCTCAACCTGCTGTAAGGAAAACATCACCATCCTTTATGTCCTGGCCCTAAAAAATGGTTGCTGTTTCCGCAGGGATGTTATCAGACCTGATTCTCTATCTGAAAGCACTCCAACAGCAGCAAGAAAAAGCAAAATGCTCACAGGGGCCTCTAGGGTCATCTAACTTGGCTCATGCACAGAAGCACTTGCTCAGAGAACACACCCGTCTCCAGTGCTGAGAGGGGGTTAAATGATTTTATTCCTTGCACGGGCTTTATGCATGTAGACATGTGAGGTCTCCAAAACTTGAGGAAGTTCATTAAACATGAACTCTCACATGAAGTGAAAACTGCACTTCAGTGACTACACCCAAGTGCTGCTTGGAATTTTATCTCAAATCCTGGGGTCATTCATGCTGATGTCTACAGAGGTCAAGTAGGGATCATAGGCAAGTGAGCTGACAGGTGTAGGGGAGGAGGAGGGGTGGAGGATGGTTGCTAGATAAAATACATGATGCCCAATTAAATTTGAGTCTCACATAAGCAACAAATAGTTTTTAGTGTAAGCATGTCCCATAATTTTAGAAAAAATAAAAATAAGGGTTTTTTTTTTGAGGATAAGTATGCCCCAAACATTGCATAAGACATACTTATACTAAAATACAGCATTTTGTTATCTGAAATTCAAATGTAACTGGGAATCCTGTATTTTTATTTGTAAAACCTGATGGTCTGGGGTGAACTGGAGGGAATTCATTCCATCTAAAGAGATCTGCTGGTTTGCAGATTTGACTAAATGTTACCACTAGGAAAGGCAGTGTTTCCAGATCTTCTGATTTTTTTCCCCCCTTTGGCTGCATTGAGTCTTCATTGCTGCATGTGGGCTTTCTTTAGTTGTGGCGAGCAGGGGCTACTCTTCGTTGCAGTGTGCGGGCTTCTCATTGCGGTGGTTTCTCTTATTGAGGAGCACGGGCTCTAGGCGCGCAGTCTTCAGTAGTTGTGGCACGTGGGCTCGGTAGTTGTGGCTCGCGAGCTCTAGAACGCAGGCTCAGTAGTTGTGGTGCACGGGCTTAGTTGCTCCGTGGCATGTGGTATCTTTCTGGACCAGGGCTTGAACCCATGTCCCCTGCATTGGCAGGTGGATTCTTAACCACTGAGCCACCAGGGAAGCCCAGATCTTCTGTTGTTTATAGCAAATTTTTAAAATATAAAATCTAGTGATTTACAATGCTGACAACTAACTTTTTAAAAAATCTAACAATGTGCCCTGAAAGGAAACAAGGAAGTCTGCAGGCTGCCTTCAGCTTGCGGGCATGGCCTCTCAACCTGGCTGCAGAAGAACATGCATTTGAGTTTCTATTACAAGCCAAGTGCTGGCTGTCAGAAGACGCCCATGGATAGCTTACTAAGTTCTCCCATCAACTGGAAGGCATGAACAACTACCATCATTTCCACGGAGGACATCAGGAAAGTGAGGTTCAAGGAGCATAAGTATTTCGGCAAAGTTCCTGCAGTGTGGCACAGCTGGGGGCTGAGACCAGGCAGTCTCCACCCAGCACCTGTGTTTACACCCATCATACTGCACCATCTCTCAGGAGAAAACGCCTAACAGATAGCTTCCCATAGGGCATATTAATTATAAAAAATAATAAAGGTGGTTCTGAGTACCTCCTTCCAGACACATTATGTCTCCTCAAAGCCTAGGAGGACTAGGTGAAGTCCTAGCCTAGGGTCAATCACATTGCCATGCTGGGCCATACTGAAGCCTCAGGCTGAAAAACACTCAGCAATACTAACCCTGCTTTCATTTAAAATGTTGATATTTTGTTCATGATGGACTTGGATTCTTTGGCCTTAGATTTTTTTTCGAAATATTGCACTAAAGTATTATTTTGTCTCAATAACAATTATTTTGGGGTGCCCCTTAAATTTTGCATCCAGAGCGAGTGTCTTATTTGCCTCACCCACCTTTTACAGAATAGCATTTCTACATTTCTTGATAACATTTCAGAGTTTTGAAGTTTTATGGGGGAAAAATGTTTCACACTCAAAGATGTCCGTTACCTCTTTATTCAAAAGAGTGAAAAACTAGCAATAACTTTAATGTTCAACAGAGTGGAGTTGGTTAAAAAATATTACAGTACACCAAATGAAAAAAGTGTGTACTATTAAAAGGATACTGACAAAGAGGTTTTGAAATGATGCTTAAGTAATAATGTAAAGTGAAAAAAACAAGAAAATTAATTTATATTTGCAGCATGATTTCAACTATGCTTTAAAAATAGAAGGGAAAAACAACAACAAAAAAAAACACTGAGGGGGGAAATGTAGCAAAAGGTAATGGCAGTTTTCCCTGAGGGAAACTCCAGGTGATTATTTTTTCTCTCTTCTTAAAGATAGGGTGTTGTCCTGAAAATAATCAAAAATGGGTTTTGGAATCAGATACCTCTATGCTTGAATTCTGACTTCATTGTATACTTTGGGCAAGTCACTTAACTCCTTCCTGCCTAAAACTATCTACCTCAGAGATTTGGCATGAGGGTTATATATCTGTGTGTGTATGTGTAATATGTAAACACACACACACACTCATACACATATATAATGATTTGCACAGTGCTGAGTAAATGTGACACTCAATAAGTAGTGGCTTATCAAATGTTATTTATACTTTTCCAGTAGTTGCCAAATTTTGATAAGGAACAAACACGATTATTATAATCAGAAGAAACTAAATGACAGAAAAGATTTTGAAAGCCCCTGATAAAAGAAAATCCCCTTGGTAGAGTCAGCTCTCCTTTAGTGCTTTCACAGGACACATATCCTGGAGGGAACAGGCCGTGTCTGAAGAGCCTCCAGACACTGTGGAGAGAAGGATGCGGGGATGGGAGGGGAGCAAGAACCCAGCAAGCCTACAGCTTGGCTCCTTAGCTATGAGCAAGCACCAGCTCTTCCTTTTCTTACAAGAAACGTGAAGTTACCTTGTCCTGTTTCAGGAGCAGGTAGATGCTTTTCTCACCACCCCCCACCCCAGTTGAATCCAGGTGGTCCTCCCTTTCTACTGACTAACAGCAGAACCCAAAATAGAATTCACGTGCCCATCTCACTCCAGCTGCTCCTGCAGCATTCACGTCCCTGAGCCACTGGAGGAAGGAGCAAAGACTGAGCATTTGGAAATTTAAAATGAGGATGAAAATGAGAAATTCTATTATTAGATAGCTCTGCTACCCCCACCCCAAGGATGACCAAGGTGTCACTAAACCAGGGATCACAAACTACAGCCTATGGGTCAAATCTCATTCACTGCCTGTTTTTATAAATAAAGTTTTATTTGAATACAGCCACAAACATTCACTTACTGCCCATAGCTGCTTTCACTCTACTCCAGCAGAGACCACCTGACCCTCAAAGCCAAATGTATTTACTATCTGGCCTTTTACAGAAAATGTTTGCTGACCCCTACACTAAACCAATGAATAAGTGAACAAAGCATAGTTTAAATGTTTTTATTATTTGGTGGTAAGCAATAAACTGAATACATAAAGAAATTCATTTCTCATTTCTTCTAAGACTGATCTTCTAAGAAAGACCACAGAGCAGTTGGCATTTTGTTTACAAAACACGAGGCCACATGTTAAGCCAATCACGACGGAAGGAAATGTGTCATTCACCTACAACAGTAAAGAACAGCACGAACTTTAGTCTATCCCGTGTTACTAATCCTATCTGGAAGACTTACTGATGTTTCAGTTGAGGATTCTGACCTCAACTGTGTTATTACAATGTGGTCAATACAGGAAACTACTGACTGAGCCTCAGTCCCTAATCGAAATTTACCTCAGTTTATGTGATTAAACACATTGTCATTTCCTGTCTGGATTAATGACAATTATGCAGACAGGAAGCCTGAGTTCAAACAAAGATTAACACTAACAATAAACTGAACAGACTAGGTCAAGGGTTTGCAGACTTCTGTAAAGGGCCAGAACATAAATATTTTTGGCTCTGCAGGCCATGTGGTCTCTGTCACAACTACTCAAAGTCGCACAAAAGCAGCCATAGAAAATATGTACATGAATGGGCATGACTGTGTTCCAATAAAACTTCATTTACAAAAACAGGTGGTGGGCCCCATTTGGTCTGCAGGTCATAGTTTGCCAACCATAGGAGTAAGGTTTCAAAATCAATTTTCCACAAGGTCCAGAAAAGTAACACATAAATTAAGTGAGTTTGTGTTATACAACTGGAAATGGGGAGACTGTGGTGCCCTGGGGAGCACATGTCCTCTCTAAGGAGGGTGGCTTCTACTCGGTCATGGGCGATATGGACTTAGTGTTGCCAGATCTTTCTGATTTTTTCTAAAAAGTCTGGATTTCCTGCTTCATATGTGAAATGCTGGCAATTCATTCAAATTAAAAAACAAACAGAAAAACGAAACTTGAGAGGATCAAAACAAACATGCTTAGGCTCAGGGTTTCTCAACCTCAGGAATACTGACATTTTCGTCTGCATAATTCTGTATTATAGGGGGGCTGGCCCTCCCCACAAATTGTGATGACCAAAATGTCTTTAGACTTTTCCAAGTGTCCCTTAAAAGGCAAAATTGCCCCCTGTTGAGAACCACTGTGACAGCTGAGCTTGGCCACAGGGCACCTGTTGCAAACTTGGATAATTATTAGTCTCTGCGTGGTCTTCACCTCTAAATATTGGCCTCTGCACCACCCTTTACCTTTTAAATATGTTTTGCCTTGCTTTGCTTTCAGTTCCTTTTGGAAGAGGAAGAAGATGAGAACAGGATGAAAGGAACAACAACAACAAAGAAAAAAAAACAGAAAAAATTGGGAGAGATCAAGATGACACGAAGGACTAGAGAGGAGAACTAAATGACAGTGGAAAATTGGAGATTCATGAGGGAAAATTAGAAACCGAATGTTAAACACCCTAATCTCAACATATTAGACCCAAATGATCATAGGGAAAAACCCATCCAAGAGAATTAAACTTTTTCTTAATTTAAAATAACTCCGAGGCCCTCACATTAAAACTTGGACACACATTCTTCATATGGTGATTCACTACTAATGAAATTGGGGAAAACCAGTATTTGGATGCACATTTATGAGGTTTCAGACAAATGCTATATAGATCATTCTCTACTCATCCTTCTTTATATCAATCACAAATTCATTTCTGCACTCAAAATGTTCTTGCTTTGCTTGGGAGTATTCATGATGCTTATTTTTAATATCACTGTTGCTCTTATATTGAAATACTCCATTTCTGCACTATATTTCAAACACTGCAAACCAGATGAACTATTTCAATTTTCCCAATGGTTGGCTAATATCAAACAGCTTTCTCCCTCTTTCTGAACCCTGAACTGGCCTTATAAAACAAAGCTGTTGAGTTCCCACTAGGAGAGCTGAATTCTTTCAAGGTGGAACTCACAGTCTTACTTTCTGGTGTTAGAAGAAGAAATCCCATCAGACAAACTTCTGCATTCTAATGCAGGGGGTAAGAATTTTGAAATGTTAAAGTGAGGTTGTGTTTAATTCCTAGCAATGTATTCCTAACTCATGGCTCTTCTCCATAGAGTTTGACATACCTTGTCCCCAACTAGGTTGATCATAGAGGATCTGAGAGACGAAGGTATCAGACTCTCAGGTTTTGAGTTTCCAAGGTCTAGGAAAAAAAAAAAATCCTAAGTCATAAAAGAACACATGATTAGGTAGAGCAAGTTTTTCCCACCCAGTTAGAGGCTGGGGGAGAAAGAGCCAAAGCAAAAAGCTTTAGATGGTAGTGGAACTGTAGGTCCCTAGAAAGGGTCCCGAAATCCTAGGCTCACTTACCCACACACAGACATATCCCAGAATAGCCCCAACATGGATGGAAATGATAGAAACCCTAGAGAATTTCCAGGGGTCCAAAAAAGAGAGGGTGCTGGACTTTGTTCCCCAGGTAAAACTTAAAGAGATGGTGAGCTTTGTGGAGAAATTCTTAATACAGCTGGAGTGAGGGCCATGGAGTCGAACTGGTTAGGCAAGTCCCCAAAAGTCAGATGGGACTGGGGAATCTCCCAGTATTGTTCATGCCAGTGTGCCCAGAATGATGCAAATGAGGCCAACAGAGCAGATGAACCAGCCACGTGGGTCAGGACAAACAGAATGCAGAAGCAGTATGTGTGAACTGGACAACCAGAAACCAAGCAGCAGTATTAAATATTCTGTCCACTGACAGCCTGGATACATAATGGAGATTTGATTCGATGTGCTGTCCTCACCCCAACCACCCACTGACTCTGGAGTCCTATTTAGGTCGCTTTAGAAAGTACATGCATCTCCAGGGTGTTATGGGCTGAACTGTGTCCCCTCAAATCCCTATGTTGAGGTCCTAAGCCCCAGCCCCTCAGAATGTGACTGTATTTGGAGATGGGGTCTTTAAAGTAATGATTAAGTTAAAAAATGAGGCCGTTGGGATAAACCCTGATCCACTCTGATTGGTGTCTTTATAAAACAAGGAATTTTGGACACATACACACTGGGGACACACACACATAGAGGAAAGGCTGTGTGAAGACACAGCAAGAAGGCGGCCGTCTGCAAGCCAAGGAGAGAGGCCTCAGAAGAACCCAAACCTGGCAACATTTCGATCTTGGAGTTCTAGCCTCCAGAACTGTGAGAAAATTAATTTCTGTTGTGGAAGCCACCTTGTCAGTGGTATTTTGTTATGGCAGCCCGAGCAAACCTAATACACTGGGAGAAAGAGTCTGAAGCAGGGAAGACCCTAAGAAAATTCAGTGACAGAAAATTCGTTGTATCAGTCAGGATAAACTAGGCTATGCTGGGACAACAAACCTTAACAGTTGGACAGGAAGGTTTATTTCTTGTTCATGAGAAGCCAGCTACACGTCCAGCCAGCTCTCTGGGGCAGCTGACCTCCACATGGCAGCAGAGTATTTGAAGACATTTCCATCTTGCGGTATCTATGTATCAACACATCTGTCCACAACTGGAAGAAAAGAGAGCATGGATAATTACATATCAACTCCTAAATGTTTCCGCCCAAGAGTGGCCCATTTCCGCTCACATTTCATTGGCCAAAAACAGTTCTATGGTCACAACTAACTCCGAGGAGGTGGGGAAGTACCATCCTCCTATGCACCCAGGAGAGAACTGGAAATAGTGGTAAATAGACGTAACATCTACCATAAACATATTGACCCAGATCAACTGGTGTTAACCGAGAGTTAAGTAACTAATCTCCCACCTCATGATGGAATGGGGGCTCAGAAAAGGAAACAAATTTAGTCAAGGAAAATTAAAGTTCCGTTCCTTTAACACCTGAATTTGCCATCTGTGATTTAGGGACTGCAGGCACAAAATTAGGGTGAGAACAGTTAGAATTGCAGATTTATAGAATCTCCATCTTATATCACTATTTCCATGATAATTTTGTATAACAAAAAACCGCAAGCCCAGTGGCTTAAAGCCATACCCATTTATTTTTAGCTCACAAGTCTGTGGGTTGGCTTAGTGCGTCTTCTGAGCTTGCTTACGCATCTTGGTCAGCTAGCAGCTGGGTCGGGGGCTGGATGATCCAGATGGCGTCTGTAGGAATGACAACTGTCTCCCATGTGAATGTTCATCTTCTGGCGAATTAGCCCAGGCTCGTCTCATGGCTGTGGCGGGACCTGAGAAATTGAAAGAGGAGACAGAAAGAGAGGGGCGGTGCAGGGAGAGAGAGAGGTGGAGACAGAGACAGACAGAGAGAGAGCGGTAGGGGGAGAACTGAGTGGCTTGGAAATAGCACCCATCATTGCTGCTACATTCTATTGGCCAAAGTAAGATGCAATGGGAGCAAATATTCAAGGGTTGAAGGAATAAACTCTACCTCCAAAAAGGAGGAGCTTGCAAAAGGTATGAATATGGTAGATGGAAAATTGGGGTCAGTTTTATACCAATCTACCACACATGGAAGGAGAGCTAGTCCAAGCTCCAGTTGTTTTCAAGGTTTAGCATGCATCAGAATCACCTGGAACTCTTGCTAAAAACCACACTGCTGGGGACCATCCCAGGTTTCTGACTCAGTAGGTCTGGAGTGGGGCCCAAGAACCAGCATTTCTAATTAGTTCCCAGGTAAAGTTAAGGCTGATGCTGCTGATCAAGGGATAGCACTTTGAGAATCACTACGATAGCCCCACTCGCAAATCAGCGAAACCTGAAAACATAAACAAGAATTGCCTGGGTTACATAGCGGGCCCACATCTCCAGCCTGGGCTTTCTTTCCACGACACCTCGCTCAACTGGATGACCCACTGCCTTGCCTTTGTGCACCTCTGCCTGGAATATTGTCATTATTTTTATTATCATCGTTAGTAATGATTAAGAAGATTGAGGCATGACAAGGTGTTTAATATTCTGTCCAAGTCATATTAAAAGCTCTGGGCCCTACCTGAGAGGCAAAGTCTCAATCACAGCCAGACATGCAACACTCTGGCTGAGAACCCCCATAACATGACTGAAAGTAAGCAGTCCCTGTCAACCAAGCCATTAATCTACCCAAGAGGTCAAATGTGTCCCTGTGAATCACCATGGGAGCTCAGTGTTCCCGGGTGAGAGCTCAGCCAGTCCATCCATATATTCCCCAATCTAGACAGACGGTTTTCATGCCTCTCATTGGCCAATGCAAGAGACAATCTCTGTAAAAATGACATGACATTCATTTCTCTAAGTAACTACAGAGCAGATTCTCTTAATTATTTCCTTGTTCTTGGGCCATGGTACCTTTATGGAAACCCCTCACTGAATTGCTTTAATGGCATAATGTTCTTGTTTCTTCTTGAATGATGCTACAAGGTAGTATCCCATGAAAATCACCATCTTATTTGTTACTTAATTCATCTATCCCTCCATACTCCTAGGTCAGATGTCTTTACAAATACAGGTTTATGAAATGCCTTGTATCTCCTAAGGATTAGCAATATTTTAGATTTTCTAGGTAATGAGGAATTATGAAACTAGTTGTGCTACCCACTCCCTTTCTTCTTTGGCCACCAAAAGCTCAGAGCCAAATTTAAAACTCAGTTTTAGTTGACCTTGGTGATATGCTTACTAAATTCTTTTTTATTTGTTCTCGATGTTATATTACATTTTCTATTTTCCCAGATCCTAAATTTCTATATTTACTTCCATCTATTATTTCATTTTGTTTACTACTTTGTGTAGTATAAACATATTCTCCATTATCCCAAGTAAAATAAAATATTGATTAGATACTACCCACTAAACTTAAATCCTAAGTTAAATTTCTTGGCATACGGGGGGAAATAAGAGACACCTCTTTTGGGGGGCGGTGTGGAAAAGAGCTAAAGAAAAAAACACTTTTATTTTGTAGGACTCAGAAAATTTAGAAAAGCAAGAAGTCGTAACTGGAAGTAAGTCCATGTGACTTTGAAGCCCCTCTCTGCACCATGGCATGACTGAGAACTCACTGGAAGTACTCCAGAAACCCCACAGTGTGTCCTGAAGGCTCTTCCCCAGCCAGAGCTCAGAGGCTTCCTACCTTCCACGGAGCCGCCAGTTTCCAGGATTCAGTGCCAGATCACTCAAAAAACAAAATGTTCTGGTTAAGAAGCAGTGTACAGTGTTATATTACCCAGATGCAAGATTTATGAAGTGCTTATGAGGTTAATTGGGGACAGACCCAGAGGAAAGAGAAGAGAAATAAAAAACAAACATCTTTATTGACACTTTAATGAAATCCAAAGAAGAATGAGCGGTTTTTTGGTCAAAATAATATTTTAGATAATATTGCATGAAAACAAGTGAATATTTTAAGCACTGGATACTCTTATGATGGTTCCCTTTTAGATGAAAACAGTGACCACATGTCCGGAAGGTCAAACAGCCTGTGATTTTGGACCATCTAAAACTATTTATGTGCTTATTGGACCATTTAGTATGTGAACCTTTCAAACATATTTCTCTCTAAACCTCACTCTGCCATTTCCCTGAAGATGGACAGATGATGACAGCCGTGGAGTGACGTAACCAGTGTGGAGCATCTTGGGGTGATGGAAAGAATGCAAACACTGCAAGCTGTGGGCTGGGAGAGGCCACCATTTCTGCAGGAAGAATGAGTACAAACATGCCCAGGGGTGCTCCTAGAAACTTCTTCCTTTTCATGTTACAATCCCTTTGGCTCATCCCAGCTCAGGGAATGCAGAATCACAGAACAAGACGTGATCAGCTTCCCGTTTCTGATGAAAAAGTCATTTTTGAAGCATTTCATTAAGAAGTGGAAGAGAAAAACTTCTCTCCCATTAAACATGATAGGAAGGGTTTAAGACATCCTTTTTCCACTTACTTTCTCATTATAAGAAATGCTGCAGCCAGTGTCACTCAGATGTAAACTAAAAGGTCAGTTCTTCAGCAAGGAGGCTTTGTAACAGGTTTGAAAACAGCATTGATACCACCCAAAGCAAACTCTGGACCCTCACTCGGGCTGGCCCACGGCTTCTGTATGTCTGCTCTCAGCAATGGAATTGCAATGGGACAAATGTTTCTCTTATTTCTCATTGTTTAGATTCTTTCTATGCTTAGTATCAGAAAATGTTAACTCCGTCTCATCCCTGACCCAAGAGATCCAGCCTCATCTAAGCCCCACAGCACAGGTTGGCTAATTCCCACCATCTGTGCCTAAGTTTATCACCTCCACGGAACTTTCTCAGGCGCTCTCTTCAGCCTTCCACACAGACTGCCAGAAGCCATTCTCCTATCTCTGAATTTTTAAAGCCCCAATTTGATACGCCAGTATGTTACCTGCATGTGTGTGTACAGATGAGTGAAAGTGGATGCAGGTAAGCGAAGGTGGGCACAGGTCTTGCCTCAGAATACTCATCCATTCATTCTATAAATGAATGTTTATCTACTGCTCTTTGCTAGCACTTTCCTAAGAGCTGAGGACACAGGTAAATAAGTGATACAGGAAGCTTACTCTTGGAAGCTTACAAACTATCAGAGGGGTCAGGCATTATACCAGGTACTCAGTATGTTAGTTATTTGCAGATGTAAGAAGTGCTTCAAAGGAGAACAAAAGCCTTGAGAATGTGTCCCAGCAGAACCCGATCTAGTCTCACAATGGGGGTCAAGGAAGGCTCCCTTGAGGAAGTATCAGATGAGCACGTGTTAGATGGTAAAGGGAGAGAAAGGAATGTTAGTGCACACAGCATGTGCAAAAGCCCTGGGGCAGCAAGAAGATGGAATTTGTTTTAAGACTTCAAAAACCAGCCATGCTGAAGCAAAGAGAAATTGACTGGTAGAAGCTACATAGAGGTTCCAAATTCAAGTCACGTTACGTGGAAAGTAACTGGGAGTCACAGAAAGTTTTGATTACTGATGTGGTGTGATTATTGATAAGAAAACCAAATGTAGGAATTTAAAAGACATTTCCAAAATGTGAAGAATCACCTGGCTCTGGCTTAGCTTTTGATCTCATCTCTCCAATTTCGCTCACTATGCTCAGTTATGCCAGCCCCTCACTCTTCCTTGAACAAACCAGGGCCTTTGCATATGCTATTCCCCCGCCCCCTCAGATAGCCACATGGCTTCATTTACCCCCTCACTCCATTCACGTTTCTGCTCAAATGTCCCCTCTCCAGACAGGTGTCCTCTGAGGACCTGATTCAAAGAAACACCCACTGCCATTTCCTATCCTTTACCTTCCTCTGTTTCTCCAGAGTACCCACCCCTCCTTGATATTAGAGTATATATCCACTTGTTTATCAGTTGTGTTTGTTTTACTAGACTCTGAGCCCCACCAAGGGGTGTTCCTTGTCTGACCTGTTCACTGCTTTAACACCAGTGCCCCAAACGCTGGCCCCCAGTGGTCACTCAGTGACCATGGTAGAAAAGTGAATTCATAGAGAACGGGTCAAACGGGGACCAGGCTGGTTTCAGGGCATCCATTCAGGAGGTGATTTGTAGTAATTGAGTCAAAAAGGATTTGATAAAGAAAAAACATGTCATATAACAAAGTTCCATCATGCTTTACTTCATTCCAAGTACTGGGCTGGGGTCTAGAGATAAAACAATAAAAGCCAGATAAGATTGCTGTCACAACAGAGTTTGCAACCTAGGAGTTTATAATATGATGTCATATGACAGGATAGTGATATGAAATGATAGGATAGGAAATGACAGTTTCCGTTCATTGAACAACTTACCAGGCTTGCTGTCACATGGATTCACCCCTTTAACTTGGTGCATGTATCAACTTTATCTCCATTTTACAGAAGAGGAAACAGAGGCACAGAGGTGAAGTCCCTTGAGCGGAGGAAAGAGGATTTGGAGCTAGGTTTCTATGGCTCCCGAATCCATGCTCTTACCCATGACTTCTCCCCTCCCCCAGAACAGCCTCAGGAAGGGGCTGCACCTTGTCCATGTGTGAGTCATCCGTGGCACAATTTCTGGCAAACAGATTCCCACTGATGTGACAGGTGTATGAACTGACAGTGGAGTTCTACAATCTGTCATCATAAACCCTTTTCAGGTGAGTTTCAATGCCTGAAAAAGTAACACAAGTCTACGTTTTCTCTTCCCAGGAACAACTAGAGTAGCTAGCACTCATCAGGCACTTACCATCTCAGCGCTATGCTAAGGATTTCACATGGATTATCTCATTTAATTTTCTCAACCACCCCCAATCCCAAAGTAGAAGAACTACTACTATATCAGTAATGATTTTTATTTTTTATTTTTTTTCAGATTCAAGGGACTGAACTTGAATTTAAACTGGCTTACTGGGGGAGGGGGGGAGGAAATGATTCAAAAATGACCTTTAAAGAGATGAAAAGTATTGGCTAACAAAACTGAAAATCCCCCATACAGCTGGCCTCAGGCAGGGATGGATGGGGAGCTTCCAACAACAGCATGAGACTCTGCCCATGTCTCAGCTCTGTTCCCCTCCACACTGGCCTCCCCCCAGCCTTGTTCTGTCTACCTGGTGCTCCCCAGCAGCTCCTGGGTTCAGCCGAAAGATCAGATCTCTTTTCTTCCCAACACTGGGATAAAAGTTCTAGAACTGCATCCCACTGCCCCAGATGGGTTCCTGTACACACAACCCCCCAACCAGTTGCTGAAACTGAGGGAAATGGGACATTTGATTGGGCACGTGTGATGTAAGCACATTACAATGTCCGGGAAAGAGTTGATGATCTGATCCACTAGGCTCTGGGTCCCCTAGAATGGAGACAGAGTCAGTCCCAGCCAAACCCCGGGGAGAGGAGGGGACGGCAGTTCCAAAGGAAAACAGACTTTGTCACGAGCTGAAGAGGAACAGGGAATATAGAGCAGGTGAAGCCGGAGATGTTCGTTCTACATCCTGTTCCCATTTCACAAGTGAGGGATCTGGGACTTTTTTTAAATTTAAGATTCATCGCCATTATTTTAACATGAAAATCCAGGTTTCGGGGTTCTCTCAAAAAAGCAGAATCCCAGAGAATGCTGAGCCCACATTCCCACATGGCAACCACTGGCTTGAATTGAGGACTCGTCCCCTATATAGTCCCCTGTATAGGTCCCCTATACAGGCTGGGGACCTGTCATCAGCTGTCCTGCCATGGCCCCTGGGGGCTTTGGAGTCTGCAACCCCTGCTTTAATACTTCTGTATACATTGTGTGCTGGGGAAAAGGTTCTAGCTACTTTCGTCTGACTTTGCAGGGGGGCAGAGGTGACTGCCCACTGCATCTCCCACAAAAAAAAAAGACCAGCTTTCTTGCAGGACTCAGCTTCTTTCCAGCCTGTATATCTGCCTTGGGGTACAGTGGCAGCCACCGTGCCAATACCCTGTGCTTTTGTGCAGGACAAGGTGCCCCCATTCTTGGTTCATCCCTGATGTCGTCTAAAACCCTGCTGACCTTCTGGCTGCCACCACCACTCAATGGCCCAAGGGTTTTGTGTTAAAGCATATTCAGTGCGCACAGAACTGCAGGATGAAAGTGCTGCTCTTTGTCTCCCTCTCAATCGTTCTAATGTCAACAGAGGTCGCCCAAAGTAACCCTCAGGGGCCTGGCTGTCTTGCTTTATCTTCATATCTTTATGATACCAGGCCTCCCAAACACACACATTTGCCTCTTCACTGTAATCCACTGAGATGGCTCTTAACTGCTACCTGCAAACACGCAGATGCTTGAGATGAAGCAGCTCTAGTTAAAACGTTTTTAATTTTAGGCCCGTGTGGAAGCCATCTTCGGGGCTGTGCACCTCAGACATGAAAGGACAGGAATCATCCGAGGGTCCTGTAAAAATGCAGATTCTGATTTGGCAGGTCTGGGGCGGGGCCTGAGATTCTCCCAGGTGATGCTGTTGTTGAGAGTCATAGAGGACCAGCTACATAATTCGTGAGTCCCGGTGCAAAATGAAAACATGGGGTCCCCCCATACAAAAAGGAAATAATCTTCTCCTTTCTTCTATGGTCCCTCTTTCTATTGGTCATGTTTTCTAATTTGTGTTTTAATGTTGTGCTCGCTTGAGCATGGGGATACTCGTGGGGTGAGCTCACCAGGGCAGAGGGCAGCAGCCGTCATCGGTCAGTGCCTGGAAGCGGGCTGCCAGAACCCACCCAGGGAGGCAGACAGGCAACAGAAGGCGGGAACTAGTGTGAGCCGAAGCTCCAAGTCCCTGACACGAGTGATGTCCCGTCAGACTTACAAAACACAAATTTAAAGATAAAATTAAGGGTTTGAATATGGTGGCCAAGAACATTAAACTTCAAGCATGGGGCCCCCTTCAGAGTGTAGAATCTTCTGGCTCTGCCCTGGTTACATGCCCAGGAAATGACCTCAAACCATTAGCATCCATAAAGACAAAGCACTCTCTGCTTTGGTTACTGATCCAACAAGGGCCACTTTGAAAAATCAAAAATATTATCTTCTATAAAGGAGTCTTTATAGGTACATGAAAGACATTGAAAGGCTGGAATGACTTTCTTATGTGGAATAGCATTATTTGCACTAAGAGTAAAGGAGGTAATGTAGAATAGCGGCTAAATGTACTGACTCTAGAGCAGGTAGGCTAGGTGCAAGCCTTGTTTCTATCACTATTAGCAGTGTGACCTTGACCAAATTGCTTAATTTCCTTGTCCCTCAACTTCCTCGTTGGTAAAAGTGTGTGATGAGGCTATCAACATACCTACACATAAGATCCTTATTAAGATTAATAAACTAATTGTCATAGGACTAACTATGAGCTTTATTAAGAGAGAGATGGTAAAGCAAGACTGGCAAACTCTGGGCCCATAGCCTACCACCTGTTTTTGTAAATAAAGTTTTATTGGAACACCACCTTGCCCATTTATGTACTTATCGCCTATGGCTGTTTTCATGCTACAGTGGCAGAGCTGAGTAGATGCAAGGCTAAAATATATACTCTCTGGCCCTTTACAGGAAATGTTTGCTGGGAGAGCATAGAGAGTGGTTTTCAAGATGTGGTCTTCAGGAGTCATGGGTTTCACATAGGTGATTTAACCTGCAATTTGTTTAAATTATATCTAAGTCCTCTTAAAGTTGTAAAAAGCGAACACGCACTCTCAAATATGTTGTAGATCATCCTGTAACACCACTGAGGCCACCATCTTTCTAATTTGAACAGTCAGAATAACTCAATTTTGCGCAGACCTTGGAATAAATCTTCTAACTCTGAGAACATATTTTGAAGTCCTTGTAACGGCAACCTTGTTTGAGGAGGCTGTAACTCTGCCCTGCTCTTTTTCAAAAGTTCTGAGCTGCACATGTCCACCCGCCTAAATTTGTACCAGTGAATGCACTGGCATGGCACGTGTAGGACATCAGGAGTTAAATGCCAGGCGAAGGTCAGGTGCACCTACTCAAGGTGGGCACAAGGGTACAGGTAAGAAGCCATTCAAAAGGAATAGTGTTACCTGCTTGTTATAGCTAAGGTGCTCATCAGACCACCACCAACTTGATAATATATAAATATTATTATAATCTCCACTTTATACACGAGGAAGCCAAGGATCAGAGAGGTTATGTAATTACCCAAGGTTACTCAGCGGGTAAATGGTAAAGTCAAGATCGGAACTGGCAGTCTGACACCAGGAAAAACCCTCTAACCCAAGGGTCTGCAAATGTTTTCTGTAAAGGGCCACCGGATAGTAAATATTTTCAGCTTTCCATATGGTCTCTGCCATAACTCCTCAACTCGGCTGCTGTAGCAGAAATCAGTCACAGACAATACGGAAATAAATGGATGTGACCATGTTCCAATAAAACTTTCTTGACAGAAACACATGACAGGCTGGATTTGGCCCACTGGCCGTTGTTTGCTCATTCCTACTCTACCACTAAGTTAGGACCACTGCTGCTAATATGCATATTAGAATAAATAATCATTAATAGTATTGACTCCCATTATGAAAATAAGAACAACTGTGTGTGTCTCTGATTGCACAAAAACAGCCAACTCAAGCTGTCTTTTTTTCTTCCAGAGCTACATTCATTTCTGAACTGAAAGGCCCCTTTATTTAGCTTCATCTTGCCACCATCCAAGAGGGGGAAGCTACAACAAAATCCTCCTCTCCGATGGGATTTAGTCAATCACATCGACAATACAGCTTGACCTCTGCTTTCAACTAAGGCAGGTGTGGACATCTGGGACTGCTCTCGGGGCACGGCACAGCAAGCTGCTGCCATGCCCAAGGCGGTCGTCAGCTCGTGGATTTCAACCCAACTCCTGGGCACTGGGGATGCCAAAATCTGCCCCAAAATACCTGTCAGCAATTAGGAGCACAGGAAACAGGGATCAGGTTTCCTGGGTAGGGAGATCTTTTAAGCATCAGGAAGGTTGGCAAAACCCATACAAGAAGGCTGTAGGGCTAGCAGAAGAGTGACTCATAACCCATCAAATGGCAGAGCCCAGTTCGCTCCATTAGGATGATGCGACGCGTCTCTTCATAAAGAGGGACCACGTGTAACAGGAGCCAATAGAAATTGAGAAAAACTTGTTTTCAGATTGAAAAGCAGTGATCAGTCTCGACAGGGTCCCTTCAACCCGATTTTGACCCCTGCGCTTTCCGGAAGCAAACACCAGCCAGCCGTGTGTTCTCCTTCCCCCAAAGTTCAAAGGGTGAGATGTGAACACAGCCAGTAAAAAGCCCTGAATGTCTGTGGCTTGTAGGGGTTGTAATTCTTTCCCGCAAAGTTACCTTTCCTGTTTCTATGAATTACTCTTACATTCTTGTAAGAGATATGGTTTGAGGTATTTATGGTGCATTCAATTCTGCTATCATTGATTTACTGAACGAAACCAGCTCAGGGATATGATGGAAAGGCCCTAATTCCAAAAACTCTTCCATCTCGGCACGAAGAGCATTTTCTGCCCTGTTGGCCTCCTGCAGATGACCAGCGGAGATAAACAGAGGGCACTCCACTCCCTGTTGCAATGTGCGTGGTGATGTGAAGGAATCAATCAGACAAAAGCAGATTATTACAGTGTCTGAGAGAGATCAAACAGTGCTAGCATCCGCACCCACACACGCCTGATTTACAGGCTGGCTGATAAAGTGCTGCAGCTCACTGTCAGGAAAACATGACAGCTCCTTGAGCTCTGTGGATAAATTATTGCTGAAGCCCATGATAACATTTCTCCACCTAGCAACCAAACATAACAGGATGTGGCTTTTAGTACTAGGAGCCAAATGATACAAAGACGAGAGGCCCAGGAGCTCTCGAAGCTCTGAAAGCCTATTCTAAGATGGAATAGGAAAATAGCAGCCTCATGAAAACAGACATGAAATCTATGAGCAACTAATAACTCTGCAGGCGATTTGCAGACCTTCCCCATCCAGGCAGGTGCACAAACGAACATGTTCTGTTTTATGATGAATATTCCTATAACCAAAAGGTACATTTGTTGATCCTTCGCTCTGTGCCAGGAACAGTGCTCAGTGTATAATGTTGCATCCAAGTGGCGATTCCAAAGGTGGACCACATATGCCCGGCGGGGTCAACCTTGACAACAGAACTGAGCAACAATAACTCCCACACTGAGAAAAGTTACCCCTTTTCTGCTTCTCTATCCTGTTCCCAATTACATCAAGGAGAGACCTTGTGTGGTACTAGGCTGTCTCAAACACCTAACAACTGAAAATTTTTTTTTTAAACAAAGAAAGGGCAAACATATCAAGCTAGATTCTGTGAGGTCAGCATTGTTTTGCTTTTACTATTTTCATTTTTTAAATCTTCACCTTTTTCAACAGAAACAGACTCACAGACATAGAGACACACAATAGAGACACACATAAAGACCACAACAGATTTGTGGTTGCCAAGGGGGAGAAGGGGTGGGGGAGGGATGGAAGGGGATTTGGGGATTAGCAGATGCAAATTATTATACATAGAATGGATAAACAACAAGGTCCAACTATATAGCACAGGGAACTAACTACATTCAATAGCCTATGATAAACCATAATGGAAAAGAATATGAAAAAGAATGTATATACACATATAACTGAATCACTTTGCTGTACAGCAGAAATTAACACATTGTAAATCAACTATCCGTCAATAAAATAAAATTTTTAAAAGTAATAAATAAATAAATCATCATCTTTTTCAAGTGATATTGGTTTTTCAATTGATGGAGGTGATATCGGGTATCACCCTCATGGAGACATGCACTCCATGAGGGCAAGGAGTTTTGTCTTATTTGTTCACCTCTGTATCTCCCAAACCTCAACAGTGCCTAGACAAGTAGACAATTGGTAAATGTTTCTTTAATGATATTAATTAAATAAAAATAATAAGCAGATGATAGCATAAGTGGTACCTAAATATAGCAAAATTTGCGACGAGTTTGCAAGATGGTATGGAGATAGAGCAAAATATGTGAAAGTGGACTTCCCTGGTGGCGCAGTGGTTGGGAATCTGCCTGCCAATGCAGGGGACGCGGGTTTGAGCCTTGGTCCGGGAAGATTCCACATGCTGTGGAACGGCTAAGCCCATGAGCCACAACTACTGAGCCTGCGCTCTGGGGCCCACAAGCCACAACTACTGAGCCCATGTGCCACAACTACTGAAGCCCGCACACCTAGAGCCCATGCTCCGCCAACAAGAGAAGCCACCACAATGAGAAGCCCATGCACTGCAACGAAGAGTAGCCCCCGTTCGCTCCAGCTGGAGAAAAGCCCACACGCAGCTATGACCCAACACAGCCAAAAATAAATAAATAAATTTATAAAAATATATATATATATATGTGAAAGTGATATTCTAACAAATAATGTTTACTATAGCAAACAATTTACCATAATCCTACAAGATAGAAACTATTATTTACTTTTTGGGTAAGGAAAGTGATGCCCCAAGACATTAGGTGACTCATTCGAAATCGCAAACCTATGCGGCAGCACCTGAACTCTGTCTGCGTGCTCCGTCTCAGAAGTGAGCCGCTCCATCCAACTGCTTCCTTGTCACTTACAGAACTACATCATGAGACAGCTGCCAGTATCGTTTTTCCAAATGAAAGATAACTGATTTCAAGGAACCTGCCCAAGGTCACGCCAGGGTTCAGCAGCCCTGGGATTCGAACCCAGCTCTGCTTGGCTGACCACTCTCCCCTATGTGACCCTGTCTCCAAAGAAACCTGTTCCAAATGATGATGCAAACTGCTGGAAATTAGATTTTAAGTGGAAGCTAATTAAAATTTTGGGTCACACTTGCCTTGGATGCTCTAAATATATTCCAGACAATAGAACCATCATTTGGTCGGTGAAACAGGATATTAGCACAGCACCTAAATGCATTTCAGATATCACTTACAATCACCAGGGACAGTGGCCAAAGGTAAAATAATAGCCTCAATAGTGTTTACTTTAGAAACATACAAACATACACTTGCGTAAATGAAAAGACTGAGTTCTTTCCTTACCTTTGTCCTGCAGGTATCAAGATAAGCAACCATTACTGGTAATGAGGAGGGAATCGTGCCATCCTTGGGAGTGAAGAAATGAACAAAAGGGCTAGGAATCCCATTAAAGATTAATCCTCAAAAAGCTGAAAGCATGACTGATATACAAGTATAGAATAAATGTGTCAAAATTTTTACTCAACTTATTAATGAGGGAACCAAAATGATAGCGGAGTGGTTCAAAGGAGGAGACAAGAATTGCAGGTATATATTGTAAGTTGTTCAAAAGGAGTCGACACGAATTCGCTAAGAGATTCAAAACATGGCAAAGTCCTACAGTCACTAAACCATAACTGTTTGGGGTTATTTTTCTTTTTAAAACATCTTTATTGGAGTATAATTGCTTTACAATGGTGTGTTAGTTTCTGCTTTTTTAACAAAGTGAATCAGCTATACATATACTTATATACCTGTATCTCCTCCCTCTTGCGTCTCCCTCCCACCCTCCCTATCCCACCCCTCTAGGTGGACACAAAGCACCCGGCTACTCTCCCTGTGCTCTGCGGCTCCTTCCCACTAGCTAGCTATTTTACATTTGGTAGTGTATATATGTCCATGCAACTCTCTCACTTCGTCCCAGCTTACCCTTCCACCTCCCCGGTCCTCAAGTCCAATCTCTACGTCTGCGTCTTTATTCCTGTCCTGCCCGTAGGTTCTTCAGAACTTTTTTTTTTTTTGATTCCATATATATGTGTTAGCATACGGTATTTGTTTTTCTCTTTCTGACTTACTTCACTCTGTATGACAGACTCTAGGTCCATTCCACCTCACTACAAATAACTCAATATCATTACTTTTTATGGCTGAGTAATATTCCATTGTATATATGTGCCACATCTTCTTTATCCATTCATCTGTTGATGGACACTTAGACTGCTTCCATGTCCTGGCTATTGAAAATAGCGCTGCAATGAACATTGTGGTACATGACTCTTTTTGAATTATGGAGTTCTCAGGGTATATGCCCAGTAGTGGGATTGCTGGGTCATATGGTAGTTATAATTTTAGTTTTTTAAGGAACCTCCTTACTGTTCTCTATAGTGGCTGTATTAATTTACATTCCCACCAACAGTGTAAGAGGGTTCCCTTCTCTCCACACCCTCTCCAGCATTTATTGTTTATAGACTTTTTGATGATGGCCATTCTGACTGGTGTGAGGTGATACCTCACTGTAGTTTTGATTTGCATTTCTCTAAGGATTAGTGACGTTGAGTATCCTTTCATGTGTTTGTTGGCAATCTGTATATCTTGTTTGGAGAAATGTCTGTTTAGGTCTTCTGCCCATTTTTGGATTGGGTTTTTTTTTTGATATTGAGCTGCATGAGCTGCTTGTATATTTTAGAGATTAATCCTTACTCAGTTGCTTCGTTGGCAAATAATTTCTCCCATTCTAAGGGTTGTCTTTTGGTCTTCTTTATGGTTTCCTTTGCTGTGCAAAAGTTTTAAGTTTTATTAGGTCCCATTTGTTTATTTTTGTTTTTATTTCCATTTATCTAGGAGGTGGGTCAAAAAGGATCTTGCTGTGATTTATGCCAAAGAGTGTTCTGCCTATGTTTTCCTCTATAGCTTTATAGTGTCTGGCCTTACATTTAGGTCTTTAATCCATTTTGAATTTATTTTTGTGTATGCTGGTAGGGAGTGTTCTAATTTCATTCTTTTACATGTAGCTGTCCAGTTTTCCCAGTACCACTTACTGAAGAGACTGTCTTTTCTCCATTGTCTATTCTTGCCTCCTTTATCAAAGATAAAGTGACCATAGGTGCGTGGGTTTATCTCAGAGCTTTCTATCCTGTTCCATTGATCTATATTTCTGTTTTTGTGCCAGTACCATACTGTCTTGATTACTGTAGCTTTGTAGTATAGTCTGAAGTCAGGGAGCCTGATTCCTCCAACTCCATTTTTCTTTCTCAAGATTGCTTTGGCTATTCAGAGTCTTTTGTGTTTCCATACAAATTGTAAAATTTTTTCTTCTAGTTCTGTGAAAAATGCCATTGGTTGTTTGATAGGGATTGCATTGAATCTGTAGATTGCTTTGGGTAGTATAGTCATTTTCACAATGTTGATTCTTCCAATCCAAGAACATGGTATATCTCTCCATCTGTTTGTATCACCTTTAATTTCTTTCATCAGTGTCATATAGTTTTCTGCATACAGGTCTTCTGTCTTCTTAGGTAGGTTTATTCCTAGGTATTTTATTCTTTTTTGTTGCAATGGTAAATGGGAGTGTTCCCTTAATTTCTCTTTCAGATTTTTCATCATTAGTGTATAGGAATGCAAGAGATTTCTGTGCATTAATTTTGTACCCTGCTACTTTACCAAATTCATTGATTAGCTCTAGTAGTTTTCTGGTAGCATCTTTAGGATTCTCTATGTGTAGTATCATGTCATCTGCAAACAGTGACAGTTTTACTTCTTTCCAATTTGGATTCCTTTTGTTTCTTTTTCTTCTCTAATTGCTGTGGCTAAAACTTCCAAAACTAGGTTGAATAATAGTGGTTAGAGTGGGCAACCTTGTCTCGCTCCTGATCTTAGTGGAAATGGTTTCAGTTTTTCACCACTGAGAACAATGTTGGCTGTGGGTTTGTCATACATGGCCTTTATTATGTTGAGGTAAGTTCCCTCTATGCCTACTTTCTGGAGGGTTTTTATCATAAATGGGTGTTGAATTTTGTCAAAAGATTTTTCTGCATCTATTGAGATGATCATATGGTTTCTCTCCTACAGTTTTTTAATATCGTGTATCACATTGATTGATTTGCGTATATTGAAGAATCCTTGCATTCCTGGGATAAACCCCACTTGATCATGATGTATGATCCTTTTAATGTGCTGTTGGATTCTGTTTGCTAGTATTTTGTTGAGGATTTTTGCATCTATGTTCATCAGTGATATTGGCCTGTAGTTTTCTTTCTTTGTGACATCTTTGCCTGGTTTTGGTATCAGGGTGATGGTGGCTCATAGAATGAGTTTAGGAGTGTTCCTCCCTCTGCTATATTTTGGGAGAGTTTGAGAAGAATAGGTGTTACCTCTTCTCTAAAGGTTTGATAGAATTCGTCTGTGAAGCAATCTGGTCCTGGGGTTTTTTTTGTTGTTGTTGGAAGATTTTTAATCACAGTTTCAATTTCAGTGCTTGTGACTGGTCTGTTTATATTTTCTATTTCTTCCTGGTTCAGTCTCGGAAGATTGTGCTTTTCTAAGAATGTATCCATTTCTTCCATATTGTCCATTTTATTGGCATAGAGTTGCTTGTAGTAATCTCTCATGATTCTTTGCATTTCTGCAGTGTCAGTTGTTACTTCTCCTTTTCCATTTCTAACTCTATTGATTTGAGTCTTCCCCCTTTTTTTCTTGATGAGGCTTGTTAATGGTTTATGAATTTTGTTTATCTTCTCATAGAACCAGCTTTTAGTTTTATTGATCTTTGCTATCATTTCATTTCTTTTTCTTTATTTCTGATCTGATCTTTATGACTTCTTTCCTTCTGCTAACTTTGGGGGTTTGTTGTTTTTTTTTCTCTAATTGCTTTAGGTGTAAAGTTAGGTTGTTTATTTGAGGTGTTTCTTGTTTCTTGAGGTAGGAGTGTATTGCTGTAAACTTCCCTCTTAGAACTGTTTTGCTTCATCCTATAGGTTTTGGGTCGTCGTGTTTTCATTGTCATTTGTTTCTAGGTATTTTTTGATTTCCTCTTTGATCTCTTGGTTATTTAGTAGCGTATTGTTTAGACTCCATGTGTTTGTATTTTTTACAGTTTTTTTCATGTAATTAATATCTACTCACATAGCATTCTGGTCAGAAAAGATACTTGATATGATTTCAATTTTCTTAAATTAACCAAGGCTTGATTTGTGACCCAAGATATGATCTATCCTGAAGAATGTTCCATGAGCACTTGACAAAAAAGTGTATTCACCAATCACAAGCACTGAAATTGAAACTGTGATTAAAAATCTTCCAACAAGCAAAAGCCCAGGACCAGATGGCTTCACAGGTGAATTCATTCAAACATTTAGAGAAGAGCTATCACCTATCCTTCTCAGACTCTTCCAAAATATAGCAGAGGGAGGAACACTCCCCAACTCATTCTACGAGGCCACCATCACCCTGATACCAAAACCAGACAAGGATGTCACACAGAAAGAAAACTACAGGCCAATATCACTGATGAACATAGATGCAAAAATCCTCAACAAAATACTAGCAAACAGAATCCAACAGCACATTAAACGGATCATACACCATGATCAAGTGGGGTTATTCCAGGAATGCAAGGATTCTTCAATATACGCAAATCAATCAACGTGATACACCATATTAACAAATTGAAGGAGAAAAACCATATGATCATCTCAATAGATGCAGAGAAAGCTTTTGACAAAATTCAACACCAATTTATGATAAAAACCCTGCAGAAAGTAGGCATAGAGGGAACTTTCCTCAACATAATAAAGGCCATATATGACAAACCCACAGCCAACATCGTCCTCAATGGTGAAAAACTGAAAGCATTTCCACTAAGATCAGGAACAAGACAAGGTTGCCCACCCTCACCACTCTTATTCAACATAGTTTTGGAAGTTTTAGCCACAGCAATCAGAGAAGAAAAGGAAATAAAAGGAATCCAAATCGGAAAAGAAGAAGTAAAGCTGTCACTGTTTGCAGATGACATGATACTATACATAGAGAATCCTAAAGATGCTACCAGAAAACTACTAGAGCTAATCAATGAATTTGGTAAAGTAGAAGGATACAAAATTCATGCACAGAAATCTCTGGCATTCCTATACACTAAGGATAAAAAATCTGAAAGTGAAATCAAGAAAACACTCCCATTTACCATTGCAACAAAAAGAATAGAATACCTAGGAATAAACCTACCTAAGGAGACAAAAGACCTGAACGCAGAAAATTATAAGACACTGATGAAAGAAATTAAAGATGATACAAATAGATGGAGAGATATACCATGTTCTTGGATTGGAAGAATCAACATTGTGAAAATGACTCTACTACCCAAAGCAATCTACAGATTCAATGCAATCCCTATGAAACTACCACTGGCATTTTTCACAGAACTAGAACAAAAAATTTCACAATTTGTATGGAAACACAAAAGACCCCGAATAGCCAAAGCAATCTTGAGAACGAAAAATGGAGCTGGAGGAATCAGGCTTCCTGACTTCAGACTATACTACAAAGCTACAGTAATCAAGACAGTATGGTACTGCCACAAAAACAGAAATATAGATCAATGGAACAGGATAGAAAGCCCAGAGATAAACCCACGCACATATGGTCACCTTATCTTTGACAAAGGAGGCAGAAATGTACAGTGGAGAAAGGACAGCCTATTCAATAAGTGGTGCTGGGAAAACTGGACAGCTACATGTAAAAGTATGAGATTAGATCACTCCCTAACACCACACACAAAAATAAGCTCAAAATGGATTAAAGACCTAAATGTAAGGCCAGAAACTATCAAACTCTTAGAGGAAAACATAGGCAGAACACTCTATGACATAAATCACAGCAAGGTCCTTTTTAACCCACCTCCTAGAGAAATGGAAATAAAAACAAAAGTAAACAAATGGGACCTAATGAAACTTAAAAGCTTTTGCGCAGCAAAGGAAACCATAAAGAAGACCAAAAGACAACCCTCAGAATGGGAGAAAATATTTGCAAATGAAGCAACTGACAAAGGATTAATCTCCAAAATTTATAAGCAGCTCATGCAGCTTAATAACAAAAAAACAAACAACCCAATCCAAAAATGGGCAGAAGACCTAAACAGACATTTCTCCAAAGAAGATATACAGAGTGCCAACAAACACATGAAAGAATGCTCAACATCACTAATCATTAGAGAAATGCAAATCAAAACTACAATGAGATATCATCTCACACCAGTCAGAATGGCCATCATCAAAAAATCTAGCAACAATAAATGCTGGAGAGGGTGTGGAGAAAAGGGAACCCTCTTACACTGTTGGTGGGAATGTAAATTGATACAGCCACTGTGGAGAACAGTATGGAGGTTCCTTAAAAAGCTACAAATAGAACTACCATATGACCCAGCAATCCCACTACTGGGCATATACCCTGAGAAAACCATAATTCAAAAAGAGTCATGTACCAAAATGTTCATTGCAGCTCTATTTACAATAGCCCAGAGATGGAAACAACCTAAGTGTCCATCATCGGATGAATGGATAAAGAAGATGTGGCACATATATACAATGGAATATTACTCAGCCATAAAAAGAGACGAAATTGAGCTATTTGTAATGAGGTGGATAGACCTAGAGTCTGTCATACAGAGTGAAGTAAGTCAGAAAGAGAGAGACAAATACCGTATGCTAACACATATATATGGAATTTAAGAAAAAAAAATGTCATGAAAAACCTAGGGGTGAAACAGGAATAAAGACACAGACTTACTAGAGAATGGACTTGAGGCTATGGGGGGGGAAGGGTAAACGGTGACAAAGCGATAAAGAGGCATGGACATATATACACTACCAAATGTAAGGTAGATAGCTAGTGGGAAGCAGCTGCATAGCACAGGGAGATCAGCTCGGTGCTTTGTGACCGCCTGGAGGGGTGGGATAGGGAGGGTGGGAAGAGATATGGGAACATATGTATATATATAACTGATTCATTTTGTTGTGAAGCTGAAACTAACATACCATTGTAAAGCAATTATACTCCAATAAAGATGTTAAAAAAATAAAATAAAATAAAATAAAAATAAAACCAAAAAAAAAGTGTATTCTGTTGCTTTTCAATGGAATGTCTTATAAATAGGACATTAAAATCAATTAAGTCCATCTTGTTTAATGTGTCGTTTAAAGCTGTGTTTCCTTATTTATTTTCACTTTGGTTGATCTGTCCATTGGTGAAAGTGGGGTGTTAAAGTCCCCTACCATGATTGGGTTACTGTCGATTTCCCATTTTATGGCTGTTAGCATTTGCCTTATGTATTGAGGTGCTCCTATGTTGGGTGCATAAATATTTACAATTGTTATATCTTCTTCTTGGTTTGATCCCTTGATCATTATATAGTGTCTTTCTTTGTCTCTCGTAATAGTCTTTATTTTAAAATCTATTTTTTCTGATATGAGAATTGCTACTCCAGCTTTCTTTTGATTTCCATTTGCATGGAATATCTTTTTCCATCCCCTCACTTTCAGTCCGTAGGTGTCCCTAGGTATGAAGTGGGTCCCTTGTAGACAGCATAAATATGGATCTTGTTTTTGTTTCCATTCAGCCAGTCTATGTCTTTCGGTTGGAGCATTAAATCCATTTACATTTAAGGTAATTATCAATATGTATTTTCCTATTACCATTTTCTTAATTGTTTTGGTTTGTTATTGTAGGTCTTTTCCTTCTCTTGTGTTTCCTGCCTAGAGAAGTTCCTTTAGCATTTGTTCTAAAGCTGGTTTGGTGGTGCTGAATTCTCTTAGCTTTTGCTTGTCTGTAAAGGTTTTAATTTCTCCGTCACATCTGAATGAGATCCTTGCTGGGTAGACTAATCTTGGTTGTAGGTTTTTCCCTTTCATCACTTTAAATATGTCCTGCCACTCCCTTCTGGCTTGCAGAGTTTCTGCTGAAGGATGAGCTGTTAACCTTATGGGGATCCCCCTGTATGTTATTTGTTGCTTTTCCCTTGCTCCTTTTAATATTTTTTCTTTGTATTTAATTTTTAATAGTTTGATTAATTTGTGTCTTGTTGTGTTTCTCCTTGGATTTATCCTGTATGCGGCTCTCTGCACCTCCTAGCCTTGACTGACTATTTCCTTTCCCATATTAGGGAAGTTTTCAATTATACTCTCTTCAAATATTTTCTCAGTCCATTTTTTTCTTCTCTTCTTCTTCTGGGACCCCTATAATTCAAAAGTTGATGCATTTAATGTTGTCCCAGAGGTCTCTGAGACTCTCAATTCTTGTCATTCTTTTTTCTTTATTCTCCTCTGCGGTAGTTATTTCCACTATTTTATCTTCCAGGTCACCTATCTGTTATTCTGCCTCAGTTATTGTGCAATTGATTCCTTCTAGAGAATTTTTAATTTCATTTATTGTGTTGTTCATCATTGTTTGTTTGCTCTTTAGTTCTTCTAGGTCCTTGTTAAACATTTCTTGTATTTTCTCCATTCTATTTCCAAGATTTTGGATCATGCTTATTATCATTACTCTGAATTCTTTTTCAGGTAGACTGCCTATTTCCTCTTCATTTGTTAGGTCTGGTGGGTTTTTACCTTGCTCCTTCATCTGCTGTGTATTTCTCTGTCTTCTCATTTTGCTTAACTTACTGTGTTTGGGGTCTCCTTTTTGCAGGCTGCAGGTTCATAGTTCCCATTGTTTTTGGTGTCTGCCCCCAGTGGGTAAGGTTGGTTCAGCGGGTTCTGTAGGCTTCCTAGTGGAGGGGACGGGTGCCTGTGTTCTGGTAGATACGGATGGATCTTGTCTTCCTCATGGGCAGGACCATGTGTGTTTTGGGGTGTCTGTAAACTTAGTATGATTTTAGGCAGCCTCTCTGCTAATGGGTGGGGTTGTATTCCTGTCTTGCTAGTTATTTGCCGTGGTGTGTCCAGCACTGTGGCTTGTTGTTCATTGAGTGGAGCTGGGTCTTAGCGTTGAGATGGAGATCTCTGGGAGAGCTCTCACCAACTAATATTACGTGGGGCTGGGAGGTCTCTGGTGGTCCAATGTCCTGAACTCGGCTCTCCCACCTCAGAGACTCAGGCCCGACACCCAGCCAGAGCACCCAGACCCTGTCAGCCACATGGCTCAGAAGAAATGGGAGAAAAAAAAGAAAGAAAAATATAATAAAATAAAGTTCTTAAAAAAATTTAAAAATAAAAAAAAGAGAGCAACCAAACCAATAAACAAATCCACCAATAATAACAAGCACTAGAAACTATACTAAGATAAACATAAAACCAGAAACAAATTTGATGCAGAAAGCACACCCCAAGTCTACAGTTGTTCCCAAAGTTCACTGCCTCAATTTTGGGATGATTTGTTGTCTATTCAGGTATTCCATAGATGCAGGGTACATCAAGATGATTGTGGAGATTTAATCCGCTGCTCCTGAGGCTGTTGGGAGAGATTTCCTTCTCTTCTTTGTTCGCACAGCTCCTGGGGTTCAGCTTTGGATTTGGCCCCGCCTCTGTGTGTAGGTCGCCCTCTGGCGTCTGTTCTTTGCTCAGACAAGACGGGGTTGAAGGAGCGCCTGATTAGGAGGCATTGGCTCACTCAGGCTGGGAGAGGAAGGGGTATGGGATGCGGGGTGAGCCTGCGGCAGCAGAGGCTGGCATGACATTGCACCAGCCTGAGGCGGACCGTGCGTCCTCCCGGGGAAGTTGTCCGTGGATCACGGGACCCTGGCAGTGGCGGGCTGCACAGGCTCCCGGGAGGGGAGGTGTGGAGAGTGACCTGTGCTCGCACACAGGCTTCTTGGTGGCGGCAGCAGCAGCCTTAGCATCTCATGCCCATCTCTGGTGTCCACACTGATAGCCACAGCTCATGCCCGTCTCTGAAGCTCGTTTAGGCAGTGCTCTGAATCCCCTCTCCTCGCGCATCCCGTAACAATAGTCTCTTGCCTCTTCGGCAGCTCCAGACTTTTTCCCGGACTCCCTCCTGGCTAGCTGTGGCGTACTAGCCCCCTTCACCCTGTGTTCATGCAGCCAACCCCAGTCCTCTCCCTACGATTCGACCGAAGCCCAAGCCTCAGCTCCCAGCCCCCACTCACCCCAGCGGGTGAGCAGACAAGCCTCTCGGGCTGGTGAGTGCTGGTCGGCACCGATCCTCTGTGTGAGAATCTCTCCGCTTTGCCCTCCGCACCCCTGTTGCTGTGCTCTCCTCCGCAGCTCCGAAGCTTCCCCCCTCCACCACCTGCAGTCTCTGCCCGTGAAGGGGCTTCTAGTGTGTGGAAATTTTTCCTCCTTCATGGATCCCTCCCAGAGGTGCAGGTCCCGTCCCTATTCTTTTGTCTCTGTTTTTCCTTTTTTCTTTTGCCCTACCCAGGTACGTGGGGAGTTTCTTGCCTTCTGGGAAGTCTGAGGTCTTCTGCTAGTGTTCAGTAGATGTTCTGTAGGAGTTGTTACACATGTAGCTGTATTTTTGATGTATTTGTGCGAAGGAAGGTGATCTCCAGGTCTTATTCCTCTGCCATCTTGAAGGTCCTCCTGGGGTTCTTTTTCTCCAGACAGAAATCTACAGGTTAACATACAACTTAAACTATCTGGTTCTAAGCAAATGGCAAACAGCAAGTCGAACATGGGTGCATTCTCCTCAATATTAAATAGCTCTTGGGTTTCTTATCACTCACAGTGAAAGACATGGAGTCATCCTTAGCTTTATCTGCAGGTTTTGGATAAGTTTTCAAAAGAATCTCATCAAGTTTATGCTATTATGTGTGATGCCTTAGTGTGTATAAGAGAACCAGTGCCTCCCTAAAATTCCAAATCAGTATGTTTGCACTGGACCCCAGAATATGTATTTTAATAAACTCCCAAAGTTATTCCAGTATTGATAGGCTACAATAAAATATTAAGAAATGGCCAAGGACATGGAAGCAACCTAAGTGTCCATCAACAGATGAATGGATAAAGAATATGGGGCACATATATACAATGGAATATTACTCAGTCATAGAAAAAAAATGAAATTGAGTCATTTCTAGTGAGGTGGATGGACCTAGAGTCTGTCATACAGAGTGAAGTAAGTCAGAAAGAGAAAAACAAATACCATATGCTAACACATATATATGGAATCTAAAAAAAAAAAAAAAGGTTCTGAAGAACCTAGGGGCAGGACACGAATAAAGTTGCAGACGTAGAGAATGGACTTGAGGACACAGGGAGGGGGAAGGGTAAGCTGGGACGAAGTGAGAGAGTGGCATGGACATATATACACTACCAAATGTAAAATAGCTAGCTAGTGGGAAGCAGCTGCATAGCACAGGGAGATCAGCTCGGTGCTTTGTGACCACCTAGAGGGGTGGGATAGGGAGGGAGGGAGGGAGGCGCAAGAGAGAGGAGATATGGGGCTATATGTATATGTATAGCTGATTCACTTTGTTATACAGCAGAAACTAACCTAACACTACAAAGCAATTTTACTCCAATAAAGATGTTAAAAAAAAAATGGCCAGTTTAAGTCATTTAAACCAGAGCTATGGGGAGGTTTTTCAGTTAAATACGCTGTCACTTGCAAGAAATGAAAACTTGGACCCAAGCTGGTTTCAAGAATGAAGAAGTTTTAACAACAGAAATAGAAGAGGTAATGTGGGTTCTAGGGTGGGTTGAGTCTGCTCAATGATGTCTGTATTAACAAGGTAGAATCTGTCCAGTTCTCAATTCTCTGCATCCCCATGGGGCTATTGACAAGATGGGCCTAGCAATTCCACATCACTTCCTGGTTCAATATATAGAGGAATAAGAGAGGATTCCTATCCTATGAAGTGTGTCTTCTCATAGGACTAGAGAATCCTTTTCCAGAAACTCCACCCACCCCCAGCCCAACAGACTGCCCACAACTCATTGGCCAGAATTATATCAAGTGATCATTCCTGAGTCAATTGTTGGCACATGGGATTTGAATAGAAAACCTTACACCAATCAGGTTTACTGAGGAACTGGAATGGGGCTGGCTTCACCTAAGGCAACTGGTTGAATGAAGAAGGTGTGGATATCTGAACAAAACTAGGATTCTACAGAAAAGAAGTAGAGGTGGCGATGGTGAGGAAATTAGATCAGCAACTAACAGGGTCCAGCATTAGGTGAGTTAAAAAGAATTACAATCAGCATCTTAAAATTAGGTTGCATTAAAGATGTGTGGGAAGTTGCCTTAATGCACTGGTAACCTCCAAGCACATTGCCAGGGAAGCTAATCCAGTTATCACAGAACACAAACGTTCACAGACCAAAGTAAGATGCTTGAATCACAGTTTAATAAATCAACTGAAAACACATATCCAGAAGTGAGGGTGGGGTGGAGGAAGGAATATGTGGCGCACAGATGATTCTTAGGACAGTGAAACTACTCTGTATGACACCATAACAACAGATATGTGTCATCACACACGGGTCCAAACCCACAGAATGTACAACACAGATATGTGTCATCACACACGGGTCCAAACCCACAGAATGTACAACACCAAGAGTGAACCCTAAAAAAAAAAAAAAAAAGAGTGAACCCTAATGTAAACTATGGACTTTGGGTGAAAATGATGCATCAGTGCAGGCCCATTGATTGTAACAAATGTACCACTCTGGTGGGTGATGTTGATAATGGGGGGAAGCTGTGCATGTTTGGTGATAAGGGATATATGGGAAATTGCTGTGATTTCTCTCTCAATTTTGCTATGAAACTAAAATTTCCTTGAAAAAGTAAAGTCTTTTTTAAAAATTAATTTTTTAAGAAAAGAAGAAAAGGGAAAGAGATGGGGTATCACACGGAATAAAATGCAAGCAAGTGGAATCACCACACCAATTTAGTCATAGATTAGGAAACATTCATGCATCCTGTGTCTCCCTCCTGCATCAGCCTCGCCCAAGCCCATAGTGGGGTTATAAGGACCAAAATTGAGGTCTGAGCAAGGGGACCACAAATGGAGGATGCTTGGGACCAATGACACACACTTGCTCTATCCTGGCAAATACACCTGTCCCCTGCTATCTCTAGCCAATTAGCCTGCTGAGTCACTATGGGTTTTATCTGCATTTCTAGGTAAAGCACATGCAGGGACAAAGCAGGACCATACTGGCGGTCTCCAAAGGGGGCTGATTTAAGGACGACATAGCTGTCGACCCAGAGCTGTCATGATCATTCATTCTGACTTGGTCTTTCTGTGCATTTCTGTCTGTAAGTGAGACTCTTGTTTGTTCCACCAAGCATTCCATCTATTCCATTTCTATCATCCTTATGGATTACCAATTTACTCTCTATATTTAGCATATCTCATGAATTCTACCTTTGTTCCATAAGATTCTTCCTTACTCATTATTCATTCTTAACACAGCCTGGGAGTATCACTTATACCTCATAAGCCACTAGATTACTTATCATCAATGCTTAAAATTTCTTATGAGCTTCATCCATCCCATTTGCTTTCTTGTCTTGTCTAGCAGATTTGAATATACTCAAATAATACAGCAAACCTACATTACAGAAGACCTAAAGTGTTGTGATGAGGGTGAAAGAAAGAGAGAGAAATGACTAATAGATTAAAAGAAATCTAAGAGAAATGGGAATCAGACACAATTTCTTAAAAACTATGAGACAACTGGGGGCATTGAACTCTGGCTGGATACTTGATACCAAGAAATTATCATATATTTTAGGTGTGAAAATTGTATTTTTAAGTATGAAGAAATAAAGAGTTTTTATGTTTTAGAAATGCATACTGAGGTATTTATGGATCAAATTACATGATATCTGAAGTTTGCTTCAAAATAAGCCAATATTTTGCAATTCGGATCAACAAATAGTTCTTCAGCTTATGCTAAGCAGAGTTTTGCAAACTGAGAATCATGAGTCATTAGTAAGTAAGTTGGTTTGGTGGGCTTTGTCCAGAACATGTGAATAACGAATAGAAGAGAACAGAATAGAAAATATCAGAGTGTGTGGCATTCTGTCATAGTAAATTTTGTTCGGGCTTCCCTGGTGGTGCAGTGGTTGAGAGTCCGCCTGCCGATGCAGGGGACGCAGGTTCGTGCCCCGGTCCGGGAAGATCCCACATGCCGCGGAGCGGCTGGGCCCGTGAGCCATGGCCGCTGAGCCTGCACGTCTGGAGCCTGTGCTCGGCAACGGGAGAGGCCACAACAGTGAGAGGCCCGTGTACCGAAAAAAAAAAAAAAAGTTTTGTTTCAACTGTGTGTGTGTGTGTGTGTGTGTGTGTGTGTGTTATGAACATATATTGTATTTCTTACTGTGAGGTTACAGTTAATGAGGTTTGAAGATCACAGCTGAAAGCAGAGTCCTGATCACTAATGGGCACAGAAGATACAAGAAGAATAAGACATGGTTTCCACTTTCCTGAAGAGACAGACATGAATAGGCAAATAGTGTGGAATGCTACGAGCTCTGCTAGTAGTGAGCTCCGAGGACTGTGGGAAGACAAAAGAGGCATTGACTAACTCTGGCATAGGCTTCACAGAACAGGTAATATGTGAAATGATTGTTGAAGGATGAAAAGGATGGAAAAGGGTGAAAACGGCATCTCTCAGGAAGGGAACAAAGTGGCACAGAGTTGTAAACACACAAGTGGTATATTTAGGCAAAAGAAAGTAATTTGGTAAGGCTGTGATCTGGCTAAGAAATGATGGCGGCTTGGAATAGAGCAGTGGATGAGCAAATGGGTTCTGAGTGTTTCATTCTTCCTAAAAATCCAGTGGTCATGACTCATCATCTCCTTCCCAGGACCCCTCCCAAATTCCTTTTCTCTTTCAGTGAGATGTCCATTTGTCACCTCATAGGTCAAAGCACTCAAGTCACCTTGATGCTTTATTTTTGGTGATGGACATGGTCGGCACTGCACACAGATGCCCTTTTGTCATTTCTGTGCACTTGTTCCCTGGCTTATGGGTGCTGTAGCTTCCAGGCTGTCACCTCTACTGTCTGACTTCAGAAAGCTGGATGTGCTGGAATGTGGCAGCCCTTTGACAATGATTGGCTGGTATAGGAATGTCAAAGCCCAGCTCCCTTAGTTCAAACTGAGATCAACTTGGAAGTATGACCTGCATTCCATGGTTCCCCAAACTGAAGTGGGGTCAGGCTTCAGTTTCCCTCTGGGGGACTTCACCTGAAATCTCTCCTTGTTTCACCTGGAAGCACATCCCTAATAAATCACTTGTCCATGAACTCTTGTCTTGGGGTTCTTCTCCAGCAGACCTGGAACTAATGCACATCCCATATACAAAGAGCCATGAATATGTATAACTGATTCACTTTGCTGTAACACCTGAAACTAACACAACATTGTGAATCAACTATACTCCAATAAAAAAGTTTTTAAAAAAGTCATGAATTTCTTTTAACTCTCCATTTTCTACTTGCAGTACTATATATATATATATATATATATATATATATATATATATATAATATTTGAAAATAGTATTGTGCCTCTACTGTAATCCAGGCACTGATGCTCTCTACTTAAATTCATCTTCCATTTATTTGTCTGGAAACATCATTTTCACGAAGTCCCTTTATTGATCAAAACCTTCCAGGGGCTCCCCAATCACCTCAAGAGGTTTTTCCTTAGGCTCAAGTAGTCTCCTTTATAAAGGAAAATATATATACTCTCACGGACCCTCAATGTAATTTTAAAAATTCATTATAATTTAATTTCAATATGTATAAACCTAAAACTAGTTATAAACTCTTTATACTGACAGCTTTGATATAACTATAAATCCAGAATAAATTTTCAAATTACATTCAAACACAACTACAAAACCAATAAAAATTGAATTCCCAGCATTAATTTAATGTGACAGATTATGTTATTTTGCTGGAACAAAAATCGCTGATATTTGGTTTAATAGCAGAAGGATGTAATCTCGGGTTTGTGTATTTAATCTGTTTCTGTATTTCAACTTTAATAATGCTAATGTAAGGAATAGCCATTCTCACAAGCATGCTGTCTAAAACTGTATTAATGGCTGTAATTTTTATTTCTAATTCAGGATAATCAGAACCCAAATCTAAGAATAACCCTTGTATGTCAGTTTTATTAAGGCATATATTGATAACTCTGCAGAACTATTTTGTTCACTTAAAGATAAGGTTAGGGCTTCCCTGGTGGCGCAGTGGTTGAGAGTCCGCCTGCCGATGCAGGGGACGCGGGTTCGTGCCCCGGTCCGGGAAGATCCCACATGCCGCGGAGCGGCTGGGCCCGTGAGCCATGGCCGCTGAGCCTGTGCGTCCGGAGCTTGTGCTCCGCAATGAGAGAGGCCACAGCAGTGAGAGGCCCGCGTACCAAAAAAAAAAAAAAGATAAGGTTAGTATTGTGTTCTTCTGGGAATCTTCATCAAATGAATATTTCTTCCAAATGCTTTGGAAGCAGGATCAGGCTAGGTTTCCTAGAAGCAAACCTCAGACAAAGATTTGTATACAGGGGTTTGTTTCGGAATTGATCTTAGTAAGCAGTGGTAAGCAATGTGGGTACGTGATATAGAGAAGGAAGGGAGGTTAATACAGCATGCAGTGATAGGCAGGTTACTGCTGCAGGCAACTGGGGCTCAGTGGCAACTGGAAACCTCAGAACTGACCCACCATGAAAGGAGGCAACTGGGGTATTTATCCTCCAATTCCCATTTGTCATTGGTGGATGGCTGCTCCCAAAATTAACTCCCCAACACATCTGGCCTGCCAAGAGAAAGCCCCTAAGAGTCAGAGGTGTTTGTAGCTGGACACCTGGGCACATGCAAGAAGAGTGAGTGCCAACCAGCTATGGGCAGGGCACCAACAGCATCTGTCTCAGAAGCAGGTTATTTCTTCCTTGGGTGTTAACAGCTGTACTGTCCAATACTGAAGGGTTTCAAGTTGGCAAGTTCCATAGTGAGATCTGCTCACACAGGTAGGACACTCACTCTGCAGGAGAAGTCTGGCATGTCCATCCTACCAGATGTTGTGTACAGGTTCAGTGGCCACAACTTTCCTCTATTCAAACAACCGCGAGATCCTTATGCATGCGGCTGCTGTGACATCCTTTAGCCTCCACTTGGTAGCACCGTCACAAGATAGTACACAGTGATAAGGTTGGTTTTCTACGATATGCTTATAATATTTTCTAATTATCATTAAAATTTAGAAATTAAAAATGTAAAGTTTCACGTGGAACTTCATAACCCCTGACAATGTGTCGGGACCCCCAAGGGGGTGGGGCAGGGGGTGGGGGGATAAAGGGAGGTCCAGAGAAAAACTGACCTTCTACATAAAAGTGTAGATAACCTGAAATTCAAGGTCCATTGAAGTCTACTCTCAAGCTTCCTTCACAAACTTTTCATAGTCAAACAGGTCTATCAGCAATGTGATAAGCATACCTTGTGCTTATCACCCACAAGATTCATACCTTTCAGCCTGCCTACAATTCACCTGGACCTATTTACTTAAGTCTTACAGAGAGACCAGGCCTTCCCAGGTTGCTCTGGTTCATAACAAGTTCACAGCTCCTAACTCTCACTTATCAATTAACCACATGCTGCATTCTCCTCATGTCCTTGGTCTTGTATTCCTTTTTTTTTTTTAGATGTTTTTTTTTTTTGATGTGGACCATTTTTGAAGTCTTCATTGAATTTGTAACAATATTGCTTCTGTTTTATGTTTTGGTTTTTTGGCTACGAGGCATGTAGGATCTTAGCTCCCCGACCGGAGATCGCACCCACCCACCCCCTGCATTGGAAGGCAAAGTTTTAACCACTGGACCGCCAGGGAAGTCCCTTCATTGCTTTTTAACATTGCACATGTTCATGTCATATATCCCCAACAAGGCTGTGACACCTACAGTGAGACTGGGCCAACCCAGCTCGATGGAAGAATACAGATTCGCAATCTACCCAATGTGTAGATGTGTGCTCGGCTGTGTACTAGCTGTGATCTTGAACCTCCATTCCTCCATCCGTAAAAGAGAGACCCTAGTACCTTCCTCACAGTGTTGTTGAGTGGATAAATATCTGAAAGCATTTTGCAGAAAGTCTACAGTTGAGCAGGTGCCCAACAAAAGGAGTTCCCTTTCTTATTTTGCAAACACAGTTCTTTCCAACAGCCTTGAGAAATTTCCCATATCATCTTGAAGGTCTGGCCCTTGTGATGAGTTGAGAGACCTCTAGTTGCACTGTGGTTTGCTAATCATCTAAACAGCCTGAAAACACATTTTTATAAGACAATACTCTAGGGAGAGGACATCTGGAGCTCTCTCATCTTTCTCTTAAAAATTTTCCTGCCTGTGCCTGTAGAAAGATAAAGAATTGATAAAAAGATTCTCATGGACACGGTTACATTTTGTTGATAAGAAAGTTCTTTATTTGGCTGAAACAGATGTTCAGCTAAGAATTTTTTTGCCAGTACTAACGCCATCCCACAAGCATGTTATTGATTCATATGGAGTGGCCATGTAGCTGGGATTATGTAGACTTAGGTCTGTCCTCATCATGGGCAAGTAGAATTAAGAAACTTGGTTTCCATGACCCTGACTACCAACGGCAAGTGTTAAAAATTCTATGAACCTGACTCAGTTATCAGTCATGATTTTTGTTTTCTATTTAATATAGACTGTTGAATTTTGCCTCATATGATGGTCTCATCTTGGCCTTATTCACAAGGCCAAGACCTAGGGTTCTACCTGTTGTATCCCAAACCAACCATTCACTGAGTGCACCACCTGCTGAGGTGTGCTGAAGGAAAACATTTTCAAGTTATTTGTGGGGACTTCCCTGATGGTCCAGTGGGTAAGACTCTGCACTCCCAACGCAGGGGGCCCGGGTTCGATCCCTGTTCGGGGAACTAGATCCCACATGCATGCCGCAACTAAGAAGTCCACATGCTGCAACTAAAAGGTCCCTCAGGTCGCAAGGAAGATCCCACGTGCTGCAACTAAGACCTGGCACAGCCAAAATAAATTAAAAATAAATAAATAAATCTTTTTTTAAAAGTCATTAAAAAAATAAAGTCATTTGTGTTTCTTAAAAGGATCAATAATAAAACTACAATTAATAACAGGGAACTTTTAAGAGTAAGATTCTCCTTGCGCAAATGAGTTTTTAAATCTGCAGTACGGGACACAGTCTCCTGTTCTTTTGAGATGAAAACCAGAAACAGCAGGAGGTGTCTACAGATCACTGAGTATTTATATCATTTAAACTGCAAACAAAAAAAGAATTCCTTCTAAATGGGATGAGCCTTTGAAGTTGGGGTTATGAGGACTTACAGGTGAACTGCTGTGTGATCAGCAATCGAGGTCTATTCATGAGGCTCTAAGTACAAGGCATTATGTTAACACTGCCGCTTCATCTGGGGCCAGTAGCCGAAAAGCAGCTAAGCACTAAATACCAGAGGTGAATGTTTGTTTTAGAATAATGGGATGGATCCCTAGAGTTCCTTCTATTCTTGATACTCTCCCAATATCCTCCTCCAATATTCTCCCAAACCTTACAAAGAGCTTTCATGGACATATACTTTGAAAATATATGCTTTTAATATGCCGAAAAAAACATGGTCCAAGAGGATACACCAGTGTCCACTGCAGCACAATTTACAATAGCCAAGACATGGAAACAACCTAAATGTCCATTGACAGATCAATGGATAAAGAAGATGTAGTACACATATACAATGGAATATTACTCAGCCATTTATAAAGAATGAAATAATGGGATGGACCTGGAGATTATCATATTAAGTGAAGTAAGTCAGACAGAGAAAGACAAATACCATGTGATATCACTTATATGTGGAATCTAAAAAAAATGATACAAATGAATTTACTTACAAAACAGAAACAGACTCACAGACTTAGAGAATGAATTTATGGTTACCGGGGGGAACAGTCTACGGGAGGGATAGATTGGGAGTCTGGGATTGACATGTACACACTACTATATTTAAAATAGATAACAAACAAGGACCTACTGTATAACACAGGGAACTCTGCTCAGTGTTCTGTAATAACCTAAACGGGAAAAGAATGTGAAAAACAATAGATGCATGTATATGTAGTTATAACTGAATCACTTTGCTGTACACCTGAAACTAACACAACATTGTTAATCAACTATACTCCAATACAAAATTTAAAAAATTTTTTTTCAAAAGAAAATACATTCTTTTATATGACCAGTCTTGTTAACAAAATTTGTCCTGATGGAGCTAGCTCCACCATGTGGCACAATTTTCTTCTTTTTATTTTTAAATAATGCCTGTGTATGAATTAGAAAAGTGTTTAGCTGCAAGTAACAAAAAACTCAAATAACACACAGGTCTATTTTTTTTCAGGTAACAAGAAATTCAAAGGTAGACAATTCTGAGCTGCTTCCGTTGCATGTGTGTATCAGCAAGGATCAAGGCTTCTACATCTTGCTTCTTCATTCTTAGAGTGTATGTTTTACCCTCATGGCTGCTGAATCTCCAGGCATCATATCTGTGTTCTAGGAAAATAATAGGGGCAAGGGCCTATACAGAATGTGCCAATCAGGTCTAAATCTTTTTGCAAAACCTCTCCCATAACCCCTGCTGCCTATATCTCACTAGATAAAACTGGGTCAACTGGCCATCCCTTGCTTCAAGATGTTCTTGGTTGTAAGTATTTTAGCTGGGCATATTTCTTCCCCAAAGAAAATCAGAGTTTTATTAGTACAAAAAAGGGACTATAGGTAATATCCAGGCAACCAGCAATATCTATTATATCTGGGTCTAGGGATGAGTGTCATCTCTTAATAGAAAATCACTTGCATTAAAAATACTAAAACCTCTTTTTCTAGAGACACATCTACTTTTAACAAGATCATAAGCAGAGTTAGCCAAAACATCAACACAGGAACACTAACTTGGTTGAAGTCAGTGAGGCTTGACCATCAGTGAAGTAATGAACTTTGGATTGTATCGCCTTTCCTAGAGTCATAAATATATTTCTGAAAATATTTTAAGTTTAAGTTGGTCTTTTCTACCATAAAGCAAGTTCTTTCCTAAAACCACTCATTTTAAAAGCCAGATCCTCTGTGTTACATCCTATCATCCTGCTGTCTTCCATTTTAAAATTAGAGCTCCATTCTTCTAAAACGTATGTTGGCCACCTGCAATCACATCCAAGAAAGAAGCAAACTTCAAAAATCACACTTTCTTTTCTGTTTTCCCCCACTAGATTATTAAATTCATTAGGGAAAGCACCATTTCTTTGTTCTTGGTTGTATTCCAGACACTCACCACAGGATCTGAATATAGAAGATAGTCAAGAAGTGCTTTACAAACAAGTGTTACATATTCAAAATAAAAATTATTGTTTGTCTAAAAGCATTATTATTGGAGCATAAAATAATTTTAAAATATAAACCATAAAAATATCATAATTTCAATCATCTTAATCTGAAGAGACATTATATAAAATTCAGAATTAACTTCTGAATGAACAGTAACAACTAACTCTTAATAAACTTGAGATAAAAGTGAACTTCTGAAACCTAATGAAGACTATTATCTCAAATCAGCAGACAAAGATCATACTTTAGAAACACTAAAAGCCATTCCATCAAAGCCAGAAGCAGGACAGAAAAGTAAAAGACTCTCTTCTTGCCAATATTATTAAATTTTTAACCTGGCTAATAAAATTAGACTAGAAGATAATTCTAAGTATAATTAGTGGAAAGTGTAAGACAAAAATATTGGCTGATTATATGACCATCTTGTAGAAAACTCAAGAGGATCAATGGAAAAGCAATTAGAAATAAAATTTCAGTAAGTGAGTTACAGAATAAATGCTGAAAATACACCAGCAATAATCAGAAAATGTTTGTGACATAATGTTGAGGGAAAATGCGGGCTTTGACACACACAAACGGCTATCTCTATTTGATATAAAAATGAAAATAGATTTATAGATATTGACAGATAGATGTAAGTAAATTACTTAACCTCCCTAGTGTTGGACAAGCAGCACTAAATTAAGAAATCTCTGCTTCTGTTCACCTGTGAGCATTCCATAGAGCAGCCCATGTAAGAAAATGTAATCAAAATAATCAACACAGAGCACAGAAGCGTGTATAACTGAGACGTTCAGCCAGGGATCCATATTTCCATGTTTCCTCTGCCCGTGATATCTTAATAAATATGCATCTCTCTTAGTCAATGCTCACTCAGCTGTACGTTCTACCAGAGTTTCAACTCTCCTAAACCATGACGACCAGCTTTGTTGAGCTGTCCTTCAAAAACGGATTTTGTAAATGGTACACAGTCTTTATTTCATGGGAGGTCATCATAAATCCACCCTCCAAATCTGGTTTAAATCAATCCAGACCAAGAGTCAGAACCTTAATTTTATTTCCAGCGATAGATGAAAGCTTAAGAGGAAATACACTAAGATATTTTTAATGGGATAAGAGGTTTTTTTATGCTTTTATTATATCTTCAGATTTTCTACAATGAATAGGCATTACTTTAGTTTGTTGGGGTTTTTTTGGGGGTTTTTTTGGTACGCGGGCCTCTCACTGTTGTGGCCTCTCCCGTTGCAGAGCACAGGCTCCGACGCGCAGGCTCAGCGGCCATGGCTCACAGGCCTAGCTGCTCCACGGCATGTGGGATCTTCCCGGACCGGGGCACGAACCCGCGTCCCCTGCATCGGCAGGCAGACTCTCAACCACTACGCCCAGAGAAGACCTTTCTTTCTTTTTTTTTTTTAATCTTGATTCAACACTTTTCCAAATTCTTCATTTCCTATCTCCCAGTAAGTCTTTCTAGGAAATATCTCAAACCTCAAATCTGCAAAATATATCTCAAGTCTGGGCCAGTGCTTTTCTCTATGGCTACCAGCCTCATCCAAAGCATTGCCATTTCCTTCCTGGGTAACTGTACTACACCCCGGGTTCATCTCCTGCTGCAATCAGTTCTTCATCCAACATAGATCAAAAGAGACCCCACACAGGACATCTGTATAAGTTGATAGGAGGTAACCTTAGTGAGTGGGCAGCTGGGGCAGCTGTAGGTAGAGCAAGGACGATCAATTCTGCCAACAGATGGACTGTGAGACCCAGGGAACGGTCAAGACCAATTCAGTTCCCGCTCCAAGCCACTGTCATCCTCCTCATCAATTCCCTCATTCCCGGCATAATTTCAACACACCTCTGAGCCCAGTAAAATCAGTCTAGAAGGATAAGGCAGTGAGCAAAGACCAGATGTCCTTGAAAATAGAAGAGTAATAAGTGAGTACAAAGAATAATCTGAGGTGACAGTCATTATCGGGTCTGAATAGGCATCCCATGAACAACTATAGACTATGGAAGAAGTTAGTGTACAACTAGGCAACATTTAAATCATTTATCCAGTAAATGTACCTGGGGAAACTGGGGAGAGGAAGCAATTTCAAGTTAAATCCATTCAGTAAAACAAATTTGAGACTTTTTGACTTTTAATTTATATTTATTTTAAAATTTATAATTGTGTGATTCGACTAATTAAAGAAGTATATGTCAAAAATACCATAAGTAAAAATAAAATGCAAACTGCCAGGTATTAAATGGCATTGCAATATTGTGATAAAGATTATGATCTTAATAAAAAGGGTACTCCCCTCATCCTCAACTAGAAAAGAATGCCTCCCTTTGAAAAATGAGTAAAGAACATGAGCAGACAATTTATAAAAGGAAAAACACATGTGGCAAATAAACAAGAAAAAGCTCAATTTTATCTTTAGTCAATAATTACAAAATAAAAGAATGTGAATAAAATTGGCATATCTGAACAAAGAAGGTATTTATTACTGTTGAGGGTGGCATAGTGAGACAAGCATTCATGCTCTACAAATGGAAGCATAAATTGGAACCATAATTAAGTATCACTTTCCTTAAAATATGTTAAAATATTTATATCCACTCCTAGAAACTTGTGTGTGTCCCACATGCACAAGGATTATTCACAAAGATGTTTATTGCAACATTACTTCTAATGGTAAGAACCTGGCAACAATCAACAAAATTAGTTAATGAGAACATTTGAAATATTCTAAGTCTATTTAATGACATTGGAAAATTATCATGAATAATTTGCTGGATTTTCAAACAGCTTACAAAATAAAAAATTTAATATGATGCCAATTTCATTAGGTTTTATGCATTCCTATGATGATAGAAAAACTTGGATAGAAATAAAATATTACCAATGGCTATGTGGCGATATCATGGGTAAATATTGTATTTCTCGTATTCTTTCTAATTTTTAATAAAAGTAACACATGCTCATGATAACCCAGGGAAAACACTACAAACACACATGGGTGTATATATGTGGGTGTATGTATGTATGTATTCCTCTAAAAATCAATAGAAAAGATTGTCAGGAATGGTCTCGTGAAGGATCAAATAAAGTTAAGAAGTTTTTGTTTAAAAAAAAAATAGCTTTGTTAAAATTCCCTCCCATACTCCTAACTCCTCTTATTTTATTTTATTTTTAAGATTTTTTTGATATGGACCATTTTTAAAGTCTTTATTGAATTTGTTACAATATTGCTTCTTTTTTGTATGTTTTGGTATCTTGGCCGCTAGGCATGTGGGATCTTAGCTCCCTTAACAGGGATTGAACCCACACCCACTGCACTGGAAGGCGAAGTCCTAACCACTGGACCACCAGGTAAGTCCCCACCTCTTTTATTTCAAAATAAATGTTGTCCTCTTTATTCTAATTATGTAAAGGCATTTGGGTGTTGTCCATCTGCATACGACTGTGGACAAAGCCTAGCCCATACAGGGTCCTTAAGGAATATTTGTTGAGGGAATGAATAGATGCTATAGCACAAATGGGGAGAAGGGTCTTCTCACCATTTGATGGTAATTTTCTTGACACAGTTTAGAATCCATCTAAATAGACTATCGATCCTGCTGTTCAACTACTTTTAGAAATGTCTTAATATTCACTACTCTAAAAACAAAAATCATTATTTTTGACAGATGCTCTCTAAAATTTAATTGGTTTAACACATTTCATCCCATATAGCAAGTTAATTTACTTAGCTACTTGGGGGCACATTTTGCAATTAATTCTTTCCGTTGAGTTCACCATGATGCTCATTGCTTAAATCCAGATTATTCATGAGAATGTCATTGAGATTTTCTACAACTGCACTGGGCGATAGGAACACCTGTGGTGAAAATTTTTCCAGATAAAACTACCTGGGCTCTGCTCTAAAGAGTGGGAATTTCAGGAGTTAATTGATCATTCATTTATTTGTAGAGATGGTGCCAGAAATTCTGAGTGAGTGTGGGAGAGAGGGGAGAGGGGAATTCTGGCTTTGCTTATGCATTCTAAGGTCCACATTTACAAGATAGTGAGAAAGCCTGACAAAATAAGCTCCCAAAATGTATAAACATGATGCAAAACTTATCCCTGCTTATCTAGCAAAACATATGAATTCAATCACAACAAAAACTTAGAGAAATTTCGCAGTAGGATCTCATTAGAAGACACACTCACTTTCTATCTGTGACCCAGTTCCTATCACAGACCTATTGAGAGAAATTCATTGTACAGATTTTACAATCAAAGATATACATATAACTTTATTTTCCTATAACTGAGCTTAACCCAGAGCAATAAGAGAAGAAATAAATATAGTCACTTATGGTAACCAGCTGTCAAGATGGCCGCCAATGAGCTTTGCCTTCCTGTGTGGTCTCCTCTCACAGAGAATAGGGCTGACCTGTGTAACTTAAAAGATATCATAGAAATGATGGTATATGACTTCTGAGACTAGACCCTAAAATGCTTCGCAGTTTCTGCTTTATCCTCTTGGAATATTTGCTCTGTGGGAAGCCAGATGCCATGTTGTGAGGACACTCAAGTAGCCCATGGGTGTGTTTCAGGGGGCGAGAGGTGGGGGAAAAGGGAGGCTCCATGATTGAGAACCTGAGGCTTCCAGCCAGCAGCCTCGTGAGTGAGCCGTCACGGAAGTAGCTCCCCCAGCCCCAGTCATATTTCAGATGACTGCAGCCCTGGCCAACATCTTGACTACACTTCATGACAATCTCTGAGCCAGAACAGAAACTGGGAGATATAATAAATTTGTTCTGTTTTGTCTTGAGCTGCAAACTCTTGGAGTAATTTGCTATGCAACAATAGATAATCAGTGCATTCCTTCTAAGAAAATTCATTCAAATTAGTGACTAATCTGCCATATCAGGATTTAAACTCAGCTACTTCCAGATTCTCTACTTCATTCTCTCTGGGGATGGGTTGGAATCTAAATTCAAGAAGACTTTGGGACGTCCCTGGTGGTCCAGTGGTTAAGACTTCACCTCCCAATGCAGGGGGTGCAGGTTCGATCCCTGGCCGAGGAGCTAAGATCTCACATGCCTCGTGGCCAAAAAGCCAAAACATAACAAAAGGAAGCAATACTATAACAAATTCAATAAAGACTTTAAAAAAATGGTCCACATCAAAAAAAAATCTTTAAAAAAAATAAATTCGAGAAGACTTTACCTAACTTCCTAATATTAGGGAAAGGGACTCCTGGCCATTAATTTCTGTATCAATAAGATGTTTTTGGCAATACACAACAGAATGGTAGAATCAAAGCCGCTCAAATAATATGCATTTTTGTCTCACACCACAGTAAGTGGGGAGGTGTGTACTTCCAGAGTCAAATAATTCAGGGGCTCCAATGCCTCAGGACTTCCGTCAGCTTCTATTCTCTCAGCTTTCCCTTTATCATATTCTTTTTTCTGTGAACCGTCTGTTCGTATCTTTTAACCATTTTTCGTTTAGGTTGTTGGTCATTTCCTTGTCAATTTCTGGGAACTCTTCATATATTAGGAGGTGAGCTTTTGGCCTGTGTTCTAAGTTGAAATATTTTCCAGATTTTCCTCTGACAGTTTACTTTGCCTTTGGATTTTTTTTCTTTTTTTAATTGAAGTATAGTTGATTTACAATGTTGTGTTAATTTCTGGTGTATAGCCAAGTGATTCAGTTATACATATATATATTCTTTTTCATTATGGTTTATTACAGGATATTGACTATAGTTCCCCATGCTATGAAATAGGACCTTGTTGCTTGTCCATTCTACCTTGGAATTTTTGATCATGCATATTTTAGTAGTATGCTTCATTTATCCATCTTTTTCTTGTATGGTTCCTGGATTTCAAAGCTCTGCTCCTAGCCCAAGTTTACAAAGCAATTATCTCATGGTTTCTTCTAGTGCTTTATGGGTTGTTGTTTTTGGTTGTTTTTTTTTTTTTACATTTAAATGTTTAATCATTTGTAATTTCTCAAATTTGTAATTTGAGATGTGAATCCAATTAATGTTTCCTTCAAAGCCCTCACACCATTTATTGACTAGTTCATATTCCTCACCACACTCCCATTCGATCACATTCTACTAACCTATAACACTGCTTCATTCCCCTATAGCAATCTGAGGGGCTAAATAAATGAGCAGTGGTAATCCTCCACTTCCAATGCATTATTTGAACTCAACAAAGCTGCATCATGTGCTTTAGAACAGGAACTGGCAAACTATGGCCAGTGGGCCACACTTGTTTTTGGAAATAAAGTTTTATTGGGACACAGCCATATTCACTCACTTACGTATTTTCTATGGCTGCTTTTGCACTACAAATGCAGAGTTGAGTAGTTACAACAGAGATCATACAATCTGCAAAGCCTCAAACATTTACTATCTGACCCTTTCAGAAAAAGTTTTCTAACTCCTGCTTTAGAATTTACAGAACACTTTAACATACATAAACTCCATTAAAGCCTCAATAATCTAATGAGACGGTATTATCCCCATTTCATCTGTAAAGAATATGAGACTTGGGGAGGTTAAATAGCTGGTGAAGGGCAGACCCCAGATCTAACCCAAGTCCCAGGACTTAAATTCCACAAATGTTTCTTCTGTCATTTATAAGGTGCTTTATGGTTTGCAAAGTCCTTTTGCACACCTATTCTCTTGATATTTCCAATACTCCTGTGAAGAATATATGAATCCCATTTTACAGATGTGAAAACTGAGTTACAGAGAGGGTAAGTAAAATTCTGACATGCTCACAGCTTTTAAGTGGTGGAGTTGGTATCCAAATCTAGGTCTCTAGTAAAGAAGAAAGAAAGAAAAAAACACTGCTTTCTCAAAAATACCTCATTGCTGATATCTTAATTCAAATCCTTGCTCACTCCAGCCCAAAATGCTCTGAGCATTCCAGCTATTCTTTAGTTAATGGTAATATACCTATCTTTTCTTAATGCTCATGATTTGTCAAAAAGAAAACAAAATTAAGCCCCCAAAAGGGAGGAAATGGCAGGAAGGACAGGGGGGAGCCCGAAACTCAGATTTTTAAATACAACTAGATTAAATATGTACCTACTCTTCAAAGCAAATAAGAATCTTTCGAAAGGAAATATTGGAAAAGTGGCACTGAATTTCCTCTGGCTTGGGATGCCCATTAGCACAGATGTAAAATCCTTCCCTATTCCTTCCAGCCAAATAAAGGAAGATCACTGCACCACTGTTTACTAAATTCACTTTCTCAAGGCAATGTTTGTCTTTTGCAGGAACTAGGAGGGTTCATGCTGAGACCAGAAGGAGGGATATTAAGCACATTTTTAAAAGCTATCTTTTTAATATACTGTATCCATAATATCTAAGCAATTCACATTATTCCCCCACAGACTCTGTTTCTACTCCACTGGCCCACTGGCTCTGTAAAGTCACATCTTTCTGTTATTACTAAGGCAGTTCACCTCAGGTACTTCTTTAATTTCCTGTATTTTTTTCCAACATGAAGTTAATTTACTTTATCCCTTATCCCAAGAATGATAACAGGGTTTCTATAAAAGTGAACATCCATGATCAAAGAGAAGCTTGTATTATAAACAAATTATTACAACTGGGCTCCCTTTGAAATATTTTAACTTAATTAAGCTCAAACACTTTTGGCAAAGGTTTAAAAACTTGAGAGTAATTGAAGAGCCATTCCAGTTTGGCTGGATTTTTCTTTTAATGTCGGGGTGGGGTGGGGGTAGTTTACATGGTTATAGCCTAAATGTTGCACTGATATTATTTTTTAGTTGTACTTTTTTAAACAAAAGATATTAGGCAAAATTGAACTTGTTTGGGGAATGACGGAATTGTTACATAGCTTGATGACAGTGATAGTTACACAACTGTACACATTTGTCAAAACATATAGAAATGAACATGAAAAGAGCTGAATTTCACTGTATGTAAATTATTCCTCTATAAATCTAACTTTTTAAAAAACTGGATTCTTTCTACTCAGCTGAGTTGAAAATATTCTCAAGATGTTTTTTGAGGCATTGTCTGTAGTGACCAAAACAAAGAAAAAAGTAACTAGATACTACATAAATGTTGATCAGATGAGAATTTGATTGGTCTTTTTAAAATAATTTAAATCTATGTATCTTGACCTGGAACACTCTATGTAAAACATTGTTAAATTGGAAAAAAAAAGACAAACAGGCAAGCTGCAGAATAATGGGCCTATAAAAGTAGTAATAGCAATCAGTAGCTGAAGTAGTGGTATAATCTCATTTAGTAAATAAATAGGAAAAAAATCTTGGGAAGATTAACAGTAACTAATATTTATTGACCACTTCAACGTGTCAGGTATGATTCTAAGTACTTTACAAGTATTATCTCATTTAATTATTCTAAAAACTCTACAAAGTAGGTAAGGAAGATCTGCTTCCAACCAATCCAAGAGAGGATGAGAGCACCCAAAACAGAAGTGACGCCCCATCTAATCTAATCTTGGAAGTGGCAGTCCTTCACCTCTGCTAGATTCTACTTCTTAGAAGCAAGTCAGAAAGTCCACCTCAGGGCTTCCCTGGTGGCGCAGTGGTTGAGAGTCCGCCTGCCGATGCGGGGGATGCAGGTTCGTGCCCCGGTCCGGGAAGATCCCACATGCCGCGGAGCGGCTGGGCCCGTGAGCCATGGCCTATGAGCCTGCGCGTCCGGAGCCTGTGCTCCGCAACGGGAGAGGCCACAACAGTGAGAGGCCCGCGTACCGCAAAAAAAAAAAAAAAAAAAAAAGTCCAGCCCACATTCAAGGGGAGAGTCTCCACAAGGGCACGATCACCAGGAGATCGAGGGCCCTCTCGGAGGCTGCCACCCCGAGAAGCTTAACCATGGACTACTTAACAGTGGGGTCTGGGACAGCACCTTTTAATTTAAAAAAAATGGATGTTTCTACATCAAAACATTTGAACACTCATGCTAAATGGGATAAATAATGACCATAAGTAGCCTCATGTCAGTATGGGGCAGGTTCTGCTTCCGGGTGAACGATGAAAATACTTTCAGCTTTCAAAACCTTTTGAGGTTCAGAATTATGGAAAAGGGATTTGAGATCTATCTATGCCCTGCTCTACAGATGATGATACTGAGGCACAGAGAGGTCAAGTATGTGTAGATTTGTATGTGCCCAGACACATACAGACCCATAACCATCAAGCTTTTAACACGATGTTCTCAGAACACTGACGATGAAGAGGGCTTTTAAACATATCTCCACGACTTCACTTATTACAAAACATGCAGTAGTACTCTTATTAACTTTTTAAATTAATAAAATTAATTTTTAGAAGAATAAAATAGTATTTCTCCGTAAGGCAAGGAGTTTACACTTATGTTACAAGAGCCAAAGGTTTTATTCACATTATGTTGGCTTCTAACATGCAGCTGTATTTGCGCACACATGTGTTTGTATGTGTGTACATCACATGCTGCTGTGATGTCACAAAATGAAAGAATTAGAGGAAGAAGTAAGAATAACAGAAAGAAGGAAAAAAGCAAAAGTGTAATAAATTAGATTAATTTCCTCAGCTTACCTCTAGTTGGGAGTAGTCAGGGGACAGAAATGAGCCTCCAGGTTGAGAAAATGGCTAGGTATGACATGGGTGTGTGAGGAAATTTTTCGATTTGATGTGGTTTTGGTGTAAGTTAATGAAAAACACTGCCTCATTTAAAGGTTGACCAACCTTGACTAGAACACAAATGCTGGTCAGGCTGAAACTTTATTTCTGCCCTTTAAGTTATTCTCTCTCTCTCCTGGTTTGCACTGATTCCTAATCAGAACTTTGAACAGGTATTAGATATAATAGTAAGGAGAGAGTTAGTCCTTTATTTCAGATTTTACTTTTTTTATGACCTGTTTAAACAGATAAAAACTGACTTTAATAACTGTAGGCAGTATTAGATATACTGAATGGCCTTACTTCTGATGCTGTATATGTTTTACAAATTAAGCATTTCATCATTATGATTAAAAGTAAAGTGCTTAGCAAGGCAAGCTGAGAAATTCTTATCTACTTTAAGAGGTACTAATAAGCCTAAACGTCATTGGCATCTACTGTAATACGGTAACCTTAAATATAACACCTCAATTCCAAGTACGTTCATGTCAGAATCTGAAATGGCTTTGAAACTATGACATGGCAAACATCTTTTTTAAAAGTGAATTTTAGGAGCCGGGATGGAAAAGGAAAATCACAGCAAATTCCAGAAGGCTAGCCAATGCTGTCTTGTCATGACTCAGCCTTCCACTTGGGGGCGATGCTTCTCAACGGCTATTAGATATTTTTTATAAAATAAAATGGGCTTTTCTTGGCATTTGTGATATGGTTATTGTTGGCCTGGAAGAGTTCACTAGGCCTGCACCCCCAAGAACCACCTCTTTTCCCAAGGAGAAAGTATTCCTGAGTGGGATCACTTTAGCAATATATTATTAAGACATCACGTGGAATGAGAATAATAATAAAAGCCAACAATTTACTGAGATGGTTCCATCCAGTGGTAAGAAGGCAAACTCTAGACCCAGATGCCTGGGTTCAAATTTCAGCTCTGCTGCTTGTAGATGTGTTACCTAGAGCAAATTACTTGACCTCTCTGTGTCTTAGCTCCCTCATCTATAAAACAGATACAGTAACAGTACCTAACTCAGAAAGCTGATGGGAGACTTAAATGAGTTGGTCTAGGTAAAGCCCTTAGAATATTACCTGGCATATGACAAGCACTACTTAAGATGTAGCTATCATCCCTATGAACGCCTCCAAGAATGCACTGCTGGCTATTACACTGGTCATATTTCACTGAATCCTGTCAACAATATTGGGAGTAGATTGGATCTAACCAGCATTAGATCCATTTTACAGATGAGGAAACCAAGGCCAGATAAGTGAAATGAATTTCCCAAGGTCTAAATTAAGGGAAGAACTACAACATGATTCTATGCTTACCTAGAACTACAACATGCACTTACACTTACCTAACTCTAAATCCACATTCTTAACCACTGTAATGTATTATACAGGCCAAATACTATAAGCAGTAAAAAAAAAAAAAAAACACAAAATGTGTAGCTCAAACTAAGAGATAGGAGCAACTGCATTCCACAAAACTGTGTTTTCTCTTTGTTTTCTCCTCTTCAACATAATTCTATTACCCTTACTTTACATAGTTTATACACCCCAAAAATTAAATTTTTACCTTAATATTTATTTATAAACCAGCAGGAGGTACCTATAACCTAAATCTTTAAAAATTCTTGAGATATGGTTTTGAGGTGAACTTAAGAGATACTCCACTAAAAAAAGTTAGATTATTTAAAAGTCAGGAAAAGATGATTCCACAATTCTGCCCAAAGATAAAAATAGAATTCCAAGTACTCTACCCAAAAAACTCCACCACCTTCTAACTGCTGTTTTTTCCCTGGCAGTCCTTGAAATGACCTTGGCTTAATTACCTGCATCTCAATGAGTGAATCTACATAGAAAGTGAAGGTTAATTAATGAAGGATCATTTCTTTTGCTAAGCCCACCAGGCAGTGGCTGACAGCAAGAGTCGTCCACACGGTATTATCCTATATCTCATTAGAAATGGTCAGATTGATGTGCTCACTTTGGACCAGGGAAATGAAAGAAAATAGTTTACTAATGATGACCACTCACAGTGTGTGGTCACAAAGCTTCCCACCTGCCACCTCTAACCTTGAATGGCACTGCTCCTAAACTCACAGAATCCAAAATGTTAGACCCAAGTAGAAATGCAGAGATCAGATTCTAATGAGGCTTAGACACTTGCATGCCAACTGCACAATGATATTCACATAGCTCCTATACTATTATTTTTCTTAACATTCTTTGTTTTTATATATTATTTTAAAACTGAGTCATTCTAGAACGGGGTTTATAAAACTCAGCATTAATGACATTTTGCAACTGATAAATTTTTGGTGTAAGCAGCTGTCCTGTGCATTGCAGGATATTTAGCAGCAGCCCTGACCTCTATCTACTCGATGACGGTAACATCCTCCTCCTAGGTGTGACAACCAAAATTGTCTCCAGACATTGCCAAATGACCCCTTGGGTACAAATCTTTCCCTCCTTGAGAATGACTGATCTAGAAAAAATGTGGTTCTAGAGTTTTGGCTTTTCATATTGAAATAATTTCAGACTTAAGAAAAAAAGTTGCAAAAATAGTATACCTGTACCCTTTACCCAGATCCCCCAAATGTCTCCATTTTACACAACTATAGTCCAGTTACTAAAAGCAGAAAATTAACATTGATACAATACTATTAAGCAATTTATAGATCTCACTCAAATATCACCTGTGTCCCCTCAACACCCATCCATCTTGATCCAAGATATAATCTGGGATTACATATTGCAAGTAATTGTCATGGTCTCTTTAGTTCCCTCCAATGTGACAATTCCTCACTTTCTTTCATGACCTTGATATGTGTGAAGAGCACCAACCAGTTAGTTATTTTGTAAAAACATTCCTCGACTTGGGTTTGTCTGACGTTTTCTCATGATTAGATTGAAGTCCTGCATTTTTGAGAATACCACGAGAGCTTCGTGCCCTTCTCGGTGCATCATATCACAAGGTACATAATGGGCTATTAACTTTGATCATTAGGTTTGAGGCAGTGTCTGTAATTTCTCCACTGTCAAGTTAAACTTTTTCTTCCTTTGTACTAATAAATGTTTTGTGGGGAGATTCTTTGACAGTGCAAATATCTTGCTTCTTATCTTATTTTTGCCCACTAACTTTAGTGCCCATTGATGACTCTTGCCTGCAATAATTATTACTGAGGTGTTTGCCAAATGGTGATTTTATATTTCCATCATCCTACATTTATAATTGTCATTCTACTGTATGGAATAGCTGTTCCTTTTCCTCCACTTTTTAGTTATTTTTAAAGGAAGTTTTGTCCCACTACCATGAATGAAAAACCAGGATTAAAACAAGAGTTATAATAATGAATAGTAACATTAAAAAATAAATTCAATGAAAAAAATTGATAGCAATTTCTGGCTGGATACTACAGCCTTTAAAGGCTCCCAATCTGATGTCTCCTTTTTCTTCATTAAAAAGAGCAATTAACAGAGACTTCCCTGGTGGTGCAGTGGTTAAGAATCCGCCTGCCAATGCAGGGACCACGGGTTCGAGCCCTGGTCCGGGAAGATCCCACATGCTGCGGAGCAACTAAGCCCATGCGCCACAACTGCTGAGCCTGCGTTCTAGAGCCCGCGAGCCACAACTACTGAGCACATACGCCACAACTACTGAAGCCTGCGTGCCTAGAACCCATGCTCCGCAACAAGAGAAGCCACCGCAATGAGAAGCCCACGCACCGCAAGGAATAGTAGCCCCTGCTCACTGCAACTAGAGAAAGCCTGCACGCAGCAACGAAGACCCAACACCAAAAATAAATATATAAATTTATTTTTAAAAAAGAGATTAACAGGCATTAGAAAAGTACTAAAAACGTACTAGAATCAAACTAACTTTCTCCTTGATTGGAAGAAAATTAGAAAAAAAATCACTGTGTCATTCAATATTATTTGATATTAGCTCTAAATAAGACTTAAGGTCTCATCTTTCTCCAGTGATTATCCTGCACTTTGGAAAACACTAATCAGCTTCTGCCATTTTACAGATGAAGTGACTGAGGCACACAGAAAGTAAATAACCTGCTCAATATTCACTGATAGAAGGTCTTTGTTACAAGGAACAGTAATAATTCAAACAAGCCTATGACTACAGTGCTGGAGGTGAAATGGGTTGGCAGGTGGAGATTCAGTATCAGGATGCCAAGGTGTTTCATAAAGCAAAAGGGTAAAAATTCAGCCAAACCAGGAAGGGACTGGAACCTGGAAAACAAGAGTGACCAGGGCCTTCTACCTCTCATTTCTATTTTTCTCTGTGCACCTACGTTTTTCTTCTCCCTGTCTTCCTCTCTCACAGCTAACTCAGCTTCTCCATCCCATAGCAAAATATAGCAACCCCAAAACAACCAAGTTCACGGTCCAAACCATATTCAGAACCTCGTTGGGTCTCCCTGGGTCCCTAAACTTTTAAAGGAGAATCTGATTGGCCCAGCTTAAATCAGGAGCACAGCCTTGAGCCAATCAGCTCTGACATGGCACCAGCTTCACATAATTCAAACATGAAGGATGGCCATTGTCAACTGAGTTATCCTAAGCAAGTACCACTGTGCGAGCTTGTGCATCCAAAGAGCTAGAGAACTGGTTTCTCAACCACTGGTCCAGGTCCTTAAAATAATGTTACCCCAGCATCAATCATGAGTATACCAGCCACCTGAATACCACACATACTATTTTTTTTACACTTTTTCTTTGACCAGATTCACTTTTTTTTTTCCTTAAATAAAAGCATTGAGTCAGGAAACTTACGATAGTATGAGCTTAACTAGGAAAATCAGATGTTTTTCTAATATTCATTCAAATACATACATATTACTAAAATCAAGAATGCACATCCCTGTGCCATCTAAAACCCCCAGTGTTATGAATCCTTTACTTCAGTAAGTACCAGGCACTTTATACTCTGGAGCCTGTCCCCTGTTTTCTCTGTCCCCTGCAGTGAAATATTCTATGTTCAAATCATTCATTCAGTTCTCGATCCATCCCTGCTTTATTCTTCCTAAAATTAAATTTTCTGACTTGAAGAGTTGCACGTTGTTGAGAAATTGGCTTTTGATGTTTCTCTGAGCTATTCACACCAACTATTTTAAAAAATAAACCCTGCTCAGTTTTTTTACTTATTTTTACTCGTATTGCCTTTAGTGGGGAATTCTTAAGGATGGGTTTAGTTCAGGTTTTCAACTTTGGTTTTAATGGTCAATGCAGATAATTACCTAATATGTACTTTGGAAGGTCTTAAGTTCTGGGGATACAGACCTGCCCTCACGGAGCTCCCAGAATCTCGAGGGGGAATAGAAATGTAAATAGACAATCACAGTGAGCAGCTTGGGTTCTGGTGGTACCAGTGGAGACGAGAATAATTTTTGGATTCTGGGTGTATTTTGAAGGTAGTGCTAACAGAATTTCAAAAGTTTAGATGTGGGGTTTGAGATAAGCCAAGGCTATACATAAAGTTATGACTTGAGCAACAGAGTGGATGGAATTTCCAGTTACTAAGATGAGGAAAGATTCCTGGCGCTGTTAGGAGGAAGACGCAATCACATGTTCTTTCTGGACATGTCCAGTTTGAGGTATCTGTGAAATGTATCCACATGGAGATATCAAGGGGGCAGTTGCAGACACAATGCTGAAGTTCAGGTTCACACCGAACATATTGAGGAGTGAAGACTCTCTTAGTTATGTGCCTGACATATAGCAGGAATTCAAAAAATGGTAAATGCGTGAGTGCCATGGCTTAGATCAGCAGAAATATTTGCTTACTGTTGGAAAAGAACTAGGCTTGCACACCCTACTTATGGTGGGTCAATAAGATTTTTCACATGAGAAGAAAAGCGTGTTTTTCTTATTCCAAATGATCTGCAAGATAGTGTGGTTTCATTTAGGTTGTTTTTTATCTCCAATATAACATTAATAAACAAATTTGAAATCACACAAGTATGAATGTAAATTATTTACAGTGGGCTTGAAGAGCTCAGAAGGGCTTTGTAAGATAAATAATTTATAAACTCATAGAAGGAGTTTCTTTTTTTCACTAATTAGGGTGAAAATTTTACCAATAAATCATGAGAGGTTTCGGGAAGTATGCAGAGTAGAGATCAATTCAGGGCAATAAACATTTACTGAAAAACTACTATGTGCCAGGCACTTGGCTGAGGTGGGTGGTTCAGAGAACTGTATATGGGGTTTCCTCTTTTAAGGGGCTCCCTGTGCAGTGGGGGAAATGGCATCCTGAGCGCCAAGTCATGGGTGGTGGGACATTGGTGCTGCTCACCACTGAGTTCTGATGCTGGGCTTTGCAGGCGCGCAATAGGATGGCAATTCCCCACCCCTCAAGGGCAGGCATGACCATGTGGCTTGCTTTAGCCAATTAAATGTAAATAAATGTTACCTATATTACTTGCAAGTGGAAGATTTAAGGGGTCCTAAGTGATTTGCTATTCTTATGGACTGAATACTTGTGTCCCCCCAAAATTGAAATGTTGCAATCTATCCCTTGTGTGCTATTATTGGGAGGTGGGGGCCTTTGGGAGGTGATTAGATCATGAGGGTGGAGCCCTTATGAATAGGATTAGTGCCTTTATAAGAGGAGGCCAGAGAGCTTGCTTGCTGTTTCTGCATTGTGAGGATGGGGCGAGAAGTGGGCAGTCTGCACCCTGGCAGAGGGCTCTCACCAGAACCTGGCCATGCCGGCACACTGATCTCAGACTTCCAGCTTCCAGAACCATGGGACATACAGTTTTATTATTTATAAGCCACCCAGTCTATGGTACTTTGTTACAACAGGATGAACAAAGACAGACATGTTCCAATTCACAGTTGCAGTGACAACAGTCAGTGTTGAAGTGTTGCTTCCTTCAATCTAGGCCCATGGGTAACCACTGTGAGCAGGGCTTCCCCACCTTCCCCCCCAGATGACCTGCTGGATTTATAGCATGAATAGGAAATAAGCTTTTGTGGTGTTAAGCCATTGATATTTGAGTGTTGTTAGTTACTGCATAATCTAGCCTTGTCCTAAATGATACAAACCCTATATTGATAAAGGATATATCCTTTGTGAATTTCCATGTCCCAAATGCCCTCCGTATCCCCCATCCTTTGAGCTTTTAGTAATCTACCTCATTTTTTTAAAACATAATTTCTGCCCTGACTAGGTTTTCCAAATCATTTTTCTACGATCATTTATAGAAACAAAGTCCTAGATCCAAGCCATCATTCAAATACTTTTGTCCACTCCTCAGTTTATTTAAAAATTCCATTTTCCAGCTAGAATCACCTCTTTCTATCTCCAATTGCCCTTGTACGTGCATCACCTATAGGCTTTCTTGGCTACATCATATTTGTCACCAGAAGCAAATCTGTAGTTGTTTTTACTATTGTTGTTAATTTCACGAGCATTTCCAGGTATGTAAGAAGAGCAGAAGTCAAGAGACTCATGTGAAACCTGGACTGTAAGTGACTATGTGGCTCCCTTCTGCACCTGACCTTACTTTAATAAATAGAAATTAGACCTCTAATTAAGGACCTTCCAGGGGCAAGCAAGTTGCAAAACTATGAAATGGCTAACGTTTTTGTGTGTTTTGTTGACTGCCATCTTTCTAGTGACTAGAAAATGTGTAGCAGAGAGTAGATGCTAAATAAATATTGTGAGTTGCAGAGGGAAGAGGCACAAAGTGTGAAGGCTTCCTGAATAACACAACAAAACAGAGGCCAGGAGATACTTTGCTGAAACAGTTCTGGGAAAGTTCCACCATCATTAATTTCAGACCATGAGAAGAATTTCTGTATAGGTCAGCAGTGGTTCTAATGGTTTGGAAAATCTTCTCTGAATCAAGGACAAATGATACCTTATAGCAAAGGTACTGGGTGTTTCCTTAAGAAAAACCAAGTGCCATTTCGATTGCTTTGGTAGACTGAGCTGGGAAAGGTCAAGGCAAAGAGAAAGAAGAAAACATATGCTTATAGCAGTGGTCCAGCTTTTGGACAAATCCCACCACTGTTACCAGGTTGCTCTTGTACTGAGTTTTAGAACAGACCCTGGCTTAGAATGTACTGTTCATTTCCAGCATCAGCACCAATGAATAAAATGGTCCCATCCTCAGTTACCCCTCCCAACTCCAACATGGGAGCTGGTATTATTACATGCTGACTTCCACCACTGGCTTGTGCACTGCTGATTGCAACACTCAATATCAATTTTCATTTGTTTACCTGAAGATAGTAGAAAGCCACCCTGTCTTAGTCAAGATGAGTTTTTGACTAGAAGGATAAGAAACACAAAATAGCAGTAGGGGAAGTTTCTTAAGTCTGGCACTAGGAAGCTGAGGGTTGACATGGAGCTGCATAATGGTAGGGTTCCAGGCTTCCTCTGTCTTATTTCTCCACCAGAAACAGTTTTCATTCTCATGATCACTTCATGGTCCAAAATTGTTGCTGGAGCACCAGCTGTTGTATCCACAGTCCCACCAACAGGAAGGAATAGGGGGAGAAGGGAGGCAAAGAAGTACACATCACCTCCTTTTAAGTACATTTTCCAGATGTTGTCACTTCCTCCTACAATTAATTGGATAAGAACTCAGGTTCACAGTTCCACTTAGGAGCATGGGGAACTGGGAAATCTTGCTGTATTGGGGGCTTACATGTACCACTGAACAATTAAAGGTCATTTATTAGGAAATAAGGGGGGTATAGCACTGGGGGATAATTGGCACTTCCACCCACCCCAATACGGTTTATGCCAGATTTTAATTTGTCTTACTTTGCCTCTTCTCAAGGGCTAAAAAAATAATGAGATACATAAAGTTTTCTGAAACCATGAAACCTAACTCATTTACCTTTATAATTTTCTATTAATCTACTACCAGAATTCATTTTACATTTAATTCCAGCCTCTAACACTTTAATGCCATCTCTTTAGTCTTTACACATTAGTGGTCTCAGTCATGTCAGACTTTTCATCTCCTTTACGTTCATTTATTTTAACTTTTAGTGGTCTTCTAGCCAATCCTTTATCCTTTTTATTACAAGAGCATGAAATTTTATAATCCCCTAGAGCTTTGTTAGTCAGCTGCTACAAGGTTCTTAACCTTCACTAATTTATTCCCTCTTTTTTTGACTTTCAGATCTGAAGCATGCCTTAATATTTTGTTTTCGAATATGAAAGTAACTTTTATTAAGTAGGTTTATTGCATTAATAGATTTTTATTTTAGTTTTTATGGTTATATTTAAGTTCTCTGCTAGTTATGCCGCAGATCTGTTTAATAACAATTTATAATGCTATGTTATATAATTTATATTTTAATATAATAAAAATGTACCTAATGTAATAAAGCAAGGGCAATTTTATAAAATTTTACCTGGAAATCATTTCTAATAAGCATGTATTTTTTAGCTCCTTAACAAACAATTTTATTGATATTTATTATAATAGAAACTCCCTAAACAAGAATAGCTTCTCTTTTTAAGGAAAAAAATAACAATAAAGACAGTGCCTCTTAAAATATCACGTATGTTTTGATTTTTTATTTGCCTCATCCTTTCTCCTCACTGTTTTGATTTCTCAAAGACAGAGAGGGAATTGTTTTTCCTTCATCATACAATTACCTGAATGATCAATACCTGGCCACGAAAATTTCTAATGCAGGTTACCACAGCAAGAACAATCATGTTGGCATTAACAGATATATATGTGACAATAAAATAATACGAATAATTATAAAACACTCTCCTCCTCCATTGAAAATCTGGCAGGGAAATATAGAAAGACTGATCAAAATGCAAATGTTAGATATATATTTGTGCACTGAGGGAAGGAAAAACCGAAGTGTGAACTTGAGGACGTTAAACCTTCTGGGCTTTAAAGTAAGACCAACACAAGAAAAAAAAAATGGTCATAAGAGTGTTGGACTCTGATAATATTTCTCTTTAGGCAAGGACCTAACTGACCATATCAGTTAGTGTCTGTTGCGAAATAATCTCCCCTACCCCCCAAAAATAATTCAGTGGTTTAAAAGAAGAACTTTTAGTTCATGAGCCTACAAACAGGCTATTGCACTTGGGGGGTTCTGCTGATCTGTGCCAGGCTTGTTCGATTTGGCCGAGTCTCACTGCAGAGTCTGTGATTGCTTTCTGAGTCGGCTGGGGGGCTGGCTGGCTGTTGGTTAGGGCACCCAGCTCTCGTCTATGTGGTCTCTCACTCCCAGCAGGTTAGCTCAGGCTCCATCAAATGATGGCTGGGTTCCAAGAGCAGCAAAGAGGGCAAGCCCAATGAATGGGTGCTTTTCAAGCTTCCACTTGTTCTGCTTAGTGTTTGCTAATGTCCCCTTGTCCAAAACAAGTCATATTCCCAACCCAGATGCAAGTGGGAAGTGGGGAAATGGACTCCCCCTCTTTATGGGAGGAGTAGATGATTGTGGGCATTTTATAATCTACCACATCACACCCAGGATTTCCACCCTCTTTGCTATCAGTTCTTGAATTCCACGGCTCATTGAACACTCCATTCTCTCAATTAATGAGTAGTTCCTTTGTCCCAAGCCCTATCTTAGAAGTAGTAAACAAAATAAACAAAAATCCTGGCCTCATGAAGTTTACCTTCTAGTATCAACAGAGGTCCCCTGTTTTCTAAATCAGTATTCTTTTTGACCCCAGCCAATGTCTCTGCTTCCTATACCCAATAATAGACCTCTCTAGGTTTTCCCCATTCACTTTCCCTTCCCTTTTCTTCAGGCGATAGGCTCTTCCCTTTCCTTTTGGGAATTTCTCCTTCTACCTCCTAGGGCACTGTCAAACATGGGCTTTTTTTTTTTTGCCTCACATCTGATCATGAAATCCCATCAGGTCAATCAGAATACATCATCCTGGACACAATTATTGGTCCAGGGTTGGGCAAATGAGCCCAACTCACTATTACATTACGTAATGTAACATTACGTTACATTATTTAATGTTATATACATTTATTACCCAACCCCCTTGTTTTTAATAATTTCTTATGTAAAACCTTCATTCAAACCCAAAAAAGATGTAAGACTAACTAGGGGGGGAGGGTGCAGATAATCACTTTGTCTTTGAGGACTAATCAAAGACATTCTCAGGAATTGATGTGAAGTTGTTTAAGAAAATCAGGTATCTCTACCTACAGACAAAATGTGAACTAGAAATGCCAATAATCTTAGATACCCCATGAGAATAAATCAACCAGAGGAAATCAGAACAAAATAATGAAGAGAGACAGAATCCTTATTATGTCATTTGCACTCCTAGAAACAGCCATACCTGAAGCCCCATCCACTTCCGCTCTCAGTTATGTAAGTCAATTGCTTATCAACTTTGAGTTGGTTTTTTGTCATCCACAACCAAGTGAATTGAGATTCACCCAGTCCTCCAGCACTGAACACTGCTGTCCCAACCTCTAAAGCCAGCTAGAGCCCCTGAAAGCCCTGTGTACTATTTACAGAACACCATGAAATACACTATACATAATTCTACCATACAAACAAAGAGCAATCCATTAGGCAGAAAATAACTACATGATACAACTACAATGTAACAACCATAGATACATCTTTTCTCTTTTTGTTTTTTGTTTTTTGTGGTATGTGGGCCTCTCACTGTTGTGGCCTCTCCCGTTGCGGAGCACAGGCTCCGGACACGCAGGCTCAGCGGCCATGGCTCACGGGCCTAGCTGCTCTGCGGCATGTGGGATCTTCCCGGACCGGGGCACGAACCCATGTCCCCTGTATCGGCAGGTGGACTTTCAAAACCACTGCGCCACAAGGGAAGCCCTCTTTTCTCTTTTTGAAACGTTATTAAACTAAATAAGTCCTGCCATTTCCAATTTTTTATTAATAAATGTTTGATTTTGTTTATCCATTGGATCACTTATAGTTGGTACTCACAGGCTCAAGATTTATAGGAAGGAAAATAAAAATGAACAAAATTCTATCTGACAGGTCATTTTTTTCCTACCAAGTCAAAAGTGATTAGCTTCCATCCAGGTCATGGAAACTTCCAATGATCCTTTGGACCACAGACTGAGAACCTTTTTCTAAAGTTATATTAGAGATTATATTAGAATAATCAATTCTAAATTATAAATGGTAAATTCTGCTCCTCTCTAGCCACCTTCCCAAGGAACACCCAGGGATTCTAATGTCAGTCTTTGCGAAGTGTATTCCCCAAATTATTACCCAACTCAGTCTTTCTCAAGTGTTTCCTATGAAATGTTACACACACAGAGTTCTGAGTTCAATTATGCCACAAACTTTATCACCTTCTTGGAGAGAAACTATGCATTAAAGGCTCCAGAGAAGAACCAGTTTAACTTTGTCTGACTTAACACTTCTCAAACTTGCTGGATCACCGACTATTGAGTGTTTTTTTCATCATACCATACACGTTATTGTTTATTAAACCAGTTATCCATGGAGTCACTATTAGCCCACCACCTAAATAGGGGTCAATGAACTTTTTCTATAAAGAGCTAAAGAAAAAACAGTTTAGGCTTTACAGGCAATTCAACTATTCAATTTGGGCACTGCAGCATGAAAACAGCCATAGACAATGTGTAAACAAATGGGCATGGCTGTGTGCCAATAAAGCTTTATTTATAGAAACAGATGGACGGTCAGATTTGGCTGTGGGGCATGGTTTGCTGGCCTATGTCGGCACCAACAGGAGATTTCAAGTCTAGAATAAAAGATGAGACCATGAACTTAGTTGATGTTGGAATCCCAGCTCCATGAACAAGCTGCATAGCCTTGAGCAGCTTCCTGAACCTTTCTAAGCCCTGTTTCATGGCTGTAAAATGAGGATTAAGTGTACATTTATACACCTATTGAATTTGCATTTCACATGATTTCTCTGAGCGGACGGTGTGCATGTGAATGTAATTCCAAAAAGCGGCTCAGTGTAAACCATGAGCTAACATGAGTCAAAACAAGTTGGGGAGATGAAGAGATTCCTACACCAAAGTCATACAGCAAACACAGCACTCAGATCCAAGGATGACAGATTTAAAAATATAAGCCTCCTGGGAATTTGTAGAATTTGGGGAGACAGCTCTGAACTTCTATTGAATGGAGTGAGGTTTACACCAATTTTACATAGCTCTCAAGGGCCAGGGAGACCCAATTAACATCTTATTTCCATAAACCTACCAGAAGCTATATTTGGGTGTATAATGTGTCTAAAGAGACAAAAGAAAACTGCCATCCAAGTCACAAACACACACTTTCGCTATTTAATTTTCAACCCAAGCCTCTGATGACCAAGTAGACCATCAGGAAGTTCTGTTTTCCTTTTATTGGTAGGACAAAATGGAGATCAAGCCAAACAAAGAGTTAGGTTATAAACTGTGCTATGGTTCTAAGAGATTGGAATGTTTTACCCAAATGTTTGCTTTCATAAAATCTCCTTTACGCTCATACTAGCAAAATTATATTTTTATTTTGCCACACTGTATTCATAATTTCAATTTTTACTACATAATGTAGACAGATTTTTTTCCATTCACTTTATTTTTTACACACAGAGGTGACGGAAGGGAAGAGAACACTCAAATCCCTCCAGAATTCCCCTTCTGCTCCATAGGGACCTAACATTTATCATGATTAATTTTTTTCTTAACAAAAAAAGAAATGAACATTTCTTTGTCAGGTAGAAGCTTTTAGTCATCCTGACACCAGGCTTTCATGCAGCAAAAATATTACTAATACTATTTTCCCTCTGAAGTGCATTTGTTATCAATATGCACTTAAACTGGTGATCAAGTCTTGCTAGGAGAGACACCTGCTCTGCATTTTCTATCTGTTTAATACCTTAGGGATACATCACTTAATAATTTAGTGCTAAACCATTTAGCATTTTAGCCCATCATCGCTTATATTACACACAGGATTTCAGTAATGTCTGATAAAATTATGTGTTAGCTGCCTTATGTGTGTATAAAACTTAATAAGTCTTCTTTCCCCCCTCAAGTTTAATAACTGATTTTCTTACATTTATGGATGTGAAATTTTATTGCTCATGGATATAGTTTGAACCTAAATCTTCATATCTTATAAATTGATTTTTAGTTTCCTTTTTGACCTTATGAATTTCAATCAGACAGTGACCTCTTGTTGCTCATGAATCTGACTGATTTAATGCCTTATAACAATAATAGTGGAGAAAAAGCATTATCATAAGAGCCCACAGGGTTTGCAGAAACCCATAACTAGATCTTGGAGGCCTCAAGCAATAATAATTCTTGACCTAAGACCATTCTCTAAAGCTGGCATTCTTTACTGTATGTTAAGCTACAACAAGGATGGCCCATCCTTGTTGTAGCTTAACTAGGCTGAAGCAGTGGAAAAGTCCCAAAAGGAGACTGGCTAAAATTGTTTCAAAGACACGGTCTTGACCATAAACCAGTAATAGGAAAGGTACAAAAAGCTAATTTTATCACAATTTTATCATGATTGGAAAGAAAAAAATAATATACTCGTGCTATCTTTCGGGGGGAGAGGCATTTTAAATATTTTAGCTTGATAAAAAAATGAAAATTTAATATTAATTGTCTTTACAGACTGTATTGTCACTACTCTGTCTCATATTGTGACTGCTGAGTCGATAGTATAAATGGAAGAATTGAAGGATTGTTCCTTTGTTTCCCTGGCTATGCTAATTTAATTTAATTGGTTTACTGAATAACTGGGTGTTGATGCTCATTATTCCTTATTAAGAAAGACTCTTAAACCCAAAACAAAAACAGCTCTTTTTCTCTTATTCTTTCTTTTTTTTTTAATGAACACAGGGGTGCAACTTTTTCCTGAAAGGAGATCAACAATTCTCGAAAGATAAAACAGCTAAAATTTGGGCTTACCCACCAGCTTCCCCTCTATGAGTCATTCTCTCAAAAATTTAAACATCCTTCCAATTGCTACAACAAAATGCTGGCAATGGAATGCTGACTAAAACTGAAATTACTTGTGAAGAATAAACCTTTTCTGCTGAGAGAACTTAAGCAGATGCCCTATTTAACTCACTTGCTTGGTAGGTAGCTGCTTAAAAAGAAGAGGAAAGCAGACCTTCACAAATCTTACTCTGAATGAACGCCCCCCTCGAGTCCCATGTGGAGGTCAACTATTGAGATTTAAAAGTACCTAAGACACTAATACTCATCTCCCATTTCAACCCATCATAATACAAGAGGCTAAGAATGGGAGCCGTTGGTTCTGTTCACCAATATTTCCAATACTCCTCTTTCCAGGCATTTGACAGGATTAACTTTCCTGCCGCCTTGAAGCTAGGTGTGCCTACGCGACCATGAAATGTGAGGGGGAAAAAGTGTATCTAAAAGTTGATGTTTGATTCTACAATGTCCTCTTCTGCCTAGCCGAGTGCAGAGGTACCTCTTGATCTGCAGGTATGGAGCAGGGTCACTGAATGCTGCCCTGAAAAGCTGTGCAAACCATGGTGGGCCTGACTTGAGCACAAAATAAATGTTTTCATTTAAGGCAATGAAATCTCGGCGTGAAAGCCTGTGGTGACTGATACACCTACCCTTGGTTATCTTCATGTTGGGGAGAAGGTATCCTCTGGATAAAGGAAGTAGGGAGTAGAAAATATGGAATCGAGGTAGAAATGACTACCTGATCCCAAATAGCAACCTTATCTGTGACACATCTTTAAGCTAAGGCATTGCCAGAAAAGGATCCTATTGAAGCAAAATACAACAATAAATACTTACTTACCAATGAGTGGTCATTAACACATCAGAATGCATTAGCAAAGTTCTCCTATAAAAAAGGGTTAGGGTTCTAAGATAAAAAGGGCAAAGGAAGGTAATGTTGTCTTTCAGTTCAGAAGTTGAGGAACCCTCTTTCTAAAAAAAAAGCAAAAGAAAAATGAAAAGGAATGGGAATAGGAGGTTAAGCCATTCATCATTTCATAAACCTAAATTTTGAACTGTTTTTCCAGTAATTGGTTGGTAGCCTTTTGTGGTGAATGTAGACTTAGAGTTACAATGTGGCCCCTGAAAGAGTGAGTAGCAGTCAATGGCTCATTTCTTCCTTGAACAAATATTTATTGAACGACTAGGAGGGCTGCATAACTTCCCACCATGCTGTCAGGGTCTCTCATACTGACTCTGGCCTCTACCGTGATATCAAGGAAACGTATCAGTAAGTGTTTTGCTCTAAAGTGTTAGTAACATGTCACCTCATTCCAAGGTGTCTTGAACAACATAAGAGAGTCTCCCATATCCATTCCATCTTTGCCCATGATGAGCCATCCACGGAGCTTAAGGATGACCCAGCTCCTCAAATGGGATCAAATTAGGCAGAAAACAGCTCCACAAGAGAAAACCTTTGTTTTTAGAAAGGGCAATAGCACAGGGCCACCACAAACTATCCCAAAACTATTAACATTGTCAACAGTGACAAAGGATAACTTCTTACTTCTATATTTTTCTTTTACTTTCTAATTGTTATATTTTTCAAAAACACACATTGCCTTTGACATTATATTTATAAAAGGAAAAATACTACATTTAAAATCATGTTATCTTCTTATATCCTCAATTGTTTTCATCACTAAGATTATAGTCTAAGATTATTGTCTAAGATAAAAAAATCTCAAATTCAGAGAAAGTCAAACCAATGGCTTGATATCCTGAAATTTGACCACCTATTCCAAAGTTATTTGAATGCCTCGGGCAATAATATCCAAAAAAAAAAAAAAAGACAGAGAGAGATTCAATGGCTTTTCTAAACCACATCAAATTATTTGCAGAAGATGGGACACAAATTATGAATAAATCTATCAATATTTATTTCTTCTGGTCTTCCAAGAGCCTTTCCTGGTTCTATTTTCCAGGGTTCATTGGCAATAAGTTCTTTAGGGGGAATCTCATGATGTTTGGGATCTTTTCTTCTTTTTCATCTCCTTTCATGTTAAGCCATATTTCTCATAATGGCAGAGTGCTAGCTGACTATATAAATCTGCCCCTTTCTGTTTATCCTGTAGTTGCCTGTCAAAGCAAATAAGCCTGCTTTGCATTAGAGCTTGGAAATTAAATTGTGGGAGGCTAGGTCCCTCCAGTTAAGGTAAACCAGAGTGGTGTGAATTCATACCCAAAGGAACATACAGCCAGAATATCTGCATCTGTGACAATTAGGCAACCTCAGGGGGTGGGAAGAACAATTTTTCAAGGCACATATATATACCAAATAAAGTCAACCAGTTTTCTTAAATATAAAAACACCTGCTTTTTAAATATCTTACCTTATCAAGATTGTGACTGTAAAAGTTAATTCTCACTGATGCTATTAACGTAACTAAGAAGAAAATCTTATTTCCTTCTTAGCTTCCTCTACCATTGGGTCAGAATCTTAAAAGGAACTCGAATTACTAAAAGAATCTCCCTTAAAATATAGAAAGTGCAGCAATAGTTGCAGGTGATTATGGTTCCAGTTCTTAACTTTGAATATTTCCCAGAATACTTTACATTCATCACAGGTTTAATAGTAATAAATATTATTGAGTGCCTGTTATGAACTTTAAATTGCTTGGCCCTTGATATAAATTATCTTTTTTAATCCATACAACTCTAAGAAATTAGTATTTGTATGCTTATTTTATGGATATGAAAACCAAGATTCAATTAAGTAATTTGTCAATTACAATTCATAAATTTTTTTCCAAATATACATTACATACATAACTCATAATTTAAAAAACACATCTCATACATGCACTATGTAAAATTTCTCTCATACTACCTATTACATAGGTATCCTCGGTTTAGAATATTCAAGAAGAAGAAAAAAGAAAAAATATTTTGTGAAATCTCAAAATGCCAAGAACTACCTTTGTGCTTTCCAAATCGTTACTGCATTTGGTCTGTGCAAGCGTAATCAGGTTGCCTTACTAAAATCAAGTGCAAGCAATGGGCAGAGCTAGGATTTGAACTCAGGTCTCTCTAAGGAGGGTATGGGAGGCAGCGTTAATCTACAGGCTCTGAACTCAGCTGTGTAAATGATAAGCCCAGCTCCACAACTCACTAGCTGTGTGACCTTAGACAAATCAGTGGAACTAATTTGTTTTCATTCCTCATATTAGTAGTAGATCCCACCTTGTATTGCTGCTGTTCCTCTGAAGATCAAATGAGATAACGTTCATAGAGGTAGTATCTGATGCATGGCAAGCTCTTATGGTAACCAGCCTCCAAGATGGCCCCAGTGATCCTAGCCTCCTGATAATCACAGCCTTGTGCATGCCCCTCTCACGTTAAATAGGGCTGAGCTATGTAGAGTATTACAGAAATGACTGTATGATTTCTGAGCTTGGGGCATAAGAGACTTTGTATCTTGTGCCTTGTCTCGACTCACTCTAGGAGAAGCCATCCATCATGCTGTGAAGACACTCAAGCAGACCTCTGAAAGGGCCCATATCAAGAGGAGCTGAGGCCTCCCACCAACAGCCAGCACCAGCTTGCAGGTGCATGTGAGTGGGCCTTCTTAGACGTGGACCTGCCAGTCCCCTGGATTCAAGCCTTCAGACTACAGCCCCAGCTGACATTCTGACTGCAATCTCATGACAGACCTCAAGCCAGATCCACCCAGTTAAGCCACTTCTGAATTCCTAACCCATAGAAACTGTGAGATAATAAATATTTATTGTTGCTTGAAGCCACTAAGTTTTAGAGTACTTTGTTACACAGCAATAGATAACTAATACAGTGCTCAAAAAACCCTAAGCTCTCAGCAGAAACCAAAGTATGAACTTCACCAAGTTTCATTCTGCTTCACCTTTCATGAAGGAAAGACTACCACTGCAGCAAATTTTAAACCCTCTAGCACAGGGTGGGAGATGCAAGTAATGAGGAATTTTTTTTAGGGATGGGGGCTTTGGGTGCTACTATTCAGATGACCACATGCCTTATTCACATGTGCATAGCATCACATCCATCGAGAAGTTCAAAATTCCATTACTAATACCACCAGCTGGGACAACTGCCCTAATACAATCACAAATCATTAGGCTATTTTACATTTTCAGTATCCATTTGCAGACCCCAAATATGCCATCTTTCCCCATGATTCCCTCTATTCACTGCCTTGCTTCTTTTCTGATTTGTCCCAGCAACACAAAACAATAAAAGAGAAGCATGCAAAGCAATATTTCTAGTAAAGAATGTTGTTTTCCTATGTGTTGTATCTTTCCCATCGGAGGAACGCAGGGAGCAGGAATGGGTTTAATATTTTTGTATTAACAAGACTCATAGTAGTAGCATCCCTCTGCAGCCCTCACCATCACATCAAAATAAATCACCATCTTATCAACCCGTCCAAACACTCCAGGTTCCGTCACCCTGTACAAAACTCCTCATCTGTCGTTCCAGAAAACGTTTCAGAACCATAGAAGAGTCCTTAGCTTTTTCCCCAGGTTCTATGATGAATCGATCAGCTTCTCTCCTGTTCTGTCCTAAATGTTGGGACGTATATGAATAAGGGGTCAAAATTCTGGAGCTTAGGCACTCTCTCTGCAGATACACTGTTGATGGGAATGTCATTGGGTACAGCCATGTTAGAGATGATTTGGTGACACAATGATTTTGCAACAAGCACTAATTTAAAACTGACTTTAGATCCTAATGTACATGTCAGATGCAATCTCACTGTAAGATAAGGTGTCATGAGAGCAATTCCAGGGGCATGAGAGTGATGGGGGCAGAACAGGAAGTGCCAATTAGGAAACAGGTAGCCACATACTTTTGTATAGAACATATGTCAACTAGAGCATTAAACAAAGCAAACAGATGTTGAGCACCTACTATATGCCAAGCTCTGTTGCTTTTGCATATGTTAGGATGTTCTCAGTCCTCAGAGTAAACCAATCTACTAGCACGTTATGTTTATAGAATGGCATAAACCGGGGGTGAACAAACTACAGCTGTGGAGCCAACTAGCCTGCTGCCTGTTTTGTAAATAGGTTGCATTGGAATATAGCCACACCTGTTGTCTACACGCTGCCTATGGCTGTTTGCACACTACAACAGCAGAGCTGAGTAGCTGGGACAGAGATTGTGGCCCATGCAATGGACTGAATTGTGTTGAAGTCCTAACCCCCAATATGACTGTATTTGAAGATAGGGTCTTTAGGAGGTAGTGAAGGTTAAATGAGGTCATAGGGCTGGGGCCCTAATCCAATAGGACTGTGGCCCTATAAGAAGATCTCCCCTAACCCCCCATGTGAGGGCACAGTGAGAAGGCAGCCACCTGCAAGTCAGGAAGAGAGCCCCCACCAGGACCCGGCCATGCTGGCACCCTGAGCTCAGGCTCCCAGCCTCCAGGACTGTGAGAACATTAATCTCCATTGTTTAAGCCACCCAGTCTATGGTACTTTGTTACGGCAGCCCTAGCTGTCTAAAGCAGCCCACAAAACCAAAACTACTTGCTATCTAGCCCTTCACAGAAAAGGTTTACAGACCTATGGAAAACTTATAAGCAAACAGGAAACCCTCTGAGAATTCTCCGCCCACTCTCTATTCACTGTAGGGAAACATATAATTCTGTTAAATTAGGATGGTTGGGTTTGAAGGTCCAAATATACTGTCATGCGTTTTCCTTTTGCTTCTGTCTTTAGTCCACAGCAGTTCCAAAAATTCAGTGAGCGTAACAGGAATCTGAAATGAGATGTGTCCAGAACTGAACTCCTGGTTCCCAGGCCCTTCCCAAACCTGCTCTCCCGTCTCAGTCAATTGCTTCATCTTTTTGGTTCTCTAGACAAAATCCTCAGTGTCTTCCTGGACTCCTGTTTCTCTCTCAACCTACCCCTACCCATCCGATCCATCAGCAACCAAGTCTCCCTTCAGAGTCTGTTCAGAATCCACCTTTTCTCACACAGCCACTGCTACCCGCCGCATCCACCTGGGCTCACTGCTCCCACCCTGGACTCTCTCAGTCTGCTCTTAACACAGAGTTGGTGTTTTCTGTTAAAACCGTTAAGTCGCATCATGCTGCTCCTCTCCTCAAGAACTTCCACAGTCTCATGTCACAGTCAGAGCGAGAAGCTCTGTCCCATCAGCTCCTCTCCCCACGGCATCTGACACTGACTCTGCTGACCTCTCACTGTCCCTCAAACACGTGAGGCATCTTCCTTCTGCCGAGAATGCTTGTCCTCAGACGTCCACGTGACTCCTATCGTCACTGCCTACAAGCCTCTGTCACTTCTCAGTGAGCTCTTCCAAGGGGACCCTCTTTACAAAGACAGACTCCCTGATGAGACGACCACCCTGATCTGCAGAGTGCACGTGAGCAAGTCATCCAACCTCTCCAACTCTCACCAGAAAACAAAAGAGCAAACAACTCTTTCACAGGGCTGCTTTGAGGAATAAACAAGGTCATGCACGCATATACATTCTGTGAACTATAAATCTCTACACCAGGATTTAGCAAATGTTTTCTGCCAAGGGACAGAGAGTAAATATTTCATGTTTTGTGGGCCATAGTGTCTCTGTTACAATTACTCATCTCGATCATTGTTGATACAATACAAAAATGGGCATGGCTGTGTGACAATAAAACTTTATTTACAAAAACAAGTAGTGGGCCAGATTTAACCCTTGACTGAAGTGTGCAGATTCCTGCTCCAAACCATTGCTCACTATTATTATTCGTGATGATGAAGAAGATACGTTAAGGTGTTACATGCCCAGGAGTACAAAACATACAATTTGTTGTTGTTATTTTTATTTGTTTTATCCTGGTAGAATGTAAGCTCCAGGGGCGACAGAGATCCTTATCTGTGTTTTTGTGCCTTGTATACTGCTCCACTTCTAGCACCAAGAATAGCACATGGTGCATAGTAGAACTTCAATAAATATTTTGGAAGGAATGAATGAATTCTATATTTTGTCAACGATTTAATGTATTTTGTTTGTGTGTGTGTGTGTGTGTGTGTGTGTGTGTGTGTGATACGCGGGCCTCTCACTGTTGTGGCCTCTCCCGTTGCGGAGCACAGGCTCCGGACGTGCAGGCTCAGCGGCCATGGCTCACGGGCCCAGCCGCTCGGCGGCATGTGGGGTCCTCCCGGACCGGGGCACGAATCCGTGTTCCTTGCATCGGCAGGCGGACTCAACCACTGTGCCACCAGGGAAGCCCGATTTAATGTATTTTTCATGTGTGCTTTTTGACTATATGAGATTTTTGCCTTACTCTGATTTTAGGGCAGTGATTCTCAACAATCTGGCAATGTCTGGATATATTTTTGCTTGCCACAATTGGGAAGGGATGGTGCTACTGTCATCTGGTGAGTAGAGACCAAGGATGCTGCTAAACATCCTACAATGCACAAGATAGGCCCCCACAACATAGAATCATCCTGCCCCACATAACAAGAATGTTGAGGTTGAGAGACCCTGCTTTAGAGCTTAACATCCCACGAAATCTAATTCCATTGCATGTACCGACATTTAAATGCACATACTCTGTATCTGTTAGAAGCTTAAACAAATAAGGCATTTTTTTTCCCTTCCATAAATAGAAGCTGCTGTAGGGAGTCCAGGGCTGCTAAACATCCTATAATGTTCCTTAATGTCTCCTGCTCAGACAAAAAGACCTGTCACCTCACAATCACAAGATGGCTGCACCATCTCTAGTATCACATCCCTGTTCCAGGAAATAAAAGGGGGAGGGTCAGGGAGGGGGGCAAAGAATAAGTTTGAGGTGAATGCTGCTGTCACTGTCTCCCACCTTCCTGAGCCTTCCTGGAAGATACATCCAGTGATTTCCACTTAGATTTTATTGATCAAAACTGTGTCTCGATCTTCACAAAAGGCTGAGAAGTATGATTAGTTTTTAGAATTAGGAATGTGGATGCAGCCAACAAATTGTTGTTCTGTCAGTAAGGAGGAAGGAACCACGGACATTGTGTGGGTATCTAGCATTCTCTACCACATCCTTTGGTTTAGAATTTTCACATCTAAGAATTTCTCACAGCACATAGAGATGTGAATATGAGAGTGTTCATCACAACAGTCTAATACAGAAAAAAGAAAACTGGCAACCACATAAGTATATGTACGTGATGCTGTTGGTGTCCCACCCAGATCCCTTTAATGAGCTGGTATCCCTCCACCCAAACAGCAGTGACAGCTGGCCACTAATGGCTCAAATCTGAGTCTCTTCTGGAAGGTTGCCTGGGTTCCTCTCCACTGATAAATCATGTGTATACAAATGCCTACCGTGGGCACTGCTTCTAGGAAGCCAGAGCTAAGGCAACATACATCAACAGAAGACTGACCATTTACATTAAGATATAAGCATATAATGATGAATGCCAGTTAGAATTAAACAAAGCTATATACAATGATATCGACAAGATGTCTGAGATTTTTCATTAAATGCAAGAAAAAAGCAAGTTGAAGAACATTATGTGTAATCTGCTCTGATTTGTAGAAAATAAGAATACCCCTCAATATGCTTAAGTATATCTAGAAAATTACTAGAATACAAAAGAAACTGTTTCCTCTGGTTACCTTTTCTTCTTCTATTTTTCTGTATTATTTGAATTAAGAAAAATACATTTTTCTTTTATGACTTGAATTTTTTTCCTTAAAACATCTCCATTATCCAACATGATCAGAGGTTCAGATTTTTGCTCTGCACAATATTTGCTACCAAAGGATTTCTAACTTTAAAAGCATTAAATAGGAGGCTTAGGTTCCAGTCCAGCTCTGCTATTTACTAGTTAACTTAGGCAGGTCATTCCACCTTTCAGATGCCGCCTATAAAATAAGACTTAAAGTAAATACTTTAACCCACAGTGCTATTTGAGGAACAGATGAAATAATGCATGTGTAGGTATTCTGTGAACTGTAAATCTTTATGCAATAGTTATGTTGTTATCTGTAATGATACCAACAGTACGTCAAGACCTTAAAAATCCACGGATACAAATTAAATATTATTATGTGGTATGCCATGGTTCTGTGATGCAAATAAGAAAAAGTGATGCTGGTTGATTTACATAGAAAAGGTTATTGGGAAGCTCACAGAAACATTCAGGAAGGCTAGATAACAAGGCTTGGAGAAATGGCAGTACAAAAGGTGGCTTTTCATCGAGAATTACAGAAAAAGCATGTTACAGCTTTTGTTATAGTCTGGTGAGGATGAGTTGTGGCCACACATGCTGGAGACAGCAGCTTGTTCTGCCAGCACCACAGACCCTGCCCACTCTGAGCCCTGGAGAGAGGCCATTCCTCTGAACTGGCACTGCTGTACCAGAAACATAAATGTAGCTGCAGCATCACCAAAAAGATATCCCTCTGCCACTATTTCATGACCATCACTGGCTACCAAGGCAAAGTTCAGAAGGAGTTTTCCCACAGAGCAGTGCAGGACATCTTAGCTGCAAGGGAGTCTGGGAAAGTGAGCATTTGTCATGTTCAGTTTTAAATTAAAGAATTTGATTCTAACCAAGATTTATATGGTGGAAGAATTCCTTCCAACCTTGGAAGGGAATTTCAGATACCGGAAACAAACACACAGAGATAAATGTTAACTATTTTGTATCAGCATAGAAGACTTTGTGAGTAGCCAAAACATACACTGCTTGTATTTATATATTTACAAATACATTCATATAAACTGGATTCCCAGGGAAGCTGACTCCGAGACAGAGATTAGCATGCAGGGATTTTATTAGAAAGTGCTCTTAGGATCAACATCCTTGAGGGAAAAGAAGCGCAGGAGGACTGGACAGAGGGAGAAGTTTGAGTTGCAATGCAGGCTCAATGCAGCACTTGAAGCATTGTGGTAACAAGAGGGCTGCCACAACCCCAGCTATCACAACCACATGCAAAGGCAGGACATTGGAAATATAAAACACAGAAGGGACAGAGGTCTTTTCCTCAAGTGGTTCCTTTCTTTCCCAGATCCCAGTTGTTGTTGTTGTTTTTTCCCAAGAAGTTCCTGGAAGACTACATCTTACATTTCATTGGCCAGAACTAGATCACATGACAATTGTTAGTTAAAAGGAAGGCTGGGAAAGTGAGTTTCTGGCAAAGAAGAGAGAGTCAGCCAAGTTTGGGTTAGACTCACTGGTAAATGCCAAAACACACACAGTGCCCACCCTCACATTACTTAAACCTTGTGGAGCTCCTTGAGCACTTGCTCAGTGCTAACCACTGAGCTAAGACTTTTTACATTAAGCATCTTGTCTGAGTCTCACAATGACCATATTAGGTGAGTCTGACCATCATGCCCATATTACAGATGAGGAAACTGAAGTTCAGAGCAGTTGTATGTCCAATGTCACACAATTAGTAAGCAGCAGAGCTTCAACTCAAACCCAGGCCTGACTGACCCCAGAGTCTGTGTTCTTTGTTGCTTCCCAGCCTATGACCACATGTATAGTTATACTAGAAAAGTGGACCAGGGACAAAACCAAGGGACCTGAGGGATCAGGAAGACTTCATGGAAATCTGGGTTGGACCACATGTGTAGAAGAAGAGCAGACAGAAAGCATATTGCTTCTTCTCTGAACCTGCTTACGGATGCAAAGGAGAAAATCCAACTGAAATTGAAATGTTCGAGCCAAACTATCCAGTCCTTGCTACTCAGTGTGTGGTCCACAAGTCAGGAACACAAGCATCCCCTGGTAGCTTGTGAGAAATGCCAGATCTCAGGCCCATCCCAGACGTGCTAAGTCAGGATCTGCATTCAGCAAGTTCTCCAGGTGATGTGCGTGCACTTAAAAATTTAAGGAGCACTGTTCTAGAGGCTTCATTGAGAACTCAGCCTGGGGAGTAAGCAGAACGAGCCCTGAACGCTGACTTTTAAACTAACTCTCCCGGTGAAATGGACTGGGTATAATTGTAATAAGCCAGTCACCATGTTTATAGAGATTATCTCATTTTGTCACCACGGGCCATCAACAAAGCTATGGGTTAAGCACTATTATTATTGACAGAGGAGGAAACTCATTTAGTAACTTGAACCCATTTCACGAAATAACTTGACAGAAACTAAGATGTGAAACCTCCACAGTTTGATTCTGGAAGTTTCCTTCTTCTGCACCACAAAACATCCCTTTACTTACAGATGGTTTGAGGAAGGAATGAGATCATCTTTGTAAAAGACTTAATACGGAGCCTGGTACTTAACATACATGAATAATGAAGAGAAATAATCTGACTCCCTTTAATGAGATTTAAGCCAGTGAACTCTCAATCACCTAAAAGTGGCTATCTGTTGAAAACTTCTAATGCCAGCTTCTACCAACACCCAGAATACATTTCAACAAGTTTCCTCTCCTATCAGTCCATGTTTTATCAAATGAAAATAAATGTTCCTACTAGTCTAAAGCAAAATGTAATTAGAAAGGTGAATCTGCAGCCCTGAGTCAAATATGGTCCTCCAAAGTCACACACAAATGATTCTGGGTTTTCCACTGTTTTGAATTATCCATGCCATTGCTCCCCTTATTGGCACTGATAACAGAGTGTTAACTACATTACATGCAATTAAATTCAAAATATTTGTGCAGCAATTATATGGATTCATCAAACCTAATGGTGCAGTCACAATTTCGTGTGTGCTCATCAGTACTGCTCAGGAAAAAAAAAAAAATTGGCATATAGAAATATATTCCCACAAGATGATAATTATAAAATAAACATTATGTCTGATGTCCTCATAGTAGCTGGTATCTGTCAATAGTAAAAAAAATTAGAAGTTTCCCACAATATTGACCCTACTGCTATCAGTATTTTTACGCACCCTGCATTAGGGATCAGATATATCAGGAGGGTATTTGTTCAGCAAGCAACAAGTAACCCACACTTGTGTTTATTCTTCTGTTTAGAAGGTTATCCATTTTCTTTCTTCCTCTGAAGTCTTCTCAAGTCTTCTCAACAAGTCTTCTTGTTTTTGGTTTTCCGGCATATGAACCCATTGTTAATTCCTAACCCCATACACTTGGTCCACCTCCAAGTTGACCAGGCGCCAAAGTGGACATTTTCTGCCCACAATGACAGCTTCCTACCTCAAGCATTCATGACTCTTTCTCTCCCTGGGAGCTTTCTCCGGTACCGGGAAAGCTTACTCAGCTGGGAGTTGAAGGACCCTATTGGGACAACCCTCAACCAAAGAAGAATGGGAGTTGGAGGAATCGTACTCCAGCTTTCCCACCACTTGGTGGGTCAGTTCTGAAGCTTGTCCTACACAGTTCCTCAGAGGGTTCCCAAAGGGATTGAGGCCCAGATGCCCACAGTGGTAAACCACCGGCTAATGCTTCTTTTATTGACTTTCCTCCCTTCTTTGTCCCATTTTCCCCACTCCTTCACTTGTGCTTCCTGGAAGCATCTTCCAAATACACTCCCTGGACCCAAGCTCTTGGAAAAGGGTTTGCTCTGGGGAGAAACCCAGCCAGCACAACCCCTTTTGTTTAAGGACTTGACCTTCTTACAAAACTCCCACGGTAGAAGCTATATTCTCACTTTCTTGGACTCCTTTGTAGTAAGGATATATAACATAGGCTCCAACAATCAAGTGAGTCTTTGGGAGTTTATAACACAAAGAAGCAGAGCTTGTGCATCATCTATTCTAGCTAAGGTAGCAGCAACAGTGACAGAGCTATATCTGGTTTCCAGAAATGGCACTAGCAGTGATTCTAACTGAAATCCCATTTTTGCCTAGTGTAGGCAGAAGCATCCGGACCCAGGAGTGTCTTCATGATACCAGTTCCTCCCACAGACTGATTTTGGCCTTTTTCCTGGCTTCTCTGGCGCTCTGGCCCTCTTCAGATCCTCTCATAAATTCCTTTTCTGTTTCAGTAAGCCAGAGTTCATTTTCTGCGGCTTGAAACCAAAAATACCAACTGATATGGGTTATGTTCTCCTTATGTATAAAAATAACAAGGCTACTCATGACATTGTCTGTCAGAGGCGAATACTAGAGACAAGCTAAAATATCCATCAGGAGGAAACTGATCAATTATGAAGTATCAAGTCAGTGCCTAAAAACTAACAAGATAGCTCTGAATGTACATATGTGGAATTTTCCCAAGATGCAGTTAAAAAAATCAGAACCATGTATGTGGTTTGCTACCCTTTCCATTTTTAATAGGTAAGTGTGTATGTATAGTCTTTTATATAATAGAGGTAGGTAGGTAGGTAAATAGATAGATAGATAGATAATGTCCTATATACTTGCACAAGTATTGAATGTCTCTAGAAAGATCTGGTAACAGGGTTTGCATCTTGGAGGGAAACAAGTATTCTGAAAATCAGGTATGGTACCAAGTCTTACATTTCCCTATGTATCTTTTAAATATTTTGAGTTTAAACTTATGAACATTTTTCATCTATGCAAAAATAAATAAAATTTCAATTTAAATGTATAAATGAGGACAAAAAGCTGAAGAAGAAGAAAAATGCAGATTCCAAGACCCTGATACACTTGGTCTAAGGCGAGACCAAAAATGCTGCACTTCTAGCAAGTAGCTCCAGCAGCTCTGACTCCAGGTGCTTCTGAGACCCTGGTCTATATTGTCAGGGATCCAGAGTGGTTTGTGCTACTCCATATTGTCCAGATCTCTGCAATGAGCCCAAATTAATATTGTATTTTTAAGTCAATACTTTTTTTAAAAGAGTTCATGCTGGGAAGACGCACACGCGCTGGCGTCCACAGATTTCACCAGGTGTGTGAAGGGTTGCGTCAATATATTGACAACCAGCAGAGTTTCCTAGACCCAGACCAACTGCCCAAGGGCAAAGGTTCTGATTTATACCTCCTTTCCCATCCTTCTTGGAATATTACGTGGATATGATCCTATGTTCATAATGTGCTATTATGTCTACATCAGCGTACACACACACACTCCGCCGCACACACACACACCCCTGCACACTATTCTTAGCTCTCATAAACCTTAAAGTTCTTGGAGTGTCTTCCACCAGAATATATTTTGAGCATGAGGACAAAGGTCACTCCTTGAAAGCTGAAAGGTCACTATTCTCATTGTGTGGTTGCTTTTCTCGGCTGAAAGGCTTCTTGCCCTATCCCAACTTTTGTCTCTTTCTTACCTTTTTACTTTCTTCCTCTGGGCATCGTGCCAAACATGTAAGGAGGTGACCCACTTTATCAATCTATTATAATCTTTTAAAGCCTCTGCCATTTCAAACCAATTTATTTTTATATGGCATGTTCCATAAAAATTATCTCAAAATACTTTGAGAAGAAGTAAAATTATGATGAAACGGTTGAAGCATTTTAAAAATTCTTGGTTGTGAGGATCAAGAGTTAAGCACATTTCAGTAATTTCCTGTAAGTTCACAGCTCTTAACCTAAGAGTTTTATTATTCTTAGCAATTCCTGTTTTAGAGAACAGTGGCTGGCAAAAACTGAAACTTAGGTCTAGATTACTCAGAGCGTGAGAAACGTTGTGAGAGCCGAATCGGGAAAATTCGATTGCATTCGATTCAGACCTGCGGTCACTCTGTTAAGCCAGCCTCCCAGCCCGCTCCCCAAGCCTCACTTCCGCCTTCCTTCTTCCCCTCTGGTTCTCTCAGTGGCATTTGACTCCAGTCCTTTTATGTGGCTCTTCCCTGCTCTGTCCTCTATGACTCCAAACTCAACAAGTTCTCCTAACATTCTGGCCATTTCTTTTCCCTCATTTTTCTGGAATCTCATTTTCTGGAATCTTCCACCTGTCCCTTGGTTTTCCCCCAAAACTGTTTCAAGGAATTCGTAGGAGATCTAAATTTACACCAAAGCTGTTTCTGATCCCCTGTTTTCTCCTTTTCTCACTTGCATCTTCAAGCCTGTGTTGTTGTTTTTATTCCCAATGGAGTCGTCTATTCTGCTGACCAACATATTATTAATGGATTCTTCTTCTTCAGTCCTGCTCAGAATCTACTCTTTCTTATGTTGGTAATTACCCCCAAGACCTCCTTTGAAAACAAGACCTCCACCATCTGTGGTCTGTGTGTCTTAAGTGGAGTCTCCCCGGGGCCCAGGTTGCAGAGGTGGGCACATGACCCTGACTGACCCAATCAAAGCTTTCTATTCCCCTGACCATGATCAGTTCACATATGAGTATGTGGCAGTCGTTTATTCTGTATGTGATCCCAGGAAACACCAGTAGGGAAGTGGGGGACATTAGACAGGAAAGGGGAGGCGGCCAATACAGGGTTTGTTAACAATGAAGGTACCATGTTGGGTACTTGGAGATCAGTCCTTCTCAGCCACGCTGGCATCCGGTGTAAAACAGGATCCAGAAGCGAGAGAAAGTCCTTTGGAAAGGAAATGCAGGTGCTGGATGATGGAATTTGGGCCAGTGTCTAATGAAGCGGTGAGGGCGTAGGGGTGGGACTCTGGGAGCACCCGCTACAGCTTACAAGACATAGTGGCCATTTGCCACGCGTCCTTGCCAGTCCCAAACATGAACCCTCTTTCATAGACATGGGTAAATTCCTACTAATGAGTCTGGATGAAACATAGTGACCACCTACAACTATAAAGACTAAAATCTATTTATTCACATTCCAAGCCTCTCTTGCAGCTAGGGTACAGGCATGTGACCTTCTCCAGCCAATGGAATGCACCCAAGCGAGATGTAAATAGTGACGTTTTGGGACTTCCCTGGTGGCGTAGTGGTTAAGAATCCACCTGCCAATGCAGGGGACACGGGTTCAATCCCTGGTCCGGGAAGATCCCACATGCCGCGGAGCAACTAAGCCCGTGCGCCACAACTACTGAGCCTGTGCTCTACAGCCCATGAGCCACAACTACTGAACGTGCGTGCCACAACTACTGAAGCCCGCACACCTAGAGCCTGTGCTCCGCAACAAGAGAAGCCATGATAATGAGAAGTCCGTGCACCACAATGAAAAGTAGCCCCCACTCACCACAACTAGAGAAAGCCTGCGCTGCGTGCGGCAACAAAGACCCAACACAGCCAAAAATAAATTAATTAATTAATTTTTAAAATAAAATAGTGACCTTTTGGTACTCGGTAGCAGGAACATATTCTGGCAATATTGTCTGGGTCATAGTCTGCGCTCAACAAATGTTAGCTGTTCTTATGATTAAAAGGAATATTTCCAATTATTTTCTTATATTTAAAATATGGGACCCCTCCCTTTAACAACAACAAAAAAAAACCCATATGCCCTCCAAAATGTTATTTGATATTCAAAAGAAATTAAATATTATTATGGAAAATAAACCAAAACAATGGAATAAAGCACTACGCTGTTGGTAAAATCTGCACAGCCCAATCCCCCAGCAGTGTGCTGACATGCCCACCTCCAGACACTTTTTCCCCAATGAAGAAAATGGAATGATTTGAAAGATAACTTATTACACTGACTAGAATGTCTAATTGAGCTTCACCATGTTCTAGACTCTGCAGATATTGGGGATAATATGATAAAAGAAAAATACCCTGCCCTTCAAAAGAACACAGATTAGGCAGGGAGACGCACTGGTAGAATAATAATTACCAAAGTGTTACCACCAAAATATTTCCAGAGGGCAATGAGAACGCCAAGAGGGGAGCACCTAATTGCTGGTTGCTTAAGCTGCATCTCGAAGTTCAAATAGGATTTAGCCAGAAAGAGAGAGGGCAGAAACATATTCCAAGAAGAGAAATGGATGAGCAAAAGAGATAGATGTAAGAAGGTGTGAGCACTTCGGATATTACCAGTGGAGGAGTGAGTGAGAAAGGGTGCAGGAACCTCCAGGAGCCCCTGATTCCACTCCATGGTACACAAATCTTACCATGGCTTCCTTTCTCCAGAAATTGAAGGAGGGAAGGAATTTCAGAGAAAAGATCAAGGCTGCTACTTACAGCCCTCTTTAGAACAAACGTTATCCAATACTAAGGACCACCCCTGGATCAACACGTGCAACCACGTTTCCGTAATTCCTCACGTGAACGAAAAGACAACTGACTAGAAGATCCCATTCATTAGGAAGTAAAGTTTTGTGTGTGTACATGTGTTTGCGCGTGTGTATGTGTGTTTGCGTGTGTGTGTACATGTGTTTGCGTGTGTGTGTGTTTAAAGAAAGCTTCTTAATTATAATTTATCTCTAAGGAAAACCAATGTATAAATATGTAGATTTCAAAGTTATTCTTTAAACTAGTCATGATAACTATTCTACAGTTACTTCACAAATAGAAATTATCACAATTAGAAACACAGATGTATTAGTCCAGATTACTTCAGCTTTCTAAGAAATACCAAAACTCCACCTGGAATCACATTTTATTCTAGTACTTAAGTATTTACTATTAAGGAGATGAGGTGACAATTTCCACATCATCGATGTGTCCTTGTTGTTTCATATTTGGAATACTGCTGGTCTCATTCCTTCAAAATATATATGCAATTGTCTTTTAAAGTTTGACCTTTATTCAGCTTCATCAGAAATTTCATTTTGGTCTTTGTGGTAGTCATCAGTATAAGAAACACCAACTATTCATTTCTCTTTTCAATTCAAATCGAATCAACAAGACTTACTGAATACTGGTGACTAGTTCAGCACTTAGTACAGAGAAACTAAATTTTCCTCCTGTCTATTTGTATTTACTACTTCTTTTTTAGCTACGAAATCCACTTAGGAGTCAAAAAAAGGAATTCTATTCAATTTCTTATTTAATGTAGGTAAATCACAAATGGATGCTTTAATTCTGAAAAGCCCAGTATTGTTTAGCCAACAGATCATACACATGACTTTGTTTTTGATACATTCTGTTTGAAATCTACTTAAGGATCAAAATTTTAGATGGGGTACTAAGTTTAAAGTCAAATTTGCCCAAAATATTGAAGCCAAAACATAAATAAATAAAAGATGGAGTACCTACCTCTATAATAGCCCTTGTTCTGCAAATAAATCTAAAATCACTTTTCTCCTTCCCGATTTGTGAGACAATTTATCTGGATGAAAGTCTAACTTAAACTCCTGTGTAATTTGGGGTTTGTTTGCAAGTGGGAAATCCAGATGTTAACGGACTAAGAGATTCCTGTGGGAGGTGTGAAATGAATGATCCAGAGGTTGAACACACAATCTGTATTATTTCTACTCTAGGGACACAATGCTAGAAACCATCAGAAATGTGGGATTATCTTGGTTTATTATCATGGGAAGAGGTAGAATGATGAAATGTGGGGTTTATTTGGTCTAGAAACCAAATGACTAGTGACCTTAAGAAGAGGAGGATACTTTTGAATGGTCTCATGTTGACTTCCATTTTCCTAGAAGGCAGCTTTACACTCCTCTCTAAATCTGAGTTAGCCAAGTACAAGATGCCAACACAGTCAAGAGACAACGTGCACAGGAGTTGGGCTCTAGAGGCAGCACAAAAAGCGCAAATTACAAATGGTCCAAATTATCCTTAAAAGGGTGTCATGCCTACACCTACCTACCGACTGCACCTATACACCATCTCCCAGCAAGCCCAGCGCAGATCCTTTTTCTACAGAATTGAAACAGATGGTTACTTTTCTGGTCCATTCTAGAGCTCACTAGCACTGAAAGGCCATGTTATATGACCAATATGCCTCTTTAAATGCTAGAACCACAGCAAACAGGGTGAGATGCCCACTCTCTAAGTGAAATGCAGGAATTGAGGCCAACCGAAGGAAAAGCAAATTCTCATTTCCCATCTCACACTGTGTGCAGCATTAAGCGTTACATAGACTGGTGAGCGTCCTTATTTAGATTGCTTTTTTCTTGCTCTCCTTTGCTTTATATACTTTTGATTGATATATATTAAAAGCACATAGGATGGACTCCACTAGCCCCCAAGACAGCTGTGTGATCCAGTGGCACAGGAAGTGCCCCAGCAGCGTGGGGTACATATAAGGCCACACTCAGCAAGCACACCCTGGCAAGGCAATGCCAGCTGTTCATTTCCAGCACCTGTTCTGATTGACTGGGCTTCTCTTATGACTCGTTGGTGCCTACAGTTTAGTAGTTTTAATACCGCCACTGTGTACAATTCCCTAAATACAAGGGCACAGAAAGTTAGACCACTGACAGAATTTGCAGGAGAAGTCTAGATATGTTCCAGCCTAACCAGTATACAAACTATTGAAACCAAAAGAAGTCAGGACTTCTAAGAAAAAGAATTTTCTGCCCTCTCTGACTCTCAAGGTCATGGTCAGGTAGGCATTTTTTTTTAGCTCTCCCCACCCTCAGAGAAGCCAACCTCTAAGGACTCCTGCTGTGCATCACGTGGGGTCCCAGCAGGCCTTGTGACAGAGAGGATGAGGAGCTGTATGGTGGGAGCCTCCGACTGTGGGGGGAGCTTATCACATGCCTCGAACAGCCCCCCGTGTCAGGGAACTCACAGAGCAAGTGTGGGCGCTGAAGGCAGCAGATAACCCTCTCTTCCCATCGAAAGCACAAGCCTTCCTTTGGCAGCTACACAAAGGCAGCTCGGGAGGAAAAAGCAAGATAGAAATGAACTCCAAAAGTGAAAGAAAAAGGCTGGAGTGAAATGAGAGAACAGGAAAACGTAGAATGTAAGAAGAACTTGCCAGATTCCTCCCAACTGGTCACATCACATTTGGCAGGAAAACAATGGGGCCATCATCTCTATGGCTTTGGCTGTGAGAGCACACTTCCCCCACCCATGTCCCATGTTCTGAGGGGCAGATAGGTTCCTCCTTCCTCCATGGTCATGCAGAGTTTATGCAGTTTCCAAAACGTCACCTACCTGGGCTGGGGCAGGAAGGTACCAGGTGAGGTCTCCAGACTCAAACACAATTATCACAGTCAACAGGCTTCCAGTGGAACAGCAGTCTCTTTCACGTACTGTTGCTAATGAGAAATTATTAGCTGGCTTCCAGAGGGAGGGCACATACATATGACGCTTCTGCCTCTGTCCTCGCGCCAGGGCTTGTATTTATGTAGAAATTAGGAATCAGCACTGGAAGTAAAGAATACATTTAAACTCTAGTTTACTTTTCTCTCCAACCATCAAAATCATCCTGGATGCTCTTCTCTGTGCTAATGGGATGGGCAGTGGGCAGCCTGCAGTGGGGACTTCCTGACCCTCCCCCTCCATGTCATGGTCCTATGAAGCCATCCTGGGTGTTCATGATAATATCATGCTATAGAGTCACATCCTACATGCATTCAGCTCCTGCCAAATCTACAATATGTGCTGGGTCGAGCAAGATAGAGGCCGAAAGGAAGAAAACCGTGCATGCTGGTTAAGTCTGCTCCCCGTTTTCCTCAGTGAGCGTGTGCCCAGAACAGGTGTGAGAATGAGGTGTAAATCTGAGCTCCCCTCTGTCATTCATCAGCACGTCCCTCCCACAGGTGAGCATCTCATCCTGCTGACCGTAGATGTTGTGCCTCTAAACACAAGCCAGCTCTTTCATCTGGAGTTCCACCAAAGAATCTGTGATCCTATACTAACCCTGGAGGAAAGCCTGGCTGGCTTGGACTTACTGAAAGATGCTGTATTGTTATGTAATTAGTTTGGGGATTTTCTGGGGGTAGTTTTTTCGTTTTGGTTTTGTTTTAATTTATTTATTTATTTATTTATTTTTGGCTGTGTTGGGTCTTCATCGCTGCGCGCAGGCTTTCTCTAGTTGCGGCGAGCGGGGGCTACTCTTCGTTGCAGCGCACAGGCTTCTCACTGCGGTGGCTTATATGGTTGCGGAGCACGGGTTCTAGACGCGCAGCCTTCAGTAGTTGTGGCACGTGGACTTCAGTAGTTGTGGCTCGCGGGCTCTAGAGCACAGGCTCAGTAGTTGTGGCGCACGGGCTTAGTTGCTCCGCGGCATGTGGGATCTTCCTGCACCAGGGCTCGAACCCGTGTCCCCTGCATTGGCAGGTGGATTCTTAACCACTGCGCCACCAGGGAAGCCCCCAGGGGTAGTTTCGACTCTATGAGAATTTTCCCGTTGAGGATGACCTGAGAACCAAATTGATGTACAGGATGAGCATCTTCCTAGTGGTTGATGAGGATTTGAAGTGTGACCCAAGGTGGCCTCCATGGGTAACGTTTCTGAAGTTGGGACCCAGGACCCATCCTGTGTTGTCCCCAATTTATGTCACAGTTAAAGGAACCCATCGCATGCAAGCAAAAGTGATTTCAGAATTATGCCAGTCCTTTATATTTGACTGCAAGAAATAACTCTTTAAATATTTCTCCTGTGTCCCCCATGGCCTTGCACAGCCCGACTTCTCACCTCAAACCACTCGGAAACCATCCTCCAGCTCAATTCACCAAACACCTATTTCAATCTTGCTCCTTTTCTTCCTTTTTATTCTCCACCGCAAAGACCTACGTGGCATAAGGCCCTCTTTGAAGGGCAGAAAAGGGGAGGAGATAGAATGAAGCCAAGCCACAGTCTTCTTTAGGAGGCAAGGAATGTGGAAAGGATGGGGGAACATTTTATAATCAATATAATTTTTATCCTGTCACACATTTGCAGGCTCTTGAAAATAAATTATGTTAAGCCCTGAGGGCTTAAGCTATGATGGTGGGAATGCCAGGTGGTAAAGTCATCTACCTGGTACCTCTTCAGTCCACACAAACAGAAGCTACTGAATATTCCAAATCACTCAATATGGTCAGTTTGTTAAGTCCCAGTTCTTTAGTTTGGCATTTGAGGCCCCCCAGAATCTACCCCATTCAACTTCCTCCATCTTCTCTCTCACTGTTCTTTCTATGCAGGAAGCACTCCTGCAAAACTCACCTACTCACTGTTCCCCATACACACGCATGCTTTCCTAACACACCTTCTTGCCTGTGCTGTCGCCTCCACCCAAATGCTCTTTCCCTCATTCCCACATGCTGAAAATCTGCCCAATCTTCAATACACCATTCAAATGCCACCTCCTTCATGAAGCCGTTCTTAAACTCCTTGGCCCTTTTCTTCTACCTGTTTGATGGCACTTACCAGTTTTGGGGAGACTCATTTAATACTGAATGAGTATAGCTTAGCTCCAGCATAGACCTAGACAACTAAATGGGCATCTGTCAAATGGACAAATAATGTAAATGTAAAGAGAGAAAACAAAACATGCACCTGTCAAAGACAACAAGGGAACGTATTTATGTCATCCCTATACCACACCTCTAAATTAGATTGCCAATATACAATGAGGTGTGTGTTGTCTTACATAACTCCTATACTCATAACAGACATTAACAATCAATCATGACTCTCTGAATCCCAGCACACTATGCCTCTAAATCAGAGGCTGTAATTATGTAGCATGTGTGCTGGTTTGCACATCTTCTACACCCACGGCAGACATTACTAATCAATCATAAGTCTTTTTCTCCCTAAACACTTACAACCTCAGCATCCCTCCAACACAGAGCTCCAGGCAGACACTACTAAGCAATCTGGATCACCATGAAGCCCATTGCCCTGCAAGCTCTCCCTCTCTAGTCAGAATTGCTTATGCCAATTATTTTATATAACACATTCCATTCTTCTCTTAATCCTTCTGGGTCCAGACCTGTGCTCATCCCAGCCTCAACTTCAAGACGTAGCACTGGGGACTGTTTCCCACACAACAAGGTCAGCAAGGCATTGACCACAGTTCTAGCTTTCTAGCCAACTGGCTGCCTCAAGTAAGCTGGCCTCTAGTTCAACCCAATTGCAGGACCCTCACCTCACTCCTGTTATGTGCCCACCCCAGAAGCAGGAAATAGACACCTTAGGTCAGGAAGGGCAAATACATAGCATATAAACGGGAACTATCCCTTTCCCATGCCCATGGCAAACATTGCTGGTTGAATAAGATACTCTCTCATATGAGTCCAGAGGCATCCTCAGAAGTTTTCTTAACACAGGACCCCAGAAAACCACTAAACACCAATCTCAGCTTGCATTTGAGATGAAATTTATTTGCCAGTCATGCCATATAGACCAGTGGGGACTCCCGTTCCAAAATCATATAACCCTGTAGAGTGGTTTTGTTACAAAGATCTCTCTTCATTTCCCTCTTAATCCTTGGGAGATTCTTAGAATAAACCTAAAATCCACATGAACCACACAAGGGCCACACCAAACTGAACTAAGGACTCAGCTGGAATCTGCTGCGCCAACATCTGAGCAGTGGCACACTATCGTGGCCAGCTGAAATGTGGCCCAGATTCTCAAGTCCTGGGCAATGGAAACTTTCTCAGACTCACTTCCTGCTTTACATTAAGGCAATCTTACAAAAGTTACAACCTGTCACATTATATTACCTCAAAGCATGATGTAACATCATAATTTTTTAAAAAGCATTCGTTTTAATTTATAGCGTTGCATTATACTACAGAAATCTTGATTTTCCCCTGAGCACCAATAAATTTTGACAGCGATGGTTTATCCCAAAACTTTGGCAGACTACAACACAATGAAGGTTGGCCAAAATCAGGTATTTAACTGCTACTGAAGAACTGCTTATGAGTCACCAGGGCACTATGCTGTCTCCTGTCCTGAATCAAACTCTATTGTCCTGTGCTGTCCAGTATAGTAGCCACTAACCAATATGGCGATTGAAGACTTTACATGTGACTTATTCCAACTGAGAAATACCACAAGTATAGAATACACATCGGATTTTGAAGGCTTAGTACCAAAAACAGTGTGTAATACCCATTTAGTAACTTTTTTAATATTGATTACATGTTAATATTATATTTTGGATATATTAGGCAAATAAAATGTATTATTAAAATTAACTTCACTTTTTTCTTTTTACCCTTTTAATATGGCTGCTAGGAAATTTTATGTTACATTTGTGACTTACATTATATTTGTGTCATTAGGGTTACTACAGAACATTCCACTGTCTCCATGAGCAGGAAGACCAAACAGCTGAAATTTTATTTTAAGTAAAAGAAACCTTAAATCTCCTTTGTGGGTTCAGATAAGAGATGGCAGTCTGATTCCAAAGAGCAAAATTCTAAGTATTTTTATTTATGCATTCAAAGAGCATTTAGTGAACACCTACTATACACCAGGCACTTTTCTAAGCACTAAAGATAAGACAGAAGTGGAAAAGAAAACTAAGACCTTCCCCTCATGGAACTCTCACCCTAGGAGAGAGATAGACAATAAATATATATGACAAGAAATGCTGTGAAGAATAATAAAGCGTAGTAAAGGATGGTGCCTATCAGGACAAAAGGTCTTGCTATCTTATAGGATAGCAGAGAAGACATCTCTGAGGAATAACAGACGAACCTTAATGCAGGGCAGAGTGACCTAAGGGGATGCCTGGGGAAGAGCATTTCAAGCTGACACAACAGCAAGTACCAAATCTCCAAGGTAAGAGCTGGTTTGGCACACCCAGCAAGTAGCAGAAGTCCTACAGGGACAGAACAAATTGAGAGAAAAAGTGGGAGGTAGAAGACGACATCAGAATGGGGGAGATAGGCATGTTTAGATCATGGAGGGTAGGGACCAGCACACCAGGGCCAGCGGGCCACATCAGCCTGTTTTCGTAAATAAAGTTCTACTGGAACACAGCCATCCCCGTTTTCAAATGTCAGGGCCAAGTAGTACCAACAGAGACAGTGTGGGTAAGTAGTCAAGTATTGGCAGGCTGATTCCTATAGAGTTAATCAAATCAAGTCCTCAAATATCCAGGGTGGTGTCTTTCACCTTAAAGACAGAAAAGTAGGAATTTATGGGATTTTTATTTGGAAAGGGTAGGGTTTCCCTCCTTTGTCATGTTCTAGGTTAAGGGGTGGACAGGTCAAATCCAGCCCACCATCTGTTCTTTTATGGCCTAGGAACTAACGATGGTTTTTACATTTTTTAAAGGTTGGAAAATTTTAAAAAGGATAGGGCTTCCCTGGTGGCGCAGTGGTTGAGAGTCCGTCCCCCTGCTAATGCAGGGGACGCAGGTTCGTGCCCCGGTCCGGGAAGATCCCACATGCCGCGGAGTGGTTGGGCCCGTGAGCCAGGGCCGCTGAGCCTGCGCGTCCAGAGCTTGTGCTCCACAACAGGAGGGGCCACAACAGTGAGAGGCCCGCGTACCGCAAAAAAAAAAAAAAAAAAAGGATATTTTCTTATATGAAAATTACATGAAATTCACAATTTACCATCCATAAATAAAGTTTAATTGGAACACGGTCATGCCCATTTGTCTCCAAATTGTCCATGGCTGCTTTCAAACTACAATGACATAGTTGGGTAGTAACAACAGAGACCTACAGTAGAAAATATTTATTCTCTGGCCCCTCCCAGGTGAAGGCTGCCCACCTCTGGGGAGGGCATTATACGGACTCTGGCGTGTATCCTCAGTTTTGTGACCTGACCAGACATGTGGTTTAAGGAGGAGTACTAATAAAATTAAGGGTATCCTGTTTGTCACGTGGACACTTCTGGGATGGCCCACCTGTCTGCAATCTTCTTGTAGATAAAAGTTCCTGTCTAGCTTCAAGCCTCAGCAGAGCCTCACTTTACTCAAGAAAGGTCCCCTGTAAATGTTTGTAGAGCGGCTGAACAATTGAATGGGAGGCTAGCCCCTACCTTTATACATCATGAGCTGCGATAACCTATGTGGCCCTTCTAGGGACAGAGACATTCTACACGTGTGCCTGCGGAAACATTCCCTCTGCCTTGTCACACAGCTGTTCCACAGCGTGTAGGATTTCTGCCCTAAACACCTGCCACATCTGCTGGCCTAGGAATTCAGTCTTATCTACATGAGGGAAATTCTAGTGCTACCTGCCAGGATAGTTTTTCACCTTGTTACATTATTTGTTTAATTCCTGATTATTTTAACCCAAACAGAAAAAAAAAGAAATAGATCTCCTTCAATGTGAGTAAGCAAATAACCCAAACAATTATCTTTTGACTAATGGTTTTAAATGTTCCCACTATGCAGACAAAATTTCAAAATATGAGAAAAGATATATGAAAGAGATACCCCCAAAATCATACAATTAAAATTCTAGTTTCTCAGATCAGTAGAAAGGGGGTGCGAATAAGCAATGCTTTGCGACTTGCAAAATCTTTGTTCAGCACAAAAATTCTGGAACAATGAAAACAGTGTTCACAGTGATCATGATAATAATACTAAAGTAGCTAGCATGTATTCAGCACTTGGAGATACCCAGCACTCTGCAAAGCTCTTTAATACATATTACATTTAAAGCCCTAATTCAATTAAAACTAAATTAAAGAGCACAATTATTCCCATTTTACAGATGCAGAAACTACAGTTGAGAGACGGGAAGTAGCTTGCTCAAAATCACCGAGCCAGTGAATAGTGGAGCTGGGATTCAAACCCGCTTCGGTCTAACTCCATCCAGACTGCCAGCTTTTCATCCTCGCTTCATGTTGTCTTTATTCTCCTCACCTCTCTCCTGACAGATTACCATGTCCACTCATTCCTGCATATTTCTGTCAAGCCATGTCACCTTCCAGTTCTTGCAAAGACTGGCCCTGTACCTGGGTCTTTGGAAAATTCATTGCGTTTCCAGGATGACGGCATGTCCCCAACCTGTTTTCTCTGTCTAAATGCCTACTTCTGGGCACACAGCTGTCCCTTTAAAATGCCTGGCAGTGCATGGATCAACCTTACAAACACAGTGCATGCAATTTCCACTCTTTGCCCCTACAAGCAAATCATCTGTGGAATGTTTGAGGATAGGAAATTTTCATCAACGGTGAGACTTTTGATTCTGGAGCAGGAAGGAAAGGAAAACGCATGATGATGTATTATGCAAAGCCAGAAACCTTAGAACAAGCTTTCTCCTCCTCAGCACTATTGAGATTTGGAGCCTGAGAATTCTGCATTGGGGGAGGGGAGGGGTTTGTCATGTGCACTGCAGGATCTTCAGAAGCGTCACTGGCCTCTACCTAGTAGCACCATCCCTGCTTGTGACAACCAAAAAATGTCTCCAGGCGTTGTCAAATGTTTCCCTGGGGAACAAAATCACCCCTGGTTGAGAAATGCAGCTGTAGAAATATCCAACCAAAGCCTGCCATTTGCAAAACATCCCATTCTGAGAACCTTCCCAAGAGAATGTTTCTGCACTGGCACGTCAGCATCTCTGTACTGAACCTGCGGTTGAAAAAACAGCATCTGGAGGCCCTGCGTCTAGGGAACTGCAACAAAGACCAGCCCCAAATTCACAGCAGCATATAAAAAGGCATTCTCCCACCGCTCAGCAAATCCACCTCAACGACTCCCCTTGCCAAGCGGGCTCACATTTGCTTGGGTCTCAGAACTTAACACTTTTACTAGGAAGCACAAGAAAAACAATCCTGAATATCACAGACTTCCTGGCTTTTCATCTTCAGAGTCTAACACACTGAAAATAAACTAGATTTTCTTTAGTGTTCTATAATCTATTTTCACAATCCCTTCCTGGCTACCCGATTGTTTGTATCAGGGTTTCTCAAGCTCTGTGCTGACATCTGGGGCCAAGTAATTCTTTGTGGAGGGGGCTACCCTATGCCTTGCGGGGTCTTCCGCAGCATCCCTGGCTTCTACACACTAGATGTCAGGAGAACCCCATCTGTGACCATCAAAAATGTCTCTAAATGCCCCCTGGAAGCAAAAGTGCCCCCTGGTTGAGGACCACTGGGTTACTGCTCTTTCCCAGCTATTCTGTCTTGATTAACCATTCCTGGTTTTACCCAGCCATCAAGGCACCATCCCAGGAGCCATTTAATTTTTAAATCCTTTGTCAACCATTAATACATATATGTTGTATCAATACTTACACTCTATTAATAAATCCATACATTTCTTTTTGAAAAGGGGGAAATCATCCCAAAATATCATCTTGGAGGACATAAGAGGAGGCAGCAGCATTTCCTTTCTGGAGCATTCGGCAGCTCTCTCCAGCCCAGGAGCATGTGCTGCGTTCCCTAACCACGGCAGCTGCACGACGATGATCCGTCATTTCAGAAAAATACTGAAAGAGCCTCGAATCCTTACTGCCCTCTTGAGAAATCCCAGCAGAAGAGCTCAATCTGTCGCAGTCAGCAGAAAAACAACGCTGCCCCTCACAACTGCGCCTGAAGTTGTAAAGCAAACAATTTATTTGCTGAAATTTTTGAAAGACGAGTCTCCCAGACCCTTTCCTTTACAATCTCACACCTGAACCACGAGCTGATGTTGGCTCCTGAGTCGACGCAATTGTAATTTTCCCAGCTCCAGGTCCACCCTCCAACACAGAGATTTTATGCCCACAGATGAATCAAATTCCGATTGTTGACAAAGTCACAGGTGACCATATTTTAAATGCAAATACTCAGGTCTGTACAAATGGGTTCTCTGGCGTTTGTTTACTGGCTTACCAACGGTCATATATACAGAGATTTCTTTTTTATGCGTCTCAGAAAAACCAGGACTGAAAAAGTTATTCACCAATTCTTCACGTTTGCATTAGGTTTTGGTGGATAAGAACTATCCAGCACATCTTGGAGCTAATCATAACTCCTTTTTCATTAAAGCAATTTGTTTTTAACTTTGGATATTGTTTTGATGAAGACCCATTATTTACTGACCATCTGTATTCCAATGAGTGCCGCGACACAGATTCAAGAGAGTGTTCCCTACCAAAGTCCTAAAAAAGTTATCCCAGCTCTAAACTCCTGTCTCTTTAGTACAGTTGGAAATTAAAAGATATAACTTTAAGAAGCATATGCTTGAAGACATACACTAGATAGGAAATCTTGCAGGTTTAATCAGAACTTTCAGATCATTGTTTCCATTATGACAGGCAACAGCAAAAAATGCTGAATGTTTATGCCTAATGGGTTTGCCCTTTGCCAGACAAATCCTTTTAGCTACGGCAGGGAAACGCATAATTTTTATGGGCTCTTGGAGAGAGTGCACACTGCCCTCTGATGGTAGCACATGCTCATAATTTTATGGGGTCCCTTGATCAGGTTCCAGAAGGCTGAAGGATGTTACTACCAAAGGCAGATCAATAATCCCATAGATTAATGGGCACCAATGGTTATCTTTACTTTTCCAATTTTGTCCATCCTCTTGACAAGGAAGTAAGAAATTGGATCCTTTCCTTTTTTACCAATAGCTGTGAGAACTATTTTGCCAAGAAGAAAATGTGTCAAAAAAGTAATGCTTAGAATATTTAAACACCATCAGACACAAAGTAATATGCACATATATAGCACAGCACAGATATAAAGCCTCAATGAAGTGATGTTTTACTGCTGAATAAAAGAAGTTAACTTCTCTCTGATTTCAAACTATCAATAAGTAAGCCACCTTAAGGTATCAGAAACTCAGATTCAAAATTAGCCCCCCCCAAAAAAAAAACAATGGAAAGGCTTTTGAGGGCTTGAGGGGCCTTTAGCTAGAGTCCACAGAGGTATTTTGTAGATGAATGAGACAGAAACTATAGTGTAGGATAAATTTTCCCCCAAGCCCTTTTGAAAGTCACCATACTACACTGTGACCTCTTTAAAAATGTACAAATTTATCATATTCAGCTATTTTTATCTACCAAATTACAGATGCCTCCAAATTTCGCTAATTCCCAACATCTAAGAAAGGGGAACAGGGAAAAAGAAAAGCCAGCATATTCCCTATGACAGCGAAGCTCTTGGAACTATATCCAAACGGGGCTGTTGATCTGTGGAAATGTAAATGTCACTTCTAAATATAGCATCAGGGAGCCAGAGAATCAGCATTTCTGTTGATGAAACACCTTTTTGGGAAGTAGCATGTGCAAGGCAACGCTTCTCTCCACACATGGGAGAGTCACGAATCTTCTGCCCAACGCTCCATCCCAGAGGCGCTCCAGCGCCAGTCTGTGCTCAGAAGCCAGCGCATTCTCACCAATTTCCTTAACCTTCTACGGCACCAGATTGTGAATCAAAGCAAATCATTTCCTGTGCCTCTCTCCTCTTGTCTTAAAAATAAAAAAGTAGGATTTCATTCTGCCTGATTAGGATTCCTTACTAGTTAGGGATGCTCGCAGGCTCACAAAGGAAACCCAAAATGGGGCTGTGGGCCGAACTGTGCAAGTGAGCTTATACTGGGATTTGGGGTTGACCGCACAGCCACCAGCTGCCGGGACACAATCATGACCCGCTTTTCAGCCTTGACCCCTGCTGTCCTTCCTTCCCTAAACCACTCTGGAATGTTTTCAGGTTCTGGAATATTACATCTTTCCCACCTCGGGGGCCTTTGTGTAGGCTGTTCCCTTTGCCCAAAACCTTATTTTCCTGTGTGTTCTGCATTTCTAGCTCTTTCTCGTCTTTCCAACTCAGACTGTCACTTGCTGGTAGGAGCATTTGTGACATCCTTACCCCCCTGCCCTTGATTTTAGTATATTGCAGCCCTGTTGGGTATAAAACTTCTGCTCAGAAGGGCCCCAGACTTGGTTTAATGCTCTGCTATAGCTGTCTGAAATTCTTAATGTTTTTCACAAGAGGCCCTGCATTTTCACTTTTTCACTGGGCGCCACAAATCATGTAACAGTCTTAGTCACAGCCCTTCATTTCCTTCATAAAACGGAATTTGTAGTTGTTGATTTGTCAGCTTATGGGGGGGTGGGGACTGATCTGTTTTCTCCATTGAGGCAGAAATTGTATCTATTTTGTTTACTGTCTAGTCCAGTATTGTCCAATAGAGTTTTCTGCAATGATGAAATGTTCTAGATCTTTGCAGTCCAATATGTTAGCTACTAAGCTACATGTGGCTATTGAACACTTGGTGGCTAATGCAATTGAGGAACTAAATTTTTATTTTATTTCATTTTAATTAATGTAAATTAAAATTGAAATAACCTCATGTGGCTCGTGGATACCATGCTGGACAGGTCTAACCGCTAAGGCCTAGCACAGCGGCTGGTAAATGCATCTAGAATAGGATGAGGACTTTTTAAAAGAAGCTCCTTGGCGGCAACACAGCACTTTGGTAGGACGCATCAGAATTCCCTGAGGAACTTATTAAAAATGCAGGCGTCTCTGCCCCACCCTCCGAGACTCTGATTCAGCAAGTTGACCAAAGGTCTAAGCATCTGGTATACCCCAAAATTTGAGAAGCACTGTGTATAGTTTACCGAAGAGGCTTGTCTTTACAACAATTATTTAAATCTTAACTCTTCCTGGTCAAATAATGTTAACACAAATACCATTTCTAGAATTTTATTACCCAAAAAGTGTCCCAGTTACAACCAATGACTGTTTCAAGCGATATCTAACCCAGTAAAATTCCCGTGGAGAAAATAATTTTGACTTTTGGTTTTTTGTAATGAACTTTGATCTATGACCTTGACTTTCAGTGCCAAGAGTGACAGAGAGCTCTTTTTTCAAGACTCAAAAATTATGGGTTAAGTGTATGTGTTTCACCCAGCACTAGGTAAGCAGCACAACTTTATTAAGGAGACACGTAGACTTCAACTAGGAATTATTTGTGGGGAGCGACAGGGAAGTCTTTGTTCATAAATTTGGAGTGCGTCCTTTTTTGATGACTTGATCTAATCTTACTCTTCCTTTTCACACACAGACACACAAAAATGCAAAAGGCTGTTAATGTCCAACCTTCTCTTTATGTACCTTTGTCTTTAACCATTACTGTAATTCAGGCCTCTAACATGAGTCCTTTTTCCTCCACTGAGCTATCAAAGACACCTTCCTAATCAACATTACACACAGTAGCATAATAGATGGCACCACAGTGAATACAAGGACAAGCTGTAATTCACTCTGGGGCTCTGCTGATGTCATAAACCACACGACCAGCTTTATGGAGAGTGGCGGAGCCCAGAAAGTGAATTCCGATCTCAGCTCACTCTGGGAGCCATCTGTTAAGGAAACAGATTTAAATGCCGACCTTTTCATCTCTGTCGTTTACAGAGACTTCAAATTTTTGCTGTAAAATTTAAACTTTTCAGCCATAAACAGATTAAAATTCCTTTCTAGAAGCACTTTTTGTCGTGTATTCCCACCTTTAACTGACAAAGAGATTGGTGGTCTCGCCACCCATTGCCACAAAATATTTTAAAAGGGGGAGGTGCACCCGGCTATAGTGAACGTGGCGGCTCTGTATGCCTGTTCCTAATGGCCAGACCCGCCTCCCACCCCCGAGACTGAAAAAAACCCAATGATTCACCTTCCCAGCCTCCTTTGTGGCAAGTGCAGGTCATGTGACCCAATTCTGACCAATGAGACACAAAGGGGTGCCTTCTGGGAAACATGTTTTCCTTGTTTCAAAAACAAGAGCCTGTGAAGAGAGAGCCCCTCACCTGCCGCTCCTCCACTCTTACACCCAGCCCAGCGCTTCCGACTTTGGTTGCTCAGGTGCGAGTGCATTATCTGAAGCTACAGTGGCCATCTTGTCATCATGACGGAACATGCCTGAAGGTACAAAGCCACCTGCTGCCGAGGGGGGAAGGGAAGGATAGAAAAGTCTGGGTGCTTGACCACCTTGCCGAGATGCTGAGTGAACCAGCCCCAGCACTATCCACCTCTGGGCTTTTTGTTAAGTAAATATTTCTATATCAGTTTCCTCCAGAAGCAGAGCCTGAGATCAGCATTTGGGTGTAAATAATTTACATGGAAGGTGATCCCAGGAAGTACCAGTAGGGAAGAGCAGGGGAGACAGGGAAGGGAAGGAAACCAATTCAGAGTGTTAATGAGCAGATAACCCCTTTGGCCATCCAGGGCCCAGTCCAGAGACAGCCCTGAGGCAGAGAATCCTGCTTTGAGTGATAAGCCAGTGACCTACGTGAGAATACTGTGAGTGTATGTTGGGGAGGGGGGTGATGGTGGGCAGGATTCCAATAGCACAACATCCTCTTCTAGAGTAAACCATAGAGGTCTTAGATTTTGAGTTACTATTTGTCAGTAGTCTGTTACAGGTTAACAGGTTGTTCCTAATTGACATCACTGCAGAACTGTTCCTCTAAGTCATTTGTACCCTACAAATTTCTCTACAATTCCATGCCAGTGAAAAGCCACAAATGCTAAGTTGTCTGGCAGATTCTTACTGAGCACTGCCCTGTGTCCGGCATCAGCAGTGCAATGGTGAACCAGATAGACGTGGTCCCTGCTGGTGTAGGTCTTCCTCTCCAATGGGGGAGCTGGACACGGAACAAATCATCCCTCTCAACTTCCCACTGGAACACGACAAGCAGTGCTAAGCACTCTCAGGAAACGGTGAAAGGATGCTAAGAGAGTGCCACAAAATTAGAGTGTGGAGTCAGGGAGGAGTTCATGAATCAGAGACTGAACAGAGTGGGAGGCAGCCAGAAGGAAAGAGAGAAATATTACCCCTAATATACCCCTGGCACAAGTGGGGAAGAAGCGCTACTGGATAGGACACCATAAAAGCCCCAGCTGGAAGGTCATTCAAATAACATCTTTCATGGGAAAAGAAAACAAGAATTTGACCCTCACCCAAAAACTTACACTGGCTGGTCTGACTAAAAAGCAAATTGAATCATTACAAGAGCCATCATTTTCTCTTGAAACCAACCAAAAGTCACGTCCAGACTAAATAAATTCTGATCTTCCTACTGCTTCAGAGTAGAAGATAACTCCTTTGGGACTTTATCCTTATAGAAATAGTAAACAGTTATTCACAAAAGTGCAATTTTCCTGTGGAAAAAAATGTCACCATTTCTTTACCACCACACTTAGGCATTTGTATGCACGCACGTATAAAGAAGATCTGTTCACAGATCAGTCTCTCAAAATGTCAGGTTCATGAACATGCCCATTGCCCTGGGGTCAGGCCTCCCTCTCTTGGCCCTCATCATTCCGACACCTCCGCAGACTCTTACACCAGGGGTCCCCAACCCCCGAGCCACGGTCCCGTGACCTGTTAGGAACCAGGCCGTGCAGCAGGAGGTGAGCAGAGGGCGAGGGAGCAAAGCTTCATCTGCTGCTCTCCACTGCTCCCCATTGCTCCCCATCACTCCCCACCACTCCCCATTGCTCCCCACCACTCCCCATCGCTCCCCATTGCTCCCCACCACTCCCCATTGCTCCCCACCACTCCCCATCGCTCCCCACTGCTCCCCACCGCTCCCCATTGCTCCCCATCGCTTGCATTATTGCCTGAACCATTCCTCCTGCCCCAATCCATGGAAAAATTGCCTTCCAGGAAACCAGTCCCTGGTGCCAAAAAGGTTGGGGACTTCTGTCTTACAAAATTCCATTAAAACACCAGACTACAAAGCACAGTTTGGAAAACACTAATAAAAGGTGTTTTGGGTTTTTTTAACTAGTAAGTCAAGACATAGATAAAGATGTTGCTGATCATCTAAGTCAAAGGTCAGCAAACTATGATCCTCTGGCCAAACCTGTTTCTAAATAAAGTTTTAATGGAACACAGCCACACCCACTCATTTACATACTGCCCAGGGCTTCCTTCTAATAACAGAGTTAAGTATTTGTGACGGAGACTGGAATAGCCTGCAAAGCTTAAAACATTTACTCTGGCCTTTTACAGAAAACAATCAGCCAACCCTTGATCTAAGTCATAGTTTGCAGGAAATGAGCATGATATTAATTCAAACTGTAATCCTGGCCTATACCCTAACAATCAGATTGCAGTGAAAGCAAGAAGGAGTAGGGAGAGCAAAGGGAAACCACAGTGGGATGTGAGGCTGTGAGAATGCCTGGAGGCCAACCTGCCTCCTCCCATCTGAGAGAGAGAGGACCAGGGGCCTGGCCCAGCCTCCAGGGGGATCACACCATAGCTGGGCTCTCTGACAAACTCAGAAATCCTCTCAGCATCCCTCATCTCTCAACTCTGGGGCTTGCAAATGCTGCTGCCTCAACCAAGAGCACACTTCCCTCCCTTTACTTGCCAAATCTGCATCCTTCTTGTGGCATCTTTGATATCACAACTTCTAAGAGTCTTCTCTGAGCTCCCCAACCTGATCAGGTGCCCTCATCTCTGGTCCCACACTGCTTTCTCTTTTCCTGCACCTCCACCTGTCATTCTGTGTTATAACTGATGGATTACTTGTCTGCTGCCTCCACTGAAGAGAAGCTCCATGAGATCAGAACTGCACCTGTCTTGTTTACTTTTGTCTTGTTCTCACTCTAAAACAGTTCATGGCACATAGTAATACATAAATGTTTGGTGAGTGAATTCCTTTGTATGAAGGTTTGTAGATGAAATATGTAGAAGGGGAATGTGATGCTTATGGAATAGGAAGAATTACACACCATCTGTCTTAGATAATAATCTCCAGAGAGCATGTGCAAAGCCCCGGAGGCAGGAAGAAGTATGGGGCACTGGAGGCATGGAAATTAGACCAGCATGGCTGGAGCAAAGAAAGCCAGGTGTGAAGAAAATCAAGGCCAGACCACACAGCACCTATACATCAAGTTAAGGATTTTTTTTCTCTCATCTTAAGAGCAATGGAAGAACCACAGAAGGTTTTAAGTAAGGCAGTAGATGATTTGATTTCTACTACCAACAGTAGAATTTGTAAATTCACAGGTAGTAAATAACATACTTAATTAAGTGCCTTTCATTGTGCTAGATATTAAAATAAGATACTTAAGAAATCACTGTCCCTGCACTTGACATATTTTATATAAGGAAAACATAATCACAGTTTGACAAGGGCTTCAAGAGAGTTAAGCTTAGAGGGCCATAGGGCAAGCACCTAAAGGGCCTCTACATTTTACTCACATGCATAAAAAGAGTGGATTCCTACAGGAAACCTTTAGTATTGCTCTCTACCTGGGGGCATATGACTAAAGGAGAATCACTCAACCCAGTGGAAGTATTTCTGTAGCCAATATTTATAATAACGGATATGAAGACTGAAAACATGAAATTATTCACAAGAAACTGTTCAGCCGGGACTTCCCTGGCAGTCCAGGGGTTGAGACTTCACCTTCCAGTGCGGGGGATGCGGGTTCGATCCCTGGTCGGGGAGTTGGGATCCCACATGCCTCATAGTCAAAGAACCAAAACATAAAACAGGGGCAGTGTTGTGGAAAATTCAATAAACACTTTAAAAAAGATGTTCCAGGGCTTCCCTGGTGGCGCAGTGGTTAAGAATCCGCCTGCCAATGCAGGGGACATGGATTCGAGCCCTGGTCCGGGAAGATCCCACGTGCCAAGGAGCAACTAATGCTGTGTGCCACAACTACTGAGCCTGCGCTCTAGAGCCCGCGAGCCACAACTACTGAGCCCACATGCCACAACTACTGAAGCCCGCGCACCTAGAGAGAAGCCACCGCAATGAGAAGCCCGTGCACCTCAACGAAGAGGAGCCCCCACTCCCCGCAACTAGAGAAAGCCCACGTGCAGCAACGAAGACCCAACGCAGCCAAAAATAAATAAATAAAGTAAATAAATTTATTAAAAAAAAGATGGTCCACATCAAAAAAAAAAAATCTCTGAAAAACAAAAAAGAAAGGAAAAAAGAAACCATTAAGTGAAAAAAAAGCAGAATTCCAATTCCAATATACACCAGGGATGGCAAAGTCTTTCGGTAATGGGCCAAATAGTGAATATTTTTAGGTTTCAAGGACCATGTGGTCTCTGTCACAACTACTAAACTGTGCTGCTGCAGCATCAAAACAGCTGTAGACAACATTGAGCGAATGGGTGTGGCTCTGTGCCAATAAAACTTTATTTACAACAACAAGTGATGGCCAAATTTGGCTCTTGGGCTGTAGTTTGCTAATGCCTGGTCTACTCTACATTAAAACTGTTACTAAATAAATGTGTAATGTTTATGAACATAGACAAAAGGAAACATAGAAAATGGAAGCCCTCGTTGTGTTTGGAGAATGCAATTATAAGTTTGGTGGCTCTCTATTGATTTTCCCTACTCAACGTGTATTTATCCTTCTGGGAACAACACTCTAATTTAGGGGAGAGAAAACTACCTTTCTATCATCTTTAATCCATGTGATCCCTGGGGTTAGCCCACCCCCAAATCCAAAGTAAGGCACATGCCCCAGACCTGGCCTCCATAGGTCATCACATTGCCTTGGCCATGGTAATTCATTCAGAGAGAAGCATGGGCCCAAGCAGACCAATGAGAATCACTTCCTTGGATTTTTCTTCTTCTTTAATATCAAGAACAATGAGACCTCCTACTGCTGAGGTTGCTGAAACCATGGTGTAAGAAGCTGGAGCTGCTCGTGACCATCTTGCCACTCCAAGGGTTGTCCTGCTCAAGAACAATGCCCACACATTGAAAACAGAACTAAGAAACAGAGAAATGCTGATGGATGTTCGTGGACTCTCGGGATCCAGCCTTATCTGAAACCAGCCCTATTCCTGGATTTTTACATGACTTGAGCCCATATGTGCTTTCTCCATCTCAGCTTGTTTCAATTCGGTTTTTGTTTTTGTCAACCAAAAACCCAGAGTGAGGTCATTGTGAATGTTTTTCTTTCTTATTTAAAAAAATTCTTTAATGTTACTATACTACCACTTTATGAACAAACAAAAAACATGAAAAGGCAACATGTTTTAAAATTTTATTTCTCAAATCAAAGTCATGCTCTATTTTTTTGCTTTTCCTTATCAGTTGAGTGACTGAGTCAGTTGCAGTTCTTAAATTTGACCAAGAAAATCTAAACACTCTCTCCCAAAATTGACTTGGATCCTATTTTGAAGAAAATATACAAAGACAGGGCTATAGTGGAGATCACAAATGATGACAATAGAAAATATTTCAGGAAAGACCATCTGACTCTGCAAAAATATAGTGACATATGTAGGACAGCTGAGAGTCTCCACGAGGGGATGAAAGTGATCTGTGACCATCACGTGGTCACAATTCTGTAGACAAAAGACTTTGGAAGAAAACACAAATCTGACAGTGTAACAGCTGTGCTTAAAACTCAGCAATGATCCCCAATTGACCTCTTGGGCCCAAACTCCCACAGTGGATATAATTTTCACAGAACACAAATATGAGTGTAAAAGAATATAATTTTTTTTTAATTTTGTAACTCTAATTTCTTTTTTTTTCTCAAATCCCCTATCTACCTAATAGCAGAAAATGTAGTCACTTCCAGGTAAATGCCATCATTTGGGGCTAAACACAATCAATTCAGGATTCTACATGCGTGCGCGCGCACACACACACACACACACACACACACACACACACACACTCTCCTTCCTTCTCCCTTGGGCAGCCTCCAAAGACTAGGAGATTTGGGCATATAATCACATGAGGAGGCAGAATCTGGTCTATCACTGTACTCTACTCTCCAATAGCGTCTGGTAATATTTTCTAGTCTTTGGTGGTGTTGGCTTTTATCTCCTGGCCTTACTGAGATACCCGTGTTAACCTGTGTCCGTGGTTATCAGGTCTACCAAGGTCAAGACATGGCTTCCATGTCCAGGTCCAAGGGAGCTGCTCTGCCAACCCTCACAACCAGTTCCAGCAAGCAAGCAGTCAATGCCCTTGCTGCGCACAAGTGCCCCCAGACAGTGGCAAAAAGCACTTCTACTCACATCCATTAGGCCAGAAAGAGGTGAAGTGGTCTCCTTAGTCCCACAAAAGGCTGGGCTATGCCATGTTATTCTCAGTGACACATGCCTGGAGAACCTTTGGGGTTCTCGTTCCTAAGAAAGAAAGGGAGATGTTAGGAGAAAACAAGTGCTCTCTGCCTCAGACGTTTAATACGCACCTCAGAATTGTTCAAGGTATAAAGACAATCGCAGAGAAGCAATAGGTCAGAGACTGAAAACAAAGAAGAAAGGAGCAAAGGAAGACAACAAAATTAAAAGAGCAAAGGGAATACTAGTAATCAAAAAAGTAAAGGGTTTAAGAGTCACTGTGGCCGAAAGCTGAAATAGGAAGGAAAAAGCTAGAGTCGAGAACTGGGTGGTGGCGGCGGGGGGGGGGGGGGGGTGAGTAGGTGGCAGATTCCGGAGAACAGAAGCAGAAGATTTGAGGCCACCTCAAAACGTGAACAAACTTTTCACAGTCATTTCTTGATTCTTTAGGGGAAATAAACTGAGCGTGAAGCACAGAAGGTGAGAAAAACACGGCTTATAAATGGAAATGCACCAAACAAAGTGGAAAATTCACATCAAGCCCATAGATTACTCTCAGAATAAAGGGGACCTTTATAGGGTCAAAAAAATGGAAAATGAGGTTCTCACACTGGAAAATGTGAGTTGAGGAGGAACGGAAGCTTTGGGAAGAAACTAAGCAGGTGCTCCCACCGAAACCTGACCCTCAGATTGGTGAAACTTGGTTATTTGGTTTTATAAAATAGAAAATTACATGCATGTTTTATTCTGGAATTTGATACCTGGCATTTCTCATTCTCTGGTTTTGCACCGGTTCTAATTCTGCGAGAGAGAAGGACCTGCCTGCTCTAAACCACACGCAAATTAAGGTGTGACTTTTGGCTCCCTTTTTTGTTATATATAGCTATCGTCTGCTCTGGAATAAGCTGGACTTCTTCCACCGAGTTCATATCTCCTTCTGTCTTTTCTAAAATGCATTTTAAAGCTTCGTGTTTCTTTCTGGAAAATCTACCATAATGTAAAAACAGATTTTAAAGCTTATATGTATATTAATCAGGATGCCAACAACCGCAATCTAATATAGTCCTTACCTTTTACTCACAATGTGAATTTTAATTAAGTGCATAATTAAGATCCGAAATGCAGAATATATTTTTGGTCCTGTTAACTGTGTGTAAGAAACTCTAACATGGAATGAACTTAGCCTCCCTGCTACAAAGACTTAACATGTTACAAATTAAGTGAATGGCAGCTACAATTGGGTTTTCAAAGGCAGTTTGAAGCCTTCAAGACTGCTGACAGAAATTGGAAACAAGTTTTATATTCATCAGTGGAGTGGGGGGATGATCAAATAAATTATTGTACATCCATACCATGATTCCATATCCTTTCCTCAAAATAACAGTAAACTTATAGGCACTGATATGGAAAAATTACCAAGATACATTATGTATAACAATATACATAGTATGACTCCTTTAAGCTAAAATATATAGGTGTGTATATGTGTGTGTATGTGTGTACATATATATATGCATTCATATATGTGTGTGTTTATGTGCAAAGATGTGTTTGTATAATTGGATACATATTCAGACTTACTCAAAAACATGTAAAAGAGTCTGAAATAACAGACAAGAAATGCAAACATTGATCAGCTCTAGAGCAGGGCTTAGCAAACAATTTAGGTACAGGGACAGATAGTGAATGTTTCTAATTCTGAGGCCATACAGTCTCTGGCACAACTATTCAACTCTGGCCTTGTAGGACAAAAGCAGCCGTAGACAATATGAAGCAAAGTTTGTGTCTGGGTCGAATAAAATTTATTTACAAAAACAGGCAGGGTGATGGGGCAGCTGGCGGTAGCCCATGTGTCATACTTTGCCAAGCCCTATTCTGGAGGAATGAGTGAAAAGAAATGAGGAAAGAAATGATTTCTTTCCTTCTGCTAACTTTGGGGTTTTTTGGTTCTTCTTTCTCTAATTGCTTTAGGTGTAAGGTTAGGTTGTTTATTTGAGATGTTTCTTGTTTCTTGAGGGAAGATGATATTGCTATAAACTTCCCTCTTAGAACTGCTTTTGCTGCATCCCATAGGTTTTGGGTGGTCGTGCTTTCATTGTCATTTGTTTCTAGGTATTTTTTGATTTCCTCTTTGATTTCTTCAGTGATCTCTTGGTTATTTAGTAGTGTATTGTTTAGCCTCCGTGTGTTTGCATTTTTTACAGATTTTTTCCTGTAACTGATATCTAGTCTCATAGTGTTGTGATCAGAAAAGATACTTGATATAATTTCAATTTTCTTAAATTTACCAAGGCTTGATTTGTGACCCAAGATATGATCTATCCTGGAGAATGTTCCATGAGCACTTGAGAAGAAAGTGTATTCTGTTGTTTTTGGATGGAATGTCCTATATATATCAATTAAGTCCATCCTGTTTAATGTATCATTTAAAGCTTGTGTTTCCTTTTTTTATTTTCATTTTGGATGATCTGTCCATTGGTGAAAGGGGGTGTTAAAGTCCCCTACTATGATTGTGTTATTGTTGATTACCCCCTTTATGGCTGTTATCATTTGCCTTATGTACTGAGGTGCTCCTATGTTGGGTGCATAAATATTTACAATTGTTATATCTTCTTCTTGGATTGATCCCTAGATCATTATGTAGTGTCCTTCTTTGTCTCTTATAACAGTCTTTATCTTAAAGTCTATTTCGTCTGATATGAGAATTGCTACTTCAGCTTTCTTTTGATTTCCATTTTTTTAAATTTATTTATTATTTATTTTTGGCTGTGTTGGGTCTTCATTGCTGTGCGCGGGCTTTCTCTAGTTGCAGTGAGTGGAGGCTACTCTTTGTTGTGGTGCACGGGCTTCTCATTGCGGTGGCTTCTCTTGTTGCAGAGTACGGGATCCAAGCACGCGGGCTTCAGTAGTTGTGGCACACGGGCTCAGTAGGTGTGGCTCGCGGGCTCTAGAGCGCAGGCTCAGTAGTTGTGGCACATCGGCTTAGTTGCTCCAAGGCATGTAGGATCTTCCCAGACCAGGGCTCGAACCCGTGTCCCTTGCACTGGCAGGCGGATTCCTACCACTGCACCAACCAGGGAAGTCCCTTGATTTGCATTTGCATGGAATATCTTTTTCCATCCCCTCACTTTCAGTCTGTAGGTGTCCCTAGGTCTGAAGTGGGTCTCTTGTAGACAGCATATATACAGGTCTTATTTTTGTATCCATTCAGCCAGTCTATGTCTTTTGGTTGGAGCATTAAATCCATTTACATTTAAGGTAGTTATCAATATGTACCGTCCTATTACCATTTTCTTAATTGTTTTGGGTTTGTTATTGTAGGTCTTTTGCTTCTCTTGTGTTTCCTGCCTAGAGAAGTTCCTTTAGCATTTGTTGTAAAGCTGGTTTGGTGGTGCTAAATTCTCTTAGCTTTTGCTTGTCTGTAAAGGTTTTAATTTCTCCACCAAATATGAATGAGATCCTTGCTGGGTAGAGCAATCTTGGTTGTAGGTTATTCCCTTTCAACACTTTAAATATGTCCTGCCACTCCCTCCTGGCTTGCAAGAGTTTCTGCTGAAAAATCAGCTGTAACCTTATATTTGTTGCTTTTCCCTTGCTACATTTAATATTTTTGCTTTGTATTTAATTGTTGATAGTTTGATTAATATGTGTCTTGGTGTGTTCTTCCTTGGATTTATCCTGTATGGGACTCTCTGTGCCTCCTGGACTTGATTGACTATTTCCTTTCCCATATTAGGGAAGTTTTCAATTATAATCTCTTCAAAGATTTTCTCAGTCCATTTTTTTCTTCTCTTCTTCTGGGACCCCCATAATTCAAATTTTGGTGCATTTAATGTTGTCCCAGAGGTCTCTGGGACTCTCAATTCTTGTCATTCTTTTTTCTTTATTCTTCTCTGCGGTAGTTATTTCCACTATTTTATCTTCCAGGTCACGTATCTGTTCTTCTGCCTCAATTATTCTGCTACTACTTCCTTCTAGAGAACTTTTAATTTCATTTATTGTGTTGTTCATCATTGTTTGTTTGCTCTTTAGTTCTTCCAGGTCCTTGTTAAACATTTCTTGTATTTTCTCCATTCTATTTCCAAGATTTTGGATCATGTTTACTATCATTACTCTGAATTCTTTTTCAGGTAAATGCCTATTTCCTCTTCATTTGTTTGGTCTGGTGGGTTTTTACCTTGCTCCTTCATCTGCAGTGTATTTCTCTGTCTTCTCATTTTGCTTAACTTACTGTGTTTGGGGTCTCCTTTTTGCAGGCTGCAGGTTTGTAGCTCCCATTGTTTTTTTAAATTTTATTTATTTATTTATTTTTGGCTGTGTTGGGTCTTCATTGCTGTGCGAGGGCTTTCTCTAGTTGGGGCAAGCGGGGGCCACTCTTCATCGCGGTGCGTGGGCCTCTTACTGTCGCGGCCTCTCTTGGTGTGGAGCACAAGCTCCAGACGCACAGGCTCAGTAGTGTGTCTCACGGGCCTAGTTGCTCCGCGGCATGTGGGACCTTCCCAGACCAGGACTCGAACCTGTGTCCTCTGCATTGGCAGGCAGATTCTCAATCACTGTGCCACCAGGGAAGCCCTGTAGCTCCCATTGTTTTTGGTGTCTGCCCCCAGTGGGTAAGGTTGGTTCAGTGGGTTCTGTAGGCTTCCTGGTAGAAGAGACTGGTGCCTGTGTTCTGGTGGATGAGGCTGGATCTTGTCTTTCTGGTAGGCAGGACCACATCCGGTGGTGTGTTTTGGGTTGTCTGTGAACTTATTATGATTTTAGGCAGCCTCTCTGCTAATGGATGGGGTAGTGTTCCTGTCTTGCCAGTTGTTTGGCACAGGGTGTCTAGCACCATAGTTTGCTGGCTGTTGAGTGGTTCTGGGTCTTAGCGTTGAGATAGAGATCTCTGGGAGAGTTATCGCCATTTGATATTACATGGATCCAGGAGGTCTCTGGTGGACCAATGTCCTGAACTCGGCTCTCTCACCTCAGAGGCTCAGGCCTGACACCTGGCCAGAGCACCAAGACCCAGTCAGCCACACGGCTCAGAAGAAAAGGGAGGAAAAAGGAAGAGAGAGAGAGAGAGAGAGAGAGGAGAGAGAAGAGAGAGAGGGAGAGAGAGAGAGAGAGAAAGAGAAAGAAAGAAAGAAAGGAAAGTTATTAAAATTAAAAAATTATTAAAAATAAAAAAGTAGGGCTTCCCTGGTGGCGCAGTGGTTGAGAGTCCGCCAGCCGATGCAGGGGACACGGGTTCGTGCCCCGGTCCCGGAAGATCCCACATGCCGCAGTGCGGCTGGGCCCATGAGCCATGGCCGCTGAGCCTGTGCATCCGGAGCCTGTGCTCCACAGCGGGAGAGGCCACAACAGTGAGAGGCCCGTGTACCGCAAAAAAATAAATAAATAAAAATTTAAAAGTAATTAAAAAAAGAAAAAAGCAAGCAAGAAAGAAGAGAGCAACCAAAGCAAAAAACAAATCCACCAATGATAACAAATGCTAAAAACTATACTAAAAAAGAAAAAGAACAGACAGAACACTAGGACAAACAGTAAAAGCAAAGCTATACAGACAAAAATCACACAAAGAAGCATACACATACACACTCACAAAAAGAGAAAAAGGAAAAATATATACATACATATATATATTAAAATATAAAAAACAGAGGAACCATATCAATAAACAAATCTATCAATTATAATAAGCTCTAAACAGTAAATTAAGAAAAACATAAAACCAGAAACAAATTAGATCCAGAAAGCAAACCCCAAGTCTACAGTTGTTGCCAAAGTCCACACTTGTTCCCAAAGTCCACCACCTCAATTTTGGAATGATTTGTTGTCGATTCAGGTATTCCACAGATGCAGGGTACATCAAGTTGATTGTGGAGCTTTAATCCGCTGCTCCTGAGATTGCTGGGAGAGATTTCCCTTTCTCTTCTTTGTTCTCACAGCTCCCGGGGTTCAGCTTTGGATTTGGCCCCGCCTCTGCATGTAGGTAGCCGGAAGGCGTCTGTTCTTCGCTCAGACAGGACGGGGTTAAAGAAGCCGCTGATTCGGGGGCTCTGGCTCACTCAGGCCAGGGGAGGGAGGGACATGGAGGCGGGGCAAGCCTGCGGCGGCAGCGACCTGCATGACATTACACCAGCCTGAGGTGCACCGGGCGTTCTCCCGGGGAAGTTGTCCCTGGGTCACGGGACCCTAGCAGTGGCGGGCTGCACAGGCTCCCGGGAGGGGAGGTGTGGACAGTGACCTGTGCTCGCACACAGGCTTCTTGGTGGCGGCAGCAGCAGCCTTAGCGTCTCATGGCCATCTCTGGGGTCCGCGCTGATAGCCGCGGCTCGCACCCATCCCTGCAGCTCATTTAGGCGGCGTTCTGAATCCCCTCTCCTCGCGCACCCAGAAACAATGGTCTCTTGCCTCTTCGGCAGCTCCAGACCTTTTCCCGGACTCCCTCCCGGCTAGCCGTGCCGCACTAGCCCCTTCAGCCTGTGTTCACGCAGCCAACCCCAGTCCTCTCCCTGGGATCTGACTTCCGAAGCCCAAGCCTCAGCTCCCAGCCCCCCCCCCACCGCCCCGGCAGGTGAGTAGACAAGCCTCCAGGCTTGTGAGCGCTGGTTGGCACCGATCCTCTGTGTGGGAATCTCTCCGCTTTGCCCTCCGTACCCCTGTTGCTGCGCTCTCCTCCATGGCTCTGAAGCTTCCCCCTTGCCCACCCACTTTCTCCACCAGTGAAGGGGCTTCCTAGTGTGTGGAAACTTTTCCTCCTTCACAGCTCCCTCCCAGAGGTACAGGTCCTGTCCCTATTCTTTTGCCTCTGTACTCACATTCTATTGGCTCGAATTGTCATATGGCCACACCTCGCTACAAGAGAGTCTAGGAAATATAGTGCAACCATTGCCCAGGAATAGTTTTGAACAATTAGCAATCGCTGCTACAAGTGGTATGTAAACCCCTGGAGGGCAAAGATTTTTGTCTATTTTTTCCTGCCCCTGTGTTCCAAGTATCTAGAACAGGGGTCAGCAAACCTTTTCTAAAAAAAGGCTAGATAGTAAATATTTAGACTTGGTGGGCCACATGGTCTCTGTCACAACTACTCAACTCTGCTGTTGTAGCATGAAAGCATCCATAGTATGTAAATGAGTGAGCATGGCTGTGTTCCAATAAAACTTTATTTACATCAACAGGCAGAGGGCCAGATTTGACACTGATTTAGAGCAGTGCCTGACACAGTGGGTGGTGCAGAATAAATGTTTGCTAAATGAATGATAGGGCATAAATAGTCCAATTTCACAGGTTTGTCCTGAGGAATAAATAAAATAGTGCATGAAAAGATTTAGCAAAGTGCCTGATGTATGCATGAATGCTATGCACTCATTATTTGGAAATACAAAAGAGAAATAAGATATATTCCTCAAAGAGCAACCACTATAGTAGAGGAGATAGATATTTCCAGGAAAATAATTAAAATAGTGTTTGTGTGAGGTTATAGGAGTATGTCCAGGGCTCATATATAGTATAGGGTGGTTAATTCTGGGAAGGAGAGAGCTGGCCAAGGGGAAAATCACAGAGTGGGTAAGACCTAAAAAGGGGTTGAAGAAATAAAAGCACCTGCACAGGCATTCCAGGAAATGAAAATTTCTTTCACCTTTCTGAGCCAGAAACTCATTAAAAAAAAGCTGATAGCAGACGCCAGAGTCTGTGTAGGAGATGTTCTGTCTGCCTGTACCAGTCCTCCCCTCCCACGTTTTTACCTTTAGTTCCCATTCTCCCTTCAAAGTATCAGCTCAAACATCACCTCCTAAGGGAAATGTCTCCTGCCCGCCTTTCCCTGCCCCATGCCTCACAGACCAGGTCAGCCTCCACTGCTGGATGCATTCAGCATTTGCTCCTTGTAGATTTATACTCAGCCGACTGTGTGCGTGTGTGCGTGCGTGCGTGCGTGTGTGTGTGTGTGCAATGTCTACTTCCCCAGAGTACAAATCAGCAGGACTGCATTGCTCACCACCTGGTCCCTAACTCTATGCGAGACGCGAGGAAAGCACTCAGTCACTATTTGCTAAATGAAAGAATAAATTTTGCATCGTGTCCTCCAATGGGGTCTTGAATGTAGTTAATCGGGGCCTATAACTAAGGTCAGAACTACAGTTAAGAAGCTGGGTGGGCTGGTGATAAAGTTGACATGATTTGGTAAAATCTTGGCGTCTCAAGAGACAGTAAAATGCAATGGTGAAACAGCAGGCTCGTTCTATCTCTGCAACTCCTCTGGAAATCTAAAATTATTCCAAAAATCAAAGTTTATTTTCTTAAATGGCAAGCTCTAGAGCTGAGCAGCAGGGCTGCAGTCTTGGCCCTGCCGGGTATTCAGCATCATTGGGCGTTCACTCAGCCAGTCTCCTTATCTATCAATTAGGGATGGCAGGAATAAAGGCTTGGGCTCCACAGGGCAGTAAGGAATTTGCAATGAAGTGCTTGCACATGGGGAGTTTTTAGTAACTGTTAGCTACTCCTATTATCATTTTTTTTTTTCCTCCTACCTCTTCAGAGTTAAACAGGAGAGTCGTTCCCCTTCCCCAGGGGTGAGCCACAGCGGCAAATGGAGGTGACAGAGTACAGGACCAAAGAGATTTAGTTCAGAGTAATCATCTCATCACATTCTCCGGACCTTACTATGACTTCATTTCCTTGAGACGATTCACAGACGTTCACACACCAATGCAGGGAAATAGAGCTACTCAGGATAAAATTAGGTCAATATTGATCGAGAAGGCCGAATGACGCTCAAACACACTGCCATGTGCACCCATTTAGCTGTGATATAATTGACATTTCAAAGTTAAGGCCACAGGCATTGGGATGAGAACATGACTCACAGATATATGTATATACATTTATTTACCAACTCCATGGTATATATATATGCACACAAGCCATGAATTAATTACCTGATAATTCAATATTAGATGCACATACAGACTCACAAGCATACAATGTCGCTTCCATTTAAATAAAACGTGTGTGTCTGTGTTTTGTAATAAAAGCTTACATTGATCAAGTGTTTACTATGTTATAGGCGTTGGACTAAGCATTTTATATACGTTAAGTCTGTTTAATAAATATAGTGACATATAGGTTGGGCTTTATTATCATGCCCGCTTTACATATGAAGAAAATTGATGAGAGGTAAAGCAACTCACCCCAGATAACACAGCCAAAAGAGGCAGAATAGGGATCCCAACATTTGGAAACAGTGCAGCACTATCTAATACTAGCTACTCTTGGTGTTGGTGTTGTCAGCAGTTAGTGTATAGAAAGAAAGGCCCAGGGACTTCCCTGGTGGCGCAGTGGTTAAGAATCTGCCTGTGAATGCAGGGTACATCGGTTCGAGCCCTGGTCTGGGTAGATCCCACATGCCGTGGAGCTACTAAGCCCATGCGCCACAATTACTGAGCCTGCACTCTAGAGCACGTGAGCCACAACTACTGAGCCCTCGTGCCACAACTACTGAAGCCCGCGCACCTAGAGCCCGCACTCCGCAACGAGAAGCCACCACAATGAGAAGCCTGCGCACCGCAACGAAGAGTAGCCCCCACTCGCTGCAACTAGAGAAAGCCCGCATGCAGCAACAAATATCCAATGCAGCCAAAAATAAATAAATATATATATATATATAAATAAATTTATTTAAAAAAAAAGAAAGGAAGGCCCAGATTATAATAGTAAAAAAATTAAGTAAATGTTCATTGTTTAGGTACTAGAACAGAACTGGAATGATTCCAAAGAATAAAATTTAGCTTCATTTGCTATCATGACCCATTTGCCTGATCTCTGAAATGAATTCTAGCCCACCAGAACCAAGCCTGGATGGCACACACTGTCTCAACTGAAAGAAAAGAATTCTTTTCAGCTTATTAGAAACTCTGTGCATTCCTGAACACAGCTTATAAAGAATTCCATAGAAAGAAAATAGGTTCAATAAAAGACCAAATTCTAATTAAAATAAACAGAAACACTAGTCATAGCAGAGGTAAGAGAAAAAAGTAGACAAAAAAAAAAACTAAAGCTGTGTGATTTAATCTTCTTATTGTCACATGGAAATAGAGAAACCATGACAAATGAATCTAAGCAGTATCTACTAAAGAGGGGTAAGAGAGGAGGGCACAAGAAAATGTCCTTTTACTAATTTGGGATATTTGGCCAGATAGTTCCAGAAAAACAACCAAACACTACTCTTGGCAAAACAGTTTTGCATTTTTTCTTCCAAAATTTTCTTGACTTTGAAACAGGAAGATGGGTAATATGGAATTTACTGAGTTAAGGCCATGGACAGAAACATGCAAATCTCCCTCTGATAAGTGAAATGGGGAGCCCTGTGGCATCTGTACCCGTCACTTCAGGGCCAGGCTCTTATCACCTGAGTGAATGACACTGACATCCAAAGCCAGCAGCACCTACATTTCTTTGCCTGGGAGATTTCTTTGGCCTCTGGAGACAAGTTGGCCACTGGCACGGTAGATCAGAAGGACCAGAAGGACCTCGGGAGGCAGCCTTCAACCACCAACTGACAGTGTTGGTGTATAAATACCCCAACTCCCTCCCTCCTCGGTGGGAGCAACTGTGAGGTGTTTTTCTACACTGGCTTCCAGAATTTTCCAGAAGGCATTAAACTCCAGTTGCCTGTGGTGGTAGCTGTCTTGATGATGCAACTTTCCTTCCCTGTCTCACTCCTTACCCCTTTTTTAGTATTTCCTGGTACCACCTCCCAAGGAAACGACCTGCACTTAGACCTTTATCTCAACTTCTTCTCAGAGAACCCTAAATAAGACAGAATCTATGTACATGTTGAGGGGGAAGAAACTTGCAAGGACCCAGCTTTATTCAGGTCCCCAATGGGAGTTGGAGAGGGAGAATGGGGAGATACAAGATCAAGAAGAGAAAATAAGCACAACGCACATCCTTTTGTCTCAACCCTTTCATGGGAGTTGTTCCCATAAACAGAAGTTGGGATAAATAGTGATCCTATAGTTTGTATGCACATGGGAGACCCCACATGGGAACTCTCAGAAATGCCTGAGAAAAAGGTGGGTTGCAGGATCTGTGGGGCAGTATTACCGTGCAGGTAAAGGCTATGATGCAGGTCAGTGATCAGCACTCTATTACTGCCCCTGGTGGCTGAGGCCTGGGAATCTGGGATCTCAGGGTGGTTGAGAAAGACAAGGCTGATAAGTTTAGACAAGGCTAAACTCACAGATACACTTAAATTGCCATATTCTAAGCAACGTTTTTAAAGTTCTCAATTTCTTTCCATAACAGATGGTAAACTTCTAGAAATTACATCCCAAAGGTAATACTGCTTGTAAATTTAAGTAGTTATGAACATTTTTGTTAAAAAAACTCTTGGATGATATATACATAGGGAATTTTTTTTAAATAACGCTGTAAGAATTAAATGAAGAGGTCGATATCAAGAGTAAAATGATTTACCCCTCAGCATAGGGTATGTATTTTGACACAAATATAAAGGTAAATTTAAACCTTCTATACTTTCTAAATGTGTTTTTAGATTTGGTGTTTACAAAATTCTATTTTTCAGATGGTTGTAAGCCTGGTGTCTGAGGTGGGTAGTCTGGGTTCAAATCCTGGTTCTGTCACTTATTGGCTCAGAAACCTTAGGCAAGTTACTTAACCTCAGTAGGTCTCAAGATTTTCATCTCTACGATAGGAATGAGTATAACGTTGTTGTGACCATGGGCAACGTATTCAGCCTCTCTGAGTCATTAGATTCTGTTATTTGAGGAAAGGCTGTGATTCCAAGTTAAGATCTTCATTGGAGGGCTTTATCACCTCTTACTGAATTTCCCTGGGGGCCCCCTCATTTAGGGTATGTATTCCACAAACGCACATCTACAGAAAGGCAAATAGTAAAATAGGGCTAAGGGCTTTGGAACCAGAGGTTATGTGGCCCCTGAGCCTGAATCCCTAACTCTCCTGATCTTCTGTGAGAAGCCAGTATTCTCTTAATAAACTCAGGCTTTGTCTAAGTTAACCAGAGTTAGTTTCTGTTGCTTACAGCCAACAACCCTAACTGATAAGATATTTCATTCTATTTCTGGGCTGAACTCTCTCAGGGCAGTTTCTCTGCCTTAATCACCAGTATGACCAAGAACTACTGACCAAGGACCACAGTAGTAACCAGGGGCAGAGTACCAGCACTGTGGCAGTGTGTTAGGGGGGTGGGGGAGAGTGTAGAGCAAATAAAGTTCTACACATCTTCCTGGCTCTAGAGACGCCACAGAAGTCTACCGGGCAAATACAAGACTGGGAGAGGTGAAGAGCTCAAAATCTAGAATGAGGGAGATGTGGGTCAAATTCAAGCTCCACTGCTTCCAGGCAAGAGGGTGCCAGGGAATTTACTCTTTGGGTCCTCAGCTTCCTCACTGCCAAAAGGCAGATAATCATTTTTCCCACCAGACAAGGTTATTGTGAGGATTAAATGAGAAATGGTGCTCTTTGCACTCAATAAACGTGGACCAGTAGTGATGAAGGTGATGAGGGGGATGGGTATGTCTGGTTCACCTGAAGAGCATCCTGGAAGAGAAGTCATCCCAAGGGAACAAGGATTCCAACACAGTGAGACTGGCCTCGTACAGAATTCTTAGTCACCTAAAAGAAGGCGTGGTTCTAAATATAACATGGTTTGAGGCTCTTGGGTTTATTTCCTGGCCAAGACCCTCTTGGACTCTTGTCCCCAAGTCTGATGCAGAACTGGAAAATGTGAGTAAACACTGAAGATGCTTCAGGCACGGGACCTCTGTAAGACATGGGGGTACCAGCAGATTGTCTGGGACCCCTTTATCAAAGAGTATTACGGGGGGGCACCTCCACATAATACAGCACACCTTGGAGCCTTGAGAACCCAATTTCTCAGTACTCTCCTCCATAAGATGGATATCAAAATTTTAAATAAGGACAGAATCAGGAATAGCACTGCATAGCCAAGCCATGTGGGAGCCTGAGGCATCAGGAAACAACAGCCGTACTGACCCTGTCCTCATTTTAAATTTTTGATATTTTGTTCATAGTGGATTTCTTTGCATTCATTTTGATTTTTTCAATGTTCCATTAAAATATTTATCTTGATAATGGAGTTTTGGGGTACCCTTTAAATTCTGCACCCCAGGCGAGTGCCTCACTTGCCTCACCCTTCAGGGTACCCCAAAATATTCATTAAGGAGGGAGGCCACTTGATGGTGCAGAACTGGGCAGATGGAACCAAGGGGCAGAAAAAGGTGGGTTAATTCTGTCACTGTGCCCCCAACCCCCATTTGCACTCACCAATAGAGGCAGACAACGGCTTTGCTGGAAAGCATTTCAGAACAACTGATATTTTGGTAAAGTGTTGAAAAATTACCTTGTCAGTTAAATCTGCTTTTTGGTGCATGGTCAGGGCCTGGTTCCCTTTCCTGCCCTGGCCTGCCCACCCTCCAACCCACTGCCACCATACACACAACACAGGAAGTTTGTCAGCAGCTAATCTGAGCCCATCTACTACTGCTCTTTTGTCCGTAATGGCGTATCTCCACGTGGGGACACAGCAGTACATACGAAATAGGACCTGCCCTCCTGTCCAGCACACACACGCGGAGGCTGAGGCCAGCGCTAACAAAGGCTAATTGGCAGGCTCAGCAGTCAGTTTCTGATGACACAGTCGAAATCATAAAAGACAGAGATGGGAACAAAGAAAGTTTAGAGGGAATAATAAAGGAAATAGCTATACCTTGAACATTTGCCAACGAGAAGAGAGGGCAATTTGAAATAGAGGGGAGGAACAGCTCTCAGGAAAGAAGAAGGAATAAGAAACAAAGACGTGGAAATGCCTTCCTTGATAGACCATGTTAAAATAGATCAATGCACCAACCAATACATAAACCGACAGAAGCGCTAATGAAATAGATAATTTGGCATGTTATATATTCTGATCCTGCCATGTACTTGAATTCAAGGAGAGACACACATATACAAGTTAAATTTAGTAATAAGCAGAGCTCAAATTATAAAGTCAAATACTGATGCAACTTAAGGGAATGGCTACAATATCTGTTTACATACCTGCATGTGCCCTAGAGTTTTCCAGGAATATTTTTATCTCCTCATTTGTTACTTCACCCATTATTAAATTCTACAAAATGGAAAAAAAAAAAACCTACAAACTTCTAGAAGGGAAGGAGAAAAAATAAAAACAAATAACTACGTTCCTTGTAGAGGTCAATGTTGTCTTAAGGGAAACTAAGCAGTTGAGTTGTGTTCTTGCAGGAAAACCAATTCAGGATTTCTGCTTAAATTAAAATGATTAAAAATTTTAAACTGCATGAATTTAGCATTTTGGTCTGACGTGTTTTTTTTTTATTGTATCAAACTCTGTGTATGTTTCGGGGGGGAGTATATACTTCTTTAGCAGGAAAATGATGGATTTTTTTACTACTTTGTTTCAGAGAATTTCCCTGTCCAAGGAAATGACCTAGTTTATGGCTTTTCTGCATTCAGGGCATGTTACCAATGTGCACACAAAGACAAAAATATACAGTAACAATGGGAAATATCTTTTGGATTATTAAAAGAAAAATTACAAGCCCAGTTTTATGTATGGAAAATGCTCCAGACTTCTTTGACCAAAATTCAATTCCATTCACATCTATCTGCCTATCTTCTGTGGGGAGGTCACAGTTCAAACCCTAGAGGAAGCTATAAGATGAAGCACAGGTTGCAAACTGGTGGCCTGGGGGCCAAGCTGAGCTAGAGATGCAGGGTTTTTTTTACCCTCCTGTTGTTGCACTGCAAAGGATATTAAATTTTACTTATTTAGCTGCCAACATTTAAAAATTAGGAGACTTCATATAAGATTTCAGTTTTGGCTTCTCTTTAAAAACCTGACAATCCCATAACATAAGGAGGTCTGCATTCCCACGTGAAAACAATCGCCCGAGTAGTGGCTGCCCCCTTAGACTGCATGAGCTCGCTCCACTTCTTCCAGTCCCCACCACTCCCTAACGTCCTTTGCATAGAAGCTGAGTCTCAGGTACCATTTATCACCATACTTACGCTATTGTTTTCCTTATAGTGAATTTAAGAAATATGACTACTATTCCACATCTCTATCTAAAGTGGGAAAATTAAAACAGATCAAGCACTTCATGTGCTTCAAGGAAAAAAATTTTCTCAATTTCAGCTTGCTTGCTTCACTTCACTAGTAGGTCCCCATAAAAATAACAGCTAACACTTCTACAACTATGTGTCAGGCAATTTTCTAAGCCCTTTATGTATTTAAGTGCATTTCATCTGTACATCTACTCTATGAAGTAGATGTTGTTATGATCCAATTTCACAGATGAGGAAACTGAGGCTCAAAGATGTTAAGTGACTTGCTCAAGGTCCATTGCTAGGATTTGGGAGGACGCTGTGGGCATTTGAATGCATGCCCCTTGGCACAAATATATGATACCAGCATATAATAAGAATAAGCTAGCATGTGTTACCTGCCTAGTATGTTCCAAGCACCAGAAAACGCTCTTAAAATGTAAACCGGTATAGAAAGAAGCTTATGGTGGGTTGGAAAAAAGGCTACAAAGAAGATGCTTCGAAGGTTAAAAGGAGAAAACTGTTACATTGAGTGCCCATAGGAAGCTCAGAAGTAGTTTTCATTGAGGAAGTGAAAGTTGTAATGGACCTTAAAGTGTAAGAAGGCGTAAAATACATAGGGATGTGCTTGAACACAATGGTCTTTAGCTGGAGAGAACTGAAGAAATGGCATATTGTGAATGGGAAAGTACAGGTCACAGCCCAGGACAAACAGGGGCAAGGCCAAGATAAAGCTGGGTCATATTTCTTCACGTTTCTCGATATTTCTTGAGTAGCAGCAATGCATCATGCATTTTGGAGGAGACGGGGATGAACAAACCTTGACACTGCCCTCACAGAGTTAACACTCTGGTAAAGAAGAACAAAGTGTGTGGAAGCATCTCCAATTCAAGGGGAAAAGTGAGAAGTAGCCTAGAAGAGTGGCCCACTTATCCAACTGCCTGAGGAACGTCTTCACTTCACTGTCCTGCAGGCACTGCACCCCAACATAGGACAACGAGGACCCACATCTCCTGCCACACACACCCTTTCCAGTTCAATGAAGGGTGGCTCCCTCCCAAGGGGACAGCTCAGATAATTAGCACCATTCTTCTCTTCTCCTTCATCCTCACTCCCAACATCCCAGTCACCCAGCCCTGCCAATCCTACTTCTCAAAGGTCTCCAGAATCCATCCTCTTCTCTTCTTGCTTCTACCACTGCCCAGCCCGGGCTGCCATCTTCTCTTATCTAGACCATTCTAACAGCATTCTCATTGGATGTCTCCCTTTTCACAGTCTAGCCATTTCCCCTAAGTTTATAATATGGATTTTCATTTATTCATGGCATATTTTTCTCTGCTAGAGTCCACTTGATCTTGTGAAAAAACATATTATGAATAAGGATACAAAAACTGACAAGTTATCAATGTAGAAAATCTATTTAACACAAAAAATAGCAATTCAGATAACATAAGGCTGCTAATTATCTCTGCAGAGAGTGATATAATGGTTATGTTGCATTTTTGGAGTCTACCAGGTCTGAGTCAAAGGCCACCTCCACCACTTACTAGTAGTACGTGAACTCAAGTAGTGTGCCTCTCAGTTTCCCCTTCTATAAACTGGGGTTAATAATAATACCAGAGAGACCTTCAAGATGGCGGAGGAGTAAGACGTGGAGATCACCTTCCTCCCCACAAATACATCAGAAATACATCTACACGTGGAACAACTCCTACAGAACACCTACTGAATGCTGTCAGAAGACCTCAGACCTCCCAAAAGGCAAGAAACTCCTCACGTACCTGGGTAGGGCAAAAGAAAAAAGAATAAACAGAGACAAAAGGATAGGGATGGGACCTGCACCTCTGGGAGGGAGCCATGAAGGAGGAAAGGTTTCCACACTCTAGGAAGCCCCTTCACTGGTGGAGACAGTGGGCGGGCGAGGGGGAAGCTTCAGAGCCATGGAGGAGAGCACAGCAACAGGGGTGCGGAGGGCAAAGCAGAGAGATTCCCACACAGAGGATTAGTGCCAACCAGCGCTCACCAGCCCGAGAGGCTTGTCTGCTCACCTGCCGGGGCAGGGAGAAGGGTGGTTGGGAGCTGAAGCTTGGGCTTCAGAGGTCAGACCCCAGGGAGAGGACTGGGGTTGGCTGTGTGAACACAGGCTGAAGAGGCTAGTGCGCCACAGCTAGCCGGGAGGGACTCCGGGAAGAAGTCTGGAACTGCCTAAGAGGCAAGAGACCATTGTTTCGAGGTGCGCAGGGAGAGGGGATTCAGAGCACCGCCTACACGAGCTCCAGAGATGGGTGCGAGCCGTGACTATCAGCGTGGACACCAGAGACAGGCATGAGACGCTAAGGCTGCTGCTGCCGCCACCAAGAAGCCTGTGTGCGAGCACAGGTCACTATCCACACCCCCCTTCCGGGAGCCTGTGCAGCCCACCACCGCCAGGGTCCCGTGATTCAGGGACAACTTCCCCGGGAGAACACATAGCACGCTGCAGGCTGTTGCAACGTCACGCCAGCCTCTGCCACCACAGGTTCACCCTGCATTCCAATTATAACTATAGTACCCCTCCCTCCCCCTGGCCTGAGTGAGGCAGAGCCCCCTAATCACTGGCTCCTTTAACCCCATCCTGTCTGAGCAAAGAACAGACGCCCTCAGGCGACCTACACACAGAAGTGGGGCCAAATCCAAAGCTAAACCCCGGGAGCTGTGCGAACAAAGAAGAGAAAGGGAAATCTCTCCCTGCAGCCTCAGGAGCAGCAGATTAAATCTCCACAATCAACTTGATGTACCCTGCATCCATGGAATACCTGAATAGACAACGAATCATCCCAAAATTGAGGCGGTGGACTTTGGGAGCAACTGTAGACTTGGGGTTTGTTTTCTGCATCTAATTTGTTTCTGGCTTTATGTTTATCTTAGTTTAGTATTTAGAGTTTATTATCTGGGCTTCCCTGGTGGCAAAGTGGTTGAGAGTCCGCCTGCCGATGCAGGGGACACAGGTTCGTGCCCTGATCCGGGAAGATCCCACGTGCTGCGGAGCAGCTGGGCCCGTGAGCCATGGCCACTGAGCCTGCGCGTCCAGAGCCTGTGCTCCGCGACGGGAGAGGCCACAACAGTGAGAGGCCCGTGTACCACAAAAAAAAATAATAATAATAAGTTTATTATCATTGGTAGATTTGTTTATTGGTTTGGTTGCTCTCTTCCTTTTTATTTTTTAATATATATATTTATTTTCCTTTTTCTCTTTTTGTGTGTATGTGTACGCTTCTTTGTGTGATTTTGTCTGTGTAACTTTCCTTTACCATTTGTCCTAGGGTTCTGTCTGTCTCTTTTTTGTTTGTTTGTTGGTTGGTTGGTTTAGTATAGTTTTCAGTGCTTATTATCATTGGTGGATTTGTTTATTGGTTTGGTTGCTATTTCTTTCTATTTTTTATGACTTTTTAATTTTTTCTCTTTTTAATAATTTTTTAATTATTTTATTTTATTATATTTTTCTTTTTTTCCCTCCCTTCTGAGCCGTGTGGCTAACAGGGTTTTGTGCTCCAGCCTGTGCCTCTGAAGGGGGAGAGCCAAGTTCAGGACATTGGTCCACCAGTGACCTCCCAGCTCCATGTCATATCAAATGCCGATAACTCTCCCAGAGATCTCCATCTCAATGCTAAGACCCAGCTCCACTCAATGACCAGCAAGCTACAGTGCTGGACACCCTATGCCAAACAACTAGCAAGACAGGAACACAACCCCAGCCATAAGCAGAGAGGCTGCCTAAAATCATAATAAGTTCACAGACACCCCAAAACACACCACCGGATGCAGTCATGCCCACCAGAAAGACAAGATCCAGCCTCATCCACCAGAACACAGGCCCCAGTCCCCTCACCAGGAAACCTATACAACCCACTGAACGAAACTAGGCCACTGGGGGCAGACACGAAAAACAACAGGAACTACGAACTTGCAGCCTGAGAAACGGAGACCCCAAACCCAGTAAGTTAAGCAAAATGAGAAGACAGAGAAATACACAGCAGATGAAGGAGCAAGGTAAAAACCCACCAGACCAAATCAATGAAGATGAAATAGGCAGTCTACCTGAAAAAGAATTCAGAGTAATGATAGTAAAGATGATCCAAAATCTTGGAAATAGAATGGAGAAATTACAAGAAATGTTTAACAAGGACCTAGAAGAATTAAACAGCAAATAAACAATGATGAACAACACAATAAATTAAATTAAAAATTCTCTAGAAGGAATCAATTGCAGAATAACTGAGCAGAAGAACAGATAAGTGACCTGGAAGATAAAACAGTGGAAATAACTACAGCAAAGCAGAATAAAGAAAAAAGAATGACAAGAATTGAGGACAGTCTCAGAGATCTCTAGGACAACATTAAATGCACCAGCATATGAATTATAGGGGTCCCAGAAGAAGAAGAGAAGAAAAAAATGGACTGAGAAAATCTCTGAAGAGATTATAGTTGAAAACTTCCCTAATATGGGAAAGGAAATAGTCAATCAAGTCCAGGAGGCACAGAGATTCCCATACAGGCTAAATCTAAGGAGGAACACACCAAGACACATATTAATCAAACTATCAACGATTAAATACAAAGAAAAAATATTAAAAGCAGCAAGGGAAATGCAACAAATATAAGGTTACAGCTGATTTTTCAGCAGAAACTCTGCAAACCCGAAGGGAGTGGCACGGCATATTTAAGCGATGAAAGAGAAAAACCTACAACCAAGATTGTTCCACCCAGCAAGGATCTCATTCACATTTGATGGAGCAATTAAAACCTTTACAGACAAGAAAAGCTAAGAGAATTCAGCACCACCAAACCAGCTTTACAACAAATGCTTTTTTACAAAGGAAATGCTTTTCCTTCTCTTGTGTTTCCTTATCTCTAGGCAGGAAACACAAGAGAAGGAAAAGACCTACAATAGCAAACCCAAAACAATGAAGAAAACGGTGATAGGAACATACATATTGATAACTAACTCAAATGTAAATGTATTAAATGCTCCAACAAAAACACACAGACTGGCTGAATGGATACAAAAACAAGACCCGTATATATGCTGTCTACAAGAGACCCACTTCAGACCTAGGGACGCATACAGACTGAAAGTGAGGGGATGGAAAAAGATATTCCATGCAAATGTAAATCAAGGGACTTCCCTGGTTGGCACAGTGGTTAAGAATCACCTGCCAATGCAAGGGACACGGGTTTGAGCCCTGGTCTGGGAAGACCCCACATGCTTTGGAGCAACTAAGCCCATGCACTACAACTACTGAACCTGCACTCTAGAGCCCACAAGCCACAACTACTGAGCCCATGTGCCACAACTACTGAAGCCCGCGCACTTGGAGCCTACGCTCCGCAACAAGAGAAGCCACCACAATAAGAAGCCCGCACACCGCAACAAAGAGTAGCTCCCACTCACCGCAACTATAGAAAGCCTGCGCGCAGCAACGAAGACCCAACACAGCCAAAAATAAATAATAACTAAATAAATTTTTAAATAACAATGGAAATCAAAAGAAAGCTGGAGTAGCAATTCTCACATCAGACGAAATAGACTTTAAAATAAAGACTATTGCAAGAGACAATGAAGGACACTACATAATGATCAAGGGATCAATCCAAGAAGAAGATATAACAATTGTAAATATTTATGCACCAAACATAGGAGCACTTCAATACATAAGGCAAATGCTAACAGCCATAAAAGGGGTAATCAACAGTAACACAATCAGAGTAGGGGACTTTAACACCCCACTTTCAACAATGGACACATCATCCAAAATGAAAATAAAAAAAGGAAACACAAGCTTTAAATGACACATTAAACAAGATAGACGTAATTGATATTTATATCAAAAACAAAAGAATACACTTCTCATGTGCTCATGGAACATTCTCCAGGATAGATCGTATCTTTGGTCACAAATCAAGCCTTGGTAAACTTAAGAAAATTGAAATCGTATCAAGTATCTTTTCTGACCACAATGCTACGAGACTAGATATCAATTACAGGAAAAAATCTGTAAAAAATACAAACACATGGAGGCTAGCCAATACACTACTAAATAACCAAGAGATCACTGAAGAAATCAAAGAGGAAATCAAAAAATACCTAGAAACAAATGACGATGAAAATACGACAACCCGAAACCTATGGGATGCAGCAAAACGGTTCTAACAGGGAAGTTTATAGCAATACAATCCTACCACAAGAAACAAGAAACACCTCAAATAAACAACCTAACCTTACACCTAAAGCAATTAGAGAAAGAAGAACAAAGAAACCCCAAAGTTAGCAGAAGGATATAAATCATAAAGATCAGATCAGAAATAAATGAAAAAGAAATGAAGGAAACGATAGCAAAGATCAATAAAACTTTGATCTTTGAGAAGATAAACAAAATTGATAAACCATTAGCCAGACTCATCAAGAAGAAGAGGGAGAAGACTCAAATCAATAGAATTAGAAATGAAAAAGAAATAAAAACTGACACTGCAGAAAAATAAAAGATCATGAGAGACTACTACAAGCAACTATATGCCAATAAAATGGACAACCTGAAAGAAATGGACAAATGCTTACAAAAGCACAACCTTCCGAGACTGAACCAGGAAGAAATAGAAAATATAAACAGACCAATCACAAGCACTTAAATTGGAACTGTGATTAAACATCTTCCAACAGGGCTTCCCTGGTGGCGCAGTGGTTGGGAGTCCACCTGCTGATGCAGGGGATATGGGTTCGTGCCCCAGTCCAGGAAGATCCCACATGCCGTGGAGTGGCTGGGCCCATGAGCCATGGCCGCTGAGCCTGCACGTCAGGAGCCTGTGCTCTGCAAGGGGAGAGGCCACAACAGTGAGAGGCCCGTGTACCACCAAAAAAAAAAAAAAACTTCCAACAAAAAAAAAAGCCCAGGACCAGATGACTTCACAGGTGAATTCTATCAAACATTTAGAGAAGAGCTAACATCTATCCTTCTCAAACTCTTCCAAAATATAGCAGAGGGAGGAACACTCCCAAACTCATTCTACAAGGCCACCGTCACCCTGATACCAAAACCAGACAAAGATGTCACAAAGAAAGAAAATTACAGGCCAATATCACTGATGAATATAGATGCAAAAATCCTCAACAAAATACTAGCAAACAGAATCCAACAGCACATTAAAAGGATCATACACCATGATCAAGTGGAGTTTATCCCAGGAATGCAAGGATTCTTCAATATACACAAATCAATCAATGTGATACACCATATTAACAAATTGAAGGAGAAAAACCATATGATCATCTCAATAGATACAGAAAAATCTTTTGACAAAATTCAAAACCCATTTATGATAAAAACCCTCCAGAAAGTAGGCATAGAGGGAACTTACCTCAACAAAATAAAGGCAATATATGACAAACCCAGGGCCAACATTGTTCTCAATGGTGAAAAACTGAAAGCATTTCCACTAAGATCAGGAACAAGACACGGTTCTCCCCTCTCACCACTATTATTCAACATAGTTTTGGAAGTTTTAGCCACAGCAATCAGAGAAGAAAAAGAAACAAAAGGAATCCAAATCAGAAGAGTAAAGTTGTCACTGTTTGCAGATGACATGATACTATACATAGAGAATCCTAAAGATGCTACCAGAAAACTACTAGAGCTAATCAATGAATTTGGTAAAGTAGCAGGGTACAAAATTAATGCACAGAAATCTCTTGCATTGCTGTACAATAATGATGAAAAATCTGAAAGAGAAATTAAGGAAACATTCACATTTACTTGCAACAAAAAGAATAAAATACCTAGGAATAAACCTACCTAAGGAGATAAAAGACCTGTATGCAGAAAACTATAAGACACTGAAGAAAGAAATTAAAGATGATACAAACAGATGGAGAGATATACCATGTTCTTGGATTGGAAGAATCAACATTGTGAAAATGACTATCCTAGCCAAAGCAATCTACAGATTCAATGGAATCCCTATCAAACTACCAATGGCATTTTTCACAGAAGTAGAACAAAAAATTTCACAATTTGTACGGAAACGCAAAAGACCCCGAATAGCCAAATCAATCTTGAGAAAGAAAAACGGAGCTGGAGGAATCAGGCTCCCGGACTTCAGACTATACTACAAAGCTACAGCAATCAAGACAGTATGGTACTCGCACAAAAACTGAAATATAGATCAAGGAACAGGATAGAAAGCCCAGAGATAAACCCACGCACCTATGGTCACCTTATTTTTGATAAAGGAAGCAAAAATATACAATGGAGAAAAGACAGTCTCTTCAATAAGTGGTGCTGGGAAAACTGGACATGTAAAAGTATGAGATTAGAACACTCCCTAACACCATATACAAAAATAAACTCAAAATGGATTAAAGACCTAAATGTAAGGCCAGACACTATAAAACTCTTAGAGGAAAACATAGGCAGAACACTCTATGACATAAATCACAACAAGATCTTTTTTGACCAACCTCCTAGATAAATGGAAATAAAAACAAAAATAAACAAATGGGACCTAATGAAACTTAAAAGCTTTTGCACAGCAAAGGAAAACAAATAAGATGAAAACACAACCCTCAGAATGGGAGAAAATATCTACAATGAAGCAACTGACAAAGGATTAATCTCCAAAATTTACAAGCAGCTTTTGCAGCTCAATATCAAGAAAAACAACCAATCCAAAAATGGGCAGAAGACCTAAATAGACATTTCTCCAAAGAAGGTATACAGATTGCCAACAAATATATGAAAGGATGCTCAACATCACTAATCATTAGAGAAATGCAAATCAAAACTACAATGAGGTATCACCTCACACCAGTCAGAATGGCCATCATCAAAAAATCTACAAACAATAAATGCTGGCAAGTGTGTGAAGAAAAGGGAACCCTTTTGCCCTGTTGGTAGGAATGTAAATTGATACAGCCACTATGGAGAACAGTATGGAGGTTCCTTAAAAAGCTAAAAATAGAACTACCATACGATTCAGCAATCCCACTACTGGGCATATACTCTGAGAAAACCATAATTCAAAAAGAGTCATGTACCACAATGTTCATTGCAGCTCTATTTACAACAGCCAGGACATGGAAGCAACCTAAGTGTCCACTGACAGATGAATGGATAAAGAAGATGTGGCACATATATACAATGGAATATTACTCAGCCATAAAAAGAAATGAAATTGAGTTATTTGTAGTGAGGTGGATGGACCCAGAGTCTGTCTTACAGAGTGAAGTAAGTCAGAAAGGGAAAACCAAATACCGTATGCTATCACATATATATGGAATCTCAAAAAAAAAAAAAAAAGTTTCTCAAGAACCTAGGGGCCGGGCAGGAATAAAGACGCAGACGTAGAGAATGGACTTGAGGACATGGGGAGGGGGAAGGGCAAGCTGGGATGAAGTGAGAGAGTGGCATGGACATATATACACTACCATATGTAAAATAGATAGCTAGTGGGAAGCAGCCGCATAGCACAGGGAGATCAGCTCAGTGCTTTGTGACCACCTCGAGGGGTGGGATAGGGAGGGTGGGAGGGAGATGCCAGAGGGAGGGGATATGGGTATATATGTATATGTATAGCTGATTCACTTTGTTATAAAGCAGAAACTAACACACCATTGTAAAGCAGTTATACTCCAACAAAGATGTTAAAAATAAATAAATAATAATAATAATATCAAACTTCCAGGTCGTTGTAAGGACTGAATTAAGTAGTCATAGTGCTAAGGCTTTGCACATACTAAGTGCTCAAAATTGTATTGTCTTTATTATAAAGGTTATTTTTTTATTAGGTAATCCAAAATGTTGATTGTTTAATAAACCAGGTGAGCTGCATCGCTGCTCCCTTCCAGCATATAATCAAGAATTCCAGCATACCTGCAAAGCCTCAAGGCCTTGAGTACTCTGAAGCTAACCAGTGTGTGTTGTCTCAATTAAGAGCAGAGAAATGGTTTATTCTCTGTGCTGTGATTTTAAGTAATATCAATGTTTCATAAAACTTATTAGTATAAGTCTAGGTGAAACAAAAATAAGATAGCACACTGGGAAATTAATTTTAAACAAATTACATGTAAAATGTGAGGATTCATAATATTGTTTCTAAAGCAGTCTCATCTTAATATCATATATTTTGCTTTATGAAACTCCTAGTTTTAGATTAATCATATTTTTTTATTTACTACTTCATATAATAATTGGCTTATCTGTGATATTAATATGCATGAATTTTTTTAGTTTGCTTCTTCAAGAAAGCATTCAGCCTGATGTTTATAATATGTTGATTTTAATATGCAATTGATATGTTTATATACAGATTAAATTGGATTGCATTTATACTAAACAAGAAAACCAAAATGTAGAGAGGTGAGACCTGAGTAAATCTCATTAAAGTATGAGAATCCATGATGGAATTTTAAGCTCATCACCTTCTTATAGCATAGCAGTAGATCAAAATTTACCCTGTTTACTTTCATGATGCTCTACATATTTTTAGAATGATGAAGAGGTATTTGACTCTGGGTTTCTCCCATAGCAGTGGTACTCAATGAGGGAAAGGGGAAGGATTTTGACCCCCAGAGGACGTTGGGCAACATCTGGAGATATTCTGGGTTGTCACCACTGGTGAGGGGTCAGGGAGGGAGGAGCTACTGGCATCTAATTGGTAGGGGCCAGGATGCTATTAAACATACTACAATGCACAGAACAGCCTCCAAAACAAAGAATTATCCCTCCCAAAATTTCAAAAGTTCTGAGATTGCAAACTCAACCCTTACTACACAAAAGTTAAATTGCTGTCTGTTTACAAGCTAATGATTTCTATATATTTATATATATTTACTCATTTATTCAACAGATATTCATTGAATTCCTATGGTGTATCAGAGACTCTTCTAGGAAAAGTCTTCACAGAGTTTACATTGATAGATTGAGATAGATAGAAGATAGACGGACAGACAGACTGATAGATCGATAATAGACATGATACAATTTAGTGGGTAAGTGCTATGAAGAAATATAAAGTAAGTTAAGAGATGAGGACTTTCAGAAACACCTTTCTGAAGTGATGACATTTGAAAGAGACCTATCTGAACTGGAGAAGGGACTCATGCAAATACCTGGGGCCGCAAATGTAGGCAAATGCAGACTGAAGTGGAGATGTGCTTGGCATGACGAAGAAGGAGCAAGGAGGCCACTGCATTGCAGGGAAGTGAACAAGAGGAAGAAAGGAAGAAAATTAGGGCAGAGATAGCGAGGGGTGGAATCAGGTAGGGCCATGAGAGCCCTAATAGGACTTTGGATATTATTTTAAGTGTGACATCTTAATAGGGGTGTGTGTGTGTATACATACATATATATATATATATATATATATATATATATGTTTTTTCTGGTTCCAAAAGTAATACATACTTATTGTTTTTAAAAATATTGTATTTCAGATATAATACTTGAAAATACACCAAAACACTGATATTCACAGTTTGGTGTATATTCCTCCAAATTTTTTTCCATGAGTATACTAACACTGCCATATGTACTCTGTTTATTTATTCATTCACTTTTTTACAAGTGAATATACATATACATATCCTTTTTGGCATCTTTCTTTTTTCCCACTTACTTCTAAAACCCAAATGGTCTTGCTTTGTTTTCACTTTTTCAACAACTCTGAAGAGGAGCAGAGAAGGGAGGAGGAAATATTTAAATAAGTTTTGTTTCCGTTCCTTACCTTTCCACATCCAGCAGAAAAGTAATCGGGAAAAAACAGACATGAAAATCAGACCAATGAACAGCACAACTATTGGGCTTTACAACAGCAGATTTCTCTATTTTTCAAGTGCCTGCTTCGTTTCTGTAAATTTCTCCATAGATATCTTACGTGTCTTTTGTTAGTTTTTTCCTATAGGTGTCACTGTCTTTCTTGAACACGTCACTTACCTGTTTACAACATTCCAAAGAGTCCTCAGGGGCTGCTGGGTAAATGGCAAGCCCCTTCGCTTGACAAACCAAGTGCTTCTTCATGAAGGATCTTCCATTTTCACATACGTGTTATGTACTTTCAGACACCTTCCCTTTGGGGCCCTATCCTTTCTGTCAAGAACATCCTTTTTCTTTACTTTACCTCAGAGACAAACTTATCCTTCAGTACCAGCAAAAAATAACACCTCTTAGAAAAACCTTTAATGACCCTTTAATCAAGGTCTGTGGCAGGAGTAGGTCTTGAACTATTGTTCTGTGTTATTTCAGCCTCACTCCCTCCCCCACTGTTCTCACTGGCATTCCGAGGAACATTTTCTCCCAAACCAAAAACAGACTCAAAGAAGCCACAAGACTAATTCTGAGACAGAAAAATTTAGATGCATGCTTCCAGGGGGAATTTTTGTCTCCCAATAAATAGGGCTCAGACTTGGACAGTAGGAAAGGGGGGCAGGGGGCAGACAAGTGGCTCAGACTGGGGAAGGAGTGAACACCTTGGAATCCAGAAGCTGCAAGAGAGAATTCATTACCGATGGCATTTTGTCTCCAGGACCTCAGAACAGAATATGAGACCTAGTGCCAACACATCCCCATGTAGACAGTTCAATGCAATAATCCAAGGTACCTGTAAACCCTCTGAACAAAGAGTTGGGGGATCTGGATATCTTGAGTAGGGAGAGCATCATCAAGGGAAATCCTTGTCCCCTAAGCAAGAATTAATGGAAAAACAGAAAGGTTCTTATGCAAGTTCTCAGCAGTGGGAGAAAAATCTCCAAAGAACCCAGGACAATGAGAGGGAAAAGAGTCAGCTTACACATCTGCTAGTGCCAGACTGTGGAGGCATTTCACAGCATTATCAGGAACGTGGACACTTCCCTGCTCACCCAGCCTCAACTCCATCCCCATTCTCTGAACAAGAAGGTCAGAAACCCCTTTGAACTGTCTTGTATCTACAGAGTAAAGGAAGAAAGAAGGTGACCACGTCCCTATTTAATGGATGTAGGCTTTCCTGAAGAGCATGTCTAAGGGAAGGAGATTTCAATTTAAGTCACGTTCAGAAATTGGCTTCTTATATGGTGCAAGACATTCTAATTTCTGAACTAAACCTATGTTTAGTAACAGAGCAACTGTAGAAATTTCTATTAAAATGAGTGATCAAAATAAAAATCATCTAAGGGCAGAGGAAAACCCCTCCCAGTTCAATAAAGTTTTAAGTGATAGTGGGAGATAAAATAAAATTGCTTTATGTTTACACCCCATTATTCCTAACTTGTTTAATGTTCTACTATATACATAAAGCCAATGCTTAGTATAATGTCTTACACATGGTAAATTCTCAATAAATGTCCTTGAAAGAAGGAAGACATCCTTTAAAATTACCATTTCAAGATAAAAGAGAAGAGAGAGCACAAGAGGACGAAATCCACATAGGTAATTTCTAGCCCACTTAAATTTAAACTGACATTAAAATTATCATTCCATTTATTCCTGAGCACTTGAAAATTTCTCCTCTGCACCCATTCCTGTTATTAAGTCAGTGAACGAATGAGTTTGATAAGAACCCAGAGTTCCAAGGAAGGAGGGGCTTAGGAAATGTATCTTCTCCTTGAGGAAAAGCAGTATGGTACTACCCCAGAACTCCAAAAGTTCAAGTTTTCAACTAGTTATTCTATCAAAACATAAGCCTCCATAAAATAAGAACTCTGTCTATACACATTTCCAAAAACGGCCAAACTATTTCTCGAAACACTTATTCAAATAGTATCTCTGCCTGCCAATGGGGATTTCCTCTCTTCACTTCTCTCTTATTTTTCTTTCATGTTTATTAAGATATAATTGACATACAGCACTGTATAAGTTTAGGGTATAGAGCATAATGACTGACTTAGAATCATAAAATGATGACCGCAGTAAGTTTAGTGAGCACCCATCATCTCATATAGATACAAGATTAAAGAAATAGAAAAAAAATTTTTTCCTTATGATGAGAACTCGTGGATTTACTCTCTTTCATATATAACACACAGCAGTTAATTATATTTATCATGTTGTACATCCCTGGTACTTATTTATCTTACAACTGGAAGTTTGTACATTTTGACTGCTTTCATCCAATTCCCCCTCCCCACACTCCTACTCCTGGTAACCACAAATCTGATCTCTTTTTCTATGAGTTTGTTTGTTTTTGAAGTATAACTGACCAACAACACTATGTTGGTTCCAGTTACACAACATGGCCATTCGATACTGCTATACATTTCAAAATGATCTCCAAGATAAGTCCAGTTACAATATGTCACCATACAAGGATATTATATAGTTACTGACTGTATTCCCCTCACCATCTTCATTTCTTCTTGAGGGCAGTTAGGATTTGGCCTCTAAGAACTAGGAAATAAGGGACATGTCAGACGGAGATAATAATTGTGCAGAGAGATGTGGAAGCAAGGAGATATTGGAGACGTTACCTGGTTTTGTTATGACCCTCTGGAGTCAGTCCCCAATAAGAGACCTCCTGCCCAGTGTCACTCAGGACAACAGAATGAGACGGAGCTCAGTTCAGAAGCAAAGGAAAGCTTCACTGTTTGATGCAAAAAGCTCGGGAGCGCACGCTGCCCCACAGGCAGTGCGCAGGCCTGCTTTACAGGGTCTTGTCAGCGGGGAGGGGAGAAGGCGGAATTCTCGCGGGGCTAGCAGCGGGGAAGGGAGAAGGCGGAATTCTCGCGGGGCTAGCAGTGGCTCTGCTGCTCACGGCTCCAGATCACAGTGCCGGGTGCAGTGTCTCTGCGCACGGGCTGCCGCTGCCATCTTGGATTGAGTGTCGAGTGCAGCGCTTGTGTACACGGCGCCCCAGCTGAGGTGCCGGTGCCGATGTTTTCCATCAGGAACTCTGGTCTGAAGCGCCGGGTGCGAGGCCTCTGCACGTAGCAGCCTGTGAGCCAGTGAAACCAGATGAAGCACACAGGAAAAAAAGGTTAGGCTTTATTTTATTACCCAGATTCTATTTTTATTTCCTGGGAATTGTTCCTGGGCTTTGCCGGTGACAGTTTGGTTCAGCGGGAACATAGGTTCTGTGGAACAGGAGTGTAAGGAACGGCACCAAGAAACAGAGGAGAGCTTAAACAAGCTTTATTTGGGTATGCTCCCGGGCGAGGTTCACTGGGCCGAGAGAAAGGGGCCAGAGAAGTCGCGTCTGGGCGAGGGTTTGGGCAGAATTTATAGGGGAAGAAGGGAAAGGGGTGTGGTGAATCCGGGAAGGCGCAGGGTATTCCTTATTTGGTGGTCTTTTCGGGTATCGTGGCAATATCTGGTGCCGGTCGCATCAGTCTTGGGACCGTTAGTCCCGCCCCTCGAAAGGCGGGAAGGCTGGGGCGAGTGGAAAGTCTCCAGGTCAGTTTCTGGAACTGGGTGGTCCGGAAAGTTTCGGTCTGATGCAACCTGTGAGGCTGATTGCGTTCCCCTGCCTCGGGCCAGTTGGCCTTACAAGGAGGAGGAATAAATGTCAGGACATGAGATCAAAATAGTAGACCAGGACTTCGCTTGTGGCGTAGTGGTTGAGAATCTGCCTGCTAATGCAGGGGACACGGGTTCAAGCCCTGGTCTGGGAGGATCCCACATGCCGCGGAGCAACTAGACCCGTGAGCCATGGCCGCTGAGCCTGCGCGTCCGGAGCCAGTGCTCCGCAACGGGAGAGGCCACAGCAGTGAGAGGCCCACGCACCGCGATGAAGAGTGGCCCCCACTTCCCGCAACTGGAGAAAGCCCTCGCACAGAAACGAAGACCCAACACAGCCAAAAATTAATTAATTAATTAATAAACTCCTACCCCCAACATCTTCAAAAAAAGAAAAAAAAAAAGATAGCAGAAAATTTCGAATTAGTCATGAACATGAATTAAAAAAAAAACATAGTAGACCAAAACTATGCCAGGCATTTGGAAATCTATTCTGCCAGAGGTCCCAACACTCACGCTGTTAAGATGCTACCCTTTGGAAAAGGAGCGTTTTCTCCCAGCATTGTCCCCCTCTCTTCCTCACTTTTTTTTTTTTTTCGGTACGCGGGCCTCTCACTGTTGTGGCCTCTCCTGTTGCGGAGCACAGGCTCCAGACGCACAGGCTCAACGGCCATGGCTCACGGGCCCAGCCGCTCCGCGGCATGTGGGGTCTTCCCGGACCAGGGCACGAATCCGTGTCCCCTGCATCGGCAGGCAGACTCTCAACCACTGCGCCACCAGGGAAGCCCTCTTCCTCACTTTTTATCAGGTTTTCAGATCTGCATTCAATAGTTCGGGGCAGAACTCAAGATGTTCTCAAGGTTTTTTGGCTCTCTTTTCCCAAAATCCTGCAATTAACAAACGTGACTTTTAAAAGACAGAGAGAGGAGGTTTGCAAACAAACCCAAAGCATATTGGACAAAATATGTAGGAAAAGGGGTTTCCCCAGAATAGAAGGAGAATCCTTCCAGGCTGGAGAAGATGAATTTAAGCAAAAGAGAGAAGGAAGGTGGTCCATGGGCTCAGAAGGGTGGGAGGCCTGTACCTCACTTCTTGTAGCCCACTAAAGAGGCAGCAAGTCCCAAAATGCGAATGATCACACAGCAAGTCTAGGCAGATGGGGCCGTAAGCATCTCCCCCAAAGTCCCTTCATCCCAAACATGGCAGAGTGTTAGCAGGAAGCTGCTGGGTTTGTCAGGCAAATTGGGCAGTGGACTTGCCTATGTGGTTTAAAGCCAGTAGATCAAGGAACTCATCTCTGATGCCTGGACACAGTGCAAGGTCCCCAAACTGTGGCACAAATCAGGAAGGATCAGGACTCATGGCTGCAAGCAACAAAAGCTCATTCTGATTAATTTCAGCGGAAAAAAAAAAAGTTTTAAAGTATTCTCTGTAGCTCACAGAATCTCCCAGAAGCTCTGAAGAACGAGAAGCTCTGGAGACTTTGCAGTCATAACAGTGCCTAAAACTGAGCTGTGAGGCTGGTCCCATGGTGATGCCCCCTATGGCCAGCATTGGGCACAGACCCTGTAGTTTAAACAGTGCTGGACATTGGACAATGATGTCAGAACAGCTTCTACCTCTGCCTGGACGTGACCATTGCTATTGCTACAGCCTACTGCCAGAATGGATCCTGTGCAATCTCTACTTTTCCTGTTCTCAACAGAATCTGGAACTTCCAAGGAGACTGGGAAAGCACCTTTCCATCATCAGAAGTGGGAGGTGAGCTCAGCTTTGTACACATGAGGGCTCCTCAGACTTGAGGAGGGAATTCAGATGCTCAGCAACCACAAACAAGGACACATGTCCCTGACAGAAGGGAATCTCCAGGAAGAACTTAGTCAGCAGAGTGGGAGCTCCCAGTCAACAAGTAGGTTGAAATCTAGAGACTACAGTTCCATCGTGCATTTCACTTTGCAAACTAAAATTGATACTCACTCCACCATGGTGGTGTGAGATTTCCAAAGCCCAAGTCCATGAGCTACAGGTTTTGTGTTGGTTACAACCAGTCTAGTACAGCAGCAAGAGCCCAGACTCTCTCAATTTCTGACAGGAGATTTTCTTATTGTTTACAGCATTAATTAAGCACCCTATGCATTAATTTCCTCTGTTGCAAAATGGGAATAATAACAGTACCTACCGCATAGTGCGATGGTCAGGTTTAATGAGCTATATGGAGGATTCCATTACACGCCCCAATTCTTTTTAATCCCTGTGTGTACACCCTTTGCCAGATCACTTTACAGTGTTTCTCGATAAAGAGGAAGACTCCCTTATACCTGGGTTGACCTTGTGACTTGCTTTGGCTGATAGAATGCGACGGAAATGATGGTGTGGCAGTTTGAGTCTAGGCCTCAAGAGTCTTGTGTATCCTGCTTGGCCTTCTGCCACTATCATGAGAACGTGCCCAGGCCAGCCTGCCAGAGGATGCAAGATGTGGAGCAGAGACAAGTCATCCGTCACCCAGTGGCCCCAGCTGACACCCACATATGCGAGCAATCCAGACAAGGGCCACTTAGCTGGCCGCCCTCAAGCAAGAGTAACAAATGCTTATGTGTATGTCGCTGAGCTTTTGCAGCAATACCTTAATGATACAGAATGGTTAAAAGAAAAAAAGAATGTTTAGCAAACAGAAAAACCAAGCACATAGTAAGAAGTCTATAAATTTAACAAGCATATCAAAAAGAAGGCCTCCTATTAATGCTAGCAGCTGTGTAATTTGACAGAGCGGGGGCTGATAGTCCATATAAAATCATCAACGAGATGTTTCAGCCAAGGGCACTTTCCAAGGCATAGATATTCTTAATGTCACGGGTAGAAAATGTCGACCCTCTCCCTAAAACACGGATCTGAGTGAAGGTTAAAAAATAAAGAACTTGCAGACCCCAGCTATCTAGGTTTGATGTCTGCTAGAAGTGTATTTGGCCTTGCTGACTCAACACATAAGTTACATGGGATAAAATAGACAATTGAAGCTCAAAATCCTATTTAAGCCCCAGATCAATGGTTTAACTCCTATGTCAGGACAGGTAGACACCGCTATGTGATGGAAATGTTGTTTGAGAAAAAATGAGTTTTAGGTTTTGGTGGTTAAAAACCAAGACAACCACATCTGTTTTTACTGGTTTAATGTCAAACCAACACTTCAAAAGGTAAATTCCAGATACATGTGAGTAGATTGTGGTGCAAGCAGATTGTTTTTATTCTCTATTACTGCATGTTTCATCTTACCCCAGTCGCTTCCCTTACAAACTTGTCATCTCCCAAAAAATCACTGTAGGAATCACAAAATAGTTTTACTTTGCAAATCTACCGAGATTATCAAAGATCTGTTCCTTGTGCTTCATTGCACAATGAAGTCGAAAATTCAGGAAATAGAGCTCGGTGGGCCTACTTTTTTCTCCTGACTCCAGTGATTATCATAATTTGATTTTATAGTTTTCTGTCCTAAGCTACCAGCTAGGGAGTAATCTTTACTGAGTCATGAATTTTCCCATCATTAAATGTCTGCACCTATTTTCAACGTATCAGAAGTGTCCAATGACTACATTTTATCTGCCTTGAATAAAGTCGAGTTGGGACACAGGGGAGCATACATATAATAAAGTTTCCTTTATACATTAGCAAAGTCCTTGTGGTTTGGAGTTCCAGCTTTGTCTTTGACTACTTTTTCAGGAGCATAAAGATCGTATAACACATCTTCCGTAGAGACCAGGACATATGTTTACAAGGACAGAAATCTGAGTAATTTCCCACCAGTCCGAAGAGAATATTAAACTCTTCTGTCATTCTGTAGTATATTATTTATGGTCCCTCTTTTGTTGGCTTTTTTTTTTTCATTTGTAAGTTCAACTCCTGTCCTGATAGAAGGTGATAAAATGCTCCATATGTTAAAAAATCTTATCACTAAATCAGGAACAATACTATAAATTTTGGCCTTTGAAATCAAACTGACTGGTGAGGATCATTTTGCTCCTGAAATATTACAGTAGTGATCAATTTGCTGTAAAACTAAGCAGTTTAGCTCAGCAGTCTATAGTTGGAAAGCAAGTTGTTCAAGAGGAAAGTTTATACTCAGCCCAAGGGATAAATTAAATTTTATGGGGAAAATATGCATTATTACGTGCTTATCTGTTTAACATATTATTCTTTTCCACATCAGTATAATAAATATTTTTAATCGTATATTTTATCTCACATATATATAGTGATGTGGTAATTTTATTCCTCCTGTATTGGCCCAAACATGTTCAATTAATCACAGAATAGAGAAGAGCTTTCAAATCTTTTTTTAAAATTCTGATGCGCTTAGCAAATGTGCATTCCCAGTGAGATGGAGTTGCTTTGCTGTAGGAGAATAGTTCAAATTCTATTTCCTTGAAGGGCGAGCATCGACTGATCTATTTTATCCTTTTTCCCAATTTAAAACCCCTTCTCCTTGCATAGCGGCTCTCAGCCAAAAATGCTTTGGCCTTACTTGATTCCATTCATAAGGAGTGATTTCACTTTGAAGATTTTTGCCTCAGAGTACATGTTGGTTGTAAGAAATCAAAATTAGAGAATATGAATTCAGGGCCTGTGCATATAGAAGTAGTAAATCATGAGAGCTAACATTAGTTGAGCCTCAGTACTTGTCAGGCTGACTTACCTTATTCCATGTCATTCTCACAAAAATTCTATGGGGTAGGTATGTTGCTATGTCCATTTCAGAGATAAGGAAACTGGGCTTCAAGACTCAGGCTAAGCAGTGCCTGGAGCAGAAGGCGAGAACCACTTAGGAAGCCATTGCTATAACCCCCAAGAGAGAAAATAGCAGCCTGAAACAAGATGGCAGCCATGGAGATGAAGACAGATAGGTGAATTCAAGGAATATTTGGAAGATGGAATCAACAAGATGTGATGGTTTGGTGGCTGGTGCCATTCCCAGAGAAATACATTTTCGAATGTTTGCCAGCAAGCTCTATCTATGCGTGTACAAGAATAACTTAATACAGAAAAACCCAGGCATGTTTCTACGTTTTCTCTTCATCCCATCTATCTTGCATGTAAATGAGTATACAAGGACATGTTACCTCAAACTTCAAAGGGTAGAAAAAAGGTTGAGTCTGAAGCTTATTCTAAAAGCATAAACAGTTCAGTGCATCATGGTGACTCCCAGTGGGGAGGGGGTGATTCTGCATGGTGTTTCTACATGTCTTGTGACAGGTTTTGTCCCAGACTGTCTTCTCAAGGATGTTTGTTTGTATAGCATATATCCTTGAAAAATAGAAATTGTGTCTTCCTCCAGAGCAGAAAGCAGATTTGTTTGCTGAACGAGAGAATAAAGGTAACGCCCCCCTCTAAGGCAAAGGTTGAGCGGATATGCCAGTAGCCCCTTTATAATGATATTGGAAGTTTCTTAAACATGGGGGTCCTCAGCTATAGTATAAACCTGCTGCATGTGCAAAATCTACCTAGGCCACTCCACAGTGCTCACGTGGGACTTGCAGGCAAGGGGAACAGATACAAATAGGAAGCTCATGCCTTCTGCTGTGCTATGGAGTATCAAAATCTTTTTTCTCTGACCCAAGTCTTATGTCTTCCGCCAGCATCCATGAAACTGTGGCAGGCTCACTTGTCAGCTGGAAAGCAAAGTGAAATCTTATACCCTCCACAGATCTTGACAGTGACATTGCCCATTATCTAGTGATTTTTTTAAATTAATTTATTTTTAAAATTTACTAAATTAACCAGTATTATTCCATCCTCTCCAAAGGACCTAGAACAGCCTATTAATTTACATTGCTCAGGTTCCACCCTTTTGGATTTCTGCTTCCTTTCTTCATTTTTCATTTGGTAAAATTACATGGCACATCAGTATTATCACAACCCCAAAGTATGAGTTATCAGAACTATCTATACTTGTAAATGTCTTAACAGCATTCTAAGTAGACTGTTTCATATAAACAAACTAGCGTAAGCACTCCATCCATCAATAAATGTTTACTGAGAGCCTTCTATGTGCCAGACACCGCACATGTCATAGTGAAAAAGACAGGCACGATCCCTGCCCTGGGAGAGCCTCAAGTCTAAATAGAAATGCAGATAATTGATCAAGCAATTACAATGAAAGGGATTAAGCATCATGTTGGACAGATGGTAGCTGCCATCCAGGGGAGCTAACCTGTAAGCTGATATTTGACACCACTCATGCATAGCGGGGTCAGCCAGGAAAAGGTGAAGAGGGTTGTGGAAAAGTGACTCAGCTTTTGGAAACAGTTTATGCAAAGTCTGTAGGAAAGCAAGGACACAGTGCGTTTATAAAGTAAGAATGGGACGAGGAAAGAGATGAGGGAAAAGGTAGGCAAAAAACAGACAAGGGAGCTTTGTAATCATGAATAAGGATTCAGGTCTTACCCTACAGGCAATGAGAACACAATAAAGGGTCTTAAGCAAGGAAATGACGTCATCAGATTTACTTTTTTTTTTTTTTTTTTTGGCTACATCGCGCAGCTTGTGGGATCTTAGTTAAACCCAGGACATGGCAGTGAAAGTGCCTAGGCCTAACCACTGGACAACCAGGGAACTCCCCAGATTTACATTTTAGAAAGTAAAAATCACTATGGCTTCTGAATTGAGAACACATTGGAGGGAATGACTAGAGCAGGGATTCTCGGTACTGTTGACATTCTGGTCTGGAGAATTCTTTGTTGGGGAGGGGGCTGTGCATTGTAAGATTTTATCACCATCCCTGACCTGTACCCATTAGATATCAGTAGCATCCTCGTGATTATGACAAAAAAAAAATCCCCTGGGAAGCAAAATCACCCCAGTTGAAAACCACTGGGGGGAAGGAGACCAGGTTGGGAAGCCATAAGCAGGAGAGAGGAAGGCAGTCTGGACTGTAGGAATGGGGAAAGGAGATGGATTTAAGAGAAATGTAGACACACCCTTTAAATTTCCCATCATCAGTTTATACATCCCTGAGAAGGGTCTGCTTCAGTGACCCACTCCTCCACTTGTGTAAGGAAGTGAATTTTACTACTTCTTCTGCCTCTTATTCTAAGCAAAACCTACTGTTGTGTGTGTCTGTCGCATCCCTGCTAAGTTGTATACTTTCATACATATGTATGCATGTTAAGTTTTTGCAAGCATAATTTAGACTTTTCCAAACAGTGACACAGTAACAAAGAAAAATTGAGACATGCATGCATTTTGAATATTGATTCCAGTTTCTCACATACTACCCCTGACATTTTCCATGCTGCTTTGTTTTTATGCGTTTGTTTTCTCTGCTTTCCCACGTCTTGCCCAACTTTAAAGGAATCTGCAGCTAACAGGCAATTAGGCCCACCATTAACTATAGAATGTAAACACTATTCCAGGCCAACCCACCAGAAAAATCTGCTGGTTACTAAATACGGTTTTCATAGGCTAAGGGACAACTTAAATAACAATATTTTCATAAAGTTTACTTTGGTAGAAATGGAAATTATGTTTACAGGAAGTGAACTGTGTGCTAGGAGCTTTGCAAATATTACCTCAAATGTTAAATCTTCACAAGTACTATAAGGGAGCAATTATTTATCCCATTTTATATTTACAAAATCTGAGATGAGACTCAGAGAAGTAAAGGAACTTACCTAAGGCCACCCAACTGATAAGCTACAAAGCTAGAATAGAAAGGCCATAGAGCAGGGCTGAGCAAACTTGTTGCATAAAGGTTTGTAAATATTTTTAGCTTTGCAAGCTATTCAGTCTCTGTCACAACTACTCAACTCTGCCCCTGTAGCTGGAAAGCATACGCAGGTGATATGTAAATGAATGAGCACGGCTGTGTGCCAATAAAACTTTATTTATAGACAGTGACATTTCAACTTCATATTCTCACATGTCAAAAAATGTAATTTTTCATTATTATTTTTTGACTATTATAAAAGATAAAAATAATCATAGCCCATGGCCAGACAGAAAAAGGCAGTGAGCCAGATTTGGCCCACAGGCCAGAGTTCACCAAGCTGTTGGCAGAGTGTGGGAAGGAACACAGACTCTAGAGGCTGGCTCCCTTGATGTGAATTCCTACTCTCCCACATCATCTTAAATATAGAAACTTAATGAGTTACTTAACCAATATCTCTGTACAACAGTATCTCAGGTTGGGTTCCCCCAAAACAGACCCTGAGACAGGTTTTGAGGACAAGTAGTTTATTTGGGAGGTGATTCCCCAGAAGCACTGGTGGGGATGTAGGAAGCAAGACAGGGAAGGGAGGGAGCCCAATATGGAAAGTTACTGCTCATCAAGGAGCAGGTTACTGCTGGGGACAACTGCACACAATCCTGCCAGGCCCTCCAGGAGACAAGCCTCAGTACTGCCCCGCCTAGCAAGGAAGGGGGTGGGGGGATATTCATCCTCTGCCAGCAGTGGTGGAGGGCTGCTCTCAGGGGTAATGACAGGGCAGTACCTCTACACCCATGTAGATAAGACCATTCACTGGAGACCAGAGAAGGCCCTGGGGCAGAGCCACAGAATGCCTAGGGAATGGGGCGGTGGGGGGACGGGGGGCACTGAAAGGTCCCCTGCCACTCAGCTTCCTCATCTGCAAGTAGGCATAATAATAAGGCCTACCTTGTGGGTGTATTGAAAGATTAAATGAATAATATATAAAGTGCTTTAAGTCTGAGACTAGGAAAGGTGGATGAAGCACTTGCCTCAGGCATAGAACTTAAGGGGATGCCAAAAAACTCAGTAATCAAGATCAATCATATTTTGGGACTTCCCTGGAGGTCCAGTGGTTAAGACTCCGTGGTTCGAGTTCTGGGGGCGCAGGTTCGATCCCTGGTCAGAGAACTAAGATCCTGCGTGCCACACGGCGCGGCCAAAAAACCAAAACAAAACCAAAAGAGTGTTAACTTTATTTTTTTTTAAAAAAAAAGATCAATCATATTTTGATGCAACATTTTTTTAAAAAAACAAAGTTATTGGAAAAAATCCATGATGAATAAAATATCAAAATGTTACGTAAAAGTAGGATCAGTAACAACTCTGTGTGAATGCATACTGGATTCTTAGTCAAAACAAAAAAATATACATTACCATAAACATGCTTTTATATATTTTTAGTGGTTAATTTTTTTCTGAATTAGATTTTGAAAATGTTGATGATGGTTTTACTTCCATTCAAGGAGAAAAGTGAAATTATCATCAATTCTGTTTGGGGTACAAATAAAATATTTAAACTTAATGTTATGCATTTTAATACAACTGCTTGTCAATTTTTCAGTATTTTTTTCCAACTTCTTTAATGTTCTGGAAAAAAACTAACAATTAAAAAATACATATGAGCATCATATGGGAAATGCAAATTTTCCTTTTTTGCCTTAGGTTTCAATATGGCTCCACACAGCACTGTCTTTATTTAAATTTTTGATATTTTGTTCATTTTGGATTTTATGTTAATTTTGATTTTTTAAAATATTGCACAAAATATGAGTTATCTTGATAACTGAATTTTCTGACGTGCCCTCCCCCCTAAATTTTGTACCCACAGTGAGTGCCTCACTTTCCTTACCCTAGTCCTGACCCTGGTTAGTATATACCTGGCAAATAAGTGCTTAATAAATATTACAGCTCATCTTCAAACCCGGTTTATGCAGCACTACTATCAGTGTTCCTTTTTACAGCCCCCATGCTGCTTCCTTGGTCTATCAGGATAACCACATATTCACATCATTATATCTTTTTTTTCTATCATGGCATGTGGGAAAAAAGTGCAGCCTTTTATTGAATATTTCTGAAGCATATGTGTTGATAACTACTCATATAACCTGTTATGGAGGGGGGGAAAGTTAGCAAAGCCAAGGCAATTATGGCTGGATAATTTGAAGGACCCACTTTTTCTTGACAGCAAATTAATTGATGTTATAATGGGTATGTCACCCTGTCATCCATCAACATTTAGTGAGTTCTGACAATGTGCTAGGTTACACGTGAAACAGAACATACACACACCCCAAAATCCCCAACTTATTCCTTGCCAAGTGTGATCCATTGATGATATGGTTTGTAATGTATATTTTTTTAAGTAAAAGGGAAATAATATTGCCTGTACTCCCTGTTTCATCTTAGCCTGCCTCTCACCTCCTCCCTCTCTGTGCCCTCCCACCGCCTCTTTCTTTCCCTCTTCCTTCCACCCTCCCATGCCAAATTTATCTTAGCACAATGGTTCTGGTTCGTTTTGAACACGAGTTGTAATCAACTTCTGAAGTGGAATAAAGAGAATTCTTATTTGTAGGAGGAAGTAAATTTGTCTGATAGATGCATTTTAATGACTTCTGCTTATTAATGACCCAGGCTTTCCAGAAACACATTCAAGAATTGAAGCTGTAATCGGCTCTGCTGATTTGGCCTCACAACGTATCACTGTAGAAGCAATGAAAAGAATCAGCAGCAGCTGCCTAACCGACTAACCCCCTGTGCTCTCTTCTCTGGGCCTGTTAACAGAGAGATGCTAGGGTCTGGAGAAGTAAATAAACAATAGCTTTGTTGAAAGTGCTCCTGGAAGAAAAAAAAAAGCCTATGACTCAAAAGAAAAAAAAAAAAACCACCAAGTAATTACAAAAGAAACTTCATTTCCAGTTGCTGAATAAGACATTAAAGAATTGTAGGAAGCAAAACTCAGTACAAAAACAGCTATTTAATTTTTAGAGTTGTGGCTAGAAATCAAAATGAAAGGATGCTCTGGAGTGGATTTATAACTTTGTCCATAATTCCACATTCCCATTTTTTTTATTTGCGTACGTACATTTGTTTTGGGCAACACATTCCAGTATCAGATTGAGACCTACAATAGTGAAATTTCCTCCTTAACCCCACATTTCCTTTATTCCAGCAGCTCTAGTTACAACCTAATGTTATTTTAACAGTTTTTCTTTAATTTAACAATATTTAATTTGCATTCGCTCAAGTGACATACAATAGATCATGCTATTACCATGATTTATATCAGATGAACTGGCATAAATTCAACATTATAAATTGCGCCTGTAAATGAAACTATTATTTTACAGGAATTACTGAGCAGAAAGGGTAAGGACCCTCCAGTCAACCTTAGTCAAACCCACTCTTTAGAGTTTTATATTTTATGCCTGCAATAAATGCTTTTGTGAAAGCCCATAACCCACAAAAAAGTCATCCGAAGTACATTAATTACGATAATACTATCCAAAAAGCTGCAAGGGCCTATTTTTGTGACATCATTCTTTGATTTCTTGCTGCCTTAAATTATCCCTTTGATGGCTGTGGAGATTAACAGTCATACTTTTGTCATTAAATATAAGGCATTTTAAAGCTTAATCCACCTAAGTCCTAATTGATATTGCTTTCAGTTGGCAGATAGCAACCTGATTTATAATTTAAATATGCCGCATTATATGCATCTCTTCAGTATAATGAAAAAGCAAAGTTCCTCTCATCTTTCTCAGCAATGTTAAACATCAAGGAAAAGTCGCTTTCTTTTTTCCTTTTATATCCTGAGCCTAATTGAAAACTGTTCATTGAATTTCAACATGATAGAAAAGTCTTTTTATCTCTCAATTTGTCCATTAGCGATTATAATTGAAGTATCTGCTACACAGCTGAATTGATATTGTTCTTGTTTAAATTCTGAATTACTCTAAATCTTTCAGAAGACATCAAAAAATATATATGTATATGTATGCGCGCACACACACACACACACACACACACACACTTGCATATGTGTGTGGCTGAGGAGATATCAGCTAACGACTTTGCTTAAATGGAACATTAGACTAGCTCACTCTCCACGTGGATAAAGCCACACAAAGAAGGAAATCATCTAATTTTGCTGGAGAATGTGTTGCATAATAATCTTACCGGCATGACCATAAGGTTTGCTAATTGCCACATCTGTTTAACATCTGTCAGAGGCTTCCCACATGTTGCCAGCAATATTACAACACAGTACATTACCACGAATTTTATTGTTTTCAAATGTTATTTATTTGTCATAGACATTACTACAGCTAATGATGTCTATTTATGTTATACCACTAATTATTTTCTGTTTTTTTAGAAATCTCTATTTAATCTACTTTCTCAGTTTGGATTATGCCTTTCTTTCCTGCCCCCCATCCCATGACCCCTGGCTTCCTGTAACCTCCCTGACAACCCCTTCATGTTAATGATACTAATTCTTCCTCATCCAGAGTCATAAATATCCTAATGTGTTTGTAGAATTGAAAAAAAAAAAGTTTGCAAAATGTCTTCATTTCTTAATGGCACTGCTGAATTCTTTCACTAAATCTGTAGGCTGACTCCATGTTAGTGATGATAAATGTACAAATATATCACTGTTTAGGCTGCCTTTACGGAGGCAGAGTGAGTCTTGCTGTTTTTTTAAATTATTTTTATATCTCACCTGGTTCCTCACTACAGTGCCTTTTTTTTTTAAGCACAGCAAACCACGACATCTATTAAGCAGAAAGTAGAGATTGACAAACTGCAGACTGAGCGAAGTACGCATGACCTGATTTAAAATGAATTGATAGGTGTCACTGATCTCTGTTACACATAGCATATGTGAATGCCATATGATGTATTATTTATCCGTAGTAGATGCCTTTTCGTTTCATTAATAAACCTGTATATCAGAGATATACAGTACCAATGATTAGTGTGAGGCAGTACAAAACGACATGGTATTTGCCCGCCATTGCTCAATTATTTTCCTCATTTTTTCCCTGTGTCTTTGCATGAATTATTAAGACCTTGGCTGTTTATTTAAGAATCTAATTTTAGTGCATGTGTCCAACTGAATTCTGTTTTCTCCTCTAATGAAGGAAAATAGTGTGAGAATTTCCAATCTTGGTCTCTGATTTTAGATATGCAATGCACAATGCAAGTCGTAAAGGTCACTCTGCTTTTGAACCATATAGTATAGACATTTGATGGGCCTAAAAATCCATTTTGGTTACGCATCACATCTTGCCAGCAAATTAAAGCAGAGCTGCTTGGTTAAGTCAAGCACAATTTGCATTCGCTTAGAGAGAAAGAAATTAAAGGAGCAAGGATCTGATTTGAGCAACCCTACAGAAAAGCTCTTCTGTGAAAGGAAGGTAGGTGATTGGAGATAACTTCTTGAAGTTGCTGTGAGTGACCGTTGTTCATATTGTGATGTCTAACGTTGCCCATCCTAGTCACCACGTTTGGATAACTCTGGTTTTCACGTCTAGTAATGCACATTCATTTACAACCAAATCATGCCACAACCTGCATAGAGATCTTTGAGATTGCTTATTGAGAGAGTAGATAGAGATGACCTTACACATAAAATTTGCTTTGCTTTTCTAAATATGAACTGAAGGATAACATTTTGTTATGGATTAAAAGTGATTGAAGATTATATATAGATGTATAGTTGGGGGGGTTTCTTAGATTTTTTTTTTTCATTAAATGACTTTTTCAAAGATGAGTCTGAGACCAAGTTTCTTTAGCTTGTTTGTTCAAGATCTAGTGGAAGGAAAATGATAAGTTTTCAATGTCCACATTGCTTTGAGAGAGTCTGTTAAGAAATCTCACATGGTGTAAATCAAGCAGTGTCTGGAAGCATACAGTCCTGCCACAGTCAAATTTAAATTAACTAGGGAAATGCAACGTGGCAAAATGAAAAAACTCACCATGCATATCAAAAACACCTTTTTCAGAACCAGGCACACTCCTTCATAGCTAGTGGGAGTTTAAATAAATTCAAACTTTTTTAGGGCAGTTTGGCAATAGCTTTCAAAATGTATAATACTGTTCCATTTGACCCCAATGTTCTTCTGATAGGAACACACGCACTATAGATATTCTTGCACAGGAGTACAAAGTTAAATGTACAAAATCAATTTTGCAAAGTTGTTTGTAAAATTAAAGATTTTTAAATAGAAAACTGGAAACACTTCAAGGTTGATCAATAGGGGAATATTTGCACAAATCATGCTTGATCCATTGTTTGTAACAGAAGAATATTGGAAGTAATATAAATGATTATTATTAGGAGAGTAGACAAATGATGGGTTCATATAATGAGACACCGCACAACCATTAAAAATAATAAAGAAAATCTATGGTACTAATATGGAAAGATGTACTAGATGATAAGTAAAAAACAAGCTATGCATAATATGGCCAGTGAGTGTGTGTATTTGTGGATGTAAGGTGTGTTGGATATTTAAAGCTTTACACATTCACTAGAATGTACATCCCCAGAACGGAAGGGATTTGGCCTGTCTTGTTCACCAACATATTGCTTACATCGCTGTATCAGTGCCTGGCACAAAATAGAGACTCAATAATTGCTTGTTAAATGAATAAATGAACTCTCATATGCTAGTACAAGCATAAAGGTCTGCATTAAAGATATGGAAGGATACAAACCAAATGTATAAAAGATAAGGCACAGGATTAAAGGAGACAAGCTAGGGAAGGTTGTGTTGATTCTCTACACTGTTGGAGTATTTTTAGAATTGAGTGTTTTTCAAAAGGCTTTATCAGAAAAAGAAAATTAAAAGGCTTTCAAAATATAATAAAACCGAAAAAGGGACAGCCATGTTGTGGCTCCCATTTGCATTTTTGTATGACTGTAGGATCTGTCACAAAGATCACAGTCTCTTCCGTCATGCCCCATTTCCCCCTTCCAGTTAGAAAAGAGGGCGGGTGAGGACATGATGGGCAGCATTTACAAGGAATAAGATGCTCTTCTAAAGTTCCTGTGATGCACATTTGGGGGGCTGACCTCAGCTCTGTGGATGCTGACCTTGTGAAATACTCAACAGGAAAAGACTTAAACAAAGCCATCAAGGACAGCTCAATCAAGGTGTCCGACTGTCTGGAGCAGCAGTGAAGAGAGAGGGGGATGGATGGACATGTTAAAAATTAATAGAAAGTATATTAAAGGACCTCGGGTTTAAAATGGTGGGTTGAATTCACCGGTTTATCTTCTCTTCTTCTCAAAACCATGCTAAAATGATGGTAAAGGGATTAAAGAGTTATAAACTCCACAAGGACAAAGAGAGTGGGAGAACAGACAATGACAGGAGAGAAATGTCAGCCAAATTTTTTTTTTTTTTTTTTTTTTCCCGGTACGCGGGCCTCTCACTCTTGTGGCCTCTCTCCAGACGCGCAGGCTCAGTGGCCATGGCTCACGGGCCCAGCCGCTCTGCCGCATGTGGGATCTTCCCGGACCGGGGCATGAACCCGTGTCCCCTGCATCGGCAGGCGGACTCTCAACCACTGCGCCACCAGGGAAGCCCGAGCCAAATTTTTAAAGATGGAAAATGAATGAACAAGTGGTAAGTGACTAGGTCCCAGTACTTTCCCATTAGCCCAAGACTGGATGGTGGGAAGGCATCGTGAAGCCAGTTCAGCTCCAGCACCTGGAGAACTTTGAGACTGGGAGGCACCAGTTACTTCTGAAGGCAGAAGTGCAGGCTTGGAGTGAAATCAGGAAAACTCTAAAGATTTCCTCCCCCACCTTCCTCCTACAGAAATGAAAGTTACTAAGGGCATGAGTTTAAAGACTCTGGAGGGAAGGACACCCAGCACAAAGGAGGCTGAGAGTGACAGCCCTTTATGATACAAGCAGGCATACTGACAAAGACCCTCACCATCCTGTCTCTGCTCAGCTCCCAGTCTGGGCTACCAGGTCAGCACTCACCTCCCTCCCAAGTGAGAGGCTCACTGTTTCCTCTCTGAAAAAAACTCACCTAAGAGAAAGGAAAACTACAGATACTGACATCCTGGGGGATTTCCGTGCAACAGGCAAGTCACAGCCCATTGCTCCCACTCAGAGGCCCACCTGTCAGCAGTCATCCCAGACGTAAAGCATTGAGTGTGCTTTTAGTGCCTCACTTCAAAATACAGATGGACATCCAAGCATCACATGTATTTGAGAAAAACCTCAAAGATAAAATTCAGAGATGAAGACATGGGGAAAAGGAGGAACGCTAAGGAAATAGAGACTGTGTAATGTGCAAGAAAAAAATGTCAGAAATACTGAAATATCTTCAGAGTGTTAAAGCATTCATAAATAAAATGCATACAACGATAAATAGCTTTTGGAAATTAAAAGAGTGTAACATTTAAAAATTCAAACGATAGTTTGGAAGACGATGGTGAGAATTCTCCCAGAAAGTAGAACTAAGGAAAAAGAGGTAGACAATAGAGAGAAAATATTAAGAAGAAAATTAAAGATACAATATCCAAATAATAGAAGTTTTATAAAACAATACTAAAAATTAGGAGTGAAAAGGGGGAAATAACAAGAAAGTTTGGAACCCATTAGTTACCCAGCTCAGTAAGTGAGAAAAGTCCACACCAAGTGATATCATAAAATTTCAAATCCTGAAAACTTCCCAGAGAGACAGAGATTAGAAAAGCATCATCACACATCACAACAGCCATGCTGAAAACTGGAAGACAATACATTTCTTCAAAATGCTAATGCAAAAGTATTTCTTACCAAGAATTCCGTAACCAGCCAAATTGTTACTCAAGAATAAAAATATTTTCAAACTTGCAATCTCTCAAAAATTGAAATCTCAGATCCCCTTTCTTTAGAAAAAGGGGGACTTTTTTCTTTTTCTCCAGATAAAGGGGGTACGTCTGTCTGAGAATGAAGGCAACCCAGAGGAAAAGAGAAAGGGCAGTGGGGAGGGAAGATGGAATCTCACCATCATCATTTGAGCCCTGAACCCAAAAGTGACGAGGAGTGTGGGTGTGTCACCTGCACCGCAGTTTTTGGTTCATTCTGACTAATGCAATCCCTGCTAGTTAGAGCCCATCCCTTTCTACCTCATCCATGAGTTTTTCTGAATTGTGCCAACCAATATGGATCTCTCTTCTTCCTGATCATGAATCATTTTAGCTTATGATATTAAACCAGTAAGACACTTTATTTCTAAGGCATTACTTCCTTAGCATGTAGGTATTATGTTTCTCTCCTACATATAAGCCTGTCTTTCCAAATGGGTTAAAGCTACTCTTAGACTGAAATGGTGAGTTCCTGGTTCCACCTCCCCCTCACACCCAATGGGCCACCAAGTTGATTCCACTTCACCTCCTTTCTCCTCCCACCTTCTTTCACCTAAATTCCTACTGACCTCCTTGCTTTCAATTTCCCTCCTCTAGAATCAGTCCTCCACACAGCTGCCCAGCCATTCTAAAATGCCAATTGGATCATGACCCTTCTTCCTGTTTGAAACACCTTAATTGCTCTCAATGGCAGCAGAATAAAATCCAACATCCTTAACACATCATGCAAGATCTAGCCCCCAACTATCCGCCTCCCCCTCCCACGTGAGTCATCTGAAACCACTTAGAGCTACTTCATACCCTTATGACTTTGCAAACCCTGTACCCTCAGCCTGGCATGTCCACCCCTGACAAGTTCTCACACATCCTGCGAGAAACAGCACAGATAAGTCCTGCTCTCTGGAATGTCCCCTAGTCCTTCCCTCCCTGTTTAGATTGCCTGCTCCCTCCACTAACACCTGTCCTCTATTAGAGCACTTACCATATCTTTTACCTCTTGTGACATGTTGGCTTCCCACACTAGGTGATGAGTTCATTTCTGTGCCCCAAAATTGAGACAGGCTCTGTCCTTGGTAGATAATAAATATTTAGTGACGGATCAATGAATTCTCCTCTAGAACCCACTTCCTAGCACTTTTGTGGAAATACACCTCAATAGATATCTAGTAAAATAAATGGAAGTTTCTTTACTCTCTGTAGGGTGCTTTTGTTGGCTTTGTCTGGCCCACCGTATTACCCATCATCTCGGTGCTGGTGCTAGAATGATGGTTTTTTTTTTTTTTAAGGAAACTATCTCTTGGCCTCTGCCACCTCTCCCTTGTCTTACCAGCTCATGAAAGCTGACTGTTAAATTTTTAGCAACCTTCTAAGCCATTTGAGACTGTGCAGGTAGTCTGCAATCAGGCATGGTGGGAGTATTTGCACATAGAAATGTCCCCTGCCCCATCCCCAGAGCCAGTTACTAAATATTTACCAGATTTCAGCCCATGTGGTTTGACGGGAGTTGACCCCACCCACAGCCCACCCAAGGTGGATACTTGGCCAAAGCCTGGCCACTCAGTGTGGGCCAAGCCTCCCAGGGCCACAGTGATTGGTTCACAGAGGGACAGGTTATTTTTGCCTGACCAATGAGAATCTCTCCTGAGCTGTTGCTCGGACTACTCAAGAGAGGTGCTCCAGGCACTGAGATGGGCATCTCTACAGAGGACAAATAATCCCCGAACTTCTGGGCTGCCAGGAAGGGAAAACCTGTCCGAGAATGAAGCCAACGTGGGGCCGGCGTTGGAGGCGGGGGAGCGAGGGAGGTGAAACTAAGTCCTGACATAACCATTTGAGACCTGGATCCAGCAATGACTCAGCCGGTTTTCGTTCCTACACATTCCAGTTTTCTGAGTCAGTAGAGCCCCTTTTTTCCTTTGGGGGGTTTGGGTTTTTTTTTTTTTTGTCACTTGCCATTGAACATATCCTGCCTGACGTATAGTCTATCCCACCAGGTCGTGTGAATTCTCCTGTAATGTGGAAGGCACCTCTTCAGGCGGTTACCTTGCTCCAGTCAATGACCTTGCGCTGGGAACTGCCCCTAGACATGGACCAGGGCCCCCAGCAGCAGTCTACACACCATGGCCTGCCTCTCCTGGCCACAACTGAACCTCTTCCTCCCCTGTATTTGCAGGTTTCAGCGGGAGATGTCTTCGAGTTAAACCACATTATTGGGAGCACTTGAGAGAAAAGAGCCACAGCCTTCACTAAGTCCCAAGCTGCCCAGTGGCTGCCCTGCCCATGGCTGCTTACTTGATTTTATGAGAAAGCCCAATAAATTCCTTATTTCAGCTTAAGTTACTCAGACCTGCTTTCTATTAACTGCACTTAAAAGAATCTTAACGCAACCTTTCCCAAAAGGTAGTTCATGAACAGCTGGGGTACAGGACAGTTTTAAGTAGCATAGAGATGTCTACTTCTAACATTGTGGATTTATTTTATGTATATTCAGAAAAATAAAACTAACACATCTAAAGTGATTCCATGGATACCATTACTTAGGATGAAGCTGAAACAGGTTTTTTTTTTTTAATTTGTCAATTTCAAGAACACATTCAATAAATATACTCATCAGGGTTCTTGGCGACAAGTAACAGACCAAATCTGGTTAACTTAGCAGAAATTAATTTGTTGGCAGGAAATCAGGAAGTCCCCCAAAAGAGAAGAAGGCTGGAAAAATGAGCAGGAGCCAAGCAAGGGAAGTTGTGTCAGAGGAACCACTTCAAGGTCATTCCAGAGGGACCTTAACTCTTGTTAATACCCAGTTACCCAAGTAGCATGGCCACTGCTGCTACTGGATATTTCTGCCATTGAGCTCACAACACTGTCCCAACGCCTTTGCTACAAATACTAAGTAAAGTACCTCTATGTCCCTCAAGGTTTAAGTGCAACAGGGTATGATGTGAGCCAAGCCAAGATGCCAGCCCTGTACCCCAGTGGGGAGAGAGAGGGAGTACTTGCCAGTGGGTCTCAAATGTGGCTGCTCAGTGGAACCACCTGGGGAGCTTTACACAATGCTGTAACCTGGTCCCACCCCACAGGTTCAGACTGTACTGGTCTGGAGTACAGCCTGGGCATCAGAGCTTTTGAAGCTGTCCAGGAGGTTCTATTGGTCAGCCTAGGTTGAAAAGCACTAGGCTAGGCCGCCTAGCTTTCATAGTGGGCAGTTTTATTCACTGAAGGGAGCTCGGCCTTATCTGAACTTCTTTCCTACATTCCACAATTGATTTCCTTACTCTCCTTATGTGCTCTAGTGCTAATGCTGTTTTCAGCTCTTTCAATTATGCGATTTCCTTATCTTTATACTACTGAGAATACCTTACAAGATTTCTTAAACAGCAACTAAATTTATCTGCCTGTCATTTTGTTTTCATTATCCATGATAGCAATCTCTCGAATAGCTTACGAGATCATATCAAGTGATTGGTTTTAAACAAACAAACAGAAATCCGCAGAGTCAACATTTGTCCCAAGGTGTATAGGATGCTTGTTGCTTCGATGGCTTTGGAGTGATCTGCATCTGATGTGGGCGTTCACCCTGGCCCACAGAGGCTTCTCTCCTGAGCCTGTGGATGTTTGTTCTTATCTACTGTTCCCCTTATCACAGACGCTGGCATACTGTTGTCTGGAGTGTGTTGCTGTGGCCCAAGTTTTGCTCCATAATGAAAGCAATAATTCTGAAAGCATGCCAAAGGCATAAAGACACATGGTAATTGTCAGAAGTTCTTCATTTTGAACGTGAATTGCTCATCGTGGTTGACAGTTGATGGCTTTTAGCTGTAGAATGCCTGTAAAAATAAGAATTTTAACAACCTAACTTCTGGCTTGCTTTCAGGTGAGCTTATCAACAAAGGAGGTCTGGATCCATGGAACACATGAGGAGATCAAACTCAAAGCTGCGTTGAACCCCCATGATTACCCACTTGGCTACCTGGGTACAGTGTTCATGCGTTTCTACTTGCCACCATCTGCCCCAGAGTTAAACTCGTATGATGCAGCTAGCCAGGCTTCTCTGACTCCTCTAACCCAGGGTTTCTCCACCTCGGAATTCCTGACGTTTGGGGCCAGATAATTACTTGTCGTGGGGACTGCCCTGGGCGTTGCAGGATGTTTAGCAGCATCCCTGGCCTCTCTTGGTCCACAAGATGCCAAGAGCGCATACCTCTCCCCAAGCTGTGACGACCAAAAACACCTCCCGCCATTGCCAAATGTGCCCTGGGCAGGGAGCAAAATCACTCTCATTTGAAAACCACTGTTCCAGTTCTTGCTGAATATTAGGTTTACCCTTGACGCCATCCCAATGGAATCAGAAGCTTTGGGCATGGACCCCAGGCGCCAGCACTGGAAAAGCTACCCAGGGGTTCTAAAGCACAGCCTGGGTTGAGAATGTCCATCCTAAAGCAGCTAGTCTAATATTGCTGTGGAGCTTCTTAAAGTCCTCAAATATTTTTATAATCGGACCCTCCACTTAGCGACACATGAGCAACTGCTACGTAGAAACAATATTAGCTATAATGTCAAGTACCGTCTCATGGAATTTGCAATTTAATGAGGTCATGAGAGTGCGAGGGAAATAAATTGTTTTTCACGTGTGAGTACATATGGAAAAATACCTAGAAAGGAAACCTAAAAGGAATGAGAGAAATGAGTGCTGATCTGTGAAAGGAGGGCAGGGGAAGTTAATAGACAGGTTGGACCCCGGGGAGCTCAGCAGGGGTGAATATGCCCAAGAGCCCTGAGAGGGCAGGAGAGGCATAGGGCATTTTGATGTTTTGAAGATCCTGGTGTATTTTTAAATGTAGGGGGTTACAAAAACTATATGTTCAGCATTTACCTTTTTTTAAATATCAGCTTTATTATAATTCACACACCATAAAATTCTACATTTCAGTGTACAATCCAGTGATTTTTAGTATATTCATAAAATTGTGCAGTCACCACCACCATCAAATTTCAAAATATCTTCATCACCCCAGAAAGAAACTTCATACCCATTAGTAGTCACCCTCCCTCATTCACTGCTACTCCCCAGACCCTGGCAACCAATAATCCACTTTCTGTCTCTGTAGATTTGCCTATTCTGGACATTTCATATCAACAGAATCATATAATATATGGCCACTTGTGTCTGGCTACCTAGACAGCATCTAAAAACAAAACAAAGCAAAATGAAAGGGAAAACAAAACCTTCCTCCCAAGAGGCAGTTTAACCTGGAGCCCAAGAGATAGACTTTGGCACCAGACAAAACTCAGATTAAATCAAGTCCTAACCCTCTAGCTGTTTGATCTTGGGCAGACAGCTTTGGTCAACCACCTAAAAGCATTCCCAACACCCTTCTCAGCATGTGGAATCCTAGTTCCCCAACCAGGGATCGAACCTGGGCCCCCTGCAGTGGAAGCACGGAATCTTAACCACTGGACTGCCAGGGAAGTCCCTAAAAATCGAGTTGTTTGCTTTTTTTTTTTTTTTTCTAACACCCTTCTCAACGCCCAACTCTTACCATAGAGACTGGAAAGGCTAAATGGGCATTGTCCCAAGTCCTCCAGTTTTACCAAAAAGAGAAAATGGGAAGTCTCAGACAACTCCTAGTAAGGATATTTCCTTCTGTGATTAGAGAGAGATGTACCAGAAGAAAACACTGTGTCATTTGTCCTCCACCCCTTTCTTCCTTTGAAGGATGTGTGAAGGCAGGAAACTTGGACAGTGGCTGCCATATTGTGACCATGAGGGAAAGACCAAGAAGATCACAGAAATGCCAGCCCAGATTCTGATGTGTTGCTACTGAACCAGTACCAGCAACTGCCTTCTCACTGATTTGTTATGCCCCAAAAATAAGCCCTTGTATGTCTAAGCTACTGTTAACTTGGGTTTTGGTTACTGGAAGCATCAACTATCCCAAACTGGAACAGAAAGTTATTTCATTTCTATGCGTAATTTCACATGTTGGTGGGCAGAGCTTCCTCACTTATGTCCCAAGAACCATTACCATTTGTTGAAAATAAGGAGTAGTTTCCTTTTGGGAGTGTCTCTTCCCTTTGGGGAAGCTCATGGGACTTCCATCCTGTTCTCCTTTTGGTAAGATATGAGCCTGTTAGTCAACATACACTCATCAGAAACCCCTCCCTGAAATTTGATTTTTGAAATGGAAAATTATTGGAGTTCATTCTTTCCAGTGGGAGCACAATGACTAATGAGTCTGTTTCCACCACAGGGCTGTTCCTGTATTTACCCATGCATGCGTTCATCCATGCACTCTGAAAAAAATTTATTGAACACCTAATATGTGCAGTGTGAGGACATGGAATTGAAAAAAACAGACAAATTCAAGTAGCTTATATCCTAAGAGGGAGTTAGACTATAAACACATCTGTGTCTTATATAACATCACGTGGTGATGAGGCTATGAAGAAAAATAAAGTAGGCTGAAGGGGATAGATTGTGAGAGAGATGAGGAAAACATGGCTTCTATTTTAGAGGGCAATCAGAGGAAACTTTTTTGAACAGAGAGGCTCTGCAAAAGTGTTCCAGGCAGAAGGCAGAGCAAGTGCAAAGGCCCTGAGGCAGGAGGCTGCTTGGTATGCTTGAGGAACAGAGAGGAGGAAGTCAATGTGGCTGGAGCAGAGGGATGGAATGGAAATATGGTGGATGAGAAGGCAGGAGAGGTGTCAGGAACTGGATCAAGTCAGCTCAAGCCACTTACTAAGACGTGAGGCAACCATTTTAACTTAATCCTTCTGGCTGCTGAGTGGAATGTAGACTGAGGGAGAAGACAGGGAGACCAGCGAGGAGGTGATGGTAGTACTTCAGGTGAGAAATGATACTGCCTAGAACCAGGGTTGTAACTGTGGGGTGAATAGGAAGTAATCACATTCCATATATATTTAGAAAGTAGAGCTAACCAGGTTTACCGAAAGACTGGATGTGAAGCGTGAGAGAAATAGGAGAGTCAAGTACAATTGCAACACGCTGGCCTGAGGAGCCATTTACTGAGGTGGAGGACCACGAGAAGGATCAGGTTTTTGGTAGACGGGGTGATGTCAGACGTTGTGATGGCCGTCATTACTGTGGGTCTGCTGCGTAACTCTCTGGGACTCCCTCTCGGAAAGTCTGGTCCCTCAACCTTCCCACTGATTCAGGGCTCCCGCTATCCTTCCAGTAATTTGGCTTAAATTAACCAGAGTTAGTTTCTATTATTTGCAACCAAAACCCTGTAATCGATAAAAGGGGCTCACTTGGCTCTTAAGTGTCAGCACAGGACCCTAACCACCATTCTTACTGTGGGAAAAACGTGTTCTGAGCAACAACCAACAAATTCACAAATGAACTTTCGGACGCCACCCATCTCTCCACGGGAGGCTGACTTTTCCTCTCTGGCATCTCTCCTCAGAGAGACAGCTTCTGCCAGTACAAGGTGGGGAAGTGTCAAATACTATTAAAACCTGATTGCTAATTCAAATGCTATTGTGCTTGATATGCTTGTCATGTAAAAGTGCACAATGTAGCTTAATAAAATTGATAGAACTCCCTTTGAAGATATTTTTGTCACAGAGGCACTCAATAAAACTGTTTCCTTCAGGCTCTTCTGCCTCTTCGATATTTTGCTAGTGACACATTTTAGTGAACTAGTCCAGGGCCTAGCAAAGCATGTTTTGCAAAGAATGTTGGAGGGGAAGGAGTACTCAGATTTTTCTTTTTTTTTTTTTAATAAATTCATTTATTTATTTTTAGTTTTGGCTGTGTCGAGTCTTCGTTGCTGCACACGGGCTTTCTTTAGTTGCAGTGAGCGGGGGCTACTCTTCGTTGCAGTGCATGGCTTCTCGTTGCGGTGGGTTCTCTTGTTGTGGAGCATGGGCTCTAAGCGCGGGCTTCAGTAGTTGTGGCACGCGGGCTCAGTAGTTGTGGCACAGGGGCTTAGTTGCACCGTGGCATGTAAGATCTTCCCGGACCAGGGATCGAACTCGTGTCCCCTGCACTGGCAGGCAGATGCTTAATCACTGCACCACCAAGGAAGCCCTCAGATTTTTCTTTTTATTTCTTGTAATTAGGAAGCCCTCTATCAACTGCCTAATAATACAGTTCATCTGGTCACTGGGAAACCATATCAAAGCTGTTTTGCTTCAGAGTCGTGTGCAATCCAATAAATAACCCACAGAGGTTGCTGTCACTAACTCAAAAATAGCTAACTGTAAATACTAAGTCCATTAATCTGTTCAAGGAAATGTTACTTTTCTTCTTGCCTATGTCCAGCAAGTGTTTTCGGCCTGGGACCCAAGAGAATCACAGATTTGCGTTCACTAACAAGATGGTGGACCTTAACTCCCAGCTTTGGACACAGCCAGCATGGAACAGAAGTAGGTAAGTGATTCCTTAGTGGTAAACTGACCAGCCTTGGAGGGATACTGACCTGAGTTCAAAGCTGGGTGGTCTTGGACAAATTATACCATCCTGAAGCTCAAGCTTCACATCTGTAAAACGGGGACGGTATACTCTTGAGTGAGTGGTAGTACTCTTTTGCGTGTAATGGGAAATTCCATTCAAATGGGTTTAAGAAAGAAAAAGGAGATTAACTCACTTCAGTATTTGAAAATATTGAAGCTAGAGCTGGCTTCTAACCCAGCCACATTTGGAAGCTCAAAAATCTCATCAAGACCTGGTGACTCTGTTTCTTGTCTCCGTTTTCCCCTATGTCAGCTTCACACTCAGGCTGACCAGCTCCATATGGGAGCAGGATGGCGGCCAGGTGCTCCTGGCTTACATATTTTTCTAATGAAAAATAGAACACCCCTCTCCAGCCATTTGACCGTTGGCCCAAATTGTGTCATGTGCCCATCCCTAAGCCTATCCCTAAATCAGCAATGCTCTGGTTATCCACATGCCCATGATGGAGCCATAATGGTGTCAACAGTACTCAAATGACATGGACAGACTGTGGGGAAGACATTGTTTCCCCAGAGGGAAATTGTGTGCTGTTACCAGGACATGGAAGAAGGCATGCTGGATAGAAAATGTCTGGTACCAATATCCACTTTATTAGGACTGTTGAGCATTCAATAAGACAATATTGGTCTAACACCTGTGTCAATTAAGAATTCTTTTGGTTCGGGGGTGATAAAAATGTTTTGGAACTAGATAGAGGTGGTAGTTGCACAACACTGTGAATGTGCTAAATGTCACTGAATTGAATTCAGTTTAAAATGGTTAATTTTATGTTATGTAAATCCCTCAGTTTTTTAAAAGAATACTTTTGGCTGCAAATAAAAGAAAACCCTGAGCCACTGGCCTAAAAAGTAGAGATTTATTTGTCTTATACAACAGGAAGTCTGAAGGTTTATAGGCGAGGGCTGGTCAGTGAAGCCCTCAGACCTTTCCTTCTTTCTGCTCCATCACCCTCAGCATAAGGCATTTATCCCCATGGTCACAAGATGGCTGCTTCTCTTCCAGCCATCACATCTGTATTCCAGATGGGAAGAATAATAAAGGCAAAAGGACAACAGGGGGAAGGTAGGAAGGGACTGCACATGTATCAGGAAACTGAAGCTTGACAGAAAGACCAGCTCAGTCTTCCTGACTAGAACTGTGGTAGATGGCTACCCCTGGTTGCCAGGGAGACGGTGGAAGAGCACTTTTTTTATCTGGACACATTGCGTGCTTAAACAAAGTTGGGGTTCTGCTAACAAGGAGGAAAAGAGAACAGATATTAGATAGACAACTAGCATTGTCTTCCATGTGCCTGCAACAAAGTAGGACTTCAACAGAGGCCAGTGGAGGTAGAAGGAGCAGGTGTGGTATTGAAATTCTGAAAACAAAAGATACAGTCCTCCTTGTCATTACCTCCTAAATCTTACTGATTTTTCAGGTGTGAGTTTAAATAGGTTTATTTTTAGTCTTAAATACAAGCTGATTGAATGGGGGAAAATGAAAAGGTAAGTGAAAGAGACCAATAATCCTCTTATACCAATCACTTGCCTTTTTTCTTGTCTTTTCTTTTCTTTTTTTAGTTTTCATTTTAATGAACTGCATCTGAAACAGCGACCCTAACAAAATCTGGGACACAGGTTTACCAGATTCCAGATTTACTGCCTTCAAGTCCCCCCAAAGAATCATTATTTGTAAACACTTTATTTTTCAATCCTGATACCTCCCTGTGACTCGTGTGTTCCCACAGTAAATTAACGTACTGAGAATGACTTCTCACTCAAGGTACAATGGAAACATGAGAAATGGGTTTTAATAAAGAGGGTTTGAAGAGGGCGTCTGAGGGATAGCAGAGGAGGGACTTGGGTTACATCCAAACATTGAAAGGACAGCAGAGAACACATGAGAATCCCAGCCGTTTCTCTCATCGTGGAACTTGTACCGCTTGATTGTCAATGTTTAGCTAACTATAAAAGATGGTTGCTGTACGACTAGATGTCATTTACATAAAGTAAGAATTACACTCAATATGAACAGAAACTTCATTTTCTAATAGAAACATTTCAGCTTTTTCTCATGAAAAATAATTATTGTGTATTTTTGAAAGTCAAATAATAAAGAAAAACTAAAGATCCTCCTCATAGTCCCAACCCACAGGGAGAACTACTGATCAAACATCCATCTCAGGCTTATTTGTGTATCTATTTCCACAAACATACACACATTTTCAAAGCAAAAATGGAATCACACGATGATGCTGGGCAGGGAACATTTATTTTCTGTGTCTCACATTTCCCTAAAGAGGGACCACAATCACAGTGACACTCCTGCTCCCACCCCACAGAGGAGTGAGTTACTTGATAGATGGGTGATAGCCATTGGTCCGCATTGCTCAGGTGGACGGGCTAACATATTAAAAGGCTAATTGCAACTTGCTCCCTTTCCTCTCTGTCCCAGAACCATGCAATCTTTGAGGCAACAATCTTTGACAAACATAGCTTTTCCCTGGGTGGGCTGTGCCCAGGTGGACGCACTCCTAAAAACATCCTCTAAAAAAATTTTTATCAGAACTAAAGCTGACGTTTTTATCCCCATCTATCTGAATTTCCTCTGTACCCATCTAATTATTTCCCTAGGTAAATTTCTAAAAGTGAAACTGCTGGATCAAGGCACATGGCCATATAAAGTTAGTGAATTACTTAGCTAGTTATTGCAGGTTTCTTTCCAAAACGTTTACATTGACGGAACGCAAATGTCTATTTTTCCACATCTTTATCAGCACCGAGCATTTAAAAAATCTTTTCCAGCTCTCTGAAATAAAAATAATGTTGGATTTTATTTGCAATTTTGTTATTACTGAGGCTGCATAATTTTTCATGTGCTTAATACATTCTTTTCTGAATTGTCTGAGAAATTAAATTTTATTATTATATAGCCAAGTCCTAATAGACATTTGTTCAGTGTCAAATTACGTCACAAATACCTCATGAAGCCTCGTCTCCCACCACTCTCAAACCACTCATCCTAAAGTCAGCATTCAGAGTTGCAGTAGGAACCATCTCTGGCTGTTTTGAGTGGGAAATGATATTTTGTGGTCAGAGAATCTTCATGAGAGACTGAGAACCAGGCTTGGAGGCAGCTCAGCCAGGAAGAATGCCCACAATGCCACTGCAGAACTGCTCCAGGGGGACACTGATGTCCCCTTGCAGACTCAGACCCTGCAGCTTGCACCACCTGCATCACCCTGTATGCTCTGGACAGCAGTCCTAACGTCCCTGCAGCTGCTGCCTCCAGAGCCTGGATGGGGCTCCCACTCCAATCACCAGAATGCATTCCACATGGTGCCTGCTTTGTCTCCCTGGCAGGACCTCAGGATCTGCAGTGGCTGTCTGACTGTGGCTGTACAGAGGTGCCAGGGAGGCTGGGAAGGTGAGCCTTCGACGGTAGGTGACAGTTCGTACAACGTGGAGAATCTCCCGTGCCTAGGAAGGATGCAAAAAGGGTTTGAGCTGCCAGAAAAATGGAGAGTGTCTGCCACAGTTCTTGAGGACCTGATCCACATGTAACGGTACCTTTGGAACTTCAGAAGTTTCCATCTGTTCCATCTAAGTCAGGCAATTCAGAGTCACTCCCATCCCCCATTACACCTATTATCCCATTTTTATACATGCCGATACCTCTCCCTGGGATGCCGTCTCTTTCTTCTGCCTGTCAAAACCCTGCTGGTCCAGGCTACACTCCATTAAAAATCACACTTAAAATGTATTGCAGGATCTGAAGTTTCAAACTGTCTCATGAGAAAAAAATCAACTTGTCTTCCGCTTCTTTCTTGCTACATTTAGAGGAAGACATTTGGCCCGTTCTTCTGGGGAGGATAACTTTCTCCAGGATGGAAGACAAACACCATAAAGAGAGGTACCTATCCTCCTGATGCTTATGTTATCTTTTTTAAGTTGGCTTAATGAGCAAACAGAAACTTCTTCCTTAACCTGGAAAGCCTGGAATCCTCCCAGCTATCCCTTACCACCATTCCTGCACAAGAATGATGGAGCCCTGTGGAGAAGAATCCCCTAACGGTGTGGATTGACATCTCGACAAGTGTAGAAGGATGTAACATGTTTTGATGGGTACATTCCACTTTTTTGACTTTCTCTTCACTACAATGGATGGTGCCTTCTGGAAATGGTGATCAGCCACTTGTATATCCCAGAGGCTGAGCCTGAGGAAGGAGTATCTAGTTTCATAGTGTTCACAATTGGAGCTCCTTTTAACAGGCAATCAATCAGGCCCTTCCCAGATGCTCTCAGGGTAGCGGGTGGGGGGGGCGGGGGGGCCTCTGCATCCGCTCTTGTCAGCTGAGTCAGTCTCACTAAGGACCCCAACAGCTGCGATGAGTGCCCCCCCATTACAAAATATGCATTGGAAAAAAATACCCAAAAGAACTATGTCAAAATTATAGCAGTGTTTGCCTTTGGGAGGGCAAATGAATAGGATTTCTTAAAGTGTTTTCTGTTTTCTAAATTTTCTACTAGATGAATGCATGTCATTTTCAAACAATAGTTCATCCACTCCAACTACTCCCCACCCTGCCCTTCATCATCACGGGTGAAAGGTCTGCCCATCTCTCAAGACCCATCAGGGATGCCACCTCCTTCAGGAGCCTCCACAGCTGGGTGATTCCCTCTCTCTCTCTCTCTCTCTCTCTCTCTCTCTCTCTCTCTCTCTCTCTCTCTCTCTCTGGCCTGCTCCACTGTCTCGCACTCTTCTGGCTAGGATTAGATTTAGCTGGATTCTCAATTTACCCTGCCTGCTAGCTGCCCTCTGTGAGCACAGACTCTATTTAACTTATTTTTTTTTTAATTTAAAGCCATGACTGGCACAGCAGCTTACACAGATCAGGTACTTAACAAGTACTCAGAGTTGAATTCTCATTTTTTCTTTAATGAAGGTTTACCTCATCAAATTAATGGTCTCAAATGCCACTTCTCTCGGAGTAACTGAATCAGCTTGGGCGCAGTCATATCCTTGAGGAACCAGAGGCTGAGATTTTTCACAAAATCCACACATGGAGGCTTAGGGCTTTCCCAAGTTCTCACAAGCTTCAGGTGATCCTGGAGGACCGCTCCCCCACCAGAGATCCATTCAACAGACCCATCAACATGGGCACCAAAGATATATAAACAAAGGTGTCCCCTGCAGGGTTGTGTGAAATATTTTAAAAATTGGATTCAACCTTAATCTTTGAATATAAATGAAAGAACATCCACAGAGACCATGGAATATTCTCCAGTGGTTGTAAAGACTATGTTAGGTCTACACATAGTAAAATTAAAAGGTCACCAAGACACACTGTTAACTAGAAAAAGCAATATATCAATACATAGGCTATAATTACATAAGGTAGAAGTAATAAAAACTAACAGTTTATTATTTTTTAACATCTTTATTGGAGTATAATAGCTTTACAATGGTGTGTTTCTGCTTTATAACAAAGTGAATCAGCTATACATATGCATATGTCCCCATATCCCCTCTCTTACATCTCCCTCCCACCCTCCCTATCCCACCCCTCTAGGTGGACACAAAGCACCAGGCTTATCTCCCTGTGCTATGCGGCTGCTTCCCACTAGCTATTTTACATTTGGTAATGTATATATGTCCATGCCACTCTCTCACTTCCTCCCAGCTTACCCTTCCCCCTCTCCGTGTCCTCAAGTCCATTCTCTACATCTGCATCTTTAAAACTGTCCTGCCCCTAGGTTCTTCAGAACCCTTTTTTTTTTAGATTCCATATATATGTGTTAGCATACAGTATTTCTTTTTCTCTTTCTGACTTACTTCACTCTGTATGACAAATTGTAAGTCCATCTCCCTCACTACAAATAACTCAATTTCGTTTCTTTTTATGGCTGAGTAATATTCCATTGTATATATGTGCCACATCTTCTTTATTCATTCCAACAGTTTATTTTTAAAGTACAGATACACATAGGAAATGTCTGCAGTCTGTACATGTACATGTGAACGGTGATTACTTCTGAGGAAGGATGAGGATTTTCAGGAGGGGATAAAGAGGGACTATAATGTTTACCTCTATGTTAAAAATTATGTCATGAAATGATTATTGTTTGAATTTTTATGAAAACATGTTCCTACATTATATGTGTAGTTACAAAAATTAAAAAAGAATTGTAATTTCAGGACAAAGTTAGAATTCTCAAGCATATGCAGATGAAGTCTTTTGTAGAACACCATGGAAATCAATTTATAAAACTTTAAATAACTAAATTTTGCATGTCTGCATTATGTCAATATCATATTAAACTATAGCCTTAAACTGTAGCAGTTTAAGAAAAATGTAAAGCACTGAAACAACTTAAATTGAGAAACTCCTATTGATTAATTTACCTTTCTGAAAATCAGGAGGGAAAGTCATAATTTTTTTTTTTTTTTTTGGTGGTATGCGAGCCTCTCAATGTTGTGGCCTCTCCCTTTGCGGAGCACAGGCTCCGGAGGCGCAGGCTCAGCGGCCATGGGCTCACGGGCCCAGCCGCTCCGCGGCATGTGGGATCTTCCCGGACCGGGACACGAGCCCGTGTCCCCTGCATCGGTAGGCAGACTCTCAACCACTGAGCCACCAGGGAAGCCCCATAACTTATTTTTAATGGCAGCATACCTCAGTGTGGTTTCAAGAATACTAACATCTCATACAGCGTAGTTTGAGAAGCCCAAATCTAAAGAGAAAGGGAAAGAATTTAGAAGAATAGAAAAGTAAGCCATGATTATCAGAGAGCTAAGACAATACAAGCTAAACAGACTGAAATCCTGAAAAACAAATTAAAAGAATGTCCTGGAAAATTGGCTTAGATAACAAAAATCACTCTGGAAAAACCGGCAGAATCACCCACCTAGACCACACTGCCTCTCTTTGTCTTTTCACAAAGGATCTAAGCGGACGGTATTAATATTTACAATAAATTTTCTTTGTGCAGTAACATATATAGAGAAACAATAGTCAAAAGACCTATGGGATTACAGTAATTTAGACTTATGTCTTTGCTTCTATCGTACCATAATACCATGGGGATTTTTATACATATTGAAAGACTCAGGATCATGTTATACTTCTTAAAGTGGAATTTCACACATATAAGCTGAAAATAAAACAATGTCTGGGAGAAAATTTCATAACATGCTCAAGGAGAATTGTATCAGAATTCATAGCACTGTAGTCATTTTTTTTATTATTTTTACAAAAAGGAAGAGAATGTTAAATATGCAACTAAAGAGCGCCCTCTAGTGGGAGATAATGTTTATACAAAATACTCAGAATTTGACCTATTTTCCAGAAAATGTTGCAACTCAGATTTGCTATGGATAAAACAGACTATGCTTAGAATATATTGCTTCAAATCACAGTATTCTTTGTTAAAATCATTACATTTCACAATGCTTTTTCTCTTCAACTATTAAATGCAATTGGTTAGTCTAAAATATCTTTTTCTCAAAGCACATCAAGATTGGAAACAATCACTTTTTCTTATTAAAATACCTTCTTTGTTCAGAAATCCTTGAATCTTGCAAACATGACTTCAGATGAATATAAGATGAGGACACAGTTGCCCCTCTTAAAAACTCTTCTTTGGCCTTCAGTACAAATCTGCTGATGCTGACTTGTGGCCTGATGCAGACAGTGATAACGACCAAATTAAAATCCCTCTTTAGGCAGAAATGAAAGGTGCTGAGGAAGCCTACCACAGCATATTTCAGAAAAGTAACCAAGACTGGCCATCTTTGTACAACCGTTAATCGTAGTTTTTCCCTATTCGGTACACCAAAGAACTCATCACACAAGTAACGGGGAAAAGATATTAAACGCTTAAACACTGAGAAGGTTTAACATATGATCCAAAAGACCAACAATAAGAGTTTCACCAAAACAACAAGGTTCTCAAAGAACACAGAAACACTGAACTTTTGAATCAGGAGAGCATTTAGAGTTTATTTTACTCAGTATCTCACCCTCGTGATTTTTACCATATTAACATCCCATCTGTACAGTTATTAGCTTAATATTTGTCTTTAACCAGTTTGGCTTTCATTTAAAGACCAAGATCACATACCATAAATAGAAACTAACCATAAAAATAAATTAAAAGAAAACAGTAGTATTACATTCTAGAAACTGGGTTTTGCATTGGGGCTTGCTCTTTTTTATGAAAAAGTGGAGGTTGCAAGAGAAAAGAAGTGTTTGGGACAAAATAGCACCCAAGGTAGACTTTCTCATCCATATTTCTAGAAGGACTGAACGAATCAGGATTCAGCGCTATTTGAAGCTATGTCCATGTAGCACTAAAATCATCTCTCATTCTGGCAGTGGTCCATGTCCACAGTTTTAGGAAGCTTTCCTCAAACTCTAGCTTCTCACATGATTGGCGAAAATAAAACTCAAGAAGGGAAACTGCCTTGCCCAAGGCTGTTGGAGGGACCTGGCTGGTGTCTGCCCACAGCCCCTCAGGCATTTCCATTGCTGTGCTCTCTAGAGCAGCTTCCCACTGCCAGCATCCCATCTCTTTGCCTAGGGGCTCCTTCCAGTGGAGGGAGCCCACTCTGCATATGCACTCAGCGCAGGCCAGAAGTCCTGGAGAATTAACATCCCCAAGAGCAGTTCTCAACAAATGACCAACAGGAACGGGTGTATAAATACCCCAGCTCCCTCTCCATCCTGTCAGGGAGGCATGCCGTCCACTCTAGCTCCTGGGGTTCCCACAAGGGGTGTGGCCCCATTTACTCACAGAGCTAACTTGCGTGATAGCGCATCTTTTATTGGCTGTTCTCAATTCTAGTCTCACTGCCCCATTTCTTTATGTGTGTTTCCTGGGGTCACCTCTCAATCTACTAGCACTCGGATCTGTATCTCAGGGTCTGCTACTTAGGAAACCCAAATTAAGACAATTATGTAGTAAATGAGCAATAGAGTCCGTTTCTTAAGCCCAGTTTTCCTACCTCCACATCTAGGATGGTCTTTATTTGTCTCCTCCTTACCATTGCTTCCTTTCTCCAAGGACTTTGGACTAACTGAGCCAAATCTAAAAAGATGGTGGCTTTCAGTCATGAGTGTGCCAGTTATAAGGTGCCCAGGGGCTTCCCAGGAGATGGAACTTGCAGTGAAAAGTCCTAGGCAAACCAGGACCCATTGGTCACCCTAGTCAGCTACCACCTTTGTGTGGAGGGGGCTGTGGAGACCCCAGCCTTCTATGTGTAACAAATAGATACAATCCATAAAACATGACTTCAGTAATGAAGCATCTGGAGTTCCCCAAGTTATGCTACATATTCAAGTGGCATCGTTGACGATTCTATACTCTACTAGGTATGAGTTTATTTTCCTGTGTATTAGAAAAGTATTAGGGAAAATTTAGCAGAGTAAATCTGTGGTTTTATAGACATTCATGTCAAAGAAGATGCTCAGATAGTTATTTACTTTCTTAAGTGAGTTCATTAAATAAAAATAAATGATAGTACACATTTTATGTACCCATGGCAAAAAGTCTTGTACAAGTTTGGGGAAACTGAGCTATCTAGATAATTCTAGAAATCATATATTTATAATTTTTTAGGTAAATTAAATTCAGTATTTTAATCTGTTAAGTAACTAATCAATTGTCCTTAAGTAACCATTCCTCTTAATCTATTAAAAATAAGGATTCCTAAAAAAGAAAAGAAAAGAAAAAGGATCCCTATTTGTCAGAATCACAGACAAATGAATCCAACAATCTCTATCAGGCAGCATATATCAAAAAGCACATTTCAACTACCCTATTTGGGGGACCCTTACTATATGCGGACAGAAAGATTCAATTACTAAGTGAGTTTCAATTACTGAGTAACTGCTGGGTGCCAGTCATTGGACAATCAGAAAATACATACTGAGCACACACGCTTTATGGTCCTTTATGCAATAGGGAGGGAAGCAAACACAACCCCTGCCCTTGGGGAGTTAACAGTCAAGAAGGCAAGATAGACATTAATTGAATACTAGTTACACAGATAAATATGCAGTTATTGTAACTGAGGTAAAAAAAATAACATTCAGCAAGCTGTGTTCAGATACGCAAGGGAAAATGTATCTTCATTTTCTATAACAGGCCCTGGGGGGCAGTGGGGTGGCCAGATGAGAGGGACATGCAGAAATAAAAATTAAAGCCTGCTCATTAAGGTATCTCTGTCTCTTCTGGTTTAAATGCAGCCTCTTTGAGTTCAAAATAGTATCTTTCAAGTAACCGTCTCTCACTTTTGGCTAAATGTTGCATTTTTCTGGGTTTCTCCCCCACCTGCTCTGTAAGATCAACTTTCCTCTATGCAAAAAAGTATAGTACTCTAAAAAAATTAATAACCCAAGAAGGGACCGTGTCTTAGTCTATTCAGGCTGCTATAACAAACCATAGGTTGAGTGGCTTTAACAACCAGCATTTATTGCTCGTGCTTCTGGAAGCTAGAAATTCAAGATCAAGGTGCTGGCATATCTGCTGTCTGAGATCCTGCCTCCTGGCTTGCTGCCTTTTCCGTGTGCCCTCACATGGCTAAGAGAGAGGAAAACAAGCTTCCTCATGTCTCTTCTTATAAGGGCATTAATCCCTCCATGAGGAGTCCATCTTCATGACCTAATGACCTCCCAAAGACACCATCTCCAAACTTCATCACACTGGGGATTAGGGTTTCAGTATATGAATTTGACCCATAGCAGACTCTAATGATCATTTTCTATGGCTCTTCTTTCTTGCTACAGAGGGCCACCCTTCACCCTTCTCTACCCACCATTTCCATCCCAGCCTCATGGTCCATGGTCTGAATGTTTGCACTCCCCCCAGAATCTCAGAAATAAGGCCACGCCGCTTACGTCACAAGGTCACTAATTTAAACTCTACCACTCAATGTAAATAGAGCATCGTTGTTTTCTATAACTGGCCTGTTCTTCCTCTAGAGCTTAGCTTTCCAATATAGTAGCCATGAGCCACATGCGACTATTTCAATTTAAATTGTACTTAATTAAATTTAAATAAAATTACAAATTCAGTTTCTCAGCCACACCAGCCACATTTGAAGCTCTCAATAGCCCATGTAGCTTGTGGCTACTAAAATTGGACATGAAGATACAGACCGTGTCCATTATCACGGTCTGTATTAAACAACCCAGGTCTGGCGCACACAAGAGGGAAAAGCAAACAAACTTGCCCATCACTGTATCTTAGCCTCTTTTAGTTTTAAGACAATCTCTTCCCATTTAAAGGAAGTTCTTGAGTAAACTTTGTTTTTCAAGGTTTCTCCTCTCTCATCTTCCAGCAGATGGTGTCTGGATCAAAGTCTCTCAGGGATTCAGCAAAGTATTGAAGGTAAAGCTGGACATCCGTAAACACCGGAACCTGAGGAACAGAGGTGAAAGTTTCTCCAGATGTGGGATAATGAAGCCCACAGATGACAGCTGAGTTATGCCCATTTTATAGGTAAGAAATTGTTGCTCAGAAGTGTAAGCTATTTGCCTAAGGTCACAAAACCAGTGAGAGGTGGAGTCAGAATTCAAACTCTGAGATCTCAGCTCTGTCCACTCCATCGCATTGCCTTTTATATTCTTTACAGTGCATGCAGTCTCCTTGCTAAGGGCACGACCCAACGAAGTCTTGGTTGATCAATCCTCAAGAGAAAAAATCTGTGCCAGTTTTCCCGTGGTCCCCACAGTCCAGGACGGGGAGATGCATATACCTGATGGCTCCTGAAGAGCGCGGAGGACAGGCAGCTGGTGTAGGAGTAGCCCAGCCACCTGATCACGCAGTCTGGTTAAACCCAGTTAGGCCTGTTGTTCTGAGGGTGCTTCTCCATCTCACCACCTCTTCTACTGCTAAGGAGCTTTAATTGTATTAGACCTGCCCATATAACATCTAGAGATCCTGAATCTTACGTTGTCAACTCCTCATTTTGGAATCGTATTAACTGAGCACAATTGCATGCCAAGCACTGTGATAAGTACTTTCCAAGATCATTATCTTATATGGTCCTCACAATAGTCCTTTGGAGTTTATATTGTTATTCTCATTTATAGTTGAGGGAATGAAGCTTAGTTTCAGCCACTGACCAAGATGCAAACACAAAGCTGTTTGGTATCTAAGCCATGCTTCGCCACAGAAGGAAATCAAAATTACCTTTGAAGACATACCTCTGAAGTAGAGATCAGAACTGTGGGAACAAATTATAGCTCTGTCAGGCACTCACTGTGAGATTTAGTGCCAGTCATTTAGCCTCTCTGAACCCACAGTTCCCAATCTATAAAATGGGGGTGGGGATGCCTGCTCCCCACTCCAGTGTGGTTAATGAGAAATGTAGATGCTCTTTCCGTTAGAATTATTGGGTGGCAAGCACTGTTATTTGGCCAGCAAAAGCAAAAAGGGAATTCACTGGAAGGAGGTTTGGGAGCCTCCAGAACTTATGGGAAGGCTGCAGAATGGGGCGTGAACAAAGGTCAGGAACAAAGGCAGGAGCTAGTGCAGAACAAGAGTCAGGGGTCATTACTCTTGGACTATCTTTCCATCTCTGAGTCACTTCACTCACAATTCAAAGTCCTGGGTTAACAGAATCTGATTTACTGACCTTAGGTCACTTGTCCACCCTTGGCTGCACTGGAATAATTAGAAGTTTCTGGAAGAGACCTCTTTGGCCTCCACAGTGGGAAGTGAGAACCCTTTGATTAACCATGCTCATGAGGGAAAGATAATATCTGAAAATGAAAACAGGATACCGTTGGAAGAGAGGGAAAATCCTGGGGTTGACTGTAAGATAAACGGTCACAGAAACGTAAAGTAGTGGTAATATTACCATTTTCCTTATCTTTACCTGGAAGCCCTGCTCTACACATTTGGGGTAGAGGGGTATTGGGGAGGGGCAGTATTTGCTCCCCTAAAGGACTTCTTCACACTCTTTTTGTTTCCAGCATTATTGCAAAAATTTATATACTTAATTGCAAACATAGGCTCTAAGTTTTGATTTATACAAATACAAATTCTTCTCCCAAAAATATCAACCATAAATAGCAAAAAGATAAGTAAATAAGAGCATGTTAAGCATGAGGAAATCCATGGGCTTCATGACTCATGTATGAAATTCCTGATGATAAAAACATGATCATATGATCATGCATTTTTAAGGCAAAAGTAGTAGATCATGTGGCTAGAATAAATGTGAGGCATGACCATTCAGTTGGGAAAGAAATGTTCTTTTTTAGGTTCAAAAGAGAATGAATCGTGGCCTGAAAGTCCAAGAACATAAATTTTACCATCATTGTTTACAAAATATTACTATTGAAACCTAGGCCATTATGCAAAAAATACAGGTAGTTCCTCAAGGGGAAGTACTTCAGGCATTAATGTAAATAATAATGTTTTAAAGTTAAAAATGTTACCAAGAATGCAAGACTTATATACATAATACTTGACTTTTTTTTTAAATGCCATTCCAGGAAAAAATGTCTTCTCTTGGCACATATATAAAGGTTAAGAAATATTAGCAGATCATATATATTACTAGTTTTGTTTTCCTACCATAAAACAAGAAAAAATGTAGAACAATTAAAAATTTTGTCATGCTTCATCCAAATGATATGTCGAAATATGCCCGAAAGAAAATTTTTCAAATAAACAATAAAGTTAATACAGAAGGCCTCCTACTTCTGTGAATTTGTTGAAGAAGGAAGAAGAGTGGTGGGGGAAAAGAAGAAAGAAAATGAAAAAGAATAAAAAGAACCCGAAGTTGTAATGCTAAAAGAACACCTTTACAACTCAAAAATTCATATTTGGTTACACTGTAAATATTAGAGCCAAACTGAAGTAAGTTACCTCTGAGAATTTTTTTTAATGTTTGATTGACGGTATTTGAATAATCCATTTAAAAAAACGCCAGTTGAATTTCAAAATGATTCAGCATTGTGTGAGGCAAAACTGTAAGAGGGACTTACTATTTTAAATTATATGATATGTTACTATCAATAGAAGTATATCCAACACGTGTCTAAATTTTGCCTACACAGCTAGAAAATAATAGATAACAAAAGCTTTTAAGAAGTACGTATTCGTATACATATATCCCCATATCCCCTCCCTCTTGGCGTCTCGCTCCCACCCTCCCTATCCCACCCCTCTAGGTGGTCACAAAGCACTGAGCTGATCTCCCTGTGCTATGCAGCTACTTCCCACTAGCTATCTGTTTTATATTTGGTAGTATGTATACGTAGAGCTGATTCACTTTGTTATACAGCAGAAACTAACACAACAATGTAAAGCAATTACACTCCAATGAAGTTGTTAAAAAAAAAAGTACACATTCGTATAAGTTCCATTTTCTATTATCTATTGATACTGTATCTCATGTTCTAATACAGTGGTTGTTCTGATGACACAAATTACACAGAAACTCACTATTTTCCCCCAATTTTACCCATCATTCAAATTCCAAGTCAAAGAAAAAGTTCCTCTAAATGAATTTTAGGACCTCCTTCCCCTTCTGTTAATTTTTTTTCAAGGCATTAGGCACCTAACGAGAAAAATACATTCTATACATTTCACAGTTATTTGAAAATATTATGCTAGTGGAAAAAGCTGTAGAGTACTGTTTTTCAAGTCTATATCAATAAACATCACCCAGTGTAACAACCACAGTGCTTTATCTATAATGCTTGGACTGGAGGAACTAGCATAAGATTTGTAGAGTAAAATCCACCAAGAATATTACACTGGGTAAGATTTTGGTGTGTATGAGTTAATAAATTTCTTGTCAGTCTGGCCCTTAGGATTACTCCTCTGTCTGAATTTTGGTTTTGTTTTCTCTCTGTCCCTCCCTCATGGAGTTGAACCTGGAAATAGCATCACTCTTGAGCTCGTTAGTTTGATAAATTGGCCTAAGTGTGCAGCGGTAGTGGGTACCTCCAGTACAGAAGCATTTATGGGTCTCCAGGGAATTCTGAAAAACACCAGGAAGTGTTTAGGTACTGAATCACAGCCAAGTGTTCTGAATCTTTAATTTTTTTTTCCTTTGAGGATGTCAGCACTAAAACATAGAACATGCTTTTCCCACTTGGTTTCTATTACTTGTAAAGCATTCAAGAGTTTATAGGCTAGAATTACCTCCTTCCCAGGCAAGAGAACGGGCAAAAATTCTAAGATGCATTAACAGTCCCTCTGCTGGTCTTCTTTTATATTTTTCACCCAACAATATAATAAAAATGACTAAATACTAAACCTGACCATTGTGCTTCTGAATCCATCATATTTTTTATCATATTTATCCATGCAGTGTTCTCATCGTTGGTGGTTTAGATAACGCATGTTGAAATAAATTTCACACGATAACTAGTTTGTTTTCAGATATGACACGTCCATCATCCAAATAACCAGGCAATTATGACATTGCAAACCTTTGGAATAAATGATTTGCTTGAAAGATGGTTTAGGTTACAGTTAAAAATTAAACTTCACAGCAAAGGCTGGAAAAAACAAGACAAAATTAATGTTTGTAAATAAGAATTCAAAACAAATTTGGGTGGAAATGACTTGTTTTGTTTTGTTTTGTTTTAATTAAGCACATGTATTATTTATGTTGGAATACCTCAGACAACCGCTGGCGGGGGAAAGAGGGATTACAACTGTATTTTCTCAGATCTTAGCTTATCTAGCTTTGCTTGCTGACTGCATTAGCATTTTTAAAAAATCACTGCAACAATTGAACATTGAGATATTTATCCATAATCAAATAAGCAAAAATATAGGTACAAAGACGTTGAATGAACCAAAAGATAATTTTTTTAACATCTTTATTGGGGTATAATTGCTTTACAATGGTGTGTTAGTTTCTGCTTTATAACAAAGTGAATCAGTTATACATATACATATGTTCCCATATCTCTTCCCTCTTGTGTCTCCCTCCCTCCCACCCTCCCTATCCCACCCCTCCAGGCGGTCATAAAGCACCGAGCCGATATCCCTGTGCCATGCAGCTGCTTCCCACTAGCTATCTACCTTACGTTTGTTAGTGTATATATGTCCATGCCTCTCTCTCGCCCTGTCACAGCTCACCAAAATATAATATTAACAAATTGGAGACAACTGTCCATCAATAGAGAATGACTAATAAATTTTAATTAGAGTCATATAATCGAGATATAGAATGATTTGCAGACGCTTTGAAAAATTTAGCAGATCTGCTTATACCAGTGTGGAAGTTTATCCGTGACACAGAGTTGAAGACACAAAGCATTCTGCATTCAGTAAGAATAGTAAGATGTCATTCTAAAATAAGCATTCATAGATATATTTGAACATTGCTTGCATTATTATGACAAAAATATATTATTTGCTCACTATTATTTTTCAAATGATTATTTAAAGGGTCCAGAGGATACCAAAAAACCTGTTAAGAGTTATTGTAGTGAGCAGGATGTGAGGGAAACACATTCACTCTTTACATGTGTCCGTGTAACTCTTTTAAACAAAAGACCCCACATTGCTTTAAACAATACTAGTTTTGTCTATACCCTGGTTCAGCAAATAATGAAAAAAATGTCATTTATGTGAGGTATAAGGGGATAATATTAAAATAAGTGTGAGTAACAGGGACTAGGGAAGGAAAAAGCATGAATATCTAATGAAAGAAATGTAAACTAATATAATAATAATATCTAACTTGGCAAAAAGGGTATTTAAAGTATTTCAGCGGACAGTAGAAACAGAAGTTGGCACAAATTTATAGAAGGCACCTCAGCATTATATAGCATGAACTTCACAAACATTTGTGCTCTTGAATCCAGTGTTTTAACGTCTAAAAATTTAGCCTAAGAAAAGGGTTGATGCTAACAGCACTACTTTAAAAAGCAAAGAGCAGGAAACAACCTATATATCTGGTCAGAGATGATTAGATGATTTTATTATTGTTATTGTTATCGTTGTTGTTATTATCTTACCTTTATTGATTATAATATACTAGGCATTGAAATATGCTAGGCATTGTTCCAAGGGTTTAATGGACCTTCTGCCATGTACTCTTTTTTTTTTTTTTTTTTTTTGTGGTACGCAGGCCTCTCACTGTTGTGGCCTCTCCCATCGCGGAGCACAGGCTCCGGACGCACAGGCTCAGCGGCTATGGCTCACGGGCCCAGCCGCTCCGCGGTATGTGGGATCTTCCCAGACCGGGGCAGGAACCCGTGTCCCCTACATCGGCAGGCGGACTCTCAACCACTTCGCCACCAGGGAAGCCCTGCCATGTACTCTTGTAACAATCATATGAGATATACACTGTTTCTTTCTACTTTTATAGGGAAAAAAAACAGAGACATGAGCTGTTCCATAACTTGCCCAAGATCCGTAGCTAGTGAGGAGGGATCAGAACAGATGGACAAGATGCCAAAACCTGTGTTCTTAACCAACACATTCATCTATATTCATCTGATGGAATACAAGGTAGCCATTAAATATCATGGAATATTACTGACCTGGAAAAATATTCATGATTTCTTGTTCCATAAAAAGATATAATTCGGGCTTCCCTGGTGGCACGGTGGTTGAGAGTCCGCCTGCCGATGCAGGGGACACGAGTTCGTGTCCCGGTCCGGGAAAATCCCACATGCCGCGGAGCGGCTGGGCCCGTGAGCCATGGCCGCTGAGCCTGCGCGTCCGGAGCCTGTGCTCCGCAACGGGAGACGCCACAACAGTGAGAGGCCCGCGTACCGCAAAAAAAAAAAAAAAAAAAAAGCATTACAGTAGGGCTTCCCTGGTGGTGCAGTGGTTGAGAGTCCGCCTGCCGATGCAGGGGACACAGGTTTGTGTCCCGGTCCGGGAAAATCCTACATGCCGCGGAGCGGCTGGGCCCGTGAGCCATGGCCGCTGAGCCTGCGCGTCTGGAGCCTGTGCTCCGGAACGGGAGAGGCCACAACAGAGGCCAGCGTACCGCAAAAAAAAAAAAATATATATATATATATAATTCAACAATGTGTATAGTCTGATGATACTTTGGAAGTGCACATTCACATACAAACATAGAGTTTTCTAAAATTAACATATATCCTTTTTATGATCAGAATTAGACATAAAAGGAGTTATTTTTAATCATTTTATGAATGTTTAATGACATACTAAGCAAAAATAGAAAGTGCCAATTGCATATATTATAAAATATGATCCCAAATGTTGAAGCCCCATATCCCCATGCCAATGGGCCTTTCTAATTGATGTCTTCATCTGCCTCTGGTTGATATCTTATACATATACACAAACACACACACCCACGCATGCATACAGACACACACACACACACACACACACACAAAGGCAAAAGATAGGAGAGCAATACATAAAAACATTATCAGTGGTCCTCTGAGAGGTGGGATTTAATCTTTTTCATTATACTTGCAAAATATTTTCCAAATTTTTACAATACAAGTGTAGAATTTTTAATTATAATTAATACTTATATTTATATATATAATATATATGTAAAGCAATACAACAAAGCTTTCTCTATTACACATCTATTTGTATTATATTCGTAAAGTTGTATTTTGTATTGAAAAAATTCAAACATACACAGTAATATGACGCCCCACATACTCATTATCCAAATTCAAGGATTATCAAGAATTGTTAAGACTGTGCTGCCTTTACTTCAATTTATCAGGGAAGAGCTCAGGAGCAGGACCAAGTTCAGAGTGAGGCAAGTGAGGCACTCACCTCAGGTAAAAAATTTAAGGAGGCCCCAAAAAGCTCAGTAATCAAGATAAATAACATTTTAATGCAATATTTTTTAAATTAATCCAAAAAATCCATGATGAACAAATATTTAAAAATTAAGTAAGGACAGAATGTATCCCTCCACTTGCAAGACTCACTGACCCTAGTCCCAGCCCTGGCTGTTAGAAAGGGGAATGGAGTGGAGGAGGGGGAAAAGGAGGATGGAGACAGTGAGGAAAAGAGAAAGGGCTCAGCACTCAGAGGCAGGTCCTGGTGTGGGAGAGAGAGGAGGGGCTTGCCCACAACACACCCGGAAGATTGGAGGTGAGCCGGCCCCCCAAAAAGGGAGGCAGGCTTCAAATCATCCAAGGATTAGGGAGGCGCCCTGAGAACAGGCTGAGGTCTCTGGGCTCTGGTAATTTCTAGTAAGAAATTTTGCAGTACTATCGATACCGTATCACAGTAGAGAGGAGGGCGGGAGCTAAACCTCAGTCTGCCAGAGCCCCCATTTACATCCACGATGCTTTTCACCAACTCCACCTCCAATTAAGGAGTACTATGTAAATGCACACATGAAAAATTATAAACTAAGTATAATTACAAAAAGAGAAAGAGATTCAGTTCATCTCTTTGTATCATCTTAGATGACGGCAAAAAACACTACCAAAATTGTGAAGCCTAAATTAGGAAGGATTCTTTGAGGATATACATTTAAGGTAGTATTTAAAGAATGAAAAGAAGCACATGTGCTTTCCATTTTTAGCTGCATAGATATCCTGGCAAACAAACAAAATTAGAAGATGGTACAATCCTTATCGTGAGAGACAAAAACCCTGCCCCCTCTCCCACCAAAAAAATAAGTTTTCATGAACAGAAAGTTCTGGTGATGTGGCCATTGACACCTCCTAGCCACTGGTTTGCAATCTAAGACATAGTCTGGAATTTCCCTAAAACTTATTGACCACCAAGTAACAGATATGGACAAAAAGGAAACTTCCAAATAATACATTTCAGAAGACAAAGTAAACATCACTTCAGAGGTTGAACCTCAGTTCTGACAATATCCTTAATATTTTCCGCACACTTCCTCCAAATTAATAATTATACATATTAGGAAGGAAACAGACAAATCACTGTTTTAACATAATTAATTTGACATTTATTCATTGTTGTAAAATTATTGTTGTCACATAATCATACTTTAATGTGCACATGTCAATAAGGCAGACCAAGGATGAGGATTTTAAATAGTTTTAAGAAGGAAGACAATTAACTTTTATGATAGTTGCATAAACATTGCATTAAGTGTCAAAGTAACACATTGGAGGAATTCAAATGGCTTCATAAAATCGAAAAGTAGGAAAGTCATAATTACACATATCAGAGAATGATTGACTATTCTTTCTACAGAATTCCTTTGCTGAAGATTAAAAAACTTGGTTTTTGCCAGAATGTTCCAAAATTTGCACCATCAGTGGGACAGGAGATAAATATGATTCTATTTTAATTGTTCTGTGTTTATTTTACTTTATCTTAGAAATATGACTAGTGTGTCAAGCCTGAGACGCCACAGTAGTATTGCTTATGATGAACTTTTGTTTTAAAAGAAGTTCTTATAAAAAAAAAGTTCTTATAAATGAAAATAAAACTAAGTCATTGTATAAGTACTACACAGGCTAGAACAGTTGGTGTGAGTATATAGTGTCTCTGAGCACCCCTTTCCCATTTTCCTGCACACGGACTCTCAACTTGTACCTACTTCCCATAGCCCCGCACTTGGGTTTTTTGTCCACTTCAAGCTGCCAAAGGCAGTTCTGCCTGGGATCAGGCAGATCTAGAAATGCCTTAACCAAGCCTTTAACTAATGACCAATAGGTGCAAGGGTATAAACCAGCTTCATCCAATACATAATGCCATCCACCTGTGTCATTCAAAATTTTCTAGAAGCTACTTTTCACAAAAGCACAAATAAACAGAAATAATTTTTATCTACTTATTTGTTTGTTTGTTTGTTTTTGGCTGCCTTGGGTCTTTGTTGCCGCGCGCGGTCTTTCTCTAGTTGCGGCGAGCGGGGGCTACTCTTTGTTGCGGTGTGCGGGCTTCTCATTGCGGTGGCTGCTCTTGTTGTGGAGCACAGGCTCTAGGCACGCAGGCTTCAGTAGTTGTGGCTCGCGGGCTCTAGAGCGCAGGCTCAGTAGTTGTGGCGCACGGGCTCTAGAGCACAGGCTCAGTAGCTGTGGCACAAGAGCTGAATTGCTCCGCTGCATGTGGGATCTTCCCGGGCCAGGACTCGAACTCGTGTCCCCTGCATTGGCAGGTGGATTCTTTTTTTTTTTTTTTTTTTTTTATTTATTTATTTATGGCTGTGTTGGGTCTTGGTTTCTGTGCGAGGGCTTTCTCTAGTTGTGGCAAGCGGGGACCACTCTTCATCGCAGCGCGTGGGCCTCTCACTGTCGCGGCCTCTCTTGCTGCAGAGCACAGGCTCCAGACGCGCAGGCTCAGTAGTTGTGGCTCATGGGCCCAGCTGCTCCGCGGCATGTGGGATCTTCCCGGACCGGGGCACGAACCCGTGTCCCCTGCATCGGCAGGCGGACTCTCAACCACTGCGCCACCAGGGAAGCCCGGCAGGCGGATTCTTAACCACTGCGCCACCAGGGAAGCCCCGAGGTAGAAATAATTTTAATTATGCATTTCATTTAACCCATTACAGTAAAAATGTATCATTTCAACATGTAAACAATATTAAAAATTACTAATAAGGTATTTCACATTCTTTTTTTGGTACTGAGTGTTCAAAATCTAGTGTGTGTTTCACACTTACAGTACATTTCAATTTGGACTAGCCGTACTTCTAGGGCTCAGCGGCCGCATGTGGCTAGGGGTCTGCCATATTGAACAGAACAGATCTAGACAGGTGCTATGGACTGAATGTTTGTGTCTTCCCGTTCCTCTCTTTTTCTCTGCCTCTCTCTCTGCCATGTGAGAATACAGTAAGAAGGCAGCTATTTGCAAACCAGGAAGAGAGCTCCCACCAGAAACTGAATTGGCTGGCATCTTGATCTTGAACTTCCCAAACTCTAAAAGTGTAGGAGACAAATTTATGTTGCTGAAGCCCCCCAGTCTATGGCATTTTTGTCATAGCAGCCCAAGCTGACCAAGACAACAGCTGAGTATGTGCAACACTGCCCCCAGAGCTCCCTGGGGGATTCAACCAACATAAATTTTGGAGGGTACACAATTCAACCCACAACAGAAGCTGGGCCCTAAACTAAGTTATTTGTGTGTCTCTTTAAGCATTTCCCAGATGGGAAGCCTTGAAGGAAAAAAAAAAAAAAGTGCAATTTGTGCCAGAAATGAGCTGTTATGAGACCTTACTGGAATCTTCTTGATCAATTCTGCTCACTTTTCTTTCTCATTTTTAGTCTAGGCCTGGTCAGCCAAGTGTACACACCAAAGTCATCCTTTTCTTTTTCTAACTTGAGCCAAATATGCTAGGACACAAGACTAAAGAGTAATGACACCTTGAAGTGCTGAATAAGTTTTTTGGAAAAAAAAGTCACATCCCTGCCAACAAAAAAACAAAGCAGACAATGAAATCTCTGGTAAAAATCAAAAAGGAAGTCAGTTGTGATGTTTCAACCATTGAGTCCTCTTTGCAATGTGGTAAAAGAGATTAAAGTCGGTAACCATCACTGTATAACTTTCTTCTGTCTCTGACACCTCTTGGACATGGCCTCATTAACACCAGCTTTATTTCCTACAACTACAGGAGGTCTCAAGAACCTTTTATGTACTATGGTCAAACAGAAATGCTGACCCAACACTATCTTTGTTTCTCATACTTTTAGTTGAATTTCTGATACATTAATAGGAACTTGGGGATTTGAATGCATTTTGAAAACCACATAAGTGATCCTGATATAATAAAAGCTTACTTTAATTCAGGCTGCAGGCTTCATTTTAAGTTATTATGTTAGTGAGTTTTTCAAGCACTTCTCCACACCAACCTTTTCATCTGAGGCACAGGCACTAAAATTCCCTTTGTGTCCCAAAGCAGAGAGGTTTCCTCTTGCTGCTGTACCAAATTACCACAAACTTAGTGGCTTGAACCAACACAAATGTACTCTCTTACAGTCATGGAGGTCAGAAGTCCAAACTCAGTCTCCCTGGGCTAAATTCAAGGTGTTAGCAGGTCTGGTTCCTTGTGGAGGTGTTAGAACCAGTTCAAAGGAGGGTCCAAAGAACAAACACATTCACAGACCAGGGATATTGAATGAACGTGTGAAAAGAGGTGTATTGGTTTCCTAATGCTGCTGTAACAAATCACCACAATTAGTGACCTTAAAACACTAAGTGGCTTATTAGCTTACAGTTCTGGAAGCCAGAAGTCCTAGAACTAAGGTGTCGGCAGGGCTGCATTCCTTCTGAAGGCTCAATGGGAGAATCCGTTTCCTGGTCTTTTCCGGCTTCTAGAGGCTGCCTGCTTTCCTGGGCTCATGGCGCCTGTCTCCATCTTCAAATCCAGCAGTGTAGCATCTCCAAATCTCTCTCTTTCTCTGACCTCTTCTTCTATTACCACATCTCCTCCTGCCTCCTTTTTATACAGACCCTTGTGGTTACACGGGACCCACCCAGACAATCCAGGGTCATCTCCCCAACTCAAGATCCTTCATTGAATCATGTCTGCAAAGTCCTTTTTGCCAAGTAAGGTAACCAGTCCATGGTTTTCAGGAATAAGGACTTGAACATCTCGGGAAGGAGAGAGCATTACACTGACTACACAGGAGGAGAGACAGGAAATTTGAAACCAACTTGCCCCTAATACGGTGTCAGAAAAGGAGGGGCATGTAGAACTCCATCAACACACACACTCCCTCTCTGAACCTCAAGTCTCACCTCCACAGAGCCCAGTTCTAGGGGTTCAGATTATATACCTTTCCAAGGGTAAAGCCTTTCCTTAAATTTTTCATTAATTAATACATTTAAAATTTGTTTTAGCTTACAATACAGATAACTTGGTCTTTTTCCTTTCAATGTACAGATCTATATATTTTAACCCATGTATAGATTTGTGTAAGCACCACCACAATCAGGATACAGAACAGTTCCATCACTGTCCAGAAAAGACCCTCATGCTGCCCCTTGGTAGTCACACTTTCCCCCCACCCTTTAAAATCTTAAAATCTTTAAAGTGTGTTCACTTTTCTACCAGTATGAGAGTCATGATTTTAGCTTTTCTGAGAATTCTCTTGCAACACTGAGAATGCAGCGAACAAGTGGTAACTGAATCAGCAGATCCAGGAGAGCCAAATCCTGAGCCGGCAGTGGGAGAGGCCAGAAAGGAGCCCTGGAGATGCTCGGGAATTAGCGGCACCAGATACCTCTGCAAGCTGGAGGTGAAAGTGTGACCCAAAATAGTAAGAGTGCGCGAAAATCTAAGAGTCAGATCCCCATTCTCCCCTCCCCCATGCCACATGCTGGGCATCCGACGCCCTTCAAACCTGGTTAAATGACTGGGCTTTGTGCTTTTGAGAGGATGAAAGAGAAAGAAGGTCTGTGGACAGGGACTAAACTGAAGATAGAGGGGACGGGGGAAAGGTGACATTCTGATTGCTGAGACCCCGGCCTTCCTCCCCACCCTTTCCAAGACCAGGCAAGAAGGCTGAACTCCTCCAGGCAGGTGAGTGGACAAGAATTCTCTGGAAATTTTGCCCATAAAGAAGAAAACCTAAAGATACTGATATGTGAGTGTAGGGAGGTGGGTGATCGGCAATGACACAGCCCAGCCAGGTCACTCCACAGCGCTGCTCAGGCTGCCTCTTTCTAGAAGACAATTGGACACCCAAGGAGTACGAGACCTTTGAGGAAAACTGAAAGACACAGGCTAAAAGAACCAAACCGCTGAAGGCAGCCCGCACGGAGGAAACCAAAACTCTCTCTCCCTAAAACATTAACATCGTCGGTAAGAGAAAATACTGCAGCCACAAAATAAGAATCAGAGTTCTTTTTTTTAAATTCAGGTAACAAGGAAGAGTTCTGGGAAATTAAAAATATGAGCACAGAAATGAAAAACTAAGTTGAAAGCTTGGATGACACAGTTGAAGAAATATTCCAGAAAGTAGAGCAAAAAGAATAAATAAATAACAAGACGTGGAACTTGGAGAGAAATGATAATTAAGAAAAGGAGAGGACCAGTGCAGGAGTTCCAATGCCGAACACTGGGAGTTCTAGGAAGAGAACAGAGGAAACAGAGGGAATGAAAAAAAAAAAAAAATCCAATAAGATTCCCAGAACCAGAGGACATGAGTTATTAGACAGCAGGGATCCATGCAATGGGTGGAAATAGACCCAACCAATAAATATCATCATTAAAATTCAGATTACAAGGGGACAAGGAAAGGTAGAAGCTAGTGGAAAAAAATACGAAGTTTGCATCTAAAAGTACAACAATCAGAATGGCATGAGACATATCATCAACAACACGGTAAACTCAAGGACAGTGGAGCAAGGCCTTCAGATTTCCGAGGGACAATTATATAGTTGATCCTCATTATTAGCGGATTCAGTATTTGGAATTTATCAACTCGTTACAGTTTATTTTTATCACCAAAATCAATACTCGAGAAGCTTTTGGGGTCATTCAAAGACGTGCAGAGCAGCAAAAAAAATTGAATCACATGAAGCGTGCATTTCCAGCTGAGGCCAACCAAGGCAATGCTCTACCTTCTTGTTTCAGATCTCATACTTAAGCAAGTGGCCTCTTCACAGTCTATTTAGGGCCACATTTTGTGTGTGTGCTTTTTGTTAGTGATTTCAGACTGTTTAAAACAGCCCCCAAGCCTAGTGCTGAACTGCTATCTAGTGCTCTAAGTACAAGAAGCCTGCCATGAGCCTTGTGGAGAACATCGGCGTGGTAGGTAAGCTTTGCTCAGGCATGACCGTGAGCTCTGTTGGCAGAGAGTTCAATGCTAATGAATGAACAATATATATTAAATAAGCTGTCTTTCAACAGAAACACACATAAAATAAAGTTATGTATTGATGTGTTGATGAAAATGTCATGACCAGGGACTCAAAGCAACCCAACTCTGTATCTCCTCTAGAAGCAGTGGTTCGGTTTTTGCTGATTTGGTAGTCATGGTGACTGCAGGACACAACTAACTCAAACACCAAGAATCAATTAGAACTATAACCTAGGATGTTTCTTTCGTTTTTGTTTTATAATACAGGTAATGACATTTTTCTGTCAGTGTACAGTTCTATGAATTTTAACACATGTATAGATTTGGGGGACCACCACCACGATCGGGATGCTGAATATTTCCATCACCCCCAAAATTTCCCTGGTGTGGCTCATTTGTACTCAGAGCTTCCCCTCACCCTTAAACCCTGGCAATGATTGACCTGTTCTCCATCACTCTATCATTTTGTCTTTTACAGAGTGTCATATAAGTGAAATCCTACAGTAAGGAACCTTTTGAGACTGGCTTCCCTCATTCAACCTAATGTTTTGGGATTCAACCAAGGTTTTACAAGTAGCTACCATTTGCTCCTTTTCACTGCTGAGTAATAGTCTACATAGCCTAGAATTTTAAACTCAAATCCATAAAGTGTGAAGATACACAGATCTTAAACTGTACCTTCCTTATACTTTGTCACAGGAATCTACTACACACACACACACACACACACACACAGGAGAAGTTAGGGAATAAACCAAGAGGTGAAGACATAAGGGGATCTGCCATAAGGAAGAAACAGAAGAAATCCCCAGGATGATGGTGAAGACAACGTCTTAAGACAATTGCTCTTCAGCTGCTCCAATCCACATTGAAGAAACTTCTTCAGAAGATGAAATCGATAGAAGTTGTAAAGTGTTTGAATACATTGAGAAGAGATTTACACAACTGGTGGTGACTAATTCAGATGAATTAATACACAAAAAAGTAAGCAGACAAGGAGAAAAGGAAAATTATTAACTCTAATGAAAACAAAAAGGTGTGCAGAACAGGAAAAGGAATCAGAATACCCTATGGTGCAACTATGACTACTGAATATTTGTCTAAACATAATTACACTGTAATTCCTTTGGGGCCTGGGAAATAGGGGTGGGGAGATCACTCTCGTTCATAACAAGCCTTGCAGAATTATTTAACTCTTTAAAATACGTGCCTTTATAACATAGATAAAAATTAAAACTAAACTTAAAAATTTAACTTGATGAAATATATTCTTTTTCTATGTAAGGTCTGAGAGAGAGAGAGAGAGAGAAAGCCATTCCTGGTAATACCATCCTTGAAGGGGAAGTCATTAATTCCCTTCTTTGTCTAAAGCCAGTTCAAATTTGGATTTCATTAACAAAAGAAAACTGACAAGTACTAAAGCTATGCACCCTCCACACCAGGAAGCACCAGGTCTTCATTGTGGTCCTCCATTGAGCAGCTGGGACGGTGCAGGATGTGCTGAATGTGGTCCAGAAGATGCTCCACCAGCTGGACGTCCACATCAGCTGCAGAGCTCGCTGCTACGAACAGTGGCCAAGGCGTCCTGGGCTGCTGGAGGAGCTTGTGTTCCAGATGCCCAAGGAACATGGTGCCCAAGCCGACCAGCATGGGGTTGGTTGGGCGTCTGGCCAGGTCTCCTAGCTGGTCCATTTCCAGGTACGTAGTGGTCCCGATCTCTGCCTTTATATAAGTTGGTTACTTCACTGTGTCCTCAGTTGTGCCTGTTTACTGGATGCAGGCTACCAGCAAGTGATTGCTTGAACCACACCTCTGTGCTTTGCTGGTGGTAGTTCATCATTATTGTAAAATATACAGTATTTCACCTTTAAGTCTGATTGGACTTGAAAGCCATTTGCACTATCACAAGAAATTCCAACATTTACCAGTGACAGGAAAGGATATGCTTGCTGTTAGAGCCTTTAAATAAAACGTTAGTATTGGAAATTTCTGAAAGTTTGTTGTAAAAATAGCGTATGTTTTGGGCTTCCCTGGTGGCGCAATAGCTAAGAATCCGCCTACCAATGTAGGGGTTACGGGTCTGAGCCCTGGTCCGGGTAGATACCACATATGGCGGAGCAACTAAGCCCGTGCACCACAACTACTGAGCCTGTGCTCTAGAGCCCGCAAGCCACAACTACTGAGCCCATGTGTCACAAGTACTGAAGCCCACGTGCCTAGAGCCCATGCTTGACAACAAGAGAAGCCACCGCAATGAGGAGCCTGTTCACCGCAACGAAGAGTAGCCCCCTCTCACTGCAACTAGAGAAAGCCCGCACACAGCAACAAAGATCCAACGCAGCCAAAAATAAATAAATAAATTTATTTAAGAAAACAATAAAACCATAGTGTATGTTTTTATATAGCTTCCTTGTGCTAACAAAGCTTTGCACTGATGGTACCTATCATATATGTAACATGATCGTCATTAAAAAGACCCAAACAGGAATTGCATGGAGCCATTTTAAGCATAAAACATGATACACAAACTTTATGGATGCAAATTCAAGTTTCTCATGTAAAAATCTGATACGTTATAACAAGAAGTTTTGTAAAATTGTAATATTTAATTACTTTCTAAACTTTTCTGTTTGAGTTTTTATATTTTAAGGAAATAACATAAAGAAATATGATTAATTTTCTTTTCCAGCCTCCACATCAATGCCTCAAAAGTCCTGCCATTTTACCCCAGTGTGATAATAATTAAATTATTAGCATTTTAATCATGATTAAATCATGATTAATGTGAAAAAAAATCTTGGAGAGAACTGGCTGAAATCATAAGGACATCTATTATTATTACAATTAATGAAAAGTCAGGAGCTAGGCAGTCTCAGAGTAGGTTCGATGGCTCAGTAATATCAGCAAGAACCCAGGTTCTTTTCAGTTTTGCTCTCCACCTGACTCAGCATCCCGGCTTCCACCCCCAAGCCTGCCACCTGGTGTCCACAAGACGGCTGCTGCAGCTCTAAAACCCAGGTCCACTCGTGACAATCCCCAGAGCAAAGAGGATCAAGTTGGGAATGAGGGAGGAAAGGGCTTTCTTCTCACATGCCTCTTTCTTTTCAGGAGGAAAATTTTTTCTCAGAAGGTTCCAGGAGATTTCCCCTCCATCTTATTGAGCAGAACTTGGTCACATGTTCCAACGTGTGTGTGGGCGGGTGTGTGTGTGTGTGTGTGTTTCGACACCAAGTAATTCTCCAACACTAGCTGGGTGTCCTACTCAATTCTACAGCTACATAGTGTCAGATCCCACAGGCTCAGGGCTCAGTCCTGCAAGATGGCCTCCCACTCTACTTCAGAAGCCAGTCACAAGTCCACGTTGTCACCTGTGCTTCTGACAATAGCTATAGATCAGAGGTTCCCAAGAACCCCCTCCTTGAGGTCAATTAATTTGCTAGAGTGACTCACAGAACTCAAAGAAACATTTTACTTACTTGTTACCAGTTTATTACAAAAGGACACAACTCAGGGACAGCCAGATGGAAGAAAGGCATAGGGCAAGTATGTGGGAAGTGGCCCAAAGCTTCCTTGCTCTCCCTGAATGGCCAAGTGTTCACCAACCTGGACGCTATCTGAAGCCTGTTCTTTGGGGTTTTCATGGAGGCTCTGTTACACAGGCAGTGTTGATTAAATCATTGGCCACTGGTGATTAAAGGGGGAGGTGAGACTGAAAGTTCCAACCCTCTAATCACAGGGTTGGTTCCCCTGGCAACCAGCCCCCATACTTAGGTTACTTAGAGACTTTCCAAAAGTCACCTCATTAACATAACAGAAGACACTTTTGGACTTCTCTGGTGGCGCAGTGGTTAAGAATCCACCTGACAATGCAGGGGACACGGGTTAGATCCCTGGTCCAGGAAGATCCCACGTGCCACAGAGCAACTAAGCCCGTGCACCACAACTACTAAGCCTGCACTCTAGAGCCCATGAGCCACAACTACTGAGCCCACGTGCCACAACTAATGAAGCCCGCACACCTAGAGCCCGTGCTCCACAACAAGAGAAGCCACAACGAGAAGCCCGCGCACCGCATGGAAGAGGAGCCCCCGCTCACCGCAACTAGAGAAAGCCCGTGTGCAGCAAGGAAGACCCAACGCAGCCAAAAATAAATAAATAAAATTAAAAAAAAAAAAAAGGCACTTTCATCCACTCTCGTCTCTTAGGAAATTCCAAGGGGTTTTAGGAACTCCATGCCAAGAAAGGTGGAAAACCAAACACATATTTCTCATTATAAATCACAACATCATACATGTCCACTGGTAGACTAATCACTAGTGAAAGGAAATGAGTATTTTCATGTATAGCTTAGAAGGAGGCTGGACACAGCCCGAGACAAAAGCTAGTCCTGACCAATGTAACCAGTCCAGCAGCTCCAGTAAACCCACTGCTGTCCATCTACTGAGAGGATTGACGTTATCTATGCCTTGAGGCGTAACTGAGAAAACCTCTATGTAAGATGTTGACAGCCAAAGGCATCCTAACTGAAACAGGCCAACAAGTCAACCAGTGGTTACAAAACACTGTGGCAAGTGCTAGAATATGGCCACACAGAAGGATCTAGGGAGAGGCTCCTCAATCCACCTAGGAGATCCTGAAAGAGGTTCCGTAGAAGGGGACCTTGAGCTCAGATTAAATAAGGAGATACGATCCTGGTAGATAAAGTGAGAAACAGAATTTCAGTTGGGAAACAGAGTAGAACGTATATGGTACAGAAACTTGGGTGAGCTTCAGATAATTCAGCATGGTAGGAGTTGCTGGCTTGGTCTGTGTCCCATGACCACCTCTGTGACCTTTGGGCTGGGGGGCTGCGATTAACATTATGTGGAGTAAGGGGAACCTTTCTCAAAGGAAGTCATGGAAAGAAGCAATCCTGTTATCAGAAGTAAGAGAGGGATAGTAGGAAGACCAAACAAAAAAGTCCAATAGAGTTAGCTAAATAATAATACACTGAATTAAAACCTAGGTCTACAGACCTCCTGGGTGATACATCATCTGAGAAAAAGTAGAGAACCTTTTCTGTGCCACAGCTATCCATCCATCAAAACTTGCCCCACTCCCACTCTAGAAGGTCCACATCTCCTTCAAGGAGACCTCCTTCCACTGACAGCAGCACCCATCTTAGAATGGAGAATGAGAAATTAGTTTCTGTGACTTTGAGCCTTTGTATTTTGGGGACTATTGATTTTTTTAGCAAGTGTGGTCTAACTAAAATACTTACTGGGACACTGTAATGAAAATCTGGATTATCAATACAATTGTGACATGACTATCCTTCTGAATTGGCTGTGATCTTGGATGGGTCAAAAGCATTTAAAAGTAACGAACATTTCAAGAGTTTTTGGCAACACAAAAAGAATATGATGTTATCACCGTGGGGGGGAAGGTAGTGTGAGAACTCTGTACTGTTTTTGCAACTCTTGTGAGTCTTAAACTATTCCAAAATAAAAAGATATGAAAAAGTATTCAAAAAGGTAAAAAAAAATAAATATTTTCAAATTTCCACCAGTAGCTTTGGATTCCCACAAGGGAAGGACCTCAGTTTCCCATTCTGTAAAATGAGAATTACAGCAGTGGTTTTCAAACCATAGGGTCACTGAGGGTGTTTCAAAAGCTCAGCAAATATCTAATTTGAATTTTGTCTTTAACATATTAAAACTATTTAAAAACACACAGGCCAAAGCATTACATGCTGACTTTTAACACATTGGGGACCCCCACAAGTTCACATGAACTGTCACATTAGCTCTTTGACATTCAGACTTTGGAACAAAGTGTCTTCTTTGCCATCTATGCATTATATTTGAAACTCTTCTGAATCAATAATTACACATTTTGTAACTACATTGTTCTGTTTTGTTGGAGATAGATAGGTGTTAGGAGTTTGTTTTGTTTTGTTGCTTAAATTCAGAACTGTATCGTAATTAGAGAAATGCAAGTTAAATTTACAACATAGCTTTTTTTTTTTTTACCCACCAGATTGACAAAGATCAGAAACTTGATAACACTGTGTGAGTTAGGATGTAGGAAAGAGGTGTCCTAACAAGTTATTGATGGGAGTTCTAAGTGCCATTGGAAAGCATCAAAACTTTAAATGCATATACCCATTGACCTAGCAATTCTATTTTAGGAATGTATCCTACAGATATACTCTCTTCTGTACAGGCATAGATACAGATATATATTCATTGCAGCTTTGTCTGTGGTAACCAAAAAACAAATTAAATGTTCATTAACAGGGAATGTTTAAGTAAATTTTAGTATATGTAGATACACAATGGAAACCTGAAATCTTCCTAAAGCAATGAGGCAAATCTAGATCCACTTGTAAGCAATATTTTCCAAAATACATTGTTATGCAAAAAAAAAATCAGGCCGTAGAGTGTTGTTTGCATTATGGTATTATTTGGAAGAAAAAGAAATGGCTGGATATACATATACCTTTCTGAAGAACACCCCAGCATCTGGTAATAGTGACTATTTCCTGAAAGGAAACTGGGGTGGGGGGGCTGTGAGAGGTTGAAGGGGCGCCCACTTCTCACTGTATACCTTTTTATACTGTTTGAGTGTTTTCATGTTAAGATATTAACTATATAAAAGAGTGAAAAAATCAAGCATGTGTATGCTTGCTCGTATGAAATTAAGTGAATATACTATTAAAACACAGGTGTGCCACCCTCCGTTAGATGCCAGGCAAGACTCAAAGCCAGCTGTCATCAAAATAATTGGTTGTGTAATCACCACTTAATGCCCGACAGGTTGAGTCTTGATTATATCCTATTACAGTAGGTTTTAGCACTTATTTAACTTTCAAGTGTTTCTTTATTGACCTTCATGTTTATGTGAGGACTGCACGCAGTTGTTAAATATTGTTAGTGAATCCATTTTGGAATATAAAAAATTTTCCCCTGGTCTGCTCCAAGATTTCAGATCAGGTTTCAGTGCAAAGGTCAGGAGGGGCTTGCTAGTGTCATCCACGACGTGCCTCCATGCTACGTGCCTGGAGCCCACGCCCCAAGATTCTATTCCAATGCATCTGGGTGGTGCCTGAGCATGTGTGTTCTCAGCAAGTTCCCTTGGAGACTCTAAGGCACTCTCCAGTTAAGAATCACCTGCCGCGTCCAGAAAAGCAAGAAGAAAATTATAAGCCCCACAAACCTTAATCCAAACCTTAAACCAGAGCCCAACCAGAAAGAGAAAGCAACTCTGAGGATTTAAGTAAAGTTGATGTCAGGAATCGATTCACAGGTGATGAAAGAGCTGAAAGGCTAAATGGGAATGGTTAGGCAACCAGAGATTAGTAACGGCTGGAAGTCACTACCCCTGCTCCCCAGGGAGAAGGCTGGGGACCAAAGGAGGAGGACATATTTTCAGACACCAGGAACCAGTCACCTGCCAGAAGCTGAGGCCACAGTGGGCCCTTCTGGGATCCGGGGCCATAGCAGAGACGCAGCCACTGCCACCCAGATAGGGAGAGGAGTGGCGGAGAAATACTCTGGTTTCTCCCTTCCATCCATTAGGCAAACCCAACAGGAAGCTAGAGGCCCCAGGAGCCTGGAAATTACAGACAGGGGGCAGCTCCCCTGACATGCAGAGCTGAGCAGGGTGGCAAGGAACGGATCAAAGGGCAACAGACTCAGGGTCAGCTCACCAGCCTCGGTTCAATGTATAGGTGAAACTTTAGGCCAGAATTTTCTGTAGTACTTTTGAGGAAACTGAGTGGAGAGGCTGCTGACACAAGTACTTCTGAAAAGTGCAAAGCTAGCCATTCTTGTTCGCCTTTGTCTAGGAAAATAAAGGAGACTAAAAAGGTATTTGCATACCAGTTACCACACGACTTAAATGGAATCTATAATTTTTCTAGATTCTGTCATTGTACCACACTTTTGTCTGTATGTTTACTGAAAAGGGAAAAATGCTTTTCTGTAATAGTCAAAGGTTTGCTTTAATAGTTATCTTCCAAAGTAACCGTGCTACTAATCACCCATCCCTCCATCCCTTTTTAGATACCAGGCGCTGTTATAGACGCTGGTGTCTAAGGAAGAAAATAAAAGTTTCTGCCTCGAGAACTTAAATTTTAGTCAATTGTGCATGGTTGCCATAGGAAACTAAACTTGTTAAAATGTCTACTGTCAAAAACATTTTGATCACTTGAAATTATAAATGATTTTGTTAAGAGAAGGATATCTTTGCTCACAAAACCAATGACAATTAACCCAGTGACTATGGCCTCATTATTCTTGTTATGATATTACCAGAATTTTTAAAATATTGTGTATTTTCTTAATAATTGAAGAAAGTATCTGGAAATCTCCTGCCAGGAATCATTTAATGAAGGATATAATTCTAACTGACTGACTTTGAAGCCTATGCAAATCTCTATTCTTCTACAGTTTCTGATACTTGCCCTCAAGGATTCTTAACTGAGCTGGTCCTTTATTGGCCTTTTGACTGGAGGAAATTTGTTTAACCTTTAAGAGGCTGTTTCTGCATCTATGAACTAGTATGATAGTGTCTATCTCTGTGTTGTTCTGAGGATTACATGACATAGCACAGGTAATACAGGTAATTCCTTGGTAGACATTTTTAGTCAAAAGGAATATTTAAACCATGGGGGGGGGTAAATCCCTTTTTCTATCAAACATGTTGGAAATTTTGTATAAATACATTTTATTTGAATGTAAAAATTCAAATACATGCAGCACAAGGGCAATGATCTAGGAGAACTGATACTCAGTCTTGATATCAAGAAGTATTAAGGAGGAGTGGAGACTGGGGTAAACTGGAGAAGTCAGGCTTCATCCAAAGGAGCGGCTTCTCAGACCTAGCCAAGCGCTACCATGTGATATTCCAAGTCCAGATTGGAGTGCCCACTGAGGCAAAGAGATTGTTATTTTTAATCCCACGTTCATTAGGATTTATTGAATGTAAGGGGCAAGGGAAAACAGGTAATAAACAAGTAAATTGTCATCTATCTCTATAGACAGATATACAGATAGACTGATGGATTGATAGATAGATACAGATAGAGATATTCCAGATATACAATGTTAGGTGTGATAAGTTCTAAGAAGATGAAGCAGACCGGAAGGAAACAGGGAGCCATTGGGTGGTGGAGGAGGGACTGCAGGATTAGAATGGGCTAGCCAAGGAGGGTCTCTCTAAGGATGGGAATTTGAAATCAGGACCTGAAGGGGTTATGGAAGGTGGCAGGTGGATAGAGGGAACAGTAAGCACAGAAGCCTTGAGGCTGGAGAGTGCCTGGGGCTGCCGCCTGAGGGAAGGAGAGAGTAGTAAAGAGAGGAAGTCAGGCAACCGGTCAGATCAGGGAAAGCAGCGTCCACCAATAGCAGGAGCTTCACCTTATAACTTAGAAACGCTCATCCTCGGCCCTCACCCTAGACGCACTGAGTCAGAAACTCTGGGGTGGGCCCAGCAGTCTCCGTCCTAACAAGCTCTCCAGGTGACTGTGATGCATAAAAAAGTTGGCAGACCCCCGAGCAGGGAGCTTACAGCGATTGATCCCAGTTGTTACTCAGGCACGTGATCACGGTCCTCTTTATTTCATTAGCTGGGCAGGGGACCCGCCCAGCGCTCTGCTGATTTGCCGGGCGCTGACGCTCAGCCGGGGTTCACCCCAAGCCCGCGGCGCCCCGCGCACCCACCCAACTGCAGCCCGATTCGGTCTTCTCTGCAAACCACCCGGGCGACCCGGGGGCGACACGGCTGCCCGGCCACAGTGGGGACCAGACGCCCAGGGCTGCAGGTGCAAAGGCGCCAGAGCCGGGGAGGCCAAACGCGCCGGCCCAGACCGCAGGGGTGTGAGCTGGGCGCCGGCTGCCGCAGCCCGGGGTGCGCATCCCTCGCCGCCCGTGGTCGCCCAACCCGCGGAGACGCGTGTGCGCTATCCGGCTCCCGGGGGATTCCGCGGGTGCAGGGCCTAGCGGCCCGGGCATCGGGATTGGACCGCTGCTTCCCCCGGGAGCCGCTGATGCAAAGGCAGGTTGGGGCGGCCGAGCCCGGCCAGCGCCCTCTAGGCAGCGGAAGTGGAGCTTGCTTTACATCCGTCCTCCCCGCCTCGCAGAGTTGGGAGAAGGAAGGCTGGGGGGTGTGGAAAAATAAAAGGAAAAGTCCTTGCACCATGTAGACCCGCGCCCCCCTACCCTGGCACCCCGGCCGGCCGGGGACCTCCCAGTCTGCGGCCATGAACGCGAGCAGCGAGGGCGAGAGCTTCCCGGGCTCGGTGCAAAGTAAGTGCTTTTCCGGGCGCAGCGCGCGCTCCGGGGCCCAGTGCGCGCTCCGGGGCCCGGGCCCAAGCACGTCTGCGACGCAGCTAGCAGGCCCGGGGCCCCGAAATCAGGGTGACGGCCTGGAACCGGCGTCTCGGGGACCGCGGCGGGCGCGCCGTGCGGGAGGCGCCGGAGAGGGCCGGCGGGGGGGCCCCAAGCCGGCGCGGGGGCGGGGGCGTTCTCCAGCCTCCGGAGATCTCTTGGAAGGGAATCGTGGGGGAGGGCGTGCCGTTCAGACAGTCGTCACCCCCTTGGGGCATTCCCCGCCCCCCGGCGGAGTTTGGAGGTAGATTCGGGGTAACCGCGGCAACGCTGATGGGAAAACTTCTGTCTCGGCGGCCCCAAATTCTGGAAGTCTGGGGCTCGGGGACTTTCACAAGGTCTGCCGGCTTACTGCGAAGCCTTTTCCACATTAAAGGTGGAGATCTGAATGGGGAACGGGGCCGTGGTCGTTTTGAGTTTGGGGTTCATTTTAATTTTCTTGTTGAAGACAGCCTTTTTCAAGTCCATGGGTTCGCCCGGAGCATTGTTTCCCAAAGTGTGGACCAGGGACTGAGCGCAAACCAGCCACCTGGGAGCTCGAGCGATTACTTAAAAAAAGAAAAAAGGACAAAAAAAAAAAAGAAAAGAAAAGCTCTTTGCGCCCCACCCATCAGGTGGCGGGGTGGGCTTGAGGGGAGGAGGGCGGCCTTATCCTGGGCGATTCTGATGCACATAAAGTTTGAGAACCCCTGGCACCTAGTAAGCGTTTAGCTTGTTTGCTGTTACTGTTTACAAGTTTGGAGACATTGGTTTCCAAACTTGGCTGTGTATTCCATGCATAACTTGTGAAAAGCGCAGATTTCCCGAAACCTCAGCCCGCATTCAGCCCACCACCATTATGACTCAGTATCTCCGAAGTGGGGCTCAGACGTGGCCATATTTAAACAACCCCCCACCCCCGGCCCGCCCCCTTATTCTGATGTGGAGACAGGTTTGGAGAACTTTGCAAAGATAAAGGAATTCTTTTTGTTGGTGATACGCACAAATTGTGCCCGTTGTTTGTTACTGGGTCTCAATTAATACAGATTTTCGGAGGGGATACTTTCAAATTCAAATAGGGCACCTCAGTAATAACCTAACCAGGTGACATGCTGGGGGAGGGGATCCCTGTGCTGGCCTTTTACAAGCACCATCTCATTTAATCCTCATAACCATCATATGAAGCAGAAACTTCTCCCCATTTCTTCCTGGGTATCAGTCCTATTTGATCATTAAGGAATCCTCAGCGATGCAATCACTACATCTCTTGATTCCTTGTCTTCCTCTTAGCTTGGGCACCTTAGTAGCTACAGGAAGGCAGTGTTCCAGAGGAGAAGAAAAGTGTCCATTCCTTCCATCCATTGATTTTGGTGTTTGCAAGATGGCTTATAAAACATTACCATGCTCAGCCCAGAGGATCTCTTCATAGCAAGTCAACCAAATTGTATTTCTGCACAGAGATGTCTTGTCTTGGTTGGAAGGGGGAAATTGGACGTAAAGCAAATATTTTATAAATTTTCCAAAAAAGATTATGATGCATGGATGCCAACCATATGTGTACAAAGGTAGTTCTCGTACTGTTTAGACTGGGGAAAATTGGGAATAATATACAAATCTTATAGCTACTGAGAAATTATGAGGCTTGGAAAACATGGAATAATGTGTTGTCATTAAATAATTATTTTATAGAGATTTTAGTGATATAGCACAATGCTTGTGTGATAGCATGTGGGAAAAAGATTAATTTACAATGCACTAGGATCTTAAATAATTTTTAACTGAAAATGAATGGAAGAAAATATTTTGTAATGTTCATGGTATGCGTGGGTGGAAAGATTGTGAGTGATAGCCCTCCTTGCTTCTTCTCTTCCAAATTTTCTGTTATAAACCTGAGTTTCCTTGTAATAAGGCAAAGAAATTTTTAAAAATAAAAAGGTAGTCATATTGGTTAGAGACTTATTAATTGTATTTCTTTATTTAACAAACATTTATATAGCACTTTCTAATATAGTGCCAGGACTGTGGTAAGTGCTTTGCAAATGTTAATACAGTATTAACTCTTTGTATTATTACTGTTGTGAAATAACGCCTCTGTCAGTTAGGAATGAATTTTGGTTACAAGTAACAAAACTGAACTATACTGGCCTAATGAGAAGTCTAGAATTGGTTGATTCCAAGGTTGATTCAGGGGATCCGTGAAGTAAGCTTTTGTAGAGATCTTAGCATTTATCTCATGGTTATAGTGTGGCTGCAGAAGGCCCTGGCATCACATCTGCATTCAAGGCCAGAAGAAGAGGTGGACAGTGTTAACCATGTCAGATCCCTTTTTATCATGAAAGCCACACTTTTCCCAGAAGCTCCTCCAGCATTGTGCTGGAGGGGTTCCCAAGTATGTAGTGGGCCAAGATTATTTAGACTAGTGGTTCTCATAATGGGATAGGGGGTTGGAATAGTGGGGGCATTAGTTTTCATAATGACTGGGAAGTATGACTACCTTTTAGTTGGGGTAGGAGATGGCTGCTGGTCCTTTGACGTGTAGGGTAGCCCTGCACATTGGAGAACCTTCTCACATAAAATACCACTAGTGCCCCTGTAGGCAATGACCAGGAGCATCACTTGGGTCTGGGTACATTGCTGCTAGGGCAGAACTGGGATTCTGTTTGCAAGAAGAGGGGAATGGAATAGATATTGGGCCAGCAACTAGCTATGTCTGCCGCCATGCCCTTTTTTTTTTTTTTACCATGAATCTGGTTTGTGTTGTAATTTCAAGCTGTTTGGAATTAATCTGTGACTTCCCCTATGTCCCATGGAGTTCCAGGTGGCACAACAGTGCTGGTTGAGCTGACTCCCGACATCCACATCTGCGGCATCTGCAAGCAGCAGTTTAACAACCTGGACGCCTTTGTAGCTCACAAGCAGAGTGGCTGCCAGCTGACCGGCACATCTGGGGCGGCGCCCAGCACGGTACAGTTTGTATCAGAGGAAACGGTGCCTGCCACCCAGACTCAGACCACCACACGAACCATCACCTCTGAGACCCAGACGATCACAGGTATGGCTGGGGGATGGGGGAGTCACTTAGAGTTGGCCTGGCTATGTCCCAAACGCCTCCACAGAACTTGTTAAAAATATAGATACTCAGGGCCAACCCCCTAGGGTTGCTGATTCATTATTTTTAACAAGCTCCACTGGGAAGCCAGCTGCCCAGCCAAGTTTGGGACCCGCTAGGTTAAAACATTAAGTGGTAGCAGTTATAAATTGTTGTCATGTGGTAAACAAAACAAACAGACAAAAAACAGGTTTCTAAAACAAAAACCTATATACTACGAAAAAAATACTCGCAGGAAATGGTAAAAAGGAAAAGGTGGTAATTTGGGGTGGTGGGAGTACGTGTGTGATTCCTGAATTTGCATTATTTGTCTAAAGGGACAAAAAAAAATGTTTAAATTTTTTTTTTTAGTTTTTAAATCTATAAACAGGCATTGATGCCTCCCCTCCCTTGTGCTACCAACCAGGAAAACAGAAAAGTTCATCCTAGTTCTTGGTTGTGTCCAAAATAAATTGCAAATGAATGTAAAATTTAAGTGTGCAGCATGAAACTGCAAAAGTTCTAGAGTAAAAATTATACACACACAGAGACCCAAACACACACACACACACACACACACACACACACACACACACACACACACACACACACACACACACACACACACACACACCCCTATACACACCTATACTTACACCTATATAATCTGCCTTACGGGACCAGACAGATTACTTTAAAAATAGGAAGTAAGCCATTTTTGAGATAGTTGGTAGACACACTGCTGGATCCAGTGGGGAAATGGAAAATGTATTTGTTAGCTAAAGGCATTCCAATTTTTAAGTTAAAAATTATATTTATTAATACTGTGCCTGCCAAGGAAGACAGGTTGTGGGATCCCTCCCCCAAAAGAAAAAGAATCATGTGATGAGGTTGTAAATAAAGCTACCATTTTTCCAAAGGAAAAACAATGTATAAAAATGTCTAAAGACAACTGGGGAAAAAAATAGCAGCACGTGTGTGACTGAGGCCTAATGTCCCTCATATATAAAGAACTCCTAAAATTCAATAAAAGAACCAAGCGGAAAAGTCAGCAAAGGGCAGCAGATGATATTCAAGAGCCACTAAACATAAAAGGATGCTCCATTGCCTTAGTAGTTAAAGAAATGCAAATCAAATACTGCTTTCCTTTACTTTCTGGAGATGTAAATTCATATAAACTGGGCAATTTTGTGATATCTTTCAATCTTTAAATCTTACATTTAAAATCTTCTAAATTTTAAAATGTACAGAAACATGTTTACCCAGTAAGCGCACTTCTAGGTATTTATCCTATAAAACTTGATAAACAAATGTACATGGGTATTTGCTTAACTTATATACTGTAAAGAAAATGGAACCTTTGTATGTATATGTCAAGAGGAAATTAGATGAATAAATACCAGAGATGAATAGTGAATAGTAATCTAGTAATTTATTAGATGAATAAATTCAGACAGTGGAATGTGACTTAGCATTGAAAAGAGAAGCTAGATCTCTGTACAGACATTGATTCTCAAGGTAAGTGTAAAAAAGCATATGTATGCATACATACATAGTATTATATTCACGGAAAGCTGCTAGAACAGGAATGAAGCGAGTAATGTTAACGAGAGAAGTAAACTGTGCATAAGGCCTTAGGGAATGGTGAGGACTGTGGTAAAGTAGAGAAAGCTTCTCTTTGGATCCAGTCATATTTGGGTTTTTCTGAGAAACTGAAAAATGTAAAACTTCCGAAATTTTAAAACTTTGTTGGCCAAACAGGATACGTCTGTGAGCCTGGTTGAGCACACCAACAGCTTCTGACTTGTTCTCAATGTTTTGCAAACAGTTAATCTGGAGCCGAGGTGTGGAGAACATCTGAAGTGGGGGTACCAACTTTCGCCCTTTCAGTTGTACATTGGTGTGGTGTCTGAATTTTTCAGCAACAAGCAAAATTTTGTGGTTGTTTCCTTAATGCCTCCAAAATAATGTTTCTGCTGAATTCCTTAAGCATTGAAATATAATTGATCACCTCACAAACTTTAGTAGGATTACCTTGAGGTCTTCCCACTTTCTCCCGAATTTATTTTAATTCTCATTTTAAAGGAAGTCACCAAGAAAATGTTAAAACTGAAAACCACCTTAGAGATGAGCCTGGTACAACCTTCTCATTTTACAGCTGGACAAAGTAATGCTGCAAGTGGGTATGAGGCATGGCCAGGGTCCCACCACAGGTTCAAGACGGTCCTGGGACTTAAGTGCTTTGGCCCTTACCCTCGTGGTCTTCTCCCTGAAGACTCCGTGTTGGGTTCCCTATCCTCAAACACAAACTCCCAGTAACCCCACACACTGGGTGTGAAGCCTGGGACACAAGGCCCCAGCGTGAGGAGACCTCAAGGCCTACACTTTATTGGTGGCCATTGCATCCTTCTGGGTTCCGAGCCTTTGCTTATGCTGTTCCCTCTGCCTAAAATACCTTTCCTGCCTGCCTGACACCAGCTCAACCTCAAAACTTTAAGGTTCATGACAGACTGCACACAGAGTATCTGGCTCATCTCAGGACATTCCCCTCCCCTCTGAATTGCAATAGCCTTGATGATGTCCTTTCTGTTTTCCAAATGTGCCACATTTCCTCAAGCCTGGGAGCCTTTGTATGTGTTGTTCCCTCTGCCTGGAACTGACTCAATTCTTATGCCTGTGTCAGAGCTGGGCTTAAAGGCATTTCCTCAAAGAGCCCCTCTTTGACAACACACATGCATGCGCACGGTTCTCCCAGACCAGGTCAAGTCCCAGTACTTAAATGATTATTTGCAGAACAAACTTCACGGTCTGTCCCATCGCTGAACCTTAAGCACCATGAAGTCAGGAGCTGCACCCCTCGTGTTCACCGTGGATCCCCGGCACCATATTCTTTGTGGAGTGAATGCACAGTTGCCCAAATCTCACATCTATCAGTGAAGCTGACCCCACACCAAATAACTGCCCCTTCTTTTGTCCTAGTTCTTTGCTCAGAGATGTTCACCCTCGTCTTAGCATTTCCACTACCCTGCCGCCATTCACTCTGGCCATGCCTCAGTTTTGCCAACTGCCCTGTACGCTCAGGCCAGGCCTGGAGCCCTCTTTGTGCCCAGCTCATGGTGGTACCTACTGCACAGAGTTGACAGGAGCTCCAAGCTCCAGAGACGGACTGCTGGACATTTATCCCAGTCTGCCATCCTGGCCTGTGGACAAGTCGCTTACTCTGCTTAATTTTCCTCATCTGTAGAAAGGGGTTATAATGGTTCTTAATACTATTAGGTAGTAGAATTAGGTTCCTAATTCATACCTAATATCATTGGGTTATTGTGAGGACTCTGCAGTAATCCACGTAAAGGACCTGGGACAGTATCTCAATAAACGACCGCTTTTATTCATGCAGAGATTAACGCGTGGGGTGAGATTTGCAGGATACCGAGTCTCTGCCGGATCCAGCTGCCCTCCCTGACTGCGCCTGCATTTCTGCCACAAAACAAGCAGAATCTTGCTTTTTTTCCCTTTCGTTAACACTATTTAGTTTGGTTTTCTGGGCCCAACTTCCCCCAGGTTTGGGCTTCAATGTTGCATAGCCGCAGTTTCCAGACCTACCTATGGACTAGGATCCCAGGGGAGCTTGTTAAAGATACTGGTGCCTGGGCTGCACCTCTGAACCCGAATCGCTGAGGCTTAGGCATCTGCATTTTTAACAAGCACCTGGGGGATTCTGGGCCTCGACCCAGTTGGAGGGTCGCTCACTGCCCTAAGTCACAGTCTGACCCCTCACCCTGGCAGATTCCTCCAGATACCCACACCCAATTATTGTCCTGGGCAGTTTGTCCCTCTTCAGTCCTTGATTAAACGAAACCTTCCCTCACTCAGCTCCTATGTCTTGTCTCAGCCCAGTAATAGTTGGATGTAAAGTAAAGTTTATTCTCTGCTAGCTTTGAAAGCTGCCTACAGTTTGGCAGTTAATTTAAGAACTTTTCTATAAAAGCAGTAAAATTAGATATTGATGCTGGCAAAAAAAAAAAAAAATTAGCATTCTATATGCATTTTCTAAGTTCACGGCTTAAAATCCTGGGGCTTTGGAGTCAGGTCCCCAAGTTTTGTCTTGGCTTCACAGGGCCTTAGGAGCCGTGTGACCGATGCAAATTATAATAGCTCCTGGTGTCTCGTTTTTAAAGTGGGGACAAGAATAAATAGAAAGGCCACAGAATTTGGTAGTGAAGAGTCTAAGGTCCTGAGCCAGACTGCCTGGGTTCAAATCCCAGCTGCATCACTTGCTAACCAGGTAACCTTGGGCAGGTGACTTAGGGTTTCAGTGTCTTCGTTTCCCCAGCTGTAAAATGGAAGTGATGGTGGTTCTCAACCTCAGAGGGTCCCAGCCGGGCTGCCGTGGGCACCTACATGGAAGACACTTAGAGCTGTCAGGGTTAGCTCTCATTACTTACCCAATCAGGGGCTGTGAAAATTAAATGAAACAGCACACGGAAAATTTTGCACAGGGCCTGGCTCATGGCAAGCCCCCAGCCAATATGAGTTGAATTATCACTGGACCTAGAATGATCTTTCCCACCTCTTCTGCTTAATTCCCACGTTTTTAGGTCCCAGGCTAAAAGTCACCTCCACCTAGAAGCTACCTATGATTTCTCCCTCCCCCCCACCGCCCCCCACCCCTAAGGTTAGGTTCGTCACTGCTTCCTCGCCTAACACATATCACAGTTGCAATTAATTTGTTATTTCGTAACAAGCGGCCTTTAGCCAGAAAAGTAAATTCAGGTGCTCCTGGGGATCAGGCAGTGGCAGCAAATGCAACAGCGGATCCACTGTGATGGAGAGTGGGCGGGCCTTTGGACAATAAGCAGAGGAGGAGGAAAGCAGCCCCTGAGAGCCAGGAGGCAGCATCAGCTGGGCCTTGGTGTTGCTGGGAGCTGGGCTGACTCTCGCTGGTGGGTCGTGCTGTTCTCCTGGTGAACGCAAACAGGTTCACAGAATGTCTGCAGGAGACAGGGCCACTCTGACTGTGGTGGGACAGAATGAAGACAGAACCCCTCTGTCATCACACCTGAGCCACGGGATACCAGACATCCCCTCCTCCCCCACTGAGCTGAGTGACACTGCTGCTTTACCTACTACGGCTTTACCTTCTGTGCTTCTCAGTAATAGTCGCTAAGATACCAAATCATAGACTTGTCCCCACCTTCTGACAGCCTCCAACGCAGGCTTCCGTGAACTGTCCCCCCAAAATCATCTAACATGAGCCCCAAACCTCTAATACTCTTTAGGTCCTTTCTAACACCCTCTTACTGAGACCCTCCACGGCTCGCGTGGTATGAAGTTACCTTCGTTATAATGACTAATCAACCTATCCAACTACAGGTGTGTCCCCGGTGGTCTTTGGCCAGAGGTCATTGCCCTAGGGAAACCCACCTAGTTGGTTTTGAAAGCCTTAAGAAAAACTTCTGAAGGCTCAGTTTGGCCTGTGGGCCCCCAACTAGTAGTTTAATATCTAGTTCACTAGACTGTACATCTCCTTGGAGCAGGAACTAATCAGTCTTGTTTTCCTGCCACCCAGCACCAGGCCTGGCACATCCTAGGCACTCAGTAAAACAGTTACCAAATGAATGCAGGAAAGGGCAGCTGTAAGGCTTAACTTCATTAAATGTGCATGAAGTTCATGGCGTGGCGCCTGCCCCAGCACCAGGGCCCCGTGAGGGCAGCTCTGGGACTGTCATGTGCCGGATGCTGGAGCCGAGCTAATGGAGATGCTTCCCGTGGAGAATTCCAAGCTCAGCAGGGAGGGGAGGAGAATTTAGTTGTACGACATACAGACCCAGCCATCTGTGACAAGTACAGCCTTGTGCAGAGAGTTCATGGAGTAGATTGGTCCCAACGGGGAAAGCCAAGGGAAGAAATGATGAGTGAGATCGAATGTATAATAGGCCTTGAAAACCTCACCTGCCTTGGGGAGGAAGATGGGGGGGCACTTCCTCCTGGTGGTCGGGAGGTGGAGAAGCTGATCTTGCTTCTGAAGGCGAGATCTGATAACAGTGGCAGGAGATGACACGGGGAGTATGGGGTAGCAGCCCTGCTTTGATCTGGCCTTTATTGTGAAGAAGCTGGGGAGCCGTTGAAGGTTGCCGAGCGTGTGAGTAATCAGTAAGGCAAACGATGTAATGATTTGCCGGGAGAATCTGGCAATAATAATAATAGCTAATTCTCATGTACTGCTCATTATGTGCCGTGTACTTTTTTTTTTTTTAATACTTAGCCGCGTTGGGTCTTCATTGCTGCACGTGGGCTTTTTCTAGTTGCAACGAACGGGGGTACTCTTCGTTGTGGTGCACGGGCTTCTCATCGTGGTGGCTTCTCTTGTTGCTGAGCACGGGCTCTAGGCACGTGGGCTTTAGTAGTTGTGGCACGGGGGCTCAGTAGTTGTGGCTCACAGGCTCTAGAGCACAGGCTCAGTAGTTGTGGTGCATGGGCTTCGTTGCTTTGCAGCATGTGGGAACTTCCCGGACCAGGGCTTGAACCCGTGTCCCCTGCATTGGCAGGCGGATTCTTAACCACTGCACCACCAGGGAAGCCCGCCATGTACTTTTTAAATACTCTATATGTGAAGTAGTTTTTCACGACTTAAATTGTTATGAATTTAAATTTTACATTTCATTTTAAAAATTAACTTTTCACAACGTAACTTACGTACTAAGAATTATTATCCCCATTTCACCCATAATGAACTAAAGCACAGAGGAATTAAATACCTTGACCAAGGTGACAGAGCCAGAAAGGGGCAGAACGGGGCCTGAAAGCCAGGCTACCTGGCTGAGGAATCTGCATTTGACTGCACCACATCACCCCTTAGGAAAGTCCTCATTGCAGTGTTTCTCAAAAGAACCACATGGAGCTTTGGTGAAAAATGCAGACACCCAGCCCCCTCCCTTAAGTGTACCATCTGGGTGGGTCTGAGCAGGGTCCTGGGAATCTGGACCAGCCAGTGAGGGCTTGGGTCAGTTCAGATGCTTTCGGTTGCTCTTAACAGCACTAAACTACAAGAGGGCTGGATTGTAAAACATTCTTTACCTCAGGACACGAACGGCAGGGCAGACCCGGGGTCTTTGCATCTTCTTGCTGTCCTCGGCAGTAGTCCTCCTCATGGCCACAAGGGGACTGCTGCTGCTGCTTTCAGCCTCAAGTCTTCACTCAGCCCTGCCCATGGATGGGGAAAGGGGCAGCTTCGCTTTACCTGAGAGGAAATGCTTCTCCAGAAATTCTAGATCCCATTGGCTAAGATGCCCCGTTCCACTGTCTTGGAAGAAGCCAGGCCAGCAAGGGACAAGGAGGAGGGGCTTAGCAGTGGAATCCAATCCCGAGGCCCCTCTGGACAGCCACACTCCTGCCACTACTCTGTTAGAATAGTCTAGAGCAGGAGTTCTCAAAGCTGGTATGCAGAAGAATTACATGGAAAACTTGTTAAAAATCAGCTATAAATATACCCAGACTATACCTAGATCTCGGCATCAGAATCTTTGGTACATGATCAATTTTGAGAACCACTGGACCAGTAGGAGAAAGACAAGAAAGGATGGAAATCTTTCAGTGGCAGTGTCAGGCACGTAGGTGCTTCTTTTTTCAGAATGAAAGTCCACGTCAAGCCGCGTATCTTCGCCCCAATTCCTAATTCCAGGGCAAGGGGGTCTGATTGGTCCAGCGTTTGTGCAGGTGTCTGCTTCCAAACCAATCAGCTGCGGCAGAGAGAGGGGGTGAGGGTCACCCTTGGGACGGGGGACAGATGGGCTGATGTGCTGGGGCAGGTGTGGACCACATTCAGGAAAACCCTTTGGAAGAACATGAGAAGACTTTTCCTTACAGAGAGAGGTGGATTTTTCTCCCAGCAGGTGAATTCTGAGTTTGCATTTGAATCAAGACCCCTAAGTGTGAGTCCTAATAAGCATGGCCTATACTGGAAGAAACAGGAACAAACAAACGATAGATTTGACGATATGACAATGAAGCAATTTCCTTAATCTGTAAAGATCGGGTCTTCCCCGGTGCCTTAGTGGATAAGAATCGACCTGCCAATGCAGGGGACACGGGTTTGATCCCTGGTCCAGGAAGATCCCACGTGCCACGGAGCGACTAAGCCCGGGTGCCACAACTACTGAGCCTGTGCTCTAGAGCCCGCAAGCCACAACTACTGAGCCTGCACACCACAACTACTGAGCCTGCCCTCCAGAGCCCACGTATTGCAACTACTGAGCCCACGAGCTACAACTACTGAAGCCTGCATACCTAGAGCCCGTGCTCCGCAACAAGAGAAGCCACCACAATGAGAAGCCCATGCACCGCAACGAAGAGTAGCCCCCACTCACCGCAACTAGAGGAAGCCCGCGCACAGCAGTGAAGACCCAACGCAGCCATAAATAAATAAATCTGTAAAGATCATTTACAAGTCAATGAGAAAAACGTAAAAATTCAATAGAAAAAAAAAAGAGCTAATAGCATGAATAGGCAGTTCATAAAGAAGGTATATGAATGAATAAAATATGGTGGAAAAGAGATTCATCTTCACCAATTATTAATGAAACGCAAATTAAACTAAAATGATCTCATTTTGTCCTGTCAAATAGTCTGTGTGATAGCCAAGGTGAAGGGGAGAATGTACATTGATTTAGATTTTCTGGAAGGATCTCATAATTATGAATCACCAAGCAATAAAATGACCATTCCATTTTGACCTGGTTCTTCAGCTTACAGGAAGGTATCGAGAGAAACTAGAGATAAGTTAAAATTTTTGGATAGGTATTATTTATAAAGGCAAACACCTAAAAACCAACTCATTGTCCAAAACGGGGGAATGGTCAATTTAACTGTGACAACCAACATGATGGCGTATTATGTAGCCATAAGAAATTGTGTTCTGGGTGGATGATAACGTGGCAGAATGCTTTCACATAGCAAAATTGTTTAATAAAATTGCTTAATTGTTTAATAAAAAAGAAAAGAATACAAAATAATTTAAGCCATGACTCCAGTTTTATACTTTTAAAATCTATATACAAAGGCTACGTTAGTCATTTGGTCCATCATTAATTCAACCATTGTTCTCTGAGCCCCTGCACTGCCAGCGTCTGTGTGAGGTTCTGGGAAACAGTGATGGAGAGATACAGGTGTTGTCCTCACCTGGCTCATCCAACCAAAGGAGGAGAGGATGGTCATTAAATACTTTCCCAAATAACTATTTAATTACAGTAGAGATAAGTACTTTGGGGAAAAAGTACAGTATTTAATGAGCATATCATGCAAGGGGGTATACTGCCATATGGGGACAGCACTGGGCAGGTTTTCTTCTCTACACTTTACTCCCTAGATTTTCTACCATTGGTGTTTACTTTTGTTTTGAAAAAATAATACATTTTTAATTTTATAAAAGAGAAAAGGTTTTTAAAAATGGAGTTTTTAAGTCAAAGAAGAGAAGCGAGAAGCAAAGTGGCTTGGGAGACGTGGAATCTTCAGCTGTTTGAAGAACAGTTTTGTAGGAGGAGCTACAGTTGGCCCATGTGAGCCCAGCGGGTCTAGGACACCAGTGGGTCCCAACCACAGAGAGAGATTTTGGTTCCCTGTGAAATTCATGTGACATTCTTACTTTGTAAGCAACAACATGAGTGAATAACTGAACACCCAAGGTGCTCCTGCTACAGACCAGGACTGCCTAGAACAAACGGCGTGTTTCAGATACGCACCTGGGCACACGGGCAAGCCAGGGAGAGCCCCGGGGGCAAAAACAAAACCAAAGGCCGGCGTGAGGCTGTGAGCTGCTGGGGGTTGTTGGGGGAGGGCTGGGGGAGCTGATCTCACTAAGCACTGGACTTGATTATAAGAGCCATTGAGAACATTCTCCCCTGGGGATAGGTCATGCCTCTGCTGGAAGCAGTTCCCCCCTCAGCAGATCTGGGTGCTTGGGGTTGACCCTGCTGCCTTCACTTCTGCTGGACACTCAGATTCCCCAAGGCCACTGCCACTATTTATGCCAAATCTGAAGACAGACAAGGGACACCCCCCCCCACCAAATGATCCCTGCATTTGGGTGCCTGACTCCCTATGCTTCCTGCCGCCTCCCCCAAGACACCAAAAGCACAGGCAACAAAGGCAAAAATGGGCACGTGGGACTGCATCGAACTTCTGTGCATCTAAGGAAACAACCAGCAGAACGTAAAGGCAACCTACTGGATGGGAGAAAATATTTGCAAACCATATATCTGAGAAGGGGTTACTATCCAGAATACTGTCGTGTTTCCACTTTGCCGTGACTCACCACGAAAGGGATGCTAAGGCTTACGGTGGAGGGGCAGGTGGACAGTTAGGGGACGAAGCCCCATCGATCTCCCTGAAGGGTGGGAATCCCAGGCTCAGGATCATTCAGGACCCAGCACTTACCTCCCCAGGAGGGTTACAGACTCCACAGCTGAGCTGAGCCGTAGGGAGGGCCTGGCCACTGTCACAACCCCTCCCCACCCCAGCGTCTTCCAGCCTTTTTTGTTCAAAAAGTGGTAGAGCAGAAAGTTGGGAAGTCATGGTAGCGTGAACAGCCATCCTAGTTTTAGCACTGAAGGTCCTGTATCCCGGGGAACCCTCAGTCCCAGGCAAACGAAGGCAGTTGGTCTCCCTGAGTCTTGATCATATTCCTGTTGAAAGTTTGATGCCCAGTTCTGCTCAAGTGTAGTAACTCACATTTATTAAGACTCAGCTGTGGACATATCCTGTGCTACTGATGCTCTCATGAAACTTTGCAATAACCTTATGAAGTGGGCACAGTGATCATCCCCACTTACAGGCAAGAAAACGGAGGCTCAAAGAAGTCACGTGACTGGCCTGAGGTCCCACACCTAGGAAGTAGCTGAACCTAGACTTTTATCAGTTCAGAGATACATTGTAACATCTGAAATGGGGGTGCACCTTGGAATCAAGGAGATAGCTGCCAGCCAAGAGGCAGTCACCAAAAAATTGTCATCGCGCGCTGGTAAACCTTGATTGCATTGTCATTGATCGCTTTTTTGGTCACTTTGGCAGAATTGTGTGCATTTTTTGGCGCTACATTTGTTGGGTTTCATTGCTGTTTGAAATGTCTTCTGCGATATTGCAGGATGATTCAGATAGAAGATGAAAAGTAACTGTGCCCAGAAAGATCTGGAAACAGTAGCAGCGGGTCAGTTTGATATTAATGAAGCAAATATTTGTTGCTGGAGGAACAACTGTAGTTTTTGCAAAGCAACAACCAAGAAAGATGGAGTCCTTCAATTAGACAAAGCTGGGTTAAGGTTTGCTGCTGAGATGCCTGGAAAAGGATCCCTTACACCAGTGGTTCCCAAACTTGAGCATGTATCAGAATCATGTGGGCAGCTTGTTAGATTCCTGGGTCCACCTGAGAGTTTCTCATTCAGTAGGTGGGGGTGGGGCCCAAGAATTGCCTTTGTAGCAAGTTCCTAGGTAAGTCCAGTGCTGCTGGCTGGGGACCATGCTTTGAGAACCAAGCAGAGCAGAGGAAGCAGGAGCAATAGCTAATCCCGCAGAGTAGATGAAACATCTCAGCAAGAGGCAGGTTGGTTAATGCATCAAAGAGACTTGGTGTGAAGATGCAACATGAGTTTGTCAGACTCTTTCGGCCAGCTTTAAACAGAAGCCACTTCCCCCGACATATTTCAATTGAGGAAAATGGAAACCATGATTTTGCTCAAATACCAAATACTGATAGAACCCAGCTATTCTTTGACATGCATTGGAATGAAGCTGTCATTGCCAAAGGTGCCCAAGGAGTACAGGTCAGGAACCTGAGTTTCCTATCAAGTATCCGAAGAAATCTAAAAGAATCCATTCAACGAATGCTATAAAATGTCTAAGGAATATCTATACATATATAAATACCTAAGGAATATGAAGACATTGCATTATAATGTGTTGAATAGGCAACTTTTAAAAATTTATTGTGTGTAAAATAATGCTGCATCTTACAGTCTATAACATCTTAGATTCAAAGAAAGATGATGTTTGTTTTAAGAGAAACTGTAATTAACACCTCAAACCTGTGGAGGGAGTATTACTGCTTCAGGCAAAGCCAAAATAGGGAGTAATGTCAGGCCCAGGTTGATTTAAAGAAGTGTACTCTGTAAGTACAATGGCAGAAATGTCAAAGGTGGTGCCTCAGTGACTGAGGTTTGGAAACAGAATATGACGTTGGCTCTCAAAGCCATCATTAGGGCCGCTCAGCCTGACAAGTTCATCTAATGAACAGGCCCCGTGGTTGTATTTACTCCTATTTGAAGCCACATCTCCATGTGACGATTACATGTAATAAAGGAAGAAAGAAAATACATATTCCCAAACCATAAATTTAATTAACAAAGTAGTCAAAAGAACTATGATTGAAAAAAAGAAAAAAGAAATTTGAGACTGCCTGTTTTACCTGTTATAATGACAAGGTTAAAGACAAAGATGATAAAGATGTTTGGTCTCCTTTTTATTCTTTTTTCCTCAAAATTTCAGTAAGAATACAAGGTTTGTTTGTTTGTTTTAGGAGTACTTGTGTTAAAAAGTATTTATGTTTAGAGAGTATTTGTAGTTTTGCCCAGAATTCCTTCAATCAGTTCCTTTCCAGTTGTTTGTTAGGATTTTGTGATAAAGCTTATGAAAGTAATGCTTTTGGCTGAAGTTAACAGAAAACCTACCTGGTAAATGGTAGGGACATTTCTTTTTTATTTAGTAAGTCTAGATTTGAATGGTTTTCAGGGCTCTGGCTCAACATCTGGTTTTCTTGCTCTCCCTTTATGGTTACAGAATGGCTGCCACAGATCCAGACATCACGTCCTCACTCCAGCATGTCCAAAGACAGAAAGTGGGGCAATCAGGGCAGCAAGAATGAGCTTTCCTCAACTACCTCTCTTTCTGCCCCCACCTTTTCTTCAAGTCAGGGAGAAAATCTTTTCCAAAAGCCCTGCAGCAGATGTTCTCTAGTGTCTCATTGGCTAGAACGGGGTCACATGATCACTCCTAAGCAGCAAGGGAGACTGGGAAAGCAATATTAACATGTTCATTCTCTACAAAGGAAGGTGGGCAAAGGGAGTATCTATTGGGTATTCATATTATGAAAATTAATAATCATCATATCTTTTAGTTTCAGCTCCAGAATTTGTTTTTGAACATGGCTATCAAACATATCTGCCCACAGAAAGCAACGAAAACCAGACAGCCACTGTCATCTCTCTCCCTGCCAAGTCACGAGCCAAAAAGCCCACAGCCCCAACTGCTCAGAAGAGGCTTAACTGTTGCTATCCAGGTAAAGGCAGCATTTTGTCCTACTTTCGTAGAGAATGTGACATTTAACAGGTCCAGGACTCGAACTCCTGAATTCCTGACAACTGGACGTAGATGTGCTCCAAACTGCTTGGCTTAAAAAAATCAACCCACAGCATTTGCATCATCACATACGACCTGTCTCTCACTGTCTCTGGTCACCATGCACTGGGCTGTAAGACTTTTATAGCCATGGGCCTTTCTTTGAATGGGACTAGTGAAGATTTAAGATTACTGTGAATTTTTCTTTCTGTGCTGTAACTTAGGAAGACATCCAGAAAAATTATTCCTTCCTTACTTTAAAAAAAGAAAAAAGAAACCTTTAGGGGGCTTCCCTGGTGGCGCAGTGGTTGAGAGTCCGCCTGCCAATGCAGGGGACACGGGTTCGTGCCCCGGTCCGGGAGGATCCCACATGCCGCGGAGCAGCTGGGCCCGTGAGCCATGGCCACTGAGCCTGCACGTCCGGAGCCTGTGCTCCGCAATGGGAGAGGCCACAGCAGTGAGAGGCCCACGTACCGCAAAAAAAAAAAAAAAAAACCTTTGGGGAAGGCAAGGAAAATTTCAGACTTAAGGAAAAGTTGCAAAAATAGCACAAAAAATTTCTGTGTACCTTTCGTCTGGATTTCCCAAATATTAACATACTATGTTTGCTTTGTTATTCTTTCTGTATATACATATATTTCCCCCAAAGTTGCAGACATGATGTCCCTTTACCCCTAAGTACCTCAATGTACATTTCCTAGAAACAAGAATATTCTTTTATATAACCACAGTACAATCATCAATATCAGGAAATTAACATTTATACATACTGTTATCAAACTGCTGACCTTATTAAGATTTTACCAGTTGTCTCACTAATGTTCTCTGTATCAAAAGGAAAACTGGTCCAGGATCCAGTTCATAATACACATTGCATTCAGTTTTCATGTGTCTTTAGTTTCCTTTAATCCTAAGCTTTTGTCTTTCGTGACCTTTGACAGTTTTGCAAAGCACAGGCCAGTTATTTCATATTGAATAAAATGTTTGTCACTTTGGGTTTGTCTGATGTTTCCTCATGATCCGATGTAGGTGAAGCAATTTGAGCAGGAAGTACAGACGCGATATTATGTACTTGGTACCTGGTATCAGGAGCACACTGATGCCTGTTGGTCCCATTACTGTGGGATTAACTTTCATCACTTGGTTAAGGAAGTTTCTGCCAGGCTTCTCCATTCTAAAGTGACTGTGTTTCCCTCTGTCATTGATTTTTCCTTGCCTTTTCTTAAGGTTGCCAGTTCAAGACTGCCTATGGCATGAAGGACATGGAGCGTCATTTAAAAATCCACACAGGTAAGTGGTTCACACACATCCCTTCTCTGTGCTGGGAGCTGGGGATCCGGACAAGTCAGACACATGATATGATGCAGAACCTCACTGGTCATCATGGGAATACAAACACAAATGAAATAAAAACGAGATGCTGTTTCTACACGTGATTTTGGCAGAAAATGTTTAGAGCAATAAAATCCAGTGCTGGAACAGATATGAGAAAACTTAGAAGTGGAAATGTGAACTGGTACAGACATTTTGGAAATTGATCTGCCAGAATTAATTTAAATGCACATATTCTTCTCATTTGGAGGAGATGATCCTGTAAGTAAGTGTGTGTGTGTTTGTGGTGTGTGTAATGACTGGTAAACAGAAGAAGGAGGGGGAGAATAGTGACTTTTTATTTATGTATCTTTACACTGCATCATTGGATACCTGAGTGTGTTTTGCAATTTTGAAAGGGGAATTTAATAAATACTTTTTTTAAAGGAGAGAAAAAAAGGATTGCATGGAAAAAGAAAAGTGTGATTATTTCTGGTGATTTTAATTTTCTCTAATGTATCATTTTTATGTCTCCCAGACCTTCTGCATGGAGAAGGAATTGCTTTTAGACTATTTTTCCTGAAGTATTAGATGCTCATAATTCAGATGATACAGTCATATGTAAATTCAGTGAGTGTCAACGTGTATAAGGGAGGGACACTGAAATTTGGCGTGGGCATCCCTAATTGCACAAATTCTGCTACTTAGCCTCAGATAAAATATCTGGAAGATAAAGAAGATAAAATATCTAGCAGTTATCTCTGATACTTCTTGGCCACGGCCAACGATTGCCTTGTTGCACTGGGATCACCATCATATCTAATCAGCCTCACGGCATCATGTCATTTGGATTTCTTCTAGTTATCACAATCTGAAGTTATTAAGTTTTAGGTATTGGTAAGCATTCTCAATGTAACAAGCAATGAATCTCTCCTGGTGGGTGCCCTGTGTTGAAGTTCCATCAGTCACACGTAGCATATTCATCATTGTAAGAGTAAAGTGCTGTCATTATGCATGATAATTGGGGAAGCATTATAAAAATGTAAGTGAGGACAGCACCCTGGAGTCCATCGCTGCAAATCTTCAGGAAGCATCCTCTACTCACAGTTAGCCACGCTTGGGTTTGTAGGATGATTTCTGCATAACTGCAGCATCTCCGTCAACATCTTCAAGTCAGAGAGTTGACAAGGTGTACTTACCTTAGTTACTTTCGGAGAAGAGCTCATGGCCAGGAACAGCAAGAGTGGGGCTCTTTACCAGCAGAGCTGGCCGTAAACCATCCAGCTCCACCGACATCCGGCATCTGCTCGGTGTTGCACATACACAGGATGGTGCCCACAGAAGCTGTTTAGCAGCTGTCAGTAATGAGAAATTATTGTTCCTGGATTTTTTAATTTGACTGTGAACATTTTTAATAATAAAATTACAATCTTGGGCTTCCCTGGTGGCGCAGTGGTTGGGAGTCCGCCTGCCGATGCGGGGGACAAGGGTTCGTGCCCCAGTCCGGGAAGATCCCACATGCCGCGGAGCAACTAGGCCCGTGAGCCATGGCCGCTGAGCCTGCGCGTCCGGAGCCTGTGCTCCGCAACGGGAGAGGCCACAACAGTGAGAGGCCCGCGTACCGCAAAAAAAAAAAAAAAAAAATTAGAATCTTTAATATACTTCTAGATGTATTCTTAAATCCCAGATGTTTGTTCTATGAGGATAATGACCAACTTTGGCTGACAATTGATTTTAGCACTTAGCTATTTAGGATTTGGCCAAAATACATGTTTGATATGTAAAGTAAAGAGTGAAAATCCTGACTCACAACCACATCTTATCTGACACATGCCCAAAAGTCACCAGTCTTAATAGTCCAGTGTGTCTCATTCTTAAATTTTGGCATGTGTATACCAGGCTTAAAAACGCACAATTTACTTTTTCCATGTCTTATTAAGTTAATAATATATACACTCTCTGCAACTTTCTGTTTCTTCTTTAATGCTGGATGTCTTTCCGTGTCCGTATGCATGTATCTGCTTCATTCTTTTCGATGGCCAAGTAGGAAATTGGTTCAATAATTTATAGTACATTTACAGTATTGTACATATAATACTTCAGCCTTAAAAATCATGTTGTAGAAATTTAATGATGTGAAAATGATTGAAATTATTTTAAGTGCAAGAAAGTAGTCAGTGGAGAGGCAGTGTTGCATTTGGCTAAGAAAGCAAGACTGTCCTGGGTTCTAATCCCAGTTGTTGAGAGAATTAAGTAAAATCATTCAGAGGCACAGTACCTTCCAAAAAATAAGGGTTAAATTGATGTTGGCCAAGGAGGTTTTTGTACCCCAAAATGTGCACACACACGTACAAGATAATTGGAAAAGTAGATATCAAAAAATTAGCAGTTGTTCACGGGTGGCAAGTTGACAATGTGCATTAGTGAGTACAGTTTAAGCTGCTGTAGCAAAACGGCCCAGCACCAGCTCACACAAGGTGGGGGTTTATGTCTGTCTCACGTAGCTGTCCAGAGGTAAGCAGGTGGTCTAGGCAGGTAGGCAGCTCTGTCCCCATCATCCAGGGACTTAAGTTCTCTCTCTGTATTACAGTACGTTAGGTTACGTATCCACCATCTGCAGGTATGCTGTCCTCACCTGCTTGTTCACCCTCATGTCTTGGTAACAGCTGGCAAGACAGGTGGAAAGAGAAAAAGTAAAAGGCAAGCCATTTCCTTTTACGAAAGGGACACATTTACCTTCTCTGCCATTTGATTAATGAGGACTTCATCGCAGAATCACCCCTGGCTACGAGTGAGGCCGAGAAATGTATTCTTTGGCTGGTCAGACGTGAGCTGTACTAAAACTTAGAGATTCTGAGTTTTAGGGTGTGTCTGTTATGAAAAAGAAAAAAGAGCTAATGGGTATGAGACAATGTTTCTTATTTTACTTAGCTGTACTTTAAAATTTTTGAGTTGCCTTCTATTTTAAATTGATAAAGAATTCATCTTCAATGTAGGAAAAATTAGAAAATACTAATAAACAACATAGAAGAAGCAATTCCTCCTCTCCCAAGACGTTAGCTCTTTGCCCGTCATCCGTGTAGTTTTGGGGCGGGGGGGTTCTAAATATCCTTGGGTGACTGTGTCTTAAGCTTTTCATAAGGCAGTGGGAAATAAGCCTTTTTCCCTTTCATCTTGTTTCCTGATGCCGTGTGTGCACGTTTGAAGGAGACAAGCCCCACAAGTGTGAAGTCTGCAGCAAGTGCTTCAGCCGGAAGGATAAGCTGAAGACCCACATGCGGTGCCACACGGGCGTGAAGCCCTATAAGTGCAAGACGTGTGACTACGCTGCCGCGGACAGCAGCAGCCTCAACAAGCACCTGCGGATACATTCCGACGAGCGGCCCTTCAAATGCCAGATCTGCCCCTACGCCAGCCGCAACTCCAGCCAGCTCACCGTACACCTCCGGTCCCACACAGGTACGTCCTTCATGTGGTCCTTACGCTGCGCTCCCAACTGCCTGTTGCCTAAATCACCGACACCTTCAAGCACTGAGTCACAACCTAAGTAAAGGACCTGGGCACGTTAGTTCATCCCGTGGTTTGCAGTTTTGCTTTTCATCTGCTCAGAAGTCGCTTTCTCTGTAAAATAGGGGAAAACATCAAGGTTATAACTTTATACACATCTTTATGTAGCTTTAGACCCTATTCACTAGTATTTACTTGAGGAGGTGCGCTAAATGAAATATAGATATAAGCAATGCATTTTTAATCAATGTCTGCATAACGTATGGTTAGGCATTTCAGTCGTCTTTTGAAGACTGCTCTGATCAGTTCAGCATGGGACAGCTTGATGAAAAAACTCAGCTGAGTAGGTAACTTAACAAATGATGTATGTTTTCCTTTTAGCAAGTGTGTCTCTTCACTTTCGATACAGTGGTACTGTGTAACCACCACAGAATCTCAGCAGCATATTATAAAAGCATTTGTTGCTCACGTACTTCAGGTCAGCAGGGAGTTGGCTAGACATTCCATTGATCTTGGCTGGGCTTAATCACATGTGTGGGAAAGGCTGGGTGTCCACTGACCCTGGCTGGGGATCTGCTGGCTGTCTCCTTGCCTTGGCTGGGGCAGTCTGGCTCTGCCCACATGTCTCATAGCCTCCCTCTGGGACCAGTGGGCTACTCCAGGCTTGTCCTTCTCATGTCAAGGGCAGACCTCTGCGTGGAAGACAAAACAAGTATGCCCCAACGTGTAAGCTCATTTCAAGCCTCTGCTTGCATCCCATTGGCTAAAGTAAGTTAAATGGTTGGGCCTGGTGTCAACGGGTGGGGCTGAGCTCACCCACAGTGGAAGGTCATCCCAGGGTTACATGGCAAAGGCCATTTTTGCACCAACCATCATTCACCAGTTCACCCCACCATCATTCACATCTCTCTGACATGCAGATGCATTCATGGCCTCCCAAGACCCACACAAGTCTAGCCAATCATAGGATCCAGAACTTGCAGTCTCCATCAGGTATAGATATGGCTTCTCTTGACCTAGAGCCTTCTGCAATAAAAAGACAAAGCTGTCTGTCCCCACGCTCCCAGCATGCAGCGGTGAAACGCAGCCAGGATACTTATAATATTCCTCCTGTTCCAAAAGGGAAGAACAGGAGGCGCTTGGCAGTCACTGGTGCACAGATTTCTGAAATCCCTCTGGGCAGGTGTTTCCAGGTCCCCCCACTCTGGGAACAGGGAATGTTTCTTGATTAGGCGTTGACTCGACCGTGTGCTTTTTGACTCTGCTCCCTGGAGCAGCCTTTCATCACCTCCCTTAACCACTTCTGAAAAGGAGTGGAAAATGTGCCTTTGAGAACCTTTCTCAGCCTGCCTCCTGCCTACCGAAAGTTGGGGTCTTTTTAGGTTTTATTTTAGTCTAGACTGACAGCTTTGCTGATAGAGCTATCTTAAAAACGTTGTGAGTTTCCTGTGTATCTGTGCCAAAAGCCACACCCATAATTCTTCTGGAGACTTGCCTTTCCTCTAAACTCAATTATAGGCACTTTCGGCAAATAATGTTCTGTAGGTTGAAGCCGGTGCGACTTTTAGGAATCCGTGTCCAGCTGAGAGGACTTACTTGGCACCAACTTTATTCTTTTGGAGATTTTGACAAAGAACCTTGTGCTTACACCCTTCATTTCTCATTCGTTCTTCCCTCTGCGATCAGTTCCCTGGATATGATCTTTGTTCCCAGGCTTTTGTCGTACTTTGAAAATCTTTTGCTGGTTGAAGATGGGAAACTTCATCTAACCCAGCACATCTTTGATTTTCTGTATTCTCGCTAAATTCCATTTTGAAAATGGCCAGTTCTTTTTGGAATTTGTGTCTTTCTTGTGGGACCTTATCATATGCAGCTTGTAAGTCACTTTCACTGTTCTGCTTAGAACTAATGAATCTCTTTGCTCAAGTTCAGAATTCCGTGGGTACATTTTCTATCTTCTAAGTTACGACAGGTGACAGTTTTCCCAAATGCTTGCCGTGAAATGGGTGCACTGCCACTTTTCCAGCCTTTACCTGCCCCCCAAACCCAAAGCTACGTATTTTAGTTTTCTGTTACGGCAGCGCTCTGTTTCTCGATGCCAATATGTATATCAGTTATCTGTTGTCACAATAATGCAGTGTAACAAAAAACCCCACAGAACCTCAGTGGATACAACAACATGCCTTCTCTGTTCATGTTTGGGGATCAGCTGGGTGTCATCTGGGCAACTCTGCTGGTCTTTGCTGGGCTCACTTACAAATCTCAGAATCTGCTGGCTGTGGGCTGGCTGTCCACTGGCCTTGGCTGCACCAATCCAGCTGTGCTCCACGTCTGTCGTCCTCCTCCTGGGATCAGCGGGTAGGACAGGATTGACCTTCTCCTGGTGATGGATGACAGAGGTACAAGCGAGCAAACCCCGATTCACAAACCCATTCAAGCCATTACTTGTATCAAGTCTAGTTAACATACCATCAGGCAAATCCAATGACGTGATAGAGCCTATTTTGTTAGGGGTCGTGGCAAGTCATCCTGTCCCTGTCGGGAGAGCATGCATAATCACATACATGGCAGAGGCCATGGCTACGGGGAGCGATAGGAGGTGGGGAGGTCTGGGGACATTAATCTGCTACAGCAAGTTAAGACATTGGCATAACTGGCACCCATCTGATTTTCTTCAGAAATCTCCTCAGCCTCGGTTAGAGGCACTGAAGGATTCATTTAGGGAAGTTGTTCAGAATCATCTTAACTTAGGAGGGTAAACTTAACCATTTCATTTATAATAGCATCTTTAAGTTGGTCTAGAAAAAGTATATTTTCTAAAAATTTAAATGTATGCCATTTATGCAGTATCTCCATGGAATGTTCATTTCCCTTTTATGAATCTGCGGCACTTGTAAAATTTTACAAATTGTAAAATTAATAGGATTTTGTCTTTACCCTTCCATCGCTTTGATCGACTATATTGTCTCGGTGGCAACCTAAACTCAAGAGATCTGTCAGCTTAAATATATCAGTTGCTTGTTCACAGAGCAACATTCATTAAGTCCTCACCAGGTACCAGACACTGCGAGGGTCAGGTGGTGGGCAGAAATGAATGTAGTCATTAGCTTTGGGGAGCTTATGGTCCAGTGGCACTGGTACTGACCAGTCTGCCTCATTTAAGAAATAAATCTATGGTGAAAAGGAAAAAGAAGAAGATAATGATGATGAAAAGATTTAAACCCTTTGCCTTCATGTCAAAAAGTGTTGTTAAGCTCTGCGACTCAGCTGCGAGATTTGGTTATCTGGTTTTTCTGGGTTTGACCTCTGCTAAATTGCTTTTAAAAAAAAAAAAAAAGGGAAACAGATCGTCACTAATTTGGGCAGTGATGTAACTGAAGACCTAGCAGAACATTCTAGAGCAGTGATTCTTCCTCTGAGTCCACAGACACCTCCACCCAGGGATCCATGAGTAGAATTTAGGAGGGCCCTGAACTTGGATGAGGAAAAAAATTACATCTCCATTTTCACTCATCTTACTGAAATGTGATGTGTCCTTCAGTTATGAAAATAGGCATCCAGTCTGATTACAGTGCATGTGAACTTGTCGCCAGTAGAAATCACAGATCTTTTTGTAATGTGTTTTTGATAGATCAAAACATCGTTTACACTCTTCTCTATTTAGAAATTGGTGTCGTCACTAGACCCACCGCTAGAGCTCGTTACTTAATGCACACACATTGCCCAATCACAATTTAATTATTTAATAATTTTCAATATAATTAGTGTGTTTTGTATTCCTTTTGATTTTTATTTTAGTTTACTTTGTGCATTTAAACATTACCCCGAGAAAGCGTGCATGGGTTTCACTAAACCGCCAGAAAGGGGTCCGTGGCATAAAAAAGTTTGAGAGCAACATTCTAAGACAGAAGTCAGCCAACTTTTTCTATAAAGAGCCAGATAGTAAATATACTTTAGGCTTAGCGGGCCTTACAGTGTCTATCACAATTTACTCACCTCTGCCAGTTGTAGCGTGAAAGCAACCAGAAACAACACACAACAAATGGACATGGCTGTGTTACAATAAAACTTTATTTACAAAAACAGGCTGTGGGCTGGATTTGGCTCACTGTGTGTATAGCTTACCATTCCTTGTTCTAGGGTTTCACGTGAATGATCTCAGTGGCATTTAGTCATGCAAAGCATTGTTTAGTTTGGGGCTTCTTCCTTTTCTCGAAGCTTGTTTAATTTGCTCCATCATTAATTGCATTTATTAAACAGCTCATTGTGATGTTATAGGTCTTATACCAAAAAGCCAGAACACAATCCCACTCTTTTGAGCTTATGGTAAGAAAGCAAACATTGGTCATATGTACAGATAATCACCTAGCATCCAAGAATACCAGCTTTGGCTACATACTCTAAGATGTTAACCAATATATGACATTCTGGAAAGGGTAGCACTATAGAGACAATTAAAAATATCAGAGATTTCAGGGGTTCCGGGAGTGGGGTTAGGGGTGAATAGGTGTAGCACAGGGCATCTTTAGAGAAGTGACACTATCCTGTATGCTACTGTAATGGTAGATATGTAATAGTATACATTTGTTGAAACCCATAGAAATATACAAAACAGAGTAAATCCACATGTCAACTGGAGTTTAGTTGTTAATAATCTATTAACATTGGTTCATCAGTTGTAACAAATGTACTGCATTAATGCAAAATGTTAATAATAGGGAAACGACGTGCAGGGGAGAGAAGGAGCGAGCATATGGGAACTCTTTACTTTCTGTATAATCTCCCCAAACCTAAAACTGCTCTAAAAAAGTAAAGTCTTTTAATTACAAAGAAAAAAAAAAAAAAGAATACCCGCTTTGGAATCAGCCTGGGTTGGAATCCAAGCTCTGCCATGTACTACCGAGTGACTGGAAACAAGTGATAGAGTCGCTCCAGGCCTCAGCCTCCTCATTTGTACAGTAGTGTTGGGAATAATATTGATAATAGTACCCACCTCATGGGAATGTCGGGATCATCAAGTGAGACCATTCTTGTGGAATGCTCAGCAGGGCGCCTGCCGTCCGGGAAGCCACCGAAGAACCTTAGCTGCTGTTGTTTCGCTTGCTTAAACAATATTGCAATGGGCGGGGTCACCAATTTGCTTGAATTATCAGATGATTGGGACTTAGCGTTCACTGAGGAAATAAACTTGGAATATCATGTCCTTTCAGATGTTGCAATTTCGCTTTTCCTGTTCATCTTTCACCGAACATGAATTAAAAAAAAAAAAATCAAGCAGCTGGATTTTGTAACTTCACAAGTAAAGAACGCAGCTGGCAATGTGGGATAAATAAATTGTGCGCAATAAACACGTCTTTATTAATAAAAATCTGCATGAAGTGTAAGCTGGGCGTTTCAATCATTGTAAAAAGAATATTCTGATGAGTGAGCATGGAGCTGACTGATTTGAAAATGTGCCCTTGAATCTGTTACAACATGTAACTCAACCAAAATCAACGGATTATGCAAAATTATGCAACTGTGAATGGTTCCCTAGCAGAGTGAACACAATAACCATAGGAACGATAGCTTGATTGTTTTCAAGGATATACTAAGTGTATTCGCAAATCTTGTTTTTTTTTACTGGGGACAGTTAAATAGCTTGATTTTCAATCTCCGTTTTTCTTCTGGGTGTTATAATGGTGGTGGTGGTTTAAGTTTGGGAAAAGGAGAGAAGCCCCCGACCCCTCTTTTTTTTTCTCCCAGGGGCTGCTAGGAGCTGCAGTTAGAAGGTCTCCACCCGCCTGCCTTGGTATAAGCGATTTTCTGGTGTGTGCTTCGGGGGGATCCGCTATGGTTGTTGCCTGCCTGTTCTTATCGAAACTCACCTTGTGTTGACAGGGGACGCCCCCTTCCAGTGCTGGCTCTGTAGCGCCAAGTTCAAAATCAGCTCGGACTTGAAAAGGCACATGCGCGTGCACTCGGGGGAGAAGCCTTTCAAGTGCGAGTTCTGCAATGTCCGCTGCACCATGAAGGGGAACCTCAAGTCGCACATCCGCATCAAGCACAGCGGGAACAACTTCAAGTGTCCGCATTGCGACTTCCTGGGGGACAGCAAGGCCACGCTCCGCAAGCACAGCCGGGTGCACCAGTCCGAGCACCCCGAGAAGTGTTCCGAGTGCAGCTACTCCTGTTCCAGCAAGGCCGCCCTGCGCATCCACGAGCGCATCCACTGCACCGACCGGCCCTTCAAGTGCAGCTACTGCAGCTTCGACACCAAGCAGCCCAGCAACCTGAGCAAGCACGTGAAGAAGTTCCACGGCGACGTGGTCAAGACCGAGGCCTCGGAGAGGAAAGACACGGGCCGGCAGAGCAGCCGCCAGGTGGCCAAGCTGGACGCCAAGAAGACTTTCCACTGTGATCGGTGCGATGCCTCCTTCATGCGCGAGGACTCGCTCCGCAGCCACAAGCGGCAGCACAGTGAGTACAATGAGAATAAGAGCTCGGATGTGACCGTCCTGCAGTTTCAGATCGACCCCAGCAAGCAGCCCGCCGCGCCCCTCGCTGTGGGGCACCTCCAGGTGCCCCTCCAGCCCAGCCAAGTGCCCCAGTTCAGCGAGGGCAGAGTCAAAATCATCGTTGGCCATCAGGTGCCCCAGGCAAACACCATCGTCCAGGCTGCGGCGGCCGCAGTGAACATCGTACAGCCCGCCTTGGTGGCGCAGAACCCAGAGGAACTGCCCGGGAACAGCCGGCTGCAGATCTTACGCCAGGTCAATCTGATCGCCCCTCCTCATTCCTCGGGGTGTCCGAGCGAGGCGGCGGCGATGCCCCAGCCGGCTGTCCTGCTGACCACTCACGACCAGACGGACGGAGGCACTTTGCACCAGACCCTCATCCCCACGGCCCCGGGCGGCCCCCAGGAAGGCTCTGGCAACCAGACTTTCATCACCAGTTCGGGCATTACTTGCACTGACTTCGAAGGCCTGAACGCTCTGATTCAGGAGGGGACCGCTGAAGTGACTGTGGTCAGCGACGGAGGCCAGAACATCGCCGTGGCCACCACGGCTCCGCCCATATTCTCCACCACCTCTCAGCAAGAACTACCCAAGCAGACTTACTCCATCATCCAAGGAGGCGCCCACCCAGCTTTGCTCTGTCCGGCGGATTCCATACCAGACTAGTGCTTATAAAACAAAAGAAAGGGGGAAAAAGGAGTGACCAAAAAAGAAGTCAGAAATGGAATTCTGTGAGAGGTTTGCCCTTAATGTTTTTAAGGATTGTTGTGAAAACACCCCACCCCCATAATAAATGGTAATTTTATACTGCTTACTGAAATTTTTTTATGCTGCGATAATTGTGAGACCTCTGAATCGCGGTGTTCTAAGTGCTGTAGAATCTTAAATACTACCAAGATGATCCCGATTAGGGCTTGGAATGAAATGAATTGAGTAGTGAATACATTTGTTTGCTTCCAACTTGATTTGCAAACTCTAATAAAGGTTTTTCCCACCTCATTACATTTGTGTAGTAGATGGTGCTTCTAAGCCTCTCTTAAGACCCCATTCTGAAATACCCCCAATGTTTGGGGTAATAGTGTTTTAATACATGGATACAAATCTATCGGCATGAAGGACCATTTTCTACATAATGTGACATGGATTTTTGATAAAAAAGAAAAAAGTGTAGCGTAAATGAGGGAAAAAAAGGAATGGTTTCCTAATAAATTGATACATCATTAAAACGTAACAAATGTTAGTGATTCTTCAGAGTCACAGTATGATTTGGGTTATTGGGGTTTGAATTACCTAATTAAAGAGAACTTGAAGAAGCAAAGCTTCTTAGTCCTCTCTCATAAATAGTATATAAATGCCTTACCTTCTTCACAGTCAAATATGTGTGGTGCCTAAAGTGACCCAACGATCATTTGTATTTTGAAACTTCAGAGTGACAAACCTGACGTTTCTGTTTAGATGCTGATATAATTAACCTTTAGGTTAGGTTAATTATAATATTAACCTTTAGGACAGTTTTCTAGGATGGCATTGTCTTAGATAGTAATATACGTGCAGTCCCAGGGATCAGATGAGAGGGATTGGAAAAGCACCTAGGTCCAAAGCATGGGCTGTACTGACGAGAGGGAAATTTCAAATTTGTCTGTTTTGAATTGAAATGCTGTGTAATCAGTAGGTGGCGCCAGAGAGCGATCTCAAATGACCCGTGCTTGGATCCAAAGACCCGAATTTGGGTCTTCATCTCTGATTTCCAGCTTCTAGCATTATCTTCAACTCAGGGTGGGCTCTTAATAAACACTGCATAAATGAAACATGCTGTCACAGAGCATGAGCAAGGATTGGTGAGGAGGGGAGGTTACTCTTGTGAGAGAAGCATATTTAAAATGTGAGAACACTTTAGATACATTTTTACCAGAGTAATCAACATTTTAATTTTATTCCCTAACACACAAACTTATTAAAATTCTCATGCATATCAATTCACTTTTACATAAAGATATTATTCCCTCCCCCCCCTTTTTTTTGTAATAACAAACTAAGGAAATATGGAAAATGGTGATGCTGAAAACCTTGAGAATTGCCTGTTGGAAATAGAAAGTCAGCATCCCTTAGGATACACATACAGGGACTTCCCCAGTGATCCAGTGGTTAAGACGCGGTGCTTCCAATGCAGGGGACGCGGGTTCCATCCCTGGTCGGGGAACTAAGATCCCACATGCTGCGCAGCGTGGCCAAGAAAAAAAAGAAAACACATACATATATATATATATATCCTCAAGCTGGGCTTTGTCTTCTTTCTTTTTATTTTTGATCCTTCTTCTTCGCCAGAAATTATTTTTGTATCAGCAGTGATGATAATGCGTCATAACTATGGTTTGGTAAGAAATCAAACAAGCTTGCAGCTTACTCTGTTAGTATTTTATCACTTTAGAATTACTGCTTGCAGTGCTTTAGGAAACTATTCAGCCATTGGATTTTACCTGGGAAACTTCTATTGTCATGAACCTGTGTTCTACATCTTTTTTCCCAGTGTGCCCCTAGTTTCAACTTTTAAATGATTTTTTTCCTGATTATAAATGTAATGTGTATTCAAGATAAAAAATATGGGAAACACGTTATAGATCTTCCTCGACGTACGAACGGGTTATGTCCTGATAAACCCATTGTAAGCTGAAAATATCATTAAGTTGAAAATGCATTTAATACAGCTAACCTACCAAGCATCATAGCTTAGCCTCACCTACCTTAAATGTGCTCAGAACATTTACATTAGCCAACGGTTGGGCAAAATCTGCCTATTTTAGAAGAGAATATTGAATAGGTCATGTAATTTAATGAATACAGAAAGTGAAAAACACAGATTGGAGGGGTACAGAATGATTGTAAGTGTATCAGTTGTTCACCTTCGTGATCCCATGGCCGACTCACTGCCACTGCCCAGCATCGGGAGAAAGAATCAGACCACGTAGTGCTAGCCCAGGAAAAGATCAAAATTCGAAGTATGATTCTATTGAATGTGTATTGCTTTTGTACCATCGTAAAGTCAAAAAGTTGTTAAGTTGAGCCATCGTAAGTTGGGGACCATCTGTATGTATATTAAGAAAAATTTAAAAGTCACTAATAATTTTACTATCCAGGTGTAAAAATTGTGACCATTTTAATGGACTTCCTTCTAATCTTTTTTTTCTATGCTTGTGTATGTTTTCTATTTTTTAAATTTATTTTATTTACTTATTTATTTATGGCTGCATCAGGTCTTAGTTGCGGCATGTGGGATCTTTCATTGTGCTGCGGGCTCTTTGTTGTGGCGCGTGGGCTTCCTTCTAGTTGTGACATGCAGGCTTCTCTCTAGTTGTGGCGTGCAGGTTTTCTCTCTCTAGTTGTGGCACACGGGCTCTCTCATTGAGGCGTGCGAGCTCAGTAGTCGTGGCACGCAGGCTCAGTTGCCCCACGGCGTGTGGGATCTTAGTTCTCCCACCAGGGACTGAACCCGCGTCCCCTGCATTGGAAGGTGAATTCTTTACCACTGGACCACCAGGGGAGTCCCGTATGTATGTTTTCTACTCCAGTTACAGAGTTGGGGTTGAATGGAGCATACTATTTTCTTTTTATATACTATATTTCTCTTTATATCATTATATCTCCACGGAACTGCTGCCCTCCATAGATACGTATAATGCACATACACACACATGCGTATTTGGATTTTTTTAACAAACTACGACAGCAAAACTTGTTCCTTGTGATAACCTATATATAGAATTGTACAAAAACCAAGCCAATAATCTCCTAATCTCCAGCCTATTCTCATTCCACCCAAGGTAAGTAAGGTCTCTGTGTTCATAGCAACTTAAAAATAACCTAGAAAAGGCTTTCCCTTATTTTTATAGTAATTGTATCACACTATGTACATTTCTCTCTACCTTGCCCTTATTATTCCATTTATTAACAGTACTGTGTGTCAGTACAGCTATGCCTTTTCCTTTAAGCAAACGGTAGACTATGACTTACCATGTTATAAGCACCATGCTTTATTCACGCATCTCCATCTTCATGGGTATTTTGGTTGTTTGGGGGTGTGTTTGCCATTACAAACTGCCACAGTAAACATCCTACATAGTTCCTCTTATTCAGTTGTGCTTTCTTTTCTTTCTGTAGGTTAGAGTCCCCAAAGTGCGTTTCAATGAGTTTCTGTAGTTTGTACTTGCATAGATTCAGATGAGTTTTTCAAAACGATAGTCTCATTGGTGGTGCTGGTGGTGCGGGCTCCAGCTATCACGAATCTTGCTATCCATCTTTTGAAGTTTTGTAGGTCTGATGTGTGAAAATGGTAATCTGGTCTTTGTGCGTTTCCTGAGCTGGTGTTTTGATCTGCATCTCTGTGACACCTCTGCATAGACTTGTTGATTCTTTGCATTTTTCTTATCTATGAACTTTAAACTCATACTCTTATTTTTTTCCTTGGGTTGCTGGGCACCTGGGGATGTGAGCCCCATGTCTGTCAAATGGTGCTGAGTTTTCTCCCCTCCTATCCTTTGTCTTTTGACTTTCCTCATGGTGCTATTTCCATCTAAAAATAATCACTTTGTATGCAGTCAGATTCTTCTAGTGCTTTATTTGTGGCTCCTGTAGTTTCTAAGAAAGTCCTCCCTTCCCTTGAGGTTTTTTTCTTTAATATTTTCATTATTTGTTTTCAGTTTCTGCAGCCAGAATTCATATTTATGTGTGTATGATATAGGAGTTTAGCTGCCCAATTATAACCAGGACCATGTGTTAAACAAAATATTATTTTCCTTGGAACTGACATCTTAATTTCACCTTTAGATGAAGTTCCCAAATATACTTGGCTCTATCTCTAGAATCTCCGTTTTGTCTCACTGATCTTTATAATTCTCTGGGTTGCCAACATTACACATTTGATTATATTAGCATTAAGGTAATCCTTAGTATCTTTTAGACTTGTAAAGCCTCCCCGTAGCTATTATTTTCCAAAATTTTCTTAGCAATTCTTAAATATTCATATTTCTAAACGAACTTCATTTTGTCCATTACCCCTCCCCCCATAAAAAGTAAACCTTTTGAGGATTTGTATTAGCATTGTATCTGTATGGTTACATGAACTCGTGAAAAGAATGACTTTAAAAACTGTTAAATCTGGGACTTCCCTGGCAGTCCAGTGGTTAAGACTGCACACTTCCACTGCAGCGGTCACGGGGTTGATCCCTGGCTGGGGAACTAAGATCCCACGTGCCACACGGCGCAGCCAAAAAAATAAGAAGTAAATGTTAAATCTTCCACCCAAAAACTTTTATTTAAACCCTGTTGTAATATATAGTTTTCTTCATATACAGTCTATTCTTATTAAATAGGGCCTGTATTTTCTTGTTGTTTTGAATTCTATTGTAACTGTAAATAGGATATTTTATGTTAAAATAATTATTTGTTGCAAGCATAGGGAATAGCTATATTTGGTATATTTGTCTATATTGTACTACCTTAGAAAAAAATTTTTATTCATTGACAGTATTTATTAGGAACTCTTGGTCGCTGATAAATATGACATGATGGTTGTGGTATAGTCACCTCATTCCCAGGTGTTTTTTTCTCGTCCCTTGCAATACTTATACTACTTATTTTGCAGTCTTGTCCTATTGTATTAGTCAGAACCTCCAAACAATGTTGAAACAGCTGGCATCCCTGTTGCATCTCTGATTTTAACTTGAATGGCTTTAGAATTTCCCAATTTAATATAATATATGCTATTCCTTGGGTGGCAGTTTTTATAGTACTTAGTCATTTTCTTTTCCCATCTTCAGAGTTTTTATCAAGGTGGGTTGCTGATTATTGTCAGATATCTCTTAACTATCTCTTGACATAAATATTTGGGTTTTGTACTTACATATGTTGATATGTGAATTAGTGTAGGACATAGCCTGGTACTGAAGCCTTTTGCATTCCTGAAACAGACCGTCTAGGTCATGTTGGATTATTCTTCTAATACGTTCCTAGATTTCATTTACTAATATTTTCCTTGAAATTTTTATAACCGTATGGGTAAGTGCAGTTGAATGCTGGTTTTCTTCTTTGTTCTCTGACTTTGCTTGTTTGTTCGTTTTAGGTTATGTTTCTCTGAAAATAAATTGAGGCTCTTTCCTCCTTTTTCAGTGACCAGCAATAGTTTGTTATTTCAGGAATTATCTGTTTATTTTCTGGGCTGATACCCTTTTTCATTGTACATTCTTAACAAATTTTCCATTTTTTTCTGTAATTAATGGTCTATTTGGACTTTATGTCTCAACCTGATAAATTTTGGTAATACATACTTTGCAAAAGAAAAAAATCATTCATTTTGCTCTGTAATTCCACTTAACATTCTCCTAAAATTATTTTAGACTCTTTGGCTTTTTTTTTTTTTTTTTGATCTAACAGTGCTCTTGTTACTTTTTTGGGGGGGTGGTGGTTTTAGGGGAGTTTGGGGTGGGTTGTGTTTTATTTGTATTTTCAGTCTTCTCCTTAGGTAGTTTGCCAGGAGTTTATCTGTTTTGTCATTTATGTAAAAGTAAAGCTTTTGCTTTTATTTATTCTCTCTCTACTCCTCCATTTTATTCATTTCAGCATGTATCTTTATTTCAGCATTATCTTTATTAATTCTTTCCCCTGCTTTTCCTTCAGTTTATTTTGTTAGTCTAATTTCCTGTGTTAAGTTCACTTATTTTCAGCCTTTAATAATGGGGAAGCATTTAAAGCTGTGTATTTTCCAGTATGACTTCACCTATGTTAAAAGATCATTTTTTTCAAAGTTAAATCATGACTGCCATACAAATATAAAATGAGCATGTGTTAGCAATTTTATCTAATTCATTAATAAATGAGGAAATCAGTAAGTTGTTACAACAGGTTTGAAGGGGAATTCAATGAATGCTTACACAGGCAATCAGGAATGCTGAAAGAAACTTACAGACAGATGCAAAACTGGTTGGGGTCTACAGGGCAACCATCAGTTGCATTCCACCCACAAGGTGTGTTTACACTCTTATATGTTTTTTGCATTATTATATGTTTCTGTAACTTACAAAGTTGTAAAATAGCTCAAAAACGCTAAAAGGCATTGACCGCTGTAGGATTAGATAACCCAGAGCTGGGATATGACAGGACAACCAGTAATCTTTTTTGCCTATTTCCAAGTCTTTCAGAAATTTTCATGACATCCAGATCCCTATAGATTTTTATATGAAGTGTCCTTCTTTCGTAAATTTCTAGATACTTCGTTATTTCAGTTTTAGGGTTGGTTGCTTTGTTCCGGAAGTCAGGGGGATAAAACCCAAGAGCTATATAAAGGTTTATGTCTTATTTTTCAAGTAGTTACAGTTTGTGAAACTATATTTTCATTTTTGGTTTCTGATATTAATGAGTTTTGATCTGAGAATATGACCTGTAAAATACGCGCTTTTTGTAATTTATTAGTTTTCTTTATAGCCATGTTCATGACCAAGTTTTGTAAACGTTTGAGGAGATCTATGAATCAAGTATGTTGACCTTGTTATTCAGATTCTCTTAGTTTTCGTCTGCTTGATAAACTTTGAAAGAAGTATTTTTAAGCCTCTTACTGTGGCTGTGTTTTTTTATCGTGTTTTCTTGTATTACTGTGTTTCATTTTATTATACTTTGTCATATGTTGTTTGCTGCATGTGAGTTTGTGGCTATCATGTGTGTGTTCTTTGTCAATTTTACATTTTACCCTTTAGTATATGCCTGATCTTTCTATTTAATAGCTTTGGGCCTTAAATTACACTTTATTTAATAACAGTATTCTAAGTCTTATTTTATATTTTATTACATTTGCTTGGTTTATCTTTCCCACTCAGTGGTTTAATATCTTCCTAATGTCTTTGTCTTTGGTTGTGGTTTAATATCTTCCTAATGTCTTTGTCTTTGGTTGGAGAAGTCAAACTGTTTGCATTTCTCATAGTAACGTATACTTGGTATTATTCATTTCTGTCTTATTTAATATTTACTATTTATTAAACTTTGTAATTTTCTCCTTTTTCTTTTCTAACTTTTCACTATGCTCTTGAAAGTTCTTATATGTTTCCATTCTGCTAATAGTTACTTTCTAAACTCTAGCGATTATTTTTCAATCGATTCCTCTGTTGCTATATCAGATATAAATATCAACTAGGCCCAAACCTTTCATTAAGAAGTCTCCTCCTCACAAGAGGAGGCCGTTGGGCCACATCTCTTTCTACAACCCCTCTCTCCAAATCCTGGGTGTTGCTGAGGTAGCTTGTGAGTTTACTTCCAGGCTTTTGTTAAGTTTTGCCCTACAGTATGTCTCCTATGTTCCAATTCCCAAATGACCACATCAACTGAGATTTAACCAAAGATTACAACATTCATTGTTCACCATAATTTCTTATACTCTTCTTCCCGTATTTCACATCTTTACTCTGAGTTTATCCTTATTCCATTAATTTCTTGAGTATATTCCTTAGAAAGGGCACGTAAGCTGGTATTTCTTTTGCCCCAGCAGATGAATGATACCTTTGCACAGCGGATTCTTTTCTCTTCAGTAATCTTTAAATTCTGTTCTCGTGGAGATGAGAAGTTTGATACTGATCTGATCCATTTCTTGAATGCCCTAGATCCAGCGACCAGCAAAGCTGAGACAAAATGGTAGTGTTGCCAGGAAAAAAAGTTGGGAGGTCTCTCACCTCAGCCAAGTCAGGTTGAGAGAACCAATCTCTGAAATTTCCAGAACAGAGGGAGGGGACTGAAAACGGGAAACATTACTAATCTTGAAAAATTTTTGTTGTTCATTTCATCCCACTACTCAGCAACAAAATTATAGTTCTATAAATTGAAACACATTTTTTATTCCCTTTGACCGTAGGGCTCCAAGCTTTAAACATTTCTTTTACATCAAATTATCATTCAAAACAACTTTTTGTTGTTGTTATGTTGTAAACTACATAAATATATTACACATTTTTGATAAATAATTAAAATAAGCAAGAATATATCTTAATGAGTTTGATAGGCCTAGTTTTTAATCAGTTTATATATCTGTGATGATATTACTTAAAAGAAAAAATTTTTTTTACCAACTGCTAGAATGAGATACAGATCTCTTTCAGTTATAGTCCCAATTTTCTTTTTTTATTGATGTAAATGCTGAGAAGTCTCATTCGCATAAATAAGGATAGAGACATAGAAAGTGTATTGTTACAGCAGTGCTTCTCAATTATTTTAATTCCTTCTGAGTTAAATGCCAGAAAATCATACAATGATCAATCATAATTATTTGGGTCAATTTCGTTAAAAGCAAAGAAATGAAAACCACCTGGGATTTCTTTCCCAGTCATGGACCAATTACTTTCTCAACCTCGGCACCATGAGTCACCTTCTGGGTGTGCTCTTAGATGATCAGTTTTAGGGAAAAGTACACATCAAAGTTGAGGATCTGAGAATTGATTTCCTCAATCATGCCCATACACCTCTTGAGAAATCTTTGTATATTCCCCAAATACAAGAACCCCAATTGAAGGCCCTTGCCCTGGAGCAGGGTTCAGCAAACTTCTTCGGTAAAGGACCAGGTAGATGCCGCGCAGCAACTAAGCCCGTGTGCCACAACTACTGAGCCTGTGCTCTAGAGCCCACGTGCCACAATTACTGAGCCCACGTGCCACAACTACTGAAGCCCATGCACCTAGAGCCTGTGCTCCGCCACAAGAGAAGCCACTGCAATGAGAAGCCCATGCACCGCAACGAGGAGTAGCCTCCACCCGCCGCAACTAGAGAAGGCCCGTGCACAGGAATGAAGACCCAACACAGCCAAAAATAAAGAAAAAATAAATAAATAAATAATTTTATTTATTTATTTACTTTTTTAAAAAGGACCAGGTAGAAAATATTCAATATTTTTCAGCTCTGTGGGCCACATGGTCTTTATTGCAGCTCTTCACCTCTGCTAGTACAGCATGAAAGTAGCCAGAGACAATAGTAAAGGAGTGGGTATAGCTGTGTTCTGATAAAACTTTATTTATGGATCTTGACATCTGAACTTCACAAAATTTCCAAGTGGCACAAACTATTATTTTTCTTTTGTTTTTTCCCAACCATTTAAAAAAAAAAATGTGAAAACCATTCTTGGCTCGCAGACCACATAAGAACAAGTGCGTTGGACCGTAGTTTGCCAACCCTTGCCCTGGACCCTGCACATAATAGGTACATAACAAATATTTATTAAATAAATGGTACGAATGATTTTCAGTGATAAAAAGCTAACATTTATTGACTCAGGATATGCCAACACAATGCTAAATGCTCTACCTAATAATGTAATCCTCCCAACATCCCATGAGGGAGGATTACTATTATTACCCACATTGTGCAGAAAAGATATTTCCCAACTTTCCTGGTTTAAGAATCACCTGAAAAACTTGTTAAAAATGCCCACAGCTACAGCCCAGCTTTGGAGATCCCAGTACAGCACATCTGGGTGGGACACCTGAGAATCTGTATTTTAAATCTAGGACTCTGGCTATTTTTCCGATCCAGACAATAAGGGAAATACCACAGTAAAAAACCAGAGGCTCAGAAAAGGTAAGAGACCCACCCAGGGTCACACAGCAGTTAGGTGATATTTAAACCAAGAGCCAACACTCAAATCACCTGCCCTCGTTCTAATCAGCATGTTTTCTCTAGTCATGACCTTCACCCAACTTGCTAAATCTGGGCTTCTTTGCCGGAATTCATTTCCCCTCTACTGCCACCCACCCCTGGATCTCCCTGGAATGTTAAGTGGGACTGGGCAGGCCTTGCTGGGGTGCCTGCCACGCCCACCCCCAGATGTGAGTTACAGGCCTGTTTTGTTGCACGTCAGTTTACCACTGTAATTTGGGGAGTTCAGAGTTACTGTCTGTGCTCTGAGCTTTTTTTTTTTTCTTTTTTTGCGGTACGCGGGCCTCTCACTGTTGTGGCCTCTCCTGTTGCTGAGAACAGGCTCCGGACACGCAGGCTCAGCGACCATGGCTCACGGGCCCAGCCGCTCCACGGCATGTGGGATCTTCCCGGACCGGGGCACGAACCCGTGTCCCCTGCATCGGCAGGCGGACTCTCAACCACTGCGCCACTAGGGAAGCCCTGCTCTGAGCTTCTTATACACACCAAAATATTTCAGTTTTGTGTCCCACATTATTCTGCGGCGCTTGATCTAAGAGGTCAAAACATAAGCCTGCTAGCATCTAGTTTTACATGGGTTTTCTTGGGGAAACCAAGAATTCAAGGGTTGTGTCCTGGAACAGGGTTTCTATATTGATACTTCTTGGGTGGGTCTTGTTTGTTTGTTTTCTTGGCTTCAGAAGGATTCTCTGAGCAATAAAAACTGAATGCTTACAACTGAAATTGATCTTCGGTTCATCAGCCAGAATTGGATCTTCTGGAAAGATTTCAGTTGAAGATCTGGAATAAAAACGATGATAGCTTCTCTCCCCTGCCCTTCTGTTTCCTTTACTGCCGTGACACTGTCCTGTCTTTAAGAGGCTGTGTGAGGAACTAGATTTGACCCAGGGGACTGTCCACAGCGAGACTGCCTAATCTCAGGCAGGAACTGCAAGGCCCATGACTACAGCCTGCAGAGACGGTGAAGTCTTACTTAAACCAACCCTTCACGCTTTAAAATGCTCTTCCGCACTTTCAGTGACATGGGGAAACAGAGCAAGAAACAGGTCACGTGACTTGCCCAAGCTCACTCTGCTGGGCACTGGTCTTTGCTTTTGAGCCCAGGTCCCTACCTCCTTCCTTCCCTCACCCCTCCTTCCCCCAGCGCTGAGTGTCCGGCTAGTGGGTAATGAACAGAGGCAAGAATACCCATTCCATTTCCTTTGGTTTAGTTTTCTCACTTAGCTTGGTGCTTCCGACTTCATCCTGGCATCATGAGAGCAACAGAGGGTGCCCATGAGTCCCCAAGCCAGAGAACAAACTCTGAGAAAAGGCTGTGGTTTAGTATTGAATTGTGGGGAGCCAGCAGGGTCCCACTGCCACTGTCCTGGACTAGGGGCATTTTTGCCCATTCCTAAACACACACACACACAGAAAAAAATTATATATATATATATATATATATAGAGAGAGAGAGAGAGAGAGAGAGCAAGAGAGCGAGAGAGAGAGAGAGAGAGAAACTTACATTTTACAACTGTGTGGGCACAAGGATTAATATAATCTAAACTGGATTATATTAAAATGTTTTTCTTCTGATTTTAAAACAAATTAAAGCTCTTCCATGGGCCCCTAATTGGAGATGTCAGCCCCTGGGGGTGGGGAGATTATAACCAAGACATGAGGAATGTTAAGAGAAGTTTTCATTCTACACGGAGAAGAGACAGGTTGGGCAGAAAGTTAATTACTTATCTTGGTTTTGCCTAATTTGTTTTTTTATAACAGCTTTATATTGAATTATACTGAGATATAATTCAAATGCCATAAAAAGACTTATATTCTTTTAAAGAATATAATTTAGTAATTTTTAGTATATTCATAAAGTTGTGCAACCATTACCAGCATCTATTTTTTTTTTGGCGGTACACGGGCCTCTCACCGCTGTGGCCTGTCCCGTTGCGGAACACAGGCTCCGGACGCGCAGGCTCAGCGGCCATGGCTCACGGGCCCAGCTGCTCCGCGGCATGTGGGAAGCCTCCCAGACCGGGGCACGAACCCGTGTCCCCTGCATCGGCAGGCGGACTCCCAACCACTGTGCCACCAGGAAAGCCCCATTACCAGCATCTAATTGCAGAACATTCTTATCACTCCAGAAGGAAACCCTGTACCCGTTAGCAGTCACTTTCCATCCCTGCTCTTCCCAGCCCCTGGCAACCACTAATCTACTTTCTGACTCCGTGAGTTTGCCTATTCTGGGCATTTTATCAATACATAATTGGAATCATACCATATGGGATCTTTTGTATCTGACTTCTTTTACTTAGCATAATGTTATCCAGGTATGTCCAGGTTGTAGCGTGTATCACTACTGCATTCCTTTTTATGGCCAAATAATATTCCATTGTGTGGATAGACCACATTTCATTTATCGATTCATCGACTGATGGAAATTTGGGTTGTTGCCATTGTTTGTCCTAGTTTTAAAGATACTCGTGTATTCAGGTTTTTGGAATTATTTGTGAATTTTTGTCATGATACCCACTACCTAATGAACAGTTACTCTGTGTCGCTCACATTAACTCTTTGAACATCCCCATCAGCCCTGTTCAGGACCTCTTATTAGCGTCATCATTTTAGGGTTGGTTAGGCTGAGCAACAGAATGGGTGAGCAGCTGGCCCTGGGTCACACAGCTAGTCTAGTTGATTTGGTTGGACTCACACAGTGATTAAGATCCTGTTCTAGATTCTGATCCTACCAGAATCCCGTACTGCAATCTAGTAATGGGCGGGGCACATTCATCCATCTTTGCACGAAGACAAAGACAAAAAGGTTGATTCTAGCCCAGGGATCAGTATGAAAATAGTCAGGCACGGCAGGGAAATGACACACTCTCCTCTCAGATAAGTAGCAAAGGTGGAGCCTGGCCAAGCAGCTACTCTGTTCTCTTAGCAAACTAACGTTTATTGAGCACTTACTACACACCAGGTATTTGCTAAGCATTTAACTGCTGTGCCTCCTATAACCAGCTCTCAAGAAACCAAGAGTGGACCAGAGGAGAACTCCGAAATTTCTTCTGACCCAGTATTGGCATCCCTTAGTTCTCAGGAAACACATCCATCCATACATCTAACACATTTACCTTTTTTTTAACACATATATATAGATATGTACTTATATTTTTAAAACACGATTTCTTAGGATAGTCAAAATGTTTTGCAAATATAAGTAAAATAGTACTTTTGAATATTCTTCCTTGAACCAATCTCTTTATTTTTTTCCAAAAGTGCTAGCTATAAAATTGTAAAAGAATTCCTGTAGTTAGTTGTTCAGTTTTTAATGCTGATTTTGCGGTTCTTAAGCAGTGATGAGAGTCACTTATCTTGGGCTATATTCTTCTGGCATTATCTTTCCCTGAGCATTACTTCGCTGAATTTTGAGGGTGGAATTGGGTGATATTTAGTTATTAGGGAAAGGGAGACAATAGGGCGAATGTTCTGAATGCCATCAGCTGCTTTGGTTGTGTGAGTTGATTGGTAGGTTCACTCCAGGTAGGAGTAGAGAACTTTCAACAGGGCCCACGGAGCTATGAGGACACTAGATGCTATGACTGAGCCACTGCCTTGAAGCAGCTTATGTCTAGATGCCACTGTTTCTTGTCTTGTCGTTGCCTCTACCAAAACTGTGGCTCTTGAGGGCTCCGACTGGTTCTAACCATGCTAACCCCTGGAAGGAAGTGTTCAGCAAATGTTCACTGAACTCATTCATTCATTCAGTGTTTCTCGAGCACCTACTCTGTGCCAGGTGTGGTTCTATAAACTTGGGAGGTATCAAGAGCAAACAAAGAGTGATCTTTGCCCTTGTAGTCTACCTTCTAGTGTGGGGAAAGAGACAGTACATAGAGAACAAAACACATCTGTACATTTTACAGTGTCTTAGAAGGATAAGTGCTGTGGCATGGGGGGCAGGGTTTGATAGGGGAGGGGGTTGCAGTTGTATAGAGGATGGTCAGGGAAGGCCTCCCTGAGAAGTTAAGACTGGAATGAGGGAGGGAGGGAGCCATGTGGATATCAAGAGGGAGAGAGTTCCAGGCAGAGGGAACAGCCAATGCAAAAACCCTAAAACAAATGTGCCTGGGGTGTTTGAGGTTAATGTAACCAGAGAAAAATGAGCAACAGAAAGAGAAACTGGTAGAAAGTGGGGTTGGGAACAGTATGATTCTGTTTTTTGTATTCTGCCATATTTTAAAATAAGTAAAACAATTAACAACAGTTGCATTCATTCAGCAAATACTAATTGCATATGATGGTAGGGACACAAGGCAGGCAGGGTCCTTGCCCTCTGGGATCTCACAGACTAGTAAGGCAGATGGGCAAATAAACATTTGTCACAGTATATGAATGCTCTATCAGGGGGACATAGCAGGATGACAGGGAACCCATATAACCCAGGTTTGAAGGGCCCAGGGGAGGCTGCTCATGGAAAGTCAAAATGATCATTGAAATTGGGAACAGAGAAATGGGGGGTGAGCATTCTAAGGTGGGCTGGAACACATGAAGCCCTGGAGGAGAGAGGTCATTTGTAATCGGAGCATTTTTCTAGAAAGGAAAAGGCAAAAAAAAAAAAGGTGCTCCTTGGAGAATGTTAGCTCCTGGGGAGGTTGTTTATTTCTAGAGAAGCAGCACCACATTTATACCATTTATATAAAGTGATCATATAGTCCATCATCCAGACTGGGACATCAGACTGGGACACCTTTGAGAGTGGGGTGGCAAGCACTATGGGTAATTATGCTGGGAGAGCAGGTATAAGTAGCCTCCAGTATGCCTTTACCACCCTCACCGATGGAAGGCCCAGCCCAGAAGCTGTAACATAATGCCTAATGCTTCTCCCTAGTGGTGGAATGCAGCAACACAACACAAGTCAAAGATCAGAGTTTCCTATCCCATGAGTCAGTTTTCTAAGAAAAATAACGAGTCACATGCCACAGAGCTGATCAGAGGTTGGGTTTTGACCTAATGCTTTAGAGATAAATTTATTACTATAAATGTATCAAGTCTTTATCCATCTGTTTATTCTTCGCTGTGTGATTGTATTCCTATTTTCAGTGTTAGTGGCTGTGGTAGATTAGATTTCTGTTTCCAGCCCAACACTCCCTCCCTGGTACAGAATCATACTTATCAACCCTTGCACATTGGTATCACGGTGGGTAGAGTGGCTTCCTGGCCCCATTGACTTTGGGTGAAGCTGTGTGATTTGCTTTGCCCAGTGGAATACAGTAGACCCAATGGGAAGAGGGGTTTTAACTGTGTCTATACAGTTTGGCTCATCCTCTTGCTCTCACGTGACCTGTCATGAGAAGAACATGCTGTGTGTAGCAAAACACCCAAGGAGACACAAGCAAACACATGGAGTTGACCTCAACCCAATCCAGTAGAGCCACAATGACTCACAGACACATAAAAAATAACATAAATATTTGTTGTCGAAAGCCACTGAGATTTTGAAGTTGTTTGTCACGCAGCAAAAACTGACTAATACAGGAGACTATTAGTAAACATACTCAACTTACCATTGTCTACTGAATTGCCATTTCCAGTGTTTAGCATTTACTTGAATGCATGAAATAATGTTTTCCCTGCAGTACCACTTTAAAATCACTTTCAACACAAGTATGGTGAAAAAAGTATTTGTCCTTGTAAAATCTGGATGCAAATCCAGCAGGTCTCTTCTTCCCATCTTGTCTTGCATCCTTTTTCTTCCTTTTTTTTTTTTTTAATTTTTGGTCAGTTCCCTTTCATAGGAGAGAGAAAGAAAACCTGCCCAGAGGACTCCCCACCCAATCTACCCAAGACCTGGTAGTCTCCATAAGGGCATCTTTTGTTAGAGGCAACATTTTCCTCACTGGCTCTGAGACTCAGTGTCTTCCAAGAGAACATACATGGGAGGAATAAAGTGCTGGAGATGCCTCAGCTTTTAAGAGACTTTACACCTTTTCTTAAATAGCATTCCATTCATTTTGAGCTAACTCTAAGTTACCGTGTGTCTTCAGAAAGATTCGCAGAGTTCAGATTAATTTTTAAGATTGGTATGCTGAAGGCTCAATGAGAACTTAAATTTTTTTTCAGCATTAAAGTTCTTAATGCAAGAAGCAAGTTAGCAAATCGGCAGTCATCTTTACAGAGCTTCTTTCCACCTAATCCAGTGTAGACAGCATAGATACACCCAGATTACCTGTAAGCAGGTGAGTAAGTATTGTCATTCAAAGACCTTGCAAGCCTGGGTTGTACAGCAGGCCCATGGAGAAGTGGAACAGTGGATGGTAGTGGTTAAGAACAAGGGCTCTGGAGTCAGAAGAAGGTGGGTTCAAATCCCAGCTCCATGTTTTCCCAGAGATATGACCCAGACAAGTGACCCAACCTCTCTGAACCTCAGTTTCTTCTTCTGCATAATGGGGATAATAAGAGTTCCTACCTTATAGTGTTGTAAAGAAGGATTAAATAACATGTTAAATAAAATAATGCATGTTAAGATATAGAAAACAAACTTGTGATACCAAAGGGGAAAAGAAAGGGAGGAGGGACAAATTAGGGGTGTAGGATTAACAGATACAAAATAAAATAGAGAAGCAACACAGATATTCTATATAGCACAGGGAACTGCACCCATTATATTGTAATAACCTATAATGGAATATATCTGCAAAAACACTGAATCACTATACTGTATACCTGAAACTAACACAATATTGTAAATCAACCATCCTTCAATTTAAAAAGAAAAACAAAAATAATAATACAGGTTAAGTACATAGCACATAGTAGGCAGTCAATTAACGTAGCCATATAGGTAGCAGCGCTAATGACCTGCTTTCTCAGTTTTTCTGTATCTTTGGTTAAGCCGTCAATAGCTCACCTTTGTCATCATCAGGGCTGCTCAGGATCCACCGGCTTCCTGTGTAGAAGGCATCTGTCACTGTGCTCATCCAGGTGGAAGGCAGTGTCCTACCCACCACTGTACAAGCTGGTGAGCATCAGCTACTCCCACCACTTCCTTGCAGCTTGAGGACACGCACAAGCCCTGGGCTTGGCCAGTCAGGTATTCCTGCCTGAGACCAAGCAAGCAGCACAAACCCCAGGGAGGTATTAAAATTCATCCACAATAGCAGCGTTTCAGCAGAGGTTTAAACAGTGTGATGACAGCAGCGGCGGTTTCTGGGAGCAGTGGGGCCCAGCTCCGGGGTTTCCAGCATCAGCATCAGAGATGTTCCCCTGCAGCATCCCAAACAGACGTCCTTGCAGGGCACCTCGTTCTGGCCTGCCTCACTTTCTGCCCATCACCTGAGCTGGGCTCTCAGGTCCCTCACATGCTCCAATCAATCAATTCCTGTTCTGGTTCAACTGGCCAGCAGTTTCTGTTGCTTGTAATCAATGAACTCTAACTGATACACTCCCAAAGAGGGAAGCTCTGATGGGCTCTATTGTCATTGACCCATAGTGAGGACTCCAGTTGGGCAGAATTGGGAGCCATATCAGCGTAGAAGTCATTGCTTTAGACTCAGCCTTTGCACTTAGCTAAAAAGCCAGCTCAGGGGCTTCCCTGGTGGCGCAGTGGTTGAGAGTCCGCCTGCCGATGCAGGGGACACGGGTTCGTGCCCCGGTCCGGGAGGATCCCACATGCCGCGGAGCGGCTAGGTTCGTGAGCCATGGCCCGTGAGCCATGGCCGCTGAGCCTGCGCATCCGGAGCCTGTGCTCCACAACGGGAGAGGCCACAACAGTGAGAGGCCCGCATACCGCAAAAAAAAAAAAAAGCCAGCTCAGATGTTTTCAGTCTAACAGTGCAACGCTTGGCACCTTTAAGCAGAAAGATGCCCCTACCACCACCATGGGAATTCTCCTTCCTTCTGAGAGGCTGATGGGTACCAATGCTTCAGGGCTGGCCTTTGACTTCATTATAGAACGGGAACTTCTTAAAGGAAAAATGTCCAACAATTTTTTTTCCATAAAACATTACAAACATACAGCAAAGTTGAAAAAAATGTTTGGTGATCACCCACATTCTTTCCACAAAGATTCTGTCATTAACACGTTACTCTTTTGGCTTTAGCATATATCTCATTACAATATTTTTAATTGAAAAGCTAATACATGCAAAGAGTGGAAAAATTCAAACATTCCAACATGGTATATGATGAAAAATTATTCTCCTTTCCACATCAGATCCCCAACTAACTTCCCAAAAGCAATCACGTGTTTACATATGCTTATATGTATAGTTTTTGTTTCTTCTTTTTCCTGATTTCCTTTTAACGGCCCCTTACTCAACTTACCATCTTGTCGTTTGCCTTTCTTTTTTCTTTCATTTAACAATATATCTTTCATTCAGGATTCATTCATAAAAGCTTATTAAGCACCTACTCTGCTGTACCAGGCACTTTTTCCATAAACCAGGCACCCTGAATGGGTGGAGTAGTTCTGCTCTCCTCCCTCAGAGCCAAAAATTCAGAAATCATCCCATGTCACCTCATGTGAAACTAGTTCATACTTTTTTTTTTTTTTTTTTTTGGCTGCATTGGGTCTTTGTTGCTGCGCAAGGGCTTTCTCTAGTTGTGGCAGGGGCTCTAGCAGGGGCTACACTTCGTTGCCGTAGGCAGGCTTCTCACTGCAGCGGCTTCTCTTGTTGTGGAGCACAGGCTCTATGTGCATGGGCTTCAGTAGTTGTGGCACACAGGCTCAGTAGTTGTGGCTCGTGGGCTGTAGAGCTCAGGCTCAGTAGTTGTGGTGCACGGGCTTAGTTGCTTCACGGCATGTGGGATCTTCCCAGACCAGAGCTCGAACCTGTGTCCCCTGCATTGGCAGGCGGATTCTTAACCACCGTGCTGCACCACCAAGGAAGTCCGAAACGAGTTCTTTTTTTTTTCTTAATAAATTTATTTATTTAATTTTGGCTGTGTTGGGTCTTCGTTGCTGCACGCGGACTTTCTCTAGTTGTGGTGAGCCGGGGGCTACTCTTCCTTGTGGTGCACAGGCTTCTCATTGCGGTGGCTTCTTTTGCTGCAGAGCACGGGCTCTAGGTGCGCAGGCTTCAGTAGTTGTGGCTCACGGGCTCTAGAGTACAGGCTCAGTAGTTGTGGTACACAGGCTTAGTTGCTCCGCGGCATGTGGGATCTTCCCAGACCAGGGCTTGAACCCATATCCCTTGCATTGGCAGGTGGACTCTTAACCACTGCGCCACCAGGAAAGTCCAAAACTAGTTTATTCTTAAAGGGACTTTTAAACCAGGGTTTAAATGCCTATAAGACCCAGGTGACAACAGAAATGTACGAAGGTATCTGCAACACAAAACAATAAACATTTGGAATCCCTGGAGGTCCAGTGGTTAGGACTCTGTGCTTCTACTGCAGGGGGCATGGGTTCGATCCCTGGTCAGGGAATTAAGATCCCGCATGCTGCATGGCAAGGCCAAAAAAAAAAAAAAAATTATGATGTAACAATACACGTTTGACCACCAGGTGTGCAGGAGATCAGAAGTTGGAACTAAAATGTATTAGTTCTGGGAATTCTTGGGTATTTTCTCTGCTATAAATGAAACTCAGCTATTCCACATTTGGTTGGTTGGTTGGTTTCTTCCTTTTGCTTGGCCCCTTGCCCTCTATTCTGTATCTTTTACACACCTCATGGTTTCTACTTCCGTAGGGTTTTCGCTTCCTCCTGACTTTAGGTGAGGGGAGGTCCTCTCTGGCCTTTCTCTATGGCTCGCCCACATATTTCCAGCACTCTGTTGGTTACAAGGAACAGAAAACACACTAAAACTAGCAGAAGTAAGAAGACTTCCTGGACAGATACTAGGTAGTTTCCAAAATCGAAGAAAGAAACACAGGGTTCAGGGCTGCTCCCCGGACCTTGAGACCTAAACCAGGGAGATGGTTGTGTGTAGCGTCTTTTTTCATGATCGTGCTCTTCACTGCTGGCCTTTGCTTGTTCTTATTCTTTCCTCCCAAGGTGGGTTTTGTAAACTTGCTAGAAAGTTATGGGCACAGTTGGCAACCCCAACTTAACATCAGCCCAATGCAGCAAATCCAGAGGGTAGTCCTTCTGTCTCTGCTTTTGGACATAAACACGCCAGGAATGGTGCGCCCAGCGCCAGAGCACATCTGTGGTCAGGCAGACACAGTGGGTTAGGCTGAGCCCATCCTGGTCAGTGGCCCACTCATCTGGCCATCAGTGGCTTTCCATAAGTGGCACCCCTACCAGAACTAGTTCCCCAAAGGAAGGAGGGTAGCATGGTTACACAAAACCATGAATATTCATTGCCAAGGCCCTGAGCCTCGGACCCCTCTGCTAACTACCTCCTTCTCTGCGCATTTTCCAGACTTTCCTTGGGGATCCACTCCACCCCCTCTTTCAGCCTATATGCTTCAAATGGGGCTAACACACCCCTTTCATGAGGGGAGGGCACGTATCCCATGCTTGGCCAATCACAGTACCCTGTGACCTTGGTCAAAGTTATAAGTCCAAAAGCAAGGGTTAGCAAGTTTATTCTATAAAGCAACAGAAAGAGTTGCTGGTTTCAAGAGAAATAATTGATAGTAAATATTTATCATCTCTGTTGTAGCTACTCAGTTCTGTAGTTCTAGCACAAAAGTAGCCATGGATAACATATAAATGCATGATGCTCTGTTCCAATAAAGCCTTATTTACAGAAATAGGCAAGTGGGCCAGATTTGGTCCACAGGCCATAGTTTGCCAAATCCTGGTCCAAAGGATGGGTATATCTATCACCCAAACCAGTCAGGCACAATGTACGTATTCAATAAAATATAGAATAATGGTTATTACATTTTAATTAGTTTTTAAAGTTATTATAGTATAAGGGTAGTAGGTAGATGGCAGCCAATAATAATAACTAATAAACTTGATTCTTTACTATTTGTCAATCCCTTTACATATATTTCCATTTTAATACTCAGAAAAACCATTTGGGGTAGGTAGAATTATTATCCTCATCTTACAGATGAGGAAACTGAGGCTCGAGGAGGTTAAGAGACTTGTTCAAAATCACACATCTCTAAAGAGCTGGACTCTGGTGAGATAATACATGTAGAATATGTTCTAAAATGCTACTCAGCACACGGTGAGCCTCTGTGAATACTCACTCTTCTCATTGTCATCGTCATAGTCATCACTACCACCACTGTTGCTGCGTCTCAGGTTAGGAGAGGTTGAGTAACCTTCCCAAGCCAGGCCTAGGATCTGCCTCTGGATGTGTCCAAGTTTAAAAGGGAGAGAGGGGAAAGGAGAAATAGGAAATGGTTTAATTATACCCTTCTTGCTATACAAAGCCTTTGCATCTACTCCCTACCCATGTCCTGTCTCCAGCACTCTGCCCACCTCCAGCCAGACCGAGGTTCCTCAAAAGTGCCACAGCTGGTCTTTGCACAAGCTATTCCCTCTGCCTGGGACCCTTCTCACCTCATTTCTCTGTCTGCCCCAGACCTGCTCTTCCTACACCTCTGGGGTTATGAATCTGCCTCTTGCAGGAAGCTTTCCCTGATCACTGTGTGAGTCTTTCTTTTCTTTTCTTTTCTTTTTTAATACAGCATGTGTGTGTCTTTATCACACTGTATTGTAACTGTTTACTTATTTTTCCTCTTGATTACTCTGTGACTTCCTTGAAGGCTTACTGTTGCATTCCTAGAGGTTAGTATCATACCTCACACCCAGATAGAACCCAGTTAATGTTTGTAAACAAGTGAATGGTTCTGGAACAAGCCCTGGTAGAATATGTCAGTCAGGGAGACTGTAAGCCGTAGATATGGAACACGAAAAGAACCTGAAAATGCCAGTTGGTCTGGGAGATTTCAGTGTCACCAGAAAAGGATTGGAAACTCATTTTTCTCAGGAGTAGGTAAGACAACTGACCAGCTCAGGCCTGCCACACCCAGCCGCACGTCTAGAAGCTTAGAATTCCTATTCTTGGATAACATTCCTCTACAGTTCAGGAACTTCCAAATCTGTAGGTGTTAGCAGGTGAATTGGAGGCTGTTTTCACTATAAAGGTCCTGATCCACATTGTTGCTTGTACAGTATCCTCTTCCAGTAATTCATCTCATCATTTCAAATTCTAATCTATGAAGGGAAGGGGCTGCAGTGGGGGAGGAGAAGGGAAAGAAGAGGAAGAACTGAGGGTCTGTATCGTGGTTATTTCCATTTTCAATTAAGACTGTGCCCTAGTGAGTTTTTAACTAGCTTTTTTTTTTTTAATTTTAAAAGTTAATATGCTGATGGGAATATAAATTAATATGGCCACATTGGGATAGAGTTTGGCATTTCCTAGTTAATTTGAACGTAAGCATATGCTCCGATCCAGGCATTCCTCCCACACTGCATTTCTCAAACTTACCATGCGTGAGAATCACTAAGGGATCTTGTTAAAATGCAGATCCTAGGCTTAGAGAAACTTACACATGTGAATCAGGAAAGCTATGCAAGAATGTTCATAGCTACGTTGCTCATAATTACAAATTGGAGACCACCCACTGGCAATGAAGGTGTAGATGAAGTGTGATATAGTCACAGGGTAACGATGAATGAACCACAGCTGCCTGCAGCAACGTGTTGACTCTCACAGGCTTAAAGGAGCAAGTGAAGGAAAATTAGTCATACTGTTCAACAAGTGGCAACACTAAGCAACATAGTTAGGTGACAAAACTATTTTTAAATAATTATTACACAAAATTAGCAATCCTGGAAGAAGGTGGCAGAAAGAAGGAGAAGCTGATGGATAGGAATATGTGAAGGGCTTCTTCAGTACTAAGAATGTTCTGTATCTTACGGTGCTGATGGTTACTCAGGTGTTGTTCCTTAAATTGCACGTTTATGTTTTATACATTCTTGTATGTGTGCCAAATTTTCAAACTTAAAAGACTGTAAAAAGGTATATAGCAAGATGTCCGTCACTCAGACAACTGCATCACAAATACTGCTGTCCTGTCCCCAGAGCTAACTCATGTTACCAGCAACCTGGTCTCCTCTGCATTCACAAGTTTGTGTGTGTATGTGTGTAGATGTATATATGTTAAATTTGATATAGAGAGATACTGTTACATATATGTGTTTACATACATATATACACATACACACAACAGCATTACTTGTGTTTTCTGTCCTTTGAATATTTCACCTAATACATCCTGAAAATATTCCATCAGTGCACAGAGAAATACATTATTCTTTTTATAGTCATAAAGAATTTATTCTATTTTATGATAGAACCATAATTTAGTAATTTTAATGATTAATTTTTAACCATAAAGTAGTATGTGAACACACTCCCTATTTTTAAAAAATGTTACTAAGGATAATGTTCTCTTACGCATACCTGTGGAAATTTTAGGTTCTCCAATCCTTCCCCTCTGAATCTACTCCCTGCCGCCACCTTGCTTAACTCATAGCCAGTGTGCATCCTGCCAGGACTTTTGTCCTCTGGATTTTCATTTTCACCACTGAAAACATATGTGGACTTGAATATGTGTTTATGTCTATGTAGAACTTACTTTTCCTCTTCAATGCAGTATAGCTGGAGCTCTAGCCATCCCTATAAACATAAAACTGGCTGATTACTTTTATTTGCTGCCTGGTATGGCTAAACCACAGTTGAATCTAACCACTCCCCTATTGTTGTACACTTAGGTTGTTTCTCAAGTTGTTTGCAATGACTGTAGTGTTGCAACAAACATCCCTGGACTCGTCCCCTCGTGCACATGTGCAAGCATTTCTCTATAGGAGATGGAAAGCAGAACTGATAAACCATTAGGAGGGCATATCTAAAGATTGATGGCCAGATTGCCCTCCAAAGTGGCTATAACCGTTCACACTCCCACTAGCAATGTATTAGAAGACTAATCTCCCTTCACTCTTAGTAAAAGTAGATGTTATCAGCAGTCTTAATTTTTATTGAGCTGATAGGCGAAAGAAAGGAGGACTTTATGGTGAATATTCATTCCCTTATAGTTAGTGATGCTGAACGCCTCTTATACGTTTGTTGCCCAGAATCTGCATTTAACACGATCCCCAGGTCATTCTTCTGCACATTAAAGTTTGGAGTCAGAATCTGCATCTTAACGAGGTCCCCAGTGATGCCCATGCACAGTGTGAGGAGTGCAGTGGGGGAGGAATAGCTGGATCATAGCATACGCTCCCTTTTACTAATATGTGTGGGGTTGTGTTTATCTTTTCTATTCAGACAGGATATAAAACAGTGCTTCAATGTATTTTTAACTTGCACTTCTTTAATCGTAAGTGAGCTTGGACTTTTTTTTTCAAATTCTTACAGGCATATTTTTCTTCTCTGGAAACCAGGTAGTCACTGAATCTTCTTACTTTGCTTCAAACACACGAAAGCTGATCTCCTGGGGGCTTTTGCTGTTATGGTTTTCTCTCCCTTGGAACGTTCTCTCCCTGGTTCTTCCCAGGGCTGCCTATTATATTCAGGTTTTAGCTCAAAGGTCACTTCTAGCGAAACTCAGGTACCGCCCCTACTACCACTCTTCATCTCGCCACCCCGTTTCACCTTGACCGTGGCCCCCACCCCTATCTGAAATGACCTGCACACTCGTTCTTTCCTTCCTTCTCTGACTGCCCTGCTGGATCTTGTGTGTCTTGCCTACCTCTCCATACCCAGCACCTGGAACAGAGCCAGGCAACAGTCCAGACTCAAATTATCGTCAGATGAACAAATAAATGAACTCTCGGCAGATGAAGAAATGAGATTTGCTCCTGTCTAGCTTTACGCCCCACTGGGGCATCACTTTTACCTGGATAAACATTTCTTGATTCATTCCTTTATCCACAGCGGAAAATACTAGGTGGTAATGACAGAAGTCGAGTGAGGTAGCTTTAGGAGAACACGACCCAAGCAAGGTGCTCAGCCCCACGGGAAGCCCAGGACAATCAGAGAGACAATTATGTTTTTATCTATTTCTCTTAAAAAAGAAAGCAATTACTTGACCAATATTAAATAATAGTATAGTGCTCATTTAGTATATATAGAGAAACTGGTATAAAGGCATGGAAGTCTGCAACTCAGAAGGGTTGGGTAATGCCAGTACAGGTTTGCGTGCTTCCAATTTATTCCCACATAAAACAGAATATCTGTCCCAAGTTCATTGGAACCACCAATTCTTCTGTTTATTTTTTTTTTTGGCTCTGCCGCACAGCTTGTGGGATCTTAGTTCCCCAGCCAGGGATCGAACCTGGGCCCCCAGCAGTGAAAGCGCCAAATCCTAACCACTGGACCACCAGGGAATTCCCGGAACCACCAATTCTAGATGAGCATCAGCTATTTTTACAGATAACTGTAACTCTTACCCTACTCTTATACATAACACTTACAGAGTGCTGCCTCTGTAGTAGACATTGTTCCATGTATTTTATATATATGTATTCATTCATCCTCACAACCACCCTGGCTGTATTAGCATCGCCATTTTATTGAAGAGAAAACTGGGGCACAAGGCAGCTTTCTCAAGGTCACATGGTAAAAGAGCCAGGATTCTCACCCAAGCTGGCCCCAGTCCATGTGCTTCGTAATGACATGATACTGCCTCTGGAATCTTTGTAATGCTTTGTAAGATGTCGAATGACCGGGAGAATCGTCTGTATAATTCAGAGGTACACTTCACCTCTTGGCAAAATACTTAAGTTATGAAAGTTACAAGTATACTCCGTTTTTCTTTTACAAAGGGACAAGCGTTGAAAATTTATTGACTTCCTTTTTGAAGAAAGGGAACTACCTAACAACCATTAAAAAAAAAAAATCAGGATACAGGTGATATACATATAAAGAATGAGAAAATGCTTTCCAAGAGAAACATGCTATGGACTGAGTATTTGAAATGCATGTTTGGCCATGATTCCCTTGTGAGGTGATTTTGTTGCTGAAAATAATGAAAAGTTGTCACCTGTAAAGACCTCTATCTGCGTGTTTAAATTTGGCAACAGAATTTCCTAATCTGTTTAAACATCTTCCAAATAAAGAGCTTCAGTGGGTTTGAAATCCAGTTGTTAAAGATATAGTTTAGGGTTTCCCTAGGGCTTCCCTGGTGGCACAGTGGTTGAGAGTCCGCCTGCCAATGCAGGGGACACGGGTTCGTGCCCCGGTCCGGGAAGATCCCGTATGCCGCGGAGCGGCTGGGCCCGTAAGCCATGGCCTCTGAGCCTGTGCGTCCGGAGCCTGTGCTCTGCAACAGGAGAGACCACAACAGTGAGAGGCCCGCATACTGCAAAAAAAAAAAAAAGATATAGTTTAGGTTAAGCTCTTCAGGTTAATTTGTAGAAGCCCCAGGTTGATTATCAGGGGAAATGAAAATTTACGAGCTGGATTTCAAAGAAAATAGTCAATTTGTGTAACTGGCGAATGGGATTAAAAAGGGAGAACCATGATTTAAGCATAGCCAATGATACTTTGTTTTTTTCTATATATCCTGTGAGGTTTTTTTTTTTCTCTTCAGTTTTTCAGTGATAACCCTTGAAATCAAGCCATTAAAACCAAACATGGTAATAAACTTAATTTAGGACCATAACATTGAATGGATGTATTATAAAATACTAAAACGGTGCCTTCAAAAAAGGAAGCAAGTTTTAATCTGTTGCTGTCATTATATTTGTAGAAAATATTGATAATTTACTTTGCCTTTTGTTGAAATATATTCAAGGAAAATGCAAATCAAAACCGTAGTGAAATATCATTGTATGTCAATTTGATTGGCAAAAATTAAGACATCTGACAATACGGAGTGTGGTAAAGGATTTGACTCCACGGTACCTCTTACCTTGCTGGGGGAAGTGTAGACTGGTGCCTCCACTGTGGCATCATTTCTTACATAGTCACTTACAATCCAACCAATGTATACATTCATTTAAGAAACTGACACTTTTTAGAAAGATCATAGCTGCATTATTCACGTGGCAAAGACAGGGAAACAACCCAAGTGCCCATCTACAGGATGGCAGATGAACCAACTGTGATATTTTCACACCATGGAATATTACACATCAGTCAAACTGGTTGAACAACAGTGATAATTTGGATGATCTTAGCAATATAATAAATGCGGGGGAGGAGTAATTACTGGAAGATTACATACCCTTTTCATGAAGTTCTTTAAAAATTAAAATTTAAGGAATACATGTAGGTGCAAAAAAGACTTGCTAAGAAAAAAAAACAAAGGAATGAAGAATGAAGGGTTTAGGTGGATGGCTATTAAATTCGAGGAGGGGATGAAGGGGGATAGATGAGAAATGCAGGTTATGGTTAAGGTCCTAGCTTGGGTCAGTGAGTTCCCTGGTATTAATTATATCTTAATAAGCCAAGCAACAACCAACCAACCAGACAAATACAGGTCAGCGACAGATCAGGGATGACAACGGGTCTTGTACCAAAGATTGGTTAATCCAGTTGTGTGCACCTGAGCTGAAGAAATTATTTCTATCCATAGCAAATACAAACACAGGTACACACCTCAAGTAGTAAAAAGCGGGTATCAGATGCCTCCCAACCTCCCGGCTGGGTGCTTTTCCTTCATCAACTTCCCCAGAGGCAACCATTGGCTCCTAGAGATCCTTCTGAGACATTCCAAAAGGTCACACGATAAAGAGAAGCACACACGTATGTTTTGAAATGGCTTTACATATATGTGTACCTAGACACATATACACACAGACCAAAGAAAACTTCAAAAGTTGCTTTTTAAAAATTTATCTCGAAAATTTAACCTTGAGTGACTTCACCTGGCTTTACACAAACACCCCCTGCAATCAATTCACAACTTGAAAATCAACGGGAAGTTTGAGGAAAACAGCTCCTTTTTAAAGAAATATAAAAATGCTCTTCTTGCAGACAGTCCCCTAGGGTTTGTCAAGGGTAACCTCACAGAAGGTGAATTACAGGACGCTGAGAAACCCCACAGGGCCGGAGCAAGCCACGGCAGAAAAGCTCACCGCGGCGATGTTAGAAATACGGATTCCCAGTCCCCGCCCCACGGATTCAGAGCTGAACACGGGTCTTTTTTAACCAAGGCCCCCACGTGACTCTCAGGTTCGGGCAAGCTTGGGGCACAGCCCCGCCTTAAGTAACTCCCCAATGGAAGAAAGTAAACATCTGGGGCTTGTAGGTGGCTTTCTTGCTCCCTGTTGGATGTCGTTTACTTGGTGCAAGGAGGGGTCCCCTCGGGTCTCATCAAGGGCCCAGCCAGTCTGAGCACGAACGCCAATTAGCTCAACCCCCCGAGGACCACGCCTCAGTCGCCTGCTGGGCGGGGCCCGCGCCCCTGTCGGCCCCAGGCCTCTTTCCTCCGTGTGGTCTCAGACCCCGGGCGCCAGAGTCCGGGGGCCGGGGGAGAGATGCTGCATTGAAATAGAGATGCCTGGGCTCCGCCGCCTGAAGCCAAAACTTCCGGAATCTGCATTTTTAACCAACTCTTCCAGGACCAGTAAGTTCACCCTGCCGTTGGAGACGCACTAGCCTCATTTAAATTTTAAATTCGAATATGCAGCCACGAGTGGAGGTCGTGCTTCTCAACCTCGGCTGCCCTTCAGAATAACCTGGGGAAGCTTTTTAAAATATATATACACCAATGCCCAGGTTTCAGTCCAGACCAATTAAGCCAGAATCGAAAAGCGCGGCCTCTGCGGCAGCAGCCGCAAAGGCATCACCTGGGAGCTCGTTAGAAATACAGACGCTCAGGCCCCACCCCAGACCCACTGAGTCAGAATCTGCATTTTAACGAGATCCCCAGTGATTCGCGCGCACGTTAAATTGGAGGGGAGCCGTGCTTATAAAATTTTAATGGGCAAACGAATCACCTGGGGATCTCGTTAAAATGCAGATACGGTTTCTCAAACTTAAATGTGCATGCGAATCACCTGGGGAGCTTGTTAAAATGCAGATTCTGATTCAGTGAGTCTGGGGTGGAGCCCGAGAGTCTGCATTTCTAACGAGCTTCCCAGGTGGTGCGGGCTTCCCGGGTGTGGACCGCGCTTCCCCTGGAGTCCCGAGGTCTTGGCTCCGGGCCAATCAGCCGTCGGGGCTCTTGATAAATCGCCCTGTACGGCTGAGGAGCAGAATTGCCGGGACATGCGCACTCCGGCCGAGGGAGGGGGTAATTTCCGAACTCCGGGAATTGGTTGTGTGAGGCTGGCCGCTCGCAGGGACTCGCCAGAGCCCTGGTCCTCACGCCATGTCGCGGCGCAAGCAGGCCAGGCCCCAGCATCTCGGCTCCGAGGAGCCGCAGCCTGAGCGCCAGGAGTTCGCCGAGGCGGCCCCGGAGGTGCTGGGGGAGCCGGGTGAGTAGTGCTGCGGACGTCCGGCCCGGGGGGCTGGAGGCAGTTTCTCGGACGTTCCCCAGAGCCGCGCGGGTGCGAGGTCCCGGCTACCGGGCGTGGAAGGGTGGGTGAAGCTTCCAACCCGAGTTCTGGGTCTCGGGCCTTGCTGACCCCACCTTGGTAAGTTACACCCCCACACACACACACACCTCGTAAATTCACCCTCCTCGGGTAAATTACGTCGCTCCCCTAGGGGATTCCTGCATCCACTCCCCCTCCCCCCAAGCGCTGTGAAATGACGGTTCATCTCCCGAACACGTTGGAAGGATGCTCTGAGACCCCTTTGGAGGCTGTCTTCGGGGTGCGCCGGCACCCGGGTGCCCCACCTCCTTGGCGCTGGGCTGGAGCTGAGCGTCTGGAAGCTGGGCGCTCCGAGACCCGCGCCCCAGGCGTTTTTTTGAGGGATGGGGGGAGATGTCTGTAAAATGTCTGAGCTTCTGCCGGGACCTGGGGCTAGGTGCTGGAGAGACACAGCGACGAACAAGGAGGATAGAATTCCGACCCTCCTGGAGCTTATGGCCCAGTGGAGGCGAGAAAGATGGCACGTGAGATAAAGCGGCGGAGCGTGAGGTGTGTTAGCGCGGAGCGCCGGGGAAAACCTCAAGCTGGGAGGGGGTTGTCCCGGGAAGGCCTCTCTGTGGAGGGCAGCCTCGAGTAACACTCTGGAGGTTGTGAGGGAGCGAGCGGTGGAGATGGCCGAGGGAAGAGCACTCAGACAGAGGGAACAGCAAGTGCAGAGGCCTCGGGCGTCAGCGAGGCTGGGGCTTCGAGGCGCGTCCGATTGAGGTTTTGAGAAGTGACGGGAGCCCCGGGCTCCGATAAAGACTTTGACTTCTACTGTAAGCGAAGTGGAGCCACGTTGGGGGCGGGGAGTGAGCAGGGTGCCGCGGTGGGATCTAACAGGCTCACCCCGGCTGCCACCGGGCTAGAGGGGGCCCGGGAGAAGCCTAGGCCCCCGGGGCAGTATTTCTCACCCGGTGGGCCTTGGAGACTCTGCTTCTGAAGAGCCTGCAAGTAGGGAGCTTCGAGAACTCGCTAAATTCTCAGGCTCCCACCACCCCCTGCGCTGCTGTAATCTCAGGGGTGGGGTGGAGTCGGGGACTCTGCATTTCTAAGGCGCTTCCCCTTCTGATTATCTTGCACTCAAGTAAGACAATGTAGGTTCCTACTTGACGGTCCCTCTGCCCGCCACCTTCCCTCCCGCCCGGGGGTCGCTGCTGCCTTTTGCTTAGCAAGGGGGTAGTGAGAGGAGTTTTAGCAGAACTTTCTTCTCTTCTCTCCCTTCCGAGCATTTTCCCGGCTCGGAAAGGGAGAGGGGGATCTAGTCTCTTCTGCCAGAAGGATCAGACTTTCAGCAGCAGGTCTGTCTGGTGGGCTTTGCTACGCTCCCAAGGAGGTGGCGGAGGAAAGCAGAAGCTTAAAATCACTCCTAAGCTAATAGTTTGGCATCACGCTTTAGTTTTAAATACAGTCCTAAAAATAAAACCAAAGAAGACCAACCCTTTAGATAAATAGCTAATTAAACAAAATGTTTCAAGAAACTCTTAACATTGCCTTTGGAGGGAACTGGGGAGCTGGGGAGCGGGGTTGGAGACTTTTCACAGTAACTTTTGGATTATACCTATTAACGCTCTATTATCTATTCCAATAAACAAAGTTTCTTTAAAGAAAAAAAAAAACCTAAAGCTTGGCTGGATGGAACTACTATAACCAAAATATCCTGTCTTTGTGCACAAGGTCTAGAGTGGCGATAGGTGGGTGGAACCGGAGTGGGGTTCCACCCTAACCCTAACCCTAGGGTGGGGTTCCTGCGGTGGGAGCAAGGCTTCTCCTGATCCTCTGTAAAAGAATTGGGGAGGTATTGGGGATGTTGAGTCTTTGGGGGAAGCGATTATAAAAGACAATTCCTGAGTAAACCCGGGCTGTTCAAAGTGAGTGCCATGGGCTGCTTTTTCTTCCTGCAGACAGCGCTTGGAGGGCACCTCCTGGAGCCTTGCCCTGTGTTTGGAGGGGTTGGGGAGGGTGCTGTGTGTTGTGCAGCACTGTGGGTGCCAGGGCACCCCAACACCAGCCGCCGCTGGGGGGAAAAGCAGCCTTGCAACTGATGTTCCCCCTCCATGCGTTTTAGGTCTGTTATGATGCTGAGTTAGAAGCCCGCCTTTTTTTTTTTTTTTTTTTAAGGTTGGGCCACTCTTAATTTGCAGATGGCTTTGCAACTCTCCTAGCTTTTGGAGGAGACAGAACAGAGCAGGTCAGTTGGTAGACTTCAATCACTTCAGTCATAAGAGGGGCAGGATAACAGCCTTACCAAAGGAACATCAACAAAGGGTTAAAATGGCCGCTGTGCTAAACGGAGTTCTGTCAGATGTGGCCCCAACCCCATCTTTCAGACTAGAAGGGCCTCTGCCCCAGCTGTACCTTTCTCAGGAGAGTAGGCTTCTGACCTTCCTTGCTTTCCTGGATGCTTAAAATTGAAGGAGGAAGGCGCCTTTAAAAGCTCTGCATCTGCCATAGTCTGCCATAGTGACCCTTTATAGCCTTGGGCACAGTTTCCTGATAGCTTTAACCCATCCATCTCCCTTCTGCCTTCAAGCCCTCAAACTTGCATTGCTCGGTGTGTTTTCCACTCCCTGAGAATCCGGTGGCTCGTGTGTACACATCAGTGAATAAAACCAGTTACATTTACATAGTGCTGACTTATGTATAAGGTTCTTTTACGTATATACATTAAAGAACTTAATCTTCATCTAAACCTGTGAGATGGGGGCCATAATCCTCATTTTACATATGTGGAAACTGAGGAACAGGGAAGTTGAGTAACTCACTCAGGGTCACACAGCTAGTAAAGGATAGAATTGGAATTTGGAACTTATCACCTGGCTTCCCAGTCAGTTTGCTAAATCAGTGTGCTTTACAGCCTCTCACTTGGATTTCAGCTTTTCAGTCTTCCTTGGTTTCTGTGGGATTAAAAACCCTCAATAGTTTAATGGCTTTCTTTAACATGTGAATTGCTAAACAATGCTAGGTTTTGTGTCTTCCTCTGAGCGATGGACTTCACATCTGGCAAGTGTGGGTTCTAATTGGCTGAAACCATCTAGCCCTGCGGCCTTGAGCAGCATCTCTTCCCAGCCGGTATCTCTTCTGGAAGAGCAGAAATGCTCAAAATGTGGTCCCCAGACCAACAGCATCAGCTGGGAGCTTGTTAGAAATGAAGAATTGCCAGCCCCACTCCAGACCTACTGAGTCAGGAACTGCGGAGGCGGAGCCCAAGCCACCTGTACCTTAACAAGCCCTCCAGGTGATTGTGATGCACAGGTTTTTTGAGTAGTGCTGGCTTGGAGTTACACTTCTGCCACTTTAATGAGCATAGGCATCACCTGGGGATCTCGTTAAAGTGCAGATTCTGTAGGTCTGGGACCTGAGGTTCTGCATTTCTAACAAGCTCTCAGGTCACGCTGATGTTAGTGCTCTGAGGACCACCGTTTGAGTAGCAAAGGCTTAAAGAGTAGTATGAGGATATCACTTAGCGTGCTTTAAAAATGCAGGTTCCTGGGCCCACCCCTAGTTAAGTCTGGATGAGGCTTTGGAAACTACATTTAAGCCGCAATTCAGGTGATTCTGATGTAGGTGTGGAGGCCGTCCTGTGCATCATAGGATGTTTAGCAACGTCCCTGGCCTCTGCCCACTAGGTGCCACTATCGCAAACATGTGCACATGATCATGACAATCAAAAACGTCCCCAGGTATTGCAAAATGGCCCCCAGTTGAAAGCTATGGGACTAGGTCAGTTGTTCAGACCCTGTTAAGGGGCTTCAAGCACCACGGCTACTTGGATGTGATAGCTGCAGTCCTTTACCTGAAGCCCTGTAATAGCATTGACTCAGTGGAGGCCGGGCACTGTACCAAGAATTTACATTGTTCATCTCTTAACTCTGAGGCAGGTCAGTGATACCTTTTTACAGATAACCTTTCTGAGCCTCAGTTTACTTAAGTTGCCCATAGTTACACAGCTAGCACGTGGCTAAGCAAACCCTATGCTTGGAACTGAAGCCGTTATCAGTGTGTTCTACAGCTTCTCATGGTAAGAAGGTTTACCTTAACCTAGCAAGAAAGATGGAATCCACCTTCTATAACTGGGGCCAAAAGTCCCTGACCTTGGCCTGTAATTCATAAACTAGTTAATAGATTTTTTAAGACATAAGATTGTGCTCCACAATGGGAGAGGCCACAACAGTGAGAGGCCTGCGTACTGCAAAAAAAAAAAAAAAAAAAAAAACTTAAGATATTGACAGCACCTCTTTTTACCTTGGTCTTAAATCTATTTGGAGAGAAATCACTTTACAATCTTCTAGGAGTACTTAGGCTTTGTTATAGAAATTTTTAAACCTGCATATTAGATTGAACCCTATGAAATTATCCGATCATTTTGGCCCACAGAAACAGCAGTTTCACCTAGCTTAGCCTTACTAACAGAGAGAATGATACAATGAACTTCGTGGACTAGATGCTCAGTTTCAACAACTAGTTACAGTGGCCAATCTTGTTTCTTCTGTGCAGCCATTCCCCTCCCTGGATTATTTGGAAGCACATCAGACATATACAGTTTATAAACAGCCATTTGTAAACTATCAGAATGCTTTTTAAAACTTTAATTTCATCTTCACACCTTTATAAAAAAAATTCCCTTATCAAACTTTCAGTTAGTGTTTGCACTTCCCATGGTCTTAAATGGCTTTTACAATATGTTTAAATCGGGATCCAAAAAGGTCCTGATACTACAGACCATCTCAAATCTTTTAGTCTCTGATTTTTCTTTCTCCTCCTCCATCTTTCAAGTTGAAACAGTGGCATTTTGTCCTGGAAAGCAGTGGCACTTGAAGCGTGGTCTGTGACCTGTTACTGAGTTGAGTCAAAATAAATTCGGAAGTGGAGAGTAAGCACTTAAAGACAGCTCGACATCCACCTTTCTGTCATATCTAATAATGTTTGGGCTTTTATTGTCTTATTCCACTTTTCTCATAATTTGTCTTTATTTTATAAAAAGTACTGGTCTGGGCTTCCCTGGTGGCGCAGTGGTTGAGAGTCCGCCTGCCGATGCAGGGGACACGGGTTCATGCCCCGGTCCGGGAAGATCCCACGTGCCGCGGGGCGGCTGGGCCCGTGAGCCATGGCCGCTGAGCCTGCGCGTCCGGAGCCTGTGCTCCACAACGGGAGAGGCCACAGCAGTGAGGGGCCCGTGTACCGCAAAAAAAAAAAAAAAAAATACTGGTCTGACAGATTGGAAATTATTCTATGTACCAGGTCTTCCCCACGTTGTTCGAGAAGCACTGCTGCAAAGTTTTGCAGTCTGGATCGTGGCGGTTGGGTCCCTGTCACGATACCGTGTTCCTTTGTCCCCGGTACTTCCTGGAAATTGGTAAAGAGGAAGAGGATTGTTAAGACCAGAGTGTGCATGGCTTCTAACTTGTGATGTTTGGGGTTTTGTTTTTGTTTTTTTTGTGGGGTGCAGGGGGTGGTAGGTGAAATAAGCCCAAACCTGCTATAACACTTAGCGTGGTGCTCATATCTGAGAAATTAAGTAACACTTCTTATTGTCTCAATTTCAGCTTCAGAACTAGATAATGATGTTCCAAAACCAACTTGTCCTTCCGCTGATAGCAGTGATACCCAGAAAGCCCCTGTCACAGCTCTTCCCTCTGAGTCAAAGGAACAAACAGCAACCCTTGGGGAGAGGACCTTCAACTGCTGCTATCCAGGTAAGAGTAAACTCGAGGCGCTGAACCCTTCTCTGTACGGGGCTCGGTCACAGGAGCTCAGCATCCGTTCGCTCACTGACTCAGCACGTGACTTGCCAGAATTTCAGATTCCTGGTAGCTTTCCTCTTTGAGGTTATTTATATTAAGGGAACCTGTTTTTCTTTTCTAGGTTGCCACTTCAAAACTGTTCATGGCATGAAAGATTTGGACCGCCATCTAAGAATCCACACTGGTAGGTATCCGTTCATTTGTTCAAAACTTGAGTGTTGAAAAAACCCAAGGATGTGGATATGAACGAAAGTGCTGGGCGTATAGTGGCAAGCAGGACAGAAACAGTCTCTCTGCCTCATGGGAGGGTCTGGGACCTAAAAAGTCACAAAGGCAATAATGGTAACTAACAGGCAAGGGGAGAAGTACCAGGACTGTAGTAGGGGATTTGATCCAGGCTGGTCATGACAGGCTTTTCGGAGGAAGAGACTCTCAAGTTAAACTATGAGAGATAGCTAAGGGACTTGCCGGGCGGTCCAGTGGTTAAGACTCTGTGCTTCCACTGCAGGGGGTGCAGGTTCGATCCCTGGTCCAGGAATTAGATCCTGCGTGCTGCATGGTGAAGAGAAAAAAGAGAAAAACAGAAAGATGACTGAGTAACCAGATGAGGAGAAGGAAGGGTTCCAGGCAGAGGGAACCGCGGTGCAAAGGCTTGGAGGGAGCAGAAGGAGGATGGGTGTGAGGTGAAGTTGGGGAGGCGGGTAGAGGCAGGGGAGGGGGACACAGAGGCCCTGTGGCCATAGGAACCTTAGATAAGAGCAGTGAAGTTGCTTCTCGAAGGTGCCTTCAGAGCAACCAGCTGCTAAGAATACAGAGAAACCATACGTGCTGGAGCAAAGGAATGCGTGATCACGAACCACGTTCTGCACACTGCATACGGCCTGTTATCGTGTCCGTTTGTCTGTCATCTGTGGCTGCTTTGTTACCAATAATGTAACAGTAAGCCCATTACATATTAACAATTTTATGAAAAATAACTTTTGTGGCCCTACAGTGGGGTTATTGAGTAGTTGCCGGGGATTGCATGTTGCACAAAGCCTAAGATGTATTATACTCTCTGGTTCTTTCCATAAACTTTGCCAACCTCTGGTCTCTAGTGTAGACTCTACAGTAGCCTGTATGAGTTGGGATACTGATGTCTTTGCTCTGAGAAACCAAACTAAGTGACTGAAACACAATCAGATTTATTTCTCTCAAGTACAATTTAAGAAGTAAATAGTCCACAGCTGGTGGAATAGCTGGCAGCCTAAACATACAACTTCGTCTCCTGGTCCAAGGCAGCTGCTCTAGAACTCAGTCTCTCAACCAGTGGAAAAAAGAAGCAGGAGGAAGGGCTCACAGCGTGCCTCCCCTCAGGTCATGCCCCAGAAGCAGCATCCCCTGTGACTTAGCGGTATAATGAGCAGAATAAGTCGTGGCCACATCAGGCACGAAGGGGGGCTGGAAAATGGCTTCAAGAGGGCAGCCATACGCCCAGCTAAAACCCTGAAGCTCCATCATTAAGAAGACAGCTTTCTGGACAACCAGTCTGTACTGGAAATGGGCGTCGTGCTATGGAAACTAGAGAACAAAGGGTCAACTTTGCCTGGGAAGGGTGGATCGTGAAAGGCCTCCTAGTGAAGCCTTGAAAGGCAAGGTTGCCAGGATGATGCCGGTGAGAGCATGCAGACTGTGGGAGCCATTTGAACAAAGATGACCCCCCCTTCCTCCCCTGCAGGGTGGCCTGGCTAGGCAACTTCAAAGTGGGTGACTCTGCCCTGAGGATAACTGAGCAATCCTCCATTGGGGCGGTGCTACTGCCATCTAGTGGGTGGGGGCCAGAGGTGCTGCCGAAATCCTGCAATGCACAGGACAGGCCCTACAAAGAACTGTCAGGCCCCAATGTCAACAGTACCAGGTGGACCTAGAGAGCTAGGCAGGGGCTGGATTGATGTTTTATCGAGGTGATACAGAGCATGATGGGGATACAGAAAGTATAAGGCAAGGCCCTGTCCTTGGTGGGGTTCACTGAGTCAGGGATGCATATGTAGGTCAGACCCGTGCTTCTCTGGTAGGTATACACTTGAGCTGCTTCTCTGGATCCAAGGCAGTTGCTCTACTTCTCTGAATCTCTTACCCAGTGGAAGATAGGAGTGGGGCCTGGGGGACTCACAGCATCTTTCCCTCTGGGCATGACCCAGAAGTAGTACCCCTTGTGACTCATGGAATAGTGAGTAAGCAACTAAAGTTTGCATAAAAGCAAAGTATTTCAGTCCTGTGACAGTCCAGGCATGGTGGCCGGGCCCCATGGTTTCAGGGACTTGGTCTCTTCTTTTGTTGCTTTGATATCCCAGTGATGTAGCTCTCATTGGTGTGGTCTGAGGTGGCTTACTGCACCTTAAAGGCACATCCTAGAAGTTACACACATCATTTGAATTGACGCCCATTTGGCCAGAACTTAGTCACATGGCCACTCTTAGCTGTGGAAGTGAAGGCCGGGAGCTTGAAATCTTCAATCTGTGTGGCAAGTGCCCAGCTACAAAGAGAAGGTTCTATTACCAAGAAAAAGAACTTACATAGACCCAATGCCATCTCTGACCCAGCTGTTAGTGGGAGGCAAGGATGGCAGTGTATGTGTGGCTGATCACTTAAGGACCTTGGCCAAATGGGTAGAACATTGATTTCCCAGCCACGGTTTGAGACCTTTTACACTTCAAACCTGAAGATCCCCAAAGAGTTTTTTTTTATCGACAGTTACTGCATTAAAAGTTAGAACGAAAACTTTAAAACATTATTCATTTAAAAATAACAGTAGACGACTTCCCTGATGGTCCAGTGGTTAAGACTCCACGCTTCCAGTGCAGGGAGTGCGGGCTCAATCCCTGGTCAGGGAACTAAGATCCCACATGCTGTACCACGTGGCCAAAAAAAAAGTAAATTTTTTTAAAAAAACAGTAAGCTCATTATATATAAACACTTCTATGAAAAGTAACTGTTTTCCAAAACTGTGATAAGTAACATTGTATACACATTTGCACACCTGTCTTAATAGCTGGATTCTCATCCCTCTATTTGAGTATACAGTCTATTGCCATGTGTTCCTTTGGAGGATATGAAGAAAATCTGGCCTCTCATATAATGTAATTGGAAATGGAGGAGGTTTTTTTTGTTTTGTTTTGTTTTGCGGTATGCGGGCCTCTCACTGTTGTGGCCTCTCCCGTTGCGGAGCACAGGCTCTGGACGCGCAGGCTCAGCGGCCGTGGCTCACAGGCCCAGCCCCTCCGCGGCATGTGGGATCTTCCCGGACCGGGGCACGAACCCGTGTCCCCTGCATCAAACCCATGTCCCCTGCATCGGCAGGCGGACTCTCAACCACTGCGCCACCAGGGAAGCCCTGGAGGAGTATTTTGATAACCTTTTCAGATAATACTACACCAAAATACAACAAATGATAGTTTGTTAAAGACTAGTTGCTGTATAGAATTTGCAGTCATATCCATAAATTTTTCAAACTGTTAAGTTAAAATCCATTCATTAGTTTGTTTTCCACTTTGAATGGCTCCTACCCAGGCTTGATTTGACAGTCATACACTGGACGTCTGGGAAAATGTAGGTTTTACTAACTTTTATAATTGTTCCAAACGTTGACCCATTTCATTGTAACATAGGAGAAAATCACATTTAATATTACCAATCTCATCAGAAGTATCTAAGAACTAGGATGCTGCGGGCCCAGGGTAATGGGGATATATGTCCTGAAATCCGAACTTTTCTTTTAGAATCCAAAAGTTAACCTCACAGTATCATCAGTAACGTTCCTTGACACGACAGTCTCAGTTAGTTCATATTTTAAAAAACATCTGCCAAATACCAAATCTGAAAATAATCATGGTTCTTCAGTTCTTTCAAGTCAAAATGGTGCAGCATAAGAAAAGCACCCAGTTTTCGGTGCAGTCGTCCCACAAGCGCTTGTTCTCAAGCCAACTAGCATAGTTTGGTTTACAGCAGACCTTTTTAAAAATATAATTGACATTTTTAATAGGGAAATTTGCCATTCAGATTTCAGATATACTAAATAAGTTAAATATTAAAGTATGTGACTTACTAGCAAATATAGGAGGACAAATTTATGGGGGGAGATAGACAGGCAAAAACAATTAGCAAAGACCACAAAGAAGGCAGATTAAATATGACTAAAGTTAAAGCTTACAATAAGATACGATTAAGGAGTTATGACAAGTGTCCTACAAGAAATGTGCAACGTGGGGCAGAGTTCATCTTCAGAACACACAGGATGCCTACAAATCAAAGATCACTCCAACGGAAAAGGATTTGAACAAGCAGTCACTTAAGACGTAGAAGTGCCAATATTCACATGAAAAGCCCACAAGGAGTAAAGTCCAAAAGAAAGGAGTACTGTATTTTCCTCAGTCGGCTAGCTGGAAAGTTCTAAATTAAGACTGTGAGAGGGAAGAGATATGGGAACATATGTATATGTATATGTATTTAAACATAATAAAAGCACATTAAACTATATTTAAGTACAATTGCTGTCAAAATGTTCATCGTGTGGTATTTTAATACACTAAACCCTCGCTTTTCTGAAGTGTGGTACAGACCAGAAAGGTCACCACCACCTGGGAGCTCGTTAGAAACACAGAATCTTAGTCCCCACCCAGGCCCACTGAATCTGAAACTGCATTTTACTTTGTTTCTATGAGCTCAGCTTGAGAAATGGGGAGATGTTGGTCAAAGGGTACAAACTTTTAGTTATTAGAGGAATGAGTCCTAGGGATCAAATGTACAGCATAGTGACTGTAGTTAACAATTCTGTATTATATACTTGCAAGTTGGTACGAATAGATCTGAAATGTTCTTACCACAAAATGGTAACTGAGGTGATGGAGGTGTTAACCTTATTGTGGTAATCATTTCTCATGATATACATGTATGAAACCATCACATCATATACCTTAAACCTACACAATTTCATATATCAATTATATCTCAAAGCTGTGAAAAAATCTGCATTTTAATGAGACCTCCTCACCCCCAGATGATTCGTTGGCACAGGAGCACTGAAGCTCTGCAGTTAATTTTCAGATCCAGTGGCTGGTCTACTATCTTAATTGTGAAGTAGTGATGAGCATAAAGGATACTGAGAACTACAGCAAGTAGAATGTGGTCTGAACATGGCTCATGTCTATTAATGGAGGTCTCGGGTACCATTATTATGGTTTATTGACTACATCCATAATTGGAGGAAATGCTAAATTCCAGTTAGAGGTAATGGAGATAAAAATTTAATCCTTTCTCATGCAAGGTCTTGGATCCCCTAAATTGTATCCATGAGGCCCAAAATAAGCACCCCTGCTCTGGTTGAGAATCCGCCTGCCAATGGAGGGAACACAGGTTCGATCCCTGCTCCAGGAAGATCCCACATGCCGTGGAGCAACTAAGCCCATACGCCACAACTACTGAGCCTGTGCTCTAGAGCCTGTGAGCCACAACTCCTGAGCCCACATGCTGCAACTACTGAAGCCCGCACACCTAGAGCCCATGCTCCACAACGAGGGAAGCCACCGAATGAGAAGCCCGCACACTGCAATGAAGAGTAGCCCCCGCTCGCCGCAACTAGAGAAAGCCCGCGTGCAGCAACGAAGACCCAACAGAGCCAAAAATAAAGTAAATTCATTTAAAAAAAAAAAAAGAAACCCTGCTCTTCACAGGGAATAAAGCAAGCCAATATTTTATAATAACTGTAAGTGGAATATAACCTTTCAAATTGTGAATCACTATGTTGTACACCTGAAATATATAATATTGTACATCAACTATACTTAAAAAAAAAAGAAAAAAAAAACCCTGATCTGGAATGTTACAGGTCATCTTGGGCAAGAGAAGCGAGTGTAGCCAACCAGACACTGTCTGTTTTTTGTTGTTTGTTTTTGTTTTGTTTTGGCCACACTGAGTGGCTTGCAGGATCTTAGTTCCTGTACCAGGGATCCAACAGGAGTCCTAACCATTGGACCACCAGGGAATTCCCAAGGCACTGGCTCTTAAAAGCATTTGCCTAACAGTGACTCATCAGTTTTGCTCCTCTTTCATTGGGCAGAGCCAGTCACATGTCCAAGCCTGCAGTGGTGGGACCATGCAGCATAATTCTGGGAACGACAGTGACTATTTGAACAATAAACAATTTACCTTGGGGTACATCTCTGACATAGCAGTTTTTCTAAATGTTATCGCTCCATTTTCTTTCTTGATTCAGACTGTAATTTTATATCTTCCTGGACGATCACCATTTTATTGAGTCTTCTAAACTGATTGGGATAAAGGCCTGCTTAATAATCATGATTGAGTTTGTCTATTTCTTGTCCACTTTCTCCTTTCTATGTCTATTAAAATGGTTCTCAGGCAGGTACAATTTTGTCCCCCTCCCCCCAGGACAGTTGGTAATATCTGAAGACATTTTTGACTCTCAGAACTGGGGAGGAAGGTGCTACTGGCATCTAGTGGAAAGGGTCAGAGATGCTGCTAAACATCTTACGTGCACAGGACAGGGCACAGCAAAGAATCACCTGGCCCCAAATGGTTGTAGTGGCGGGATTGAAAACCCTGGCCTATTGGTACCTTTTCTTTGAGCGAACCTTCCCTTTTTAACAGCCATTTTTTGGTTTTATTGATCAAGTGCTGTTCATTTCTTCTAGTTCCTTGAGTTGCAAATGGTTTGCTTGCTTTCAGCCTTTTGTTTAAAATGACCTGAAGTTCACAGACATTCTTCTGAAAAGTGACTAGGCTATGGGCTTTGATACATGGAGCTCCCCCTGTTCATCTCTTGGGAGTTTGTAATTGCATTTTGATTCCTGAGCAAAAGTTGTTTTAAAACATGTCCTACAATTTGCAAGCTTTTCTTTGAAAAACCTTTTGTGAAACCGTGTTAGATTCATAAGTTTGATTCACATCTACTTAGTGAGTTCTACCTCCTCAGTATAAAATTTTTAGTGGCTTTCACCATGATTTGTTTTGCCTAATATTGATATTTCTGATGTCTTTTAGCATTTTCCTAGAGTATTTTTCTGTCGTTTTCTACTTCTCTGCCATTTTTATTTGGGTATCTTAAGTGCATTAAGCTGATTTTTTTTAATGTAATTGACATTTTTAATAGGAAATTTAATCCATTTGTTTCTTGTACTAAGTGATGTTTAGTTTGATTTTTACCTCATTTTGTGTTCTGTTGTATCCCTTTTTTTTTTTGTGGTACGTGGGCCTCTCACTGTTGTGGCCTCTCCCATTGCGGAGCACGGGCTCCAGACGCGCAGGCTCAGTGGCCATGGCTCACGGGCCCAGCCGCTCCGCGGCATGTGGGATCTTCCCGGACCGGGGCACGAACCCATGTCCCCTGCATCGACAGGCAGACTCTCAACCACTGCGCCACCAGGGAAGCCCTGTATCCTTTTTTTTTTTATGATTGGCTGTCTTCGGTGGTTTGGAAGCAGTACTTTCCATTTCATTACTTAAAGCCCACATCTTATCCACTTACCTTTTTGTTGTTCTGACGTACACGGTTCAAGTGTGATAGCCTGCGTCATCTGTCAACTGGCTTTATTTTTTCTTCCCATGGAATGCTAGTTCAAGTACAGGATATAATTTCTGTGGAACTTTGCAGATACTGTTACCATCTTGCTACCATCCGGTGTTGTCTGAGGAGTTGTGTGCTCATCTGGACTTTTTTTTTTTTTTTTCTGAGCTTTAAGATCTCGTCATTCCTAGGCTTCTGACACTGTACCACCATGGCTCTAGGTAAGCCATCTTAAGACACATGTCTGGGGAATTCCCTGGAGGTACAGTGGTTAGGATGTGACACTTTCACTGCTGAGGGCCCGGGTTCGATCCCTGGTTGGGGAGCTAAGATCCCGCAAGCTGGGTGGTGCGGCCAAAAAAAATTTTTTTAATTAAAAAAAAAATCCATGTCTGTTTTTAGTGTTGAAATAATTATTTTCTCGAACTTAAGGTTCTTGAGTTAGGCATGTCGTTCTGTTCTGGCTTTCCCCAAGCATTTGGTTATTGGGTAGACTTTTATTTGGATATGATCAGTCTGGAGTGGTTATGTGGTGGCAATGTTCTGGGCTTGGGGTTCTCTGCTCTCCAGGGTACCTCTAGGTACTTGGGGCCTTTAACATTGTTTCTCCAGCCTAAGCACGCTCACTTCCTAACAGCCTGGGAGGTAGATACCATTGCTGCTTGTGGTTTAGTACAAGTAAGGGAAGGGTCAACCTGACCATTCTCCATGTGTTTTATCAACTAGTGAGCCAGAAAGCTGTTCTAATACCCTTCCACCTGCCCCCTCTGATCTTGACTACTTCTATGACCACTCTCGTTTTCCCAAACAAGGTTTGGCCTATGATTTTCTCTCAGTCTGATGTTATCTCTGTTCCAATGTGCTAATCTAGACCTCAGCGTCTTCCTATCTCTGGGCATTTGGTGAGAAGGAAGAAGCAGACCCCTATGCTCAGGCTACCACCTTGGTCACATCTCTTTGCAGTCATCTTGGTAGAGAAAACCCTTAAAACCCTGACTCTTCTTATGTGTTTGAAGGAGACAAACCCCACAAGTGTGAGTTCTGTGACAAGTGCTTCAGCCGGAAGGACAACCTGACTATGCACATGCGGTGCCACACCAGCGTGAAGCCCCACAAGTGTCACCTGTGTGACTACGCTGCCGTGGACAGCAGCAGCCTCAAGAAGCACCTGCGGATACATTCCGACGAGCGGCCGTACAAGTGCCAGCTCTGCCCCTACGCCAGCCGCAACTCCAGCCAGCTCACCGTACACCTCCGGTCCCACACAGGTACGTCCCACACCTCGAAACCTCGGTGCCTCCCTTGTTTTCTAATTCCTTAGCGTTCATTTAGTTAAAGCACAAGCAACTTAAATGACTTCAGGGTGTAAGTAAAGAAGTTTGGAGCTTCTCTGTTGATGGTGAAGTTTGTGGTTTCTTCTACCGGGACAACAGCTTTCAGTAAAACATGAAAGTCTGACAGCTGGGTTCTCTAACTTGACTACATAGAGTACCACTGGGGATGATAATCCAGTTTAGCAGTCAGGAAGCAAAGGATGTATCTCAATAAAAGTCTGATGTGTAAACTAGGTGTTTCTGTCATTTAACTGAAACTCTGATTGCGTGGCTTAATTCAGAAACGTGCAGCAAAATCACCTGAATGTAACTGCAAGTCACAGACTTCTAGGTCTAGAAGTTAGACTTTGCAGAAAAGCTTTTCCTTCCCTTCTTCGTGAGACCCTGTTGAAATAACAAGATAGAACCAACCAACCCCACATGGCCCAGAAAAATGGGCATGGGGAGGCTCATAAGGAGAGTCGTAAAATGAGAATTTCCAGTGAATTCATGGAAAATGGCAAGCAGACAGGCATATACTGACATCTGAAATTGAGTAAAGAACACTGTGTCCCAGCAGACAAATGGGAGGTAGCTATAGTGTTGGGAGCCAGTCTTTCCAGCCAATTTCTGTCTGCGTTGAGCGTTCTGGACTTGGAACTGGTGTGTAGGCTGCAAAGGTCAGAGTTCAGAGGAGAAGCTGAAGCCTATTAGCAAAATGGTCTAAACTATCCAGTAACAGGTAAAACCCATGACACCTATGTCTAATCCTTAAACCAGTCTACTCTTCCTAACTGTAAAATGTCAACTGTGGATTATCTCATCATCTGCAGAAAATGAGTGGTATGAAATGTGCCAAATCTAACAAATAACAAATTCTGGAGATAACAGAGTACTTGGGTAACTTACAAGAATTTTTCAGTTTTCTTTGGTATCTATCCACCGGCAGAAATGTTGCATCCAAGAAGAGTTTTATGGGCAAAGGTAGTCAGAAAAAAGAGGTATGAATTGAAACTAGGGTTGCTGGCTATAAAGTTAAACTTCCCAGAGACCAGGAAAAAAGTTGGAGAACTAATGATAAGAAGATAGAAGTCTGGTTTCTGACTAGGTCTAGGAAGAAAAGAGAAGTGAGAAAATCAAATGAGAAAAATTTTTCAATTCTCGGGGGCCATGAGAGATGAAAGGGCTTACAAGATGCCACACAGGACAAAGGGAATGGCTGGAGAGATCCATACCTAGAAAGACTTTCCAGTAATATTGGCTTCTCGGAGATAGTGGAACAGTGCCCACAAAATTAAGAAATGATTTGGTATGTAGACTTCTATACCCAGCCAGACTATCTCAAGTGTGAACGTAGACTAGACAGCAATGCACAAGGACTTGAGACTTCACTCACAGCCACCAGGCTAGTGGAAGTTACTGGAAGATAAACTCTAGCAAAACAAGGGAGGAAACAAAATTTGGCATGAGATATTTGATATGTGAAGATCTGAATGAAGCTGACTGGGGTTGTAATAAAGGGAAATATCAGGATGATACTTATATGGAAAGTTAAGAGGAAATTCAGCAAATCAGAAACTCAAAATCCATAAGAGATTCCATGTAAAATGTTACATGATTAAGAGACTGGATGGCTTTTGAGATGATGGTGAGATTCTTTTTTCCTTCAATGCACAAGCCAAGAAGCAGGACCCAAGTGAGCATGTAAGAAAAGAGAATCAAGGGAAGGGCAAGATAGGGGTATGGGATTAAGAGATACAGACTACTGTGTATAAAATAAGCAACAAGGATGTACTGTCCAGCATGAGGAAATATAGCCATTATTTTGTAATAACTTTAAATGGAGTATAATCTATAAAAATATTGAATCAATATGCTGTATACTTGAACCTAAGATAATATTGTAAATCAAAATATTTCAATGTAAAAAGAGAATCGAGGTGAACTTGATACTAGCCACACGATCAACTGGCCCAGGTGGAAGTGGACGTAATCCCAGTGCAGAATTTGGCTCAGATGAACGTCACATACCCAGTCATAATATACATTACTTGTGGTTTGTGTCTAAAGTTTAAAGCAACTAGTTAAAGCATGGGAATTAAGTCAGAATGCAAACCGAACTTAAATGTAAAAATAAAGCTATTTCTCAAGCAGGGAGAAGGTAGTGTGACAAAGAGAAAGGAATCCTTAAACCTCTCAAGCTGATGGACTAAAAGTTGAAGCTATTACTCATTTTAGAAAGTAAGGCTAGAAGAGTCAAAATCACAACCAACAATGCAGGAGAAGTTTGGGGAAAGGATGGTTATACAGGATAAGTAAGAATCTCATCTTTTCATACAGTCAACTGACAATGATATTTAAAGTAACAACCTCCAAAAGAACTAAACCCTTAGCAGTGCCTCCAGGGAGTACCGAGGAGGCTATGGCATTTCATGATTTGTCTTCTCCTGCTGCCATATTCATGAGTTAATTTTATAAATGAAATTCATTCTGCCATCGTGAAACTGCAAAACTTTAATAATACAAGCCAGTTAACTGATGTAAAAATACAGGTTAAACACTAAAGTGAGCACGTTTGTTAAGTCTTAACTTGATTTGGAACAGTTGTGTGTAACATAAACCACACCTCTTCCTTCCATGTCCAAATTTGGGATGTCAAGTTAAGTGAGTTTAGATCTGAAACGGAAGTGTCCTGAAGAGTGTGGACTTGGATGCCATGATGCCTGGATTCAAATCCCTGCTGTTTGGCCATGGTCGAATAACTTGACCTCTGAGCCTCCGTTACCCCATCTATTAAAATGGGGGTAGTAGTACCCATACGTAGGATTGTCGTGAGGATTAAGCGAGTTAATATACGTGGTAAGTGGTGGTGTTACGAGGTGACAAGTCATTGGAGTTCAAAGACCCAGCTACCTCTCTGCGGCCAGGTGTTCTGAGGTGTGTTTGGGGGGAGTTCTGTGTTGCCTGCCTGCTCTAATGGAAACACACCTTCCGTTGCTAGGGGACACCCCCTTCCAGTGCTGGCTCTGTAGCGCCAAGTTCAAAATCAGCTCGGACTTGAAAAGGCACATGATCGTGCACTCGGGGGAGAAGCCTTTCAAGTGCGAGTTCTGTGACGTCCGCTGCACCATGAAGGCGAACCTCAAGTCGCACATCCGCATCAAGCACACCTTCAAGTGCCTGCACTGCGCCTTCCAGGGCCGGGACCGGGCCGACCTCCTGGAGCACAGCCGGCTCCACCAGGCCGACCACCCCGAGAAGTGCCCCGAGTGCAGCTACTCCTGTTCCAGCGCCGCCGCCCTGCGCGTGCACAGCCGGGTCCACTGCAAGGACCGCCCCTTCAAGTGCGACTTCTGCAGCTTCGACACCAAGCGGCCCAGCAGCCTGGCCAAGCACATCGACAAGGTGCACAGGGACGAGGCCAAAACAGAGAACCGGGCCCCGCCGGGCAGGGAGGGGCCCCGAGAGAGCGGTGGGCAGCACGTGGCCCAGATAGTGACCCAGCGGGCCTTCCGCTGCGAGACCTGCGGCGCCTCCTTTGTCAGGGGCGACTCTCTGCGGTGCCACAAGAAGCAGCACAGTGACCATAGTGAGAACAAGAGCTCGGGCTTGGTCACCTTCCCGCCCGAGAGCAGTGCCTCGGGGCAGCTGGGCACCCTGGTCTCCGTGGGGCAGCTCGAGACGTCCCTGGAGCCCAGCCAGTGCCTCTAGTTTCGCCGGAGAGGGTGGGCAGCCGTCCGGAACGCCAGACACGCGCCCCTGCCCGGCCCTCTGCACTCAGGCCTTCGAGCCAGACTTGAGTCACCAGCTGAGGGGACACCTGCTCCAGCGAGGCCATGGCCCCAGTCACCGCGGCCTGAGGGCAGGCAGGCGCCAAGGCAACGCTGTGGAGACCCTCCCCCATCCGTGTCCCTGTCTTCTCTCCAAGAATCGTCTAAGCGGGTTGTCTCGGTTCCAAGGTGGGGGGCGTCCACCGAGCACTGCTCCCTCCGATAGGGATGGTTTCTTCGCGATGGATTCCAGTTCTAAAACCAGTCCATCTCCGATGGCATTATGAAACTAATTAGACCACATGGAAAAACTAATACTAGGCTCATCTGTAGAGCGGGAAAGGTGAAGGTGATGGCGGGGTACCTGGAGGGTCTGGGGTGGCCGGAAAACTTCTGTTTCTTAACGTGGGTGGTGGTTTATGAGTATTCGCCTTCCGCGTTTTTTGTGTGGTTCCTTTTATCTATTGTCTTATAATAAAAAGGCAAGCTCATCTGTAGAATGGTGTAAGAGGGGCACTCCATGTTTATGGTCTTCCACAGACAGGTTATGGTGTGGGGTGCTGCGGTGCTGCCCCGGCCCCCGTAGTAATTTCTCTGTAAATGCACGTGGGAGATCTGTGGCTTAGTGCTGTAGTGAAGCGAAATGCAGTTTGATCTGTAGGTGGCGCCAAAGATCAAGCTGACGCTAGCTCAGCCTGTGATTGTGTGTGTTGTGAAATTCAACCTTGGCCTACTTGGGTTCATAAAAAGAGATGAGGGGCCCAGTGGGTCCTGGGCTTGGTTCTGGGACATATGATGCGTGGGAAAGCCTGAGACTTGTGTCTTCATCACGGTAAGCCCTTGGTGTTTGCTGAACCAACAAACGAGAAACCCCAAACCTCTTGTAAATGGACATTTCACTTGACGGAAACTTAGGAGGCCATGGAATGCCAGTGGATATATAATTTATCCAAAGTTGCTTTGTTCTTTTCTTCAAATACAGTCTTTGTTTAATACAAATTCTTGTGTGCTCTCATCAAGCTAAACATCTGTGCTTTTAAAACATTGAATAGATCCATTGTTTTGGATACACTAGAAACAAGGATGTGAAAACATTTTTTTATAGATTGTATGCAGGGGACTATGTCACTTATGAAATAGAGGTACAGAACTTATTTTAGAAATTTTGTTTGAACAAATCTGATTCCGTTTAAGTCTGACTTCGGGCGAGTTATAACGCACTGTTGGATCTTTTTGTGAGAAGAAAAGATGGAAATGATAGCAGAGAGAATTAATCATTTCTTTGCTCTAGAGCTATTTTTGGTTGTTCAGAAGTGTTTTGTTACTGAATGCTGGTGCATTGTACAGATTCTTTAGTCACCTTTCTGCCGTTTGTCAAAGAGTCTTATCTGTGTTTCTGTTCTAGTAACAGAAGGGCTGTTGACCTTTCAAGTGGGAACCGATAGATCGAAATCGTATAGACGTTGCTTGTACTTCTGGTGTTATAGCTCTTCAGATAAACAGGAAAAATATCAGCCTCTTTAGAAGACATTTTTTCACCGCTGTCTGGGCATCAAGGGTCTTGGATCCACGCTGGTATCACCTAGCAAATTTGCTTGCCCAGTAGAGCGGAGGTCAGCAAAAAGTTTGGGATCAGATAATATTTAATATAAATAGTAAATATGTGAGGCATTATGGAGCCATTAGGTCTCCTTTGTGACTAAACTGTCTGCACAAAAGCAGCCAGACTATAAGAAAAAGAACATGTCTGTGTTCCAACAAAACTTTATAAAATGAGGATGAGACTTAAAATATACAGCTAATCACCAAATAAAGCTGGGAAGCAGCCATAGTAGGTAAGAGGCCGCTGACACGGTTTCTGCACCCAGCTCTGTTTCGCAAGGTCCATATGGATCTGAAAGGGGAAATTGATTAATGAATATGTTTGCAGTTTGACATCACCTGGACCAGGGGTTGGTGAACTTTTTCAGTAAAAGGCCAGATAGTAAATTTGGGGGGCTTTGCTGGCCTTAGTCTCTGTTGAAACTACTCAGCTCTGTTCACCTCTGTGGCACAATCCCTCAACTCTGCCGTTGTCACCGAAGCAGCCGTAGATAACAGGTAAGTGAATGGGTATGGCTGTGGGCCAATAAAACTTTATTTACAAAAAGCAGGCCATGATTTGGAGGGCCATCTTTTGCTGACCCCCGAGCTGGGCTATTGAGTGCAAGCAACGGGGTAATTGATGATGGGTGAAAACACAGGAGAAATACTGAGAATGCCAGGTTTCCTGGGATCCCTTTAAGCAAGCTACAGCTTCATGCAAGAGATCGGCAAGTTCCCGCTTAGGCACTGGGAAAAGCTGCGTCCTTTTGATCCTTAGTCAGTGTAGCTATAAAATCTCCAGTGAAGAGTACAGAAGTCAAGATGTTCCCCTCATGCTCTCCTCTGATTAAGGTTTCTTGCTGCCTTCTAAACATTGTAGAACATGAATTTTTTTGTTTGTCCCTGGGTTTAATTATTTAAAAAGTATGCGCCTCAATTCCTGTTGCTATGTTGTTGTGAGTCCTTACTCTGAGCCCGACACTGTGCTGAGAACGTGACCCGTGTTAACTCCTCTCCTTCTCCCGGGTACCATCCAGGGCTGGAACTAGGGTGAGACAAGGGAGGCGTGTGCCTGGGGCACTCAGAACTCAGTAATCACTCGTTTTAAAGCAATATTTTTTTAATTGGCAAACTGTGGCCACAGGTCAGCTGCTTTGTTTTTGTAAATGAAGTTTTATTAGAAGTTGGCCTGGGAATGAAGGCAGGACCATGCAGGGGCAGACTTGGACCTGTCTTTAAGAGTGTGGTGTTTTTGTTCGTTGTGGATTCTTCTGCGTTCCGTTTGGTTTTTAGGAAAATTGCGTTAAAATAGGCACGTTGATCAGTGAGATGTTGGGTGCCACTTTCTATCTGCACCAGAGGGGACTGCCTCAACCACCTCACCCTGGTCTCTGCCTCTTGTTCAGATACGAAGGTGAAGAAACTTCTGTTATTTTGTTAGAGTAATAAGTTGATCTGAGTAAGATGATGACACAACCATCCAAAAGGAGCCTTCTTTTGTTAAAAGGTAACAGGGTTGAGGAGGAAGGAGGTAAGAACAACCCTGCCTCTGGCAGTACTGTCTGGCTGACGTCAGGCTAGAGATTTTACCTCAGATTCTCAGTTTGCTCGTCTGTAAAATGGGCCATTTCAGGCATTTGGCTTAATGAAAAGTCGACTGGTTTAAAACACCAAAACAGAAATTGGCTCACGTGTGTGTCTTTTTCTCGTTTATTTTGTTTGGGGCCAGGGGATGGGGACAACCAAGGACTAGTACTGTGACCTTATGACACTGGGCATCGTGGTTTCTATCTTACTTCTCAGCCCCGCCCCGCATCTTCAACACATGGTCCAAGGTGGTGGCAACTTAAGCTCCAGCCAGGATAGGAGGGGGAGGCCATCCTCCCTCTTCTTGGCACTGCTAGAAGGTTGCACATAAACTTATGCTCACCTCTCCTGGCTACATGGCTGGTCATGCGCCGTGGCTGTGGCAAAGGGTGCTGGGAAATCGTGGCTCTGGAGTAGCCTTGCCGAGTTAAAACCCCACAAGGAGATGCTGAGTCATGAGTATTCTCTGCCCCTGAGCAATAATGCAGGCTCTTGAAGGCTGAAGATGACTTTGCTATGAAACACCTGGCACGGGTCCTGAACACCCAGAGTATTCTGTACATGAGCGTTTCTGTTTTATCAGGGCTTGTTGGGGCACCCTCTGTCTGTTCTTTGTGCATACTGGCCCATGGCATTCTTCCAAGGCTTTCTGTTCCTCTAGTCCGGTGGGTCTCAACTGTGGCTCTGGGCTGCAGTACCTGGAAAGCTCTGAGGTGTTTGGAATCCGTCTCTGTGGGGAAGGGCCTGGGCATCAGTACTTTCTAAAATTCTTCAGGTGATTCTAATGTGCAGCCAGGTGGGAAGAGCTGCTCCAGTGAAGGAGGGCTGTCTTCATGGGTGCTTGCCGTCTGTGCAGTCACGAAGGGCCTCACACTCGGGTGCGTGCTCTGCTTTTGCTGTCTTGGAATTCTTAATTTTTGAACAAGGGGTCCTGCATTTGCATTTTGCATCAAGCCCTGCAAATTACGCAGCCAGTCCTGTGAGGAAAGAAAAACATGCCTAAGGAGGGAGCCTGTGTGCATCACTGGTACAGAAAAGGTCTCAACTTTTGAAAACAAGACTCCTGGCTGGGGCTGGCCAGCCAGGGCTCTGGGTGGGAGGAGGAAGCGCCCTGAACCATGAAGTTCAAGCATTTCCCTGCCGGATTCCACTCAGACCTTACAATGAATGACATTGGTATTTGCTGTTACAAGAGAAAGCTAATCTTCAGAAAAGTTAACCTGCTCGGTGCAGCTAACACAGGAAAGTCAGACCCACGTGTGCTGGACTCCCGTGCCTGTGTGTAATTTGCAGCCTGACTCTCCACTTAGACTAGGGTGTCTTCCACTGGCAGAAGTAGGGGAATCGGGGACGGAGCGATTTGAGTTCTAAGTGTCGAGGCAGGAAAATGACAAGATCTTTTGCACGAATGGTGAGGTCGATGTTGGATTGGAAAAAATTTTGAATATGGGTGTTGTTGGATGATCGGAAAGTGTCCCTAGGCTGTCTGCCCACATGCTGGGGGCAAGTATTGCTGGAATGACCCATGTTACATTCCCCCAACAGGCAGGTTACAAAATGGTTGAGCAAATTTTGCTTCGATACTGATCGTTGGTGATAACCGCACTTGAACTCCCAAGAGTATGAGTGGCCAGCTGAGCCTGTGCTCAGGGGCCGCGTGGATAGGATCTCGTTCATGCCCCACCTTGAGACGTTTCTGTTTTAATAGAGAAGGAAATGAAGGTAAAGAACCCAAGTCCAGCAGTTGGTCAGGATTAGAACCAGTGTCTGCGTCCTCCAAGTGGAGCTCCTTCTAATACCCAGCACCACCTGCTTGGGAGACCTGCCTTAAGGCCAGTTTTCTTCATTGCTTTTTGAGTCATGGACCCCTTTGTCAGTCCAGTGGAATCTCTGAATCCCTTCTCTGAGTGATGTTTAAAAGAATAAAACAAAATGTATAGGTTTGCCAAGGAAAACTGTTATATTGAAATAGTTATCAGAATATTTCCTGGATTATGGGCATTTTTATTAGCATTATATTAAATGAAGGCTGTAGCAGCAGACCTAGTTAGTAACCATAGTTGACCCTTGAACAATGCAGGGCTTAATCTTACCTAATTTATAGTCGGCCTTTGGCCTTCCATGTCCGCAGTTCCTCCATGTTTGTGGATTCAACCAGCCACGACATATAGTACTGTAGTATTTACTTTTGAAAAAAAAAAAATACCTGCGTGTAAGTGGACCAGTGCAGTTCAAACCTGTGTTGTTCAAGGGTCAGCCATACTCTTAATTTTGAAGGAGAAATGCGCATAAATGTTATTTCAAGATAGCTACAGCAACCAGAATGTTATATGAAAATAACTGATTTCTTTTGCTGACTGAATCACTGGTCCTGTTAATGCTTCTGTGGTTTGGTACCTGCATCCCAAACTGACAAATGCTCAATTTCAGTTAGAGGCGAGGGAAGTAAGATTCATCTTCTTTCCCATCCAAATCCCTGGACCCTCTAAATTCTATCCATGGTCCCTTTGCTGCTAGGTTAAGACCTCTGATGCTAATGGAATTTCTGGGGTCTGGTTTTCTTGGTAAAATTTGAACTTGCAGTTCTTTCCATCATAACTAGATCTAGTAGCACCAGGACTTAAATATTTACCCCTGCCTCCCCTCACCCACCCCCCAAAAGACCTTGCATTAGGAGGGATTCACCAAACAAGGCTCTTTGTAATGCCTACGTACAGCCCTTTTCTGATAAACTGTCTTAAGATGGCTCAATTCTCACCTGTTAGTTTGAGGGACTTTGGCCTATAGAAAATAGACAGTGTATGTTTGTCAAACAATTCTGAAATTCTTGAGGCATTACACATACTCACGTGCTCTCACACTGCACCACCTATTTCTGGAAAGGTCACAACGGACTGGCTTCAGCCTAAAGCTAAGGGTAGGGTTTTTACCCAAGGCTGAGAGAGTAGTAACACATGAATAACAGCAGATAATTCTAGTATTCAGTGCAGGGTTATCTGCACTTGTTCATTTTAAGCATCCTGGGAGGGAAATGGTTATTTCAATTGTATTGGTGGTTACTTGTGGACTTGAAACAGTCTACCTTCATTACTTTTAGTTTTGATAAATGATCCCTTTATATTTAAGAGAAATTCACGTCCTGTGTGTAATTCTTTCAAAACACATAGACATCTCTAGATTTTGAGGAAAAAACTGGACATATTTGCCTCTTATTTAATTGTCCATTTGTCCCTCATTGCAACAAATTTCTAACATCGATATCTGAGGGAATCAATGGTACAGACATCGTTTAGAAATTGTCTTTAAAAGAAAAATCTTCATTCCAGATACTCATTTCTCTCCTGACCTTAGCCCAGTCTCCAGCCCAAAGGCCAGCAAACTTTTCTGTAAAGCTGGTAGGAAATATTTTAGGCTTTGCAGGTCGTACGGTCACTTGCAACTGCTCAGCTCTGGCCTCACAGCACAAAAGCAGCTGGAAGTGGTACGTAAAGGAATGTGCGTGTGTTCCCACAAATCTTTACGGACACCGAAATTGGAATCTCATGTAATTTCACATCACAAAATATTCTTAATTTTCTCAACCATTTAAAAATCCTTAGCTCGTGGATTATACAAAAACAGGTGATAGGTTAAATGAGAAACACAGGGCAAAGTATACGAGGAATCTCTGTTACTTTTATAACTACATGTGGATCTGCAATTATCTCAGTAAAAATTTCACTTAGAAAAATAAACTAACAGGTAGTTGGCTAGATTTAGCCCCCAGGCTGTAGTTTACTACCCCTGCCAGTCAGAACAGCTTATTAAAATATGATACATAATTTTAAACTGCTTTCCTATTTCTTGATTGTTTTTGACGTGAATGGAATGTTTGAATAGGATTTTTTTCTGACGTGTGCTGTCTCCAAATATTGGTTTTATATTACAGTTCAAATACAAAAGCCTTAGCCATGTAGCTGTTGTAATTAAAGATTCTAGTGTGGCTTAAGTATCTAAGTGATACTAAGCAAATTTACATTTGTCAAATGTTCACTTAACTAAAAAGCTCAGCATATCCTCTCTCTGAAATATGAAAGTCATTTATAAGAAGTCCTCAGTCCTAAAATGTTTTCTTTTAAAATAATAATCGTGACATTTTTTTAAAAAAATCAAGCAATACCAGGGGATGTGCAGTGAAAAGTCTCTCTCCTTTCACAGCCCCTCATTTTCCCTTTCAACAGGCAGTCACCATTAGCGGTCGGTGTCTCTATCTATAAACGTTTTGGTTTAAAATTGGTCATCATGGCTGTCTTTTGGGGTTGGCTCCCCAAAATCGTAATGATAGTAGCTGCCAGTGCCAAAGGGTGCGTGAACCTCACAAACGTCTTGGCTCCACACAGCAACTCGCCAGCGTAGGTGACGCTGGCCCCATTTTACAGATTGAGCTCTTGAAGGGCAGAGTCGTCGGACACAAGTGGGTCATGGTGTTTGCATGGTTTTGTGGTTTGATGAAACAAAACCCTCCTGATGCTGAGTGGCTGTTGGTATGGAGGTTGGATGAGGCATTGGAAAGATAAGCTACCTTCCGGTATTGAAAGCGTTCAGTTCTTAAGAACTGTCACTATTGTAAAGTGACTTTGTCTTATTACAAAAGCAACATGTGGTCACTGGAGGAAATGTAGAAAAGCAAAATAAAAATTAACCTGTAGGGGCTTTCCTGGTGGCGCAGTGGTTAAGAATCCACCTGCCAATGCAGGGAACACGGGTTCAAGCCTTGGTCCGGAAAGATCCCACATGCCATGGAGCAACTAAGCTTGTGCTCCACAACTACTGAGCCTGTGCTCTAGAGCCCGCGAGCCACAACTACTGAGCCCGCGTGCCACAACTACTGAAGCCCATGCACCTAGAGCCCATGCTCCACAACAAGAGAAGCCACTGCAGTGAGAAGCCGGCGCACTGAAAATGAAGAGTAGCCCCTGCTCTCTGCAACTAGAGGAAGCCTGCACACAGCAACGAAGACCCAACACAGCCAAAAATAAATAAATAAATAATTTATTTTAAAAAAAAAATTAACCTGTACTTTAGCCATCACAGCATCTTGCCGTTGGGGACACCTCCAACCCAAGGCAGGTAAGGAAGTTTTCCATCGTCAGTGCTATGATGAAAAGCTTTGTGGAGAACTCTTGAATGCATCCTTTTATTTCCTGAAGATGAGCTTTGAATGTAGCATGGTAGTTAAGAGCCCAGAGGCTGCATTCGGAGTACCTGGCTGGAATTCTGGCTCTGTCATTTCGTTAGTTGCATGACCTTGGTCATATTAAGACCCTCTGTGCCTCATTTTTTTAAATCTATAAAATAATCGTAGTACCTACCTCATAGAGTTGTCATGAAGGTTAAATAAGTTAATCTATGTAAAGAGCTAGAACAGTGCCTGGCACGTGCTAAGCACCAGATTGGACTAGCTAATCATAATTTATATTTTTTAATGAGTAGTTAATACTGCCAACAATTCTCAGTTACCCAGGAGTTTCCTTAATCCTCAAATTGGTCTGTGTGACTTTGGAATTAATTACATATTTTATGAATTGGATTTACTTTCTTACTAGTAATTTCTGATGCACCTACTTGAATCAGGACAAACCTACACAGACCTTGCCGTTTATCCTCTTCTCTTTGGTCAAGTAAAAAATGCCTGTACTTTGAAAATAAATGGACATATTAAGTGAACACAATGGAATAGAAATTGCCAATTCGTTGTAAACAAAATTTAATTCTACAGCCGGATAGTGGGAAAGAGTATTCTTATGCCTTGCTAGAGGGAGATTTTGAGGGGGACCAATTTGGTGATATCTACCAAAATATTAAAATGTGAGTTCCTTTTGACCCAGCAATTATTCTTATAGGAATTTCTCCTGTGGAATTAATTCAAGTATGCAATTGAGTATGTTCAAGGATGTTCAGAGCAGCGTTGTCCACAAGAACAGTTAGCAGGATACAACCAGATGTCCATGAGAACAGGGCTGGTCAAATAATGATACAGCCATGCAGTCCTGACCACGCATCACTAAAAAAAAAAAAAAAAAAATGTGGTTGACCCATGTGTGTTGAGATACAAGTGGTTGAAGGTCAGTTATTAAGTAAAATTAAGTTGCAGAGTACTCTGTACAGTTTAATCTCCATTGGTGTTTTTTTAAAAAAGTTATATACATGAATATTGTCTTAAAGGATATGAAATAACTTTAATGGTGGCCGTCTCTGGTAAGTGAAGCAGGCGTGGGAAAGAGTGGAGAGCTTTTATTGCTTTACTAAAATCTATTCTGTTAGGCTTTTTACAACAAGGAAGTATTACAAATAAAAATAACTTTTAAATTTATCTTAGAGGTTCTCATCCACTTTGCCAGTTTATTCACTTTGATGCCCAGTTCTAAATATAAATGATACATTAAATGTGTAAAGTCCTTTGGAATTTAAACATTCTATGAACATCTCATCTCTTGTGTTTTGCTTCTTCTACACTCTTCCTCCGCGCCTATAGCCTCCTTTGGACACTTTTTAACCTCATTTTCTGGAACCTTTGGACACTTTTTAACCTTTGGACACTTTTTAACCTCATTTTCTGGAAAATACTGAAAAGAGTTCTTTAAATGCAGTTTATGAATTGCACAGAACGTCTTTCAAAATGTGAGCATGGAAGAATTGATCACCTTCATGGGTTTCTTTGTTATTTTCTGGCATTCTAACTTCAGGATAAAATAGGAATTTACCCAATTAGAGCAGTAGTCATTTCAGCAGCGGACCTTGTTTCTGCCAAAAAAATTCAGTCACAGAGTAGATCTATTCCCTGATTTCATCTGTAACTCACCTTGCACTCCTGTGCTTTCCTTTAACAAAATATTCTCAGAGAATGTGACCACACCTCTGGAGAACAGGGAATGTTGTGCTGGGGGCAATACAATGCACTACTGATATTTCACTCCAAAAGAATATATTGATCTTAATGTTTTAATTTAAAACTATTGCAATACAGTCAATCATTTTTATCATATTAAATTCATGCTTAGGGCTTCCCTGGTGGCACAGTGGTTGAGGGTCCGCCTGCCGATGCAGGGGACACGGGTTCGTGCCCCGGTCCGGGAGGATCCCACATGCCGCAGAGCGGCTGGGCCTGTGAGCCATGGCCGCTGAGCCTGCGCGTTCGGAGCCTCTGCTCCGCAGCGGGAGAGGCCACAATGGTGAGAGGCCTGCGTACCAAAAAAAAAAAAAAATTCATGCTTATAGAAATTTTGGAAAATACAAAATAATACAGAAAACTACCTGTCATCTAGTCCCAAATCCATAGGCGACAGTTGCTAACATTGTACTCTATTTTCTTAGTCTTTTGTTCTGCTTGGTATGTTTTTACATCATTGTGTAATACATGCTAATGTCTGCACAATTCGAAATTTTTATTTTCCCCTCTTTGTAACCTAATATGGTATTTCTCCATGTTGTCAAAACTACGTATAAATGTTACCATTACTCCCTTGGTGGACATTTGGGTTTCTTTTCATTTTTTTATTGTTAAAAACAACGCTGCTTTTATCATAATGCATAAAGCTCTTTCCATATATAGCATTATTCAGCTAGATTCCCAGAAATTGAATTACTAGGTCAAAAGTCATGAACAGTTTAAAGGCTCTTACTAAATGTTACCAAATTGCTTTCCACAAAGGTTGTACCAGTTTACCCTCATCAGCAATGCTGAAAGGCCAAGTTGACTTTCTCCTTCTCCAAAACTGTGTGTTATTTTGTTAAGTACAATGCTAATTTAGATAAGCTGATTATCATTATCGCATTAGTGGAGGACTTTTTAAAACTCCATCCATGATCGTATTTTTGCATTAGTTAAGTGATGTGTATTAAATTTTAAAATGGCAAAAAATATCACAAGTGTCCTGATGACCAGGTATCAATTTGCAAGTATAAAATCCACCGACCCCTTAATCCAACATCAGAGTAGGCACTGTATAGGCATAAAATCGCTTGAAATTTCACCACTAATAATAATATATATAATATATATAATAATGTCATTATTTAGCACGTAATTAGTGCAGTAACCAGCAAAAAGGAGAATTATTAAAAATCTGGACTGTTTGCCCAGGGATGTGAGGAATTTATACCATGTGCCTTGATTAGTGTAATCAATATGAAATACCAGTTGTATATAAATCGTAGGACTCAGCAAATGCTGTAACTTCTAATTGGACGATGACGTTCATGATGTCCAAAGCTCCCAGCATAATTAGTTTTGGGTGATGAGTCTGCTTGAAAACTGCCAGGCAGGGAACCATTTCCAATGAATTATCTTTCACTGCTAATAGCCTCACAGACTGTTTCTGTTCCTGTATTTAAATGTAACTCTTGAAAGCTGAACACAGCCGTGATCAAGGAAGGGGATGGGGCGGGCACCACAAAAAAATAAATGCAGAGCTTTGCCGGATTTTCAGTAACTGAGGGCAACCTAAAAATTGGAAATGCTGCAGTTGAAAAGCCCATGTCAGAAAATGAATGGGAGCCTTGGGATGGGGTGGGGAGATGGAGGGAAGCAGTTCCTTAAAATTGGACATATTTAAAAGGAAGGAAAAAGAAATGCTTATCTAGTGTCTCCTAAGGGCTACTCCTCGTGCCCTCATTGCTGTATCATTTAGTTATTTGGGAAAAGATTCAGGATTGCTGCAAAGTAGCTTAGTTTAAGAATAGCCAAAAATGGGTGATATGAATAATCCTTCAGTGATTAAGGGCTTAAGAGGGCATGAAGATTATATACCATTTGTTGATTTCATTTTTTCAACATCTTTATTGGAGTATGATTGCTTTACAATGGTGTGTTAGTTTCTGCTGTATAACAAAGTGAATCAGCTATACATATACGTATGTCCCCATATCTCCTCCCTCTTGCGTCTGCCTCCCACCCCTCTAGGTGGTCACAAAGCACGGAGCTGATCTCCCTGTGCTATGTGGCTGCTTCCCACTTGCTATGTTGATTTCATTTTTAAAGCAGAAAATCCTGGTACCTCACATTCCTGTTTTTATATCTGTAGAATGGGATTCTCTAAAATCTAACTGAAAAACTGGCACTAAAAGAACAAAATCTTTAATAATATGATCTTACCCCTCAATGCCTGTAATGATGCCAAGCTAACGTGAAGATTATATCACAGATTATATACATAATACTGTCAGGAGAAAACAGAAAAGTTGGCACCTTCAGTTCAGAAATATTTACTGAACACGTACTATGTTCCTGGCATTGTGTGAGCCATGGGGAGACACAAGAGAAGGACATCAGTATATGATTTTATTCCTTTCAAGTAATCGTATTTCAGCTATTGCTATTATAAAAGTAACACATGATCATCTGAAATAGATTTAAATCTTACATGTAATTTAAAAAGAAAGACGGAGAACAATCCAATAAACGTGGCTAGAAAAAATAAAGTTAGATTCCCTGCTGTAGTTACAAAAATAAATCCCCCTTGATTAACAAAACCTGAACAAAACTGACAGTTGTGGAAGAAAATACGGAGGAATACATTTTTAGTTTATTCAAAAGACACAAATACCATCAAAGAAAAGAGATTCGACAGCTCCAAATTTAAAACACCGATAATAGTAATAGCAAATTTAAAGGCAAGCAGGATACTTGCCACCTATTTTAGACAAATTATTAACATCCAGCATGCACAAAGATCTCTTTCAAATCACTAAGAAAAAGACAGTCCAACAGAGGAGAATATGGAAAGGGCTAAGGACAGAAAGATGGTGGGAGAGGACAAACATGTGGTCAGACCATTTGCAAGGGGCTGACTCAAGAAAATGGACTTGAAAAGGACAGGTGAGCTAGTCTCCAACTGTAAGATCTGCAGACCTTTACAGTTGGTGATACCAAGTGTTGGCAAGAGTGGCTAAGATATAAAATATGTGACTTGAGGGTCCAGTCCTTGTAATACACGACTTGTATGTTGCTGCCTTAAGCAAGCACACTGACTTGGACAAAACTGTAAGCCCTCCATGCCTGGTCCTGCCGTCTGCTAATTGTGGAAAGAGTAGAGTACAAAGCAGAAACCCTGCAGCTGTGGTTAGAAGCCTAGACCCACATCTCAGGCCAGCTCTGCCACTTACTGGCTGAGAGCCTGGGGGCAGTGACCCCCACATACCTTCAATTCATCCTCACACTGTAAGATCTTGAGCAGGTTCATTAATTTCCCAGAAACTCAACATCCTCATCTAAATGATGGGCACAGGGTTAGTGGGAGGATGAAGTGAGATAAGGCATTTGGCCCCTGGCCCAGATCCTGACACATGGTAGGTACTCACTTAGTGACGGCTATAATTGCAACTTTGTATTGGATCCCCCATAAATTGTATAATACCTGTGACAATAGACTCTGGGACAGGCACAAAATAAATACTAGCTAATTCCAGTGTTTTGCCTCAAATATTCACAAGAGATTCTCATTTTAGATAATAATGAAATCAAGATATACATTTACATATCTTGTATGCAATTCAAGATATATACATTTGTATACATTCATAAATGTGGCCTCCCCTGTTGGAATTTCCCCTGCTCCCTTCTGGAAATTCAGGAGTGAAGTGATCCCCAATAATACAACTCCTACTGGACATATGAAGTAGATTTTACTGTGTACAAATAAATGGGTGTATAGACAGATTGCTCAGGGATGATTATACAGTTCATCTTATGTATTAGGGCATTTTTACTTGTATCTATATCTTGATAACAATGCAAAGCAGAATGTAACTTTTTTTTCCCTTTTCTTCCTCCCAACACACCTGTTGATCAGCAATCCTGTTCATCATTTCTCCAAACCAGATCTTTTTTTTTCCCTGGAGCTTTAAACGTTTTTATTTTGGAATAATTTTAGATTTAGACAAGAGTTGCAGAAATAGTGGTTCCCAAAAATACCCTTCACTGAACTTCCCCAAATGTTAACATCTTACATGAGCACAGTACAACTGTGGAAATGAGGAGAATAACCTTGCTACGACACTGCCGCCTGATCTCTGACCTTATTAAAAATCTGCCAGTTGTCCCACTCAGGTTCATTTTCTGGTCCAGGATCCCGTTCTGCATCCCACGTTCATTTAGTTGTCCTCTAACAGATCCTCAGTCTTCCTTTGTCTTTCATGACCTTGACACATTTAAAGAGTACTGACCGGTGTTGTGTAGAATGTTCCTTAATTGGAAATTCTTTGATGTTTCCCACGATTAGGTTGCAGTTATGCAACTTTTTTTTTCAGGAATGCCACCCGTGGCTTTTTTCAGTGCATCATATCAGGACTTACCTGAAGTCAATATGTCTCATTACTGATGATGTTAACTGTGGTCACTTGGTGAAGGTGGTGTCCATAGGGTTTCTTCATTCTGAAGTTACTCTTCTTCTCTTTGTCCTTAATAAGAACCCTGTGGGGGGAGATTCTTTGAGACTATGCAAATATTCCATTTCTCATCATTCTTTTGCTCACTAACTTTAGTATCCGTCCACCGTTCTTGGCTGTAACAGTTATCCCTGTGGTGTTTGCTAAGTGGTGATTTTCAAATTCTATCATTCCTTTCACATTTGTTAATTGGAATTTCTGTAAGAAGGCTCTGTCCTTTCCCCCTGTTTGTTTATTGACTTATATCATTTATTATTCTCATTGCTTATTTAGTTTGTTCAAATCACTCTAGATTTGGCCATTCGAAGGTCCTTCAAGTTGGCTCCTGTGTCCTTTCAACATGGCCCCATAGTTTTTAAAGCACTTCATTACTTTCTGGTATCACAAGATGTTCCAGGTGAATCTTGTGTATTACCTGCCCCAGCTCTGAGATTAACTTTCTCAAAGGAGCTCTGGTTCTTTTTATGGGAGAATAGTATTTAATCGTGATCGCACACTAGTGTATCCATTGCCACTGGGTGTCTCTAGACTGTATCTATCTTGCATCTTCCCTCCTCTCTCCATCCCCACCACCAGCCCCCTGGTAGAAGTCATCATCGTATTTCACCTGGATAACTGCCTCTTTATGGATCCCCCTACTTCCAGTCTTGCCTTCCTCCAAGCCATCCTCCAAACAGTAGCAAAAATAGAATCTTCAAGCATTAGCTGGACACCATCATTTCCTTGCATAAAACCTTTGCTGGGTGTCAAGATTAGGTCAGAATAACTGAAATCACTCTGTCTTCAGACACAGGGGGAATTGAAGCCTTGCTCAAGGCCTGTCATGTCTTAGCACAGGGTTGGCAAACTTATTTTGTAAAGGACCAGAAAGAAAATGTTTTAGGTTTTGCAGGCCACTCAGCTCTGCTCTTGTAGCACAAAAGCAGGCATAGAGGGCTTCCCTGGTGGCACAATGGTTAAGAATCCGCCTGCCAGTGTAGGGAACATGGATTCGAGCCCTGGTCCAGGGGCATCCCCCATGCCACGGAGCAGCTAAGCCCATGCACCACAACTACTGAGCCTGCGCTCTAGAGCCCACGAGCCACAACTGCTGAACCTGTGTGCCACAACTACTGAAGCCCACGCACCTGGAGCCCGTGCTCTGCAACAAGAGAAGCCACTGCAATGAGAAGCCCACGTACTGCAACAAAGAATAGCCCCCTCTTGCCACAGCTAGAGAAAGCCCACGCACAGCAACGAAGACTGGTAGAACCTGGAACCCATGGGGAAGGGGATTCTGGGAAATGTCAAAATGGCAACAGACAGATTAGCCCAGTGGCTTTCGCGTTCCCATGGACTGAAATTCCTTCCATACCGTGGCTGCTTTCTCCCCTTGCTCACTGCACACACTCCACTATGTTCTTCTCTCTCAGTTCTTCAAACCTGCCAGTCTGTTTTCCACCTCAGGACCTTTGCACATGCTGTCCTATTTGCTGGGAATGCTCTTTCCACCCGCTTTTTGACCTTTTTTATCTTTTAGATCTCAGATGAAAGGGTACTCTCTTGGAGAGGCCTTCCCTGACCCTTCTATTTAAAATCGCCTCTTCTTTTAGTAGAATCTGTCTTATCTCAAAGCTAAGGGACCTCAGCACCTTAGTTTTGTCCTTGTCACCTCTCCAAGATTTAGAACAGTGCCTGGCACACACAGGTGCTCAGATACATGCTAAATGAATGTAACACTTAGCACGAGTGGCTAACATTTCACTTGCCTTATATACTATGTTGATTGATTGTTGATCTGCTTTCTATATCCATATAAGCTCTTTTAGGGCATTTATTGCTTATACCTAGCCCCTAAAATAGTGCCTGGAACATAGTTGGTATTAAGTAAATATTTGTTGAATGAATCTCACGCATTTTAAAAACCTTACTATGTATAGTAAATACTAGATAATCATGGATATCAGGTAAAATTACATAGCAAAATTTTCTTTTTATTAAGTATGTTCTGATGTCCATTCAGTGTCTAGACTTCTCATATTTTCATGTGGCAACCCATCCAAGGAGGGGAACTCTGGATTTGGAAGGTCCCTTCCAAGTGTGGGACCAGCGTGCCCTGTCAGTTCTTTGCCTCACCTTAAGATGTCACTAAGTGACTTGGCCATGGTTTCCACTGGCTGTTGCTGGAAGAGCTGGGAGGTCAGGCCAGGGAGGGAGGAAGTGACCTGGTGTCATGAGCAAATCTCCCACTTCCTCCGGCGCCTGGCAGACAAGGTGACGAAGTGCTGATGTGTCCCTCCTGCTTTACGGGGCGTTCATTAGCACACCTGATATTCCAGAGCCCTGGAAACCTGTTTTCTTCTACAGCCAGAACTTTAATAAATCAGGCCAAGCCAGATAAATCATGTCACGTCACCATTGACTCCATGGTCGTGGGTCCAGCACTGTTCCTAGGACACTAGGATGGACTCACGTGTTCAGTAATATTTCTGCTTTCAGGAAGTGGTGGGGGAGCTGATAAATACAGGAAAGAAAGAACTAAAAGTAACAGAAAAATCCTAAAAGCAAAGTGGTATTCTGGATTGGATCCCAAAGCAGCAAAAAAGAACATGAGTGGGGAAAATTGGTTAAATACAAACCAAATGTCTAGTTTAATTAATAGTGTTGTACCAATGTTAATTTCTTAGTTTGTTAACTAGGAGAAGCTAGATAAAGCATATCTAGAACTGTACTATCTTTGAAATATTTCCATAAACCTAAAAGTAGTTTTAAAAGTGTACAAGGCAGTGTTGGCTTGGATAGCGGGGATATATTGTGTAGGCTCCTGAGGCAGCGAGTGAATTCCTGAAATCGAACAGACCTGGGATGAATCTTTACCTCTACCACTTACCAGCTGTGTGACCTTAAGCTACTGACTTAACCTCTCAGAGTTTTAGTTTTCTTTTTTCTTGGGGGGTACGCGGGCCTCTCACGGTTGTGGCCTCTCCCGTTGCGGAGCACAGGCTCCGGACATGCAGGCTCAGCGACCATGGCTCACGGGCCCAGCCGCTCCGCAGCATGTGGGATCTTCCCGGACCGGGGCACGAACCCGTGTCCCCTGCATCGGCAGGCGGACTCTCAACCACTGCGCCACCAGGGAAGCCCTAGTTTTCTTAGTTTTAAACAATGTCCATGTCATTGGGTTGTTGTGAGGGCTCCATGAGATAATATCTCCTAGTATGGTACATGCACATCATAAATTCTCAATAAATGCTAGCTTTTATTTCTCTGGCATTTCAGGAAAAAAAAGCAATCAGCTGTACTTAAATATTTGGAAAATAAATAACAAGAGGTGAGATTTGTATTAGGTCACCAAGGTTGGCTCTTTTGTATTAGAAAAGCAGGAAGGGGACGAGCGCCCCACCTTTTGAGCCAAAAGAATCCCATTTGGTCAGTTTCTAAATCTATGAAAAGTATTTCTTAAGCTGTTGAAAGGCATTTTTCTATTAAAACTGATCTTAAAAACTTGTGATTTTTTTCTAAGATAAAATTAGAGATGAGCAAAGCAATACTTGTGAAGGTTATTCACTGCAGCACCGATTATAAATGCAAAAGATTGGAAACCACTTAAATGCCACCAAGTAGGGAAGAGTCTGGGTAAATAACTTATGGTTCATCCGTTTCATGGAATTCTCTGAAGACATTTTTAAAACTAAAAAGCAAGTGTCTGTATATATACATATATATTTATATGACACAGTCATACACAAAGATGCATTGACAAAAAAGAATAGGGTGCAGAATGTGCACACAATATGCTATCATTTATGTATCATAAAGAGTATATGTTAGCATTTATTTCATATGCATCCAGTATCTCTGGAAAGATATGCATGAACCTGGTAATAGTGGTTGCTACTTGATCTGCACCAAAGAAAGGGACCATCTATCTTGTTAAAAGTCACATCCATCTTGTTAAATTGTTACTGCCAATAAAATTTTACATTTTTTGTTTAGGAATGTTTAACCAGAACTTATACTTACTTCTTCAATATATTTTTTAACTTTTTATTGTGGAAAATTTCAAACATATACAGAAGAGTGAGAATCATAATGATCCTCCCTGCACCCATGACCCAGCTTCAAAAATGATGTAACTTCTGTTGCTCTGATTTTGTAGTATAGTCACCTTGTTTTCATCAATTACACAAAAATTAATCATTGTAATAGTGACTCAGTTCTGACCAAAGGAAGTTAAATTTTTTAAACTTATGTATAAATTTCCTTGCTGAGAATTTTGATAAGGTGATCAATAAAAGACTTCTAAGCAAAAAATATTTATTACATTAATATAAAATTCCATGAGGATGTGGAATTGAAGTGCAAATTTAAGGAGAAAACTTAAGTAATGACATAAAATTTCAACTATTAAAGAACAGCTTATTCATGTATGATTCAAGTGGGTGACAGTGGAGGTCAAGGATACATGATATTTAGATTATTTTCAATACATATAAAGAAATTATATAACAAATAATTATAGTGCCAGAATCCTTTTAAGCTGTTTAAACATAGGAAGATTTAGATATAAACTTTAAAACATGTAAGGGAGTACATACTTTAAAAAAATTATTTTATAGAGTGTGAGAGAAAAACAGTTTGAAGATCACAGCTCTAGAAGACCTGATGTTTATTTCCAAGTCTCAGGGAGCTGTTGTGTTGATGGGATAGAAGGTCATGCCTGCCTGAACCCTGAGACAGCAAAGGGAACCTGGAACCTGAGATTGAGGTCTGATCAATGTGTCTCTTTCCCACTATCCATCATGACTGAGTTGGATTATTTCAGGAATGCAAGGTTGGTTTAACACTTGAAAATCAACCAATTTAATTCCCCCATCCAAGCCTAGGGTCACAGATGTTTAAGTCCCCTTGGCCATTGTATATATATATAGGAGTAAACACCACTAGCCACCATCCCTTCCTTTACTTATCAAGCAACCTGTTGAAAGCAACCTGTTTTCTCTGGAAAACTTTTTTCTTTCTTCAATGCGTGGATAGTGGAGGGTGAAACACGTGTGTACTCTAACCAACTACCTTGAAAGAATGGTGGCCACTCTGTCTCTTCTCCCTGGCTGCGTATTCTGTCTTAACACAGTGTTCTTCCAAGAGTGGCTTTTCTACCTGCAGTTGGAATCCCTGTAGATTCCTGGGCCCCAGCTCAGAACCACGGAGTCAGACTTTCTGGGAATCTGTGTTTTAAACATCTCCCCTCTCCCCAGTACCCTAAAGTTTATAAAGTGCCATTCTAACTCACTTTCACTCTTCACACTGTTGAGAAAATAAAGTTTCTATTTTATTTCCACACTGGGGCCTTCCCTAAACCCTGTCTTGACCTTTCTGCTACCTGACTGTTCCTCCTCTGATCCCTTTGAGGGTTTCACTTCCTTCCTATATTCCCCCAGATCCCTATGCTCCCCAATACATATGCCTCCTGCCCCGTTCTCTTCAGATTTCGGTTGCCTGCCTTTCTGCTGATGATTCCCAAGTTCCCATCACTAATCCCAATGATTCTCCTAACAGTGGCCAGCTTTACTGAGTACTTACTGAGGAATGTGCACTAGACCTTGACTTTGATATTAGCTCATTTATTGCCCAGAGTAGCCCTTTGAGATAGGTCATCGTTATCACCCTCTTACAAATGATAAAACAGAAGCTCAGAGGGAGAAGCAACTTTTTCCAGCGTGTAACAACTAAAACTGGGTTTTGAACTTGGGACAGTTTGACCTCTTAACCTCTCTGTAGATACCTCACCTGTGCTCCAAAATGCCTGACACAGAACTTGGTACCTTCCCTTTGCATTCTCCCTCCCCAACTCCTAGGCCAGATATCTTCTGTTTGCCCTTCCAGAACCACAGGATGTAACCCCATGTCCTGAGTCTTCACATCTGGAAATACTCCCTGCAGATCTCTAATTTCGTCCCTTTACTCTCTTATCGCGCATTTTTTTTGCCACTCACTCTCCTTTTACTAAAAATGAAGTACAATGAAGATCTCTCAAAAATTATCTGAACTTAGTGAGAGAACCAGAAACAAAGTAACACGTCCAGGTATGGAGGCTTCTCTACTTGTAAACAGGACGTTGCTGAGTCCATATTATGCAAAGTCTAAGTGATGGAACACAGGTAACCCTTGCTAAGGTGTGAAGTGAAGGTGTAAATAGAACCTTCACTTTCTTTTCTAACCTAATCACATACCTCTTCTTCCCCACATTTGACTCTGTCATTGCTTTAGTATTTATCAAAAATGAATAATTAATGATCATAAACCCTTCAGAGATAAGCACAAATAGGAAAATGCGGTAGACCAGAAGGCTGATCATGGCGGCTTTAATAATCAGTCCAGCCTAAAGATTTAATCCCTCCAAATGTGCCTTTTATTTTTTAACTTGGATTATTTGTAATATTTTTTTTTCATATAAAAACCCAGAATTTAGCATTCTCTTGAGAAATCAGACAGTCCAGCAACAGCAGGTCCACTTTCCTACATGTCAGTAATTGGTAAGGGCAGAATGTTGACAGTTCTCTTTAGACAGGGCATGGGCTCCCCAGATCACTGCATCTCTACCATGTCCTGTCATCTCTCTGATTCTGCCCCTTAGTGTCAGCGGCCCTTCATCTTCCCACTTGGCGTTGTTTGTTTAATCTAGCCTGCAGTCTCCCTTTAGACTTGGGCAAGAGGAGCCTCTGCCCTGGACTCCTCACTTTTGTGTCTCTGAATATAAAACACACAAAAAAAAATATTTGCTAAAAGTCATGGGCAAGTCTGCCCCTCAGCATCTGGTACTCAGCGGTGGCATGTGCAACCCATGGCATTAAACAGGCACGCTTGTGACTGACACGGTTCAGACCCCGGGAAACACTTCACATCTCTGGTCCTATTCTGCAGAGCAAAAGGCACTTGCCTCTGAATGCCTTGAAGGTTTGTTGTCATACTGCTGCCAACATCAGACAACACTGCTTCAGGGTGCATGGAGGATTTGAGCACGGGAAGCACTTAGGAAAGAAAAGACGACTGAATTAACTGTCGGAGCCTTCTCCCAGGCCATAAATGCATCAGATACTTGTATAGCCCATCTCCATAGCAATACCAGAGCAACCCCTTTCTTGTTTCTCATTGTCCCAATTCATTATTCTAGAGGTGCTTACAAAGAGCACAGTATTTGTACCAGTTACACATGGCAGCAGAGGACATTTTGTAATATTAATTCATATAACTCTTCAATTTGCTTATACCTTGGTCCTGATGTAACAGGCTTAGATTCTCAACATTGGCAGCTAGACAAACACTGAATGCTAAAATTGAAAGTAGTTTTATTTTTATAATGAATATTTAATGGGATTTAACAAATTCTTTTAACCATATATATATTTCAGCTTTGTGTAAATAATTTTTATGTAAAGCTTGATCTCAATTATCATTTGTATTTTACCTTTCCATCTTAAATAATTTTGGACATTTTGGTAGAAAAATATTTTAAAACATTTGTGAAGTATTTATAACATCTAATTTTTTAATGAGTATTCACATTTTTTATACTTTGATAATTGAATTTGATTTTTTTCCATTTTTTAGATGATTATTGACAAAATCAGGGGTCAAAAAATGACAGGATTTTATTTCGAACAGCCTAAGGGCTATATTTACACCATGAACTAAGAATGGTTTTTATATTTTTAAAGGTTTGTACAGCAAACCAAGAATAATATATGAGATCGACCACAAAACCTAAAACATTTATTATCTGAATCTTTACCAAAATATTTTAGTCTTTGGTCAATAGAATATAAATTATGTAAAAACCTGACTGTAACTATACATTTTATGAGTCCACTGAAATGGAAACAACAGAAAGAAATGGGATAAATAATAACTTATGAATTATGTTTGTTACTCATATGAATATCACAGGCCCGTCAACAGGACACCCAGACATGTGCAGTAATAAGTAAATTCTCTCCTCTGTGGTTGTTTGCAGACTTTTAATCATATATAAACAATAACTTGACACATATGTTTTGCTTTTGTCATTATGAATGTATACGTGTCAAAGTGGGAAGATTAAATGTTTTGAGATTTGTTTAATGACTTGCACGCCTCCTGGCATACGGTGTGTGGGCCATGACCCACGAATGTTGTTGGCAGATCTGCCTGTCCGTTTTCCTCTGCCCCCTGAGTGCATCTGAGTTTCAGTATTGCCTTAGCCTAAAAATTTTGACCAGAACTCCAGTGACAGATCCCAGTATCTATCGCCCTCTGTTGGCGTTGAGCAGAGTTGTCACACTTTTGCTTCCCCGTGGAGTTGCGTTCAAATCCGGAAAAGCTCGGAGTTGAACACATAACTAGAGGAGTTTCTGTGCTTTGTATTAATATCCTGGTTACATAATAACTTCAGAATACTTGAAGCAGCAAAGGTGCTTTATGAGGCAACATTTTTTTTTTGAGGCAACATTCCTATCCCAGAAAAAAAGTCATTTTGGTCAAATCCTATCTTTCTTTTTACTAATCGTCATCATGTGCTGCAAATGCTTTGGGCCGATGTTTCCATTCAGTCTCTCAGACCTTTTTATTGATATTATTTTGACACCGGGAAAGACACACATCTTCCGGTTAATTGATGGAAGAAATAACACTTAAGTCAAAGGATGGGGGGGCATTGATAACCCCAAAGAAAGACTCAGTCCCCTCGCCACTGGAGGCAAAACAAGACAGACGGAGAAGGGGGACGCAGAGAGGGATGGTAGGGGAGGAGCTGGGAAGGGAGAGTGAGAGAGACTGCCTCTGGGCTCTGACCCCCACTGGGTCCTTATCAGCTGCCTCTACCTTAACTGCTTCCTCCTTAACAGGCTTTCACCAGCTACGCCGTTACTTTCTTTGTGGGTGGAAAGAGGTATTGCTCCTTTTAAGGGTGAGCCTTAGCGAATCGGAGCTTTGGGGTCTTTCTCCTGAAGCCCCGCTGACCGACCCCCAAGTGCAGGCTCTCAGTGGTCAGACCCCAGTCATGAGAGCAAACAGACCACCCTCCCCGAGGGACGCCCCTGAAAACGTTTGCGATCTCTTCTGCTCTGGGATTGAGTCCCGAGAGGTTCTGAAAGTGCAGTGAGGGACTGTCTCAGCACTACAGACGCGTGCAGCAGTATCTGGATCCTGTTCCTTAAAGGAATCCGAAACGTTGCTCATCCCACATTTGAATCTACATCTGACACTTATTTTGTCCTGCGTTGTAAGTACTCAGACATTTTCCTGCAGTTGCATAAATTAGTTCTTGCCTGTGGCTTTCAGTTTCACACCTTTTTAGGATCTTTACCATAACCAGAGAACTAATTTATGCAACTCTAGGTTAGTATACTTCTGAGTGTTCCTTTTAGGGTTCAACCTATAAAAGCCAGAAAGGAGAAAAAAAAAAAAAGCTTGGTCTAAGAAAGTAAGAAAGATTTTCACTTTTGCTGGAGAGTACCGTTTAATTCTGCAACTCACTTTTTAAAAATCCATTGAAGGAGTATTCTAGCACACTTGCTACATTTTCAACATTCCTAAAACTGCCCACAGTACTTTTTTTAAAAAAAAAAAAACCCTCTAATCACATTTCACATTGACTTTCATTTTGTCACTTTGAATCGGGGCAAAAAGTCTCAAGATCTTTTCTGTTTTCTTGTTTTTGAAAATAGCGATTCCAAAGGAGGGGCAGGGACCTTTTTCCCCATATAGGATTTTATTTTTTAAACTCAGATCCACTGTTCTGACATGCTAAGACATCGGAGTCTTTTCGTGCCTATACTTTCCCTTAATTCCATCATTGACATATTTTGATGTCTGTAAACCCAACAGAAGGAAGGGTCCCGAGTAACCAGACGTAAGTCAGTATAAAAAAGGAGTTGAGGGGTCTTGGGGACACGGACTCCTCTTCAGAATCCCCTGAAGAGAGATTGACCATTGACAATTTAAATCTTCAATGCTTTATCTCTTTGTTTGAGTCTCGGAATGCCATTGATACCTTCTTTGTATTTATAATTGTTTTAATTAGCCACCCAGCAGGGGCCCCTCTCCCAGCTGGATTATGGGCGGCACAGCAGGACCTTACAACCCAGTTAAAACAAAGCCCAGACTTTATGGCTCGCTTAATTTCTTTTATCTGTATCAAAAATTTTTTGTTCTTTTTTCTCTTGCTCTCCCTCATTTTCACTCTTTTTTCCCCTCCCCCTCGTGTTTGTGGGGTCAGGAGCAAAAAGCTTAGACTCCCAAAATGGCTTTGCTTTTGAAGAGTCAAAGAATTATGGAAAAACCTCTACAGTGAATATTTATCAGCAGCTCACATCTCAAGGAGGAAAATAGCGCAGATGTGCTTGTCCCCTGCTCTTCGTAACATGCCGTAAACCTCTACCGTGATTGTATCTTGAGCATTACGCTGAAATTGATGTCAGTTGCTAAACTTTAGTGGGCGGAGGGGAGGGGAACGTTAGCAAGAAGGCTCCTCTGTTGTCCCTGGTGTTGTTTGTTCTAGTTGACCACATCCTTCTTTTGTGGATGGAAATCTGGAGGATCAATTATGATGCAGATCTGACACCATTTCCATTTGTGGGAGCGGCGTGGCCAGGGATGTTTGGACTTTTGGAAATTCTTACATTGTTAAGATTGTTTTTCCTCCACTTTGAACTGGATGCTGCTACTTTGGTGTGATCACAAACACACTGCCTGACCCAGAGCATTTCATCAGAAGAAACAGAAACATAGGGCTTGTTTGTGGCTTTATAGAAATTGCCAGGGCCTCTCTTTATTTGTGAATCTATAGAACTGCCAGTCTAGAAATTAAAACAGGACTGATCCCTGTGGAAACATGCATCACTGCTAAAAGTAATCTTCCTTCACTATGCTGCAGATAATCTAGTTTAATTTTTTTCTAATAATACCCGAAGTAACTTATTTGCATTTAAAAAGAAGTGATAGCTCCAGTTATCAGATATGGAAAAGGCTTTGAACTGGCTTCTGTATTTCTGTACAAAGGTCTTAAATGTTGTTGAGCCCTACCTTTATTTCTAGAACGTTCCAGCAACCAGACAGGGTTGGGAGTGGAGGGGTGTCGTTTTCAGTTTATGTACAATTACCCAGTATTGGGGTGTCTTGAAAACCAAGGATGGTTATAATTAAAATTTTATCGTGTTACCTGGATTTATTTTTGGCTTTGTAGCCAATCAGAGACCCAGACATTCCGTTGGCTTTGTAAAACAGCAAATATCACAAAGACCATGAATAAATACCCATAGCAATTTGTTGGGTGCAATTGTAAGGCTTTGAAATTCAATGACAGGATTGAGAAGAGGCAGGAAACCCTGTGTGAGCTAGAGGCCTAGGGGTTGGGAGACTCTTGCATGAGCGTAGTGTCCTTGAGGGGCACTAAATTACTAAAGGATCAAAGAACGATGCCCAACATTGTCACATGCGACATATGTATATGTTTATGTTCATGAAGATAGTATAGTTTGATGGTTGCACAACATCACGAGTGAGCTCTGCCTCTTAATTATACACTTTAAAACAGTTAATTTCATGTTAGGTGAATTGCATGTCAATAAAAAATAAAATGAGACAATCTCACCAAAAAAAAACCAAACAGGATAATTAAGATTTGGAAAGCACTTTACAATTTACAGATTTTTTTTCTTCTATTTTTTAACATGCACTGTCTGGCTTAATCCTCATAGGATAGGACCCCTTTGGGATCCATGTTTTGAATATTCATCTCATTTCGTATCCAGGCGAGGGGACTCGACTCACCTAGAGTCACCCTCTAGTGACAGCACAGAATGAGAGACTTAGAAGTCCTGCTTTTCTCTAGTGCGCTTGCTCCGTCAAAATGACAAACAACAGCCTAGTTTTCTACGTGTCGATTTACAGGTTTTGCGGATGCTTGTTTGCTTGCTTAGATGGTATTAGAGTGGGAAACGTGGCGCTTAGAAGCCAAGCAGATCTGTGCTGGGAGCTGCTAAGTACTTGCTCTGAGCCCCTCGCCCCCCACCGGCACCCCCTCCCCCTCCCGTGCTCATCTCCACCTGGGGCTGGATCTCACCCAGCCTCCCAGGGCTGCTGTGTGATTTCCAGAGCCAGCCCAAATGCAGTACATTGTAAACATGCTTTATAGTGTATCTGTCATGCAGCCAGACCTCAGTAATGGAGCATTTTCACTTCTATGATGATGGTTGTAATCGCTGTCATTTTTATTCCTATAAACGGGACGACATTGACCCACAATCAAAGGCAGAGAATTCTTTTCAATGTAGAATATGGTTCAGAGCGTCAGCAGTTTTAACCTGTGTGCAGATTAAAGATAAACAGGAATATTTTTAAAATCACTTATTTGGGAGATTTTTATTCCCCTCACAGATGTTACTGTGAATATCTGTATGTCTGTGTAAGTATATACATATCCGTACAAGAAATTCCCATCACTGTAAAATATTATATGTTAGCCTAGGCGTGGAAGGAAAAACGCTGGAGAAACCCATGGTCTCTGGAGTGGGTGGGCTCATAGTCTTTCCTTTCCATGGAATATGTTTTGCAACGCTTGATTTTTTGTTTGTTTGCCTTCTTCATCCTATATCACCAGTCCTGGAAGCATGCCAGGCACAGAGTAGGCCCTCCGTACATTTTCTGTGGAATGAATATATGTAGCGAATATGTAACCAGGAAAGCAACGAAGGGAATTACACAAAATAAGTTTTACGAAATCACCGCTTTTATCGCAGTAAGGAAAATACCCTATGATAATATACTGGTCAAATTTCCAACAAAAGATGTATTTCCAACTTTATTTTTCACTTTCTTTTTTCTTAAGCCCGAACTGAAACAACAAAAGGCATGTTTTTTTCAGAATCTATTAGAGGCACTGAGCTCCTGGTGGAACAAGCTGGATGGCTCTTGTCCTGGCTAAATTCTATTAGCGGAGGGCCACGCCAGTGGCTTTGCGTTGCCTTGCGAGCTTCAGACGGTTTCGACTGCACCTCCTGAAGTCCCTCTTCATGACATCATTCACATCTGTGGCGACTTAAGCCTCCTGTTTCTTTGAAAAAGGAATTTGAGAATATGAAGGGTTTATACTCTCTAAACTAATTAGCAGTGACCAGTAACTTGAGGAGGCCAACGTGCCCTCTAGGACACTCAGTTTACCTGGGGGTCTCGTCAGGTCCATCCAGCCATTTCTAGATACGTTACCAACCCCAGTGAGGGAGGAAAGGAGGCGTGCACGTTTTTAAAATAGAGAACTAATTAAGTGTAGTTCGTCCAAGATTTCTTTTTGTGTGATGTGACCTGGCAACCAAATGTAGCATCCGGTGTTTGAGAAATGGATTTTCAAGGAAAAGGTGGTGCTCTACGGAAAAAAGTTTAATTATATAAAGCAATTAGTGAGATGGATACATTAAAAGAGAAGACAATAAGTGGGTTTTCTTGCATAATTGTAACATACAAAATATGTATTTATAACATACATAAATAATATCGTGTGCTCCATCCTGATATGGAACAAACTTGAAGATATAGTAAATAAGGAAGTCCGGGTATAAAATGGTGTACATAAGAACTGAAATTCGAATGGCTAGGATGGCAAGAAAAGCCAGCAACTTCTTCGTACCCACTGAACCCAAACTGGCATTTGTCATCAGGATCAGAGGTATCAGTGGTGTGAGCCCAAAGGTTCGACAGGTGTACAGCTTCTTCGCCTCCATCAGATCTTCAATGGCACCTTTGTGAAGCTCAACAAGGCTTCAGTGAACATGCTGAGAATTGTGGAACCGTACATTGCGTGGGAGTACCCCAACCTGACGTCAGTAAATGAACTGATCTACAAGCGTGATTATGGCAAAATCACCAAGAAGCGAATTGCTCTAACAGATAATGCGTTGATTGCTCTACCTCTTGGCAAATACAGTATTATCTGCATGGAGGATCTGATTCATGAGATCTATACTGTTGGAAAACGTTTCAAAGAAGCAAACAACCTCCTGTGGCCCTTCAAATTGTCTTCTCCACGAGGTGGAATGAAGGAAAAGACCACCCATTTTGTAGAAGGTGGAAATGCTGGCAACAGGGAAGACCAGATCAACAGGCTTATTAGAAGGATGAACTAAGGTATCTACCATGATTATTTTTGTAATCTGGTCAGTTAATAAACAGTGACTGCTTTCAAATTGAAATTAAATAAATAAATAAAATGGTGTACTTAGTATAACAAAAAGCATATAGGTTTAGCAGCATCCCTGGACCACTAAATGCCAGAGGTACCCACCCCCCCCAGCTGTGATAACCAAAAATATCTCCAGACAGTGTGAGATATCCCCTGCTTAAGATCATCCCTGCTTAAGAACCACTGGGCTAGGGAATTCCCTGGCAGTCCAGTGGTTAGGACTCCATGCTTTTACTGCCGAGGGTGCGGGTTCAATCCCTGGTCGGGGAACTGAGATCTTGCAAGCTGCGTGGTGAGGCCAGAAAAAAAAGAACCACTGTGTTAGACTGTGCAAGTCATCTGGTGACTGTTTTCCAGTTTTTCATCTCACCAACTTTTGGGGAGATGCTTGCATTTCCTATAGTAACGATTAATGCACTGGGTAAACAACATGAATGGATACCTTACAGATTTGTAGAAATGTTAATCCTGAAGTTCTGTCCTTTTTATAATCAGTACTCTTGTTTTTTATGAATTCTCAACCATGGAAAAATTCTTAAAGACCTTCACCTCCCTCAGCTGGACTCTCCTTCCTCCTCCTAAAATATCCTCTTCTGCTTCTCCAGCCCTAACTCCAGGAAGTTAAAACACAACCATTTACCTGTTACAAATGACTAGCTAAAGTAATCCCCAGTCTTTATGGCCCCCAACTTTACTTCCGAAGAGTGTTTTTACCCAGCCCTAGAAAGTATTACTTTCTGCCTGAGTGTAATTAAAATCCCAGTCATCTATTCAAGAATGCCATTGCCAGTAAGATATTAATTGTGTCTTGGAGCTGGAAAGTATTCTTCCTAACAGGACTTAATGGAGCGTCAGATCCAAGAGACATTCATAATCATTGTCCCATCCGGAAACATGACACTGGGGAGATGGATCATTCACTTTCACTGTTTTAGGATTTAATGGAGGGTAAAGTTTTTTGTGTTTTTTTTTTTGCGGTACGCGGGCCTCTCACTGTTGTGGCCTCTCCCGTTGCGGAGCACAGGCTCCGGACGCACAGGCTCAGCGGCCATGGCTCACGGGCGCAGCCGCTCCACGGCGTGTGGAATATTCCCGGACCGGGGCACGAACCCGTGTCCCCTGCATCGGCAGGCGGACTCTCAACCACTGCGCCACCAGGGAAGCCCTGGAGGGTAAAGTTTTTAATCTACTTGTTGGGAGCTTAATATTTCTAAGAAAGAAAAGACGTCTTACAGTCTCAAGAGCCAGGCGGAAGTCTCTTTTTATTTTTTCGTTGAGTTTAAAGACATTTTCTGGGTTTTCTTATGGGAATTTATTCATCATTACATTAATTCTAAACAACGTTCATTTTTCCCACTGTTCATTACCAAATAGGCAGCACAAAAATGTTATTTTTTTTAAAAAGGCACAAAGGAACAAAACAAATCATTGTGACTACCAACACCCAGGGAAGGCCACAGAGACATTGGGATGTGTCTGTCTTTTGCACACCTTCATGATGGTGAAACTCAGAGCAGAGCTCAGCATTGATTCTGGAATATCGGGGCCAACACCAGATCCGTGGAAGGCATTATATTCCTTAAGTGGATTCTGTTAGGAAGGCCTAATTCCCTAACCTGACTTAAAGTCTGAGCCAGATTCCAAGCCAATGTTTCAATGTTGTTGGGTCAGGATACCTTAGATAATCCTGTGTTGTTTTGGTGTCTGCGATTTCTGCTTGTCGGTTTTCGTCATTTGCATGTATGTGATTTATTTATTTAAAAGAGGTAGTCCATTCGCGGGATTGAATATTCAAAAGGTACAAAGGGCTGTGCAATAAAAACATTTGCTTCTCTTTTTCTGCAAGCACCGATTCCCATCCCATCTCAGGCACCACTGTGAGTTTCTTGTTTATCTTCCTGGAGATTGGTATACATTCACAAGCAAAGGTTTTCACACTGTCTTTTTTTATTGGTTGCTACAAATGAAGCATATTAGACACACTGATTTTTATCTGCTTTTTCCACTTATATATGCATCTTGGACATCGACCCGTATCATCAGTATTAGAGAAAGCTACCTACCACATCTTTTAAAATAGCTGCCTGGTATTTCAGTATACAGCTGTACTTAATGTTTTTAACCATTGACCAACTTATTGCCATTTACATGGTTCTACTCTTTTCTATAACAACAATGCCACAATGATTATTTGTAAATACAAAAGCATAATGTAGCAACTGCCTGAATACCACCCGCACCATCTGAATTAAGAAAGACTCCTCTGCACTGCACCCCAGATTAAAAAGCTGCTCTAGAATTTTTTATTATTATTATTTTAAACTAACTTTTGTGGAAAGCTTTGTATTTACTAAGATAAGTCATTGTTATAGACTGAATGTTTGTGTCCCCCCCAAAATTCGTATGTTGAAATCCAAACCCCCGATGTGATAGTATTAGGAGGTAGGGCAGGGAATTCCCTGGCCATCCAGTGGTTAGGACTCTTTAACTGCCAAGGGTACGGGTTCAATCCCTGGTAAGAAGAGACACCAGAGAGCTTGCTTCCTCTCGCTGTGGTCCAAAGAGAGCATATGAGGATACAGTGAGAAGACAGACAGCCATCTGCAAACCAGGAAGTGGGCCCTCACCAGACACCACATCAGCCAGCACCTGGATCTCGGATATCCAGCCTCTAGAACTGTGAGAAATAAATGTTTATTTTTTAAGCCACTCAGTGTATGGTATTTTTGTTGTAGTAGCCTGCATTGACTAAGACTTTCAAATACTTGTTTAGCTCTAGAGACCCTAGAATTGAAGGAAAAAACTCTTATTGCAAGCTACATCAGTCAAGTCTCCTTCAGCTGTGAGAGAAACCTAGCTCACATAGACTTAAAATAGGAAATACGCTGGATTACGTAACTGAAAAGGCAATTGCCGTCTGGTCTCACTTCAGGCATGGCTGCATCCAGGTGCTCAGATACTGTCCCACAGGCCTTGCCTTCCTCTTAGGCAGGCTGTATGTGCGGGATCCTAAGGAGCTCCAGGCTTACATCCTCCCAGCTTCCAGTCCAACACCAAGAGGGTATATCCTCAGGGTTAGATCAGGAGTTCTAAACAAGAATTCCATTTTGCTTTTTCTGAATGGCCTGGGATGGGTCATGGGCCCACCTTTGATACAGTCAGTGTGGCCAGGGACATTCAATACTGGAAGAGAGCCTCTCTGTTTACTCTACTTGTTCCTATCTTTGTGTGGGACTGAGTGAGGATGTGATGGCTATAGCAGCTTCTGGCAACCACGTGGCAACAAGTCCGAAGATGGAAAACCAGTGCCAGAGGAGAGACAGCAAAAGGATGGAGAGACCCTGAATCCTGGTGGCTTTGCTGAGCCACCAAACCCACCCGGAACCACCTACCTCCAAGACGTGTTGTTGTGTGAGATCATTAAATATCCTTAGTAGTTAAGCCATGGTTACTTGCAGCTGAAAAGATCCCTGTGAGGTAGGCTTTCTCCTCTTCATTTCACAGTTGAGGAAACTGATGCTCAGAGAGATTAGGGTTCTGGCTGAGAACAAAATTTAAGAAAATAAATGAAAGAAAATTGTCCTGTTGGTTTCCACATTGCCTCCCTCACCCCAGCCCTACCTGTTCCTCTCAGTCTTCCCCATCTCATGTTAGGGTATCGCCAATCGAGGCTAAAACCAAGCTGCTAGAAGTGATTCTTCTCCTCACCCAGTCCACCTGGTTCAACATCACAGCCATCATCCTGGACTCTGAACCCATCTGCCTCTCTCCACCTCTACCACCACAGCTGAATCCAAGCCCCAGTCCCCGTCATCTCCCACCTGGTAGCCAGTAGGCAGTCCTCACTGGTCTCTGCTTCTATTTCTGACTCAAACATTGTGTTCTATACCCAACAGCCAGAGCGAGCTTTTAAAATGAAATCAGAGAATTTCCATCACAGCAGAATTACAAACAAACAAACAAATAAAACCCTAACCATGGGACTTCCCTGGTGGCGCAGTGGTTGCAAATCCGCCTGCCAGTTCAGGGGACACGGGTTTGAGCCCCGGTCCGGGAAGATCCCACATGTCGCGGAGCACCTAAGCCCGTGCGCCACAACTACTGAACCTGTGCTTTAGAGCCCGCGAGACGCAACTACTGAAGCCCGCGTGCCTAGAGCCTGTGCTCTGCAACAAGAGAAGCCACTGCAATGAGAAGCCCACGCACCGCAACAAAGAGTAGACCCCCCCTCACCGCAACTAGAGAAAGCCCGCGCGCAGCAACAAAGACCCAACGCAGCCATGAATAAATAAATTTAAAACCTAACCACGTCCCTTGAATAAAGTCCAATGACCTGGGCCCAGCTTACCTCCACAAATCCATTTTCTGACAGCCTCCCCCAGCCCAGCTTTCACCCCAGTGTCCTTTTAATCCTGGAGATCTCTGAAAGGGACACTGGAGCAGCTTGGGTCCTACATCCACTAGCTGAAGGATGAGGGCGTGATTCCATCACTTTGTGGAGTCCGTTGCCCATAAGCAACTCTACTAGCCTCTGGGAAGACAAACTCATCTTTCAGCCAAAAAATTATTTGGTCCAAGTCTGCAATTCTCAACTGGGGGCAGTTTTGCCCTCCAAGGGGCATTTGGCAATGTCTGGAGACATTTTTGTTTGTCACACCTGGGACGTGCTAACAGCATCTAGTGGGGAGAAGTCAGGGATGCCCATGCTCAACACCCCACAGTGCTCAGGACGGCTCCTACCCCAGAGAACAATCCAGCCGCAAATGCCAACAGTGCCAAGATCGAGAGACCCTGCCCTAGGAAACGGTGGCCCCTTTTGGATGGGGCCTCCTCCCTTCTTGTACTGACCTCCTGACTACAGTCTTTTCGACCATGTGCCCTTTACCCATCGTGGGCTCCGCCTTCAGGTTCTCCCTCTGCAGACCCAGTGTCCACTGCTTGGGGTTCACGGCCCAGGGTCCCAGGGAGGATGGGTGTGGCACACATATTCTAAGAGGAGGCTGTGCTGTGGGATCAGTGTGAACCCCTCCCCACTGTGAAATGTGCTTGCTGTCACCTGCTCAGAATGCCCCACACCTTAGCAGGTCTTTGCACCCCCATTTCATCCGTTCTCCTCCCTAAGCTCCTCCCCACAACCCCATCCTTGGGGCACTACCCAGCCCTGGTCTACAGAAGGAGCCCCCTAAGGAGGCAAAGCGGTGACATTTAAGCTACTCCAAGGACACTAGGCAGGAAGCAAGGGTGCACTGGAAATTGGTGGGGTGTTTGTGGCTGTTAGGCTAACTAGGGACTGTCCCCTGGCATTTAGTGAACGGGGCCAGGGATGACAGATGTCCTCAGTATGTGGGATAGCCCCACACCACAAAGAGATACTACCCTCTCCGACTTTCTGTGTGTTGTGGAGCATTAATGTAGGACCTGTAAGAACATCATTCTTGCTTATTTTGTCCTCTGTGCTTATCTGTAATTGGCCTTGGCCTGTTATCATGATGTTAATTAAGCTCAACTTCCATTTTCTCTTATCTCATACAAATAAGCCTGACCTATTCATTCTTGTTGTAATTATGTCCATGCATGCCCTTTGCTCTTTCTTTTCCTATTCTGATTGGCTCCTAAATCCAAACTTGGCCATTATTGGTTGGAATAATTGTCAGACTTCTTTCAAATGTCTCCTAGCCTAGTATCCCAAGCACTTCCGTATGGAAATAAATATTAACATTTTTGTCTAGAAAACAAAAAGTTACCTCTACTGGGAAGCCTTCACTGCCCCTCCTTAACCCTCTCTCTGTGCTGAGAATGTCTCTTTCCTGGAACTCATTGCCACGGTAGTTAAATTGTTTTATCTGTACCTTTGTTTAACGTCTGACTGCCTCCTACCCTGCAAGCTTCCTGAGAGCAAGAACCCTGTCTTTCTTATTCTCCACTGTACTGCATTGCTTGGCATGTGTTCTAGAACACAGGAGATGACCTGTATATATTTGTTAGATAAAAGAGAAGGGACAGAGGAAGGGAGGGAGGGAGAGAGGAAAAAATTGTATCCAGAGCTTTGTTTTTTGAAAAGATATTAAATAATGCATTGAGGCTCCTTTTGGGGTTTGGAGGGACACCTGGTAGGTTCACTATAAAGCACTATGTCTCATATTTTTCTAGCTTATATGTTTATTATTTATTCCCTTGAGGGGAATTTCTGAAAAGCGGTCCCTGCTTTAAGAGACCAAGCAGAATCGACAAAAGTGAGTGGCCACTTTCTGTACGAGCAAAGTTTGGAGTCATTCTTCTGACAGGTGGCATCACAGTTCCTACTCTGGGCCCAGCAAGTCCCTGGTCCTGCCCTCAAGCAGCTCACATTGCTGGAGGGCGACTCAGACTCAGAGACAGGTCGTTACAGAGATGTCGGGGTGGGGGAGGGGGGCACGGGGGGCAGAGTGCCCAGGAGCGCTAGACAACATGGTGAGGGCTGGTGTGTTATCCAAACATGTCAGTTTCTCGTGACAAATGGAACCACCAGGGGGGTGACAGCCTCCTCCAAAGCAAGCATGGCATGTGATGACTGGGAGTTGGATGCAGTGTGTTAAAGCCGTGGCCGTAAATCGGACGATGTTCAAATGTGCCATCATTGGGTCAGGTCAGTCTCCAAATCTGTCAAACCACTTCCTCTTGGCCCCGGGTCAGCCTTTGTAGAAAGAATTGTTTTCCTGAACTGCCCTCATACTTCATTTCCTTACTGTCTGTGATCCCTTAAGTTTGGATGAGTCTAGATGGTTTTATAAAAGCTTTTTCTTGAAGTTACAAAAGTAGTAAGGGAACATTGAAAAAAACTTATAAAATATACACAAGAAAAAATTGTGTTCAGTTTTTAAGATAAAGATTTCAGTGTCATCTCTTTGCATAGATACTTTTTAAACAAAATGGGATTTTTCTGTATATACTTTTTTTTTTTTTTGGAAATAATTGTAAACTCCCAGGACATTGCAAAGAGCATAGAGAGGCCCCATGTTCCTTTCACCCAGCTTCCCCCAGTGGTCACGGCGCACATGACCATAGTACGATGTCTGTACATACTGTTGTGTAGCTTTTTAAGAAAATTACTCCTCTAATGCGAACATCTTTCTGTGTGTTACTCTCTGTTCTCCCAGGTGCCATGCTTGGCCCCTGCGGTCTAGTTTTCACGCTGCAGCCAGAGGGATTCAGTTAAAATCTTAGGGGGATGGCAGCCCTCCTTTACTCAAAATTCCCAAGGGGATCTCACCCCACTCAGAGTCTTCACAGTGAACTAGGAGGCCCCCAACCCTCTTAAAGTCTGGTCACTTTTACCACTCTTCCCCCTGACTCACTCTGCATCGGCCATGCTGGCCTCTTTGCATTGTCCAACATCTCAGATGTGCTCCTGCCCCAGGGCCTTTGCACTGGCTGTTCCCTCTGCCTGTATGCTTTTCCTCAGGCATATAATTTATTGTTATATCTATTATTCATTGTATGAACAGCTGCCCCCCAGTTAGGATATGAGTTTCATGAAGGAGGTATCCCAAGTACCTAGAGCACACTGCTATATACCTAATAAGAGTTCAGTGAAATATTACTGACGTACAAATTAAGAGTGATTAAGAGCTTGGATTCTGTGTTTGAATCCCAGCTCTGCCACGTAGCTGCGTGACCCGGAGCAAGTTACTTTTCTGTGCCTCAGTTTCCTCATTTGTAAAATCGGGGAACAATAATTATCTATCTCACAGGATTTAGTTACCTTAGCTGAAGATTACCTTAGTTAATGCATGTAAAGAGCTGCTGCAATGTCTGGCATAAAGTAAATGGGAAGCAAATGCTAACCACAGTCTTGTTTTATAGCATTGCTGTTAATTATGTGCCATGATTGATTTTAGCAATAGCTGGTTATTTAGTTGCTTTCCATTTTTCATGGGCTTTTAGAAAAGTACAGTGAGCTTCCTTATAGCTAGAACTTTGCACATGCTCCTAATTATTTCTTTAAGAAAAAATATTCGTGATAGCTTTCTTTTTCCACATAACTGCTCTCCCCAACCAGAGTTATTGCCGGATAACTCCCCAACCAGAGTTATTGCTGGATAACAATTCCTTTTGATTGTTTTTCTATCACCAGTGTCTTATATCTCATAGGTTGCACAAATAGCCCTCAAGCAATCGTTGTTGAATAAATGAATATTTAAGTGAATGAAAAATATACTTTTCCTAATGTAAGCTGACACATTAGTAAACTGCACATTTGTGTTTCAGAAATGGCACATGGTAGGTACCTGTGGCAGAGACTGCCCTTGTCCTCAGGTAGTCATTCTTCTCTTCTGTAAAAGCAGAAACCCTGATTGATGGTAGGACACATTGGTGTCCAGAATAAAGACTCATTTCCCAGCCTCCCTTGCAGCTAGATGTGGTCATGTGACTATGCTCTGGCCAATGAGATGTGAGAACTTCCCAGTAATGGCCTTAGGGAAGGAATGTGGTCTCTCTCCTTCCTCTTTTCTATTAGGTAAATGTTGATATGGTTCCTGGAGCTCTTGCTTCCTTATTGGACAACAGGAATCACAATTTGAGCATAGTAGGACAGCTAGATGGAATGAGCTTCAGTTCCTGACAATCATGAAACCGCCATACTGGCACTCTGCTGCCTGTAGGTACTTGAGAGAAGTAAACGTGTCTCCTTGTTTAAACTACTGTTACTTTGGGTTTTCTATCCTGCACAGCCAGACCTAATCCTAACTCATTCAGGACTCAATCAATATTTCTTGACTAAAGGAATAGAAAGTTTGTACCTATGTTCCTGGGTTTGCATTTGGCAAAGCATTTTCTCAAGCTTTGTTTAATTTGGTAAAAGTGCTAAATTAAGTTTCCAACCTTGTACCTTCCAAAATCTACTGCTAGTCTCTGGTATTTCTATAATGTGATGTATCATGTAGGATGCATCTGTATACAAAGGTCATTCAGTTTGGTTTAGACAAAGACATTTAATTATCTCAGAAAACAAAAGTCTTGTATCTCCATTTGACATGATGATTCAATGATGTCATCCAGGACACAGGCTTTTCCTACAGTCTGTTTCCCCTTTCTCAGCATTTTACTGACGTCTTACCTCATGGTCCCAAGATGGCTGCCACCACAACCAATATCATGTTCTCACACAGCAAAGGGAAATGGGAGTGGGCACAACAGTGCCTTTTCCTCCTGTGGCTTCCTCTTTTTGTCAGGGAGGGAAATCTTTTCCAGAGGCCCCCCAGCTGGTGTCCATCTCTTTGGCCAGACTGGGTCACGTGACCTCCTCCACAGTAATCACTGGAAAGGCGCCAGAATTGCTCTGATTGATACAGACCAGCTGGTCCTCAGAGTGTAGTCCACAGAATCCTGCGGTCTCTGAGACCCTCTGAGTCAGGGGAGCTGTGAAGTCAAAATGATTTTCATAATGACACTAAAACGATACTTGCCTGTTTTCATTGTGTGGACATTTGCACAAATGGTGCAAAAGCAGATATGAGAATCCTGCTGTCTTCTATTAAAGCCAGTCATTGAAGAGATTTGCATAAAATGTAAAAGACTGAGTGCCACTCTTCTCAGTAAATTTTTTTGATTTTGAAAAATATTCATATTTCATGAATTTTTTTATTACCATGTAATGGGATTATTATTGTTTTAAATGAATTACAGTTGTCCCTTGATATCCTCTGGGAATTAGTTCCAGGGCCCCCGCAGACACCAAAATCTATGGCTGCTCAAGTCCCTTGTATATTGTAAGATGGTGTCGTAAGGTCAGCCCTCAGTATCCGCAGATGCAGGACTCACCCATGCAGGGGGCCGATTGTAATAAACAAATACTTTAAATTTTCTCAGTTTCCATTTCTAAGTTGGTATCTTGAGATAAATCAATTTGAGCATTGCTAATTTAGGTGAATCCAGGAGGTACACACCATTTGGTCTGCACAAAATCAAGGTCTCGTTATAAGGAATGAGAAGAAAATGGTTGTCCAGGAGACAAGCAAGAATGTCTGCCACACTTTCCAAGAACTCAGATCATATATACAGCCTGTGTATTATTAAGTACTTGTATCTATTTTTTTTTTTGGTCATTTGAGTATATGGTTTATGTTAAATTTATACTTCATGGCACTGAGTTTCATATTTAAGAGTTTAGACCCAATGGTTCCAGCACTAATTGGTTACATAACCTTCAATGGTGACTGCGCCTCTAGGAGCCTCAATATCCTAATCTGTAAAATGGGATCATGGACCACTCTTATCATTTTTGCAAATTCACTCTTCTGGTGGGTTAAAGAGATAAAGTACAATTAGTACTAGCACCTAGTACCATTCCTGACACAAAGTTAGTAGTTGCCATTAATTCTCTCTCGCCTTTTTTTTTAACTTTTATTCATGTTCTAAGTCACAATCATTCTCATTTTGGTTCCTTGAGAAACTGCGGCCTACCAAGGTGATGTTTTAATATGACATGTGGTGAAATAGCCAGAATGACTTGTGTGGCCCTCACTGTCAGCGGAACATAAGATTGCATGTGACCAGGCAGTGGTGAAATGGTTCTTCCCTTCTCCAGCTCCTGATCTATTCTCTCTCTCTCTCTGTCTCTCTGTCTCTCATACACACACAGCTACCTAAATATATACGTATGCATCTGTATTTATTTATTTCATGCCTGACTTTATATCCTATCATGAGATATAGAACCATAAATAAATCCAGTAAGCAATTTCCCACTATCTTTGATGGGCTTATTACATTGTCCCCACCAGGAGTAAAATTGTTATTTAAAAAAAGGCCTGAGGGGCTGCTTAATGGGCCCGGGAGTTTCCTTTTCATTTAATGAAAATGTTCTGGAACTAAATCATGTTACTGGTTGCACAATGTTGTGAATGGACTAAATGCCACTGAATGTTACACTTTAAAATAAAGTGGTAGGGCTTCCCTGGTGGCGCAGTGGTTGAGAGTCTGCCTGCCAATGCAGGGGACACGGGTTCGTGCCCCGGTCTGGGAGGGTCTCACATGCCGCGGAGCGGCTGGGCCCGTGAGCCATGGCCACAGAGCCCATGCGTCTGGAGCCTGTGCTCTGCAATGGGAGAGGCCACAACAGTGAGAGGCCCGTGTACCGCAAAAAACAAACAAAACAAAATAAAGTGGTAAATTTTATGTTATGTGTATTATACCACCAAAAACTACATAAAGCAGTCCAAGAGGCTTTCCGGTCCATTTTAGGGAGACTTGGAGAGGGGGTAGGGTTCCCCAAACTCAAACCTTCCACCACAGTGAATCCTCCCTCTGATGGAGGCTCACAGACTCGCTTCCTCTTGGACTGACTGGTCCATCTGCCTGTCCCACCTCTTCATTTCCTCCTGTCCTGGAAGCTGGAAACATTACAAATACACCCCCAAGAACGTCTTATGTAGAATGATCTGCAAAGCTGTGTCTCTTACCAGAATGGAACTGTTGTTGCTAATGCCTAACGAGCATTACCTTCCGAAGCTGCACCAGACATGTGTTCACAGGCAGTGTCTTCATCCTTCCCCATTTCAAGGGAAGGGGATGGCTTCTTGGCACTTTTTGGAAATCCAAGATGCGTACTCCCAACTGTTCAAAGACCTGCCGTTTACTTACTGTACTTGTGTTATCAAAGACCCCATAAAATCAAGTGATTTCCTCTGCTTTTGTCCAGGACTCTGGAGAAAATGACACTTAATCACCTCAAATTCCCTTCTGTCTGTGATCCCCTCCGAGAAATAAAGCCATAAATATGTTTAGTTTTGTTGACATTCACACCGGAAAGAGCAGAGAGTTCCAAGTAGTGCGGTTCCTTTCCTATTTTATTACCAAACAGCAAGAAGAAAACAGCAGAGGGGCTTTCCTGGCAATTCAGGGTACGACAGTGTACTTGTTTTTTCTCCCCAAGGCGGGGCGGGGTGGGGGGAGCATATCTCTTCACACCATTGCCAGAGCCAAAAGGCTTCTGAACGCACTGACGCTGCACACAGCCATTCAATAAAATGCTTAGAGCACCTCTGCCCCTGAGCAGGGAATCGGGGGATCTGAAAAGCGTTCATGAACAGAACTGCGTCCTCTCCTCCTCCTTGCCTCACGTTTGAAAATATCAACAACATTCCTGTCCACTGTAATCAAATACTTACGCAAAAAGCTATGGAATGCGCAATAATTTGTCAGGCGTCCTTTTAGTGAAGTCCGCTAGAGCAAACTCTGGTGGGCCCCCTTGACCCTGAGAGAGTGTGCCCTTTAACCTTATTTGGGCCTCTTTTATGTGGGGCTTCACTCTGACCAGATGGCTAAACTATCAAAGGATTTTATGAGTAAAAACTGCTTTCTCGACTCACAAGTTGTATATTTCTTTCCATGTTAATGTGAACTATCAACCCAGAAGCTTTAAATTGAAAACACAAAAGGTGTCCTGCAGCTGGGCCTCCGGCCTCCCCGCATTGTGTGTGAGCACAAGGGCTACGGGTGTTTGCAGAGAAAACAGCTGACACCCAGATGAGGACAATTTCAGCTAAATATTTAAAATAGCCATCAAGAAAGGAATGATTGATTGATTTTTTTTTTTTTTGGTTCCAGCCATGATCTTTTATCAAGCTGCAGGCAAACATGCTTCCTGCATAAATCCAAACTGTTATCTTTCTCTCTCTCTATCCCATGCTTCCACCTTTCAGGAAGGCTGGGTGACAAACAGTTATTAGACCCAACTGCACCTGGAATCCAAAATCGAAAATGTCGCCTCTCAACGTTAGATTTCAAGTTACATAGTCCTGAGAGCTTGGGTGGGTGGTGTGTGTAAATGAATAGTTTGTTTTGTAAATTCTTGGAAATGTTCCTCAGAAATGAGTTGACTCAACAAATATTTATGAGCGTAACCCATGAGGCAGACAACGATTCTAGCACCGAGCAGATTGCTTGAACCAGAGCTGGAGGACTCCTATCGAGAAGATGCTCATTTATGTTGTGTGCTGAGAAAAGCAACAAAGAAATAAACACCCCAAAATGGCAAGTGGTAATAAGTGCTGAGATGAGAACAAGACAAGGCAGTGTAATGGGGCCGTTGTGTCGTACAAGGATGACTCTCAAGTCTGTACGGTTAGGAAAAGCCTCATTGAGAAGATAATGTTAAAGCAAAGATCTGAGTGAGAAGGAGCCAGCCTCAGGAAGACACAGGCCAGAGCTCTCCATTCAAAATATAACACAAGGGCTTCCCTGGTGGCGCAGTGGTTGAGAGTCCGCCTGCCGATGCAGGGGACATGGGTTCGTGCCCCGGTCCAGGAGGATCCCACATGCCGCGGAGCGGCTGGGCCCGTGAGCCATGGCTGCTGAGCCTGCACGTCCGGAGCCTGTGCTCTGCAACGGGAGAGGCCACAACAGTGAGAGGCCCGTGTACCGGGAAAAAAAAAAAAATATATATATATATATATATATATATATATATATATATATATATATATAAAAAACACAAGTCACACATGTAGTGCTAAATTTTCTAGTGGCCAGCTTTAAGGAGGTAAAAAGAAATGGGTAGAAATAATTTAATTTTTATTTTAATAAATGTTTTTAAAATATTATACTAATTACTATTTAAATGTTTTTATTTTAAAAGTTTTATTTTATTTTAATGATATATTTCATTTCATTTGTATTATATACAATTTTATTTGAGTTTTTAAAACTATTTTAAATTTATTTTTATTTATTATTTTATTTATTTTTACATGTATTTAATAATACATTTTGTTATATTTAACCTCATATGTAATGTTAAATTTTCTAGTAGCCAGATTAAAAAGGGTAAAAAAGAAACAAGTGAGATTAATTTTAATAATATATTTTATTTTTACCAAACTCAGTGTATCCGAAACATCTTTTCAAAAATGTTTTGAAAAAAATAACAAATGAGATTTTTTTACTTTTTTTTTTTTCCCACAATAAGTCTTTGCAGTCTGGTACAGGTTTTTTACCGACAGCACGTCTCAATTTGGACAGTAAATTTTCATGAGAAAGATTTGATCTGAATTTCAATTTCATCAGGTTTACAATTGAAAAGGTAGATTCACATACGCAAATTGTACTAAAGATACTTAAACATGTTCTACTAGTTGAATGAAGTATCAGTTTTGAAGTTTTAAATTAAAATGAAGTAAAGTTAGAAATCCAGTTCCTCAGACACAGCAGCCCCATTTCATGTGTGGCCCCCGTGACACGTGGCGATCAGGTGGGCCAGCTCAGGTCTGGGGAGGAACGTCAGAGCTTCAGAAGGCCAGCTCGGGGGAGGACCAGTCAGCGCAAGGTCCGGGGGCTGGAAAGGGCTTGCTGTCTTCCAGGAGCAGAGAGAGTAACCACGGCGGGGAGCAGAGGCAAGGATGGGCTCGAACCAGGTCCCGCTGGGTCTCACAGGCTGTGCAGAATGCTCGGATGTATCTTAAGTGTGACTTGTTAGTCCCCAAATGGAAGGCAGGGGCATAGAGGAGAACTAAGTTTATTGTGATACTTTGGAGAGTAAGGTATCAACTTCTGGGAACACTGCATATGTCCGCACCAGCCAACCTAGGAACACACACCAACAAATGTCACAGGGTCGTAGGGAGGTTCACAGCACTGCTGGAAAAGCAAAATACTGCAAGCAGCCTGAATATGCACCCATCTGAGAAAGGATAAATAGAACGTGATACGTTCCTGCGAGGAAATATGATCCTACAGTTGAAAAGAATCATGTGTATCAACATGATACATCTCAAGAACAAGAAACTCTTTATATAAATTAACTTATAACATTTAAAGATACAGATATATAGAGGTATACACATAGAATATTAAAATTATTGTAGCATAGGCTAGAAGGAAACATCAGTATCGTGATAGCAGTCACTTTGGGGGGAGGCCTTCAGAAAAGGTACAGTGGGCTTGACTTAGTAATGTTTTATTTTTTATTTAAAAAATATCAGAGATTGCAACAGAATGATTCTATTTGCTGATTTGGGGGCAGTGGGAATATAAGTGTTTGTTCTACTATGCTCTGTACTTTTCAGTTGATTTGAATATCCTCCAAATTAAAAAAAAATCTATCAGAAGAGAAGAGAAAGGAAACCTTTGTCACCCTCAGTCCTCATATGCTATCTGTCTCTGCATTTTCTGTAACCTTCCAGCGCTGACCATGGCTTAGAATTAGGCGGTACGGATCTATTACATATTGTGTTTACTTATAACCTTTTCTGGAAAAAAAAAAAAGTTGCTGGCCTGGTTCTGCAATGTCTGAGGCTGACAAGAGTATTTTTAACTCTTTCTTCACTAGCGTCAAGCCACCTATTTTTTTTTTTTCTCCCCACTAGGATTTTTTTTTTTTTTTTTGGTACGCGGGCCTCTCACTGTTGTGGCCTCTCCCGTTGCAGAGCACAGGCTCCGGACGTGCAGGCTCAGCAGCCATGGCTTACGGGCCCAGCCGCTCCGCGGCATGTGGGATCCTCCCGGACCGGGGCACGAACCCGTGTCCCCTGCATCGGCAGGCGGACTCTCAACCACTGCGCCACCAGGGAAGCCCTAGCTTCAGGATTTTGAGGCCTCACACGTCCCTGTACCTCTCATGGTTTGGAGCATTGAAGGCCAAATGTGTTCCACATTGAGCAAAAAAATAAGTTAAGTGGAAATTCAAGACTTGGCATCACCATTCTCCATTGCTGCAAAGAAAGTAAAGAAATTCCTCTTCTCTGATTTCTGAAGCTATAACTTCTGTTAGGGACTCCATGTCTGTATCCTTCCCAAAGTTGCATGCTGAAACCCTAAGCCCCAGTATGATGGTATTTGGAGGTAGGGCCTTTGGGACATCATTAGGTCATGAGGGTGAAACGCCCAGGACAGAATTAGTGCCCTAATAAGAGGAAACACTAGGGAGTTTGCTTCCTCTCTCTCTGCTCTCCACCATCTGCAAACCAGACACCAGATCTGGTGGCACCTTGATTTTGGACAGCCTAGCCTCCAGAATTGTGAGAAATCAATGTTTGTCACTTATGCCACCCAGCCTGTGGTGTCTTGTGACAACAGCTCGAGCTAAGACAACTGCCAATCCAGCCTTTCTATAAAGCTGTGTGGCTCTCAGCACTTAACTTCCCCGAGCCTTAGTTTCCTCATCTGTCTCATGGGCATAATAATCATCGTTATCTCCCTCATAAAACTAATATGAGATACAAGTGCAATAATGCGTGTAAGGTCCTTGGCGCAATTGGTGTCATATACATATATGTTAATTATTCCTGTATCTCTCTTTTTGTTGCTAACATTTATGTGACCAGATGACTCTATTGGATGGTGGCTAAGAACACAGGTTTGTCAAATAGGCGTGTTGGAAACCTACTCACACACTTCTAAGTGAACTTGGGTCACTTGGTAGCCGTAGGGTAGCTGAGAGAACTGAAGGAGATAATCCTTGTAAAGCCCCTTCCTGGCAGGGGCCCTGGCCCGAGGTTCGTGCTCCGGAAATGTGGGCTGCCAGTGAAGGCGCTGATATGCGGAAGGCCCTGGTTCCTATTCCGTGCAGGACAGGAGCGGTGTTTGCAGCAGAGAAAGTACTAGCATTTCAGAGAGTCCCGCCTGCTCACGTGCAGCGCACAAGCTGACTTAATCTTGCAAATTCATTCAACAATTTCTTAGAGACAAATGTTATTCTGAGCTGCATCTCTATCAACCACCACACGTCCTTTTAAAAAGCAGCCTTGTATATTTAAAAGAGTGGTTTGGCCTCCTGTTGGTCGCTTTCTAAGTTGCTCTAGTTGTCATTGTTAACCCATCAGGCTTGCTTACCCAACCAGGTTTATCAATGGCAAATGTTGAGGGCTTCATTGAGTTATGACTATAAACATAAGGGATACGAGAACAAGGTGAAAGGTGGCTTCTTTATAACAGCTGTAATTTATCCAAGATTTTGTCCTGGCCTTTGATTTGGGGGCTGAGGATCTAGTGTCCCCCTGATTGCATTAGGAGCAGCCTTAGGGGTCAGACGGAATTCCAAGGTCCTGGAATCAGTTAGAAAGCTGGAACATACACATGTGTGAAGGCACAGGGAAGAGGCCTTTATAGCAATCCTCCTCCAAGGCCCAAACACCAGCTCTCTGCCCAGGCGACCTTGGGAGAGGACCGGCCAACTTCAGGGACGTCCAACCTGCTCTCGTGCTCAGAAGGTCCCCTTAAATGCTTGGTTTAAGGCTCTGCTGTTGCCATCTTGAAATTCTTAATAAGGTTTTTTTTGTTTTTGTTTTATTTATTTATTGGCTGCGTTGGGTCTTCGTTGCTGCTCGTGGGATTTCTCTAGTTGCGGCGAGCGGGGGCTACTCTTCGTTGCGGTGCACAGGCTTCTCATTGCGGTGGCTTCTCTTGTTGCGGAGCACGGGCTCTAGGCGCACAGGCTCAGTAGTTGTGGCACCCAGGCTTAGTTGCTCTGCGGCATGTGGGATCTTCCCGGACCAGGGCTCGAACCCATGTCCCCTGCATTGGCAGGTGGATTCTTAACCACTGCGCCACCAGGGAAGCCCTCTTAATAAGGTTTTAACAAGAGGTCATGCACTTTCATTTCGCATTGGGTCCTGCCAGTTCTGTAGCCGGTCCTGGGAGAGGAAGCCAGGGCTCTCGCTCACCCCAGACACAATCAGGACAGTTATAATAGATGACAAGTATATTGTACACCCAGGGAATAATACTCATCACAAGTGACATGCATGAACCAAGGACTTGCACAGACTATCTCATTTCATCCTCCCATGGACCCATTTTAGAGATAGTAGAACTGAGGCATGAAGATAGTAATGATAATTTACATTTATCAAGGACTTGCTATCAATATATACCAGTCATCTTTTTTTTTTTTTTTTGCCATATGCAGGCCTCTCACTGTTGGGGCCTCTCCCATTGCGGAGCATAGGCTCCGGACGCACAGGCTTAGTGGCCATGGCTCACGGGCCCAGCCGCTCCGCGGCATGTGGGATCTTCCCAGACCGGGGCACGAACCTGTGTCCCCTGCATCAGCAGGTGGACTCTCAACCACTGCGCCACCAGGGAAGCCCTATACCAGTCATCTTGATAAGCACTTCATAAGCATAATCTCCTTTAATTTTGATAACAGTCCTATGAGGTGAGAGTCATTGGTTCAGCCACATCTTAATTCTTCTTACAAATATAAACTATTAAGCAAGAAAAAAGAATAATCCAAAGAAAGCAGAAGGAAGATGGTAATAAAGATAATTTTTGAAATAACATAATAGAAAACAAAGATTTTGAGAGGAAAAAAACTGGCCAAGCCAAAAGCTGGTTCTTTGAAAAGACAGATATCTAACTAGGCTGATTAAAACAGATAAAAAACATGTAAATAAAAATATTAGGGATAGAAAGAGGGCTTAACTACAGATACAGAAGAGAATGATAATTACAGTTGAATACTGTGAAAGATTTCATGCCAAAAAAAGGTGAACTCTCGGCAAAATTAACTTCCTAGGGAAACATCACTTATCAAAACTGAACCAAGGGACTTCCTCGGTTTAGTACACATGCATATCATATGTACACATGCATATACACATGTGTACACACACATGTATGCACACACACCAGGCAAGGGCAGGTTTACGGGTTAGTTGTACCAAATATTCAAGAAACAGGAAAGAAGAAGCTGTTTACTGCTGCCTGATACTGATAGCTAACACTTACTGTGTACCAAGCACTGTGCTAAAGACTTTAGATGTTTAACTTCATAAAAGGTGGGGACTAGTATCCTCATTTTACAGATGAGGAAACTGAGACCCGGAGATTTTAAGGAATTTGCCCAGAGTCATGCAGATGGCAGGTGGTAGAGAGAGCTGGAATTGAATCAGTTCTTGTGTCAACTCTACAGTGTAGCATCCATTGCCTCTACCTTCAACTCCCACCCAGAACTGGACGAGGGAAGCCATGTGGTCTGCGTCTAAGAGACAAAAGAGCAGGACCTTTGTGGGCTCAGGCTTGACTCAGTGTCTATTTCAGTCCCTGGGATATTCACCCAATTAGAGCACCTAATGGGGTTCCCTGCCCCCACCTAGCTCACATTCCACTGTTTTCTTAAGCGGTTTTGTTTGATCATCCTCTTAAGAGATAGCAGCTTTGTCATAGGAGGGCATTGTCTTTTGGAATCTAATCAAGTTTGGAGGTAGGACCTGATGAGTATCTCAGCCCCATGATTAAGAACAAGAAGACAGCTGCGGGCTTCCCTGGTTTCTCAGTGGTTAAGAATCCACCTGCCAATGCAGGGGACATGGGTTCAAGCCCTGGTCCAGGAAGATCCCACATGCCGCAGAGTAACTAAGCCCATGCGCCACAACTACTGAGCCTGCATGCCACAACTACTGAAGCCTGCACGCCTAGAGCCTGTGCTCCACAACAAGAGAAGCCACCGCAATGAGAAGCCCCCGCTCGCCGCAACTAGAGAAAGCCCCACGCGCAGCAACGGAGACCCAACGCAGCCAGAAACAATAAATAAATAAAATAAATAAATTTTTTAAACATAGAATAAATAAAACAAAGACTGTAAAAACATCTTATGTTTGCAAATTTTACAGAAACATGTGACCATGTGAATAGATGCTAGGGCCCTTACTAGGGCCACTGAAGGAAACTTGAAACTTAGGTTTCACATGCCTAACACATCCATCTCAACCTCTCTTAAATCATGCTTTCTGGACTTCCCTGGTGGTCCACTGGTTAGGACTCTGCACTTCCATGGCAGGGGGCACGGGTTCAATCCCTTGTCAGGGAACTAAGGTCCTAAATGCCACGTAGCCAAAAAAAAAAGTGCATTAGAAATTAAGAGATCAGCACCTTAAAACAATCATATATATATATACATATTTTATATATATATATATATATATAGAGAGAGAGAGAGAGAGAGAGAGAGAGAGAGAGACACTACTATCTAAAAACCTCATGGTAACCGCAAAGAAACCGACACTGGTACATGACTCTTAGCTGAACTCCAGACTTTTATTTGAACTTCATAAAAGGAGCATTTTAAAGGGGCTTTTCATAGCTGACATTCGTTGAACACTTACTATGTGCCAGGCATTGCACCAAATACTTTGTCTTGTTTCATCGACGCAGCTCCCTGGTGGGGTAGCCGCTTTGATTAGCCCCATTTTACAGATGGGGACACTGAAGCCCAGAGACCGCAATGCTTATTAAGATGGAGTTTGAATCCAGGCAGCCCAACTCCAGAGCCCTCAGTGCAGACCACCGCATTAAGTTTCCTTTTTCTTCTTTTTTTCTTTGGCTGTGCAGCAGGGCACGTGGGATCCTAGTTCCCTGACCAGGGAACTAACCCGCGCCCCCTGCAGTGAAAGTGCCGAGTCTTAACCACTGGACCGCCAGGGAGGTCTCTTAAGGTGTTTCTTGTACCTTCTCCTGAGGAAAACATTCTCATTCTAGCCCTCTCACCACCCAGAAAACTCAGCTCAAGACCAGAAACCCCATTCATTCATTCAGTACATACTTTGTTTCTTCCTCAGCTTCCCCAACCCCTCCCCATCACCACCATCAATGATCCAGCCCCTTCAATGAACTTAGATAACTTGAAACACCAGCATCGCCAACTCAGTGACCTCAGGGCCCAGGCACAGATCAGAAATGCGGGCAGCAGGGCAGGTGGGAACTCCGGTGGCCCGGAAAGCCAGTCCGTATCCAGCAGTGCGTCTGTGTGTATGTGTGTCTCTCAGCCCGTCTGTCTGTGTCTCTGTCTCACTCTTGCCAATGCTCTCCATGCAGAAATGCAGGCCCCAAGTCACCAAATCTTTCCAATTTTCAAGTAAAGCCAGAAGCTCGAATTTTATATGAATTTTACCAACCTTTCAAACTCTGTAGGTCAGACAGAATCTATCCGTGAGTCGGAGGTGGCCTAGGGACCACCATTTTACAATTCCCTCATCATTAGAATGGGAACAGGAAAAGTTACTATGAGAAACAAGCCAGTTAGTATTTATAAAGCAATTTAGAACCATACTGGACACAACATAGAAACCGTTTGCCTTGCTGTTGATGTTTAAATAATAATAATCAATTAATTAGTGGGAGAAACCTATTCAAACGGAGTCATTGATTGCGTCCCCCTCCCGCCACAAACCCCTCCGTGTTGACTAACTGAATCTTTCAACTTTCGACTATTTTTAGTCATGTTGACACAGCCTTGGTGCCTGCATTTGAGCTCAGTGGGGCCTCACCCCACAGCCATGTGGCTGGAGCCATCAAAGGCCTCCGTTCACATTAAAAGACGCAAAAAGGAAAAACTTTCCACCCCCAGGGATGGTCCTCAGCGTGTGCCGGGGCTCACAGTATTCCAAAAAATGATGAGCTCTGCCAGAGAGAATTTGCTCACTGATGATGCCCCCTGAGGTTCCACATTATGCATATAGATATCTCCTTTTTCTCTTACTACAATCTTCCATCTAAAGATGTGAAGCCGGAGAGCTGATCTTAGGTCAGGTCAGATGATCTGCCCTCCGTTTTCTATTTCTGACACGAGAAATCAAAAATGAAGTGCAGCTCAGGAAGGCCTGGAAGCCTCTATCTCTGAATGCTGAAAGATTGTCTCATTTTTAGTTCACTGTAAAATGAGAGAAGTTATCCCCAGATGTTGTTATCAGTGGAGGACCGAGAGCCCCCTGCACTTCTCATTGATACGGTGCCTGGCGTTGGAAAGTGAGGAGCAGATGTTTTGAAAACTCACATGGGGCCGGGGGTGCCACTGGGGCAGAAATAAACCTGAAACTGTCAAGGGAATCGTGGCTCCGTGGTGCGCTAGGTCGCCCAATCTCCAAGCACAGGGGTGGCCTGGAGGGCTTCGTTCATTGTCTAAGAAACCCCCCAGTGCTGGGATTTAGGGAGCTTCTTGCTCAGGTCCTGGGGAATCATCACGTTGAAATGGAATCCAGTGGGATGGTCCTAGGAGAGGAGAGAAATCGAGCAAATGGCCAAGGCCATCCCCCTTCTGCTTTGTGCCTTAGAACCATGTAATGTGACATTCCCAAGTTTGTGTTTTCTTTAAATTTCTGAAATTAGCCACACAAGTGGTTTAGTTGTTTCACTCACCTTCTAAGGAGCCCACTTATCTAATTCAATAAGATTTGGAATTTTTAAAATATACAAATAGCAATTGTACTACTTATTCAAACCAAACCTCCAAAGCATGCTGGGTTTTTTTTCACCCTGAGCCACTGGTAGCCCTTTAGAAACATTTCCAACAGATTGTATGAGTGAGTGTGTGTGTGTGTGTGTGTGTGTGTGTGTGTGTGTGTGTGTGTGTGTGTGTGTGTGTGTGTGTGTGTGTGTGTAGTGTGGGCATGTGGGGTTTTTGCTATAACATTTTAAAGGCACAGAGGGTAAGTTAGCAATCTAAATTTAAATTAACTTGTTGAACTATGCATACATCCAGGCCTTATTATTTAATTTTCTTTCTTTGTGTGTGTTTTCAACTAACTGATAAAAAAGATCAGTCACAGGCCTGTCAGTAGGATGGGGTAAGGTGGTACCTTAATATTTGTCATCTTTGCCTAACTTACCCTGAGAAAACAAACAGCAAAGAAAGCAGCTTTTCTTGCGTTATCAGCCATCCCAAACATCTGGTTTCCCCCCCAAAATAAATCACTCCAAGTCAGTGACGGCTTAGTGATGATTTCATATAATTCTCTCTAAATAACAACAAAAACACCCATTAAGGAACCTAATAGATTAAACATGGCATATAATCAACTAAAGGTTTAATTTTTGTGTTATTTGCCATTCATCCTGCTTTTGGTTAAGAAAGCTTTTGTTTTACAAAAGAATTTAGCAAAGGATCAGTACTTAGGAGGCATTCAATGGTGTTATATTAATGAAAAGCATTCTTAAAAATTAAAAAAATTAACCGGCTTAAGACACATTGGAGACAATGTACCAATTAAAAGTTCAGCCTATTTGACTGATAAAAATAATCCGAAATTTTATTTATATAACTTGTGAGGTTTTTTTTTTAACGGGGTAGTATAGTCTCATATTACAAGATTGAAAAGACACAACAGAGTCTACAGCAAAAAGTCCTCCCTCCCAATGAGCCAGTTTCCAGGTGAGCCCATATTATGCACGGGGTTTTATCAAAGAGCAGGCCATCCTATGTACGATACCATATTTAAATGCTCCCCAAAGGCTCTTATTCATGTAATTGAGGTTTTCCTCTTCTGGGTTTCTTCTAATATATGAGATGGTAATTTTAGCAGGACCTATTCAACCTAAAGTAGTATCCTTTGGCCAAGAGAAGCTGAAAGCTGAGTTCTGAATAAGGTAATAAATGCATTACCAAGTGCTTCTGCCCTTGCTCCAGAATTTAAATTTGCGCAAAGTGTTCAAACCCACTAGAATCTGCTATGACGCTGTGTCTAGGCATCCTGCGTGGGAGCCCTGCAGAAGGAGGTTTGCAGGAGAGAAAGCAAAGTGATTCTTTTCAAGACTCTGGGAGTCAAACAGCTCTTATGCCAAGTTACTCTCTGGGGTCTTCCACCAGATTCCGCTACACAATAATGTGTTGTAGCATGATTTTTGTTCCTTGGATTATATCCTGCCCACGGCTTCCCAAAGGACTTAGAATAAGTTCTGTAGGGTATAGAGTGGCCGTGATCATGGGCTCTGCTCCCACCTCCCTCCTTGCTACCCATGAACACGCCAAGCAGGTTCCCACAGCAGGGGCTGTGTATGTGCTAATCCCCCCTCCCCAATGCCCTTCCCCCACATTTGCATAATCTCATCATTCAGGTTTTGGCTCAGAAATCCCATCCTGGGAGAGCCCTCCAGGGCTACCGTTGCTGAAGATCCTCCTTAGTCATCCACCCGCTCCATCATTTTCTACACAAGTACCAGTTTTACTTCATTATAGACATTGCCGTTGGTACCATCCTGTCGTTTATTTCTCTTTCTTTTTTGGCTTTATTGGAGTATAATTGCTTACAGTGTTCTGTCATTTATTTCTTGATTTATTTATTCTCAGGTTTATGATCCACATTCCCCACCAGACTGTGAACTCTATGTGTGTCTGTCCCATTCACGGTAAAACCCCAGCAACTAACGGCATAGAAGTTATTCAACAAATACTGTTGAGTGATTGAAACATATCGACCCTTTCTCTTTGTCAAACATACAAAAGTGATCTATACTTGATGGGTTGGAATAGGTTTATTTGGTTTTCTTTTGTTGGGGGTGGAGAGAGAAAGCCTCCAATGATTATTATGCAATATTCCACATAAAATTGCATGGAGAAGTCACAAACTCCTAGATACCATTCTGGTCTGCCTGTTGTCACCTGTGTGACCTCAGACATCCCCACAGACCCTCAATTCTTCATCTGTAGAAAGCAGGGATCAGAACAAATTTACAGGATCAGAGGAAGAATTAAAGAGTAAAACTGAATTTTTTTTTTTTAAGACGGCACCATTCTGATATTAGGCATTATGACCATGTGACATGTTTCTCTGAAGATGAAAAGGGGTCCCACTGTCTTCGTAGCACTGATCACTCATTAAAAGGATTTGATTTATTCATTTTTCTTATTAGTTAATCTATATTCGTAAGCTTCTACAAGGGGAGGGTTTTGGTCTGTCCAGTTTGTTCAATGCTTAGATTACCATTTATTTAGTAGTTAGTTACCATTACTATTTCTGTAGTAGTTACCATTACTATTTCTGATAGGGTTGTTTTGAGAGGAAATGAAATAATACACATAAAGTGTTTTAAATGATGTTTGGCACGTGGGAAGCATTTAATAAATATTAGTGATAATTATTATTTATACTATTATTTTGTGAACTCAGATTTTTGATGCTTTGATTTAAATTAGGAGGGAATTAAAAGTACCTCTGTTTGTCTTTTAAGTCCCTGATCCTGTTTAAATGGCAGGGATGGATGGCATTAGGAGTTTAAGAAGTAGCAACTGTTGCTTAAAACCATCAGAATCTCGGGACTTCCCTGGTGGTCCAGTGGTTAGGACTCCACGCTCTCACTGCCGAGGGCCCAGGTTAGTTGGGGAACTAAGATCCCACAAGCTGCACGGCACAGCCAAACAATAAAACAAAACAAAACACAAAAAAATCAGAATCTCTATATAGTCAGAAAAAAAAATAGCTTAGGGAAACCTCAAAGAATGTACCAGACAGAAGTCATATGTTAAATGAGACACTTTACTTTCCACTAGGAAAATCATAACATATTGTTTGAGAACAATCTTATTCCAGTACCTTCTCTTCATTATGTTTAAGAAATAGGAGGGGGAATAGCAGGAAAATAATGCAAAATGTTATTAATGAGAGAAGGGAGAAGTAAGAGGTGAATGAGGATCTCTGCTTTAGGAAAATTCATTTTCATCCAACTTTGATAGGCACTTTTAGAAATATAAGATTTGAGGTTGGAGATGAGAATTATCATTTTCAACATTGTCCTATAACATGTTGCTATTCAGTGTCATTTTGGGATTGTGTCTAGCAAAGGAAAAAGAAGTGATTCTCTACCAAGAAGATTTGTGCAGTTGCCTAGATTCTATACAATAAGCATCCATAAATCAGTATATTAATACTTTTTGGTAGTAGCGCCTAGAAATGCATTACCACCATCTCCATCAGGCAACAGTTATTAAGCACCCATATGCTGACTCCAGGAAAGATCTAAAAATTAAGTCTAGGACAAATATGTGGATGTCCATGCATAGAAATAAAGCCCTGTGATCGCATGTAACAAACTGACAGCAACAGCTACCTTCTGTGGAGATGGGGACTAGATGTAGGCACAGTAGTCAAGAACTTTTAGCTTTATCTCTGAAATATGAATGTTCTTCAGTATGAATTGGATTCACGCCTTGCGTGTGTAATTAAAATTTGATTTTTTAAATTGTAAGACAATCATGCTAGAAGTATAAAAAGTAATAAAAGCAGTAGTAGCCACTAAAAGAAAAAAAATGCAACCAAGCACATTGGTTTAATATTAACATTACTACACTTATGTTTATTGTACAACAGCATACATAACTTGCGTGTCTTTCCTTCAATGAATAGTTATATTTTAGAAAGGAAATTTGAACATATGGTAATATTTAATGCTGACATACATCTGAAACCCTCTACTCATGCATCCCTCCTCGTAACCACCCTGCACCCCACCCACAAAAAAAAAAAAAAAAAAACGTTCCTAGTTTTGACAAGACCAACGGGCATCTTTGCAGTCAAAATGAACAGGCAAAGCTGTTTAGCCTCTTGTAACTGCTACTGAATCCCTGACTCACGGCACTCCCAGTTTGTTCCTTGATTCCCCTGAAAAACGTCTTATCAGATCAACAATGATTTGTCAAAAAAAAAAAAAAAAAAAGAAAAGAAAAAGAAAAATCCCCCGTCTCCCCTCCAAATGAGGGGTGTCAGCCCCTGGGCGTAAATTCTAAAGCTCCGGGGCCGTGACGGGCCGAGGAGTCATGGTGCGTCTGAAAGGATAAGGGAAGATAAAGTGTATCAAAGGAGCCTTGACACATGGGATGCTACGCAGGCCTGTCTCTCCAGAGCATCTCTGGCGTGACTGACAGGGGATTAATCCACGGGAGGGCGGTAAACAATAGCGGAAGTGGGTTTGAGGCCCAACACCTGGATGGGAGGTCGGATGCAGCGCGGGAGGCTTCGAGGGAGCGTAGCCCTCTCCACACCCTGCCTAACCGCCCTTCCGCGTCTCCGTGCTCTGGCTTGGCACCCTTTCTCTTGGATAAACGTGTTTGAAAACTAGGTCGGGATTTTTTTGTTTTGGTTCTGTGCTTGGGGGCCAGGGAAGCAGAAGATGTCAGAGATTCAACAGTCGCCTGCCGGGAGTTCTTAACAGAAAAGGTTTCCTATGACAGCCACATGCAGGGGATGGGTTTGGATCGAGACTCCGACAAATCAAGAGTAAAGTAGACATTTTTGATGATGCGGGCCACTGGAAGATGGGCTGGGTGATACCTAGGAATCGGCCCTTTTGTTAGAAGTGTTAATAGCATCGTGTGTTTTTCTTTCCCTGAATAAACTGGGTTTTTATTTCTGAATACTTCCATGTGTAGGGTGAAATGACATGAATTCTATGACATGCTTTAAGATACTAAGGGTGGGGAGTGAGGAAGGAAAGGAGCCTAGCTAAAGCAAGTGCAGCAAAATCTTAATAATTATTAAATCTAGGTCATTACCTAGAGCCTAGAGCATTCACTGTACTGGTCATTCTATTATTGGGTAGAGTTTGAACATTTTTACCCAAATAATAATGATGATAATGATAATAATATTTTGAAAGTGTTCTGAAGAATGGTAGTGGTGGTGTGAAAATTTACCAAGCCCTGCATCAGCTGGGTTTGTTAAGCCCTCTGAATCATGGACACATTCTTATTGGTGAAGTCAAGAAAACCTTCTGAAAGTGATGACCATTATTGTTGGTGACAAGCAAAACTGGAGTAAACTGAGATCGTTTTATTTCTTGAGTTGCACTGCCTCATTAGGAATACCTGCTCCCTCTTCCTGAGAGCCTGCTCTACGTGCATGATCTCATTTCATCCTCACATGGCTCAGAGAGGTTAAGTAATTTTCCCAAGGTCACCCAGCTAATAAGTAGTAGGTCCAGAGGTCAAACTCAAGGCAGTCAAGTTTTAGATTCTATGCCCTGCCAGGTACCTACTTTCTGACCAGAGAGAGGAGAAAGGAAAGAGGAGATTCACAAGCTTTGCTGCCCTGTCCTTCTTTGACATCATAATTATTATTAAAAAGTAGTTATTTAGGGCTTCCTTGGTGGCGCAGTGGTTGAGAGTCTGCCTGCCGATGCAGGGGACACGGGTTCGTGCCCCAGTCCGGGAAGATCCCACATGCCGCGGAGCGGCCGGGCCCGTGAGCCATGGCCGCTGAGCCCGGGCGTCCAGAGCCTGTGCTCCGCAACGGGAGAGGCCACAACAGTGAGAGGCCCGCGTACCGCAAAAACAAACAAACAAAAAAAAACCCCAAAAAGTAGTTATTTAGGGCTTCCCTGGTTGGCGCAGTGGTTGAGAATCTGCCTGCTAATGCAGGGGACACGGGTTCGAGCCCTGGTCTGGGAAGATCCCACATGCCGCGGAGCAACTAGGCCCGTGAGCCATGGCCGCTGAGCCTGCGCGTCTGGAGCCTGTGCTCCGCAACAAGAGAGGCCGCGACAGTGAGGAGCCCGCGCCACTGCGATGAAGAGGAGCCCCCACTTGCCACAACTAGAGAAAGCCCTCGACAGAAACGCAGATGCAACACAGCCAAAAATAAATAAATAAACGAATATGGGGTTTAAAAAGAAAAGTAGTTATTTAGCTTCAAATGTCCCATTTGGATTTTTTCAAAACTTAGTGCAGTCTTCTTATGGATTCAGTCTTTATCCATAATTTTGAAATTTTGTTCATCGTGGATTTTTTTAAGGCACTGAGCTTCATATGTGTTACCTCATTTAATCCTCCACAACCCTGCGAGGTAAATATTGCTCCCATTTCACAAATGAAGAAACAGAGACACGAAAGATGAGTATCTGCCCAAAGCCTCATAGCTAGAAAGGGGCAGATCAAAGCACTGCATTTTTTAAAAAGCATTGCATTAAAATATTATTTATCTTGATGACTGAGTTTTTTGGTGTCCCCATAAATCTTCTGCCTCACCTTCGTCCCAGGCCTGCTTGCTTGGTAGCTAATGACATATTTTAAAGGTCTTTATAAGTAAAGAAATTAAATAGCTGGGTTGGGGCTTTGGCCCTCACTACTGTGCATTTCTCCCAAGCAGAGAGATATAATCATATCTCATTCATTTCATGCCCCTAGCTGTTAGCACATGGAAAGTTCTAATGTAGTGTCCAGTTAAAGCAAAATCTCTGATTACCACGATGTTTCCTTCTGTTCAGAAATTCAGGCAAATTATAATAGTCTAAAGATGACAACGATGGATGAAAACAAAAAAACAAAGAAACCACAGTCATTGATTATGTAGCTGTTTCAACTCATTAGGAAAGAAAAACTAGCAGTTAAGCACTCAGAGCTCTAGAAAAAATATTCCTAAACAAGTCTTAGAAGTAGGAAAGGAAGCCCATGTAGACATTTTGCCTAGGAATTGTCACTTATTGTAGCTGAATGTAGGAAAATGCTGGCTGAAACTTTTGAAGGAAGAACCAGCAGAAACCATGAAAGAAAAGTACATCGTGAATAATAATTTTTACAATAGTGATAGTTTGTCCTTTTAGAAATCAGAAATTCCAGGCTATAGCAAGAGAACACTACATCTTTGGGGAGCTGGCATGAAATTTTTTTCAACTCTGGGTCAAAAGGACTGTAACAACAACGACCATAATCATAATTTATTGTACAATTAATGATACGTACGAGACACTTAGCTAAACACTTTATATGCACTAACTCATTTAATCCTGTGATGAGTATTACTCCCATTTCATAAATGCAAACATTTGCCTAAAAGACTCCTAGTTAGAATCAGGCAGAGCAGAGATTTGAACCAAAACACCATAGTGCCCTGCCCAACCATTTAAACCAGGGAAAGAAAAATCAGTTATTTAAGTTTTTTAGAGGTGTCCCAAATTCCTTTAAATTGTTTCATTGGAGCTCATGCCCTTCTGTTGGCTTCCTCTGGGCCTTAAACTATTAGCAGTAGAATCTTCCAGTCTGATCCAAAACTTAAGGTAACTTTCAGTATTCAGAAGGACCTAAACTTTTCTCAGCTCATTGTGGGTTCATTCTTCCCAGAAGATAATTAAACATTATCCTACTGACCCTAAATCAAACTGTCAAGTAAAATAATAAAAAGGAATCGTTTGCCCGGAAAGGTGGTTCTGATTTGTGGCCCACGGAACCCATCCCAGCAAGTGGCACTAGGGAACATTTGGGGGGGGATAGTTTCAGAGCAGACCTTCCTTAGATCAGTATCAAAACTGAAGAGTAAGGGACACACATTGGACATTCCTTAACAGAACACAGTCACCAAGGGAGGAAAAAAACAGCTGAAAAGGATGATTCATTTCCCAGTAAATTGCAGGAACAAATTCCATAATCTCTCCCAGTACTACCAAATTTCATCATTCCCAGATGCACATTTTTACACATTTTTACATCTCTGATGTTAGTCCTGCCTCTTAGAATGGAAGGCATGCCATAAGTTAATTAGCCTCAGTTTTTCTTTCCTAGCGGTACGTAAAATAATTACACGGTCTACAGTCTATGGTGTCTTGGATTCGATGAAATCATGTGTTAGAGAATCAGTCTTCTATGTGGTTCTCCCTAAAAATCCCAATTTATATCTGCAGAATCCAAAACTTTAGTACAGACGTTGGCGCATAATCGTGAAAAGCAGAGGCTGTGGAGCCAAAATATATTTAAACTAGCGGAAGTAAAAATAGATTTGTGGATCGCAGCCTCAAATTGCTTATTAAAGAAGTCAAGCTGAATCGTTTCATTCATTCACTGCCCCCTGCTCCAGCCATCCGTAATTTTAAATCTGTTGAATGTGATTCGGGTAGAATATGGGGGTGGCTCAATTTTTCATATCGGCTTGCAGTAGTTTTGTCTCCACTCAGCACCAGGAGTTGCGGACACAATGGCATGCATGAATCTTGTGTATCAGTAAAGAGAGCCCCTTGAACTCCGCCTGAGGGGAACAAAGGGTTTCCAAGATGCATCCGAGTAGCAGATGTTGAGTTATCTGAAGGGTCAGAATGCCAATTAGATATTGAACATGGCAGGAGGAGGGTGGAGTTTCCAAAACAAATGAAAGATGAATAGGAGCCGTCCGGAGTTTAGGCTCAGGTCCTGCTGTTCTTTTGTACCATGATTTGTGGCAAATTTGTTTTGTCACTGAGGCATAGTTCCCCCGGGTCTTAAAGTGATTTTGTAATCACCAAAAGAATTTTTTTTCCTTTAAATGTCCTTTTCCTAATCAGAACTGGATATCAATTTATTACCTTAAAAAATACATTTGAACAGCTGCATATTATTGACATGGGAGATGTACAAAAAAGAGTGATCCTATATGGAAAAACAGAAGGCACACGTAGTCAGGAAAGAGGAAATAATTCAATTTAAAAAATTCTTGGAAAGAAATCAGGAATTTTTTTTTTTTTTACTTTTTTCTAAAGATTAAAAACTTATCATTTGGTCCAGCAATGTGCAGATTTTACTGATTTTCTGTTTTATAGGATAAGGATATATCATTTTAAGTCTAAGATGCCTGCAAATGAGAGAAATGTGGGAAACCCAAGATACAAAATGCTTCCGTAGTTAATTATGTATTTATATTGGTGTTACCATCATAAATCATTCTTAGAGAAACAAAACCAAGTAGGAAGAGAACAACAATGGCGTTCTGTTTAAATAATTTCATTTGGTTCCTGAAATACTTCTGGCTATTTTTTTCCTTGAAACCACCCACATTTAGTAAAATTATATCACTGAGCGGACCCGGACCCTACCCTGCTCTCTCTCTCTCTCTCTTCTGACTTCTGGGGAGTACTAGACCGTGGAATACCAAAGGCAAGCCAGCAAAAAAGGAAATTGGGATTGCATTGATTTAAATCAGCCAGGGCTGTGACCAAATTATTTAGCTCTCTCTTGACCTTTGGAGGTCAGATTTGACTATTTATGCTATCTGCTAATGCTTTACTATTTTTCATTGCTTTGCCTGTTAACAATTCTGACCTACAGCCTTTCTAGCCTGCGGGGTCGTTATATTAAACAATCACTAATTACTTCTTGAAACATATGCTCCCGTTTTAAAATGTCATTGAAATAAAAGCCCAACCAGAAGCCCTATGTTCATTTCATGAACGAAAACAAAATGTAAGCATTTGAATACTTCTGAGAAGTCAAACATTGCCCAATCTGAGGAGTAAGGGGAAAATAACCTACCTTACTCTCATTATTAACTTGGAAATTGTTTAAAGATTACTCCTTAAAATGAGTATCAAAAGCAGCAGGTATTCTCCTTCAGTCACAGTTGTCAAATGTGCTATTTTAACATTCCTGCGAAGAATATGATTTTATACTTGCTAAGATCTTAAGGGCAAAAAAAGTCATGTAATTTTTTTCTCTCTTCCTTCATCTACTCTACAAATGTGGACATTCATTATGTGCCAGACACCATGTTAGGTCTTGGGATATATGAGTGAGAAAGATGGCCAGAATTCTCTGAAAATTGGCCTTTTTGTTATCTTCCTCGAAAATGTTTCATTCATTAGATAACAAACAAAAGACAAACAGGTGTTCATATTAACAACGTTTACCATGGAAAGAGGTGGATGTGAAGCTATGGGTCAGGGAACATGGTTTACTTTCCAAAATTTCTCTCAGATTGTATTTGAGACATAAAAAAATTTTTACTGTCCACAAAGTAAAAGATAAGTAATTTATTCTAAATCAAAATAGCCAGAGACAGAGCACATTAAAGTAATTCAACTAAAATCATCATCATCATTATGCAGTTAACCCATAAAGTTAAAATTCCATGCAGGAATTTCAGGGGCTCTGGTTGAGGTGTTAGTGTGTATCCATCCACGTGCACTTGCCTTTAGAACTCAGAGATGTGTCATGCCAAGGTAATCTAACAAAATCTCTCCTCTTGATGACACAGCTCCAGGAAAACTAATGAAATATGACAGGAAAGGGGTACCCCGTCGAATTCCTGATTTCCTGCACTTTACATTCTTACACATAAACCTCTAATTCATTTCAGAACACAAAGGTCACCACAAAAAAAATTTGAGCCTAAATATACCCTTTTGTCCAGCAGAAGGGTAACAGAGATCTTTTTTTTTTCTTTTTACCAAAATGTAACCATAGCCAGGTGTTTCCCATGTCTGACAACCCACATCAGGAGAGTGTTTACATACCAAAAACTTAAAAAAAAATATATATATAGCATTAAACTGTCTTTTAAAAACTTATTTGGAATAATGTTAGATTTACAGAAAAGTTACAAAGTTGATACAAAGAGTGCCTGTCACCACACTTCCCTAATAGTAACATCTAATGTACCCACATATATTTGTCAAAAGGGAGAAATTAACAATACTATTAATTAAACACACTGTGTGGATTTCACCAGTCTTCCCACTGATCCCTGTGCATGATCCAGTCCAAAAGCCACATTGCATTTAGGCATTTATCAACTTGTAAATTCAAATATTTTTATGGTTCACCTATCAAAAATAATTTATTTGGAAATTAGTTAATTTTAAGAGGCATTTTAGGAGTAAAAAGAGTCTGGATTTGTTTTAATCAGATCAAGCAAAAGAACTCACATTTTACAGACATTTATTATTGAGCAGGATATGTGTTTTCTCAACTGAGAAATTCTCTTACCCAAGTAATAAAACATATTGTCAAATTTTAAAAACAGAAGAAAAAGAGATACCCTTAAAGGTTAAAACCACAAGGTACCATTTCTCACCCATCACATTTGCAACAATTAACAATACTTTTGGTCAAGTTTTTTAGCTTCTCTACACCTCAGTTTCCCTCTCTGTAAAATGGGGGTAATCATTGTTCTTACCCCATGGAGAAGGGGGATAGCAGAGTGGTGAAGAGTGTGGACCCTGGAATTGCGCTTTTTGGCTCAATCTGGGCTGTCCCACCTTTTGGCTGTCTGATACTGGAGAAATTACTGGACTTAACATCTGGTGCCTCAGTTTCTCATCTGTAAAGTGATAATAACAATAGTATCTACCCCGGAGAGTTGTTACAGGGTCAAAATGAGATGATATTTGTAAAACACTTAAAACCGGGTCTAGCATATAAATCCTATAGAAATACTTAGTATTGTTTGGGGGGATTTTTCTAAGGGTTAACTCAGTTAACACATGTAAAAGCCTTAGAACATAGTGTCAAATTAATGTGAGTTCTAATTACCCAGTGTTGATGAAGGGGGCATTCTGCCTTTGAAGTTGAAATTTATAGCAACTCTGATCAAAAGTTTACATTTGATCCACAATTCCACTTATGGGAGTCTAGCCTGCAGAAATACCTACACAAGTGCACACAGATGTTTATATGTATAAGATGCTTATTACAGCATGATTCATAAAAGCACCCCACCTACCTCCCTGCAAAAAAATGAAAATATGGAGACAACTTAAGTTTCCATCACCTTGGGTATATTCTGCAGCTCTGGAAGAGAATGAGATGCAGCTTTATTTGCATGTATGAACTTTGAAGGATAAACATGATAAGTTCATTGTTTTTCATCTATTTATCCATTTATTGATTATAGTAAATATTTACTGAGTGCCTGTTGTGTGCCAGGTTCTGTTCTGGGTGCTGGGACACAGTTTTATAAAAGACACACAATTTCTGCCAACATGGAGCCAATATTCTAGGGAGGACACAACCAGTGAACAAGTTGACAAGTATCCAGCCAGATGTCAGAGATGAGAGCTAAAGAAAATGAGGTCAAGGAGGTGAGGAATGCAGGTGGAGGAGGGGACTAGCTTCCACAGGGAAGTCAAGGAACGCCATCCTAACATGTGCTCAGATCTTAGTACAAGAGGGATGCAGGCCATCAGATACCTACCTGGAGAATGAACGTTTGAGCAAAGGAGAATAGCAGATGCAAAGGCTTATGGTTTGGAATTCTGAGTGAAAGACAGGTGGGAAAAGATAGTATAGATATACGCATATGCGTGGCTTCTGTTTTTGACCAGGGGGGAAAAAAGAGTTAAATAAATGAGGAGATAGACTAACAAATGTCCGTAAGTAGAAAAAGATAAGAATACGCCAAACTGTTAATAACGTTTACCCCACGGCATGGCAGAAATTCTTTCATTTATAAACTTTTCCTTTATAAACGTCTTTTCCTTTACAACCATCTATCTTGTTTCTGTTTTTCCAATGAGCATGTATTATTTATAATGTAGAAGACACACAAAATAAATTTCAAGAGTTCTAGAAGAATGATGGTCTTATCTTTTCTTGAAAGAGTCTAGAATAGGATTTCTTAGCCACACTATTGACATTTGGGGATGAGTAACTCAGGGTGGGGACCTTCCCCGGTGCATTGTAGGAGGTTAACAGCATCCTTGGCTTCTATCTTCTAGAATCCTGTAGCACTCCCCAAGTTGTGACAACTGAAAGTGCCTGCAAACATTGCCAGATGTCCTCTGGGGGTGAAAATACCCACACACCCACCACCACCTTGGAGACCTACTGGTCTGGGGAAACGCTGGGTTCTGGAGGCAGCCTGCTGAGGTTCCAGTCCCAGCTCTGTGGCTTGCAAGCTGCAGAACGTGTTATGTCTCCCCTCTATGCCTCAGTGTCCTCATCTGTAACATGGGCATAATCGTGTTGTCTTCCTAGGCTTTCTATATGGATGAAAGGAGCCAGTTCATATAATGTGCTTAGTACAGGACGTGACACACGCAAACACGGGGTAAATGTTATCACTGGTGTCCTTTGGTGTCCCCCTACCGTCTGAGACTCCTTCAACAAGGTAGACCAAAGCCTTCTTCACGTTCGCCCTCAGTCTCCCCGCCGAGGAGCCGAGCAGCTGTTTCCAGCCTGAGCCGGGCTCTGTCCCTGTGATAGAAAACTCAGAAAAGGAACAAGGGCAGGAAAAGGGTGGCTCAAAGTCATTGTTCAGTTTTGGAGAGACGCCCTTGTTAAAAGCTTCCTGCATCTTTTGTTTTAAGGGGGAAAGTGAGATTTATTTTAACCGAAAGTGGGTTGTGTAACTGCAAGTGTAGTTTTCTTGCCATAAGTGTTTCCAAACCTGTCTGCGTGTGGCTTTACCAAGAGGTCGTTGACCAAGAAATCATGTTGGCCACCCTTCCCCTTCCCCCCACCCCTGTTGGGCACGCGCACGCGCGCACACACGCACGTAAGATAGCTTATTTTCCCCAAAGCAAACTGCATTCCTCTATGAGGCTGACTCATCCCCTACCCCCATCTGGTCCACATTTCACTTTGGTGGAAATTAGAAACCATACCACTTTGGCTCAAATTTTGGACTGCCCTTTGTTTCCTTAGATTTTTCTTTTCTGTATCTGTGGTTTTTTGTTTGTTTTTTAACTTTGAACTGTCCTCATCAATGCTTTCCTTAATTAAAAGTAAAGGTATTTTTTTTTACATATGTTTATATATATTTTAGATTTCACTTGTATTTATATATTATATATGTATACTTATATATGTATGTTACTTATAAACAGGTTTACTTATAATACTATTTTATGTTAATATGTTATTATTAAATAAGTTAATATTATATATTACATATATTGCATATTCTATATTATACAGGTGTGTGGATGTATTTTTTTAAATTAAGTGTATATTTAAAGCAGTGGTTCTCAACCAGGGGCAATTTTTGTCCCCTCCATCCCCAGGGACATTTGTCAACATCTGGGGACATTTCTGATTGTCATGACTAGGGTCCTGCTACTGGCATCTAGTGGGAAGAGACCAGGGATGCTGCTAGACATCCTGCAAGTGCTCAGCACAGCCGCCAGCCACCACAAAGAATTATCTGACCCAAAATGTTAATACTCCCGAGACTGAGAAATCCTGATTTAAACAAATGAATGCCATGCAGCCATCAAACTGATACCTAACATTTGCTCAGCGCTGAGAGTTTTACATACATCATCTCTTTTTTTAATCCTTTTTTTAATCCTTCTGTCGTTGCCATTTTGCAGATGAAGAAACCAAGGCGGACAGAATTATGGATCTTGCCCAAGTGCACACAGTTAGTGAAAGGAAGAGCCAGGATTTTAATCCAGAAGCCAGGGTCTTACCTACTGTGTTATGTGACCTGGAAAATCTGCCTTGGGTATACTGTTAGGCAAAAAGAGGCAAATTTATAAGCATGGTTCCATTTCTAGAAAAGTAACAAATCACCGTGCTCATTGTGGAAAAATCAAACAGGAAGAATATCCTTCATGCTTTAGCTGGTGGTTCTCCTGGGCAGTATTGGCTTTAGGGAGGCACACTGACACACGCAGATACACACACACACACACACACACACACACACACACCCCCTTGGTCTCTTGTGGTAGCCTCTAGTTACAAATTGCACTTTTCCTACATATCACTCACTACATCCTATAATTTTATATTGCCTGTGAGGTTTGATTGTTATCTTTGTCCCCCACTACAGTGTTGCCTTCTTGGAAGCATCTTCAGTGCCTGGTTTTCCCCTCTGTTAAATCTTCAGCTCAGCTCAGAGCTCAGCATGTATTTGCCAGATGGATGGTTGGGGTGGGATTATGGGAAACTGTTTCTTCGTACGTGATAGAACCCTGTAATGTTTGAAGTTATTTACTTCAAATGTATTCTTTTTGAGATCAGAAAAAAACAATATCGTTTCTGTTTTTAAACACAAATGTGGTCTGTCCATAAAATGGAACATGGCACAGACTATACAAGTAAAGTTGTAGGTAAAGATTTAATGCATGGAATGCATATTGTTGCATTTGAAGAGGGAGAGAACTAGAAAAGTGATGTGTGTATGGTTGTGTGTGTGTATTGATGCAGCGAAAACAAGTTAGGGAACGTAATTTCTTTTGGTGGGGAGGAAATATGGGTGATTTTTGCTCTCCTTTCTCTTTTTTTCTTATTAAACTTTTTCTAGATTTTCTACAATGGGCATGCAATTCATTTTGTAATACGGTCGGTCCTGTGACACTCATGTTCCTAAAAGCCACCATGCTATGCAGAATTGCACAATAAAAACCATAGGGCTGATGGAAAAATGGGAGTGGGTACAGTGTTGAAAAACCTCATCGGTGACACCTTTTTTAAAAAGACAGGAACCTAATAAAAACAGTATCACCGTTTTACATATATTAAATTGTTAAAAAGTATATAAATACTTTAATAAGTAACACTTTACCTTGAAAAAGACCTCAACTTTGCTTATAGAAGTGGATTTTGGAAGGTTGCCCCTGTGAGGTATTGTGATGGGGAGGGAGAAGGGTTATCTGATTTTGAATAGAAAGTTTCACACCAGGTATGGAAGGGTCCAGCTCGTAACACACAGGGAACTGAGGCAGCTGGTATGCACTTAGATGTGTGTGCGTGCATTTTGCATGTCCCTGTCTCTGATCACCTGGGTGCAATTTCCCACATCCATCTTGTGTTTCTTGCAAACGAAACTGCACGTAAGCAAATGCAAAATTCATGCTCCAGTTGCCTCCTAATATATGAATCATGATAGAACAGATCCGTGTTTTCAAAACAAGTGTTAGAAGAGAACTGACTGTATGAGGAAGGAAGACATTTCAAGTCACTGAAGTACTAATATTTATGGATTATAACTTGACTTTTGTACTTTTCCACCAGTTGTTACTCAGGCTTTACAGGAAAATAGTAGACGGGCTGTGAAACTTTAAAAGTGGTAATAACAAATGTCTGTGGGGCACCTACTACTCACTTTTTATGTGCACGCTCTTATTTAATCCTCCCCCAAACCCTTGAGGTGGGGACCACATGGAGGAACCGGAAGCACAGAGAGGTTGAGCCGTTTGCCCAAAGTCACATAGCTGTGACATGCCAGAGCTGAAATTCAGACCCAGGTCTTCCCTGACCCAAGATCATGCCCTCGCTGCTTATTCTATATTAACCTGAGTTGGACGTGATACTAGGAGTGATGGGTACATGTCAAGCTATAGGAGGCACATCATAAAGGATAAAGGATGATGTAGCTTCTGGAGGCTTGGCTTAAATGTGACGGACAGTGTGTCAGGGCACGTGCCAGCAGTCCTGCCAGGACTACCAGCTGATATGAGACCATCATCATGTCCCTCCAGGACATGTCCAGCCCTGCACACAAACTCTCAGATGTTAGATCAACAAATCATATTAACATCGAGATTTACAGACCTGAAACGGCAGGTCGTAACCCACTTTGCTGTTCAGAGCAGTATTTTACCCTACAGGGCATAGCAAGTATCTGAATCATCTCAGAGGCAGTTTGGTGTAGTGTTCAGAGTGTGGGCTCGGGAATTCCCTGGCGGTCCAATGGTTAGGACTCTGAGCTCTCGCTGCTGAGGACCCAAGTTTGACCCCTGGTTGGGAAACTAAAATCCCACAAGTAGTGGGGTGTGGTGCGGCCAAAAAATATATAAAAATAAAGTGGAGAAAAGTTTAAATACATTTAAAAAATGGAGTGTGGGCTACGCACATGCCTGGGGTCCAATCCCAGCTTCACTACTTGCTAGCTGTGTGACCTTGGGCAAGTCACTTTACCCCTCTGTTTCCTCACCTATAAAAGAGAGGATAATAATAGAGTGGTTGTGAGGATGCAACAGGTTAACCTGGATAAAGGACTTAGATCAGTGCCAGGCATAGTGAGTTCCTAATAACGGTTAGTGGATAAAGTGATTATTGCCACCCATGATGGTCCAATATTGCTCATAAATAAAATTTTCTGATCAGAAATTTAATCTGGTAGAATACCATTATGTCTCAGTTTTTCTTACATAGATGCAGAAAATAGGTCCAGCCAGTGATCTCCAAAGTTTAAATCATGCACCCTAGTAGTTATAACATTTTTAGTCCACTCCCCGTATATGGGTGTGTTTATTTATTTATAAACTCTAGGTATATAGAACTCTACCACTTCAAACACTGTAATAGCTCTCATTTCACTCAGAGGAAAAGCCAGAGTGCTTATAACAGCTGCACAAGCCCACTCCAAATCAATTAGCCTCCTATTATTTCTCTGATTTCATCTCAAAATTCATTCTGCTCCAGCCAACTCTGGTCTCCTGCTTCTTTGCAGACATCACTCAATCACGCATGCTCCCACCTTTGGACCTTTGCATTGGTTGTTCCCTCTGCCTGGGAACCTCTTTCCCCTGATTTCTGCAAGACTCACTCCCTCACCTCTAAGTCTGCACAAATGTCCCCTTCTCAATGAGACCCACCCATCTACCTACATAAAATTGCAACCACCCTCGCTGACTTCCACGTCCCCGTCCTGTTATTCTTTTCTGCTATAATAATCTATACCTACTAATATAGTATGTAATTTAATTACTTATATTTATTATTTGATATCTTTCCGGCCCTGCTAGGGCATAAGCTCCCTGAGGCCAGGGAATTGTGTTTTATTCACCAATGTAGCTCAGCCCATAAAACAGTGCCTGGCACGTAGTATGTGCTCAATAAATATTTGTTGAGTTAAACCATTGGATGAATGAATGAATGATTTTCTTCATGCATATGAATCTTTAGGCTACATCCAGCAAGATAATTTTGTTCTGGTAGAAACTCTTCAGTTGTCCCTCAAGATCCCAACTCTCTTTCTTCCACATAATAGAATTTTCAGCTGGGCTGAAAATTTTCACCAAGAAAAAAAGGCTACATTTCCAAGCCTCCTATCTACTTTAGCTGAGGTCATGTGACTACATTCTGGCCAATAGGATGTATAAAAAAGTGGCAGGTGGCAGATGAGTAGCTTTGCTGTCTTCTCTGCCCCTTCCTCCATCTTGCTGCCTGGAACTTGGCTGCTGACATCTGGGGCCCTGAGGTTAGTCGAATCTGCAAAGCAGAGAAGAGAGAGAAGCAGCTTGGGTCCAAGGAGTTCATAGCAGCCCTAGACCACCTACCTAGCTTTCAATGGAAAGAAAATAAACTCCTATGTTGTTAAAGACACTATTTTTTTAAGGGCTTTCAGTATCCCTCTCAGCTGCAAATACATAATCCACCACTTTTAACATGGAATAAAAATTAAGTTAGGCTTCTGTTTAACTTCAACGTGCAATTGGCAAGCTTTTCCCAAACACCCCGTCCAGCAGAGCAGTCCCCACTAGTTGATTTCTCTTGCTGAGCCTCCAATGTCTAACATTTCTGGAATCTGAGTCATGTATACTCCCTTGTGTTATTACACATAATATATTGTTATGACTTTAATCAAGGAAACATTTTTTCACTTGACATATTAGTCGTGTTGCTTCTGGATGGTCAGAAACAGCCAGGAGTGCTAGCTAGGATTGCATCATTTTTGTCTGTTTCTTCCTCTGCAGACTGGTTTAAAATCAGATCAGCTAGATCCAGGCAGATACTGGGTCTTGCTTTCATTAGTTTCTGCATTTCATTTTTCAAAAGGAATCAGTTTCCAAGGCAGAGGAAGGAAATAAATACTGTTTGCTGGGTTTTGCTACTGAAGTGATGTAATTTACATAACAGCAAAATTACAACCTAGAATCCTAAGTAGCAATTATAATCTTAAAGAACAAGACAAAATTTTACTCTTGAACCAACAGCAAAAATAAAGAGCCGGAAACATTGGTAAACTTCACACAAAATTTGACTACTAATTTAATCTCATTTGCCTAGAAGGGAAAAAACAACAAAAACAGGCATTCTTTGACACTAAAATTGAAATAGAACTCTCACAGACAGTAATTCAATTCTAAAGGCCCCAAAGCGGGACAGTAGACATGGAAGGACCCAAAAACTCATAGGAATGAGGTTGCGGATTAACTTTCTAAGCCTCGTGATGGATATGATCCTCCCCTAAACAAACAAACAAAAAAGCTAAGTAGGAATTCTCATTTCGTCCTTAAGACAACCCTAGTTTTATTGTCTTGGACACACTCGGAGCGGTTTTATAACCCTCCCATTTGTTCTAACGCTCACAAACCATGGTTTAATTTTAGGTAAGTTATTAGTAAGCAAGTTTTGGTCCTAAATAAGGTGAACTTGCTCTTCATTCAGGATATAGTAATTGAAGGAAGTCTTGGACTGGGGGACCAGTTAAATGCCCATCACCGTGGAATATGCTTCGGGAAGCTTTGGCAAGGTCAGTTTTCCCAAAGTGAGGAATGGGCTCAAGGGGGTGGTCTGGAGATGAGTTTAGCTCCTGTGCTGGACAGCTTAGGTGGGGCATGGATAGGGCATTCAACAATGCTGAGAGGGTTCACCGTCAATCTGCCTGATTACATTAGGAGAAAGCCTCTGTTTGGTGCTAAGAGATCCTTAATGCCTTTCCACACTCACTAATTTCCCATTTAACAAAGAGTAGCGGCCCTCAGGTGCTGAGGTTTTAGTAGATGAGCATGCCTAACTAGGGTTTATTTTTTTTTTAATTCATTTGCACCGTTACCTTCTGTTTATGATAACTGAGACTGAGTTCTTCATCATGACAGTGATAGACAAAATTTCCTTTTAAAATAAATACATGTAAGTAAAAGAACATGAGTTAAACTGTTTTATGTGGATTAAGTAAACTATTGAATACTCAGACGGGGCGAGAATTTGATGGTGCTGCAAGAATGATGAATGCTGGGAAACGCTGGACTGGAGATCCTTTCTCTCCCTTTGTCTTCTGCCATCCTTTTCATATCCTTTAGGAGAGAACTCTGCATGGTGGTCCACACACGGCATCCTGCCATCTATCTTGAATGACAAAGCAGTGAAGAGTGGTTTTTCCATTTTTAAATGGTTGAAAAAAAGAAAGAATACTTTGTGACCCCTGAAAATCATATGAAATGTAATTTTCAGGATCCACAAATAAATTTTTATGGGCACACAGCCACACCCGTTGTTTATGCATTACAGTCGCTTCCTCGACATAAAGGCAGAGTCGAGACCCAGACAGTGAAAACAAGATATCTAACTATTGGCAAAGCTGGGGTTTGCACACCTGTTGGGATTCACCCAAGGAGCATCTTATTTTTTTAAGGTTTTATACTTTGCAGAATGCTTTTCCCATTTATGAGCTCATTTATCCATTGTTCCCTAAAATGCTCCGGGTGAACCACATTGGTTTTGCTACCTGGCTTTCAGCCCTTTCCTTCCAAAGAGAGGAATGAGGTGAGGGCGTGGAGTGCCCAGCGTGAGTCTTACTGAGCTGCTGAATGAATTAAATGATATGTTACTTATTTTATTTTTGTGGTGTTTATTTCACTCATTATAAGTATAGTCCATGTTCATAGACGAGGAGAAAACTATAGAAAAGTAAAATGGAAAAATCACCTGAAATCCTACCACTCAGCAATAGCAACTAATATCTTAATACACATATACGTGGTTTTTTAAGCTGTAATCTGGGATGATACAGAATAGAGTTATCAGAAAATCAGAGTCCTCTGTGAACACTAATGAACACAAATCTTTTTACCTTGAGCTTCTAGAGTGTGTAAGCTCAACTCAAGACGCCTGTTGAGAAATACAAAAGCACAAATTCTTCTATGGTTTAGTGCAGCTGGATGTTAAGGTCTTTAATCATGTTGTCTGATAAACCTACCTGGTTTTAACTTTAATATCAGCTGGTTGGTGAAATACATGCTCACATGGAAAGATAACATTATGTTCACCTGGATTAATTAGTCAGAGTTTCCTCTCCTGACCTATTTCTTTAGGCTGTACTTTTATTTGCATAATTAAAAGGTTACTTATAAGCTGGAAAAACAGGTTTGATTTAGTTCAGATGTGTGACAACTGGTCACTTAGAAAACATTCCTCTTGCTTCCAATATGGGGTAATACTTGTCAAACTAGTAACACGAGTTAGATTTTTTTTTAAATACACAGTAAGTTTAAGTTGATTGTAATTGTGTACGGAAAAAAGAAATTATTCTTAAAATAACGTGGAGGTGGTGGAGTGTGAGCAGAATTTTAAATTTCTGTTTAAAGCTGTACTGTCGGGGCTTCCCTGGTGGCACAGTGGTTGAGAGTCCGCCTGCCGATGCGGGGGACACGGGTTCGTGCCCCGGTCCGGGAAGATCCCACATGCCGCGGAACGGCTGGGCCCGTGAGCCGTGGCCGCTGAGCCTGCGCGTCCGGAGCCTGTGCTCCGCAGCGGGAGAGGCCACAGCAGTGAGAGGCCCGCGTACCGCAAAAAAAAAAAATCTGCTGTATTGTCTTCAACAAGTTTTCTATGAGCAAAATACATGGAATTGTAATTTTAAAATCATAAAAGACATGGGACCAATAATGATAACGTTTTCTATTTGTTTTTACTTAGAAAACAGACAACATGGCCTACTGAATTTCACTATGAAACAATTCTGGGTTTTTTATATTTATTTATAGTCTTTTTTCTTAAGTGTTCGTTTTTCTCAATTAAAATCACAGAACCCTGCAATTATGCTTCTGACTTTTTTCTTTTAATGTTTTTCCCTGATGTAAGAACATCTTATACTCATTATAGAAAAACTGAAAAATACAGAAACATGTAAACTTATAGTGAAGAAAATTAAAATTACCCCATAACTCAGAGATGATTTCTATTAATATTTTGGGGGATATTTCTTTCTACTGTTATATATATGTAAATGTTTTACGTACGTGTGTGTGTATTTTGTATACACACACACCGACAATTATCTGTTTCCATGTTACTATGAAACATAGATCGTATTGTATCAGTTATCATAATAATCACTTTCCCATGTTGCTGCAAATTCTTCTTAATTCTCATTTGTAGAAGCTGGGTATGACTTTACTGAAGATTAAATGTGCCCAAGCTCATTTCATTATTGTTCCATTGTTGGACATTGAGATCTCCTTTAATTGGGGGGTAAAAAAAATACAGCCTTTAAAAAATGTAAAGTCTGTAGAAATGCTTATGACAAGAGGAAGAATGTACATATTTGCAGGTGATAAGAACTGACAGCTGGGAGAAAACAAAGATAATAGACTTTGGGGATATAAGCTATTTGTTCCTGTTAGATTTCTATTTAATAAACAAGTGTTAATTCCCTATATCTTTGGAGTTTTGAGTCACTCAGTGGGCAAAAGGTTTTTCTTTTCACTTCAAATAATGATAAAATTCCGGACCATTTTAAACACTGACTTCAGATGTACTGGACATTTCAAATGATACATCATTCTTTTCGTTGTTATTTATAATAATAGTTATTGAGTACCTGGCATGGATTTTCTATTTGTCGTCTAATCCGGAGGTCAGCCAACTTTGTCTGTAAAAGGACAAAGAGTAAATATTTTCGGTTTTGCAAGCCATACAGTCTCTGTGGCAACTACTCAACCTGCCTTTGCATGGAAAGTAGCCAAGGGCAGTGTGTGAAGCGGTGGGCGTGGCTATGTCCCAGTAAGACTTTGTGGACACTGAAATTTGAATTTCATGTAATTTTCATGTGTTACAAAATATTATTCTTCTTTTGATTTTTTTTCCCAGCCATTTAAAAATCTAAAACACATTCTTAGTTCACACCTGTGCCAAACGGTGGAATGTATCTGGCCCGTGGGCCAGTTTGTGCAGTCCTGTTCTAACCTAATCTTCTCAACAAACCTATGAATAGAAATTACTTTGCATCATTTTGTGAATGAGGAAACTGAGGCTCAGAAAGTTTAAATAACTTGCCCAAGGTCACACAGCCAGAAAGTGACAGGGCCAGGATTTAAACCCAGCTCGCTGATGGCAAAGCTCTCATGCCTTTTCAGAGCTGGGTGGTTAGAAGCAATCATGTGACCTCTTCAAACCTCAGTCTTCTCGTCGGTAAAATGGGAGTCATGGAAAAGTAGCTTTCTGTCAAACAGCGGTGAGAATTTGTCGTAACAAAGCTTGTTCTTGGCAGTGCTAAGAGGTGAGAAAAATGCAACCAAGTATTATCTTGTGTTCTAATTACTTCTATACAGAGAGGTGGTGACTGAAAGGGTAGAGTTCGGAATAGAACTGTTTGGGTTCAGATCCTGTCTCTACCAGGACTTCAAGCAATGTAAGGTCTTGTACCTTAGTTTCTTATCTATAAAATGGATGATAACCATAGGTCATTAAGGGATTAAATGAGTACATACAGGTAAAGTAGGTAGATCTGGACTAAGTAGACCTGGCACAGTCAATCAGTTTGAGCCAGTATCTTTCTATCTTCTCTTCCTGCACTTCCTGAATAATTCATAACCACAGCATCTGACTTTGCAGCCCTCACACAATGTCAGGCACATCAACATGAGCTCCAAAAATGGTGCTAATGAATGAATGAATAAATGAACAAACAGAATGAATGAATGAATAGATGAACAAACAGACAAATGAATGAAAAAAACAGTGAAGAAATTCAAGTCAAAATTTGAGTGGTGGTTAATTTTTGGAATCTGGTACCATGAGAGCCAGCTTTATTTCTTCTTTCTAATATATTCCCTGCAGCCTCAATGTAGTCAATGGTCAACATAGACCTTGTCCTGTCTGGGTCACTAATCCCTGTCCAGTGCATGCTTAGGGGTAGAGTTCTTAGTGTCTTAGAGGATCTTGTGGAGGCCCAACTGGGGCAGAAACATGTTTTCAGTGTTAGAACTAGAAGAAACTCAACAAATGACCTTTTCCTGTGGTTCCCCCAGTTAAATGTCTCTGATCAAAATGTGTGGCAAGATATAGGATTCCCAACTTTTTATTATACAAACCAAAAGGACCTTAAATTAAGAGAGTAGCAGCTACCAACACCATCATTTCACTTTAGGATGGGTATTGTAATACCAAAATTAGGGGAAAAAGGACAATTTCTGAATAAAGGGTATTCTTTTCATTGAATAAATCTAGCTCTATTTTTAAAAAACAAAAGCAAAAATTCAAATCCTAGCTCTACCACTTCCCAGCTCTGTGGCCTTGAAGAAATCACTTCTCTTAGCCTCAGTGTACTCATCTATAAAATGGGAAAAATACTACTAATAATACCTGCCCTAGAATGTGGCTGTGAACATTCAATAACGTGTTGCTTATAAACAGCCCCTTAGCGTGGTATACATCAGGGTTTCTCAACCTCAGCACCACTGATGCTTTGGGCCAGGTCATTCTCTGGGGTGGGGTCTGTCCTGTGCCTTGAAGGGTGTTTAGCAGCATCCCTGGTCTCCACTCACTAGATGCCAGTAATAATCTCACCCTCCCTTCTCACCCAGTTGTGAACATCATAAGTGTCTTCGGACATTCCCAAATGTTCCCTGAGGGGTAAAACTGCCCCTGACCTAGAACCACTGGTTTGCATACCCCCTCCTCCATGACTGGTCCAGGTTCCTCATCTGTATTTAGAAACACTGGTATATTCCAAACCTTGCCTGTTACAGATGAGGAAACCAAAGCCCAGAGTGATCTTCCTGTAGTTATTGCATTAGTTTCCTAGAGTTGCCATAACAAAGTACCACAAACTGAATGGTTTAACACAACGGAAGTTTATCTTCTCAGAGTTGTGGAGAACACAAGTCCTAAAATCAAAGTGTCAGCAGAGCCATGCTCCCTCCAAAGGTGCTAGGGAAGAATCCTTCCTTGCCTCCTCCAGTTCCTGGTGGCTCTTTGCATTCCTTGGCTTGTGGCCACATCACTCCAGTCTCTGCCTCTGTCTCCACATGGACTTCCCTTCTGTATCTCTATCTTCTCCTTTTTTTATAAGGACCTTTGTCATTGGATTTAGGGCCCACCCCAAACCCCAATAATCCAGAATTATCTCATCTCGAGATCCTTAACTTTATTATTTGCAAAGACCCTTTGTCCAAATAAGGTTATATTCAAGGTACCAAGGATTGGGACTTGGGCCTGTATTTTGGGGGAAGCTCAGTTCAACCCTCTGCTTGTTGGTGTTAGGGCTAGAACCAAGGCTGAAGTATCCTGACTCTCACTCAGGATGATTACTTAATCTCTCTAAATTTCAATTTCCTTATTTGTAAAATTGGCCTAACTAAGGGATCCACTTCATTGGGTAGTTGGGTTCATAGCAACCCAGTTTGTGATCCTAGTTTTACACATGAAAGTACAATGTCTGGTTTATAGCAAGTGCTCTGTAAAAGTTAGCTACTGGCTGTCATAGTCCTTATCATCCGTTTTATTATCATTTGCTCTTCCCTTTAATTAAGTCAACAGAATATCGGTAGGGAAAGATGGCCTCAAGCTACAAACTAGATGTAACACCAACAATTGGATTCTTTGTCTTATAGTATTATTTCCCCCCATGGAAGTGGGTGCAGGATGTGGAACCAGGGGTTCACCTTGGAAGGAACAGTAATAAGTAATGTCAGGAAAGCACACTGTGTACTTTTCTCTTCGTTGCCTGTAAACCGTCAAGAAAGGTGACACTTCTTTTTTTCACGATTAGACTCGAAACTCCTGACATCAATGTTCAGTTACTTTTAAACAGACAGACGGTCTGGGGAAGGATTTTAACCCAGAAGAATGTGTGTTCTGTGCAACTCTCTTCTGGGAAGTTCTGACTGGGAGAAATTTACATACAAATTGATTTCATGCCCTTTTCTTTGTCAAGCTTAAGGCTGTTTAAATTTATCTCTTTCCATCTTTAGTAACCCCAATTGAGTCACTAGTTAAAATATACCCTGCTAGTCTCACTAATCTGACTACCTGTAATTGGAGGATTTAATCACCAGCAGTACTTTTGTAATGGAACAATCCTGCCTTGCAGTTTAGCATCTCAGTTTATCTCCTTGGCAGCAGCAAGGTATTTTGAAAGCCTGAAATATGAAGACACAGGGCAATGCAGTAGAGAGTCTAGGGATTTCTGGAGTGAACTGCACTTAGCCAGCTTCACAGGTGAACTTTGCCTGAAACAAGATTGCAAGCAAAGATCTTGATCACATACGCAACTGCTACCTTCCCTTTCTTCCTTGAAATAAGACCTCCAATTTTATTCAGGTATCTGGAGGTGGGTGCTCAAGAAAAGTGAGCTCCCACCACCTTTCCACCCATCCATTGAGCCCTTTTGCCAGAGAATGTTCTAGAAGTGGTCATGTAACCCAGTTCTGGCCACAGACAAAGGGGAAAACCTGCTGGAGGACTTTGCAAGAAAGTTTTCTTCCTCTGTAAAGAGGGATGCTCAGGTTTAGATCCCCTTTTCCTTCCTTTAGCATGGCTGTAGGAGGGAGTGCTGAGGCTACAGCGCTTCCTGTGTCTGTGAGGACACTTGCTCGGGACAAAGCGAAAGTGACAAGGATGATGGGATGGAAAGATGGAGAGGCTGCTTTCTTGATTGTGTTGGTCATCTCCTGAGTCAGTCTTGGAACAGCCAACCTCTGGGTTTTGTTAAGTGAAGGAAAAGATGGCCTTATTGTTTCCGCCAAATTTCGTGCATCTGTTGGGACTTGTGGCTGAAAACATCCTGATAAAGGGAATAGTCACAATATTTCCCTCTCCTGGCTCCCTTGACAGAGTGAGAAATGGAACTGCCTCAAACTTTAAATAAGGCATATTGTAGAGCAGTCCTAAAACTTATGTGATTCACCTCCACCCTGGTGGCTAAGGACACAGGCTTTGGAAGTCCCCTGTGCTGGGTTCAAAATCCCACTCAGCTACATACCTCTGACTTTACCTGTAAAATGGAAATAACACCCAGAGAGACGGCCATTCACATTGCTTTCTGTATGGAGGGTGGTCTCCTCCCTCATGCAGTGCTTTTTTTTGTTTGTTTTTTTAAACTGTATTAGTCAGCTTAGGCTTCCATCATAGAAAATCACAGACTGGGTGTTTTAACCACAAAAATTTATCCTGTCATACTTCTGGAGGCTGGAAGTCCAAGATCAAGGTTGGTTTCAGGTGAGCGCTGTCTCCTCGACTTGCAGATGGTGCCTTCTTGCCATGTCCTCACATGGCCTTTTCTCTGTGCGTGGATGGGGAAAGAGAGATCTCTGGTGTCTCCTCCTCTTCTTAGAAAGATACCAGTCTTATCGGATTAGGGCCCCACGCTTATGACTTCAAGACCTTAAAGGCCCTGTCTCCAAATAGTCATGTTGAGTGTGAGAGCTTCAACACAAATTTTATTTTTTAAATTATTTATTTATTTATTTGGTTGCACTGGGTCTTAGTTATGGCAGGCAGGCTCCTTAGTTGTGGAATGCGAACTCTTAGTTGCAGCATGCATGTGGGATCTAGTTCCCTGACCAGGGATCGAGCCTGGGCCCCTTGCATTGGGAGCGTGGGTTCTTAACCACTGTACCACCATGGAAGTCCCCTCAACATGAATTTTAGAAGGGCAATAGTTATCAATTTCCTAATTTTCAAATTTTTCGTAATTGTTTTCTTTAGGCATGTTTTTCAAAGCAAATTGAGAGATTGGACTGGAAGGTTTGTGTAACATTCTAGGCAAACTGTAGGAAAACTCATTTTTTGAAAAAATGGATTTTTTTAAAAAAAAATACAGATTTTGGTTCCAATTCCAGCTTTACCATTTATTTAGCTGTGTGACCTTGGGAAAGTTGCTTAGCTTCTCTGAGCCTAAGTTTTCATATCCATGAAATAAAGATAATACTGTACCCATTCTCCCCACCTCTACTGGGTTATTGGGAGGAATCAGGGAGCTAACATGTGTAAAGAACTTAGCACCGTGGCTGGCAAACAGTAGGCTCTCGAGACATGATTCCTTTCTTTTTCTTTTTTAAGAAATTTATTTTATTTTATTTTTGCCTGCATTGGGTCTTCGTTGCTGCAGACGGGCTTTTCTCTGGTTGCAGCAAGCAGGGGCTATTCTTCACTGTGGTGCATGGGCTTCTCATTGCCGTGGCTTTTCTTGTTGGGAGCACGGGCTCTAGGTGCGCGGGCTTCAGTAGTTGTGGCACACCAGTCTCAGTAGTTGTGGCTCGTGGGCTCTAGAGCACAGGCTCAGTAGTTGTGGCGCACGGGCTTAGTTGCTCTGCGGCATGTGGGATCTTCCCAGATCAGGGCTCGAACCTGTGTCTCCTGCATTGGCAGGCGGATTCTTAACCACTGCGCCACCAGGGAAGCCCGAGACATGATTCTTTAGGTTTTAAACACGAGTGTACTCAGTCAGATGAAAAGGAATTCAAGTTGCATTCTAGAAAAAAATTACCATTTCTCAAGGGAAGATAAAGATCTGTATAAGTAATTGTTGGCTATTTTTATGATTCTTTTTGGGAATGCAAAGGGAAGATTGCTTTTATCATTCTTTTTACTGTGACTGTAGATTTAAAGAGAACTCAGAATTCCCCAAAATGCATATTCTTAAAATGACCCCCAATTTGTTTCCACTGAGCCTGCAGACATAGATATCTCACTAAGGACCCAGCTATAAATTCTTTCCTGGAAAACTTGTATATAATTTGTACTTTAGCCTTGGGGCTAATATCTCAGAATCTCAATGTGTTATTTGAAAATCATCTTTGGGACTTCCCTGGTGGTCCAGTGGTTAAGATTCTGCACTTCCACTGCAGGGGGCACGGATTCGATCCCTGGTGGGGGAACTAAGATCCCGCATGCTGTGCAGTGTGGCCAAAAAACAAAAAAAAAATCATCTTCTCTGCATCCTCTCTCTTATAACTATTGAGTAAGCAGATTGTTGAGAAAGTAATAACCTTCCGAAACTCAATCAAGGAATCATTGTGTAAGTAAAGAAAAATATAATGTTTTCTCTAGATTGGCAGAAGGTAGCCACTCAGACTTGGTTAGCTTAAAACATTTTAAATATCATCACCCCGTTTCTAAACGTTGCCAAAATTCTTCAGCTGTTTGTGAAGGACTGTAGACAGAGGATATTTTTTCTAATTATTTGCCTTTGGGACTTTGCTTACCTGGCACTGAAACTAGATACAGTCTTCCTGAAATGGAGCCTCAAGCTATAGGCCTGTTCTCCTATTTTCAAATCCTCTACTGTGTAACTTTTGGTTTGTTGCTTAACCTCTCTTTGCCTCAGCCTTCTCATCTGTAAACTGAGGATTATGGCGGCCACCACCATATAGGAGTATGATGAATATTAAATGATTTAATCCATGTAAAAATATTTAACATAGTTCCTGGCACAGAGTAAATATTTGCATCACATGAACACTTAACTTATGGGAAAAGTCAACCACAGGAGCTGGGGAAATTAATGAGAGAGAATAATGTGTACAGCGTAAGTGATTCCACAGGCCGGTATTCTCAAGGGGCCCTGACATGAGCTGGGGTTGGGGAGGAGCCTCTGATTGTGTGTCCCTTCCAGCAGCCTCGCTCCCAGGTGCAGGCATCTCACCTCCAGGGGTCAGGTGTTTAAAGATGCGTTTATCGTGGAGCTGTGGTCCGCCAATGGGTAGCCAGCCACGTCAGTGGACACTCAACCAAAGGGACAACCGTGCATCCCATAGCTGTCCTCAACCTGAAGGCCCTTCCCAAGGGGACTTCAGAGATAATTTTGACCCTGTATTTCACTGGTTATAATTCAAACATCTTCCCCACATTTTAACGTCTCTGAAATCAGGATACATCTATAATCATGGGTGTGTCATAGTTTAATTGAAGGCATTTTCTCTTCTCTAGTGATGTATAAAATAACAACAGGAAATAAATAAACAAACAAACAAATAAAATAATGCCATGATATATGCACATGTCACCCTGAATGCCGACTCTGATCGCTGGCAGAGGAGCTAATAACTCCACTGTACACGGCAGCCACTATTGCCCTTGCAGTTTGTCTTTCCCTACCTCACCCACTCCCCAAATATTCTGCTTTTGGGAATGTATCCCTAACTCAGTTTCACGAGTCACACAGTTGTAGCCAGAACAATCAACCTCTCAGTGGCCGAATTCTTCCGTGTTAGACATCTTCCTCCTTGCTCCCTCACCAAGCCATCCTGCAGAAAGGTAGGATGCTAAGGAGAGACGCACGCTCCTTGCAGAACAGCCACATTCATTCAAAGGCAAAGCAGAACAAAAGAACACCAGTAAGCTACCCCAGCCATGGCCACTTTGTAGGAAACCATGAAAATCAAGCCGGAGCAGGCTTGTGAACAAAAGGTGAGCAACCGTGAGCACAGAAAAATGTCTTTCGTGAAACACCGTTCCCAACATCACTACCCAGCCCTGAAAAGACAATCTGTTCAGAGTAACTGGGACTTTTGAAATGGACGCTTTTACTGGAATGTTGGAAGTAGAAAAGGGCCTTGATAGGAAAAATGAGATGGCCACATGCGAGATAATTTAGTAAGCATCACTTATATCATAAGTCACAGCTAACCAGAGTTATCACTGCAGCTCTTGGAAAGAAACTATATGGAATAAGTCCCCGTGCGTTGAATTCTGCAACCCTCTCCTTCCTTCCTACACGATCAGGGTTCTGGGATAAAAATATACATTGAAAGAAAATATAATGGACTCTGAATGAGCATTTTGCTTCCTCCTCTGTAACTGGGGAACCGTAATAATAATTCCTGTTTCACTGGAGGTTTGAGAGGATTCAAAGAAAGATACTCTTTGAGAATTCCTTTTTAAGTGTAAATCACTGCTTCATTTGTGTTATCTATGGGCCTTAAGAGAGGTTCAGACCTGTGCTGCCCAGTAGAAATATAGTGTGAGCCACATATGTAATTTTAAACTTTCTAGTAGCTTTCTTTTAAAAAAAGTTAAAAGGTAAAATTAGTTTTAATAATAGATAACCAAATATAGCAAAATATTGTTTTAACACATCATCGATACAAAAAATTATTAATTCAATATTTTACTTTCTTTCATACTAAGTCTTTGAAATCAGGGGTGTATTGTAAACTTAGGGTACATCTCAACCCAGACCAGCCTCATCTCAAGTGCCCAGGAGCCACAGGTCCCAGGGGTGCCGGAATGGACCGCACGCATCAAGAGCTTGTAAGAATGATCTCTAGCTCCTTCCCCTTCTATTCAGAAAAACTTTTAAATTAAAGTTGTTGAATAGGTATTGAATATACATGATACAAAAGTTCAGCAGGTATGAAATTCTATACAGCGTAAAGTAAATCTCACTCCCTCCTTTGTCTTCCAGAAAATGAGTTTCTGTCCCCAGAGGCAGCCACAGTTAATAGATTCTCAGAGTCTCCTGCCTCCTTCTAGAAATATTCTAAACAAATAAAAGCATATATTTATGTACATATCCATACACACGTGTCTACAGTTAGCTAAATATATACGTATACATTTTTTTTTTTACTCCCTTTTCTACACAAATGTGAGCATTCTATACACGCCATCCAGACAGACCTTGAGTTTTTTCACTTAACACTAACCTTGCTACTTACTAGTTGTGTAACACTGGGCGAGTTATTAAATTTCTCTGTGCCTCAATTTCTGTGAAGTGGAGGGGACGATACCTAAATCCTCCAGAGGGTTACTGAGAGGATTAAGCAAGTGGAGAAGCACCTACAACTTAGAATAACACCCGGCACATTCAATAAATATTAGACTTTCTTTTTGGTAGCCACAGTAGTCCATTGCATGGCTCTTCTCTAAGTGATGGAAACAGCCCCCTTTCATGGGGCTGTTTCATGGGCACTTAGTTTACTTTTCCTCCCAGTCTCTTGCTCTGACAAAGAACATCTCGGTGACTAGCCTTGTACATATGTCATCTTGTCCATGTGCAAATACACTAGAGGATCAATCCCAGAATTAGAATTTCTGGGTCTGAAGGTATGTGTGTGTTTAAGTTGGGTTTCGTGGCCGTATTATCTTCCCGGGAGATCCCACCAGTTTACAGTCCCACCGGTGGCGTGGGAGGGGTGCCTGTTTCTCACAGCCTCACTCTCACGGGACACGTCCACTTTGTTTTTCTTCTGCCAGTGTGATGGGTGGGAGACACTACATCATCGAGGTTTTCATTTGTCTTTCCCTTATGGTGAGGCTGGGCGTCTTTTCATACGTCTAGGGGTTGCTTAAATTTCCTTTTTTGGGACCCTTTGCTCATTTTTCTGTTGGATTATTGCACTAAACCCTTTTTGACCCTGTCTACACCACAAACCTTCAGTCCCTCTCTCTGCAGACCACCTGGATGCCTTTTCCCGCGCACCCCTCCCTGGCAGTAATCTAGACTGCCTTTCTGGTGTTATCTTGAGCTATAATTTCAATCTCATATTGCTCAGTTTTCACACAAAATAGCATATGTCCTCGGTCAAATCGTACGTATTGCCAGGGCAGGAGTGGACTTCTGCATGTCCTGAGAATGCCGGCTCTCAGCCATGAATAAGGCAGGCGTCTGATGAATAATTTTCAAATTTAATTTTGTAATTGAAAATCAGTGGCCGATAGTTATAGAAAAAAGAACATCACTCTCCCAACATTTTATTTTTCAAATTATTCAAATTATTTAATTTATTCCATGATTAAAATTACAAAATGATTAGCCCTTATTTTATTTTAAAATTATTAAAACTATTGGGGTTTTATTAAATTATTAAAATTTCAGCACCTAAGAAGCAAAGACAGTTTCTCTCTCCCCAAAGAGAACTAAACAGTTCGTTAAACACCTTTAAAGATTTTACCTATGATGATACAAACTTATATAACAAGTATAGGGGTGTGTGTGTGTGTGTGTGTATAAACAGAAACACATATGGTTTGGGAAAGGTTGTTAGCAAAAATCAGATCCTACATTTTGTTTTTCAATTTGTGATTCTTTTACTTCAAGCATTTATTCAACAAATATTTATTGAGCACTTACTATGTGCCAGGAGTCATGTTTTGTTTGCTTGGATGTGCATTTCTTTTTTGTTTTTGTTTTTTAGCAAGTGATTTCTGTGATCAAGGAAGTTTGGGAAACAATGAGATGGTCACAGAATCCTGGGTTTAGAATAACCTTCCAGATTTCTTTTCCCTCGTCTCCAGAGCATCTGACGAATCCAAGTCAGTCTAGAATCTATCGTCGTTTAAAAGGCCTCCAGTGAAAGCGACTTCACTGCCATCTTTAGCACCTCTCCTAGAGTTTGCTCAGTTCCTTGTTCTTTGAAGGAAATGATCTCTGTAACAGATAATAAATGATGCACTAAAGTGCATCATCAGATCCATAGCATGGACCTGTGTCAAAGGAATAAAACATGTGACATATTAAATTTAGGAGATGTGTTAGGTTCAAAGAATCTAGTCCCAATAGTTGTTGAATCTGCTTGTGCAGACATGTGACTTTGCTGTAGAAGACATTCAGCTCCTCTGAGCCTTCATTTTCAAAGCCAGTCGTTCTGAAAGCTAATGTATAGAGGGAAAAAAGTCAAGTATGATAAAAAATTACCCTTTCTGTTATCATAGTAGAGCAGGCAGGGACCAGACAAATCTCAGGACCAGGAAATGCCCACTTCATCTCTTCCTTGAAATAGTGCACATGATTGCCTGGGTAATTTAAATCCTTCTTTTTTCTCCCTCCCTCTTTTCTCTCCACACACATATAGTAGAATTCAGGGAGGTGAAATGGACCTAGAGGTGGCTGTACTTTAATAGTAACTACCTGTATGCTTTTTCTGAGGATTAAAAATATAATTCGTGTAAAGCAGCTAGTTCAGGGCTTGGCACATGGTAAACATCCAACAAATTTTAGCTCTCATCACTATTCCTACTATTACTTCTCTACTGAAAAAATGTTACTTCTTTTGAGAAATTCTTGAAGCCAGATTTCACATTTCATTCTGTCTTAGTCACCCAAGCCCACTTCTAGCAACAATGCAGACATGTAATTTTGTCTTCATCCCATGAGTAGTTTCATGGCACAGTCACTGGCAAATAAGTGATCGATAAACACTTGTTAAATGAATTACAAAATCTGTGGTTCAGAAGTGATAAGGGCAAAATAAAGGAGGAAGATTATCTGATAATAGCACTTGCCTAATACTGTCAAGATTTTTAAAAAATAAGCCTGATGTTTAATAAATGTCTAAATTGGCTTTAGCTTTTAAAAAGGTCATATACTCTTACATTTATTCTATATTTCTTACACTCCTACCCTGTGCCAGGCTCTGAGCTAGGCCCAGAGATCTGGTAATGACAGATAAGAGCCCTTGGAGACCTGTAGGGGAGAAAGCAATAAATAAAGACAGTCCAAGAGATTATATCAGATTCCAATGCATCATACAGGAAGTAAACAGAGAGATGGGATAGAAAGTGACTGAAGAGGAAACCAACCTCTACAGGGATTCAGGAAGGGGCTCCCAGGGGGGTATATTTGAGCTGAGATCTGCGGTGATAACTTAGTGTCAAAATGTAGTACCAGTGTAAAAAATAAAGATGTTTAAAGGTGTGATATAGTCTGAAGATAACAGCTTCATTTACATTCTCCCCTTTAAAGAGAAATCATGGCAAAGCATTTAAAAGTCTGATCTAGAAAGAATGCAGACAAAGGGGACCCCCTATGAACTGCTATTTGGGAGTAGAAGTTGATACAACCCTTTGGAAAACAATTGATGACATCTAGTTAAAGTTGAAGGTGTGGGGCTTCCCTGGTGGCGCAGTGGTTAAGAATCTGCCTGCCAACGCAGGGGACATGGGTTCAATCACTGGTCTGGGAAGATCCCACATGCCACGGAGCAGCTAAGCCCGTGCACCACAACTACTGAGCCTGCACTCTAGAGCCCGCGAGCCACAACTACTGAGCCTGTGCTCTAGAGCCGGGAGCCACAACTACTGAGCCCGTGTGCCACAACTACTGAGCGTGCGCTCTAGAGCCCGCGAGCCACAGCTACTGAAGCCTGCACGCCTAGAGCCCATGGTCTGCAACAAGAGAAGCCACCACACCGCAATGAAGAGTAGCCCCGGCTCGCCGCAACTAGAGAAAGCCCACGCACAGCAATGCAGCCAAAAATAAATAAATACAATAACAATAATTTTTTTTAAAAAAGGAAAAGATTTTTTTAAAAAGGCTGAAGGTGTGAATTCCCTACCACCCAACAATTCAGTGTCTAGTTATGGTCTTTAGATAAACCCTTAAAAATATCGCCTCTTGGGGCTTCCCTGGTGGTGCAGTGGTTAAGAATCCGCCTGCCAATGCAGGGGTCACGGGTTCAAGCCCTGTTCTGGGAAGATCCCTCATGCTGCGGAGCAACTAAGCCCGTGCACCACAACTACTGAGCCTGCGAGCCACAACTACTGAGCCCATGTGCCACAACTACTGAAGCCCACGTGCCTAGAGCCCGTGGTCTGCAACAAGAGAAGCCATCGCAATGAGAAGCCCGTGCACCACAATGAAGAGCAGCCCCCGCTCACCACAACTAGAGAAAGCCCGTGCGCAGCAATGAGGACCCAACACAGCCAAAAATAAAATTAATTAATTAATTAAAAAAATATATACTTCCCTCTTAGGGAAGTAAGGAAGTAAGTAATTGTAAAGTCAAACTATAAGACAAAAGGAATTAACTCCACAAATATTTACAGAAGACTTAATATGTGCCAGGTACTAGTCAAGGCTCTAAGAAAACCATGGTGAATGAAACCATCAAAACTGTGGCCTCATGGACATAATGGAGGAAGACACACCAGAAACAAATAAAAAGCCCCAGCACTTGCTGCATACCTAATGTATATACCCAGTTTGTGATGCTGGTTTTACGTAAGAGGAAACTGAGCCTCAGAGAAACTGTCACTTGTCAGCTGGTAGATGGAGGACATACTAGCCCAACACCTTAGCCCCTGGACTCCGCTTGAGTCCGTGTCTACCCTCCCCACTGGATCCCATGGGAAGACAGATATGAGTTTTCATTTAGCACGGTGCCCACTGCCTGGCTGAGAAAGAGTTGCATAGTTTTGGGGTGAGAGTAGGGAGATTGGAGAGCCATCCAGAACTGAAATCTGCAGAAAAGACTGGGAGAAGAAACATTCCAGAATTAGCTACTCAGATATGGGAAGAGAACCCATGGAGACAGGAAGAAAGAAGGCCCGTTTCTCCATGCTAAGCACTGCCTCGAGCACCTTACCTGCCTTCTCTCCTTTCATCCTTGGAGAAAATCCCACAGCTAGTCCTTGGCAGCTCTAGAGTTTGAACCTGGCTGTCTCCAGAACGCGCTTAACCACTGAAATAACAAAATCAGACAAAATTCTGACATGCCTTCCGTAAGGGGGCAGTAGGAAGAAAAGTGAAGGTGGGCAGAGGAAAATCAAAATCAGGTGTCCTCTGTTAATTTTTATCCTCCACTGATGAGGAAGTCCTGGTGTGGGAAGCAACAGCCCACAGGTTGGAAAAAGGAACACTGACATCATTGTGCCCAGGGGTCATGCCTCCTGCTTCTGGAAGAGAATGACCCTCATGGGGACACTGTGCTGAATTTGTCTTTTGCTACATTTTTTTCTAACAGGAAAGTGTAAAAATACATAAAAGTAGAAAAAAAATAATATAATGAGTATCCCTGTACCCTTCACCCGCAATAAATGACTGTTAACATTCCATATTAGCTTTAAGACATTTCTATTCTTTAAATTTTCAGATAGGTGATTTCCTTTTATTTCCATCTTTCTTTGCATTTACCTTGTTTCTTTTTCTGCTAAATTCCTAAGTTAAATGTTAACTTATTTATCCTCCATCTTTCTTTCCTAAAAAATTCATTCAAAGCTCTATATTTTCCTTCTATCACTGCAGGTGCCTCTCACATTTTTTAAAAAAGGCAATTCTGTTTATGTACATGCATGCATAATTATATAATTTTCATAAATGCATAATTTTTTAATATCACAATCACCTAATTTTCTTCCTTTTTTTCCCTTGATTTCTGCCACCTTCTCCCCTCTTCTCCATAACACTCTTGCTTCTGAACACCCAGCCCCCATACACAACCAGTCTTCACACTGAATTTCCTATCATTTCATATTTTTATCCAGGTTCAAGTAATCCTGGGCAAGGATAGTTTAATCATCATTTGTTTTACCAAAATGGAGTAGTATTTTACACGTTAGTGCATTATATTCTTGTCACTCAACGATACTTAATGGAACTTCGTTTGCCACAGTTCTTACAGATTTATTCATTTTTGCTTATTGTCTGTACAGTCGTCCCTTGGTAACCTCGGGGGAATTGGTTCCAGGATTACCACCCACTATACCAAAATCCATGGATGTTCAAATGCCTTATATTAAATAGCGTAGTACGGTCAGCCCTCCGTATCTGTGGGTTCCACATCTGCGGATTCAAAGGGCCTACTGTATAATATTCCACAGTGTGAACGTGCCAATATTTATTCCTTTTGTTTCCAGTTTTTTGCTACCATTAACGATGCTGCAATACACATCTTTCAGTATTAAAAAAAAAAAAAAAATCCCAGGTGTCCTAGGAGTAGGAGGTTGCTACAGTGCCCCTGTGGCAGGTGAGCTGAGAGGCTCACTAGCGAGGGCTCTTCTCTGAGCTGCCTTCCAGCATCTGCACAATAAGGAGATCAGATCAGAAAAGGACCAGGGTCCCTCCCTGCTGATGGAATTTTTTACAGTCAAATCATTCATTCACTCATGCAGTCACCTCGCACAAACTAACTAAGTCTCTGGGATGTTCAGACACCGACCTAGGACCTGTGACTTGACCACAGAGAGGGCAGAGCTGCTGTGCTGGTGGGGAGAAGCAGATGATAAACACACAAGTAAATGATATCATCTCTGCATGTTGAGAAGGGCTGGGAGTTGCAGGATGCTGGAGATGGTCTCTCTGCACAGGTGGCATTTACAGAGATGTGACTTGGTCAGTAATCAAAATGAGTCTCGTGGTATTAAATTAGTGATGTGTCCTTAGTTCTTTCCGATCGCTGAGTCTCCAGTGAGGACAGTCTTGCAATCAGTCTAGTTTCTAGACTTTCAGAGTCTGGTCCTGTAAATTGGAAGCAAAGCCTGAGAAATCCCCATTTTTGGAAAACTCAGCAGGTGATTCAATGCACGGTCAGGTTTGGGAATGACTTCATGATTGTCAGGAAGCAGAAAAGACTAGGGAGGAAGGAAAGTGGGGATTTGAATTGAAAAGGCTGGCTCAGAGAACTTTCTCTCTCCCCCAACCCCATCCAGAAAGTTATGCCTTTCAACATCTTTAACTGCAAAGAGAGAAATCCCACAGGGACCCCCACCCCCTTCCCCAGGAAACACCCTAGGACTATTTCTAGGGCTTGATTCATTTGATGTGCAGTTAGAGAAGTGAAAAACAGCGGTGGGGCTGCCGGAAACCCAGCAGAAAGAAAAATCTCGAATTGCAAATGTAAAACTCCCACCCTCTGACAAAGATTATGCTGATGGCACTGAAAGCCAAAAACAGAGGCAGAAATGACCTGATGCTGGAATATCCAAGAAGTGAAACGCCAGGGGGCAAGTCAGGATACCATCCCCCTACCCCATTATTATTCTGGAAATAATAATACCTACCTCAAAGAGTTGTCATGAGGATTGAAAATAAGACCGTTGTCGTGTCCAGCGTTGAGCGGCGCTGGGTGCTTCGTTGGGGCTGGTTCCTGGCAGCTCCCTTCCCCCAAGCAAATTCTTCCTCCGGTGATCCTAATGCATCCAAGAAATCCCTGTGGTTGCTGTGGACATGATCTGGGGACTTAGCTAGTGGGCTGACCCAGGTGGCACATTGTAACTTTACTCCAACAATTTGGAAAAACGAACAGAGCCATTCTGACCTTTTTCATTTCTTTTGCTTCTGCATCCCTACCTCAAGCCTGCACGCTGGTTATGATCTACGATATTTATTAAAAACCGTGAGGATGCTCCAAACTGCACACGCTCAAACAGGCCAGGGCTTCTATCAACAGGTTCTTTTTGTTTTACCGCCTTCATTTCCCAACTTTGCGGATGATTGATGTGAATGCTATAAAGGAGCTTCCTTTTGTTAGTATGTCGCTGATTTTCTCCTATCCTTGGGCTTAATCTCACTCTTTCCGAAAATTTCACTTTAGTCCATTTTAGGATAGTCCCAAAGGAACCCTTAACAGCTGTTTCAAGGCAGTGTTGTGAAAACAACCCAAAATGGTCCCTGGTTTGCTCTGTTTACACAACTGTGAGGGGATGGGGAGCAAAATGTTTGAAAGTCATTTCATTTAAATGTTCTCTTTAAAACATGTATTAAAATATGAGTTCTTTTAATACATAGATACATGTTATTAAATATGTATTTTATTTATAAATACATATGCATTAAAAAATTTTTTTGGTTGTGCTGGGTCTTCGTTGCCACACGCAGGCTCCTCTGTTGCGGCATGTGAACTATTAGTTGCGGCATGTGAACTATTAGTTGCGGCATGCCAACTCTTAGTTGCCACAAGCATGTGGGATCTAGTTCCCCGACCAGGGATCGAACCCCAGCCCCCTGCATTAGGAGCCTGGAGTCTTAACCACTGCGTCACCAGGGAAGTCCCTAAATACGTATTTTAAATATGTATTTATGTAATATGCAAATATTATAAATATGTAAATATGTACATAACACGTGTATTAAATGGTACTGTGTATTAGAGTATGTATATTATTATGTATTAAAATGCATATGTAAATATGTATTTGAATACATAAAATATGTATACGTACATATATATGAACCAAGCACTTGCTTCAAGTGGTACCTTTGGATAATAGGGAATTTTTGTATGAGTGTCAGCACTGACATTCTTCCAGAGATCGATTTCTGTAGCCCCATCTGAAACACTTATTGGATATTTTTGCTGGTTATTGATTTTAAAAATTTGGAAAAGGGCAGTGAGAGGAGATACCACCTCTTGTCCAACCACTCCCAAATCAGGGCTCTAGCACTGAGCTTCCTTCTAGCCCTTTTCCCCCCGCAATAACCATTTTAAACCTTTAGTCCAGCACCTCTGTTTACCGTTCCTCCTTGTATCCCATCTACCCATGGTCACAAGCTCTGCCCAAATCGCTATCTTAAAAACCTCAAAAATATTTTTGAGGGAAGGGACGTGAGGGGTGGAGAGAGGAACGGGTAACAATTCAGAAAAGCAGTTACAAAGTTAAGAACCTAACTTTTTCGCTGTATAATCCGTCATCTGCGCCCCACCCCACCCTCATAAGACCCTTCCCCCTACACTGCACCTTCCCGAGAGGCACTTCACACTTTGTACCTGGGATGAAAAGGGAGGGAATTTACAGCCCTCAGTGAAAATGTTCAGAGTCAAATTATATACTCTTATGGTAAAGAGAGGGGAGTGGGCAGTGGCGGGAGCATGGCTTTAACAATTCCTAGGCAGGCTTTCGTCCTGGCCATCTAGCTCGCGTCATGATAATACAATTTTGTATGTTAAACAACAGATGTCAAACAGAAGAAAGAGACGGGGTCTTTGCTTTTCTTCTCCTGTGGACCTTGCTCCCCCAAAGCAGCCATTTTTTCAGTTGCCATGACAGTGGTAATAGGAGTTTATCATTTTCCCATGCCTGCTGCATGCTAATGCCGAATCAATTCACGAATGTTATCTGGTTAAGGGAAGAAAGGGTCCAAACCACAATCTGTCATTGTGCTGCAGAGGGAGACATGACCAGTGCCTTTTCGCTCTCCCCACAATCCTCAGCTCCCGCTTTATGGGGAAATTTCTGTGAAGCAGTTTTGATCTGCTTGTCTATTAAGATACGTAGTCACAATCAGCCATAGAACTCCTGATGCTGTATGTGCGAACTGACAAAGCAGGTTAACCATTGCTTTCTTTTTGAAAAGAAGTTGTAAAGGACAAATTTCATCTAGATAGTAACCATAAGTAATATCTGTAAATCAAATATGTATATTAGATATATAACAATTCTACTCTTTCTTCCTGAATACTGATCCCAGTTTCAAAGCATCAGACCCGTTCACACACTGACTAGAAGATGAAAGCTCCTTTGAGACTTATCAAAAATGAGAAAATCATAATATTTTTATAAGAAGAGCACCTTCCTTCAATGAACAAGGATGAGATGTAGAAATTAAGAAATACCACACTTGGGAGGACTTCTTAGAATGAGGGAAATTTCTTCTGAAAAATGGACATAAAGGAAAAATGAAAAAGTAGTTAAACCCAGATGATGGGTACACAGATGTTCCTTATATTATTCTTGGTACTTCTCTGTGTGTTTGAAATATTTTATAATTCCTAAAAACTTTATGAATCAAAGTCTTTCTGTTTGGCTTTTAATTAACAGTGTTTAAGTCATAGCCAAATGAGGAAAAAGGGGGAAAAAGGGAAGAATAAACAATGTAGCAGGGCAGAAGCAGAACTAAAGCCCAAAGTGATTTACAGCGTACTTAACGTTTATTTCCCTCTTAATTTCTAACAGAAAGTGGTGGTGGTTGTCCACTGATGTTTGCTTATTTTCTTCTTCCTAATCCCTTACAAAAAAATTCTTGCATCAGTTGACCGCTAAAATGATCACTTCAATTGTTGATAGAGTTTATTCTCCGGAATTGAAAAACCAGTTGCTTTTATATGCATTGTCTGCCTTATTTTTTAGGCATCTGGCACATTTTATTCCTTTTTTGTTATTTTGAGTTGTTCTTTTATCATTATCTGCAGGAAGCAACATTAGCATGCCCAAGATAAGACGAGGGATCCAGATGTGCATATCAAAGGATGAACAGCTACTTATTAAGAAAAACTTTTCTTTTTAAGCCCAGCTTCTGTTCAAAGGCATAATAAAGCCTATGGCGTTAGTGACAAACTGGTAATTCAATGCCTTGTCACCGCCATGCATTGGGATGGGGGAAAAAAAGGCAGGTCAAAGAAATTGGTAAGGTCCACACTTTAGAATTCTGAAAAGACAGAACTAGTAAAAGTTCATCTTCTCCAGCCGTATGCATTTATATCCTGCTGTGTTTAGTCACTGTTTTCTGGGGGAAATGAATGAGCCACAAATGGGCTGGCTGGCTGTTATGATTAAGGATGAATTTTAAATCACCAGGTTATTTTTCAGAAAAGTGAAATATGTTTACATTGAAAGCATCTAATTCCAATGTCATCGACCGGCATGTGCTTTCTCTGCAATCAAAACACGCTTAGTAACACATGAGGCGTGCATTTAGGTGAAAGAGCCCAGCGCTGTAATAGTTCATAGAGTAAATCTGAAAATCCCTTCCACTGTTCCTCTGTTTCTCATGTTAGATCACTCCCTCCCCCCTCCGTGTGCATCTCTCTGTGTCCCTTGTGGAAATTTACATTCATATGCACATAGCTACACGCATACATTCATAAAGGCACAGATCTACACACTATATTTAGTGGTGGTGTTTTTTTAAATGAATGCTGCCAAACCATACATGTGCTTCCTTGATCTCGGCAGTTTGACTTGCCAATCATTCCAAATTGGCACACGTAAGTCAACCTCATTCTTTTTCATTTATACATTAGTGGTCTGTGAGTTGACTGTACCGTGGTGTCCATAACCGCTTCCCTTTTGGTGGCCATTTCCGTTTCTTCCAGTGTTTCCCAACTGCAGAAAGATGATGCAAAAAATATCTTCACACATATATTTTTGTGTGCTCGTCCCCTGTTCTTTCTGCCCATTACTCTTCTCTCTTGTCCAAAAAATATTTCTTTTAGTCGCTGGGGAAAGTTATGCATCTATAAACTTAAGTCTAAAGCAAATTAGAAATAAGTTAGTCTCTTACTTTCTCTTAAGATTAAGAGAAACTGCAGACTTCAGAGAACTGTAATATTTACATCAATTTGGAGGGCATGTAATATCACTTTTGTTCTTGGGTTCTTAAGCCGATTTCTATAGTTGACTCAAAATTGACCTTGACTAAAGTCATTTTTGTACATAGATCTTTTTTAAAGTTAGCTGAGTCTTAAATTTGTCAGTGAGCTATCGCTAGAGTTTTAAAAATATATAACTATCCCTCTTGTTTGGTAAATAAAGAATGAGGTAAAGAAAATTTGCCCAGGGCATAGATCTGCTAAATTAATTTTATCACAAAAATGATAAGATAGTGGTCTAAATCCTATCAACATATACATAGGGATCTACATTGTGGCAGTATTTGTAATAGTAGAAAGAAGAGAAATAGCTCAATATCCATTGGCGGTTTCTTTAAAAAATTATAATACATGCAAAAAATAAAATAATACCAAAATGAATGAGAAGCCATCCCAACAGGAAGAGCATCTGCTGTACTGCTAATTGAAGGGTAAATTGTGAAGCTACCTGTGCTATGTGATCTACTTGTGGATGGGATGATTGGAGTGGTGGACAGACAGATGGATGGACTCATTAATAAGAGTGATCTCCAAGGTATGGAAGGGGTGAGGAAAAGGAAGAGAGAGGTTAGGTGTTTACATTTTTTCATATTAAATTATTTACAGTGGGCATGTAAAGGTTTTCTCATTTTTAAAAAAATCACTATTTCACTATTGCCAATTGTCCCAAAGACTGGAGGACAGGCTGGTTCTAACATTTCACTGGTTGATTTTTTTAAAAGAATATTCATTAAAAAGTATAAAATTATTTTATATCCTTGTCATTTAACTTTTCATGGGTATATGTCCACATAGTTCAAAAGTCCAAAACTAGAAAATGGTTAAAAAAATGGTTCCCTCCCAGAACTAAGTTTCCCTCCCCAGGAGTAATCGCTGGTAACATTTTTATATGCATCTTCCTAGGTGTATTTTAGGCATATTCAAGGAAATACATATGTGTGTATATACACATATATAATAAGTTTATGTAAGTATGAGAAGAAGTATAAAAATATTCTTTTGTGGGAATTCCCTGGTGGTCCAGCAGTTAGGACTCCACACTTTCACTGCCATGGTCCTGGGTTCAATCCCTGGTCACGGAACTAAGATCCCATAAGCTGTACAGCACAGCCAAAAACAAAAATTCTTTTCTTTTCCCACACATGGTACCCTGCTATTCAAACTGCTCTGTATTTTGGTTTTTGTTTTTTCACTTAACTATATATAAAGAGAATTATTTTTTAACAGCTAAATGAGTGACTAACCACAGAGCCAAAAGCATCCTTGGGTTTTATGCGACTGTTTCTAAGTCAAGAATTACTCGGCCAATGGTTGGCACACTGACTTGTATGAACATTCAGAGTACTCTTGGACTCCAGATGGCCGTGGTCAGAGAACTAACAGGGGACTAGTGGCTGTGGTTGGGGGACTTCTCGGGAGAAAAGACATCGAGATGCAATGTCAAGATCCCAGACTTTTCAACCAGTCAGTCCTGGGTTCACATCTAAGCCCTCCCACCTACTTACCAGTTATATATATGACTTTACGCATGTTCACGTCACTAAGCCTCAGTATCCCTGTCTGTAAAATGGGGATAATGACAGTCACAACCTCCCAGGCTTGTAAATGAGAAAATGTACAATGTCTGCCCCCCCCGCCCCGTTACAGACCCACTACGTAACTCTTCCCTAACTGCAATCACTACCATTAAACAGAGGGAGATTGAAAGAAGGCAGTTTGCTTTTTCCCAGGAAAGTAGTCCTGGGCCAACATATTTTGAAAGTAGCCCCATTTTTCCTAGAGAGAGAGGGTTATATGGAGGGAGGGGCAATTCGTATTATCCAAAAGTTCCCCCACTTGCTTCTCGTACCGACCCCTTACACCACACATGAATACCCTGCTGGAGAGCTGGTTTAGGACCCTGCATGAACTGTGTTCAGCCTGGTTAATTTCTGAGCAGGTAGGTAGCTTTTAAGCTGTAAGACGTTTTACGTTTGGAAATCAATGTGCGGCACTATAGGACTATAGTCCTACAGGTGTGATACCACCTGTATAGGACATTCTGGGAATGGAAAGGGCTGTTGCAGCCTGGAGCTGGAAGTGGCCGTAGAGCAAAGCTAGAGGGTCAAGCAGTGCCACGTGCTACTCCCTTCTCTTCAGAGTGGTGAGCCCAGGCCCCTGGGTGAGATCTCATGATCCCAAGTTTCTCTCTGCCTCAGGGAAGCCCGGTCCTGACTACAAAGGTCCAAGGGATCTCCCTCCTCTAAGACTTTCTCTCTTGTGTTTGGTCAATGTTTGGGCAAGGACAGAGGACAGAAGGGTGTCCCCAAATGGACTAACAGATGGGATTTCAATCGTCAGAACTCAGGAGAAATGAATCACAACTGGCAAAGTCTTACAGGTTCGTGGATTTTCTGGGGAGCCTGTTTGCCTCCATTAAATCCAAGTGTTCCATCCGGGATCGACTCAGGGACCCAGCTCCTTCGCAACGTGGCTCTGCTGTCTTCAGCCCACGGCCCCCAGGGTTCCCTGGGGGCAGTCCCCAGTCCTCCGAGGTCCTTTTTGGTTGGCTTACCACCTTTTCGTCCTCAAGCCCCATCTCCCTCCGCTAGTGTCTCTCTGCGGTCAGGCTCAGAGCCTTGTGGTCCATCACCCAGGACTCTGCCACAAGCAGCCAGTGGAGGGTTTAAGCAGGAGAGTGACATGATGTTTGAGAAAGAGTAGGGAGGAGGAGTTGGAGGAGGGTGTGTCAAGAATGGAAGGGGTTTGGGCACCACTGGAGTTAGTAGTCTAGGTCCGAGTCAGTGGTGCCAAGCCTAAGGAGATGGCCACAGTGTTTGATTCTAGGGGCCGAGCTCGGGATTACGGGAGGTACGTGTGGCACAGATAGCACTCAACAGAAGTGTCATGGCCGTTCAGTTCTGGTTCGCGTTTCCCCACCACGTGATAACTAGTAGGGTCTGAACTGTCCCTGCCTCTGTAGCCAGCTGTCCAGAAAGGATGCCCGCAGCCCTGGGGATGCGTTTCTTCCCAATATTCACTCGCACACTGTCTGCCCCCAAGTCTCTGGGGCAGTGTGGGGCAGCTCAGAGAAGAGGGGCTGGGAGTGAGGATGCCTGCCAGGGCACAGTGCCAGCTCTGTGTCAACTGCCAGCTCTACTGGGTCTCAGTTTTTCCATCTGTAAAGTAATCAGGCTGGAGTCAAGTTCTTATACTTTGTAAACCTGTAGGGTGAATTTTTTACTTGAATAGGTTATACGTTGATATACTACAAATTCAAAAAGTCCAAAAGGGTAGACAATAAAAAAATTACTTTTTCTTTCTCCATTCCCCACTCACCCACTTCCCCTCCCTGAGGCTAATTGGTTTATCATTTTCCCGTGTATCCTTCCAGAGCAATCCTTGCATACATAAGAAAATAAACATATATCACACCTTAAAAATGATGAATACATGACACCAGTTTGCATGTTACTTTTTTACTCACCTGCACATGACAGAGTGTATCCGTGTCAGTGTATTAAATGCTTCCCTTTCCTTTTGATGAAGGTACCATAATTTCCTTGATCATTCTCCTATTGATAGACAAGCAATTTGGCAATGTTTGCCAAAATTAATCATGTATCTTTGTCTTGGGGGATTTTAAAAATATATTTATTTATTTAATTGGCTGCACCAGGTCTTAGTTGCGGCACACAGGATCTTCTTTGCAGCGTGTGGGATCTTTTAGTTGTGGCATGCAAGATCTAGTTCCCTGAGCAGGGATCGAACCCAGCCCCCCTGCACTTGGAGCCATGAAGTCCCTAATCATGTATCTTTGACTTTGATCTAACTATTCCATTTCTAGCAATTAAGCCAGCAGATAGTCTCACTGTTGTGAAAAATTCATTATGTACCAGTTTATAATCTGCAGTAATATTTATTATGTAATTAAAAACATGGTAAATTTTTTTTAACATTTCTAATGGAAAGAATCTATGAAAGATGAGAAGCCAAAGAGTGCTCTGTTTAAGAAAAGAGCTTCTGGGACTTCCCTGGTGGTCCAGTGGGTAAGACTCCACGCTCCCAATGCAGGGGGGCCGGGTTCCATCCCTGGCCGGTGAACTAGATCCCACATGCATCCTGCAACTAAGAGTCCACATACCGCAACTAAGAAGTCCACGTGCCACAACTAAAAGATCCCACATGCTGCAGCGAAGACCCGGCACAGCCTAAATAAATAAATAAATATATATATATATATATATATTTTTTTTTAATAAATATATTTTTTAAAAGAAAAAAGTTTCCAAAATAATCCAGATTGGAAAACCAGCTTTAACACTTCGTGGAGAAGCTACTTTCCCTCTCTGAGCCTCAGTTTGTTTATCTATAGAATGGGCGTAATAGTCATGCCCACCTTACAGGGTCCTAGTGGAGCATTCAGTAAATGGTAGCTGCCACGATGCTCACTGTTGTGATGATGATCATTATTATTACTTACTTTAATCTTTGTTTTGGGTAAAGTCTATCTGGTGGGTTCTCTGGGATGGCACAGAGTCAGAAGCCTGAAATGAGGAAATCACTCTTCCACAACTTCCTTGGATATCAGAAATCCTCACCTTTTCCTCTGGAAATATGAGCATGGATGACATGTCACATAGTAACAGGCTCCGGGTTTATAAGCTGCAACATCTACCTCCCTGTTTCCTAAGCAGTCCAGTGACCTCCAGATTTCATTTAAGTTTTCTATTATTTTCCTCTGAAAGGGACAATGGAGCTCTTGTTTGAACAGCTTTGGTGAGAGCTCAGAGGAAAAATTGGTCATTATGGGGAGCACAAAAGATTTGCTTTCCATACATTAGTTTGTCAATTGCTTTCTTAATGCAAAGTTGGATAGGGGAGTATAGACAGTGAGGGTGAAAAAAAGATTATTTTGAGTCCACAGCTGGATGTCAATATTTGACAGGGATAAATGGGATTTAATATCACGTCTTTGCAAAGATAAAGTCTGTGCAAGTAAGAAATCCTTAGTTGCCCGTTCTCCCTTTTCACTGGCTTTTAACCATCACTGTGTTGTGTTTGGTTATGTTTATTAGGTCACGGGAAGGCAGAATTGAGAGACAGTATGAGGAATTGGCTTTGTTGAGATGTCGGCTATTACTTCTGTCCCTTCAAAATAAAACATACACAATGAGACGAAAACCCTTGTGAGTTAAAGCTGGAAAGCGCTGTAAGAAGCCGCATAACTGTAAACGGGGCAATTCTCTAATGGGCTCAGACACACAGTTTTTGGCTTTATCAACTTTTATATCAAAAAGAGCAAGGCATCAGAAGTTGTGGTTTTATTCTTAGATTTTATATTTCTGTTGAAAACAAAACAAAACGGGAAAAAAAGCTGCCAGATAGATGCCTTGACTCTCTTCTGGAGAATAATTGTTCAAATTCACCCACTTTGAATGGTGACTAACATTCTATAATAATATAAGGGGGAAAATGATTGGTGCTTTTTCTTAAAAATTAATATTAATGCTGTAAAAAATAAGCCGATTTTATGTTACTTCTAACCAAATGCAGGTTGTAATGACAGCTCTGCATTAATTCTGAGGATGTCCTTAAGAATGAATAAAGTGTTTGTTCTTTTGTTTTGGGGGTTGGTTGACGTTCCTGACAAAATTGTGGGTTAGTGTATGGTAGGACATTCTTTTTACATTCGACTTAGTGCTGGATAATAAAATTCAGTCCGTTTTGGAAAAAAAAAAAATTATTCACAGGCTTAATTAGTTTTCCCAAAGGACTCTCGTGAGTCCTTCGGACTCACAATGTAAATTTTCATGTTGAAACTGTTCTCTTGCTACTGTCCTCAAGGTATGCCTCCTACAAGAGGAATGATTGAGTTCCCAAGAAGCTGGACCGAGAACGATTTTCTGTTTATTGACTTCAGCTTTCCTTTGATTCTCTTTATAAAATCAGAGTTCTGTTTTCTTAAAGAAAATAAGACGATTTTCAATGATAGATTTCAATGAAATCTTTGAGAAATCCTGGCCTTTGAGGTCACACATACCCAGGTTAGACCCCCACTGCCACGAGCTGTATGATGTTGGCCATGCCCTGCAACCTATCTGAGCCCCAATTATTCATCCATTCAAGAGGGATAATGGTCAGAGGGCCAGTAGCCACTCCTGATCTTTACGTGGCGGGGGCTCGGGGCTGCAGTCTTGCTGCGGAGAGGATAAGTGGGTATTAGTGAATTTGTTTTGAAACTGTGTTTCCATAATAAACTCTCTATACTTCATTGTATTTGGAGTGGCTTGTGGGAAGGTAAAGTGGGAAAGGCCAATTGAAATGGGGGAGCATGTGGTGAAGTCCCTCTAAGCCGCCCTTGATGCCATTACTGATGTGGTGACAATTAGATGACCTGTACAGACCACCTGGCACATGATGGTAACCTGTAGCCATCATTATTGATTACAATTTGATGATACGTTACATATTACTGTATATACAAATTAAGAATACCAAGTGCAAATTTGTGTCGGGGTGTGTATAGATTAATTGTTTTGAATAGATTAAAAATTCACACGTTGCCAAATCAAGAGGTACACAAGAAGCAGAAGGGAATGGATTCTCCCTCCCAACAGGTACCCACAGAAGCACCAATTCTCCCAATCTTTTGTTTGTGTTTCCAGAGAGAGTTGATGCGTATATGATCTGATAGGTGTATGCATTTTTTCTTCTCTTTAATACACAAATAGTAGCATATACTACAATTTCTGTACGTATAAACAATAGACCTTGAAGCTCATTTCTTATCAGCATATAGTCTCTTTATTCTTGTACAAATGACCATAATTTGTTTAGCCATCTCCTGTTGAGGGATATTTGCATTGTTTCCAATCTTGTGCTGTTACAGATAATGCTACATCGAGGAACACTTTCCATGTAAGGGATTAGGTATTTGCATATGTGTAAGTATGTCTGTAGAGTTACTAGTTCAAAGGGCAAAAGAGTTTGTAAATTTGATTGATAGATATGAGAATGGCTGTTTCACCATATTCTTGCCCAGATAGTGTGTCATAAAACTTTCTGATCGTTTGTCATCTGATGATCTCAGTATAGTTTATTTTGCATGCCTTTTTTTTTTTTTTGAGGCCACGCAGTGCATCTTGCAGGATCTTAGTTCCCTGACCAGGGATTGAATCCGGGGCCCCAGCAGTGGAAGTGCTGAGTCCTAACCACTGGACCAACAGGGAATTCCCCACATCCCTCTTATTATAAGGAAGATTGACCACTTCTCATATGTCTAAAAGCCATTGAGATTTTCTTTTCTGTGGACAATTATCTATATATCCTTTGTCAATTTTTCTGTTGAACTCTTGTCTTTTTTCTGATTGATTTGTAGGGACTCTTTGTATTTTAGGGAAATTAGTACTTTGTTTTATGAGTTGCAGTTTCTTTCCCCCAGTTTCTTGCCTTTTGACTTTGCTAATGGTAGTTTTTGCTAAGCAAATATTTTTGGTTAGGAGTTTCTGAATAATGTGTCTTAGTAAAAAAGACCTCCCCCCTCCAAGATTATGTTAAAATTCCCTGATAAGTTTCTTCTAGTGCTTTTATGATTTTGTTTTTACATATTTAGATTTCTGATTCATTTTGAATTTATCCTTGTGTATGATCCAAAGTACAGTTCCAACTTCACATTTTTTTCTAGATAGCCACCGTTTATTCTGCAATTCACCTTTCCCCCTACCGATTTGAAAGGCAGTCTTTATCAAATACTAAATTCCCACATGTTCTCAGACTTATTATACAGGAGTTTTGAGATTATCTTATAAAGTAATATGGCCAAGCAGGAGCATATGTATGTGTGTACTTTAACTCATTAACTTAAAATTGCAAAGGGAAACAGTGACTACTTGCCAAATCAGAATACATCAGAATCGAAAGGCTTTTAGGGAATTCCCCGGCAGTCCAGTGTTTAGAGATCAGTTCTTTCACTGCTGGGCTACGTTTGATCCCTGGTTGGGGAGCTAAGATCCCACAAGCCACCTGGCGTGGCCAAAAAAAAAAAGTCTTTTATATTCATTTTAGATGCGCGTATATGTATGTGTGTGAGCGCGCGTGTGTGTGTGTGTGTACACACACAGCGTTTCTGTGGCTGTGAGCTATGGTGGTCTCTCGTTTGTCTCACCAAGTCATTAGTTTAGGAATAGGTACATGACACCACTTTGACCAAAAAGATGACGGAAATCTGCAGAGAGGGCTTCACCCTTGAAGAGGGATGAAAGGCAGGGACTTTTTTTTTTTGCCCCTGGTTATCACTGTCTCCCTGTGACTTCTAGAACTCTGCAGCCATCTTGGGGCCATGAAGGAAGGCAGCCCAAGAAAACAAGCCGAGGATGGGAGCATGGAAAGGAGAAGAAGAAGGAAAAAAACCTGACTCCCAAATTAACTAACTAAATCACCACCACTAGAGACATCCTAATACCAAACTCCTTGATAGATAGTTAATCAATGACCTTATTGTCCAAGCCCTGCTGAGTTGGGTTTTCCGTTATTTGCAGCTAAAACTGACCTAACATTCCAGCTTCCCCATAATACTGAAAAATCTAGAACTTTCTCTTCCCCTCTTTTGAGCTGAACTGACCTACCCTCTCTTTGAAGTCACTGAGTGTGGAACAGGTTGAGAAGGGAACTGTATGAAACTCAACAGTTCAAATAAAATTATAAAAACACAGGGTACCTTTGGTGTTCTTCAACTCAGGTATGTGTCAGCAACATGTGGCTTCAGAGAAAAAGCCATTTGTTTCCTTATAACAATCCTTCCCTGCTCCTAGTATATAATTTTATTATTTTTTTCTCATAGCTTTAAAGATGATTTATTTAGAAATTGGTTAGAAATCACTCCAAGTGTCTTGAAGCTATTTTGCAGACATAGGGAGTTACTCTAAAGAGTACTGAAAGTTAAAGCGAAAGGGATTCTTTGAGATTCTCTAGAGCAGTAGTTTCAACCTTGCTGTACATGGAAATCAATTGGGGAAGTTTTAAAAGAATACTAATGGCTGGGCCCTACCCCCAGAGATTCTGATTTTATTGTTCCAGGATGTTACCTAAGCACCAAGAATTTTTTTTAAGCCTCTCAAGTGTTTATCACTTTATTTTAATTTCATAATATTTTTCCTCAAGCTTTTATTTAAAAAAATTTTTTTAATTGCATGAATCATAAAATGAGCTGTGTATCTTCACCTAGATTGACTCATGGTTGACATTTGGCCACATTTGCTCTGAATAATTCACTTTTCAGATTCATTATAGTAAGTTTTATCCACTTTAATACATTTATAACAATAAAAATGAATCACCGAAAATAAATTAAAACTCTTGCCTTATGGTCTTTTCTCCTCCCCAAAATATTTATTTTTTACAAGTAATACATTGGCATCTTTCAAAATTTTTAAAGTATAAAAAGATGTACAGTGAAAGGTCTTCTTGCTTTTCTGTTCCCCTCCCTGGAAGAAACCAGCCTTCTCTTCTCTTGTATGTCATTCTGGAGATATTTTATGCTCTCTTATCTTCACTTTGGAGCGAAATTTGGCCAGATCTCCTGTATTTTCTAACACAAGTTTACCTATTATCATTGTTATTGTCCAGAAGTACCTATTTCTTTAAAAAAAAAAAAAAATTTTTTTTTTGAATGGAAGAATTCCTTGCTGGTGGTTAAAAATTAATCAACTGCAGAAGGTCTAATGAAAGGCCATACCGCCCCACCCTGCCCCCAGTCCCATTCCTCAGAGGAAACCACTTTTAACTCTTCCTGGTTGGAGTTTTTCTCATTCTTATTCCAAATTCCAAATATTAGATTTACACCACTGGTTGTGGAGTATCACCTGGAGAATTTCATCTCTTGACTTCCTGCAGAGAAGATTAAACCTTCTCTCCCTAGAGTCATTACCAACTCTTTCTCCCTTCCCCCTGTATAGATAAAGGTATATCAGGGTTTTTTCGTTTGTTCCTAAAGTAACCTTTTTGAAAGGCAGATGAGAGATAACTATTTCCTGGCCCTTTAGGAGCTGAGGATGATTAGTATGTTAGTAGCCCTCTTTCAAATGTTTCTAATATGCCAGAATACTTTGAAAATGTTCTTCTTGTGCTTAAAAAATGTGGATAAGTATATTGTTTGGTTGAGCTATAGCGATAACAAGACAAATCTTAGCATATTCTTTATTTCTCTAGGACTTGAGAGATGACCCTCTTGGATCATCGCTGAGTGTGGATTTATATCGTGGACTTTTGTGTTCTTGTAAATACGTAGCCCTACAGATCAAAGTCTTAAGAGTTGTTATTATAGTCTTAAACACTATCTTTATTTATTCATTCAACAAATACCAGGAAGAGCTGGGAGCTCATGATGCCAGGATAAGGAAGACTCAGCTGTTTAATGAGTACAGGGTTTTATTTTGGAGGAATGAAAATGTCCTGGAACTAGAGGGAGGTGGTGGTTGCACAACCTTGTGAATGTGCTGAATAACTCGGGAGCGTTCACTTTAAAATGGTAAATTTTATGTTCTGTACATTTCTCCTCAATTTAAAAAAATGGGGGGAGGGACAGTCCCATGGTAAGATAGGTTGGAAGAACATCTTATTGTGTAGCCCTTTTAGACCTGTACATTGTGTCTGTCATATCAAAGTATCTGAGAAATCCTGCAGCAAAGTTCCCCAACTTCCTCTAACCCAGGTTTGGAAGATAAGCTCATCCTAGAACATCTTTCAATACCTTTTAACATGCTTTGGAAACCACTTTTAAGGAAATTTATTTATTGACCTGGAAAGACGTTCATGATGACTTAGTACACGAAGCAGTCACAAAATGGTTTGTGCCGTATGATCACTTTTTGGTGAACATATGCAAGTATATTTAGGCATAGAAAATACACTGACGTCATTTATACCAACAGAAGTTATCTGTTTTATATTCTCACAAGTAAATTTCTTTTTCTTCTTTTTGTTTATCTGTATTTTAAAATGTGTCTACAAGAGTATGTATTTTTTAAGTAAGGTTCTTTTTTTTTTTTAAAGAACTCTCCTTTTATAATTTACTTTTGCCCTCTCCTACCTGCAAAAATTCCTGATTTTCGCCCTTGCATCCTTACAGACTTTATAAATTGGACTCTGCATCCATTAACATGGCAGAGAGGGTGAAATTTTGCAGTGTGAACACCGCTGCAGACTCTGGTCCTTTAGAGAAGCATGGGTCTGCCTGTGCCATAGTTTTCCATTCTGTGAAGTGGATTCAGCTCTCGAGTTGTTGGAGCTAACAATTAATTAACAATTGCATAATCCAGATAAAACCAAGGGCTCCATTCAGCCCAGTCAATGCACAAAGACACATTTAAAAAAGCACAATGAGGCAACAAAAATTAACTTACAAAGAATTCTTTTTTTTTTCTATCTAAAAACAATTAAAAAGGGATCCATTTAAAGCCAGTAGCACTCATATTCCCTGTGTTAGTTTCCTGCTGTTGATGTAACAAATTATCACAAACTTAGTGGGTTGAAACAACAGAAGTCTACTCTCTTATGGTTCTAGAGACCAGAAGTCCAAAATTAGTCTCACTGGACTGTCAAAATGTAGCAGGGCTGGTTCTGTAATGGAAAGTGGGGTCTGGCTGCTCTCCTCTCTAAAGCCAATAAAGTTGGCTGGAAAGGTTGGTGGAAAGTTTGCTTTATTTTAGATGTTAGCAACCGGGGGCAGGGGCGGGGAGGACGGATGCCTGTCTCTCTCTCTCTTTCTCTCTCTCACACACACACACACACACACACACACACACACACACACACACACACACACAAAATCAGGGGGCAAGAGCTTTTATAGGTGGAGGGAGGGGGCTACATGCAGAAACAGCACAGTCAGCTCTGACAGTCATCTTGAAATTGGTCATCAATGGTCTGACCAGCATCATCTTGATTGTTTTAGGTACAGTTAATCTTCAGTTCCATGGTTGGTTTGTTCCCATTTCTTTGAGGCCAGTTCTCAGAATTGTGGCAACTTATGTCATGGCTACAGTCTGGTCATCGTGTAGTTAACTTCTTCCACCTGGCAGGGGGTTTCAGTATCTATAAGACAGGTCACAGGACATGGCTCAGAATATGATCTCTAGCCCTTGAGAAGGAACTAAAGGTCCTTGACTCTGCTTAATGACCCAACTATTGTTATTTAGTCTTGTTGGACTGCTTTTCTTTGCTTCTGCATTTTCTTACTTCTCTGATTAAACTTATTCTTTGGCTAAAGTTTTTCCACAGACGAAAGACATAGGGGGTAAGGACCGTAGGGTCCTGCTACGTTTCAGTTCCTTCTAGGGGTTCTAGTAGGAAACAGTTTTCCTTTTGCCTCATCTAGTTTCTGAGGCGCCTGCATCCCTGGGCTCCTGGAGCCTTCCTCACATCACCCAACCTCTTGCGTCTGTTGTTACCTCTCTCACCTCCTCCTTTGACTCGCTGCCTCCCTCTTATAAGGACCCTTGTGATTGTAATCAGTCCACCCGGATAATCCAGGATCATCTTTGATTTTCTAAAGATTCTTAATTTAAGCATCTCTGCAAAGTCCCTTTTGCCATGTAAGGTAATATACCCACAGGTCTCAGGGATTAAGATGTGGACATCTTTGGGGGGTGGTATTATTCAGCCTACCACAGTCCCTATCATTTCCTTTTTTTTTTTTTTTTTTTTTTGCAATACTTGGGCCTCTCACTGTTGTGGCCTCTCCCGTTGCGGAGTACAGGCTCAGCGCCCATGGCTCAGGGGCCCAGCCGCTCCGCGGCATGTGGGATCCTCCCGGACCGGGGCACGAACCCGCGTCCCCTGCATCGGCAGGCGGACTCCCAACCACTGCACCACCAGGGAAGCCCCCTATCATTTCCTTGGAACCTTCTGCTCTACCAAAGCCTGTAAACATCTTCCCCACATGCTGCTCTTCTTTCTTCCCAAAGGATCCGCTGAGACTTCTGCTCTTCCCCCACCTGTCTTGCCTGGAGCTCTGTTTCTAGCAGAGGACCTGGCAGATTCAGGCCCGTCCTTCCACCCCGATCCTCCCTCCGCCTCGTGCACACAGCCCACTGCGGGGTATGGTTGTCTTCTTGATCCAGCAGCTTTTCTTATAGAAAATTCTGATTACAGTAGTAATTCAGGGCTTCCCTGGTGGCGCAGTGGTTGAGAGTCCGCCTGCCGATGCAGGGGCCACGGGTTCGTGCCCCTGTCCGGGAGGATCCCACATGCCGCGGAGCGGCTGGGCCCGTGAGCCATGGCCGCTGAGCCTGCGCGTCCGGAGCCTGTGCTCCGCAACGGGAGAGGCCACAGCGGTGAGAGGCCCGCGTACCGCAAAAAAAAAAAAAAAAATAGTAATTCAGTTGGCTGGTGCTAAGTCATTCATTACGTTCTCCATCTGTGTTGCTGAGCCCTTTATTATGTATTGGTTATATTATTGATTAAGAATCCAAACGCAGAAGTACATGGATTACCTATTAGTCATTGTGATGATACTGACGTCCTAAGTTTCCATCCTGTGGTGGTATAAATAGTGGTTGAGTACCGAAACTACACTCTCTGGGTTCAGATTCCACCTCCCCCACTTCCCAGCTGTGTGAGCTCCGTTATCCTCTCAGTGCCTCAGTTTCCTCACCTGCTAAAAGGCAATCCAAAAACTATCTGCTTGTGTTGAAGAATAAATAAAAGAGAGTATGTACTGTGTCTGGCACATAGGAGGCCCACAGCATATGTTAACTCCCTTCTCCTTAGAGATCAAACGTGACATATCAGGCCGAACTTTCCCCTTATAGTACTGTCAGCTCGTCCCAAACTGTGAGATAATAGTATTACTTCCATTTTCACAGATGGAAAGGCTAATGATGATCTACCCAAAATAGTAAGCAGTGAGTGAAGAACTAGGGCAAAAATTAAATGTGTGTACATACATATATATGCATGTATGTATATATGTGTGTATGTCTAAGGTTGGGGAAAAATAGACCTCAGGAAAGTATATGACAAAAAAAAAAAGAGAAAGAAATGACAAACACTGTTAAAAGTGATGTATAGTCACAATGTTTTAAAAAATTAAGTACAGGGAGCTCCCTGCTGGCCTAGTGGTTAGGATTCTAGGCTTTCACTGCCATGGCCTGGGTTCAATCCCTGGTCGGGGAGCAGAGATCCTGCGAGCCGTGCGGCATGGCCAAAAAAAAAAAAAAAATTTAGTACCCCCCGCAAATGAAAAGCTTGCATCTAACGATAGCCGCTATTAGCATTTCGGCAGCCTCCAACTATATATTTCTCTGAGCATATGTAAGCCATTTTGATGGGTGTATTTTGTGTACACATTCTGCTCTGCCATCTGTATCTATAAATTTCAGCCATGTGCCACGAGCATTTTTTATGAATCTCTTTTATCTTTATTTTTTTTCGTTTACAGACTAATAGCTGTCCTTTTTCAGCTTTCTATTTTGAAGTAATTATAGATACCAAGAAGTGTAAACATAGTCCAGAAGCGTCGCTGGTACCTACCCCTCAGCTCCCCGCAATAGCGCCCTCATAACTACAGCACATTATCAAACCCAGGATCGTGCCAGGTTGATTGGCACGATCAGTTCAGAAGATGACAGACCTTACTCAGATGTCACCGCTTTTTACATGCACTTGTTTTTGTTTTTTAATTTGTCTCTAGGTGTAGATCTATGACATTTTATCTCGACTTGCCCTTTTAAAAAATGCAATCAATACAGAAGCATGAAGTGCAGAATATTCAAACCTACTGTGATGTTTGGGATATTTTCCCCAGGTTATTCTCAGTGTATACGCTGTTTTGTTGGGGGTTTTTTGTTTTTCTTTAAACAACAACAAAAAGGATCTTCTGAGCTATATATATTTTTTTAATTTGCATTTAAAAAAAATCATGGACATCTTTCCATGTCAAACTCAGATCTGCTGCAGTGTGAATGTTTTTAGGTTAAAACATCTGCACGGTGGTTGTGGATTTCCCATGGAAGTAGTAACCCAGTTTATGCCCAGGCTCTAAATCTCTTTGGAAAACACGATGGGCCCCACCTGTCAGAATTTCAGAACCTGAGCCTTGGCACTTCCCAAGCTGGGTCCATCCCTTCCCTGGCACGGAGGAGAGGAACTGCTCCCCTTAGCGCCGGCAGGCCCCCGGGGACACCTTCCAGTCGCCCTGGCTGTGTGTAGCGCTCCCACACCTGCTCAGACCTGAATTACTATTACCATTTACTAAACATTTTAGTGAGACCTCCACCTTAACAACTCCCAGCAAAATCATTCTGGGGACCCACCCTTCCCCCACACCAGGGCAGCTCATTCCAGGATGGTTGTGAACGGTTCCATTTCTGCTTTTATGCATTTGGCATAAACATTTCTTGCAGCTCATAAACACCTTGGCCATTTTACCAGCGTCAGGAAAGATGTTTATGACCCAAATATGAAAACTTGGTGAGAATTAACACTTCAGCAAACGGGCTGTGTTATTCCCGGCAAGAAATATCTTCTAAAGAAGACCCAAAGCAGGCAGGGCCCGGGTGTGAAAATACATGTGTTGGCGACACACCTATGCTTAAAATTCGAAAGATCGGCTATGATTCAAACTCTTTACTGCTGTTCAGTAACGGGGCAACTGTGTGGTTTCTAATTGTTATCAGCTTCCTGTTTGGGTGTTTTTATAGCATTATTATGTTGCCAAGTGAATGAGGCAAAATAAAATAGGAAAAGAGATGTTGGACCAGGAGGTTAATAAAAATCCATTTTGTCACTCGACAGCCTCCCCCAGAGCGGCTTCCTTTTCCAGGGCCCTGTGAGGCTCTTTGTATTGACAGATGCCATTTGCCCATTTACGACGTGATAATAAAAACCTTCAGCCTTATTCAGTGTTATGCTTTTCCTCCCCTGACGGGAGGGCACCAAATGGCTCGGAATCAGCAGGCATTTTTTCATTAAAGATGATAACATTACATGAACCACATTCAAAAGACGTTTCAGAAGAGTAGCAGAGTTTGGTCAGGGAAAGAAAGATCTGTGGGAACAGGCTAACACTCGGAGGGACTCAGAAATAGTTGTATTTGTAAAATGACCTGGATTTTACACAAGTAAAGACTGTCTAACAAGCATAGGTGAATGCTGAACTACAAAATACAAAATCATGTGTTGCTGTTCTTAAACGTGAGGCTCTGCACCTTTTTGCAGTCGTGTTACGTGTACGAAGTAAGACATTTAAGCATAGTTGCCTAAACTAATATCAACTTGTAATCCATTTTCTACTATCTTATGCAAAAACTTTTTCTTGCCTTTTCTATCATTAATTCGTACCTGGTATTTGGCACGGAAGATCATTGAAAATGCAGTTCAAAGGTTTCGTGGTTTTTTATGCCGCAAATTTACATTTCATACATTTTCATTGATCTCAATCATTTTCAAACGAAAACATTTTTTAGCCATCAGAGCTATATAGAGCTTTTTTCTCAATACGTATTATCATTGGTGCTTCTCAGTCACTGATTCAAACCATAAATTAATTAAACCCACTAGTTTCAAACTAGGCCATATGAGACAGTTGGGACTCAAATTGTTCTAACCTATATATGTCATAAACCATAAATGAGAGTTGTTGGTAGATGACAGATGTCTTTTAAAGAACATGGGCAGGTTTCTCCAGTGTGTTTTAACATTAACCTGCTAGAGGCTAGGCACATATTTTTATAGACCACCAACTCTTGTGTATCTGTCCTGAAATGTCCCATCTACAAGCAAACCTGTATGTTAAATATGGGACATGTCCTTGGTTGAAAAGCACAAATGCGATAGCTCATATTCTCCGTATTCTGTCATTTGTGGTTTTTTTTTCCTTAACCATAAATATGGGTCAGTAATTTGGATCAACCCCAGCCTTTTTAAAAAATATGTTGGTTTCTATTATTTGGAATAATAATAACGGCTCAAATTACCGAGCATGTGCTGCGTGCCAAGCCTGGTTCTGAACCCTGTCGGAGCATTGACTCATTTTGTCCTCACCGCACACCAATAAGTATTCTGAATATCCTTGTTCTACAGATGGGGAAATTGAGAAGCTAAGCAGTCAGGTGGCTGAGAAATAATTAACGATGGTCCTATTTTTTTTTAACTTTTTTTTTTCATCTTTATTGGAGTATAATTGCTTTACAGTGTTGTGTTAGTTTCTGCTGTACGATGGTCCTATTAATGGAAAGGTTGTTTCCAGTTTTTTCTATCACAGTGCAGTGGTGAGGGTCCTTATACACCTATTTTTACACACCCCTGTCGTGATTTTTGTAGGCTTACGTGCTAGGTATAGAGTTGCTGCATCTATGGCCAGGCGCCTTTTTCATATTGAAAAGCGTTACTGCCAAATTATTTAGACTTAGTATTTATTCTTCCTGTGTGCGGCAGGCTGTTTTTAGCTAAAGTCGTCATTTCTTTAGATAGATGATGTTAGATGATGGATGGATGGATGGATGATGGTCAGATAGACAGAACCCATTTTCTAAGAGGTTTGAATGAATAACATTTTATGCTGCTATCACCCCCCCAGTCACCAAATGTAGAGTGTGGCCTAAAGGATAGGGAGAGTTGTCCCAAAATTATGGGGAAGCTATTTGTAGAGTACAGATCTCTTCCTCATTTCACCTCCACTTGTTGTTAGCAAGTTCCAGAAACCGGAAAAATTCAGTTGCTCTCATAAATTCATTCTGAGAGGCAACACACATGCCACACGGTGCATCTCGGCGGTGGCCCACACTACAACAAGGAGAGCCTCCCTAAATTTCAAGCAGGAGTTGTTCCCCAGAAAAACACTTGGTCATCAGCATTCCTCCCCCCACCCACCCTGTTCTCAGTGAACACAGAGCAGAGGCAAACTGCTTTTACTTCAAAAAAGCAGATCGATCTGAAATACAACGAGGCCTTCAAAATTCACAGTTCAGTGCTCATAAAATCTGATACTGAGCAAGGCGGCTTAGAGCGTCTGCACACCTTCATCCTCAATGAGACAGAAACTCACTCTAGCAATTCCCCATGACTTGTCATCTGTGAGCTGGAAGATCAAAGGCTCGACTCCAGGACGGGAAATGGGGAGCATTAGTGTCCCGCTAGGAGCCTCTCGCCGCCACCACGGTAAGCCTGCTGGCTCTTCTTAGGATCATGAGCTATTTGACTCTTAATTTGGGGTTTCATTAAGGGCACATCCACACTTGAATGAAGGGAATGGAAGGTTGCTGTTTCTTTTGAAGTCCAGCTGCTGTTAGAGAGAATTGTGATTCAGAACTATTCAGATTTGCAAAGCCCGTGGCTCGGTGCCTGGCCCACAGCAAACACGTGGTAACTTTGGCCATTATTTTTAATATGAACGTGACTCGATGGCAAAATTATCTGCAGGGTTCAAATAAAGTGATCTTATCTTACTTTGATAAAGCGCTTCAGAAATTTCTAGAATGGAATCTGGCCTATACAGGATCTCGACAAACTTTTGCTATATGAAGTGGCGCTGGTTCGCTACACCCGCGCCCTACCCTGCTGTGAGAAGGTGGCTAAGGCTCAGGGAGCTGACATCTCTTGCCTGAGCTGGGATTTGAACCCAGGTCTTTAGAAGCTTGCCCTTGCCTTTACTCTCTTCTTCACACCTAAAGCTGCAGGGCTGAGCAGTTGAATTAGCTGAGGTTCCTGTACCCTTTCTAGTGCAGCCAGTGAGTAGAAGAGATTGTTCTGCACATGTCGACGATAGCCAAGCTTATCCTGTGGAAAGCCACAGGCTTTGGAGCCCCATATACTTGGGCTCCAACCCTGACACTGTAGCTGTGTGATCCTGGGCAAATCACTTTACCTCACTGAGCCTCAGTGGCCTCATAGGCAAAAATGGAGATAATGGTACACACATTTCGGGATCCTTGGAGGATTAAATAAAATAATATCTGTAAAGAATCTACATCCTGTTGGATGTGGAGACACAGCTCTCTCTAAGTGACCAGGCTTCCCAAAGATGTGCACATCCTAAGCCCCAGAACCTGTGACTATGTTACGTTTGTTTCCCGGCAAAGGGGAATTAAGGTAGCAGAAGGAATTAGGTTTACTACTTAGCTGACCTTGGGATGGAGAGATGATGCTGGATTAATCCAGTGGGCCCAATGTCACCACAAGAGTTTGTTCGTTTGTTTGGTATATACCAGGGGTCAGCAATTTTTTCTGTAAAGGGTCAGATAGTAAATATTTTAAACTTTGTGAGTCAAGAGGCAATGTCCTCAACTCCTCAAGCAACCATTCTTGCCAAAAGCCTGAAGTCTTATTTTACACTTTACATTTTGAAATGTAAAAACCATTCTCAGCTCACCGGCTGAACTAAAACCAACAGGGGGCCTGATTTGGCCACTGGGCTCCGGTTCACTGACACGTGGTATCTGTGCATGTATATATTTTATTTCCAAAAAAGGCTAATGCTGTATATATAGATAGATTTTTATCTGGTTTTAATTTTTTTTTAATAAATTTATTTATTTATTTTTGGCTGCATTGGGTCTTCGCTGCTGCACACAGGCTTTCTCTAGTTGCGGCGAGCAGGGGTCACTCTTCGTTGCGGTGTGCGGGCTCGTCATCACGGTGGCTTCTCTCGTTGCAGAGCATGGGCTCTAGGTGCGTGGGCTCAGTAGTTGTGGCTTCAGTACTGGGTTTATTTGAACATGAGGTACTAGTCTAGCACCTGTGGGAGACTGGACAAGATGCTGAGCAAGTTGTGAATCTGTGCCTTGGTTTTCCCATGTAGGAAATGGGAGATGATCATGCCTCTCCTACCTGACTCATGAGGAGTAAATGAAATAATTAGTTTGACACTCAACTAAGGAAAAAAAAGTCACAGTTCTAGCACAGGAAGTACAGGTCCCTTAGCAGCAGACAGATTTTGTAATTTAAAATGTTTCTGGGTAATTTCCAGTGGTTAGGACTCTGTGCTTTCAGTGCCAAGGGCCTGGGTTTAGTCCCTGGTCAGGCAACTAAGATCCTGCAAGCCACTCAGTGTGGTCAAAAAAAAAAAGTTTCCATTTAGAAATGTAATATACTGCATGGTGGGTCTGTTTGCAGGGGATCTGGGACAGCTTGTTGTCATGAAACACGTTGATATTTCTGTAGCAAAAAAAAAAAGTATATGAATGTTCACACAAATAGTCTTGCATCAATTCAGGTCAAGTTTTGCCACCAAATGAGTTAATATCAGGTGAGCTTTAGCTACCAAATGAGTTTTTAAAAGTTCAATTTTCTGAGCTTTTTGCCTTTAAGTAACGCTCTTCTAAGTATATTACACAGGGTGTCTCCTTCAGTATGCACGATAAGCTTATGAGACAGATACTGTTACTGTGCCCATTTTACAGATAGGGAAACTGAAGCCCAGAGAAGGCGAGCAACTTGCCCAGGGCCACACAGCTGGTAAATGGCAGAGCTGGGATCCAAATGCAGGAAGCCTAGACCACAGCAGTTCTTAACCTGTGCCTTAAGGATAGATTTTATGGAGTTTGTGAGCCTGGTTGGGGGCGGGGGGGGGAGGAATTATATTTATTTTCACTGCCTTCTAACTAAAATTTAGCATCCCTTCGATTATGAATGTAGACAGCAAGCCACAGCAGCATGAACAATGCCCATGAGTGCTGCCAATAGGAATCACAGATATTGCTTATTGCAGGGGCAGCAGACACCTCAAGATAGCAGTTATGCTCATCACTACTTTGAAGTTACAGGAGTTCTTAGAATCACCACTAGATATTGTCAGTAAATGAACTAATAAAGAAGCACATATGTTACTATGTCACAAAGTTTTAAAAAATATTTTGATAGTTGTATTTCAATATAATTGTTTTCCCTTGTGTTTTTATCAGTATTTATGCATTTAAAAAGCGTGACGTTGGGAAGGGCTCCAGGGGCTTCACCAGACTTTCAGAGGAGTCCAGAACCCAGAAAAGGCTGAGAATGCTTGGCCTAAAGCTATGCTTTAACCACTACACCCTGCAGAGTTAACGCGAATTTGCATTGAAAAAAATGAGGAGCAGGGAGGAGAGACCAAAGGTGTTATCGATCATGTCCGGGTGGTGGGATAAAGGCTGACTTCCTTTGTGTTATGCCCGTTTGTGTTTCTGAAGTCATACAGTGAGCATGTTTGACTTCACCATTCAGGAGGGAACTCAGATATTTAAAGAAACAGAGCATTTTCTTTCGGCCCATAAGACATCCCTACCAGATACCAGTTAGTACTGCTCAGACCCTGATAAAGTAAACTCTAAATTAAAACTGTTGTTGAGATCAGACTTTAAGGGATTTCATGAGAGTAGGTTGATCACATTTCTCCAACTTTAACTTTGAAAGAACAAAAGGTCCATTCCTGCCTCCCAGACAGACAGCCAGTGATTGGGAGAGTCCAAAGCCCGGGTGCCTTGGGATGCGCCCACACCATAAGAGAAGGTCCTATTTTTGCCCTGACTCGACTCTAGCACTTCACAGAAGCAACTATTGCTGAAGCAAAGATCGCTAATGATAACGTCTTCCTCTTGCCGCTGCCCTGTGAGTTAGCAGGGTGAACCCAGGGTCTCTGGTGCCTTTCATTCTTCATCTCTTGCTTCTGAATCTCAACCGTCGTTCAGTTCCGCGTTGGCAGTTATTGTGGTCGTGGCTGGATCAGACAGGAGGGAGAACGGGCGGGAGCCACCTGCCCAGGTGGTGGGTCCTCAGAACAGGGTGGGGAGAGAAGAGAGCACTGGAGGAAAGGCAGAGAAGCCGAGACAGACTGTGTCCCTGTGCAGGTTAGTGATCCATCCTACTCAGCTTCAAGGGGGACTTGAACCCGGAATTTCTGAATCCTATCTGGCTCTCAGAGAATAAAATCGAAGCATCATGGTGGGGTTTACGGGCTCAGCATCACCAGCGGAAGGACCATGACCAAAACCCACAGCCCACATCTGCTGCCCACACACAGCCTGTACCAGATAACCCTCACCTGCCCACCAGTTTCCAACCCCATCCTCTTCACTCCTAAAGCAACTTGAAAACACTTGTTTATAGCATTCACACTGCAACTCAGTTACCTGCCTTAGTACCTCTCTGTCCGGCTTCCCCACCAAGCTGTCTACTCCTTGAGGGCACAGGCTGTATTTGGGGGGAGTTTATTACCATGGATAGGAGCATGGATTGGAATTCTGCCTCAGCCACTTCCTGGTTGTGTTATCTTGGGGAAGTCACTTCTCTCTAAGCCTTTGCTTTTTCATCTGTAAAATGGGTAGTCAGTGATTCAACTAAAAAGTATTAAGGGCTAACTCTGTGCTAGGAACTCTTCTAGTTGCTGGAGATTTAGAACGTGACAAAAACCACTGCCCAGCTGAAGCATGCGTTCTAGCTGGAATAGGTGTGAGAGGAGGTGGCAGGCGTAAACAAGCAAATAAATTCAATAATAACAGTAGGCACCTCATGTGGGTTATTAAGAGGATTACTTGAGATGAGGCCTTTAAAGTGCTCAGCTAAGGCCTGGCGCATAATAAATGCCAACAGATGACAGTGCTGATTATTTTCTCCAGGAAAAGCATTCCTGACCCCACTAAAACGGGCACTCCCACCCTGCCCGCCCCAGGCCTGGCTGCCGGCCCTTTGTCTTGACTCTGACAGCACATCTGCACAGCGTGATCATGGCATTTACTACATTATACAATCATATTCTCTTAGCTGCATGTGGTTCCACATTGACCTCACCTACTTGAAACATGTACAGTGGATTTTTACTTGTATTTATATCTTCAGCATCTCACATGGCACCTGGCCCACAGTTGGGACCAAATAAATGCTTGTTAGATCAATCAGAGATCAAACCTAAAGAAAACCCCAAGGCCTCAAATGGCATTAAAAAAAAAACTTGTCTCAGGACTTCCCTGGAGATCCAGTGGTCAAGACTCCACGCTTCCACTGCAGGGGGTGTGGGTTCCACCCCTGGTGGTGGAACTAACATCCCACACGCCCCGTGGTGCAGCTACAAAAAAATTTAAATTTAAATTAAAAAAAAACTTGTCTCAGACTTGCTCTGAAAAAGTCCTGGTAGTAACCAACCTCCAGATGGCCTCTGGTGGTCCTTACCTCCTCATCTATGTTCTTGTGTCACCAATAGAAGATTGAGGAAATGACAATGTGTACATTCCCAGGTAAGGTCATAGGAGACATTGTAGCTTCTGCGTTGCTCTCTCTTGGATCACCTGGTCTGGGGGAAGCCAGCTGCCGTGCTGTGAGGACACATGAGAACTCTGTGGAGATGCCCACATGACGAGGAACTGAGGCCTCCCGCCAATACCCAGAACCCACTTGCCTGTCATGTGAGTGTACCATCTTGGAAATAGGTTTGTCAGCCCCAGTCAAGCCTTCTTTGGACCCCAACCCTGGCCAACAATTTGTCTGCAACTTCACCCAGCTAAGCCACTCCTGAATTCATAGGAGACCCACAACATTTTTAAAAGAAACGTATTGGCATAAACAACCAGCTCTGGACTGAAATGAGCAGAGACAGTACAAAAGGAAAAGAGGCCTTTGAACCCTCAGACTTCTGCAGGCAGGAAGCAGGCTGCAAAACTACTCAGGTGCAAACAGGATCTGCATTTCTTGTGAAAAGAAGAATGACTCGGAGAATAGATCCCTGAGTCCACAGGGTAGAACCAAGACATGTAATCACTGCCTCCAGGTCACAGAGCTTATAACGGTAGAGCCAGACTTCAAGCTGAAGCAGTCTGGCTGTCGAGTCCATGCTTCTCTCCTCTGCATTATACCATGTCTCTAATGGATGGTTGCATGGGTAGATAGATAGTATGATTTTGGTTCCCTGAATTAATATTTTAAAATAGCAAGTGGTGCTCAAGTACACAAAGAGAATTCCAGACACCAGTGACCGGGTGTGTATTGGTCTGATGATTGATGATCTTCATGACATTCACTCAAAGAATGATACAGCCTCTGATCCTGAGCCTTTTCTTTTTACACAAAGAAAAATATTAAGAGGACTTCCCTAGTGGCACAGTGGATAAGACTCGACACTCCCAATGCAGGGGGCCTGGGTTCAATCCCTGGTCAGGGAGCTGGATCCCACACACGTGCCACAACTAGGAATTCACGTGCCGCAACTAAGGAGCCCACCTGCTGCAACGAGGACCCAGCACAGCTTCAGCCCCAGCCGTAGGCACAGCCACCGGCACAACCCCAGCCCCAGCTCCTGCTGCAGCTCCTCCAGACTCCGTCCCTACACCGACGTCCTGGAGGTTGGGATGCTCTTTTCCAAATCCAACTGTCTTGCCCGCCTGCGTGCCGCGCCCTGCAACAACCTGCACGCCACCAAGCTGGCGCCCGGCAAGGAGAAGGAGCCCCTGGAGTCACAGCGCCAGGTGGGCCCGCTCCTGGGCAGCGGCGGCTTTGGCTCCGTCTACTCCGGCATCCATGTCACCGACCACTTGCCAGTGGCCATCAAGCACGTGGAGAAGGACTGTATTTCAGGCTGGGGAGAGCTGCCTGACGGCACCCGAGTGCCCATGGAAGTGGTTCTGCCGAAGAAGGTGAGCTCGGGCTTCCCCGGCGTCATCAGGCTCCTGGGCTGGTTCGAGAGACCCAGCAGTTTCGCCCTGATCCTGGACAGGCCCGAGCCAGCGCAAGAACGCTTCGACTTAATCACGGAAATGGGGGCCCTGCAGGCGGAGCTGGCCCACAGCTGCTTCTGGCAGGTGCTGCAGGCCGTGCGGCACTGCCGCAGCTGCGGGGCGCTTCACCGCGACGGCAAGGATGAGAACACCCTTATCGACCTCAGTCGCGGTGAGCTCAAACTCATCGACTTCAGGTCGGGGGCGCTGCTCGAGGACACCGTCTACACGGACTTCGATGGGACCCGAGCATATAGTCCTCCAGAGTGGATCCACTACCATCGCTACTATGGCAAGTCAGCAGCCGTCTGGTCTCTGGGGATCCTGCTGTAGGATATGGTCTGTGGAGATATTCCCTTTGAGCACGACGAGGAGACCATCAGGGGCCAAGTTTTCTTCAGGCAGAGGGTCTCTTCAGCGTGTCAACATCTCATTAGATGGTGCTTGGCCCTGAGACCATCAGATCGGCCATCCTTCAAAGAAATCCAGAACCATCCATGGATGCAAGATGTCCTCCTGCCCCAGGAAACTGCTGAGATCCATCTCCACAGCCTGTTGCCAAGGCCCAGCAGATAGCTTCTGGGCAGGTTCTCCCTTCTCTGTCAGATGCTTAAGGGAGGGGAAGTGTGTGTTTCTAGCTTCCCAAGTACCAGTGACACTTCTCTCCAAGTAGGACAGTGCTTGATACAGGAACAACATTTACAACTCATTCCAGACCCCAGGCCCTGGAGGCCGCCTCCCAAAGAGAGGAGGAGACTCCACTCCAGCCGTCCTAGGCCTCAGCTCCTCCCATAGAAGCTCTGCTTCTCATCGGTGTCCAGCATTGCTGGACTTTGCAAAATCCCAGGGGTGGGGGTGGGGGGTGGGGGTGGGAGTGGGTCAGAATCCAGCCATGGAACTCTTCCCTTCCTCAGGAGTTCTGCTGAGGGCTTCCCTGGTGGCACAGTGGTTAAGAATCCACCTGCCAAGGCAGGGGACACGGGTTCGAGCCCTGGTCCGGGAATCCCACATGCCACAGAGCAACTAAGCCCGTGCGCCACAACTGCCGAGGCTGCGCTCTAGAGCCCGCGAGCCACAACTATGGAGCCCGTATGCAGCAACTACAGAAGCTCATGCTCCTGGAGCCCATGTGCCACAACTACTGAACCCACGTGCCACACCTACTAAAGCCCGCTCACCTAGAGCCCGTGCTCCGCAACAAGAGAAGCCACAGTGATGAGAAACCCACGCACCGCAACGAAGAGTAGCTCCCGCTCGCCACAACTAGAGGAAGCCTGTGTGCAGCAACAAAGACCCAACACAGCCAAAAATAAATTAATTAATTAATTTTAAAAAGTTCTGCTGAATGCCGTGATGGGTCGGGTAGGGGGAAATCGGGTTGGGGTGAGATAGGACTAGCACCGTTTTAAGTCCCTGTCACCTCTTCCAGCCCTTCTGAGTGCCTTCTGTGGGGACTCCAGTTGTGCTGGGAGAAATACTTGAACTTGCATCTTTTACGTGCTGCTTCTCCAAAAATCTGCCTGGGTTTGGTCCCCTGTCTTTCTCCCCCACCCCTTCCCCCCACCCTTCATACGAAAGGTGCCATGGAAGAGGCCACAGGACCAAATGCTGAGCCACCTGCCCTTTTTCCACCTCCTTTAGTAAAACTCCCAAGTGCACTGGCCTTCCTTTTTGGTTTTTACGTAACTGTTTCTAAGCCAAGACCACACACACACACACACACACACACACACACACACACACACACACACACACACACACACACACACACACACACACACACACACACACACACACACACACACACACACACACACACACACACACACACACACACACCCCGCAAATCGACAGAACACCTGTAAATGTGCGTGCAGTTGGCATGGTCGTGTACGAAAGGATTGTAGTTGATCTAATTCTTTTTAAATTTTGCCTTTAAATTATTTTACCTGTTTTTTGTTCTGTTTTGCTTTGGGTTTTTTGTTTTTTGTTTTCTTGGAAAGATGCACATTCTAGCCTGGAGGTCAATGTTATTTATTTATTTGGTTCCCTTGCTGCTCCAAGCTTCCACAGCTACTGCCATAGTTTTCTTTTCTCCCTTCCTCCTCTGACTCGGGGACCTTTGGGGGAAGGCTGCAACGCTTGCTCTGTTCATTCATAGGGTGACGGGACTCAGGCGGGGCAGCTGCTGCAGCTCCCTGACTGCCGCGGCCCCCCTGGTCTGCTTACCCAAGGGGACATGGCGTCCGTGGGCGATGGGGGAGGGGCAGTGCTGACTTGTGTACATAGGATAGCTATATGAAAAGCAGTTCTGGGTGGTGTGCCTTCCGGGTCCTCTCTGGGGCTGTTTTGAGCAGCATGTAACCTGCTGCTTTTATCTGAGTGAAACACTGTACAGGAGAATGAAAGACATCTTATTTTTTTTCTTTTTATACTTGGTGTTTTTTTTTGAATAAAATACCTTTTGTCTTAAAAAAAAAAAGACCCGGGACAACCAAATAAATAAATAAATATAAAGAAAAAGAAGTGTTAAGGAAGGTGTTAAAGGTAAGGAAGGACACTAACCTTACTACACCAGGTGGAGATCTGTACCTCATCTTGTTTTTAACACCCTGGTATAAATAAATAAATAAATAAATAAATGGGGGGGAGGGACAAACTAAGCTAGCAAACAGTGGTCCCCCTTTGTCCTTGGTTTCACTTTCCAAGGTTTCAGTTACCCACGGTAAACTGTAATCCAAAAATATTAAATGGAAAATTCCAGAAATAAACAATTCAGAAGTTTTAAATGGTGTGCCTTTCTGGTATGATGATGAAACCTCGCACTGTCTTCTCTGTCCCACGCAGGAGGTGAATCATCTCTTTGTCTAGCATATTTACATTGTATAGATACCCTCCCATTAGCATAGGAAAAACATCATCTGTATAGGATTCAGTATTATCCTCTGTATCACATACTGGAATGTATCCCCTTGCAGATAAGGAGGGACCATTCTATCAGCACGTTAAATGTGGTTCTTTCAAGATGATGGGATTATGGGTGATTGTTTTCTATTTCCTATTGTTTATCTGCATTTTCTACAATGAATATGTGACTTGTGTAGTTTTTTAAGTTATAAACACAGTAAATAGTTTCCAAAAGCCGATTTAATTTGTTTTATGCATGAATACATTTTAATTCATCTTATTCATTTTGTGGTTTGAATGTGAACCAATGGAGGGCCATGACCGGCCGGCACACTGCAATTGAGAACTGTCTACGTGGAGCTTCTGGGTCTCATGAAATTTCTTCTTCTCCGTCTTCATCTTCATCTCTTCTTCCACCCCCTCCCACTCCCCCTCTCCTCCTTCCTCTTCTTTTTAATGGCATCATTAGTTGCTGTACCCTCTGGGGGCTCTTAGCGCGTCAGAATCCTGTTTGAAAAACTGACAATCCGGAGACCAAGGCAAGCAAACTCTGCGTAATCTAGCACCTTCCCCAGCACAACAAACACCATTTTGACAATGTAACTTCCCCTCCTGAAGATGTCAGGTAAATAAATGCTCCAGGAAGTCAAGATGAGAAGGCTCAGCTCAGTTACCAACTAATTTGTTCATTTCTGATGGCTCAGGTTCAAAATTAATAATAATGTCAGTTATCATTCCTTGACAGCTTACTGTGTTCCAGGCACCAGGATAAAAGCCCTACTTGCCTGCCTGACCTCATTTACACTCATAATTACCATGTGAGGTAGGAGCTTTACTACTTCCTGGCTGTGAGACCTTAGGCAAGTGACCTCACCTCTCTGTGGCTCTAGTTCCTCACCTATAAAATGGGGACAATCATAGTATGTTCTTCATAGGGTTGTTGTCGGCTTAAATGAATATACTTAGAATAGTGCTAGACGCCTTGTAAACGTTTAGTGAACTTAGCTGTTATTGTTCTTAATATCCCCATTGAAGAGGTGGAAAGACTGAGGTCTTAAGTAATGGACCCAAGGTCACACAGCTCTTTACTATAAACGACCAGATTGTAAATATTTTAGGCTTTACAGAGCAGACTGTCTTTGACACAACTATTCAACTTTGTAACGTGAGAGTAGCCATAGGCAGTACATAAAGGAATGGACTTGGTGGCTTTCCAATAAATCTTTACTTACTAAAGCAGGTGGAGGCTGGATTTGGCCCATGGGCCTTAGTTTGCCAACCTCTGGTCTTAACTACAAAAACAGGAGCCTACAATGTTAATTGATTTCCAGGCTTTAGCTGCACTGAAAAGAATCATTTTTATGGCACAAATTTCTTTCTCCTTCTGCCGTATTTGCATTTTACATTAGCAGAATGAAGATTTCATGAATACATAGGGAATGCAGTATCAGGCTGGCAACTATTAAGTTCATTTGTCTCCCTTGGAAAACAAATGTATTGCTGTTTGGTTTTGATCTTATGTAGAACATGCATTCTATGGATTTTCATTAAAGCATGTGTTTAAACAACATTATTGCTGTAAGTTAGGCAATGCTATCTTGATTGACAGGGCTAACCCTCCAGCCTGCTAAAACCAGATAATCAGAGATAGGTCAGATATTTAGAATTTTAATCAGTATGGCCTCCTCTAGTAATGTTTAATTCCACTCATCTGAGTCAGCATTTAAAGTTCCTTGAGAATGAAAATCATCAGCACTAAGTTTCTTTGTCAAGCTCCATAACCTTGGGTTCTTTTCTTTCCATGGGTGACTTTTGGCAAGTATGAGAATAGGGCCAATCTTGGAAGCTTTGGGGAAGTTTTTAGATTTCAAGTACTAAGTTTGTATTTTGAAATTTGAGTCTGCTCTAGATAACTGTGAATCCCAGGTCTGAGTGATAAGCTGGAATGTTTGATTCTATGCTAAGATATTTCATTGTATAGAAGCCTGTAAAATGTTGCATCCATGGACTTTGGTTCTTCAGAAATTCCTTCATCAAAAAGGAAATTAATTTTATATTAATTTTAGCAATATTAAGTTATCACTTCAAATATTAAGTTCAGGAGGTCAGTTAGGAAACTTAGAAGAAAGGCAAGGAGAAAAAAAAACCACTATACTTTTACTCTCTTAATTTATCTCCTTTAGGGAAGACTCCACCAGGAAAGTTAACTATTCACATTATAGATAATACAGTGAAATTTGATCTCCTGCACTAACAGAAATGGCTTAACTGGTTAATCAGCCTCATTCCTTATCTCCAAACTAACCTTCCCTCTCCTATTTTGAAAAATAAACAGAGGACTTATGAGAAGTTGGGTGGATCCCTGGGGGCATTCTAATACCTGTGTTCTGGCGGAATCATTGTTAGGATAAAAAGGAGGGAAAAGACAAAGCTACCAGGTGTCCTCCCAAGAAGATCAAGGAAGCCATCAGGCCCCGTCTTCACGTTCACAAAGGGTCCATCATGTGGACTTTCGACATGACCTTCAAATGAGGTCACACTCAGAGTCACACAGAAGCACTGATAAGGCTGAAGCAAGATCGTGTTCCTCCTTCACTTTTTTCCCTCAAAATATTCCTGTGCTCTTTCAATCACCCTCATTTATAACACACATGAATATATTAAGTACAAATATATTATTCATATTCCTCATAGGCTCCTGAGCTTTCTTTATTCTTTTTTTTAAAAAAATAACTTTATTTATTTATTTTTGGCTGCATTGGGTCTTTGTTGCTGCGTGCAGGCTTTCTCTAGTTGAGGCGAGCGGGGGCTACTCTTCGTTGTGGTGCGCAGGCTTCTCATTGCAGTGGCTTCTCGTTGCAGAGCACGGACTCCAGGCGCATGGGCTTCAGTAGTTGTGGCACACGGGCTTAGTTGCTCCACGGCATGTGGGATCTTCCCGCGGCTCGAACCCGTGTGCCCTGCATTGGCAGACGGATTCTTAACCACTGTGCCACCAGGGAAGCCCCCTTTGTTCTATTTTTATTATGAAAATTTTCAAACATGCAGAAAATTCATTTATATCACTACACAGACAACCATTGTCTAGATAACCATTGTTGACGTTTTGCCATATTTGCTTCATGAATCATTTGTTTTTTTCTTCAAGTATTTCAAATTACAGACATCATGAATTTTTGTCCCTAAACCCCTCAGGTTGTGTCTCTAAAACCATAGGGAGGGTTTTTGGGGGTTTTTTTTGGAATTTTATTTTTTCTTACAGCAGGTTCTTATTATCTATTTTATACATATTAGTGTATATATCTCAATCCCAACCTCATAGGGAGGTTTTTTTAAATACAATCCTAATTTTCCCCCCAAATACCCTTCCCAGCTGGTTTATTCAAGCCAGGATCCAATCAAGGACCATGCATTCCACGTGGTTGTTGTATGTCCTGTGTCCCTTTCAAAATCCAGAACAGCCCTCCCTCCAGCCCCACCCTTTTGCTTTTCTTATGACATTAATTTTCTGAAGAGCCCAGGCCACTTGCCCTGTTCAATAGTCCACCTTCAGGAAGACTTTGTACAACTTTAAACTGGTGTCTCATCACTGGACCGCAGTACACAGTACAGATGAGTCAATGTTTTTTAAATTATCTTCTGACTAGCACAGTTACATCACATTGCTTTTTAGGTTTCTTCCCCCCTCCCTTTTTTTTTTGTATGTTAAAAGTCATAATTTATAACTGCATACACTTAATATAGCACACAGATTTGATAATATATCATCCAGTTGAGTTAAAATACCCTACTTTTAATTTTTCTGTATATATACAGAATATATATTATATATAACCATATATATCATTATGGCTATAATTATATATACACAATACTCTGTATCATATATATGCAGAATATATTATGTATTCTGTGTATATATATTATGTGTATATACAGATATGTATGCAGAATATATTATGTATACACAGAATACATAATATATTCTGCATACAATGTATATAGAATGTACGTATATTATTCTGTATATATGGAGGACATATTCAGAGAATCTCAAAAAAGTGGAAGTGACTTGTGACTCCGGTAGCCACTGATCATATGCTCAGTAACTGTGGGCTCATCCTAATTTGGGGGTTCTTGTTCCCTCTATTCATCATTAAATGTCCCCCACACCTAAAGCAATTATTTATTCTCCATGATATAATATAGTCATTGTTGCATCCGGAGCTGGCTGCCCTGGGGCATGTGACCTGTAATATGAATTTATTTCCAGCACCACCGGGCTGTTTTGGCCAGGCCTCCCCTTGTCTGCACAGACACCTTCTAATGCTTTGACAATCACTTCCTGGAGATTAAGCTGCATTATGCGGCCAGCAGCTCATGACTCTTTTTTCCCTTGTCACCTTAATTTCATGCCAACTTTTCTGGTATGGCAGAGTTTTCCTCCTTCAGCACAAAAGCTCTGTGCTTGCCAGCGCCGTAGATTCTAATCTGTGTCGCCTGGAAGGATTGTTTGATTTGGAGAGGTCAGTTGAGCCGCCCTAGACGGAGGACGTGAGCTGCATGAGGGGCAGTTGTATGAAGCCGCTCAGTGCTGGGGTGGTTTGTTATGAAGGAAACAGCTGCTTTTTCCAAATGTTAAATTAACATTTCAAACTTAGGGGCACTCACGTAAGAATTCAGATCATATTCTTTTGACAAATGGGAAGGTCTGGTTACACTAGGCCTGCTTTCCCAGGAGACTACAGGCACCTGGCTGGGCCCAAGGACAGGCTGCCCCGAGGGTGGAACTGAGCTTTCTAGTGGCCACTCCTCATGTTGCAGAGAGGGGAGCAGAGGCCCTTGGGGGGCCATGGAGATAGAGTCACCCAAGATGTATTGAACTACCGCTATGCCTCAGACACGGGAGTAGCAAAAACAGACACAGTGCCTTCCTTTGAGTAACGTGGAAGATGAAATAGCACTCAAGTGGCCAGACATTAATCATTCAACAGAAAAGGATTGAGCCGTTCCACGTGCTAGCCACCATTCCAGCAGTGAACGAAGAGATAGAGCAGTGAACGAAGCAAAGTCCCTAACTTCATGGTGCTCACGCTGGGGGTGGGGAAAGGGAGACAGACAATAAACAAAATAATCTAAGCAAAACCTATAGTCAGTTAGATAGCAGTAAGAGCTATGGTTAAAAATAGTAGAGAGGGGAACCAGGATTGATGGGTAGGAGTTGCCAACTTATATCCAAAGGTCAGCAAAGGTCACAGAGAAGGTGACTTGAAGGAAGAGCAGAACAAGAGAGGGAGGGAGGGAGGCATGGAAATATCTGGTGGGGAGTGTTCCAGGCTGAGGGAACAGCCAGTGCAAAGGCCCAGATGTGGGATCACACCTGGGTTCCTTCTGGATTACAAGGAGGAGGTGGTAACGGGGAGAGCGGGAAGAGCCATGGTCAGTGGGACTGTGGGATCCAGGCTTCTCTGGCCCGAGCAGACAAGCCATGTCATCTGATCTACGTGTTCACGGATCCCTCTGCCTGTGTAGAACATGGTGGGGCAGGAGGCACCAGGAGAGCAGCCAGGAAGCCATCACCATCCCCAGACCTGGAGCGGGAGAGAATGGTCGTTCTGAACACGTTTCAAAGGTAGAGACAGATTTGTGGAAGGCATGGGGACATCAGAGAAGGAAAGGATCAAGGGGTCCCCTGTTTTTTTAACCAAGTGGCAAGATCAAGTGGCCATGAGCCAAGCTGGAGAGTCCTGTAAGAAGAGCAGGTTTGAGGGAGACCAGGAGTTCGGTTTGACATGTGGCCTTTGAGAGCCTCTCTGGGCCAGCTTGGAAATATCCAAAAGGCAGTGGCTGTTTGAACCTGGAGTTTGGGGACAGGCCTGAGCGCTGTGAGCATTCCAGGTGCATTGCTAGTGGATGTTGGTGTTTAAAGCCACAGAGGCTGAATGAGGCCATAAATGGTATGAGTGTCAATGGAGAAGAGAGGAGGTCCCGGGACTCAGCTCTGGCTTTTGCACCATGAGGAAGGCAGGAGGAAGAGGGAGGAGAGACTAAGGAGTGACCTGTGAACTGCGAGGAAAGCCAGGCAGATGTGATGTCTGCAAGCCCAGAATGTGTCTCAAGGAGGATGAATTATGTTGATAAGAAAAAGATGAAGTCTGAGAATTGACCATTGAATTTAACGCGGTGGAAGGGTTCATCCCCTTTCAGTTAACAAAATCATTCATTCATTCAAAATATATCAAGTGCGGGGCTTCCCTGGTGGCGTAGTGGTTGAGAATCTGCCTGCCAGTGCAGGGGACACGGGTTCGAGCCCTGGTCCGGGAAGATCCCACGTGCCGCGGAGCAACTAAGTCCGTGCGCCACAACTACTGAGCCTGTGCTCCGCACACCTAGAGCCCGTGCTCCACAACGAAGACCCAACGCAGCCAAAAATAAATTAAGTTTATTTTAAAATATATATATATATATCTCAAGTGCTGTGGAAACCAGTGTCCAAGATGGTCCCCAGTGATTCTTTCCTCCCCACACTGAATAGAGCTGAGCTGTTGACAAATAGGATGCTGCAGAAATGAAGGTGTGTGAGTTCCAAGACTTGGTCAAAAGAGTGTGTCTGGAATTAGATAGTGGTGAGGATGGCACAACTTGGTGAATATACTAAAAAAAACACTGAATTGTATACTTTAATAGTGTGAATTTTATGGTAAGTGAATTTATCTCAATAAAAGAAAATATATATATATAAAATGGAAAAATTAATGAGATGATATGAATCAGATCAGTCGTGTCAGTTTCCACAATAAATGTGAATTAAATAAGTATTCTACTTTAAAAAAAAAGGAAGTGTTGCTACCAGCCTGCCCTCTGAGATCTCGCACTCTGGGGAAAGCTAGTGCCATGTTGTGAGGACACTCAAGCAGCCCCAAGGAGAGATCTGTGCAGCTGGGAACTGAGGCCTCGTGCCTACAGCCAGGTAAATGCACCATCTGGGAGGGGGACCCTCCTGCCCAGTCAAGGCTTCAGATGACAACACCCTTGGCCCACGTCTTGACTGCCATCTCATGAGGGGCTCCAGGCCAGGACCATCTGACTGAGCAGCTCCCAAATTCCTGACCATGGAAACTATGAGATAATAGATGTTGGTTGTTTTAAGACACTAAGTTTTGGATAATTTGTTACACATCGATAAACAATACAAGCACTGACACTGCTTCAGGCACCGGCAACGGAGAAATGGGAAAGGCATGGGAATTACCCCTCGGACTGTTGCATTACAGGGGAATCAGCTCCCGTACAGCACTCATCACGGTGCATTTTATTATTTTTATTATTATTATTATTTTATTTTTTGGCCGTGTCGCATGTGGAATCTTAGTTGCCCGAGCAGGGATCAAACCTGTCCCCTGCATTGGAAGCATGGAGTCTTAACCACTGAACTTGCCAGGGAAGTCCCATCACAGTGCGTTTTATATCGCCATTATCCCCACTTCTCAGGTGAGAAAACTGAGGCTCAGCAAGGTCAATGACATGACCACTTCGTTATTCATGACACAGAGAGACAAGGGCTATGATAGCTGCCTGAACCAGGGCTGTGCGGTCACAGAGAAGGGAGCTTTTAACTCTCTTGGGAACTGGGGAAGCATAACTCAAAGCTTCTAAGTGGGGGTGGGGGGAGATGGATCTTAGAAATCAGAAGCAAGAGAGGGCTGTGGGAGACTTTATATCTTTAAAAAGTATTTAACAGCAGAAAAATCTCATTGTCTGTTCCATCTTTTCCTTCAAGTCCCAACTCAAATGTCACCTTCTCAGTAGAAGTTTACTGGAGATACTCCCATATGCATTATCTATTTATGGAAAAACATCAAGTCCCTACTGTATACCAAGCTTGTGCAAGGAGCCAGGAACACATCAGGCCAGTTCAATCTTCAAGAGAATCTGTATCCGGTTGGGAGATGGATTTGCTAGTAAGTACGGCAATTTGAGCTCCACAACAGAATATCCAGGGAGATGCTGTATAGCTTCATGGCAAAGAATGCCAACTTTAGAGAAAAACAGACTGGAAGGTGGGGTGGAGGAAGGGTGTTGGGATTCTAATGGCTATACAAAGGAAGAAATCCTCAACCCTTAAAAGATGGTTTCATGGAAGAAGGGACATTTGAGCTGGGGTTTTTTTTTTGGTTTTGGGGTTTATTTATTTGGTTGCACCGGGTCTTAGTTGCGACCAGCGGGCTCCTTAGTTGCAGCTCAGGGGCTCCTTAGTTGTGGCATGCAAACTCTTAGTTGCAGCATGCATGTGGGATCTAGTTCCCTGACCAGGGATCAAACCTAGGCCCCCTGCACTGGGAGCTCAGAGTCTTAACCACTGCCCCACCAGGGAAGTCCCTGAGCTACATTTTGAAGGATATATTAGTGACAAACGCGTGATCATCACATTGTGCTACTTTGTTTTTCCAGCTTTATTGAGGTATCATTGACAAATAAAAATTGTATATATTTAAGGTGTACAACGTGATGATTTGATATATGTGTACAGTGTGAGACAATCACAATCAAGCTAATTAACACATCGATCACCCCATGTGGTTACCATGTTGTGCTATTTTTAATGTGAGAAATAGTGATACATGTAACAAAAGAAGTATCATGTGGGTACAATCACTGTGGCAGATCAGGGCAAAGCTTGTCCCCAGGATTTATTCTCCCCTTCTTTTATTTTTATTTATTTATTTATTTATTTTATTATTTTTTTCCCCCTTCTTTTAGATTAGAGCTCCCGTGTTTCAGCTGGAGGTATGGCAGCTGAATATTACTTTTCCCTGTCTCCCTTTTAATGAGATGTGGCCATATGCTTAAGTTCTGGCAGTGGGATGGCAGAGAGAATAAGATACAGAATTTCTTTAAAGGGCATCCCCTTGAAGAGGAAAAGTGTGCGTTCTCTCCTCCTGCTTTCCTCCCTGCTGATCATCACGTGCGTGGCACAGCATCTCAGACCATGAGATGAGAGCCACACGTTGGAGATGGCAAGGCAACAGGATAGAAGGTGCCTGGGACCTTGTCACCAGGAAACCACCATGTCAGTCCCAGGCTCCTTATCCTCAAACTGTTGATAGAGAAGCAAACTTCTATCTTGTTGGCCTTTCTTAGAGCCACCAAGCCTGTGGCCAACAGATATGCAGACATCATGGATTAGCGCCTCCCAAACCATTCACTAGCCTTCTTTTCTTTGCCTTCCTCTGTTACAGAGGCTAGGAGTCTAAAATACTTATCTTGGGAATTCCCTGGCGGTCCAGTGGTTAGGACTCCGTGCTTCCACTTCCGGGGGCCTGGGTTCAATCCCTGGTCAGGGAACTAAGATCCTGCAAGCTGCGTGGTGTGCCCCCCCCAACCAAAAAAAAAAAACAAAAAAAACTTATATTCTGAGACTCCCATGCAGCCAGGCATTGCCATGTGACTCTGCTTTGGCCACTGAGATATAAGCAAGATTCCCAGGAAGGACATCCCTTTATGAATTTTTTAAAAACTCACAAAGAGAAAGCTTTTGTCTCTGCCTCCTTCTGCTGACCTGGAGCAGCTGCAGCCTTCTTGTAACCATGAGGACAAATGCTATATGATGAAGATGGCAGAACAGAAATGTGGGAACCTGTTCCCTAAAGGCATCCTTGAGCAATAGAACTGACCCCAGATTTCCTCTCCCAGATATATGGTGTCATGCCATATATATATATGGTATATATCTTTATCTTCAGAAGCCACAGAGTCTTCTGTTACCTATAAACAAACACATTCCTGAATGATCCATTATGGAGTATAAAAGCTAAAAAGAATCTTAGAAAGGATCTAGCACAGTTAGAGTCAAAGTATGTTCCTAAGAACACTAGTGTTATGGAATGTTAGTTGGCACGCATATTAAAAATGGAGGGCTTCCCTGGTGGCGCAGTGGTTGAGAGTCCGCCTGCCGATGCAGGGGACACGGGTTAGTGACCTGGTCCAGGAAGATCCCACATGCCGCGGAGCAGCTGGGCCCGTGAGCCATGGCCACTGAGCCTGCGTGTCCGGAGCCTGTGCTCCGCAACAGGACAGGCCACAACAGTGAGAGGCCCGTGTACCGCAAAAAAAAAAAAAAAGAAAAAATTGGAGAAGGTATTTGTCAAAGAGCATAGGAAGTTCTGAGTTAACAATGGCAAACAGGTTTTATTTCTGCAGGACTTGTCAGGGCCTTCAGAATGCCAGTGGACCTATGAATCTTTCTAAGGAAGGTATGCCTAAAGCTATTTGACTATAAAACTCCCTTTTACTGGGGACCATTTCTCTGATTAAGTTTTCTCAGAAGACACTGAAGGACAGTCCCCGTGTTTAGCATATGAGAACCTGAGACCATTAGCTCTCCTGACACCCAATGAAGGATCCATGAGACTGCTGTTGTCAGAGGCACACTTTTCTTTGTTTGCTTTTGGCCGAACCACACAGCATGAGGAACTTCCCCAACCAGGGATCAAACCCTTGCCCCCTGCAGTGGAAGCGCAAAGTCTTAACCACTGGACTACCCGGGAAGTCGGCACACACTCTTATTCGTGGAGGTCACGTGAACTAATTACAGCCCCTCTCTGGAGTTTTCTAAGTCTTCTTTTTCTGTCTGGATGCTGGAGAGATTTAGTAGTCTATGGCCAGGGTTGCAGCCTCATGGGGACACGGGCCTGAAAGGCCCTCCCCGCACGCACCCCAAACCTCCATTTCTGGCTGACACTGAACTCTGGGCAGATGGGGGAGTGGGGTGAATGCAAGGTGGGACCTCACCTTCTACCTCCAGCAATTATGGGCCTCTCTCCCGAAGGCCCAGGTCTCCTTGCAGGAGTTCTGGGGCAGGCACTTTTCTTCCTTTGACAGCACGCAGTGCTTCCCAGGCCTGAGCAAAACAGCATTGGTGTCTTGACGTTGAGGGGCTTCAGGACACACCACCCCAGAACATGCCGGTTTGGCATATTGACAGTTTTGAGGTAAGGCACTTGGAAAACAGCAGATACCAAAAGAGATCTCCAACCTCCCCTTTTCTTCCTGAAAGCAGGAGATGAAAGATGCCCCGTGAAAGATGAAAGAATGCCTCCCCTATGAAACATGCCCACCCCCTCACCGCCACCACGGCCGCTGGAGGCGAAGAACATTCTTGTCACCAGAGACCAGGCGGGGGGGATGGGGGGGCTTTGAGCCCAAGAAGAGTCTACACAAACTTTGCTGAAATAACGCTTGTCTGCCTTTAGCATCCCCATATATTTTCCTTTTTTTTTGGCCGTGCCGCAAGGCACACAGGATCTCAGTTCCCCGACCAGGGATCGAACCCACACCCTCTGCAGTGGAAGCGCAGAGCCTTAACCACTGGACTGCCAGGGAAGTCCCAAGCATCCCCAAATACTTTATTTTATTTTAATTTTTAAATGAATTTTATTTATTTATTTATTTTTGGCTGCATTGGGTCTTTGTTGCTGCGCGCAGGCTTTCTCTAGTTGCAGCGAGCGGGGGCTACTCTTCGCTGCGGTGCGCAGGCTTCTGATTGCGGTGGTTTCTCTTGTTGTGGAGCAGAGGCTCTAGGTGCGTAGGCTTCAGTAGTTGTGGCACGTAGGCTCAGTAGGTGTGGCTCGTGGGCTCAGCAGTTGTGGCTCGTGGGCTCAGTAGTTGTGGCACATGGGCTCAGTAGTTGTGGCTTGCGGGCTCCGGAGTGCAAGCTCAGTAGCTGTGGTGCACGGGCTTAGTTGCTCCGTGACATGTGGGATCTTCCCGGACCAGGGCTCAAACCCGTGTCCCCTGCATCGGCAGGCGGATTCTTAACCACTGTGCCACCAGCGAAGCCCCCCCATATATTTTAGATACTTTTTCATACTCTGTTCAACCTAGTATATAAGCACTTAGGCCTAACTGCTTTCTGAGTCTTCATGTCCATGTAAAAGAATTATTAAATTATTAAATAAAATGTACACTTGACCCTTGAACAACGCAGGGGTTGGGGTGCCGACCCCTGGGCAGTTCAAAATCCAGGTGTAATTTTGCAGTCAGCCCTCTGTTTCCGTGGTTCCGCATCTGTGGACTCAACCAACTGTGGATCGTGTAGCACCATAGTATGTATTTAGCAGAAAAAATTTGCATACAAGTGGACCCACGCAGTTCAAACCCATGTTGTTCAAGGGTCAACTGTATATGCTTTTCTCCTGTTAATCTGTCTTGTGTCAACTTAATTCTCATGCCCAGCCGGTGACCCTAAAAGGTAGAGGAAAAGTTTTGCCTCTCCTACAATATTATCTGGCTTAATTAACAGCCATATTTTCTTTTCTTTAAAGTGAAATATCATTAACTTTGCCTTGTATGCTTTGTCCTTAGATGCCGTTCCGTCCATGATAGGACCATAGCCAGGGATCAAGCTTCATCTGGGCAGCTGGCCTGAGTCTTCCCAGGTAGGATCAGTGGGGAAGGTCAAGGTTGAAAAAACTTATCTTAGGAAAAGGGAGTCAGATGTTCAGAGAATGGATCAACCCTGGAGGGAAAGAGGCAGAGCTAAGAGACCACCCGTGGGGCAAGGGGTTTCCAGGCCCCAGGAGTTGAGACTGGACCCTCTGCCCTCCTTTTCTTCTCTCTCCACCACACTCTTCCTGTTTTCCTTAGTCTCCCTCCTCTCAGCCCCCATCCCATTCTGTTCCATGGCCAGAGGCAGCTCTGGGGGAAACAGGGACATAGCTGAGCCTCACTAGTCACAATACAAGAAAAAGCTAAATCAACTACTCCCGTTTATGGAGAATTTTCCTCAACGTGCTATAAATACAAGCAGACTGAGTTGTATCGTGCTTAGCTTTATTGCTCTCCGCAGATACAGCATTTTTTATAAATTGAAGGTTTGTGGCAACCCTGCATCGAGCCAATCTATCGACACCATTTTTCCAACAGCATTATTATTATTATTTTTTTAACATCTTTATTGGGGTATAATTGCTTTACAATGGTGTGTTATTTTCTGCTTTATAACAAAGTGAATCAGTCATACATAAACATATGTTCCCATATGTTTTCCCTCTTGCGTCTCCCTCCCTCCCACCCTCCCTATCCAACAGCATTATTTTTAAATCAAGGCATGTACTTCGTTTGTTTAGACATAATGCAATTGCACACTTAATAGACGACAGTATAGTGTAAACGTAACTTTTATACACCCTGGGAAAACAAAAAATTTGTGTGACTTGCTTTACTGCGGTATTCACTTCATGGCAGAACCGAGCCTGCAATATCTCCAAGGTCTGCATAAACTGTTGCACATGCAATGCATATGTATTCAGTATGTATATGCATATATATGCACACATATGTTACGTACATGTATATCCTTTTTTGTTATATATTTATTTACTTATTTATTTTTGGCTACTTTTGGTTCTTCATTGCTGTGCGCGGCTTTCTCTAGTTGTGGCGAGCAAGGACTACTCTTCCTTGAGGTGCGCGGGCTTCTCATTGCAGTGGCTTCTCTTGTGGTGGAGTACGGGCTCTAGGTGTGTGGGTTCAGTAGTTGTGGCACGCGGGCTTAGTTGCTCTGCGGCATGTGGGATCTTCCCGGACCAGGGCTCAAACCCGTGTCCCCTGCATTGGCAGGTGGATTCTTAACCACTGCGCCACCAGGGAAGTCCACACATGTGTATCCTTAAGACAACCACTGAAGTAGGCACTGCTATTAGCCCCGTGTGAGAAATGAAGAACTGAGCTACAGAGAGGTTAAGGAACTTGGCCAAGGCCAAGGTGGAGAAGCCCTGGGTTTGGGTCCAATCATGTTCCTGATTCCACCTGCTTAACCACTGTGCAATACACGGAAAGGTTTATAAACGTGAAAGGGGCATCATTAGGAAGTTTTTTTTAAACAAGTGCACATTTGATTCGAAATATGTATGCATCTGGGAATACTTCAAGCCACCAATTCTTCTGATTTCAAATTTTTTTAATACCAAAATATTATACCATCAGAACTATCGGTATTACAGTTCTTAAAAAGAGCACCGTATACAAGGATATTAAAATCTCCCAAAGTGGCTTTGCAATGAGGAATTGCTAATTGCAAATAAAATTTAAAAGGAGGGGAGGGTGGCTGAGTAAATACAGTCCTAGACATGGGGTGTGTCGGGTGAAGGATTGGAATTCCACAGAAGGCCTTTCGGCATGGCTGTACAAGTAAAGGGAGCGCTTTGCCTGCTATTTTATGTTTGATCAGGTCCTCCTGTTAATAAACTTGCAGGGTTCCTATTGGGCAAACTCCCAGCCATGCTGTAAAAATGCTTTGTCCCCAGAACATATTTAAATTTCAAATGCATGCCTAATATAATAAGCCCAAGCCTAGTGCGGGTTAAATTCTCTGCATAACTTGAGGGGTTATTTCATTTCACTTCAGCTCTTTGGAGTTCTGCATTTGGGTTTTGTCCACTGCCCCCTGCCCCCAAGCCTGTCTTCCTTTCTCTCTGCAATCTGCTAGTGGCAATTAGCCTAAAAGATATACCTTTGTGCTCTGGTTTGGTTTAAAAAGGCATTAATCTTGGTTAAGGGGGATACGCTATGCTAATGTGTGTTTTATTTTCAGCAAGTCTTATTGATCTGCACTTTCCATTCTTCCTTATTAATGTCCAGCAGCCTAACTTTTAAAGGGTCAAATTTCAAAGAGAAAACAACCTCTCCTTGGGAAGTACTCCCCCTCATATTTCTGGAAACACAAGTCGACTATTTGGCCCCTGATCCATATGCATGGATGGGTTCATGTGAGCGTCCTGGGGTTTGAGGGTTTGCAATGCAGGCCTGGAAGCTAAGGGTACCCGAAGGAACACTTCTCACTGTACAGCTTTTTAAGGACGCTAAGTGGTGGTAATGGTGGAGGGATGGGGGGAATGGGGGTGGTGGAAATCAAAATCACCTCTTCTGAGTTTGAGGATCTCTATCTTCTGTTTGGGGACTATCTAAATTTACCATTTCAATAGTTGCCTGATCCCAGTGCTGTACTGCTATTTATGGAAATTCTAAATGTAGTCACTTCAGTGGCGATTGTTAACGACAGCAACACAAACTTGAAAGGAGAAAGATAAGATCGCTCCAACTTCTGGACTTATCCTTTTCAAATAAATGTCTCATTTTGGAATCATTTTAATTTTACAGAGACATTGTAAAGATGATATTGAGTGCCCACATGCTCTCTTTATCCAATTTCCCCTAATTTTAACATCTTACATTTCATGGTACACTTGACAAAATTGAGAAATTAACGTTAGTAAAATACTATTAACTAAATTCCAGATTTTGTTATGATTTCATCAGTTTTTCCACTGACTGATGTCCTGTTTCTGTTTTGGGATCTAATCCAGGATACCACTTTGCATTTTTAGTGTTTTCTTTGTTTTAACTCTTATTTTGTTTTCATCACATTGACCTCCCCACATCATTGCGTTTTGTTTTGTGGGGTTTTATCTTCTTTCTGTTTTTGCTATTAATAATAAAAAAAAAATCACGGGAGAGCACAGTCTTCTGAAAGGAACACTAGAGTCTCTATTTATTTCCTAAATGGTGATAGGCATCCCACTGGTGGTACACATGAGATAATTTTAGGTGGTATAACAATGAAAGTTTTTTATTTAAATAATTATATTTTTTAACGGCTTTTAGAAAAATATATAACAAGCCAATAAGTCCATTTTACAGACATCATTTCCCAGGATGAGGCTAAATGTGAAAAAGTGAGTCAATATCAAGATGGCTTAAAGGAAAATATTATGTAAGTGATTGTACAAGTGGTTCACAGATAAGGGAAGTGCTTACAGGGCTGAAATTTGGAAATACTTGGTCTCTTTCAAATCCTTCCTTACGCACACGAGGAAACTGAGGCCTGTGCCTCCACTGCAAAGATCACCTCTTCCCTGGTGGCCCCATTCCCATGGAGGCCGCCTCTCCGCAGAGCCAGGGTACAGTTCCTGGCTGGTCTGTGTGTCCTGCCAGGTGATGGGGGCAGTTACGGGCTTGAGGTCATTCTGGTCCATCAGACATGAGAGCAAACCTGCCAGGGGCTTCAGGAAGGTTTTCTTTTGTCTTAAAAAGGGATGCAGTCATCAATAGTGGGCAGGACCCGTAAGCCATGGCACCCCCAGAGAATGAGGAGTTCTACACCACCGTGAAAACGACCAAATCCCACTGTGGAGGGATTGCTAAGGCATGTTGCTATATGAAACAATCTAGAAAAGTATACTGTTGACCCTTGAACAATACAGGTTTGAACTGCATGGGCCCATTTATACGCAAATTTTGTTCACTAATAAATACTACAGTGCTGCGGAGCTCATGGTTGGTTGAATCCGCGGGCACTGGGGATTAAGGAGGGCGACTATGATTTATACGCGGATTAACCCCTACCTTGTTCAAGGGTCAGCTGTATATAGTATATTATTAACCATCTAAGAAAGGGAGGAGGTACAAATACATGTTTGCCTATATTAAAAAACAAATAGTGGAAAGATGAAATAAAAACTTTTTAAAAAAACTGGTTACCAACAGGGAAGGGAGGAAAATGAGAAGAGACAGGCCAGAACCTTCTCTGAAAACTACTTTGGTAATTTCACTTTGGTCCCATCTACGTATCTTACATAAATGAAACTTAAATTCAGTTTTTAAAAAAAGCAATCCCTGGGCTTCCCTGGTGGCGCAGTGGTTGAGAGTCTGCCTGCCAATGCAGGGGACACGGGTTCGAGCCCTGGTCTGGGAAGATCCCACGTGCCACGGAGCAACTGGGCCCGTGAGCCACAACTACTGAGCTCTGTGCGTCTGGAGCCTGTGCTCCGCAGCAAGAGAGGCCGCGACAGTGAGAGGCCTGCGCACCGCGATGAAGAGTAGCCCCCGCTTGCCACAACTAGAGAAAGCCCTCGCACAAAAACGAAGACCCAACACAGCCAAAAATAAATAAATGAATAAATAAATGTATTTAAAAAAAAAAAGCAATCCCTAAAATTTGAAAACAAATTATTAAAAAAAAAAAAAAAGGAACCTAACCGTATATTTACTTGGTAGCATAACTACACAGAGAAGAAACATTTCAAGGGACTTAAGTCCCAAACTCCTTCTGAAATGGAGCTCAGATCTCATAATTTGACTATATATCCTTGGTGGGGTGTGTATGCCCTAAGGACAAAAAACCCCTGCAAAAACAAATCTTAAAAACGATTTTTCTTAATCGTATTATTGGTGGTCAAGTTGATACTGCTCTTCTTAGACCGTTACGTATATACTGTGGGATAAAGCAAATATTTGTCTCTTAGGTCAAATGATTACCTTAAAAAAAAGCCTTTTAAATAAAATTTTATTGCAAATTAATATGTATTTATTCTACAAAATGTTGAAGAAGGCAAGTAACCTTAATAAAAATCACCCATCCTCTTATCATTCAAAGATAACCGATATCAGCACTGTATATCTTTTCCCCCCCCCCCCACCCCGGTACGCGGGCCTCTCACTGCTGTGGCCTCTCCCGTTGCGGAGCACAGGCTCCAGACGCGCAGGCTCAGCGGCCATGGCTCACGGGCCCAGCCACTCCACGGCATGTGGGATCCTCCCGGACCGGGGCACGAACCCACGTCCCCTGCATCGGCAGGCAGACTCTCAACCACTGCGCCACCAGGGAAGCCCAGCACTGTATATCTTTAACTCATTTTCTGTGCATGACTCTGTACTTCTCTTACAAAAATGACATCATGCTGAATATATGTTCAGAATATAACCCATTTTTCAATTTTTTTTATTACTGTATGACATTCTTTCCATATCTCTAACCTAAGCGTTTTTCTGCATCTGCTAGTAAACTCCTTAAGGGTAGGGCCTTTGACCAATATTTCTCCAACTTTATTCACATACCCCAAACTCAAATTTTGTCATATATGCATTGCATCTCTTCAGTTATTTACTTAATATTTTCCTTTAAACAACTCACATTTTTTTCTTAGCCTAACCTTATGCCATTGTGTTCTTGAAATTAGAGGCTTGATAAACTAGTTATACGTTCTGCTAATATGAATTAATATAAATACATAACTGATAAAATTCAAATGTTCATCTATGTATGGTTCTAAATCATCTTGTGCACAGCCAGAGGTGTGCACCACATTTTGGCAAAGTTCTATAGCGTCATATTTAAAGGCTAAATAGACTTTAGATTTTTTTTATTATTGACTTTGTATATGCGTACACTTTCTATGAGTTTTAATGCTCTTTGAGAGGTGTGCGACCATCACCACAATCAGGATACAGGAATGTTCGGTCAGCCCGCAAAATGCCCCCCTGCTGCCCCTTTGCAGACTTCTCTTTTCTGGACAGCCCATGATCTCCCACTGTTGGGTCATGGAGTTGTTTCCTAGTTTTCTCTTTGATGATTAACTCACTTCCTTTAAGTATTGTTGTGTTTGAAGCCCTTTGGGATAGCTTCAAATTGTAATCAATCCGGGGTTTCTAAGCACTGATAGAAATATCCAGAGAAACATAACTTATCTATTTTTTTTCTTCTACTTTAAGTTTCTGTATCCCCTCAAAATTTTATGCATTTATAAGGAAGTCATGGTTTCTGTTGTTTCTGAGCACAATTAAACAAAGATAAACGGTATAAACATTTCAAAGATGAAGCATCTTGGACCTAATACACAATCCACATGGGTGCCTGATTTTGGCTTCGGGATTTTCTGTTCCATTCCCTCAGTCCTTCCCCATGCTCTTGTGGTAGGCAAGCCACCCTTACATGAATAATATTTCCCAGCACACGTGTCCCCTCTCCACTAGCCTGTGTCCGTGAGAGACATCACTAATCAATCACTGCACTCTTCCACTGATCCCCAATACAACTCAGAGTCCTTCTCAACCCAGCATTCCAGGCAGTTGGGTGGAGGTAGCAACCACATGAGCAAATGTTTTTGCTCTTCTAATTCAGTCTTAGGTTGAGGTTGAAATAATGTCTCTATCTTGACCCATTGGGTCTCTCAGCCCACAAGTCTTCAATCCTCACACCTGAGTTCACTTATCCCCACTTGTAGACCCAGCTCCAAGGCTTTACTTAGGGTTGGGAGGAGGATGTAAGGAGTAGCACAAAGTAGTTCTTTGGGGTGATGGAACTGTTCTGTATCCTGGCTGTAGTGGTGGTTACAAAAATTGATACATGTGTTAAAACACATCAAACTGGACACCCAGAAAAAGTCAATTCAAAAAATGTTAACACGGGCTTCCCTGGTGGCGCAGTGGTTGAGAGTCCGCCTGCCGATGCAGGGGACACGGGTTTGTGCCCCAGTCCGGGAAGATCCCGCATGCCGCGGAGCGGCTGGGCCCGTGAGCCATGGCCGCTGAGCCTGCGCGCCCGGAGCCTGTGCTCCGCAACGGAAGAGGCCACAACGGTGAGAGGCCCGCATACCGCAAAAAAAAAAAAAAAAAAAGTTAACACAAGTGAACGTGGGTGGTATTATGACAGAGGTGACTTTGAATCTACCCTAATTTATAAACAAATGAAGTATTGAACTAATTTCCAGCTTGGGTGCTCCACGTATGTATACATCTCATACGTAAGTGGACTTATGTCCTGACCCCGTTGAGGCTGGGAAGTATTGGTCAAGGGCAAAGAGAACTATCTGGTTTTGAGCGTTTCTATTTTGGTCACAGGTGTTCTCGTTTCCTAGCAGACAGGGTCCTTCACAGTAGGGTAGTTGTTAATTAGCTGGGGACCCCAGAGCCTTCCCCTGCCCGCCTCGTTGCACTGTGAACTCTGCTCACACAGGCCTCTCCTTCACTCCTTTGCCACCTTTGGAACTTGGACCACAGGTGTCCTGGTAGAGCCACTTTTCACCCCTTCCCCTCACTTTCCCTGGTCTGAATCCTGCCCATCCCTCCAGCTGCCTTTCTGTCCCCCAGCCAACCCGATGACAAGATGACTCCCATTTGAATTCACACAGTGCCTGTCCTGATCTGGGCCAAGGGAAGCCTTTCTGGAAACGGACTGGGTCAATGCAGGGTCAGTTCTTAGCGGGAAGTATGTGCCCCACATAGTAATTCATTATGCATGCTCAACACACAACTGGTGTTTATTGGAGCTATTCTAATGACCACCTAAAGCCATGGTTCTCCAAATGTGGTCTCAATCCAGCAGCGTCAGCAGCATCTGTAAACTTGTTATGAATGCAAGTCTTGGGCCCCAACTAAGACTTACTGAATCAGAAACTCTGGGGGTGCTTCCCGACAATCAGCCTCTGCACAAACTCTCCAAGTGATTTTTTTTTTTTTTTTTTTTTTTGGCTGCGTTGGGTCTTTGTTGCTGCATGTGGGCTTTCTCTAGTTATGGCGAGCAGGGGCTACTCTTCATTGTGGTGTGAAGGCTTCTCATTGTGGTGGCTTCTCTTGTTGCAGAGAACGGGCTCTAGGCGCGCGGGCTTCAGTAGTTGTAGCACGCGGGCTCAGTAGTTGTGGCTCGTGGGCTCAGTAGTTGTGGCTCACGGGCTCTAGAGCACAGGCTCAGTAGTTGTGGCACATGGGCTTAGTTGCTCTGCAGCATGTGGGATCTTCCCAGACCAGGGCTCGAACCATGTCAGCTGCATTGGCAGGCGATTCTTAACCACTGCGCCACCAGGGAAGTCCCTCTCCAAGTGATTTTTGCACTTGCTGAGAAACACTGAAGTTCGAGAACCACTGGTCTCAAGCACTGGTTTATCCTGACTGCACATTACAGAGGGCTGTTAAATCCCAACATCCACGTAAGAAATGATGGCATCTTGGACAAAGGGGAAGGAATTAGACTTCATCCTCCAAAGGGAGGAGGGTCAAGGGACTTGCAGATATATTTTAAAAGCCTCACATTCCCCCTTACCTTGCTTTATTTTTCCTCAGAGTTGTTATCACTCCTGACATATTATGTGTCTGTTTCTCTGTGTGTTTGTTGTCCTTTTCTGTTCAGATGTCAGCTCCTTGTCTGCCTGGATCGCTCCCCTACCCTTTTGCTTATAACCATGCCTGATGCTTAGTAGGTGCTCAATATATATATTTTTGAGTGAATCATTCACCACGTGGTAATGCCTGTTTCATTTGGGAAAAAAATCAGACTGTTTGCTGGGAATCCAAAGGGAAAAAAATGTCTGCTGACAGAGGAGGAGACCAGAGAGGCTTAAGAAAATAATGCCCTGTAGTGGCGAGTACTCAGTAGCTGAGAGCGCCCAGCAGGGTTGCTTTCCCGGGGGGCTTTGGCTATAGCAAGTCAGCTGTCCAGGAGGATGGGGAACAGCTAATGGAGGTGCCTTGGCATCCAGATCCTGGAATTATTCCTGATCTGTTGTTCACGTGACAGACTCTTGCCTTCTCAGATGGGCTGCTTGTTCCCAAAGGGAAAGGGCTACGTCTTAGCGTCTTGGTGTTCAGTACACATAATGCAGTGTACTTAAAATTCATTGGCTACTTAATTGAGAGACACCAGGCCTGGTGGAATAATAATACAGCTACTGTTTGAGTGTAAGCTGGGTGCCAGGTACAGTACTGAGTATTGATGTGCATTGCCTCAAAAAGAGTTGTGTCCATTTTATGATGGGGACACTGAGACCTAGAGAGAGAAAAAAAAAGAAGGGTCTGGCACATGGCGGGGACTCAGTAAACAGCTGTAGGACGATTGGACTCCTGTTATGTGGTTATGCCTCCACACTGTGTTCACCCAACCTCTGTTTACTGTGTGGAGATTATAATTGGAGTCAATAATTTTCCTTTTTTTTTTTTTGGCTGCGTTTGGTCCTCTTTGCGGTGTGGGGGCTTTCTGTAGTTGCGGCGAGCGGGGGCTACTCTTCGTTGCGGTGCACGGGCTTCTTATTGCGGTGGCTTCTCTTGTTGCAGAGCCCGGGCTCTCGGCGCGCGGGCTTCAGTAGTTGTGGCACGCGGGCTCATTAGTTGTGACTCACGGGCTCTAGAGCACAGGATCAGTAGTTGTGGCTCACGGGCTTAGTTGCTCCACGGCATGCGGGATCTTCCCGGACCAGGGCTCGAAGCCGTGTCCCCTGCATCGGCAGGCAGATTCTTAACCACTGCGCCACCAGGGAAGCCCCACAATTTACTTTTAAAGTTAAGGAAAATTTCCCAAATCAGGTGCCTTTAGAATCATGTTATCCTCACCTCCACCTCTGTCCCAGATAGAGTCAGTCTGCTTAATTGCATCATCCTGAAGGCAAAATCAGATCTCTGTCCCTCCCCTTAATGCCCATCCTTACTATGCTGATTCACATATATCAGATGTTAGACTTCGGGAGGGAGAGGGGCCGGCAATTATAAGGGAAAGTAAGTATTGGCCTCCTTCCTTTATATTTAGAGTGTTCTTTCTAAAAAACAAAAACAAAACAAACAAACAACCTGGTTGCACATTGGTATCAACAAAGACCATGTTTAAATTTGGATGCTGAATTCCTGGTAATTGAAGGGTTTGAATCATTCTCTCATGCTTTCATTCATGTCTGTTGCTCAGTGATTCTGTGCTAGTCATTGTGATAAGCACGAGAGGTACAACAGTAAGAAGACACACTGACGTAGGCCTTTCAACCCACCAGAACAGCAGAGAATTAGAGTTCAGCTCTCCCTTGTCATTAGCTGAAAAAATTATTTTCTAAACGCATCTACCAAGAGCCCCCATGCTAGCCTGTGCCCCACCTGAGTGGCTTCAAACCTGGCAGCCCCATCCTCTTCCTCGGGGTGCTTGAGATTCTGATAATTCCTCCAGAAGATTCTCTCAGATTTGTCCTCCAACCATGTTACCTGTTCATTCAGCTTGATGTGACTTGAAATTTCAGAATTTGATTTTATTTTGTGGGACGTATTTATTTTTTAAATTCAAAAAAATTCTGTTTATTATTTGAAAATTCAAATATTATGTGAAAATATATGGTATGAAAGTGAAAGTCTACACCATGTCCCAGAGAAAGCCACTATTACTAGTTTGGTGTATTTTCCATTCATTTTTTTAAATGTATAAATTAGCATATATTATTATCTTTTAAGGGACTTATACTCTTCATACTATCTTTCGACTAGCTTTTTTCTCTAAACAATACATTCTAGATATGTGCTGTTCAGTACAGTACTATAAGCCTCATGTGGGAATTCAAATTTAAATATATAAAAAATTAAACCTTTAGTTCTTCAGTTACAGTTGCCACATTTCAAGTGCTACAAGTAGCAAGTGGCTACCATGTTGGGCAGACATAGAACATTTCTATCATCACAGAAAGTTCTATTAGATAGCACTGCTCTACATAACTTTCCATGTCCATGTATAGACTTTCTATTTCACTCTTTTTTTTTAACCTCATCATTTTTCTTTGTATGAATATACATCAATATACTTAATCATTTATACTGATAGACACTGAGTTTGTTTCCAGTTTTTCACAGTTGCAAACAATGCTGCAAAATACATCCTCATACATAAAATGTGCCTCACTTGTACCCTGACTCTGCAGAAAGACATCCCAGAAGTGAAAATGCTCAGTCAAAAGTTATAAAACTCCATTTAAATGTTCAGTTTTTAAAATAAAACCTTTGTTCTCCAGGAGCTGAGACTGAGAATAGATATCCCTATTGGTTAATCTGTCTGATTATATATCAGTATAGGGTAGAAGAAAGGAAAATGGTCTGTGGCTTTGGGTAACTTTACTATCCACAAATTATAGCGGTACAATTTGTGAAGTTGCGTCTTAAATGGAAATTTGGTTTTAAAGCCAGTGCGGAAGGTAAAAAACACACAGTCATAAAATTCCCCTCAAAAAATGCCTTAACTTGTAAATAAACGTCATACCTTCTCTTAATAAGTCCGACATAGCCTGTCATTCCTCTGTGGCAGGAAGCACTGAATGTTTAATGGGCCAGAAGCCAGATAAAGAAAGGGCCCCACTTTGGCTATCAATTTTCCCATCCATGAAATAAGTAGGTTGAAACTCCCATTTTCCAGGCAAAATGGTCCATGACTCCCAAAAATGTACTGGCTAGACAATATCCCTTTAGTGACTGCCTGAAAGAAATAAACATAGCAACAGAAAAGCCAGGTGTATAAAGAAAGTAAATAGTCATTCGATCATAAAATGTTTTTAATGAATGCAGTATTATAACACAATGTTTCTCAAGCCACTCACTATTTTAGAATATTCAAATAGATTGTACATACACAGATTTCCACTTCCGGCCATGATGGAATAACAGAAACTAGATTTATCCTAAGTCCTTAAATAATTAAAAACAAAACCACACTAAATATGTGAAGCCTACCTTTTCAGACGTTGGGCAAGAGGAAGATCATGACAGGTTGTCTGAGAAAAAGGAAACAAATTAGTGAAACTTTGATTGCTGGATTTCTGCCTGGAGGCACAGTCAAGAGTGCAGAACAGTTCTCCAAAGAAGGCATACAGGTGGCCAACAGGCACATAAAAAGATGCTCAAGGGCTTCCCTGGTGGCACAGTGGTTGAGAGTCCGCCTGCCGATTCAGGGGACATGGGTTCGTGCCCCGGTCCGGGAGGATCCCACATACCACGGAGCAGCTGGGCCCGTGAGCCACGGCCGCTGAGCCTGCGCGTCTGGAGCCTGTGCTCCGCAGCGGGAGAGGCCACAACAGTGAGAGGCCCGCGCTGTAGAAATTATTTCTAATATAAATAAATGATTATTTAAAAAAAAAAAAAGATGCTCCACATCACTAATGATTACAGAAATGCAAATCAAAACTACAATGAGGTATCACCTCACAATGGTCAGAATAGCCTTCATCAAAAATTCTACAAATAATAAATTCTGGAGAGGGTGTGGAGAAAAGGGAACCCTCCTACACTGTTGGTGGGAATGTAAATTGGTGCAGCCACTATGGAGTTCCAGTATGGAAGTTCCTTCAAAAACTAGAAATAGAGTTACCATATGATCCAGCAATCCTACTCCTGGGTATCTATGCAGAAAAGACAAAAACTCTAGTTTGAAAAAATACGTGCACCCCAATGTTCATAACAGCACTATTTACGATAGCCAAGACATGGAAGCAACCTAAGTGCACATAAATGGATAAAGAAGATGTGGTATATATATATACATACATACATACACAATGGAGTACTACTCAGCCATAAAAAAGAATGAAATAATGACATTTGCAGCAACATGGATGGACTTAGAGATTCTCATACTAAGTGAAGTAAGTCAGGGACGAAAAATATCACATGATATCACTTATATGTGGAATCTTACAAAAAATGATACAAATGAACTTATTTACAAAACAGAAACAGACTCATAGACATAGAAAACAAACTTACAATTATCAAAGGGGTAAGGAGTGGGGAAAGATAAATTAGGAGTTTGGGATTAACAGATACACACTACTATATATAAAATAGATAAACAACAAGGACTTACTGTATAACACAGGGAACACTATTCAATATCTTGTAATAACCTATAATGGAAAAGAATCTGAAAAAGAATATATATATATATGTAGTACTGAATCATTTTGCTGTACACCTGAAATTAACACAACATGGTAAATCAACTATACTTCAATTAAAAAAAAGAAAAAAATTTAATATTGTAAATATTAAATACACTTAAATATAAAACAACAAAAATTAAATTAAAAAATTTTTTAAAGAATTAAAGTAGAACCTACACTTGTGTCCACATGTTGCCATTTATGGTGCTCATTATCATTTTGTAAATCTGTTCACCTCCAGTATTGGTGCCGTCAGAGCAGAAAGTTCCCCTTTCCTTTCATCACCAGTAGACCTGCCATTCATAAACCATCTCAACTTCTCTCCATCTTAAAATATCTTGGGGGGCTTCACTGGTGGCGCAGTGGTTGAGAGTCCGCCTGCCGATGCAGGGGACACGGATTCATGCCCTGGTCCGGGAAGATCCCACATGCCGCGGAGCGGCTGGGCCCGTGAGCCATGGCCGCTGAGCCTGCATGTCCGGAGCCTGTGCTCCGCAACGGGAGAGGCCACAACGGTGAGAGGCCTGCGTACCGCAAAAAAAAAAAAAAAAAAAATCTTGGGCTTCCCTGGTGGTGCAGTGGTTAAGAATCCGCCTGCCAATGCTGGGGACATGGGTTCGAGCCCTGATCTGGGAAGATCCCACATGCTGCGGAACAATTAAGCCCGTGCACCACAACTACTGAGCCTGTGTTCTGGAGCCCTCAAGCCACAACTACTGAAGCCCACACTCCTAGAGCCCTGCTTCTCTTGTGCTCTGCAACAAGAGGAGCCACCACAATGAGAAGCCCATGCACCGCAGTGAAGAGTAGCCCCTGCTCGCAGCAACTAGAGAAAGCCCACGTGCAGCAACAAAGACCCAACTCAGCCATAAATAAATAAATATGTAAATAAATTTATTTTTAAAAAAGAAATAAAAGGAACTGCTAGTGGAAAAATTACTGTACGATATTAACAGTTTTTTAGATACTGCAGAAGAAAAGCTCAATGAATGAAGACATAGCAATAAAAACCATCCAAATTGAGAGACAGAAAAGACAAAAGATTGAAAAACATGAACAGAGTCACAGTGACCTATGGGACAATATCAAGTAGTCTAACATATGTGTAATTGAGGTCTCAGAATAAGAGGAGGGAAAGAGGCATGCAGAAAAAATATTGGATGAACTAAAGGCCAAATTTTTTCAAAATTTGGTGAGAACTATCAATTCACAGAACCAAGAAAGTAAATGAACGCAAAGCAGGATAAAAATAAAACCACAAGAAGATATATTATCAGCATCAAATTCCTGAAGTTTTCCTCCACCATTCTGGTGTGTGCAGTTGACTCTGTTCCTCACCATGTCTTCTCACAAGACTTTCAGGATCAAGTAATTCCTGGTCAAGAAAAAGCAGAATTATCCCATTCCTCAGTGGATTTGGTTGAAAACTGGTAATAAAATCAGGTACAACTCCAAGAGGAGACATTGGAGAAGAGCCAAGCTGGGTCTATAAGGGATCACACATGAGATGGTACACATATTTATGCTGAATCAAGGTCATTTGCATCTCACCATCTCACCCTGAAAACCACTACTATCTGGACAACTGGATGTATTTTATTGGGAAAATGATTTTTCTCTGTTTTAGTTTATCTGCACTAGTAGTTTGGCTCAGAAATAAATATGTGAGAATCTTTTGTTGGAAACAAAAACAAAACCAAAAAACAAATGCCTGAAAACCAATGACTAAGAGAAAATCTTAAGAGAAAGCAGGAAAAAAAAGTCATTGAATATACAGGAAGAAGGAGTTACATTTCTTATCAGACATTATGCAGGTCAGACACAATGGAAGTGCTGAAACTGTCAACCTAGAATTCAGTGAAGATATCTTTCAAAAATGAATGCAAAATAAAGATCATTTCAAACAAACAAAAATGAGAGAATTTGTCACCAGCAGAATGCACTGCAAGAAATGATAAAGAAAATTTCTCAAATGGAAGGAAAATGATACCTGATAGAAAATTGGATTACACAAAGGAATAAAAAAATGCCGAAAGTGATAAATATATGGATAAATATAAAATACTTTTTCCCCTCTATTTTTTTTTTTTTGCAGTACGCGGGCCTCTCACTGTTGTGGCCTCTCCTGTTGCAGAGCACAGGCTCCAGACGCTCAGGCTCAGCGGCCATGGCCCACGGGCCCAGCCGCTCTGCAGCATGTGGGATCTTCCCGGACCAGGGCACGAACCCACATCCCCTGCATCGGCAGGTGGACTCTCAACCACTGCACCACCAGGCAAGCCCTTCCCCTCTATTTTTAATGTCTTTAAAAGATCATTGAAAAAAAAAAAATCATTGAAGTACAGCATGGATAAAGGGGAAAAAAAAGAAATTTTACAAGGGAGAAACCTAACAAATACTACCTCTGATAGGCACTCAAAGTTAACATAAACTGTGTTGATAGTTCGTACCCTTGATGTGATGAGAATGGCTTTACTGCCATGGTCTTCCTCCCACAAACATATGACATCAGACAAATCCCAGTTGAGGACATGCTACAAGATACCTGCGCAGTACTCCTCAAAACTGTCAAAATGAAAAAACACGAACAGTCTGAAAAACTGACAGATAAGAGGAGCCTAAGAAGACATGACACTAAATATCATATGATATCCTGAATAGGGGTCCTCGCACAGAAGAAAGACATCAAATAAAAACTAAAGAAATCTCAATAAAGCATGCACTTTAGTTCATAATTAAGTATCAATATTAATTCATTAATTGTAATAAATGTACCATGTTAATGTAAGATGTTGATAATGGGGGATACTGTTTTTACTGTTTAAAGTAAAATTGACGGTTTAAAGCAAAAATGTCAAAGTATTTTAACATTTATAACCAAAGTAGTAATAAAATTTATGACAAATAAAGCACAAAAGACATGTGGGGGAAATGGAAATATCTTACTACAAGTATTGTATTTGATGGTGGACTGTAATGCATTAAAATACATATGATAAACCCTAGAGCAACCACTGAAAAATAAAAAGATATAGCTAATAATCCAACAGTGAAGATAAAATGGAATCCTAAAAAATAACTCAATTAACCCAAAAGAAGGCAGGAAAAAAGAAATACAGAGAAGATGAGACAATAGAAAACAAAGAGCAAGATTGTAGACTTAACTCCAATCATATCAAAAATTACTATAAGTGTAAATGACCTAAATATTCCAATTAAAAAGTCGGAGATTGTCAGCCTACATAAAAAGGCAAGACTCGGGCTTGCCTCATGATGCAGCGGTTAAGAATCTGCCTGCCATTGCAGGGGACACAGGTTCGAGCCCTGGTCTGGGAAGATCCCACATGCCACAGAACCACTAAGCCCATGCACCACAACTACTGAGCCTGCGCTCTAGAGCCCACGAGCCACAGCTACTGAGCCCATGTGCTGCAACTACTGAAGCCCACGCACCTAGAGCATGTGCTCCACAATAAGAGAAGCCACCGCAATGAGAATCCCATGCACCGCAACAAAGAGTAGCCCCCATTCACCACAACTAGAGAAAGCCTGCACGCAGCAGCGAAGACCCAACGCAGCCAAAAATAAATAAATAAAATTAAAAAAAAATACATTGTGGGGCTTCCCTGGTGGCTCAGTGGTTAAGAGTCTGCCTGCCAATGCAGGGGACACAGGTTCGAACCCTGGTCTGGGAAGATCCCACATGATGCGGAGCAACTAAACCCATGTGCTACAACTACTGAGCCTGCACTCTAGAGCCCGCGAGCCACAATTACTGAAGCCTGTGCACCTAGAGCCCGTGCTCCGTAACAAGAGAAGCCACCACAATGAGAAACCTGCGCACCACAACAAAGAGTAGTCCCCACTCACAGCAACTAAAGAAAGCCTGCGTGCAGCAATGAAGACCCAATGCAGCCAAAAATAAATAAATTTATATTAAAAAAAAAACATCATGTTAAAAACAAAAAGGCAAGACTCAACTATATGCCATCTCCAAGAAACCCATTTTAAATATAAAAATATAGAGATTAGAAGTAAAGAATTGAAAGAGATACACAATGCAAACACTAAGCAAAATAAAGCAGAGTGGCTATACTAATTTCATACAAAGTAGACTTCAGTACAAGAAGTATTACCAGGGATTAAATGGGACATTTCAAAATGGAAATGGGGTCAGTTCACCAAATGACATATGCTAAATCTGTATATCCTTAATAACACAGAACTGAAAGAATAATACAGGTACATAGTATGGAACTCAAAACAAAAAAAAATATGAATTGTTTGACACACTGACTGGGAGTTTATCTGTGAGATAAATTTCTATAAATTGAAGTGCTGGGTCAAAGTACATATTGATAAAAATCTGATGGATACTGCCTAACTGCTGTCAAGGGGAGATGGTGGGGTAAAGGAACAATTGCTGTTAGCAATAACCAAATAAGAATAAGAATAATAGCTAAGGAACTTCCCTGGTGGCACAATGGTTAAGAATCCGCCTGCCAATGCAGGGGATGCGGGTTCGAGCAGGGTTTTTGAGTACCTACCATGTGCCATACTGTTCGCATTTATTAACTTTTTGCTCTCATGAGGGAGGCAGTCTGCCTCTCTCCCATTTTATAGAAGACTTCTGGGCTAGCAGATTATAAAAGGGAGTGTGAGTGCAGGGAGGGCAGATACTGCAAGTTATGTTTATCACAAATCCTGGAAATCTTCGCTTATACACATCTTTAAGTTTTCCTGTGTGGCTGGGTAGCTAAAAATGGAGAATAGAGTAGCCAATTCATCTTCCACGACTCTCTCTGAGGATTGCTTTGCTTTGCGTTGCATTTTAGCTCTAGAGGCTGGAAACTGCCTTCCAATACAGTTTTCTTAATGGACATTGAAATGTGAGTTTCATGTAGTTTTCATGCATCATGAAATAATCTTCTTTTGTTTCTCAACCATTTAGCCACAATAAAGTGCTTCACCTCAATTGAACACCATACCCCTCCCTTTGCAAGATTTTCACCTCAGCACCACCACCCTGCCCCCACCCAGCTTAACATGCTTCCGTCTATTGTGAAAAGAAAATTCCATGAATGCAGAAGCAGAGACTCATGAATTTTCTTTTTTTTCCTCCTCAAGGTGCTTACCTAAGATGAGCTTTGTGATTGGAATGCAAAGGGGCATCAAACGGACTCCCAATCGCATTAGGGAAGATAAGCAGTTATCAGATGGTTTGACCGATTGGGTGGTTAAGTATTTTCCTGAGGAAGCCACTTTCAGTATTGCCTTCAGAGGGGCTTAACAAACTGGTTCTCGCCTCCTAAAGTTATGGTTGCTGACTTTTGCTTTTGGTATACTAATATTTTTTTCTGATCAGTTGCAGCCAACACAGGTTTTGATTTTACAAATTAAAAGGGTTGGAAAATCTCCCAATTATTTTGCCCACCAAGGCAATCTCCAAACACTGAATGTGCTCGCCACTGTAATAACGGGTCATCTGTTTTCTAACATGAGAGTATGGGACAAAATAAGTTTCTTTTAGGACTTTCTTTCAAGATGAAGTCTTCCATTTCTAAAAGTAAACTTCTAAGCTGAATTGAGAGCCACTGGCAATGCCTCCTAAAGTGAAAATTCTTGGGGACTTAAAAAAAAGTTCTCAACCGCCCCCAAAACATACTCATCATTTTTAATCAACTTTTTCTTTTCTTTCTGACTACAGACATGCTCAGCATTTGGAAAAGTCCACTCACTGGACAAGTTGTAATATTCATTATAATCATAAAAATGACAAGGATTTTAAAAGCCAGATGCCAACCCAGTGAGAGAGAGCTTAACAGGACTTTTGGGCTGAGAAGCCCAGGGAGATTTTGAGTCTGCAGTGAGTAACTTGAAGGGAAATCCTGACTCCAATTATAAAGCAAAGACAAAATCCCCTCAATCCTTTCAATACATCCAACTTCTCTGGCCAAATTGTGTTCTTTCTCCTCCCCACACCCTACCCCCTCCAGCATTTCCATAAACAATATGGCTATCGGGCCAAGCCTCTTGGTCAGCAAATAAAGGCAGAGAGCTAAGTAAATTTGCTTCCCAGCAATTATTTTTGTGAGGTCACGGAGTTAAGCATTAAAAGAATACTACTGCGGATGGGGGTATTCAGTAACTGTATGATTTGTGCTGCAAAACTGACAAAAGGAGCCAGCCACTCTCCTACTTTTATACCCACAGAAATCATTGACTATGGGGTCTTTGTTCCCTAAATTCATCTAAGAGGAATCTTTCACATGAACGCCCCTGCATTCCTGCTAATCCCCTCCTGCACTCTGCTTCCCAAAGAAAGTCCATTTGGTCATTTGGTCTGAGTCTTCACCTGCAATTTATCAGGATAATTATGACCTGAAAGGAAAAGAAAGAAAATAAAGCAAGAACAAAGAAAAAAAAAAATAAAGAAAAATCCACCAAGATCTTTAGTATCCAGAGCGGGAATGAGCAAACTTTTTCTGTAAAGGGGCAGAGAGTGAATATTTTTAGCTTTGCGACTCTTACAGTTTCTGTGGTGAGACTGCCCACCAATGTATGTGGAATAAAAACAGTCGCCGACATCACTTAAGTAAATGACGGTGGCAGCTGGGTTCCAATAAAACTTTATGGACACCGAAATTGGAATTTCTGTAATTATGTGTCATACAAGTAGTATTCTTCTGATTGTCTCTTGACCATCTAAAAATGTAAAAACCATTTTTAGCTCATGGGTGGATTTGGTCCAGGGACTGTAGTTTACAGACCCTTGATCTAGAAGAATCTGGCCTTGGAAACCCCTTTTGGGCTGAATGAGGTCGTTCATATTTGATGGGCCTTGCTCTTGTCACAGGCAGGTATGTACACTTGACAGCACAGCTGGACAATGGTTTCTGGATTTTAATATCCTATTCAAAAACGTAGCGCGGAATTCCAGGAATTTAAGCCAGGAAACTGGACTTCATGCCACATACACTGAAAAATCCTCACCAGGCTTTTTTTTTTTTTAATTTATTTTTGGCTGCATTGGGTCTTGGTTGCTTCGTGCGGGCTTTCTCTAGTTGCGGCGAGTGGGGGCTACTCTTCGTTGCGGTACGTTGGCTTCTCATCGCGGTGGCTTCTCTTGTTGCGGAGTATGGCGCGCAGGCTTCAGTAGTTGTGCCTCACGGGCTCTAGAGCGCAGGCTCAGTAAGTTGTGGCGCACGGGCTTAGTTGCTCTGCAGCATGTGGGATCTTCCTGGACCAGGGCTCGAACCTGCGTCCCCGGCACTGGCAGGCGGATTCTTAACCACTGCGCCACGAGGGAAGCCCCTCACCAGGCCTTTAAATTACAAATTAACCCATCCAAATCCTAGGAAACTTAGCATTCTGGTCAAACAGAGAACTGTCACCCAAGTGCCTTCCTGTAAACCATGTTTCTCAACCTCAGCGCTATTGATATTTGGGGCCAGATAATGCTCTGCTGTGGGGTCCATTCTGTACACTGTAGGATGTTGGCAGCATCCCTGGCCTCTACCCACGCTAGATGCTAGTTGCATCTCCCAAGTTGTGACAACCAAAATTGTCTCCAGCTGTTGCCAAATAACCCCCCGCGGGGGACAAAATCCTCCCCAGTGGAGAATCACTGATCTAAATCAATTCTGTCAGTAGGACTTTCTGTGATGATGGAATCGTTCTGTATCTGGACTGACTACTAACTATGAGACACTTGTGGGTACTGAGAACATGAAATTTGCTAGTGCACCGGAGGAGCTGCGTTTTTAAATTTATTTAACTTTAATTATTTTAAAGTTAAATTTAAGTAGCTACGTGTGGCCAGGAGCTACTGTATTGGATGTGCTGCTCTAACTCGTGACCACCGCCCACCTGCCCAACCCCAAAGTAGGACAGGAGAGGATGCACGGCTTTGAGTTAGGAGCAGGGACTAGAGTCAGACACTGATTCTGACGTTCGTTCATTTATTCCATGAACACGATTTATTGAGCACCTAAAATGTCTGGCACTGTGCTAAGGATACAAGATGAACGAGAGGAATGCAGTCCCTGTCCCTATGGGGCTTTCAGTCTAGTGATGAGAAGAGAGAAAAATATAAATTTAAGTAAAGTAATTGAAAGTCATGATAGGGGCTCTCTGCAATAGAAAAAGCAGGTTGGGGGAAGTTCTCTGTTTTATTTTATTTTATTTTATTTTTTTTGCGGTACGCGGGCCTCTCACTGTTGTGGCGTCTCCCGTTGCGGAACACAGGCTCCGGATGCGCAGGCTCAGCGGCCATGGCTCACGGGCCCAGCCGCTCCGCGGCATGTGGGATCTTCCCGGACCGGGGCACGAACCTGTGTCCCCTGCATCGGCAGGCGGACTCTCAACCACTGAGCCATGAGAGAAGCCCAGGGAGGTTCTCTTTTAGATCACATGTCCTAGAGATGGCTCTCCAAGAGATATTTAAATTAAAATTGCAGTGTGAATTGTTTGACACAATACACAATGGAATAGAACAAAAGCCTAATGAATGCTAGCTGCTCTTCTTAAAAGCCAGCATTCCTTTTATGACATTTCTTCCTTGCCAGGAACTCTTCTAATCCTCACAACAGTGTTACATCTATTATCCCCATTTTACAGATGAGGAAAACGGAGTCATGTTAACTTGTTCAACAGTGCACATCTAGGATGTGATAGAGTTAGGGTTAGAACCCAAGCAGCCAAAAAGGGTATCTGTGCCTGCTATTAGATGAACTTTAGCAACTCATGTGAATTTTCCAGAGCACCCTGGGACCAAAATATACTGGTGTCAGTTTTTAAAGAGCCAGGCCTTACAAACTAGAGGTAGGGAAATAATAATAAGATGTGCTTTCCTGTCCTGGGGAAGAAGGACTTCTGCGTTCCTCATCTGTTGATTAGAATCTCCCAGCCACTGAGAACTCTATGTAATAAATTGTAACTCGTCTTGAGTGTGTGAAATCTCTTGTTTCTGGGTGCTAGGAAAAACACTGACTTTGCTGCATAATTTCTGGTGAAATATGAGGCACTGAGTCAGCTAGGAGACTCTCAGCTGAACATAAGTGAGAAATTTCACCTCTCCAGTAGTAGCCCTGAAACCTTGACCATCAGAATGAGGAGGCTCCCTCTTCTGACTGCATTCACACCAAGGTAGTCCTCAAAAGAGAGTCAATTCTCATCATTCCAGAAGTACATATTTTAGCCTACCGACTAAAATGTATTTGTAACCCCCAAATCAACACTCCCAGTTCTTTCTCGGTCTTTGGCGGACATGTGCAGAGCTGTCCAGACACATGCTCTGCCTTCTCGGTTCAGCTCTCATACCGTAAACGGTGTCCTTTTTTCCATCCATTTAGTGCCATATTTCTCACACCCTTGTGCTTTTTGTTGATTTCATTGTTCAAAATGGTCCCTAAGCGCAGGGCTGAAGTGCTGGCTACCTACCATTCCTAAGCTCAGGAGGCTGTGATGTGCCTTAGGGGGAAAACACACATGTTAGATAAGCTTCCCCCCAAAACCAGTACTGATCAGCAGTCACTCCCCTTCGTCCCCTCCCTCCAGCCCCTGGCAACTGCTGATCTAATTGTGTCTCTGTGGATTTGCCCATTCTGGACATTTCATGTCAATGGAATCATACAGAACGTAGTCCTTTGTGTCTGGCTCCTTTCACCTAGCGTAACATTTTCAAGGTCCATCCATGTTGTAACACAAATCAGTACTTCATTCCTTTTTCTTTGTTTTTATCACTTTCTCCTTCTTTGTTTTTGTTTGTTTTGGCGTTTTAAAAATTTACCCTCTTAACAATTTTCAAGTGGACGTTATAGTATTGTTAACTATAGGCACATCCTTGTACAGCAGATGTCGAAACCCTTTTCGTTTTATATTTATTTTTTATTTATTTTGGCTGCGCCGGGTCTTAGTTGCAGCACGCGGGATCTTTAGTTGCGGCATGCGAACTCTTAGTTGCACAGCATGCATGCGGGATCTTGTTCCCTGATGAGGGATCGTGCCTGGGCCCCCCGCGTTGGAAGTGCGGAATCTTACCCACTGGACGACCAGGGAAGTCCGAAAACGTTTTCATTTTGTTCGGCTGAAATTCTACACCTATTGAATAGCAACTCCCTGTTTTCCCTTCCTCCTAGCGCCTGGCAACCCTAAACCTGGCAACCACCCTTCTGCCTTTGATTTCTATGGGTTTGATTACTTTAGATACTTTATATAAATGGGATTATGTAGTCATTGTCTTTTGTCATTGGTTTATTTCACTTAGCATAATGTCCTCTAGGTTCCTCCATGTTGTGGCATATGACAAGATTTCCCTCTTTTTTAAGGCTGAATAATATTCCTCTGTATGTATATACCACATTTTATTTATCCATTCATCCATTGGTGGACATTTAGATTGCTTCCACATATTGGCTACTGTGAATAATGTGGCAATGAACGTGAGTGTACAAGTGTCTCTTCAAGACCCTGTTTTCGGGCTTCCCTGGTGGTGCAGTGCTTGAGAGTGTGCCTGCCAATGGAGGGGACACGGGTTCGAGCCCTGGTCTGGGAGGATCCCACATGCCGCAGAGCAACTAGGCCCGTGAGCCACAACTGCTGAGCCTGCACGTCTGGAGCCTGTGCTCTGCAACGAGAGGCCGCGACAGTGAGAGGCCCGCGCACCGCGATGAAGAGTGGCCCCTGCTCGCCGCAACTAGAGGAAGCCCTTGCACAGAAACAAAGACCCAACACAGCCAAAAATAAATAAATAAATAAATAAATTAAAAAAAAAAAAAAAGATCCTGTTTTCAATTCTTTAGGATATATACCCAGAAGTGAGAGAGCTGGATCATATGGTAGTTCTATTTTTAATTTTTTGAGGAACCTCCATACTTTTTCCATAGTAGCTGCCCCGTTTTATAATCACACCAACAGTGTGTGAGAGTTTCAATTTCTCTACATTCTTGCCAACACTTGTTATTTTCTGGGTTTTTTTTGATAGTAGCCATCCTAATGAGTGTGAAGTATATCTCCTTGTGGTTTTGATTTGCATTTTCCTGATGATTAGTGATGTTGAGCATCTTTTCATATGCTTCTTGACCATTTATATATCTTTGGAGAAATGTCTATGCAAGTCCTTTGCCCATTTTCTAATCGCGTTGTTGTCGTTGTTATTGAGTTGTAGGAGTTCTTTATATATTCTGGATATTAACCCTTTATCCAGTATATGTTTTGAAAATATTTCATTGTTTGCCTTTTCACTCTGTTGATGGTTGCCTTTCCTGTGCAGAAGTTTTTAAGTTTGATGTAGTCCCATTGTCTATGTTTTGCTTTTGTTATCTGTGCCTTTGGTGTCATATGCAATAAATCATTGCCCATTCCAATGTCATGAAACTTTTCCCCTATATTTTCTTCTGGGAGTTTTATAGTTTCAGGTCTCATGTTCAAGTTTTTATTCTGTTTTGAGTTAACTTTTGTATATGGTGTAAGACATATACAAGAATATACATCATTCTTTTGCATGTGGATATCCAGTTTTCCCAGCATCATTTGTTGAAAAGGCTATCCTTTCCCCATTGTGTTATCTTGGCACCCTTTTTTTTTTTTTTGCGGTACGCGGGCCTCTCACTGTTGTGGCCTCTCCCGTTGCGGAGCACACGCTCCGGACGCGCAGGCTCAGCGGCCATGGCTCACGGGCCCAGCCGCTCCGCGGCATGTGGGATCTTCCCGGACTGGGGCACGAACCCGCGTACCCTGCATCAGCAGGCGGACTCTCAACCACTGCGCCACCAGGGAAGCCCTTGGCACCCTTTTTGAAGATCATTTGACCATATAATCGGTTTATTTCTGGACTCTATTCTGTTCCATTTTTCATTCCTTTTTATGACTCCCTTGTATGAATGTACCACATTTTATTTATCTATCAGTAAGTAGATGATTGGATTGTTTCCACTTTTTGGCTATTAGGAATAATGCTGCTATAAATATTGATGTACAAGTTTTTGCATAGGCATATGTTTTCAATTCTCCTGACAATATACCTAAAAGTAAAATTTCTTGGTCAATGGAAATTCTATGTTTACCATTTTGAGGAATTGCCAAACGGTTTTCCAAAGTGACTGTACCATTTATATTTCCATCAACAATGCATGAGCATTCCAATTTCTCTATATCCTTGTCAACACTTGTTACTGTCCATTTTTTAAATTATAGCTACCCTAGAGGGTGAGAAATGGTATTTCATTATAATGTTGGTTTGTACTTCCCTGATGACTAATGATGTTGAGTGTCTTTTTATGTGCTTACTGGCCATTTATGTATCTTCTTTGGGGAAATGTCTATTCAAATTTTTTGCCCATTTTTTTATTGAGTTATTTGTCTTAAAAATAATTTTTTTTTTTTTTTTTTTTGCGGTACGTGGGCCTCTCACTGTTGTGGCCTCTCCTGTTGCGGAGCACAGGCTCCAGACGCGCAGGCTCAGCGGCCATGGCTCACGGGCCCAGCTGCTCCACAGCACGTGGGATCTTCCCAGACCGGGGCACGAACCCGTGTCCCCTGCATCGACAGGCGGACTCTCAACCACTGCGCCACTAGGGAAGCCCCAATAAAATTTTTAAGTTGCAAGAGTTCTTTATATATTCCAGATACTCATCCCTTATCAGATATATGATTTGCAAATATTTTATGGCAAAGAGTTAATCAGGCAATGAAATGATCAGATTAGTGTTTTACAAAGATGACTTGTAGGGCTTCCCTGGTGGCGCAGTGGTTAAGAATACGCCTGCCAATGCAGGGGACACGGGTTCGAGCCCTGGTCCGGGAAGATCCCACATGCCGCGGAGCAACTAAGCCCATGCGCCACAACTACTGAGCCTGCTCTCTAGAGCCCATGAGCCACAACTACTGAGTCTGTGTGCTACAACTATTAAAGCCGGCGTGCCTAGAGCCCGTGCTCCACAAAAAGAGAAGCCACTGCAATGAGAAGACCGTGCACCACAACAAAGAGTAGCCCCCGCTCGCTGCAGCTAGAGAAAGCCCACACACAGCAATGAAGACCCAACACAGCCAAAAATAAATAAATAAAATTTGAAAAAAAGAAAAAAGATGACTTGTACAAGTTCATTCATCCTTAGCTGTTTACCAAGGGATAGAGTTTATAATGGTACCCCATGGATTTCTCTTTATGTTCAACTCATCAACTAGGAATAGTATGATTTTTACAAATATTAGTTGTGGCTAGAATAATGATACATTTATATGTATATAAGTCACCATTAGACACTGTCTTAAGCATTTTACGTGTTTTAAACTCATTTAGTCCTTCTCATCCATCCCATTTTATAGATGCAGAAATTAAGGTGTAGAGAATTTATGAACCTTGTCCAGGATCACACAGCTAGTGAATGATGGAGGTCAGATTAGAAGCCAGGTTTCTGGATCCCAAGTCTGAGTATTTAATCACAACACTGCAGTGAGACTCGGGGGCAGCTGGGGATCTTTCTTCTCATCTGAAATCTCATTCCTAGTTTGTAACCTAAGGTAGGCTCTCAGCCTCATCATTCTAAAATTGGGTTATTTAATTAGGTAATTCCCAGTGCCTTTTTCTTCTCGAAAGTCTGTGATGCCTTGGCCACATCTCTCTGAACCAGGCGTTTAGAGATGGCTTTACAGCTCTCAATCAATCTCATTTACATCATCCCAGAGAGGCAGTTGAGTGATTTGGGGCAGTTTCTGCAGTCACATGTTCTCGGGTTCAAATCCCAGCTCTGCCACTTGGAGGCTCTGTGACCGTGGGCAAGTCGGTTAACCCTTCTGAGGCCCAGGATCCTTACCTGTGACTTGAGTGTACTAACAGCTGTGCCCCTTTTTAGGTTATTTAGGAAATTAAGTGACGTAATGCATTCACAGCACCTTGCTCATAGTTTACACCCAATGACATAATTGTAAATGAAAATAAATAATAGAAATTTAACAACCAGCGACATAGTTATAACTGGTTTCATTTTACTAATAAAAACATTTGGGGTCAGTGACAGTGAGTGACGGGACAGTCCCAAGACCACGCTGTTGCTAAGTGTCACTTCAAGACTTTCACTCTAGCCTTCCAACACCAAATCTTGTGGGGGTTTTCCCCCATAAATCTCCCCAGAGGACCTAGGAAACAAACACAGAGTTCACCTACGAATTATTTATTCAGTCAGACTCTGGAAACACCATGAAATCTTGCATGACAAAATAAGTCACATACTTTTTCTTTATATTTCACTCAAGGGAACTATAAACATATGTTTTCAAGTTAAATATAAATGGTATTTCGTTGAAAGGAACTATGAAAATCAAATCGGGATTGTGTGAAATACTGATATTACAATTTAATAGCAATGAAAAATATCAATCTAAGATTCAATTATGAGATTTTTTTTTTTTTTTTTTGCGGTACACGGGCCTCTCACTGTTGTGGCCTCTCCCGTTGAGGAGCACAGGCTCCAGACGTGCAGGCTCAGTGGCCATGGCTCACAGGCCTAGCCGCTCCGCAGCATGTGGGATCTTCCCGGACCGGGGCACGAACCCGTGTTCCCTGCATCGGCAGGCGGACTCCCAACCACTGCGCCACCAGGGACGCCCTATGAGATTTTTAAATTGAGATGATAACATATAACATTGTGTAAGTTTAAGGTGTACAACAACATGCTGATTTGATACATTTATATACTGCAATATGACTACCATCAAAGCCTTAGCTAATACCTCTGTCACATCACATATTTATCTTTTTTACGTGTGATGAGAACATTTAAGATCTAGTCTCTTAGCACTTTTGAAGTATATAATACAGAGTTATTGACCAATTATAAGGTTTAACTGAGTAAAGTTAGGAAGGGTCAATATATATGGTGATATATAGGATTTTCTTGAAAGAAAAAAAAGTCCAAAAGAAGGATATGAAGGATTAAATTATTTCCTTTTTCCTCAAATTATAAACTCCAAGATTAAACCTGAGGTATCTCTTCCCATTCCAGAGGCTGATTTGTTTTTTTGTGTTTTTTTTTAAACTAATTTATTTATTTTTGGCTGTGTTGGGTCTTCGTTGCTGCACGTGGGCTTTCTCTAGTTGCGGTGAGCGGGGATACTCTTGGTTGCAGTGCGCGGGCTTCTCATTGCAGTGGCTTCTCTTGTTGTGGAGCACGGGCTCTAGGCGTGTGGGCTTCAGTAGTTGTGGCTCACGGGCTTCAGTAGTTGTGGCTCTCGGGCTCTAGAGCACAGGCTCAGTGGTTGTGGCACACGGGCTTAGTTGCTCCGCCACATGTGGGATCTTTCTGGACCAGGGCTAGAACCCGTGTCCCCTGCATTGGCAGGCGGATTCTTAACCACTGCGCCACCAGAGAAGTCCCCTGATTTGTTTTTCATCACTAATAGGTAACATACCTTTCTGCGGCAGGAGAAAAAAAAAACCAAACCCTCAGCCTTAAATGAAGCTTTCAGGAAGATTGTTGACTGATTAGGAAAATATCACTGTATTTATTTGCCAAGGAATCCTTCTCCTTGTTGAGAAGCAAAAGTCATTGCTTTTATTTTCTTTCTAGCAGCATCACTGTTCGGTTCCTCACCAGTGAGGAGAGAAACGTGAACAGTCAATCCCTAGGGTCCTTTGGTCCAAACTCAATGTAAAATTGAATTCATGCCGGGTGGACCCGGCTGAGTTTCTCTGAAGTGAGCAGCTTGGCAAGGAGAATCCTCACAGGCATTTAATAAGGTTTAATTCAGCTTGTAGCTGGAGCAGCTTGGGCGTGTAAATTGCCGGAAGCACCCCAGAACCGAGGATGCGCCCTCGGAAGCTTTGTCAGGAAGGGGTGGTATCAGGATCATAAATTGCCCTGTGGCTTTTCAGGATTTTATGAGCTCCCAGGCCTCTGGCACAATAGGCCGCAGGATGACTCTTAACACCTCATTAAGGTTGTGTTTTACCAAATGCTAATAATAAAAAGGAGCGCTAAAAGCCTGGCTCATTTTTATTCCGAATCCTCTCCTCTGGAATATAAAAAGATGCCATAAAATGGAAATACAATGGAGCGCCCACATCTTGGGTAGACTCATTAAAATGCTGGTGTTGACAGAAATCTGAGGAAGTCAAGCCTGGGCCTCTGGGTGGGAAACTGTCTTGCCCTCCTGGTCAAGGGGCCTCCAGTCTCTGGAGAAATGAAAGGCCGGAGAGGCCTGTAATCCCTATATGGCTTCATCTCCAACTGCGAAATATCATTTCAGACTTTTTCTTTCTGGTCACAGGACAGCTTTGCCAATGGGGCCTTTTCTTCAGCTGTCTCCAAAGTTCTTTTATTTGTTGTATATTCTATGGTACGTATTAGGGCCAAAACTAATTAAAAAAAAAAAGATCAGTGCTACAAAGAGGGGTGTATTCATAAATCCCAGGACAATGAGAAACGTTACTGCATCTGAGCCCCAGAATTTGTTCTTATTTCTGGAGACTCTGGCGTGACACAGTGCAGTAGAATTGGAGACACACTACATCACTGTCCAGCTGTGTGACCCTGGCACGGGACCTCTTCTCCCTGTGCCCTGTGTCCTGCTCTGTAATCTAAGACCGGGAGTCGCAATGCCTACCTCTGAGATAGGTTCTGAGGATTGAACAAGGTGATGCTGGTAATATGCTTGGTATGAAGCCTGGCAGACAGAAAACCCTCGATGCACGGTACTTCGTATTCATTCATTCATGCCTGCAACATGTATTTCCTGGGCACCTATTTCGTGCCTAGCACTGTTCCAGCATCAGATGAACACAAAATCTGTACCCTCCTAAACTGACCTTTGAGTAATTGTGCTTCGAGGTACAGGAAGCCGAGGGCAGGAGGGATCTAATAGCTACTGTGCCCCTTGCAAGGCGTGAGATTCTAGGTGAATCCCTCAAGCTCTGGGGTGACAGGATCCATCAGAAACCGTGGGCCTTTTCTTGGTTTAGCCCAGCGTTTCGCAACCTCAGCACTATTGCCATGCACAATAGTTGGGGAAGAAGGGGGCCGTCCTGTGCGTTGTAGGACATTTAGCAGCGTCCCTGGCTTCTACCCACTAGATGCCAGTAGCACCTCCCCCCCAAGTTTCGACAACCACAGTTGTCTCCAGACAGTGCCACGTGTCCCCTCGGGACAAAATCGATTCAGTTTCCTCATCTCTGAGCTGGAATAACAATCTTATCTATTTCACAGATAGTGAGATGTGGGAAGGGAATGAAATAAAGCCCTGCCTGGCCCACGTAAGCCTCAATAAAGGGATGCTTTCATCTCTCACCTCTGGAGAGGACTTTGGCGTAGCCAGACTTTCCCATTGGTCACAGGTGCTCTGAACTCCGAGATATGCTGAATTTGGTGGGGAAATCTCACCTTGTCCTGTCTCGAGAGCACCCAGGCGGTGAGGCGAGCAGGAAGGGGTCTGCGCAGCCACGGCCAGGGTACATCTGTGAGTGATTTATTGACCACCTTTCCAACTTGGCCTTTGCCAGTGAAAAGGTCCAGACAGTTACAGAAAATTAGACTTGACTTTTGAACATGCAAACGCAGTTCAGGTGCAAGTCTGACCCTCTGGGGCCTTCTCCTGCCCTCCTGGTTAACGAGGAAAGCATGCTTGCTTCCAAGTCCTTTTTGGTGGGAAGCTTCTGGAAACCCCAGAGATCCCCATTTGTGCAGGAGGCCAATTAAGAAACAAGAGGAAAGAGAAATAGAGCAATTCAGAGCATGGGCTATGGAGACATGGATACTGTTTCAGTGTGACCTTGGGCAAGTCATTTCCACTTTCTGAGCCTCAGTTTCTTCATCTGTCAGATGGGAATCATAATAATAACACCACCCCCATTTGGTTGTGAGGATTAAAGGAGAAAAAGCAAGTAAAGAGCTATCTTTGCCTAACCCACAGTAGAACCCAATAAATGATAGCTAAATATGAAAAAAAAAAAAATTCCGTTGGCATGCTGAGTCCCAGGCATTGCTTGTCCTCAAGACACAGAGGAAGTAGGTTGACCAAGCCACCCAGGTTTTGCCTGTGACTTTCCCAGGTTTAATCCCAGGAAATTCTTCAGTACCTGGCAAACTAGGGACAGTTGGCCACCCTAAGGAATGACTTCGAAAGTGATTTTCTGGTTCAGTGTCCTGGGTAGAGAGCCCAGTAGGGTAACACTGTGACTAGCTGGTGGTTTGGGAAAAGCTGTGAGCCCCTCACCACATGGGCGGCTCCAGGAGAGAAGATGCTTTGTTAGTTTCGAGGGGAGGTTTACAAGCACTCTTCTTGAAGGTTTAATGGTCCCAGGTGATTTATCTTATCTGGAGAGTCATTGCTATAAGGAGAAACCTGCTTCTCGGAGCTTCTGCTTTCCTTTACCATCAAACCTTTCATCTTCTTTGAGAGTCGTCTCCATCCTCCATAAATAACCTTATTACGGCCACACAAAGGCAGGGCCCTGCCGCCTGCAAGACTGGACTTCTCAAATCGTGGTTTCATAAACCAGTTTGACCAGAACATGGGAATACTTCATAGGATCTACTGGGATCTTTTAAATGCATGGAGAGATGCAGAGGCACTAGGGTGGCAGGTCAGTGCCGTAATGAGCCCAGAATCGCACACCACCTGCTCTCAAAAGTGGGGACTTAAGGAGAAGTTATCCACTGAACTACCTTCCCCTGGATGTCTCTGAGTACTTAAAACAAAGAATGCCTTCCCACGGTAAAAATCCTACCAAATGAGGTAAACAGCAAGAATGTTTGTATATCGTTGTGCTTTAAACCAGCACCGTCCAATAGAACTTTCCACATGGACGGAAATGTTCTGTAATCTACCTCATCCCATGTGGTGGCCACTAACCAAAGTGACCCTTGGGCCCTTGAAATGGTGCTCGTGTGACTGAGGAACTGAATTTTTAATGTTATTTCATTTTAATTAATTTAATTTTAAAGAACCACACGTAGCTGGTGGCTACCATATTGGGCAGTAAGGTTTTAAAATAATAAACAGAGATTTACAATAAAAAATATCACTGTGAAGCCTGTGCTTATAATTTCCTTTTCAGATCCCAAAAGTATGGAGGGAATTTAACAACTATATCAGAACAGGGGTCCTATGCTTTTGTAATGTTATGTGTGCCGGTCATATCAGAGTTACACATCAACTCAAAGTTAGGTATGAACCAGGTCACTGGAGCTTTGCTTTGCTTTTCATACCTGTGATGGTCAGCAGAAAATTTGGACGCTTAGAATGAATTAAACCTCAGAAAAATTTTTGCTAAAACATTATTAAAATATTAAATTACAGAATGAATGCGTCTTGTATTAAAGATTGAAGAAAATATTCAAACAATTAAAAAGGTATATAAAATGAAAAGTGAACAGCAATATATACCACCTGTAAATTATTTCAGGCTTTTTTTCTCCATACATTTTAAAAAGTATGTGTATTTATGGAAAATCATATATATATATATATCACATATATATTTTATATATATAAATATATATTTTATATATATCACTTATATATATATATTTTTTGTTTTTACAAAACTGGGATCAATTATGTGTATTGATCTACACCTTGCTTAGTTTAATTTTAATAAGAAGTAGCTTAAAACTTTTCTGTTACAAAAATGTCAAAACCACATAGAACAAACAGTCCACATCACAGCTCTCCTTTTTTACTCCCTTCTTAGAATCAGTATCGTTGTGGTGTGTAGTCGTCCAGATTCTCCTGTGCGTTTGTACCCATATAAAAATTCGTAGCTTTTTGTGTATTAAAAAATGCATAAATTGGATCAAACTGTATATATTGTACCCTAACTTTTCTTTCTCACTTGAAAAAACTGCCAATGTTAGTAATACTTGGAGTATCCCCCATTCTCTTAAACTGCTTCACAGATTTTTTTGAATGTGAATGAAACAGTTTGTTTGGCTATATCTATCCATAATGGAGAGTTAGCTGGGTTCTAGTTTATCATTATTAATACCATGCTGCAACACGCACTTCGTAAACACCATGCTGCCTACATGTGGGAATATTCCTTGTGGATATTACCCAGGAGCAGGGTTGCTGCGGGGAATGTGATCCACATTTAAATTACCTTCTCTACTGGATTGAATACTGTGCTCCTAAAATTCTTTTCCTTCCCAGAACCTCAGAAGGTGACCTTGTTTGGACATAGGGTCATGGCAGATGTAATTAGTTAAGATGAGGTCATACTAAAGTAGGGTGGGCCCTTAACCCAGTGACCGGTGTCCTTGTAAGAAGAAGAAAAAGAGACAGGGACAGAGACCCAAGAAGACACCATGTGAAGACAGAGGCAGAGATCAGAATGACGCAGCTTGCAAGCCTAGGAACAGAAGAGTGAGAGGATAATCTCTTGTCTTAAACCACTTACTTTGTGGTTATTCGTTGTGGCAGCCCTAGGAAACTAATATACCCTTAAAATATTGACACTCCCACTAACTAGCATATACGGGTTCCCGATAGCCCTTAAGTCCATACCCTCACCAACACTGAGTGTTACCCCTCTTTTCTTTTAAGTAAATGTTTTATTTTGAAATAATTTAAATTTACAGAAAAATCGCAAATATAGTACAGAGTTCCCTTATGTCCTTCATCCAGCTTCCCCCAAAGTTAACATATTACCGTGTTATTGTGCATCTGTCAAAACTCAGAAATTAGCACTGGTAAAATACCACTAACTAAACTGCAGACTGCATTTGGATGTCACCAGTTTTTCTGTTCCAAGAGCCAACCCAGCAAACCACATTGCATATAGACTCTATTTTTTTTTAATATAGGTTTTCATTTACCACGTGGAGGAAAGCAATTTGAGAAGAGTCCTTCTTATCTTTTAACAAAAGTTTTAATAATCGTACATTTGGAGCTATTTCACATATTCAGAGAAATGCAAACAAATAATGGAACAGATAGACCTGTTTTTACACCATCCAGATTTAATAAACATTAATACCTACAAGTCCATGATTCTTTATCTACACTCACAGAATATAAAAAGCCCTGAAAACCGGTACCTGTAGCTGATGGGAGGCTATGTATAATCCTAATATTTCACCTAATTTGAAATACAGACATTTTATTGCAAATATAGCAATGTGTCTGATTACAGGGGATGCCCCAGGTTCCACGGGGAATATTGTGGATCTCTATCAGATTAGTTTCAAAAATCTTTTTATACAATTTTAAAAGGAAAAATATCATAACAGATAGCGCTAACCTTCTACCCACCTTTCATGAGCTCATTTCCCTCTATCCCTCCCCCAGGGAAAACCCCCAACCTGAAGTTGGAGTTTCTCTTTCCTGGATGTTTTAATGATTTTTACTTACATATACTTATGAAAAGAAAAGATATCATTTTGTATTCTTCACTACAAAAATAAGGCACACTTCATGAAGTTTCAGTTTTATCATTCATACTTTGATTAAAATGTCAGAAATCAATAGCAAAAGGATGACTACGGAAACCCCACACATTTGGAACATTTAAAACACATTCTGAAAAAGTCATGGCTAAAGGAGAAATCCTTATTGAATTTGGGAATTATTATAACTCAACAATAATCAAAATGCTACACAAGGGCTTCCCTGGTGCCGCAGTGGTTGAGAGTCCACCTGCCGATGCAGGGGACACAGGTTCGTGCCCTGGTCCGGGAAGATCCCACATGCCACGGAGCGGCTGGGCCCATGAGCCATGGCCGCTGAGCCTGCGCGTCCGGAGCCTGTGCTCTGCAACGGGAGAGGCCACAACAGCGAGAGGCCCGCGTACCGCAAAAAAAAAAAAAAAAAAAAATGCTATACAAATCTTAGGGGTTGCGACTAAAGCAGTGCCTAGAAGACTGTGAGGGAATTAAATGCTTAAGAACATAAGTCAGAAAAATAGCAGAATCTTCTCAAAAAAACAAAGGAAGGAAATAATAAAAATAAAGGTAGAAATTAACAAAATAGAAAACAGATACAAAAGAAAGGATCAACGCAGTCAAGAATTTGTTCTTTGAAAGTCTAAGATTGACAAATATCCAGCTAAAATATCAAGGAAAAAAACAGAACAGAACAAATAAACAATATCACAAGATGGTAACTATACATACAGCAAAGATTTAAAGCACAAGGACATGAGGAACAACTTTATGCCAATAAATTTGAAAACTTGGATGAAATGGTTTAATTCCTAGGAAAATATAACTTGTGAAAATGAGCTCAACCTGTAGAATCAGATTTTTAAAAGAATTTAACAGGCTGATTCTAAAAGTTTTATGACAAGGCAAGTGGCCAAGACAGCCAAGGAAACTCTCATGGAAAACAACTTGGGAGAAATGCACCCGCCAAATATTAAAGATCATTTTCTAAATCTGTAGTTAATAAGACAATGTAGTATTGGTGTAGGGAGAGAAAACAAAACCAGTGGAGTAGAGCAAAGAGCCCAGGAATGTAGCCATGGAAAAATTTTAATTATAAGATTTAATCTATTATTAAGATGATAGTGTACCTCTGTGGGGAATGAGAGTCAATGAATGGTGCAAGATAATTAGTAATCCACAGGAAAAAAAATAAAATTAGATCTTGTCCTCATACCAGACATAAAAATCTATTCCAAAGGGTGAATTTTGTAGTATGTGAATTATATCTCAAAACCAAAATATATTCCAGATGATTAAAGACTAAAATGTGAAAAGCCAATATTTAGGAGATAATATAAGGAAATATTTTTATAAGCTTGGGTTATGAAATGATTTCTTATGTAAGACACAAAAGACAATTCATAAAGAAAAAAATTGGTAAATACAACTACATTAGAATCCAATGAATTGATAAATACAACTGCATCAGGGGACATCACAAAGAAATTGAAAAGATGAGCTAGGAGAAGATTACATTTATAGTTATTAGAAGATTATCCAGAATATGTAAAGAACTTCTACAAATCAATAAGAAAAGGCAAAGTTTAACTGAAAAATGGACAAAATACTTGAATGGGCATTTCTCAGAAGAAACATAAATGCCCAATAAATGGATAAAGGATGACCAACCTCATTAATAATGAAGAGAATGTAAACTAAAATAACCAGGTTGGCAAAAACTAATAAATTTGAGAGCATCAAATGTTGGTGAAGACATAGGACAGGGACATCCCTGGTGGCACAGTGGTTAAGAATCCACCTGCCAACTCAGGGGATATGGGTTCGAACCCTGGTCCGGGAAGATCCCACATGCCGTGGAGCAACTAAGCCTGTGTACCACAACTACTGAGCCTGAGCTTTAGAGCCCTTGAGCCACAACTACTGAAGCCCACGCTCCCTACAGCCCATGCTCATCAACAAGAGAACCCACCAAAATGAGAAAACCGTGCACCGCAACGAAGAGTAGCCCCCGCTCGCCACAACTAGAGAAAGACCGCACGTAGCAACAAAGACCAACACAGCCAAAAATAAATAAATAAATAAATAAATTTATAAAAAATAAAAATACTCATGCCTGGGTCCCACTGAAGGGATTCCAGTTTAATTTGTCTGGGGGTGAGGCTCAGGCATAAGGATTTTTTGAAGTTTCCTGAGTGATTCTAAAGTGCAGAGGTTGAGGGAATTCCCTGGCAGTCCAGTGGTTAGGACTCCAAGCTCTCACTGCCGAGGGTCTGAATTCAATCCCTTGGTCCGGGAACTAAAATCCCACAAGCTGCACGGGGTGGCCAAAAAATAAGTAAATAAATAAATAAAAATAAATAAAGCGCAGAGATTGAGAACCTCTGATGGGAACAAATAAAGGTAAAGAGGAGAAGAATTTTGAAGAAAGTCCTGGGCACGCTACACATTGCCCACAAGGTCTGCTTTGTAGCCTGCTCTCCATTTGTCAGATCTCATCTGCCCCTGTATCTCCTCTTCCTGAGCTTCTCACGTGGAGCTCATCAATATCATGGATGGATGAATTTACTGACTCTGAGGACAGTAGAATCACTGGGCCATTGAATCTCAGAGTTTGAGGTGACGTTAAAGGTCATGTCACCTCTTTGACATCCCCACCAGGAAGTTTTCAGCCTCTGGTTACTCCTATCAGTGGGGGACTCAGTATTGCTGAGATGAAAGTGGGAAGGAGAGAAAAAGTCAGAGAAGAACATCCCAGGTAGAGATTGGGTGGCAAGCTGGAGGCAAGAGAGACCACTTAGCACCAAGGGCATCTGTCTGGGGACAAGGCAACACTCCTTGCCTTGTCCTGAGGAGTGTTGTTTCCTGGAATGAGGACTTTTCCAGGGAATATTTATGCCATTCCTGGAGACATAATGGCCTTTCCAGGAAAAGGAACTTCTACTGTCCTTTGATTTCTTTTCTGTGATCTGATGTGGTCCTGGCTTGTAAGTATCTCACCAACCTAACCATGACCTGTTCAGAGAATCTTTCCCCACCCTGACCTGAGCCTCAGGTCCAGGCCAGTACATTCAGAGGGAGCTCACATTAATTTAAACGAATGGTATGGGACTTTCCTGGTGGTCCAGTGGTTAAGAGTCTGCCTGCCAATGCAGGGGACACTGGTTTGATCCCTGGCCCAGGAAGATCCCACATGCCACGGAGCAACTAAGCCCATGCGCCACAACTACTGAGCCCGCGTGCTACAGCTACTGAAGCCCTCATGCCTAGAGCCCGTGCTCTGCAACAAGAGAAGCCACCGCAATGCGAAGCCCGTGCGCAGCAACTAAGAGTAGCCCCTGCTCATTGCAACTAGAGAAAGCCCGCGCGCAGCTACAAAGACCCAGCACAGCCAAAAATAAATAATAAATAAATGAATTAATAAAGAAATAAAAGAATACGGTATTTTAAATATTTTTACAAAGAATCTTATGTTAGGGAATTCCCTGGCGGTCCAGTTGTTAGGACTCGGTGCTCTCACTGTGCGGGGCCGGGTTCAATCCTTGGTAGAGAAGCTAAGATCCTGCAAGCAGTGCAGCGTGGACCAAAAAAAAAAAAAAAAAAGAATGGTATGTTGGTAAAGCTTAGAGAAAGACTACTATACCTTTCTCTCCACATAAAATGTTATGATTCTTGTAAGGACCCATTTTACTTATGCAAATCCAGCTATATTAGCTCGGCAAAAAACTAGATAGGATCGATGGATCAAAAGACTGATCGATAGATGGATAACATAGATGATAGATAGGTAGATGGTAACAATAATGACAAAATGGACAATAATTTATAGAACTTTTTCCCTTTCAAATTTTACTTGTTGATGCAATTTGGTCTTCTCAACAACTCTGTGGAAATCATTTATTTTTTTTACCCCATTCACTGAGGCTCAGAGGTTTTTCATTGCTGAGTCCAAGGTCCCTGACCCAGAATTAGTAAAGTTCAGAGACAGCCCTGGGTCTTCCCACAGTTCTCCCCAGGGACCCACCTCCTCCCTGCTGAAAAACCAGAGGGTCTGCCATTGGGGCACAACATGAAGATTCTCAATGCACCACCCCTTTTGCAGCCCCGGAGTTGTGTTCGCAACAGAAAAAGGAGCAGAAAGACGAGAAACTGAGACATCCACACGAGGGTGCATGGGCTGCCAGCAAGTCCACAGAGGGTGTGACACAGTCGGCTAGCGCTCCGTCCACATTTTAGCAGAAATAGAGATGAGCTCCAGCCGCCCTAAGTGACGCGCACACGCCCCACCCACACTCCCGCTCTGCGGTCACATGACGGGCTGTGCGTGGGCGAGCTATGAGGGGCTCCCAGGCCCTTCCTTCAGGATCACGCCCTCCCTCCGCCCTCTCCCCTTATGGAGGATGTGGAGGGGAGCCAGCTTGGACCATGGGGATGAAGGCAACACCGCAGGCATGACAGCAAGAGGGAAGGCGTGTCCCAGGCAATGGAGCTGCTAGTCCAGTCCTGAATTGCTTATATCTGGACATTGCTACGTTTGAAAGAAATTACTAACATTGTAGTTTAAACCTCTGTTATTGTGAGTCTCTTTCAGAGCAGCTAAACCCACATTTTTTTTTTTTTTTTTTTTTTTTTTTTTTTGCTGCGTTAGGTCTTTGTTGCTGCGCGCGGGCTTTCTCTAGTTGCGGCGAGCGGGGGCTACTCTTCCATGCGGTGCACGGGCTTCTCATTGCGGTGGCTTCTCTTGTTGCGGAGCACGGGCTCTAGGCGCACGGGCTTCAGTAGTTGTGTCTCGCGGGATCAGTTGCTCCACCGCATGTGGGATCTTCCCGGATCAGGGATCGAAGGATCGAACCCTTGTCCTCTACATTGGCAGGGGGATTCTTAACCACTGCACCACCGGGGAAGTCCCCAAACCCACATCTTAAATAAATACCCACAGAAGGGCAACCAGTGTTGGTTCCCTAACTAATACCTTCATCTGACCTGGAGTCCCCAGTCTCGCCCCACCCACTCACAGGCCAAGTGATTCTTTCTATGCAGGGATCAGCAAACTTCCTCTGTAAAGAACCAGATCGTAACTATTTTAGACTGCGTGGGCCGTACAGCCCCAGTTGCAACTACTCCACAGTGCTGTTGAAGCAAGAAAGCAGGCATGGATGACGTGTAAACAAATGGACACAGCTGTATTGCAAGAAAACTTTACTTCTGGGCACTGAAATTTGAAATTTTCCATGTGATTTTCATGGGTCATGAAATATTATTGATTTTTTTCCCCCCAACAATTTAAAAAAGGTAGAAACCATTCTTAGCTCAGAGGTCACTAAAAAATAGGTAGGGGGCTGGATTTGGATGTGCTGTGGTTTGCCAACCCGTGAACTTATGCAGTCCCCTGGCCAGAGTGATTGATTTAGAGACGATTGAGTAACCAAAGATGGGCAAACCCGAGTCGATCCTGGGATTTTTGTTGAAACTCTTGTAAAAGAGAAGCTCCTTAATTTCTTCTGGGGTTGTTGATGGGTTTGTCAGGTGTTGGCTTGAATGAGCCAGGAAAAGAGATCCAGAGACTGAGAGAAGTTAGGACCTGATGATCCAGGTTGAGCCCCTGGATCCAGCCATACCTGCAGCCTAGAGGTTTATTTATTTATTTATTTATATTGTAGCAAAATAATAATAATAATGTGAGATTACACTCAATAAAATTTTAAGTACCCAGTACATTACTGTTTAAGCACAACATGGTACAGCAGATCTCTAGAACTTTTTCATCTTGTATAATTGAGCCTTCATACCCATTGAACAGCAACTCCCCATTCACCCCCTCTCCTCAGCCTCTGGCAATCATCATTCTGTTTCTATGAATCTGAGTACTCTGGATACCTATTTAAGTGAAATTGTGCAGTATTTGTCCCTCTGTGACTGGCTTCTGTCACTTATCATTATGCCCTCAAGGTTCATTCATGTGATAATGTACGATAGGATTTCTTTCTTTTTCAAGGCTGAATAATATTCCCTTGTATGTATTTATCACATTTTCTTTAGCTGTTCATCCCTCGATGGACATTTAGGTTGCTTCCACATCTTGGTTATTGTGAAAAAGGCTCTTCAAGATCCTGATTTTAATTCATTAGGATAAATACCCAGAAGTGGGACTGCTAGATCATATACTAATTTTGGTTTAAATTTTGGTTTCATTTTTGAAGTCTTCATGCACCCTAGAGTTTTAATTCCTGGAGTTTTCAGTTGCATGAACCTGAACCAAAGCATTAGCCCAGAGGGGCAGTATAAGAGGCAGCTATTGGATTCTAAAGTCTGACTGCTGGATTCAAAGCCACCTTGTAACTTTGGGCAGTTTTCTCATCTGCACAATCAAAATTTACCTATTAAGGAAATATAATACTTACTGAGTGCTGTGATGTTTCTGACACAGAGGATGATGACTAATACAGAAAAAGCCCTGCCCTCATGAAGCTTACATTCTGTTTGAAAAGGTAAGTAGATTAAAGAAAAGGAAGTAAAATATATGGCAACTTTTATAGAGATAAATGCTAATGAAAAGAGATTAAAGCAGGAAAGACTTATAGGAAGCCTAGGAGGGGGTGTAAACTTGCATGTAGGATGATCTGGGAAAAATATCTTTAGATGCTGAGTTTTTTTGTTTGTTTGTTTTGGGGTTTCTTTGGCTGCTTTGGGTCTTTGTTGCTGCACATGGGCTTTCTCTAGTTGCGGTGAGAGGGAGCTACTCTTCATTGCAGTGCGCAGGCTTCTCATTATGGTGGGTTCTCTTGTTGCAGAGCATGGGCTCTAGGCTCTCCAGCTTCAGTAGTTGCAGCCCACGGTCTCAGTAGTTGCAGCACGCAGGCCCTAGAGCGGGCGGGCTTCAGTAGTTGCAGCATGTGGGCTCAGTAGTTGTGGCGCACGGGCTTAGTTGCTCTGCGGCATGTGGGATCTTCCCGGACCAGGGATCGAACCCGTGTCCCCTGCATTGGCAGGCAGATGCTTAACCACTGCACCACCAGGGAAGTCCCTAGATGCTGAGTTTTGAGTAAAAACCTGCAGGAAGTGAGGAGCAAGCCATACAGATACCTGGTAGAAAGGAACCACAAAGGTAACAGCAAGTACAAAGGTCCTGAGGCTGGAGCATGCATGGAGGCTTCAAGGAACCGCAGTGAGGCCAGTGTGATGGAATTGGAGAGAGTAAGAATAAGACTACCAGGAAATTACATCAGAGAGGGGATGGATCTTGCATATCATAGTCAAGATTTTGGCTTTTACTCTGAGTGGGGTGAGAGCCAGGGGAGGGTTTGGAGCAGAAGAGGGATGCAGGCTCATTTGGGTTTTAACAGGATCCCTCTGGCTGCATGAACAGACTGTGGGGTACGAGGGTAGAAGCGGGGAGGTGGGTAGAGGAGGGAGGCAGTCCTACAGGGTGTTGTTAAGGTCAAATGGGTTAGTTCACGCTCAACCAGTTTTATAATGTGAAAAATCCCTGTCTGGCTTAATCTGTTTCTGTCACTTACAACCCCAAAATAAAACAGGCCCAATACCTCACATTCAAATACTTAATAACAGCTCATGGTAATTCCAAGCTTCTTTCTTCAGTCTCTCCTGATAGACACTGAGTCTCATAAGGACAGGGCCAGTGACCAGTGTCCAGGCCCTGTTAAGGGCCAGGATGAAAAATGACAGCTCCTAGAGGCTGAGGCAAAAGATGGTATGTGAAATGCTTCCCTGCCATTGAATTGTCGCCAGGGGGGACATTTAAGAGTCAGTTTCTCTGGAGAGTTACTGCAGCCCCCAGCCCTGCTGCTGCTCGGCCCTCAAGAGAGAAACCTGGAATTCCTTTCTAGGAGAGCTTTCCTTTACAAATCCTGTTAATCTAAGGAGTCCTGTTTTCTCTATAAATAAGGCAACAATCCCCAGGGTGGCCTGGGCAGTATCCTCTCAATGCATATGGTATTTGGTACAAAATGGAGGTGAGGGAGTTCGTGGAAAGAAGCCGGGAAGATGTGGAAGAAAGCCAGAGAGCTTTTACTTTTGAAGAGCATGATAGACTGTCACCCTTGAACCCAAATTATGCTGTTTGTTTGTTTGGTGGGGGCCCTTTGACAAAAGGCGCAGCATCGCACTGTTACCGACTGTGTTGATTAAGCCATGTTCATCCACTGAGCTCTTAGCCATCAAGAGCCCTGGGAGATGAGTGGGGATCACATATCTTCCTAAACATCTGCCAGGGCAGGGACGGAAGTTAAACAGTTTCCCAGATTTTCTCTCTCTTTTCCCTTCAGGATGAAATACTCCCTACCGCCAGAGGCCTAATTCTGTCTTTTCATCTAAACTGGGATCTCCACGGAGTCAGGGGTTATGTTTTATTTGTTTTTGTAATCTCAACAATCTGGCATAGAGCACCAGGCAAGGGAGGCACGAACGAGTGGATGATGGATAGATGGATGGATGGATGGGTGGAGAGATAAGTGTATGGAAGTAAGGTAGGAAGAAAGAAAAAGAAGGAAGTTTGGAATGATGGGTAGATGCATGGAAAGGAAAAAGGAAGAAGGAAGGAGGGAGAGGGACAGAGAGGGAGGGAGGATGGATACATGGATGGATAGAGGGATGGTGAGTGAGTGAATACATGGATGGATGGATGGATGACAGGTAATAATAATGGAATTTAAAATTTTTTATTTATTTATTTATTTTTGGCTGCACTGGGTGTTGCTGCACACAGGCTTTCTCTAGTTGCAGCGAGCAGAGGCTACTCTTCGTTGCGGTGCGCGGGCTTCTCATTGCAGTGGCTTCTCTTGTTGCGGAGCATGGGCTGTAGGGCGCGCGGGCTTCAGTAGTTGGGGCACACGGGCTTCAGTAGTTGTGGCACACGGGCTTAGCTGCTCCGCGGCATGTGGGATCTTCCCGGGCCAGGGCTCAAACCCGTGTCCCCTGCATTGGCAGGCAATTCTTAACCACTGCGCCACCAGGGAAGACCAATAATATGATCATTTTTAAGCCCTTATTATGTGCCAGGAAATTTACACAGATTATTTAATTTCATCTTCCCCACCATGTTCAATATATGGAAAAATAAGCTTCAGGAGAGCTAAGTCACAAACCCAAAATGACGTAAAATTCTGCGTGACTCCTGAGTGAGCATACTGAACCATTATATCCTGATGCTGAATATATGATGGATAAATGAATGAATGATTTGTCTGCAGGCAGACTTTTCCTAAAGGATATACAAAAGCTAAACAAGAACAAAACTGATGTGTCCAGTGTTACCTTTTCCAGCAACAACCGGAAAGTTTTCTTCCCATTGCTTTGCAAATCAGACAATGGAGATTGGAGCATTAAGAGGAAAAAAAAAATGTATATATATATATATATATATATATATATATATAGTGTGGGTGTTTAAGGAGATTCCAACTTATAAGTTGTTTTGGGGCCCTTGACCATAAAAGAGCTAGAAAAACTATGGATGGAGCCGTGGTCAGAGAGCCTAGGTAGAAAGTGGATTCTTCCCTTGGTTGTCCCCATGTGACCATAGAACTCACCTGGGCTCTCCAGACCTCAGAATCCTATGGGTCCAGTGAGTAGCATGGACTGGATGATTGTGAAGTCCTTTTCCCAGACCGTTCAGTTTAAGATTTACACTCATCCTTGGCCAGGACAGGACAGAGTCCCCACTGTGCCAAGAGGCAGTGATAGGGAAGTGACTAAGCCTGAAGCCTCCGAATCAATCAGCCTAGGTGCCTGATTCTGACTCTGTGTGGCCTTAGACTGCTGATTTCACCTCTGTGCCTCAGTTTTCTCCTCTGTAAAATTAGAGTAGACATTTATATCTTATAGGGTGGTTGGGAAACATTCTCACAGTGTCTGGCCACCGATAACCTCAATTTAATGTTAGCTCTTGTTTTCTTAATTTTTTTCTTCCTTTGGGACGTTCCTGGTGGCGCAGTGGTTAAGAATGTGCCTGCCAATGCAGGGGGCACGGGTTCAAGCCCGGGTCTGGGAAGACCCCACGTGCCACGGAGCAACTAAGCCCGTGTGCCACAACTACTGAGCCTGCGCTCTAGAGCCCACGAGCTGCAACCACTGAGCCCACGTGCCACAACTACTGAAGCCCGCGTGCCCAGAGCCTGTGCTCTGCAACAAAAGAAGGTCACCGCAATGAGAAGCCCACGCACCACAATGAAGAGTAGCCCCCACTCGCTGCAACTTGAGAAAGCCCGTGTGCAGCAGCGAAGACCCAACACAGCCAAAAATAAATAAATATTAAAAAAAATTTTTTTTGTTTCTATTATTCATTACAAAATTGAAGCTACATAGGTAATTCATCTTTATTTTAGAAAAAGTTATTCAAATATAGAGTTAAAAGTAAATCAAAGCGGGGGAAGTGGCGGGGGAATGCTGGTAGCGTGATGAGGAGATTGGGATTGACGTATATACACTAATATGTATAAAATGGATAACATAAGAACCTGCTGTATAAAATAATAAATAAAATAAAATTCAAAAACAATAAATAAATAACTCAAAGCTTACCTTTAGTGCCCCATAGGCCATTACTCTCCCCAGAAATAACCACTTTGTGTATATCCTTCTAGAATTTCTTTTTACATGAATACAATCATTCCGTGTAAAGTGTTTCTGCCACTTGCTCTTTTTACTTAGTTGTGAGACTTGGAGGGATTTCTGCAGGGTCGTCATGGATCTGCCTCACTATTTTTAATGCTGCATTGTATTTCATGGGTGGTTTGTGTTACAATTTATCTAGCTATTCTTCTATAGATGGACTTCCTCCTTTTCTTTAATTAATTTTTAGGTTCATTAATAATACATGAATATATTCTCTGCAAAAAAGCTAAAATATTCCAAATAGGACTAAAGTCCCCTTTGATGACCTGCTCGCCCATCTTCTTTTCCTCCCCTCCCCCATTAGAAACCCCAGCCATCCATTCAGAATGTAGGTTTCCAGGACTTTTCCAATGCATGTCCGTAATTATGCATTGTTTTGTGTTTTCTGTGTTTTGTCTTGCAACTTGTTCTAAGTCACTCAGTAATATATGTAGAGTTTCCCAAGTCTATATAAACCTGTCTCTTTCTCTTTAACTCCCGCAGAATATTTCTTTATTCTAGCTAGAGTTTGGATATATCCCATGGCTTAATAGTTTAGTTCCCTATTGATTGACATTTAGGTGGTTTCTAGTTTTTCTCTCTCAGCCCACATCCCTATCCACCAGTACCAGGGACATTCATTCATCAGTAATTTGAAAGCAGCATATGTGATACAGAGTAACCAACCGATGAAAGCCCTGTGGTCATGGGACTTTAAACTTAGTTGCTTTTAGAATCTGGCGTTATTTGTTTTCCATCAGTTTAGACAGTGTGACCTGGCGGGAAGAGAGAGGGCTGCAGAACCAAATAGAGTTCGTTTCATCCTAGTCTTACCACCTCCAGCAAAGTTACTTCTCCTTCAGTTTTGATACCCTCAGCTGCACCCCTCATAGGACTATTGTGAAGGCTGACTTAAATACTGTGCGGGTCACCTGCCCCTTGGGGGACCCTCAATAGACACGGATTGTCACTGTTAAAATACAGCCCATCTCTTTCTATCTCCCAAAGGATCTGAGGTGCCTAGCTTAGACTTTTCATGCTGCTTTTTTTTTTTCACATCTTTATTGGAGTATAATTGCTTTACAATGTTATGTTAGTTTCTGCTCTACAACAAATTGAATCAGCTATATGGATACATATATCCTCAAATCCCCTCCCTCTTGAGCCTCCCTCCCACCCTCCCTATCCCATCCCTCTAAGTTGTCACAAAGCATTGAGTTGATCTCCCTGTGGCAACCTCTTTCTAAATTGACACTAAAATAACAAGCCAAAAGAAAATCTGAATATTCAGATTTCCTGCCAATTATAAATCAGCGTTGTGTGGTGATGCATGACCCTCAAGAGAGAAGGACACATCTAGGAGGCTAATTCTGACGATTTCGGGCTTTCCCCACTCACCCCAACCCGCTAGTTAATAGGAGCCAGGAAGAAGCCCCTGTATTTCAAGTGCCGATTCCTGCTGGCACTCCAAACATCTGAAGGAAAAACAGTTTGTTAATTGCTGTCTAGACAGTTTATTGCAGCAATAAGATCAAAACCCAGAACCCTAATGTTTGTGGTATGAATCATGCAGACTAAACAATTGTTTTATTGCACTTACAGAGAAGTTGATTTATAACATCACTGGGTAATAAAATTCCTTCATGGTTTATCCAAAATTATTTTGCTTCTTTTACACCACTCCGTGATAATTCCACCTCTCTGGGCTGTTGAAATGTGTTCTCTGTCACATGTAAAGAGCTTCTTATCCGATGTCTTGTTGTCTTCAAGGGCCAGGGGTCCATCCGTCCCGGTAAAGCCTTTGTGAGAGCAGGCAGCCTGAATGGCGCGGTTGTCATAGCTGCATCTGCCCACGCCAAGACATCTGGCAGTCCCTGAACCTGACAACCTCTTGTTTGTTGGCAAAGGCCAATTTGATGGTTTCACCCCATTGACTAGTTCCCGGATGAAATGGACAGAACCGACCAGTTCTTTGGTGCCTCTGCAACCCTGGGCTGATGCTCCCTCTGCTTGCAGCCATGTCTGCACCCTGATAGCCTGTGGAATATGAGAGAAAGAAGGAACAATCCAACCTGCATCCGTTATTGCCTCCCAAATCCCACAGCTGCCAGTGGAGCGGGGCTGCCTCCCTGAAACAGTGGCTCAGAAAGTCTAAGTGTCTCACTCAAGGTCAAATATTGGGAAGCATTTCTTTTTCAGGTTCTAAGTCCAGTGCTCTGTGACATGGGAAGCCAAGTGACTTGAGAGATTAGTATCGAATAAATTGTAATACCTTTCCTAAAGGAGATATGTCCATTTTGCTCTTCCCTTTTTTATCCCTGCCCTGAAGACAGTAAAACTCCACAGTGAGGGGCAGCTCATCTCCAAACCCCTGGAATCAAATGATAATTTCAAAAATTGATGTGAAATTCATAGGACATAAAATTAACTATTTTAAAGTGAACAATCCGGGGCATTTAGTACCTTCGCAGTATTGTGCAACCATGACCTCTATCGAATGCAAAACATTTTCGTCACTTGAGCAGAAAATCCCATATCCATTAAGCAATTGCTCTGTGTTTCCCCCTCCCACCAACCCCTGTCAACCACCAATCTGCATTCTGTCTCTATGGACTTACTATTCTGGATATCTCATATAAGGGAATCCTATAACACATGGCTTTTTATGTCTGGCTCCTTTCACTTACTGTCATGTTTTTGAGATTCATCCACATTGTAGCATGTATCAGTACTTGATTCCTTTTTATGGCTGACTAATATTCCATTGTATTTATAGCCCTCATTTTGTTTTGTTTTGTTTGTTTGTTTAATTTTTGGCTGCATGTGGGCTTTCTCTAGTTGCAGTGAGCGGGGGCTACTCTTCGTTGCAGTGCACAGTCTTCTCATTGCAGTGGCTTCTCTTGTTGCAGAGCACGGGCTCTAAGGCGTGCGGGCTCAGTAATTGTGGTGCAGGGGCTTGGTTGCTCTGCGGCATGTGGGATCTTCCTGGACCAGGGATCGAACCTGTGCCCCTGCATTGGCAGGCAGATTCTTCACCACTGCGCCACCAGGGAAGCCCCCCCTCATTTTGTTTATCCGTTCATTATGTGATGAGAATTTAGGTTATTTACAGCTTTTGTCTGTCGTGCGCTGTGCTGCTATGCACATGTGTGTACACGTATTTGAGTGCCTGTTTTCAATCCTTTTGAGTATTGTACCTAGAAACAGAACTGCTGGATCACATAGTAATTCTATGCTTAGTTTTTGGGGAGCCACCAAACTATTTTTCAGAGTGACTGAACCACTCTGCATCCCCACCAGGGATGCATATGAGTTTTCAATTTTTCCACATCCTTGTCAACACTTATTATATTCCATTTTTATTTTTGTGGTTTTTTTTGCAAAGACAGCTGTCCTACTGGGTATGAAGTGGTATCCCGTTGTGGTTTTCATTTCCATTTCCCTACTGACTAATGCTGTTGGGCATTTTTTCATGTGCTTGATGGCCATTTTGTATATCTTCTTTGGAAATGTCCTTTGCCCATATTTGTCTTTTTGTTGTTGAATTGTAAGCGTTTTTGTTTTTTTTTTTTTTTTTTTGCAGTACGCGGGCCTCTCACCATTGTTCCTCTCTCGTTGCGGAGCACAGGCTCCGGACGCGCAGGCTTAGCGGCCATGGCTCACGGGCCCAGCCGCTCTGCGGCATGTGGGATCTTCCCGGACCTAGGCACAAACCCGTGTCCCCTGCATCGGCAGGCGGACTCTCAATCACTGCGCCACCAGGGAAGCCCGTAAGTGTCTTTTTTAAAATATATTTTAGATACTAGATCCTTATCAGAAATAGGATTTGCAATTATTTTTTCCCATTCAGTGAGTTTTCTTTTTCTTTTCTTTTTTTTTTTATTTTACCATTTAACAATAAGGAAAATTTATTGTATCACATTAACAGAGTGTGCCAAGTTAAGATGGCTCAAAAATGACTAATTTAGGGCTTCCCTGGTGGCGCAGTGGTTGAGGGTCCGCCTGCCGATGCAGGGGACACAGGTTTGTGCCCCGGTCTGGGAAGATCCCACATGCCGCGCAGCGGCTGGGCCCGTGAGCCATGGCTGCTGAGCCTGTGTGTCCGGAGCCTGTGCTCCGCAACGGGAGAGGCTACAACCGTGAGAGGCCCGCGTACCGCAAAAAAAAAAAAAAAAAAAAAAAAAAACTAATTTAGTATCTGAACAATGGATTAAAGATCCAGGTTTCTCTTCTCTTTCCATTCTGACGTCATATGTGTCTACTCTGCTCTTGGTGGCTCACCTCACGATTGCCCAGTGTTCTAGAGCCACCCTTGTTCTAGAAATCACATGCAAATATCATGATGTCTAGAAGAAATATATTTCTTTTGTGAGTCTCTAAGCAAGAATCTCTGTTACAGAAGCACCCATTCCCAGCAGAAGTCACCTCATCCCTCCTTAGGCAGGACTTCATGACATGCCCAGGCCTAAACTAGTCACGGAGGAGGCCGTCAGGACTTGGAGTTGTCTCTTTCTAGATGCTGTCCTTTGATGCACAAAGTTTTACATTTTGATGATGTCCAAATTTATTCTGTCTTTTGTTGTTCATGCTTTTTGTGTCACATGTAAGAATCCATTGTCAAATCCAAGGTCATGTTTTCTCCCACAGTTGTTAGGGTTTAGCTTCTGTGTTTAGGTCACTGCGTCATTTTGAGTTAATTTTTGTATGTGGTGTGAGGGAAAGGTCCATCTGTTTGGATATAGATTGCCAGATGTCCCAGCACAGATACTAAATTTTGTGGGTACTCTTCAGGTGTGATTTTCAAAGGCACCTCTGAAGCCTGCAAAGGTTGAAGGACACCTCCTCCTGTGCTCTATGATTCACAATCCCATTCTCCCCCACTACAGGTCGTGACCTTTGCAGGCCACTTCACTTCTCAGAGCCTCCGTTGCCTTAGCTGTGAAAGGGAATTATACTAATAGCATATTCCTCCTGGGATTTCCTGGAGCCCCCAATAAGAGTAGGTGCAAAGTGCTTGGTGTGATAACTGAGACATGTTGGACAAAGATAGATAATTATTACTCATTCTTAGTATTAATAATTACATTATCAATAATTACATTATAACTATTATTTAATTCCTACCACTGTTATCAAGGTGATGTGTTGAAAGGACCTTTGTCCTTTGAAATTCCAAACGCTGTTGCCTGCTAGTAATATGGAGAAGAAGTCTGAATTATCTTCCTGAAGGGAACTTGCTGGTTTTTCTGGAATAATCTATTGAAATTACAAAATACAAGGTCAAAAAGAAAGAAGAGGTGAGGCATCACTTCTTCTTAGGTTCACATATGCTTCCTTGCCCTTCATGATACAAATGGAGACTTGGCCAAACCTGGTCCCCTCAACATTCCCTGCTGCCAGCTCTGCCGGCATCTTTAGATGTTCTGGAGAGCATGTTTGGGAAATAATATAAACCGTCAAACTTTCAGAGACAAACATGAGAGAAAACCTTCAGGATCTAGGTGTAGGCAAAGAGTTCTTAGACTTGACACCAAAAGCACAACCCATAAAAGGAAAAAATGATAAATTGGGCATCGTTAAAAGTAAAGGCTGGGCTTCCCTGGTGGCGCAGTGGTTGAGAGTCCGCCTGCCGATGCAGGGGACACGGGTTAGTGACCCGGTCCAGGAAGATCCCACATGCCGCGGAGCGGCTGGGCCCGTGAGCCATGGCCGCCGAGCCTGCGAGTCCGGAGCCTGTGCTCCGCAACGGGAGAGGCCACAACAGTGAGAGGCCCGCGTACCACACACACAAAAAAAGGCTTTTGCTTTGTAAAAGACCTTATTAAGAGGATGAAAAGACAAGCTAGAGCCTGTAGAAAATATTTGCAAATCACATACCTGACAGTAGTATCCAATGTGAAGGCTCTCTGTGGTGGTGGAATATATGAGGAACTCTCAAAACTCAACACTAACATAAACATACCAGTTAGAAAATGGGCAGAAGACAGAGATTTCACCAAAGAGGATATACAGAGGACTAACATGCACATGAAAGATATTCAACATTTTTAGGTATCAGGAAAATGCAAAATAAGATCACAAGTAAATATCACTACTCACCTATGGGAATGGCCAAAAAAACAACAACAGCAAGGAAAAAAAACCACATACCGAATGCCAGTGAGTAAGGAGAAACTAGTTCACCCATACGGTGCTGGTAGGAATGTCAGAAGTTACAGCCGCTTCAGAAAACTAGTTCGGCAGTTTCTTGAAAAACTAAACATGCAACCACAATATGTCCCAGCAAGGCACTCCTGGCATTTATCCCAGAGAAATGAAAACTTATATTCATACAATAACCTGTACCTGAATGTTCATAGCCGCTTTATTCACTATAGGCCCAGATGTGCCTCAGCAGGTAAATGGTTAAACTGGTACATCCCTTCTGTGGAACAGGACCCAACACTGAAAGGAGCAAGCTCTTGATACAGTCAACAACCTGGATGAACCTCCAGAGGATTATATGCATGAAAAAAGCCAATCTCAAAAGTTACATACTACATAATTCCATTTACTTAATGTCCTTGAAATGACAGAACTGTAGCAATGTAGAACAGATCAGAGGTTGCCTGGGGTTAAGGAGGTGGTCGGGGGAGTTTCCTGGTGGTCCAATGGTTAAGAATCCGCCTTCCAATGCAGGGGACGCAGGTTCAATCACTGATTGGGGAACAAAGGTCCCACATGCCACGGGGCAACTAAACCCACGAGCCACAACTACTGAACCTGCACGCTCTGGAGCCCACGAGCCACAACTAGAGAAGCCTGAGCGCCACAGCGAAGAGCCTGTGTGCCACAACGAAAAACAAAGATCCTGCATGCCACAACGAAGATCCCGCGTACTGCAGCTAAGACCCAATGCAACCAAATAAATAAATAAAAATTAAAAAAAAAGGAGGGGGTCAGGCGGGAGGAAAGTGGGTGTGGCTATAAAACAACAACATACAGCATCCTTGTCAGAACAAATGGAAACGTTCTGTATCTCGACTGTATCAATGTCGACATCCTGGCTGTGATAATTATACTAAAATTTTGTAAGATGTTACCATTATGGGAAGTACTTGGGCTCTCTCTTTTTTTTTTTTTTTTTTTTGCGGTATGCGGGCCTCTCACTGCTGTGGCCTCTCCCGTTGCAGAGCACAGTCTCCGGACACACAGGCTCAGTGGCCATGGGTCATAGGCCCAGCCGCTCCGCGGCATGTGGGATCCTCCCGGACCGGGACACGAACCCGTGTCCCCTGCATCGGCAGGCGGACTCTCAACCACTGCGCCACCAGGGAAGCCCTGGGCTCTCTTTGTATTAATTCTTGCAACTGTATATGAATCTACACATATCTCAAAACTGAAAGTTTGTTTAAAAAACATATAAAATATATATATTTATATATATTTATATAAATATATACTATATAAATATATTTAAAAATACATGTAGTAATGAATCTTATTGAATTGTGTTTATATATTGAAAATGATCTAATATTGGCACTTTCGTATGGTTCAGCCTAATTTTTTTTTTCCACTCAACTGAATTGGTAGCATCCAAAACACGGTTTGGGCAACTCACTTTTTCATTTCACTCCACCACGGATAGAATATTCCATATCAGTCCAAACACAGATGCCTCCAGCTGCAGAAATACAATGCCATGTTATAGGTGACCATAACTTATTTTGACAGTTTCCTCTAATGGACATTTTGGTTGTTTCCATTATTTAGCTTTTACATACAATGTTGTCATGTATTTCCTTGAACATATATCATTTGTCATGTGTTGAATAGAGGGTCTGTAGGATAAATTTCCAGCAGAATAATTACTAGGTCAAAGGATATGTACATCTTTTCTTTTAGTAAATGTTTCCAAATACACCCCCAAGGAGGTTGAACCAATGTTTACTCCCAGCCTCCCACCCACCAAGGCCATCTATGAGAGCCCACGGCCCCATGCTTTGCAAAGACAGTGTTATCAAACTTTCATATCTGCTAATCTGATAAATGAAAAAAAAAGATATCTCATAATTTATATTTGCATTTTTCTTATATGCCTAGGTCAAGAATCTTCTCTTATACAGCCTACTAACCTAATCCACAGAATTCATTTGCAATCTCCTGAAGGGATTTTGTTTTATATTTCTCTTTATCGCATAGAGTATTTGCATACAGTGGAAGATTAAGAAATACTTGAAGATTAATTGTCACACCTGGAGCCAAACTCCTACCCCCCCCCCACCCCTGAGCCTGCCCCTCACCTCCTGAGGCTACAAGGACAGAATGACAAGGAGAAATCAGAAATGTGCCTTAAGATGAATAGCAAATGGAACTGGACAGCAGGTGGGGTCAGATTCAGTAGAAAGCCAAGTGTTGCTTTGCCTAAATTTTCAGGGATATTTTTATAGGCTTCTGGGGCACTAGACTGAAGAACCCACAGAGCTTTGCACCAGCTAAAGAAAATACAGAATTCATAAATGGGTACAAAATGTATCATTATGCTAACCGGCACCTGCCACTGACCTGGACTTAGTTTTTAGGAGTCTTTCAATCCCAAGAGCAAAAGATTCTGTTCTTAACAAAATCGATAATTGCACATTTAATTTTTGAACATTTCAAAAATTAAATGTATATATATTATATGTGTATTATAGATAGATAGATAGATAATTTACAGAGCTGTTTATTACACCTGGTCATTTAACACAAACAATGAGACATTCATTGAAACGCTAACATTCATTGCAAAGGTATTTACATGAATTTACAAATGCCCTGGACCTCTCTTGATCTAGAAGAAAATAGCAGAAGCTTCTTATTTTGAAAAATGCGTGGAACTCAGGCTGATAAGAAACCTTTCATGCATTCATGAATGCTAACTAGGAAGATAGTTGCGAACATTCCAGATGTTTATTCCTGTCTCTCTCTCTCACCTCCCCCCCTTGCGTGCTCCTTGATAACCAAGATGGAACTTGGAAAGCTCTTTTATGAAGCTGTCCCATTGTATGCTAAGTTATGGTGGGCTCCAGACTGATCCCCTGACAAAAGTCCTTTGTTTGGGGATTCCCTCTATAAACTGGGACTCAGTGAATTATGCTGCTTCTAGGAAGCTTTCCGCGGCTGATTATATTTACCTAAGCAAGCATTATTTTCTGTCTTGTTCTCTTCTTTTTCTCAAGCATAATTCAGATCTCAGGAAAGCATGAGAAATATAAGGCAATTGCTGACAAAACAACGAGGTATTTCTGGCTCCTCTACTCTGAAAACGATTGAGGCGTTTTTCGTAACAAGCATGTGCCGCTTTTTTAAAAATTGTATTTTTCGATAGAATGTTTCCCCTGAGTACTAGGTTTGTGGGCTACGAAGTATATGAAACGTCCTGATTTGGACATATTTTCCTTGTCTGCTGTTTCTGTTCACTTTTAGTTTTACTTAGTGTTATTTCCACAGTTGAGGGGTGGGGAAAAGAAGCATGAAAACAGCTATTTCCTATTCATCATTTTAATCCTAGAATAAGATCTTTATTGTTTTTTAAATGAGATGGGGGGGATGGTTTAAGAGGAAGATTACAAAGATTTTTATTTGGGGTACTCTCTTTAAAGAAAACTAGTGGGACCTTTAAGAAAAAAGGTCGAGTCACATAAAATGAGAGAAGCAAAGGACAAAATGGTAATAAAGGGGGGGCATTGGGGGATGTGCGTGTTCCGTTAGGACGGGGACGGTCTCTCTTCCATGCAAAGCAGCCTTCTTTTCGTGAGAAACCAAGCCCCTGGGTTATTAGATTCACAATGAGTTCCCCAGATGTAGTTCCCAGGAGTAAGGATTCTCAGAGGAATAAAGAGAACCCTAGAGGCTTCTGTTTGTTTTGTTTTGTTCTTGTTTTAGTAAAGTTTTGGCGAGGTAATGCTTCCAAGTGGTTCAAAAAATCACAAGAGTATAACAAACAGTGAAAAGTCTCTCTTAACTGCTGTTCTGCAGTCACCTGTTTGCCTTCTCAGAGTCACCCCCTTCTAGTTTATTTTGTGCGTTATAATATCGGGAGATGTATTGTGCGTGCATCAGCAAATGTAAACATATATTCCGTTTCCAACTTTCCTTACACAGCGTTAACATACCTTACAGATTGTTTGGCACTTTCTCCCATGGACGACACATTGATCTTGGCCATCGTTTCATCTCAGTACACAGAGAGCTCATCAATCTTTTCTATGGCTGCATACTGTTCCACTGTAAATGTACCTTAACCTATTTAACCGTCCCCAATTGATGGGCGTTTAGGTCGCCTTTGATCTCTTGCTATTACAAACAGTGCTGCCTTGGCTCATCTTGATGGGACGTCATTTCACACATGTGTGAGTAATTCTGCAGGGGCGGCCCTCCAAGTGGAAATGGTGGGTCAAAGAGTTTGTTATTAGCCCGTGGGTGGAGAGGGAAGACTTGAGATGTTCGTTGTTATTTATAGGGCTAGGTTTTCATGCCTTCTTTTTTTCCCTACCTTAATATTTACATTTAGGTTACCCAAATAATACATGAACACGTTCTCCCTGTAGCTTAAACCAATAAATAAACAATCCAGAAGGATACATGGTAAAATGTGAAAGTCCCCTTTGAATTCTCAACGCCCTACCCTTCACCTCCACATTCTCCTTCTCAAAAGCAATTCTCCTTCTCAGAGTTAACCACTGTGAGATAGTGCACGTAATTCCAGACCTGTCTATGCGTTTACATTTCGATTCACGTACATATTTCTGTGTAGGTCCAGATAGATAGAATACACAAATAGGTGTTCATATGTGTATATATAAATAGAAAAGCTTACCATAGTGCTTGTGAAACTTTTACGTGCTGAAAACTCACCTATGGATTTTGTTAAAATGCAGGATCTGAGGGAATTCCCTGGCGGTGCAGTGGTTAGGACCCGGCGCTTTCACTGCTGGGCCGGGTTCAGTCCCTGGTCAGGGAACTAAGATCCTACAAGCTGCGTGGTACAGCCAAAAAAGAGGGAAAAAGAAAAGGCAGGATCTAATTCAGTGTGTCTGGGCTGAGAGCTGAGCTTCCCCGTTTCTAACAGTCTCCTAGATGATGCTGATACTGCTGAATTTGGGTATCTTTTTGGTTTTTATTTGTTTTGTTTTTCTATAAATGAAAGCATATCTACTTATTGTTTTGGAAGTCACATTTTTTCCTGGCCAGGCCATTTGGGAAGGTAACATGGTTAAGGCCTTGCGAACCTAATGAACAGTGTATACGTATTGATACTATCAACTTTTATGAAAGAAAACCCGTTTTTTAAATTAATTAATTTTCTTTTTTTGCGTTACGCAGGCCTCTCACTGCTGTGGCCTCTCCCATTGCGGAGCACAGGCTCCAGACGCGCAGGCCCAGTGGCCATGGCCCATGGGCCCAGCCGCTCCGCGGCATGTGGGATCCTCCCGGACCGGGGCACGAACCCGTGTCCCCCGCATCGGCAGGCGGACTCCCAACCAATGCGCCACCAGGTAAGCCCAGAAAACCCATTTTAATTGATTTTTCAACCTGGGAAGCCTCTGAGACTTTCCTAAATTGATTCCATTGAATTCCAAGCATCAGTGGTGGTAATAGAAGCAGTTTTGTTTTTTTTTTTTTTTGAAGCAGTTTTTATTTGCTGATGAAAGTAAGCTTCAAATGACTTGAGAATTGTTTCTGATCGGTTCATTCTTGTATCTTGGCCCAGATAGTGTGTCTTTTGAGAATGCAACAGACACAAAGAGAGGAAATGCTAGTTTCTGGACATCATTCATGTCACTGGCCAAAACCACTTTCCACTGGGCATTTTAATTAGCATAGAGAAAACCAAAGAGGACCACAGAGTCTTTCTTCAACGAATAGACTCCTATGTCATTTCTCACCCATGCAAGGGAGGGGCGGATGGTTTGCATTTGGGAAGGTCACTGGAAGGTCGCTGCAGGATCTACAGTTGTTCTAGTTGCTTTAGCCGGAGGCCGGGGATCCCTCAATCCTCTGCTCACCCCTGCTGTGCTCTATCGCCAAACCTCCATGCTACATCAGGAACCCATCCGTCTGCACCTCCCTCGATCCCACCACTGTCTCAGCTATAGATTGGCAGGGACTTCCTCACTGGTCTTCCATCCACTCCTTTTTTTTTTTTTTTGGCCACACCGCACGGCATGAGGGATCTTAGTTCCCCAACCAGGGATGGAACCCGTGCCCCCTGCAGTGGAAACGTGGAGTCTTAACCACTGGAGCGCCTGGGAAGTTCCTTCCCATCCACTCTTACTTCCTCCAGTGGGTTCTCCAACTGCAGCCAGGGTGGACTTGACTGAACGCAAAATGAATGAATTCCCTATGTAAGACCCCAAAGACGTGCCCCACCAGGGCTTGTAGACTGACCTCAAGGCCTTTCCCAAGTAGAACTCCCTCTTCCTCTCCAGCCTCATCACTGGACCCTCCTCCTTGCTCAGCATCCTCCAGGACCAAGGGCTTCAGTTCCTTTTACTCGCCCAGCTACCTACAGACCATGCTGTTCCCTCTGCCTGGAATGCTTTTCTTCACCCAGTTACCTCATCCTGTAGGTTTCAATTCAAAGTTCCCTTCCTCAAAGAAGCTGCCTTGGACTAACCCACTCCCCCAGTAGCACCCTGCACCTCTTCTTCATACCAATTATGCCAGTGTGCAGTGGTATCTCTCTAAATATTTGAGAGCGATTACTTGATTGAAATCCGTCTCCCTCCAATAGACTATGGGTTCCATGAGGATGGGAACCATGTCCACTTTTGTTCATTGGTGTGTCTCAGTGCTAACCACAGGGCTTGGCTTATAGTAGATGGTCACGTAATAATTCTGTTGTTCGAAGGAAGGGAGGAGGGAGGACTCATGGCACGTCGGCTGTTATTATTGCTGTGGACACTCTAGCTAAAGTGACTTGGTGAAGATTCTGAGAAAGGAGGTAACGGTTTGGGGCAGATTGAGTTGAGATGGTGGAAGGGACCAGAAAGCTCAGCTAAAATGTTTCTTTGCGGCTGGACCAAAAGGAAGGATGGTGGGCAATGCCGGCATCTCAGGCTCACCTGGATTAGCACTTGACAGGGAGAAGGAACAGCCCCTGCCTGCATTTCAAGGCGATATCTTGACCTCCTGTCCACACACCAGGAAGTAAGAGTCAACCAGTCTCAACCAATCTTAAGTAACAATGTGTAGCAGGGAAGGGCACCCACCCAGGGGCTATTTGGATCCACACCAAGGTCAAATCTTATCTTGGCCACAGTCTTCTTTAACTCTGCAACCTCTCCCAGGTTACACACCAACCGTGCGTGACCTCAGCCTGGAAAGATGGTGACAGTCAAGGGTCTCACTTTACGGGGTGCAGCATAGATTAGAGTGGTCCATGCATCTATAGCACCAGGCATTGGTAAGCACTCAGGAAGTGGGATGTCCCATTGTCTGAGCCAGTCGTCAGCCACAGAGAACAACCTGGGGAAGCAGAGTGAAAAACCAACCAAGGCAAAACTGCACATGAGGTCATTTAGTACCTCCGAAGGGAAGGGTGGGCAAAACTTCTGTTTCTAACAGAACCAACTGACCACCATAATATAGAGCCCTAAAATATGAAGACTTGATCATTTGTTCAGCTTTTTTTTTTTTCCTCCCTATTTATTTGTTTTGTTCTCTGCTATATCCTCAGTGCCTAGAACAGTGCCTGGCATGTGTAGAGTTGAGGATGGAGCAAGGGAGGCCCCTTACCTTGGATGCTCTAGGCACCCTCTTTGCCTCACCCTAGTCCCCACCCTGGCCTGGCATATGGTGGATGCTCAATAAATAGCTGTCAGATGAATGAATCCAGGTATGTGGAAACAGCCAGATCTTTGAGTTGACCTCTTCTCCCAGGTGTTTTGACCTCAGGTTTGAGCAGCCTCAGGCTAACTTGATGAGTTTCTCTGATCCTTGCCTCCCAGGAAACAGACATGATGGTCATGAAAACATCAGTGATAATACTGATATTCAGCGTTTCTGGAGCCCCCCATCTCTGTCCTCTACAGTTCTTCCCAGAACACTTGAAGGAGTTATATTTGTTTTTAATGCACCAGGACTGTGAAGTAGGTCATGTAGGCAAGTGGGAGAAGAGACAGAGAAAACTGCTTGACCTCCTTGATGAAGATAATTTCCGTGTAGATAAGGCAATAGGAGGGTCATCAATGTTTTCATCCTGCTCCAACCTGCTTGCCATCTAATTTAGTTCTACAGTTAACCTTTACATCAGAAGCAGGGTTATGCTGTTATAAAATGTTGGGACATATTGCCTTTGCATTCCTGAATGCTTTTCTTCATTTCCTATTGTTTATTTAAAATTGTTTTTTGCATCGCAATTTTTAAAGTTTTATTTATTTGTTTATTTATTTGGCTGTGCCGGGTCTTAGTTGCAGCAGGTGGGCTCCTTAGTTGCAGCTCGTGGGCTTCTTAGTTGTGGCATGCAAACTCTTAGTTGCAGCATGCATGTGGGACCTAGTTCCCTGACCAGGAATCGAACCCTGGGTCCCCTGCATTGGGAGCGCGAGTCTTAACCACTGTGCAGCCAGGGAAGTCCCTGCATCACGTTTTTAAAAAACTTTAAAATTTATATCTCCACGGAAGATTTTTTTTTTTTTTTCGGTACGCGGGCCTCTCACTGTTGTGGCCTCTCCCATTGCAGAGCACAGGCTCCGGACGCGCAGGCTCAGCGGCCATGGCTCACGGGCCCAGCCGCTCCGCGGCATGTGGGATCCTCCCGGACCGGGGCACGAACCCGTGTCCCCTGCATCGGCAGGCGGACTCTCAACCACTGCACCACTAGGGAAGCCCACCACAGAAGATTTTTTAAAAATAATTCAAATTGTTGAGTAGGTAATACAGTCACATGATCCACAACCTGAAAAGAATGGGCAAAATGGAAAGAGCTCCCCACCCCCGCCCAACTCTTGTTCCTCCTCCACCCAGGTCCCCTCCCATCATTTCTTATAGATTTTTGCAAAATATCTCTGTGCAAATACAAATATGGATTCTTATTTTCCTCTGTTTCTTTTACATATGATAGCAGACTGTACACATTTTTTTTCCCCTGCAGCTTGCTTTCTTCCTCTTGATCACATTATCTTGAAGATCATTTCATATCTCTTCCTAGGAGCTTCCTCATTCTTTGAAAGGACCACATTATAATGTACATAAATGTATACTGTATATAAGGAATATAAGGTAAAAACTCGGCATCTGTTCCCAGCCCCAGTTCTTACTGTCTGGAGTTTTTAACTCACCACTATTAATAGTTTGTGGTTCTTTTTTTTTTTTTTTTGAAGTATAGTTGATTTACGATATTATATTAAATTGTGTACAACATAGTGATTTGATAGTTTTATAAATTATACTCCATTTCAAGCTATTATAAAATATAAGCTATATTCCCCGTGCCGTACGTGACATCCTTATATCTCATTTATTTTATACCTTGTAGTTTGTACCTCTTAATGCCCTTGCCCTATCTTGCCCTCCCCCACCCCTTTCCACACTGGTAACCACTAATTTGTTCTCTGTATCTGTGAGTCAGTTTCTATTTTGTTATATCCATTCATTTTTTTATTTTTTAGATTCCACATATAAGTGAAAATATACAGTATTTGTCTTTCTCTGACTTATTTCACGAAGCATAATACCCTCTCAGTCCATCCATTTTATTGCAAATGGCAAATTTTCACTCTTTTTATGGCTGAGTAATATTCCATTGTATATATATACCACATCTTCTTCGTCCATTTATATGTTGATGGACACTTAGTTGCTTCCATATCTTGGCTATTGTAAATCTGTTTGTATTGTAAATCTGGCTGTTCCTCTAGACCTTTTTGCATTCCAAATATATTCCAGTAATTTGAGAATAATTTTGTAAACATTGTATTGGAAATACTAATTTTTCTGAAACTTCTTAAACATAATAATATGTCTTGGGCATTTTCCCCCATCTTTATCTATAGTTTTAACTCTTTTTAACTTGGTTTTATTTTTTGATAGTGCATAGTATTCCACAGTATAACTGAAACACACTTTCTTTAACCCTTCTTCAATCGATCTGGCCAAAGATTTTAAATAATTTATTTCACAAGGAATAAAATTTTCAGCATATTATGAAGGATAAGTACAATATGAAAAAAGGAGGAATTCTCTGCAGCAGTCATGAGGAAGGAATCACACTTAGTATCATCAATAGAGCTGAAAATGATAAGGATAATACCTTAACCAAGGGATGCGGTTAACATCACAAATCCTATGACACATTCACAACACAAAGGCCTCAATAAGAAGTACTAAGGATACACTACTATGTGTAAAATAGATAACTAATGAGAACCTACTGTATAGCACAGGAAACTCTACTCAGTGCTCTGTGGTGGCCTAAATGGGAAGGAAATCCCAAAAGGAGGGGATAGATGTATACGTATAGCTGATTCACTTTACTGTACAGCAGAAACTAACACAACATTGTAAAGCAACTATACTCCAATTAAAAAAAAAAAGAAGCAGCAGCACTGAGAAAGACCCCTCACTTCTGTAGTATCCTTGCCAAAATTGCGTAGCATCTAATTATGAGAAAACATAAGATAATCTCAAACTAAGGGGCGTTTTACAAAATAACTGATGAGAATTCTTCAAAAGTGTCAAAGTTATGAAAGACAAGGAAAGATCAAGGAACTGTCACAGCTGCCATACGGGATCCTGAAACAGAGAGAATAAACCATCAATGGGAAAACTATGGAAACTTGAAAAATGTCTGTAGTTCAGTTAATAGTGTTGTACCAATGTTAATAGTAATATGCCAATGTTAATTTCCTAGTTTTGATCATTGCAGAGTGGTTATATAAAATATTAACATTAACAAGAGGGAAAAGTGGTGAAAAGTATAGAGGAATCTTTGTAATATTTTGCAAAACATTATTTATATAAATTAAACATACACAAAACAATACTGTATATGAATATACATACATATATGTATATTTAAAGATATACAACATAAATAGAAGATACAGAAAGTGGATTTGAAGGACTCATTTTAAATACACAAGGGTGGCTGTACATGACAGAAAAGGAAATGGGATTGGAGATGGAGATGAAGGGGAAAATTGTAAAATAATTTGTAAAGGGCACCAATATTCTACTTCTGTATATTGGTCCTATGGCTATCCTTGCACATGTATGAAATTACATACACACATCCATATGTACAAAATTATACACACACTGCCCCATACTCACCAACCCAGAGCATTGCTTATAATCACAAAGTACTAGAAACAGCCTAAATACTTAGGTAGAGGTTAAGGGTTCTGACCACCTTCATCATGGTCCATCCATATGGTGAAATACTATGCAGCCATTAAAAGGAAGGTTGTAAATCTATAGGTGGGGCTATGGAATAAACTCTAAAATACACTGTTAAACAAACAAAAAAAAACAAGTAAGAGAGTGTGTAAACAGAAAGGCATGTGTGTGAACATATGCATGGTTGTTGCCTGTGCATGAATTCTCACTCTCAAAAAAGACACAGAGAAACTGATCCCAGAGGGACCTGGGGCAGGGAGAATGGAGTGGCTGGGAGAGAGGGTAAGGGAGAGGAGACCTTCTATCCCCATTACCGCCTTTTGAGCCTTTTAAATTTGCTAACACATTCATGCATTGATTACATAAATAAATAATTTTAGGGACTCCCTCGTGGTGCAGTGGTTAAGAATCCACCTGCCAATGCAGGAGACACAGGTTCAATCCCTGGGCCGGGAAGATCCCACATGCCACGGAGCAACTAAGCCCTTGCGCCACAACTACTGAAGCCCACGCACCTAGAGCCCATGCTCCGCAACAAGAGAACCCACTGCAATGAGAAGCCCACGCACCTCAACAAACAGTAGCCTCTGCTCACTGCAACTAAAGGAAGCCCACGTGCAGCAATGAAGACCCAATGCAGCCATAAATAAATAAATACATTTATTATTTTTTTTAATAAATAATTTTAGAAGCATCTTCTTGCGCTGAATGGAGGCATGTGATGCATTCCACTGTGTGCCCTGGATTCCTCAGAATAAATCCAAAGGCTCAGTGATAAAATGCAGACGATGATACCGGTGTGTATTTTCTTTCTTTCACTAGAGCATCCTTGGAAGAGCTCAGGCTCTGGAGCCCCCACTCCTGCTCAGTTAGCTTTGTGACCTTCAGCAAATCATCACACTTCTGTGCCCCAGTTTCCTCATCTGTGAAATGGAGACAATAGCGTGACCTTCCAGGTAGTGGTGTCGGGACGCTGAAATGAGATTGCGCACTCGCAGCTTTTAGAAGTGGCCTGGCACAGAGCACACTCCTAACGGCGCCACCTCTTCGTGTTTCAACACAGATGACTTCAGGAATCCAAAGCACTGAGCATTAGGAGAAAGAAAAAAATATGCCTAATTCCAGAGATTGTTCCAGAATCTGCTGGTGGTGGGGGGTGCCCTGGGCTCCCCCTCCTCGTCTCCGCGTGCTTTAAATAAAGAACCGAAGTCTCTGGGTTTCTGCCTGAGGCCATCGGGCCAGGGCAAATCTGGGCCATTCATTCTCCCTCTTTCAGCCTGTTCCTGTGTTTACACTACCCTGTTTAGTTTAATGCACATCCCAAGATTACCCCTAATACACATTCTCAGAAATGTTTATGGAAATTCTTTATAAGCAAACGGCCTTATTTCCCTTGAGTAGCTGCAGATACAAAGCAGCGGTCACTTTTTTTTTATTGACGGGCTTTAAACACCTCGCAATGCTCCCGGCCTCCACCCCGAGTGGATCTGTCACCCCAGCCCACCCACGCTTTACATCGTGCGATACCGCAGTTCTCAGGAGCCGATGCGTGCCCGTTCTAGACCGGTCCTGGCTTCCCAGCCCCTAGCCATCTTTCCAAAGCAAGAATCCTGACAGCTCTTTCAGACAGCTGATTCCTTCCTCCGCTGCTGGTTTTGTTCGGGCGGGGGTCGGAGGGGGTGGGGGGGAAGAGGGAGCAGAGAAAGGCCTATCATTTTGTACTGGTTTCCCCTCCCCCTCCCCACACAGGTTTACTCAGTGCCTATTAGGCGCCAGGCGCTGTTCTAGGCTCTGGTGATTCAGCCATGAGCAAGGGAGTTCTCAGCTATTAGACAGAGAAATTACATTCTGATGACAGAGGCAGACCATAAATAAACAAGTATAGACATGTGGTGACTCCTGAGGGTAAGTGCTATGAGGAAAGTACTATAAAATGATACAATTCAGTGGAGGGAGCAGAAGAGCCAACATCATCAGGAAAGGGTGGCCAAGGCAGACCTCTGTGAAGAGGCCATATTTGAGCAGAAGCCGGAATGGAGTGGGGAGGAAGCCAAAATTCTAGGAAGGGCATTCTAGGTGACAGGAATAGCAAGTGCAAAGGGCCTGAAGCTGGATCTCCTTGTTGTATTAGAGGAAGAACAAGAAGGCCCGTGTGGCTGGAATGTAGTGAACAAGGGGGAGGGTTGTAGGGACTCGTGAGGGAGAGGCAGGCAGAGGCCAGCTCATTAGGGCCTGGGAAGCCAGAGCAAGGAGTGGTAGAGTTTGTTCTAATTTTAGTGGGAAATCATCAAGAGTTTTGAGAAGGAAAAGACATGATGGATCCATGTTTTTTTTTTTAGTTAATTTTATTGGAGTAGAGTTGATTTACAGTGCTGTGTTAGTTTCTGCTGTATAGCAGAGTGAATCAGTTATACATGTACATATATCCACTCTTTAAAATTTTTATTTATTTATCTTTAAAAATATATTTATTTTTAAAAATAAATCTATTTATTTATCTATTTATTTTTGGCTGCGTTGGGTCTTTGTTGCTGCGTGCGGGCTTTCTCTAGTTGCGGCGAGCGGGGGCTACTCTTTGTTGCGGTGCGCGGGCTTCTCATTGTCGTGGCTTCTCTTGCTGCGGAGCACGGGCTCTAGGCGCGCGGGCTTCAGTAGTTGTGGCACGCGGGCTTCAGTAGTTGTGGCACACGGGCTTAGTTGCTCTGTGGCATGTGGGATCTTCCCAGACCAGGGCCCGAACCCATGTCCCCTGCATTGGCAGGTAGATTCTTAGCCACTGCGCCACCAGGGAAGTCCTGTCCACTCTTTTTTAGATTCTTTTCCCATATAGGTCATTACAGAGTATTGAGTAGTGTTCCCTGTGCTATACAATAAGTTCTTATTAGTTATCTGTTTTTTATATAGTAGTGTATATATGTCAATCCCAGTCTCCCAATTTATCCCTCTCCCCCTTCCCCCCTTGGTAACCATAGTTTGTTTTCTACATCTGTGACTGTATTTCTGTTTTGTAAATAAGTTCACCTGTACCATTTTTTTAGATTCCACATATAAGCAATATCATATGATGTGATCCACGTTTTTAAAAGACTCCTTTGGCTCCTATATAGAGGATGAGTTATAGAAGGCAAAGCCACTGCTTTGTTGAAGATACTGTGTGAGAGAGGATGTTGATGACTTGTTTTGTGATCTAACTGGGAGAGAGGGAAGGAAGGGAATAAATTCAGAATATGACATGTCCTTGGAGGAGTGCCCATCAGGCTCACTGATGGAGTGATTGAAATGGGGATGGTGAGAAAAGAGGAATCACGAATGGCTTGAACAACTCGGTTGTTGGGTACCATTTTCCCTATGAGTGAGATTGGAAAAGGAGCCAATTGGGTAGAGGAAGATTTGAGACGCTTGAAGTCATCCAAATGGAGATGGTACCTAGGAGGAGAACGCCTTAGCACCAGAGCAATAAAAGCCCGCCCTTAGTCAACGCTGTTCATGTGCCAGGCACTTTTGAAGCATCCTCCCACCCATTATTTCATAACATGCTTGCTGTCATCCTGTAAAGTGATTGCAGCATTATCCCCATTTTTCCGATGATGAGATGGAAACACTGAATAGTTTAAATAACTTGTCCCAGGTGCCCCAGCCTGGATTTGAACTCATCTGTGTTGGACTTTGTTATGGGTTGGATTGTGTCCCCTCAAAAAAAGATATGTTGTCATCCTCCCCCCACCCCAGAATGTGGCCCTATTTGGACATAGGGTCTTTATAGAGGTAATCAAGTTAAAATGAGGGCATTAGAGTGGCCCTGATCCAGAATGACTTATGTCATTTGGGGGAAATTTAGACACAGAGACAGATATGATAGAGGGAAGTGATGTGAAGAGACACAGGGAAAAGACACCCATCTACAAGCCAAGGAGAGATGCCCAGGACAGACCCTTACCTTGCAGCCCTCAGAAGGAACCAACCCTGCCGACCCTTGATCTTGAACTTCCAGCTTCCACGACTGTGAGACGATACATTTCTGCTGTTTAAAGTACCTGGTTTATTACAGCAGCCCTAGCAAACTCTAATGCCAGTACTCTAACTACTAAGCCATGCTCCTCCTGTATTATGATTTCTTATTGAGTTGTCTGTCTTCTCTGCTAAAGTAGATGTTTCCTGGACAGTTGAAATCGTGTAGAGCTTGCACCTCTAGTGCCTCCTATGTACAAGGCACCTGATAGATATGAAATATTTGGGGGTTTTGCCTACAATATTGAGCTTGACCTCTCTACAGGAAGCGTTTTCTTCCCGTTGGGACAGGAAGCCACAACAACATAAAAGTTCAGGCTCCTCTAAGAGTTTGATTTCTAACCTTAATCCGATTTTAATAAGTAAGCCCATTTCAGGGTCCCAGCAAGAATGAGATGGCTCACTCCAACAGGCTAACAGGAGAGCTTAATGAAGGGCCTGTTTACAAAGGTGCAGGCAGGTGTAGAGAAGCCAGTAGGGGTAGGGAAGCACCCTGGGGCTGTCAATAGCAGGGGGCTCTTGCCTCCTCTAGGCCGGAAAAGGCAACAGGAAGGTGGCCAGGTTAGAAGCACCTGGCAAAAGCTGCAGGAGAGGGCCACCCCACAGGAGCTGTGCCTTCAGCAGAGGGACACAGCCACTCCCAAACCACGGCCGACCAAAGGGTCAACACCCCGAACTCACTACCTCCTGACCTCCCATCGCCAGCCCCTGCTCACTATTGTCTGAAGCCAACAGAAACCCAGATGTCACAGGAGCCAGGGACTACAGTCCCCGAAGGTCAGCCTCCTTGGCACAGAGCAGGAAAGAGAAAATGGAATATTCTGTACACTTGGGATGTCTGCAGAGCTGACGCTGGTGAGCCAACAGACCCCATCTCTTGAAAATCGTCGTATCCCAGATGGTTATTTATGTTGCTACCCTTTTGCAAGAACCACATAAAATATTTTACATGCTTTTAAAACTCATAAATGTAATGAAGCCAAGATGTTTCAACAAATGTGCTTGACAAATCCTGCAGAAGATTCACTCTTAGCTGACGTCAGGACCAGAGGCACATCTCACGACCCACAGAGCATCTGACATGGAAGCCAATAAATTCATCCCCTGACCCACTCAGCCCCCAAGATGTCCAAGCTGTGGTTGGACCTTGAGACTGTCTATTCCTTCATTCACTTCCTGCCGTCCATCTCTTGCAAATAATGACTGCTCTTTGAAAAGCGGAATTTAGCCAGTTGGAGATGCATCGGTAAAGAGAGGTTCCTGCACTTCGTTCAGGCATTGTGCCTACAACCTCCAGTTCAAGCTTTCTGAGACAATAAAGACGCATGCTCCTGAAACTTGGGCTGATAATCTCTAGGGGCTCAGAGTAAAAATCAGTAAGAGCTTAACATGAAACCTGGTACATGGAAAGAGTAGCTCACTTGAGTACACACCATGTGTACTCGATTGCAGTCATCCTCGTAATGGGTGTATAACGTATGTATTATTATCCCCATTTTACAGATGAGTAAGTGATGCCCAGAGGGAGCTGAACCAACTTGACTGGGGCCACATAGATGGCAGACAGAGCCAGGAGTCAAATCCAGGCAGTCTGATTCCAGAGGACACTCTTAACCTCTATGTAATATCATCTCGATAAATGAAAGGTATTCTTGGAAAAATAGGGCGGTAACGAATGTGTACGGCATGGGTTTGGGTACACGGTAAATGGGTACGGATGGTATATTTTGAACCTCAGTCTTCAGATCTGGAACTCGGTGTGAGCTATGTTTCTGACACATGAGTGGGGCCAATGACTACAGCTTAGCGCACCTGCAAGGTGTCTGGCACTCTATACCAGGCACTGGAGACACAAGATGGGGTAAAATAGATGTGGCACCTACTCAGGTGGCACCTTTAGTCTAGAGGAGACAGATCTTGGTCATATAAACTCACAAATAAGCAAAATTGTAGCTGTGGTAAACCCTAGTAGAGAGGTATCCAGTTCTCCAAGGGTCATGTGTGAGGGAGCCTGAATTAGTCAGGGAGGAAGGGGAGACAGGACTGAAGACAAGATGCCTGAGCTAGGGCTCAAGTATGAGTCATTAACAAGATCAGGAAAGGCAGAGGGTTCCAGGCAGGGAGGTGCAAAGGCCCTGTGGTAGGGAGAAGATCTGAAAAGAAGCTGGTGGAGACTTGGAGGCTGAAAGTGGGGAGCTCATGAAAATTTGATGAGAGTTATGACTTCTTTCCCTGGGAGAAGGATATGCTGGTATGCACAAAATTTGTTATACCGTGGCAAAGGCTTCATGGTCCCATCCACAGACCTTGGACTTCAGGTTAAAAATTGCTGCCTTAAAGAAGAGCTTCATTTACACATGTAAAGGGCTCAAAAGCTTTGACAGAGAAACAATTATCATAATAACTGGTGATATTAAGTCACCTGATAAATTGAGCAAGAAGCTTCCACGCCTCCAGTTTAGATTTTTTTCAGCCACACCCAACAGACCTCAAGCAAAACACTAAAGGAATTTAAAAAATAGAGAGTGGGGAGGAGACAGAAATAATCCAAAGGATATTGAAATGTAAGCATAACAAAAGACATCTCAGAGACCTGAAATCCCGAAAGAGATTTTTTTGTCCCACCTTAGAACACACCTAAAACCCCACCTGGGGATGCTTCCCTTTGATTTTCCGGCTCAGAAACCAGAATCATTTTAGGTGACTGGCCTGAAATCATGCCTTAAAGCCAAGGCTGAGGAGTCTGGCTATGGAATGTGGCAGATCTGGGTTCCAATGCAGACTGGGTCCCAGCTGTGGGAACCTCGGAAGGTCACTTTACATTTCAGTGCCTTTGTTTTCTCATCTGTAAAATGGGGAGAATAGTACGTAGCACCCACCCTCTCCTTCCTTTCTTGCTTACTCTGGGATTTTTTGTTATCTCTGCCAGACTAGTTTTCATCCTTCTGTTGCAGGAAGGGGAACCCCTTCCAGGGGCCAAGAGTGGGCTCTTGTCTAACCCTCAGAAATGAATTGTCCGAGGAGACACACGTGCTGACTCGCAGTCTCAGGTTTTACGGTGATGTGATTAGTTTCCGGGTTGTCTCTGGCCAGTCTTCTGACTCAGGGTCCTTTCTGGTGGTGCACACGTCACTCAGCCGAGATGGATTCCGGGGAGAAGGATTCTGGGAGGTGCTAGGACACGTGGACTGGCGTCTCCTCTCTCCTTTTGACCTTTCCCGAATTCTTCCAGTTGGTGGTGGCTTGTTAGTTCCCTGTTCCTTACCAGGACCTCCTCTGTAAAATAACTCATGCAAATGGTTACTGTCTTTGCCTGGAGAGGGTGGGTGGTTTCAGTCAGTGTTTCCCCTAACACTTCCTCACCTAGCTCGCAGAGACGTTCATTCCAACAACACTCTCAGCGTCAAGACCCTTATGAATTTCCTCCCCCAAACCCTTGATCCACAACCCCAAATTAAACCAACTCTCCACTTTCTCCCTACCTAGTCTCACAAGTCCTCAAATCTCTGACTAGCTGCTCCCCAGTCCACACCCCATCACCACAAGTCATGATCTCATGCCCTTCATCGTGCGGGAAGGGGACTCCATCAGAAGGGGACACCCCCAACTTGCCCCAGCCCAGTACGTAAACCACTTATCCCTAGACGCATTCTCAGGCATATCTGCCTGGCACTGTACCAGGCAGCGGGCTACACCCCACCTTAGTAAACAGGACAGAGGCATTAAGAGGGGACAGATAAGGAATAAATACGAGCAAAATGCATGATACGCTGCTGGACTGTGCTGGGAAACCCGAGCAGGACGAGGGCATGGTGCTTATGATAACAGGGACCTTGATAGCAGGAGGATGCCAGTACCCAAGGGAGGCAGGGGGGTGTCAGGAAAGATCTCTGAAAAAGGGACGGAACTGCAGAGACCGAAGAAGTGAAGGACTGAGCCCCATGGATCTCTGCACATGTCCCAGGTAGAGGAAAAAGCGAGACAGAGGAGCCTGGTTGGAGGACTTGAAAAAAGGCAAGGGAGCAGGTGGCAGAGCAGAGTGGATGAGAGGCCGAGGAGGGAGATGGGAGATGAGCTGGAGAAGAGGCAGGGACCCACCGTGGAGGGACTTCACACCCTTGCAAGGTCTTCAGCCTCTCTCCTCCTGTTAAAGGACCTTCCACCTGAGACCAGCCCCGTCTCCCAGCCCCTCCTGACATCTCAGAACCTTCCTTACTCCTTCTCCCTCTTGAAGACTCAAGCTTTTCTTTTCCTTTTTTTTTTTTCTTAGTTCTTTGACCAGGGATCGAACCCGTGCCCCCTGCAGTGGAAGCACAGACCCCTAACCACTGGACCTCCAGGGAAGTCCCTAGAGCTTTCCTTTTGAATTGTATCCTTCCCTCCAACATTTAAATCTCTTCCATCTTTAAAAAAAATAATAGGGCTTCCCTGGTGGCGCAGTGGTTGAGAGTCCGCCTGCCGATGCAGGGGACGCGGGTTCGTGCCCCGGTCCGGGAAGATCCCACATGCCGTGGAGCGGCTGGGCCCGTGAGCCATGGCCGCTGAGCCTGCGCGTCCGGAGCCTGTGCTCCGCAACGGGAGAGGCCACAACAGTTCGAGGCCCGCGTACCGCAAAAAAAAAAAAATAATACTCCCTTGCCCCCCATTCCCTTCCAGCTACTGTCCCATCCCTTTCCTCTCCTTAATATCCTCCTTATCAAAAGGCTTTTGCTACCATAGCCTCATTTCCCCTCACTTCGGCCTCCATTATCCGTGGAAACTGTCCTTACACATGTCACCAAGGGCGCTCCCTGGCCTCCTGGCCTTTATCTCTAAATACAATAGGCATTTTCTCCAGCCCTTATCGTCATCTCTCAGCAGCATCGAGATACTCAGGAGTGTAGACAAGTCCTGCTTCCCTTCTGGAGAGAGCCCCTCCGTTAACCATCACTCACCCCTCTGGGCTCCGCCTCCTTTCTGGGACCACATCGAAAGCCCCAAGGACCTTGTCACCTCTTACTGAACACTCTCTCCCCAGGGCTCATCTGCTCCTGCAGGTTCTAAACCACCTATTAACCGGTGTCTCCCCAAGTTCTATCTCCACCCCAGATTTCTCTTTTAAGGTCCCACAGACTTCTCCAAAAAAATCCCTGCTGTGAGCCAAGCCCTGTTCTAAAGGCTGGGATTTAGAAGTGAAAGAAACAGTCCAAAATCCCAGCTTCTTTCTAGTGGACGAGACAAATAAATATGCAAAGAATACAGTGTCTGGTATGGAAATTTTCTGCTATGAAAACAACAGAGCAGCGTAAATAAAGACAGCAAATGATGGGGTGCCATTCACTGCTGGGCTGCCCTGTGGATCTCAGGGCTTGGCACGTAGCAGGTGTTCAGGAAATAGCTGCTGAGCAGGTATAAAGTTGTAGTGGTACAAGGAGAATGATGACATACAGAGTGTGTCACCTGCCCCACACTTAAGAAGAGGTCGGTCTAAAATACTGATTGATGGGATCAATATTTTACAAATGTTTATTGAAATAGTTTCTCTTTGTGGTGACGATGACATTTATCATGATTCCTCTAGTGGTCTTAATGCTCATAGTACACGTTTGGTGGCATGTACAGGGTCTCCTTGGATCCTTTGAGGAGTTCTTTCGGTTGGGTCAAGGTAAGCATCGTTAGTCTCAGAGTCAGGGGCCCTCTGGGAAGGACCGTGGCTTAGGAAGGACTGGTTGAAAGTGGGGAGGGGAACAGTGCTATAGGGCAACAGGGCCGACATGCATCAGGGCTGGCAGCTGTTGTCATATTTCATGCCTCAGTATCCCCACAAGCCATCTAGAGCAGGGGGTCTCAACCAGGGGCCATGTTTGCTCCCCCTCTCCAGCAGACATGTGGCAATGTCTGTAGACATTTTTGGTTGTCGTACTGAAGGGACGGGGTGCTACTGGCGTCTAGTGAGTAGAGTTCAGGGATGCTGCAAAGCATCCCATAATGCAAAGGCCAGCCCCCAGACAAAGCATTATCCACCCCCAAGTTGTCAATAGTGTGAAGCTTAAGAAACCCTGATGGAGAGTTTAGATGTAGGACAGTGGGAGGGGCACAAAGGCCCTTTGAGAATCTCAGGAGAGCTTCTGGCCAGGAAAGTGCACCAGATTTGGTATACGTGGTCAGGAGGCTCAGTCATCCAGGGACCCAGCTCCTGAATACAAGGCTGGGGTTATGAGCCCTTCATTTCACCAAGATCCTCATTTCCATAAATAATGGTGTTCAAAGTCTTGGTAACTTTGTGACAATTTTTTTTAAAAAAGCAGATATTATGTTTTCCTGACAACTGAGCAATTCATTTCAAGACGTTTATTTATTTATTTATTTGTTTGTTTGTTTGTTTGTTTACTTATTTTTTGCGGTATGCGGGCCTCTCACTGTTGTGGCCTCTCCTGTTGCGGAGCACAGGCTCCGGATGCGCAGGCTCAGCGGCCATGGCTCACGGGCCCAGCCGCTCCGCGGCATGTGGGAATCTCCCAGACCGGGGTACGAACCCGTGCCCCCTGCATCGGCAGGCGGACTCCCAACCACTGCGCCACCAGGGAAGCCCCAAGATGTTTATTTATTATTATTATTATTATTTTTTTTTTTGCCGTGCCGCACGGCTTGTGGGATCTTAGTTCCCCGACCAGGGATCAAACCTGGGCCCTTGGCAGTGAGAGCGCGGAGTCCTAACCACTGGACTGCCAGGGAATTCCCAAAGCAATTCATTTCAACATGGATTATTCTTGTATAACCAGTGAGACTTCAGGGCCAAAAAACACGAAAGAAAAAGTAGAGGAGGGAAAAAATGGCATAGAAGAAATGATTACAAATAATAAAAGGAAGCTCCATCCCAAAGGAGACCAGTCCCAGCCAGCTTTCAACCTTTCTTTAAACCTTGACACGAAGCTCACTCCACCTGGGGGCACTCCCTTTGACGAGACGGGAGTACCTTTTCTCCTGTTGGGCACTGTCCAAGGACAGCGGCCTCATTTCTGATCTTCAACTTGTCCAAGCTCATTCCCGCCTCAGGGCCCTTGCTGTTTTTAGAACATTCTTCCATCAGCTCAGCAGCTCTGGACTCAGAGTGGTCACCCATGAACTTCCCAACTCTTGGGACTTCCTGGTGGTCCAGTGGTTAAGACTTTGCCTTCCAATGCAGGGGATACGGGTTCGATCCCTGGTCGGGGAGCTAAGCTCCCACATGCCTCGCGGCCAAAAAACCAAAACATGAAAGAGAAGCAATATTGTGACAAATTCAATAAAGAATTTAAAAATGGTTTTCCACATCAGAACTTCCCAACTCTTGTGGTCTCCATCTCTGGTCACTCTCTAATTATTTTACCCTTCACAGCATGTGTTTGTGTGTTGGTTACGTGCCTATTGTCTGTCTTCCCCACTGGGCTCTGAGCTCCAAGAAGCTGGCCCTTCATTGTTGAATCTTGGGGCCTAGAACCTTGCCTGCCCCGTGGGTTGCATGAAGGAGCAGATGGGTTACTGGCTTCAGAGGAGCTGATAGAAAGCCTGGATTGGCTGCTTCCGAGATGTGTGCCCTGAGACAGGTTACAGTTATTCCCATCCTCGGTTTCTGCCTCTGCAAAATGGGAATAACAATACCTCTTTCTCAGAATTGTGAGGATAATTACATAAGGGCCCCAGCACATTGTGTTTAATTTAGTTGGAACCCGATAAATACTGGTCTTTCCTGATAAACTCTTCTCAAAGGTCCAGCCTTCTAGAATCTTCTCCCCATCTGCCTATCCACACCCACTTCTTTTATACTCCCTATAAAAATATCCCAGAGGTATACAGGGCTTTCTGCATAGCTATGGAATTTTCTCTCAGGGGTCAGATACCGAGGACAATGGTGGATTTGCTTAGATTCAATTAGCACTCCCTGGGTTTATGCTGACCTAATCAACTCTCACCTCCAATAAAGTTTCTGAAACTGAACTCACCGCTTCTGACCCTCCCTGTCTTGATATGCTCTGTCTTGGTGAAAGATGTTATCAATTCCCACCCCCACTTCTTGCCTCGTTCCCTCCTCCCACCCACTCATTCATTCATTGGCCCATTCGTTCAATAGCTAACATTTATTTTTTAATACCTTTTGGGTGACACCACCCACAAGATAACTTACAACCAGGTTGTTTTCAGTCCTATGAATTAGGTGCCAAAGATGATGAAAATGACAGCATCAGCAATAACGACTTGACATTTATTGAGCATTTCCTCTCCTGGGAGAGATTGGAATAGAATACAGAGTTTGGCAAACATTTTCTGTAAAGGACTGGATAGAAACATTTTAGGTTTGCGGACCAAGAGGCAAAACTAAGGATATTATGTAGATACTCACACAAGAGAGAAAACAAAATTTTAATTGATGAACTTCCAAATATAACAATACTTGATTATAATTTTTTTTTCAGTATAGATTTGTGAGTGAGAAGAATGGAATTCTTTTGGAGAATAACGTTGCTTGATGGGAGTTCAAAGTAAATGTTTTTTATCCACAACGAGATGGTGAAGGTTCCCTCTGTAAAGCCCACTGTTAGCTTGCAGGTCATACAAAACCATTGTCAGGCTGGATTTGGCCTTTGAGCTGTGGTTTGCTGACATGGTCCTGAGGAAGTTGCTTAGTTCTGAAAGTTGGCCCTAACCCTGTGAGACCTTGGTTGAGTCATTTACCTTTCTGTACCTCAATCTGCTCCCCTGGAAAATTAGTCTGATAGTAATCGTAATTACCCCATAGGGTACATGATTAAATACATGCAAAGTGGTTAAAACAGTGCCTGGTCTTGAATAACCAATTCCATAAATCCAGGTACTTATTCGACCCGATCTCCAGCCCCCTCCGCAATACCCCCAATATTCCTCCAGGGCCTTCTGGTCCCTCGTGGCAAAGTATCCTTTATCCTCACCCCTTTGTCTGAATGTCCCCGCATAATTTTGCTCCAACTGACCCTGGGTTTTCCCCTGGGGACACAGCTTCCCCTCCGGCTCTCTCAAGGGGTACCTTCTTCCCTATGACACCCAAGTCTACCAGCCTGGACTTGGGCTACCTGAGCTCTTTGCTTCTCTTCTCCTCAAACCATTCAGCCCTTGGAGACCCAGAATTCAGGTTTTCCTGTCCTCAGCCCTGTTCTCACTGCGTCCTCTGCAGACCTGGAGATCCTGCTGCTCAGCTTTTGAAGGTTTTGTTACCAGGCTCAGTATCTCGCTCACCTGTAATAATTCTTGACATTTTCCATCTCTGTGAAGAAAACCCTTTTTTTTTTTTTTTTTGCGGTACGCGGGCCTCTCACTGCTGTGGCCTCTCCCGTTGCGGAGCACAGGCTCCGGACGCGCAGGCTCAGCGGCCATTGGCTCACGGGCCCAGCCGCTCCGCGGCATGTGGGATCTTCCCGGACCGGGGCACGAACCCGCGTCCCCTGCATCGGCAGGCGGACTCTTAACCACTGCGCCACCAGGGAAGCCCGAAGATAACCCTTTTGATTCCCAGCTGCTCCTTTCCTCGACCCCCCACCCCCATGAGGGATCTTGTCCACACCCCGCCGCAGTGCGCACTCCTGGGCTCAGACTCTCCTCGATTCCAATAGCAGCATCACCCCCACCAGCTCAATGTCAAGCATCTCTCTCTCTGACCCAGACGGGTCAGAGAGAGAGACCTTTCTAGCTCAGTCCCTTGGGGACCCCAAGTCCACCAGTTCCTTGATCTTCCTGTAACCTCCACATTTACTGACTGTCATTGTTTCACTCTTCTACGCCCCTGTCCCATCCTATCAGGCTTGGGCTCTATGGTCCATCATGATACCCTCCTTTATGTTCACCCGGGATGCCACCGCTCTTTTCCTTCTTGGTGAACTTTCTGGGCTAAAACCCCATTCTGGGTGAAATGCAACTCTTAGCCCATTCTGCACCTGCACGGAAACAGCTGAAGAAGGTTGGGGGAAAACTCACAACCGTGAGAACTAGCTTCTCTTACATGCTTGACCTGCAGCGGGGGCCGGGCCCTCCCCCGCACTTCCCTCTCCCATTCATTCTCCATCTCTCCTGGAGGGCTGTTCTACCCCTCCTTTCTCTCCTCTGACACTCAGCGCTCTCTCCCCTTCTGTACTCTTGTTGGTGGAGGACTTCCACACACCCCCAAGCTAAATCAGCCCACTTATCTTGGTGTGGGCCCAAATGTTCTCCCTCTCTGCTGTTATGGGTGGACTGTATGGGACCATATCATAGGCCAACACCACATCCCTCCCCACCTCCTTTAGATCACTGCTCGGTAATTGTTCCTTTTCTCTCCTGCATTATCAAGAACTCCTCTTCGCTTGAATCCTTGCTCCCGTCCTCCAACACCTGCAATAATACCTCCCTTAAACTCATATGCCCCCTGAAGCCCCCCTTCCTGCCCCACTCCACCCTTCCCTCCGCCTATTTACCATGAAACATCTTCAAAAGGGTTGGTCCGGGCTTCCCTGGTGGCGCAGTGGTTGAGAGTCCGCCTGCCGATGCAGGGGACACGGGTTCGTGCCCCGGTCTGGGAGGATCCCACATGCCGTGGAGCGGCTGGGCCCATGAGCCATGGCTGCTGAGCCTGCGCGTCCGGAGCCTGTGCTCCGCAACGGGAGAGGCCACAGCAGTGAGAGGCCCGCGTACCACAATAAAAAAAAAAAAAAAAAAAAAAAAAAGAAGGATTAGTCCTACTCACTACCTCCTCCGATTCCTTTTCAACCCTTTCCCATCAGCTTTTGCCCCTACGGCCCCACTGGAGTCTCTCCTGCTGACTAGCCATCTCTACGTTGCCCAAGCTAACGACCAGTCAAGTCCACCTGCCTTGAAACAGCAGCACTGTGTTCAGACCGTGGGTCACACCCTCCACCATGAAGACTTTCCTCTCTCGGCTTCCTGGATGGCTCTGTCTTGCTTCTGATTCGGAGATGACTGCCCTTCTCAGTCCCCTTTGTAGGTTCCTCCTCACCTCCCCGCCTTTAAACCCCACTGTTCCCCAGCCCTCATCTCTGCCCTTGTTTCTTCCTCATCTCCCCTCACTCCCTAGTTGATCCCAACCAGTCCCAAGGCTTCAAATCCCATCTTACCCATGCAGATGTCTCCAGGCTCCTGGGTCTCACCCCTGAACTCCAGGCTGGTCTATCCAACTCCTGCTTTAACGTTTCCACTTGAATCTACAATTGGTGTCTCCAACATAACAAGTCCCGAGTGAGTAATGAAGCCTTCACAGCCATATTGACTTCCCCCAGCCTTCCCTATTTCTGGACGCGGCACTCGTTTTCTTCCAGGTGCTCAGGTTAAAAACCTAAGAATCATCCTTGACCTCTCTTTCTCCCACCCACATCCAGTCTGTCAGCAAGTCCTATCAGCCACACAATCACAATATATTCCCGTCCAAACATTTCTCCCACCTTGAGCCAACCCTTCATCTTTGCCCTCCTGGACTATTGCTATGGAGTCTCCACTGCCCTTTCCCCTCGAGCTGCAGTCCATCACAGCATTCAGAGTTCTCCTTCTAAAACCTAAGGAAAGTCACATCATTCCCCTGCTCGAAACCTTCCAACGACTCTTCATCTCACTAGACAAAAAGCAATGTTCTTTTTAAAAAGGGAGGGCTATTTTACTGTGATTGTCTTAGCAGTCATATTAAGATGAAGCCTATCTAAAAATTTCGACTCTTACGTGTTTTTGGTGCAGGACAATTAAGACTTTCTTAAGCATTCTACTCATTACCCTTTTTGAGTTATTCTTTACAACTTTCAAATGTCCTAGCAGTTATTTGGGTATCTATTTGGTAAGGTGCCACTGTGATATGACATTTAAAATAAATGGAAGGGGAGAAAAAAAGAAAATAAAAAAATAAATGGTGGGAAGAAAAGAAGAGGTAATAGCAGCTTTTATTTGGGATAGATATATATAATATACACAAACCTAGAAAAGTATACTCAACACGCTAATAATTAGGGAAATGCAAATCAAAACCGCAATGAGAAACTACCTCACCCCCATTAAATGGTTAGTATCAAAACCCAGAAAATAACAAGTGCTAGTGAGGATGCAGAGAAATTGGAACCATTGTATACTGTCAGGGGAATATAAAATGGTGCATCTGTTGTTGAAAATAGTATGGCAGGACTTCCCCGGTGGCGCAGTGGTTAAGAATCCGCCTACCAATGCAGGGGACATGGGTTCGAGCCCTCGTCCAGGAAGATCCCACATGCCATAGAGCAACTAAGCCCGTGTGCCACAATTACTGAGCCTGTGCTCTAGAGCCCGTGAGCCACAACTCCTGAGCCCACGTGCCACAACTACTGAAGCCCGTGCACCTAGAGCCTGTGCTTCGCAACTAGAGAAGCCACCGCCACGAGAAGCCTGTGCACTGCAACAAGGAGTAGCCCCTGCTCGCGGCAACTAGAGAAAGCCCTCACGCAGCAAACAAGACCCAACACAGCCAAAAATAAACAAATTAATTTTTAAAAAAAAGGAAAATAGTATGGCAGTTTCTTAAACAATTAAAAATAGAATTATACACACTACTATATATAAAATAGATAATCAACAAGGACTTGCTGTATAGCACAGGGAATTCTACTCGATACTCAGTAATAACATATATGGGAAAAGGATCTGAAAAAGAATAAATATGTATAACTAAATCACTTTGCTGTACACCTGAAACAAAAACAACATTGTAACTCAACTATACTTCAATATAAAATAAAAATTAAAAAAAATAAAAAATAAAAATGGAATTATCATATGATCCAGCAATTCCACTTCTGGGTATATATATACCCCAAAGAATTAAAAGCCAGGTCTTGAAGAGATATTTCTATACTCATATTCATAGCAACGTTATTCACGATGGCTAAAAGGTGGAAGCAACCCAAGTGTCTACTGATGGATGAAGCTATAAGCCAAATGTGGTATACACATACAGAGGAATATTATTCCCTTAAAAATGAAAGAAATTCTGATACTTGCCACACCATGGATGAACCTGAGGATATTATGTTAATTGAAATAAGGCAGTCACAAAAAGACAAATACTGTATGATTCCTCTTTTTATTTATTTACTTATTTATTTTTGGCTGCGTTGGGTCTTCATTGCTGCGCGCAGGTTTTCTCTACTTGCGGCGATCAGGGGCTACTCTTCCTTGTGGTGCACGGGCTTCTCATTGCGGTGGCTTCTCTTGTGGAGCACGGGCTCTAGGCACTTGGGCTTCTGTAGTTGTGGCACACAGGCTCAGTAGTTGTGGCGCACGGGCTTAGTTGTTCCACAGCATGTGGGATCTTCACAGACCAGGGATCGAGCCTGTGTTCCCTTCATTGGCAAGCGGATTCTTAACCACTGCGCCACCAGGGAAGTCCTTGTATGATTCCTCTTGTATGAAGTACTCAGAGTAGTCAGATTCACAGACAGAAAGTAGAGTGGTGGTTGCCGGGGCCTGGGGTGAGAGAGAAGTGGGGAGCTACTGTTTAATGGGTACAGAGTTTCGGTTTTGCAAGATGAAAAGAGTGATGGAGATGGATGGTAGTGGTGTTTGCACAATAATGTGAATGCATTTAATACTGCTGACCTGTATAATTTTAAATTATTAAGATGCTAAATTTTATGTTATATGTATTTTACCACAATTTTTTTTCTCTTTTTTTTTTTTTTTTTTGCGGTACGCGGGCCTCTCACTGCTGTGGCCCCTCCCGTTGCGGAGCACAGGCTCCGGACGCGCAGGCTCAGCGGCCATGGCTCACGGGCCCAGCCGCTCCGCGGCACGTGGGATCCTCCCAGACTGGGGCACGAACCCGTGTCCCCTGCATCGGCAGGTGGACTCCCAACCACTGCGCCACCAGAGAAGCCCTACAATTTTTTTTTAATTGAAAAAAAAAAAAATTAGAGTCACGATCTCTAAGGCCATACATGTGCTTGCCCCCCATTACCTCTCACTCACTCCACTCCAGCCCCAGTGGCCTTTTTAAAGTTCTCCAAACATGTCAAACACATTCCTGCCTCAGGGCCTTTGTACTGTCTGTTACCTCTGCCTGGAATGCCCTTCCCACAGATATCAGCGTGTCTCTCATTTCCTTCATGTCTCCGCTCACATGTCTTCTTATCAGCGAGGTCTTTCCTCATTACTCCACAAAAAAAGCATCCTCTGACGTTCTCTGTTGCTTTCACTGTCTTCATAGCATTCACTTCTAGCTGACACATATTAAAGGTATTTGTTTACGAAATGGTGAGTGAGGTGACCAGGGCCCCTTCCGTCATGGAGTGACTAGTTTGCAAGGCGACTTATGCCTTTCATGATTTCATCCCATCCCAGCCCCACTCTAGGCAGAGTGCATGTACCCTAGACCACCATTTTTGCATGACCCAATAGTGTTGACATTAGCTTTTTTTGGCCACACCTCTTGGCTTATGGGATGTTGGTTCCCCCACCAGTGACTGAACCCGGGCCCTCGGCAGTGGAAGCACAGAGTCGTAACCAGTAGACAGCCAGGGAATTCCCTTTTGCCCATTTTAGACTGTGACCACTTGAGTTTTTTCATCCTAAAATCCTCAGCACCCAGCCCAAGGCCTGGTACCTAGTGGACAAAATAATTCTTTGGTGAATGAATGAATGGCCAAGTAAATAAAATAACTCTGGACCCAAAACTATCATGTATGTTGCAGGTCTACTTAATATTATGAGATAAAAACCTTAGATAAATATTCCTGCTGTAGCCTGAAAAAATGTGTATGATGATGATACATGTCTCCCAAACACCAGTTTAAGCCAGAGGCTTTACGACAATCATTTCTAATTTTCGGGGCAATGCCACAAATAGAGATTAGTCTCCCCATTTACTGGGGGAGGAAACAAGATCTGGAGAGACTGAGACAGGCTGGAGGGAAATTACAAAGGCAGGACCCACACCCTGGCTTGTCCATGCTGCCCAATTTAAGAAATGAACTTTCAGGGAATTCCCCGGTGGTCCAGTGGTTAGGACTCTTTCACTGCTGGAGGCCTGGGTTCGATCCCTGGTCGGGGAACTAAGATCCTGCAAACTGCACAGCAGAGCCGGAAAAAAACAAAAACAAAAACACACAAACAAAAAAAAATCCCAAGCCCCCAAAACACAACAAGAACAAACAAAACAACAACTTTCAGATCACCCTAAGGGTGGAAAATAGATGAAAACGTTCTTGTTCTTCCCTGGGCTTAACTCTCGTTCTGTTTCTCAGGAGTTTTATTCCTTCTCTTCTGGTGTCTGTATTCCTTCCCCTACACTTATCACCCCTTCCCCTCCCTCTCCCTCCTATTTTTCTTCTTCAGCCTTTACTTATTTCGGCTCTTGTCTGCTCTCTTTGCTTTTCCCTCTTTCCCCCCTTTTAGGTGCCTCATCTCAGTCTCTGTAACCAGACCAGAGCCAAGTCATTTGTTTATTTGGGAGTCGGAGCTGAGAAAAGAAGTCAAAATCTCTCCACACATTAAAACCAAGAAAGGGACATTTTATATTCCCTTTCATGGTCAAAAGATGGTCCTTTCTTTTTTCCCCTTCGCAAAATCCATTTAGGTGTTTATAGACCAGTTAACTTAACAATGGCTGTCCTTTGCTTTTCTCTCTGTGACAATTAACATTCTTAATTGCCTCGCTCTCACTGGCTCACTTTTTGCGTGTTGGGCAGAGTTCTCGGAAAAGTTTATTTTCAATTATAATTTATATTGCAATGACAGATAGATATTTATGACAGTAAACTTTCCTGTGTGCTGGGCTTTTAGCTCTTAAAGGTTTGTTATAATAAAGAACGCTCGTGGCAAATGGACAGAAGCACCTCCTCGGTGATATTTTTTTAAAGACAAGCTCAGAATAGGTATTTTTTGGAAGGGGGAGGCAGGATGTGTGTCTGGTAGGTAATCAAAAAAAGAAAGAAGAAAAAGCAAGAGAAAACTTTTAGTAAAGGTTGCAGGGGCCAGTGCAGAAATGTTTAAAGAATGAATCACAACTGCTACAAAAGGGAATGCAGTGGAAAGCGTTTTTAGCAGAAAAATTGTTCAATCAATTGAACCTTCAACTTGTTTTTGAAAATCTATACATTTCTCCGGTCCAGTTACGAAATATGTGAATGTCCCGATAAGCATGTTTATGGTTTTACCCTTTTAGCTTGATCACTCACGTTACCCAGGCTCATGTCTTGCACAAGAGCCCACAAAGGAATAAGAGAGTAGTTTCAAAAGCTCTTGAAGGGTTGTGAATTTGTGAAACACCAACATTCATTGCAGAAAGACTCAGAACACGAGGTCTTAAGAAAAGAAATCCAAAATTTGGACAGAGCTGTGTGAACAGAAAGTTCATGGATTTTATTCTCTACAATAAAGACAACTCAAATATATAACAGGGATTGGTTAATTAGATTAAAGGTTCATCCACGAGCGAAAAAAATTACATGATTAAACACATTAACAAAGATTTGTGTTTAGTGAGGTAGAAAAGGCTGATGATATCCTGTTGAAGTGAAAGAAACAGAATGCCAAGATGTATTTTCAAATGGATCTCAACTCTGTAAAAGTTATGATATTCATGGAAGAAAGATCAGAAGAAAATTCACTCAAATGTTATCTTTCTCTCATCTGCAGAAGAAGCAGAAAAATTACTCAAATCATCCCAACGAGTGAATATAAGATTGTATAATCTTTGAGAGAAAAGGCCAGTACGCAGGGCTTTGATTTAGTCGGGGGAGGTTAGGAAGGTTCCCCTGGAGAAGCCAAGGGGATTTTTTTAAATTGAAGTATAGCTGATGTACAATATTATTATACAAGTTACAGGTGTACAATGTAGGGCTTCACAATTTTTAAATGTTATACTCCATTTATAGTTATTATAAAATATTGGCTGTATTCCCTGTGTTGTACAGTATGTCCTTGTAGCTTTGTAAAAGAATTTTATTGGAGTATAGCTGATTTACAATCCTTGTAGCTTATTTTATACATAATAGTGTGTACCTCTTAATGCCTACCCCTTTATTGCCCGTACCCGCTTCCCTTTCCCCACTGGTAACCGCTAGTTGGTTCTCCATAGAAAATAAGAGGACTTTAAAAAATTTTATTTATTTATTTTTGGCTGCGTTGAGTCTTCGTTGCTGCGCACATGCTTCCTCTAGTTTCTGCGAGTGGGGGCTACTCTTCCTTGCGGTGCGTGGGCTTCTCATTGCAGTGGCTTCTCCTGTTGTGGAGCACTGGCTCTAGGCGCACGGGCTCAGTAGTTGTGGCTCGCAGGCTCAGTAGTTGTGACGCACGGGCTTAGTTGCTCCGTGGCATGTGGGATCTTCCCAGACCAGGGATCGAACCCGTGTCCCCTGCACTGGCAGGCGGATTCTTTTTTTTAATTTATTTGTTTTATTTATTTATTTTTGGCTGCATTGGATCTTCATTGTGGTGAGTGGGCTTCTCATTGCGGTGGCTTCTCTTGTTGTGGAGCACAGGCTGTAGGCACGCGGGCTTCCGCAGTTGTGGCTCAGAGGCTCTAGAGTTCAGGCTCAGTAGTTGTGGCATACGGGCTTAGTTGCTCCGGACATGTGGGATCTCCCCGGACCAGGGCTCGAACCCGTGTCCCCTGTACTGGCAGGCGTATTCTTAACAACTGTGCCACCAGGGGAGTCCAGATAAGAGGATTTGATTGTGATTTAGTACCTAGTTTTATTAGAAAGTGTTTTACTATTGGGAAAAAAAAAAGGATTAGGTACTTGCTAATATGGCCTTGAAATCATGTTACCTATAGACCTGGTTTCTCAACTTCGGCACTACTGACATTTTGGGTCAGATAGTTCTTTGTTGTCCGGGGCTGCCCTGGGCTATTGTAGGGTGTTAGCACGATCCTGGCCTCTACCTCGTATATAACTAGCACTCTTGTGTTGCCAAATGTCCCCAGTTGGGGGAGGAGGTAAAATTGCCCCCCACTGAGAACCACTGCCATGGACCCAACCTCTGCAGCGTGTGAGTGCTCCAGACTGACCTGAAGACCCGCATGCATGGTCCACAGTGAGCCTAGCAAGGGACTGAGGGACCAAAAAACCCAGTCGTGTCAACTCTTTTATTCCTGGTCCATCTCCTCTTCAACTGAAGAAACTGCAGGAGAAATTCTCATTTCTGGAAATTCATTCCTGTTTTAATGAACTTGCTGGAATAGTTTTTTTTCTCTTTTTGAGTACACAGTTGTGGGCTTCAACGTATCAGGGGATATATTAACCGGCAAGACTAATTGGAGCTAGAAATTGTTCAGTACCAATTTGGGAGTGATAAAATGGCAACAAGCAGAGAGATATCAAAACGAGGAGGCGGGGGCTTCTCTGGTGGCGCAGTGGTTGAGAGTCCGCCCGCCGATGTAGGGGACGCGGGTTCGTGCCCCGGTCTGGGAAGATCCCACATGTCGCGGAGCGGCTGGGTCCGTGAGCCATGGCTGCTGAGCCTGCGCGTCTGGAGCCTGTGGTCTGCAACAGGAGAGGCCACAGCAGTGAGAGGCCCGCGTACCGCAAAAAAAAAAAACAAAAAAAAGCACGAGGAGGCGGTATCATCAGTTAAGTGGTGATGATTGCAATTAGCCAGACTTTGCAATTATAAATCATCCCAGTAGAAGGGCTCTGGGCCAGGACACTCAGAAAAGTGGACATTTGGCCCCATAAGAAAGCACTCCCAGTGAATTGCAAGCATGATTTCTGAAGCAATTTTAGCTCAACTTCTAAATCTCTAGATTTGAGCAGCTGTTTCCAGACATATAAAGCCTTCTCTTTGAGGCAGGCAGATATCAAATCGATGAGTCCGTAGCCTCCAGGAGGTTGGGCCATGTTGAGAAAAAAGCCACTCTTTATACTTCCCGAATCCAAACCGTGTATTTCCCAAATTAAAGCAGGAGCGGTTACCACATCGGTCCACTTGACCATTTCCTGGCATGAATACTTAGAGACCCAAAGGGGCAATACTTTTGCAGTGGCAGAACATGATTTATGGACACCAGCCTTGCCATTTCAGTTTTTTCAAGCTTAAGATGCTAGAAATCCCACATAGGAAAAAAACCACACATGTAATTATGGCCCTTTCAAGTATAGGGACAACCAAATATCTAATTGCCTTTTTTTTTTTTTGGTTGCGTGGCTTGCGGGATCTTAGGCTCCCGACCAGGGATTGAACCTGGGCCCTGGTAGTGAAAGCTGCGGGTCCTAACCACTGGACCACCAGGGAACTCCCCCTAATTGCCTTCTTTTTTTTTTTTTAACATTTTTATTGGAGTATAATTGCTTTACAATGGTGCGTTAGTTTCTGCTCTATAACAAAGTGAATCAGTTATACATATACATATATCCCCATATCTCTTCCCTCTTGCGTCTCCCTCCCTCCCACCCTCACTATCCTACCCCTCTAGGTGGTCACAAAGCACCGAGCTGATCTTCTTGTGCTATGCAACTGCTTCCCACTAGCTATCTATTTTACATTTGGTAGCGTATATATGTCCATGCCACTCTCCCACTTCGTCCCAGCTTCGTCCCTTCCCCCTCCCCGTGTCGTGTCCTCAAGTCCATTCTCTAGTAGGTCTGCGTCTTCCCATCTTGCCCCAGGTTCTTCATGACCATTTTTTTTTTTAGATTCCATATATTTGTGGTAGCATACAGTATTTGTTTTTCTCTTTCTGACTTACTTCCCTCTGTATGACAGACCCTAGGTCCATCCGCCTCACTACAAATAACTCAATTTCGTTTCTTTTTATGGCTAAGTAATATTCCATTGTATATATGTGCCACATCTTCTTTATCCATTCATCTGTTGATGGACACTTAGGTTGCTTCCATGCCCTGGCTATTGTAAATAGAGCTGCAATGAACATTGTGGTACATAACTCTTTTTGAATTATGGTTTTCTCGGGGTATATGCCCAGTAGTGGGATTGCTGGGTCATATGGTAGTTCTATTTTTAGTTTTTTAAGGAACCTCCATACTGTTCTCCCTAGTGGCTGTATCCATTTACATTCTCACCAACAGTGTAGGAGGGTTCCCTTTTCTCCACACCCTCTCCAGAATTTATTATTTGTAGACTTTTTGATGAAGGCTCTCCTGACCAAAAACAACTTCATTAGATATGCTGTACATATCATAAAATTCACCCATTATAAGTGTACATTTCAGTGATTTTTAATAAATGTATATAGTTAGGCAACCATCAGTTTGTAATTGCCTTTTTTCCCCAATTGTGGTAAAATACACATAACATAAAATTTTGCATTTAACCACCTTTAAGTGAAGTCTTCAGTGGTATGAAGAGCGTTCGCATGACTGTGCGATCTCCAGAGCTCCTTCCATTTTGCAAAACTGAAACTCCACCCACTGAACAGTAACTCCCCGTTTCCCCCTGCACCCAGCCCCTGGCAATCACCCCTCTAATTTCTACCTCCATGAATCTGGCTTCTCTGGGTGCCTCATAGAAGCGGAATCACACAGCATTTGTCTTTCTTGTGACTGGCTTATTTCCCTTAGCACGATGCCTTCCAGGTTCATCCAGGCTGTAGCAAGTCAGAGTTTCTTTCATTTAAAAAAAAAAAATTTATTTATTTGGTTGCACCAGGTCTTAGCTGTGGCTCGCTGACTCCTTACCTGAGGCATGTGAATTCTTCGTTGCAGCATGTCTGTGGGATCTAGTTCCCTGACCAGGGATCGAACTCGGGCCCCCTGCCTTGGGGGGGGCGTGGAGTCTTAACCACTGCATCACCAGGGAAGTCCTAGAATTTCTTTCATTTTTAAGGCTGAATAATATTCCATTGTACGTATACACCACATTTTGTTTATCCATTCATTTGTTGATGGACTCTTGGGTTATGTCCACCTTTTAGCTCTTGTGAATAATGCTGCTATGAATTTGGGTGAACAAGTATCTCTTCATGTCCCTGCTTTCAGTTCTTTCAGATGTATATCCAGAAGTGGAAATGCTGGATCCTACCGTAATTCTACGTTTAATTTTTTTTAAGGAACTGCCATACTGTTTTCCACAACGGTTGCACCATTTTACATTTCCACCAACGGTAGTTGCCTTTTAATACTCTAGTTTATTTTATTTTAAATATTTATTTATTTATTTGGTTGGACTGGATCTTAGTTGCGGCTCGTGGGCTCCTTAGTTGTGGCATGCAGGCATGTGAACTCTTAGTTGTGGCAGGCATGTGGGATCTAGTTCCCTGACCAGGGATCGAACCCAGGCCCCCTGTATTGGGAGTGTGGAGTCTTATCCACTGAGCCACCAGGGAAGTCCCTTAATACTCTAGTTTATATTCAGGTCTCCAAAATCATTCTCCAAATTCATTTATTGTGACTTCTGTGTTCTGTTACCGTGGCTAAGTGCTAAGGACATAATGGTGAAGGTGTCTGCCCTTGTGGAACCTGCAGTGTGAAAAGTGATAAATACATAGACAATTCAATCTATAATTATAAACTTTGAACTATGCTATAAAAGGAAAGAACCAGCTTCTAGAAATCGACACTAATAGGTGAGACCGTTCTAATTTGGATGAGAAAACGCCGGTTTTAGGAAGAAAAATTTGAACTGAGACTGGAGGCTTAGTGGAAGTGGGCAGGTGAAGAGGCATAAAGAGTAGAAGGGAAGAAAGTTCCTTGCAGAACAGAGCAGAGGTGGGATTTTGTGGACAGAGTTGGAAGGTCTGAGTTCCACAGAGACTTATACCCTTAACTGGAAAGTTCCTGAATTCATACATTCAGCCTACGACTGTTAGTACCCACGAGGCGCTGATGGGAGCTTTGAGTTTGTTTTGCCATGGATGAAATGGGAATAAGAAAGGATTTTAATGAAGCTGAAATGGGATTATGTATCCCAGATACCCTTAGACACAGTAAAGCCTCAATGTTCATAGACTGCTTGAGGAAAGATATAACAGGAAGTCGATTTCCCGACAATTTCTGCCCCGGGCAAACAGTGAGAAGGACTGGATTATACATAAACCCAGTCACCTAACCAAAGGCATTACAAAGTTTAATACCATCCTTTACAATGATCTTTTTTTTTCTCCCTGACTCTGATCACACCCAGGTCTTTTGGTTTTAGGGAATATTAAATCATCCAAAAAATTACCGTGGATTAGGGACTGGCCTTCTGCCCTGCCGTGCGCCATTTACTCCCCCCCACCCGCTTTGTTCTAGGGTCTTACTTCACCTCCGGCTTACTAGCTCCTGGCTCATCAGTTGGAAGTAGATTCAAAAAGTGTACTGTGCCTTTCTTTTCTTAATATAATATTCATGGAAGGTTTTTCCTTTGGGGAAAACTTCTCTTTGACTTTCTCCGTACAAGTTATTTCCACAGACTGTGGATTTTCAGGACAGGCTTAATTTAACATATGTTTTCTTTTACTACAATTTTTACTTGTTTAGCTATCTTGTCCATATTCAGCTACCACTGAACGACAATCATTGGGATGTGATGAAAGAATTTTGAAATCGGGCTTAGGGATTGAGCGCATCCACTTCCTAATTAAGTTATTTCATGTCCTTAAACCTCAGTTTCCTCATTTTCAAAATGGATAAAACAATGCCAACCTCTCTTGGAAGATAAAAGGAGAAAGTGTGCATTTAGTGCAGCCTGTGGTACATACCAGGAGCTCAATTAATTATTATTATTATCACTTGGAGACTCAAGTGGCATAATTTTAATACCTTGTTCTAAGCAGAAACGGCATCGTGTTTTCACTATCACCAACTAAAATAAGTATAAACAACTATATCTTCAATTAAGTTTTCCTTAAACCACTAACATTTCTTGAGCTGTAAACCTAGTGCACATGCATTTAGATTGGTAAATTACATCTACCACACTACCTTACACAGAAAAGGTGTTGGGAATATAAGCAGATTAGTCAGTGAGGCAGGTGTTAATTGGCTTTTTTACTCAGTATGAGAATTCTAAACAGCTTCCATGTATTATTAAACCAAATTCTTACTTTTCCAACTTGGGCTGTTGACTGTAATTCTCTCTTTTTTGGTTTAGGGGACTTAAAACAATGCCAAGCATTTTCAAACAAAGACTCAAAAATTGGAGGTTAACCTTCTTTCCTTCAGTAAGTTTTATTGATGGCTATGAATATCAAAAAGATGATGAAGCTGATTTATTTTCTGCCTTGGGTTGTCCAAACACCCAGGTGAACATCTTTATCAGTTTAGCATTCTATTTTGCTTGCATTCCCGATGAGCTTACCAGAAACTCTAACAAGCTGGGAAGCTGATGAATAACTAATCAAGAAAATGCAATGCACAAATGTGGAGGAACGGTCTATAATTGCACAGTTCCTTACAATGAAGTAAATGCTAAATACACACGCATGCCCAGAGGCACCAGGGAAACACCAATCAAAGACTTAGAAGGCTGAAGATTTCATCATTTATTCAACATTTATTGAGCATTTACACCATGCAAGGCAGTTAATGGAATAAAATACATAGAGATTTACTGTAGAGGTGTGTATACATATAATATTATACACACATACACACTTTTAGAAAATTCCAGGCATCTCCATGTCAGGATGATGCAATCACTTTGAACTACACATCTTTTCCACAGTAAAGTCCATATTGCAAAAAATTCCGATAATGATTAGTTTGGCAACACCCAGTTACTATGACAACGCCCATTGCTGATCCATGAGAGATGTAAGAGGATTGTCTCAGTAATAAAATGATGTTATCAGACATTTATGGCTTGTGGGGAAAAAGTGCAGTCGCTCCTTGTTTTGATATTATCTCTGACTATACTTGCTTTTAATCTACCTTTTCTATATTTAGTATCCAGTCATTTTAAATTAAAAAAAAAAAAACAAAACCCAAACCAAAAATCAAGGTCTGCACTGTGACAGTAAACCAAACCTTTTGAGTATGAATCCTGGAGGTTACTATTTAGCATTTAAAGGAAATAAATCATGGTGAGGGGGTAATCTGAAATTTGAAGGCCACCTTAAGAGTTGAAATGGGGTGGGAAGGTTGAATATACCACCATTTACCATTCTTCAGATACCTCCAGACTCAATTTAAACATTTCAGTGAAAAAGGAGATGGGAGGGGACACGGGTCAAATCTCAGTTTTTTGTTTTGTTTTGTTTTTGTTTTTTTGTTTTTTGGTAGATGTAAACACTGAGCCAAAATATTTCACTGAAAAGACCTTCCTCCCCGGCTTGCGAGGATATTAACCTTACAAAAGTAATTTTTGGAGCACACTACCAAATACGCTCGTTCCAAAACTGTTACGGAAGCTCCAAGTTTTTAGTAAATACACAATCATTTTTCTTTTTCTCTCCGAGGATTCAGATAGCTGAAGCGAGGATGGGTCCCCCTCGGATTTCGTCCACGGTCCAGCCAATCTGAGCCCGGATGCTAATTAGTTGCTCTCCCCCGATGAACACGCCTTTGTCGCTTGTAGGGCCGGACTACAAAGCCCAGAATGCCTCGCCCCTCCCTGATCAATGAGGTCTTATTTAAATGATCTCTGAGGTCTTGGACCCAGGCCAATCAGCTGTCAGGGCTCATGATAAATCGCAATGCATTATTGATAATAATAATTACTGGGACATGCGCGTTCCGGCCGAAGGGGGGTAAATTTCCCAACTCCAGGAATTTGTGGCGGAGTGGGCAAATAACCGCGGCTCTCCAGGCGCCCCGATGCTCGCACCATGTCGAGGCGCAAGCAGGCGAAACCCCAACACATCAACTCGGAGGAGGACCAGGGCGAGCAGCAGCCGCAGCAGCCGGCCCCGGAGTTTGCAGATGCGGCCGCAGCGGCGCCGGCGGCGGGGGAGCCGGGTGAGTGGGGCAGGGGGCGCACGCCCCGGGCGGGCAGTTTCCGGGACGTTCGCGGGACCCTCGAAGGCGCGGACTTTGGGGAGCCAACGGCTTCCACCGCAGACTGTGGAACCGAGATCTGGGGGCTCAGTTCCAGAGGAGAGCGGCAGCCTCATTCCCCACCCCCACCCTCGTTAATTTTACACTTCTCCCCTTTTATCGCTTCTCCCCTCTTGTGTAAGTTTCACCCCCAGGTCTCGCTCTTATTGTAAAATTGACCCCCAGCCTCTCCTGTGTCCCTCGTTCCTGAAATGTTCCCTTCTCCTTGTCCTCTGCCCCTCTCGTAATTGGTTCCACTCCCCTCACTAGTAGCCTCCCCCCCACTTGTAACTTAGGCTCCCCTCCTCCCTCCCTGGCGCTGCTTTTTAAAAGAAAGACCCCGGGGGTCCCCACTCTTTCCCTCACCCGTTAGGGTCTTTGTAGGAGGCTGGGGAAGGGGCGCACCCTAGGAAGACCTCCCGGGGGAGGACGATCTGTTGCACGCGCCCCTCCCGGGCCAAGAGGGGGGAGGGGGCGCGACCTCTCCCCACCCCCAGGAGCTGGGGTGCGGGCCACCAGCGCTGCGGAGGGGATTGGAGGGCCCGAAGAGGTGGAGGAGAAGAGCACAGTATTTTCCTTTTTTAAAAAAATTTCTTTTTTGGTTCTCCTCTTTTCTCCCGGGGCTACGCCGCCTGCCGATCTTCGCCCTAACCTTTCGGGGCCTGACCTCCAGCCATCTTTGATTTCCGACTTCCTAAAAATAAACCGCGGCCGGCGGGAGGGGTGTGGGCCCCCAGGGGCGGGGGTCGTGGGCGCACAGCAGCCCCGCTGGGGTGCACCAGCCTGGCGTTTTGCGTGCCTTTTCTAGGGCGCCCGGCTTTCCAAACGCGCGCCCCGGGGGCCAGAGGGGAGAGGTCGGGCCAGGACTGGGCGGTCGTGGCCAGGGCGAGCTCCGGGGGCTGACCCGGCCCACGCTTCCGCGCTGCGCGTCTTGAGGGTCTGGAGGAGTTCTGGACCCCCAGCCCGGTCGGGAGCGGCCAAGCAAACTCCTCTCTTCCTAATCATGTAACCCAGGGGGCTTTAGGAGCCAGTCGATTTCCCACTATCTCCCCTCCGTCCTGGCCCGCCAAATTGTCGCCTGATAAGTTTTTCGCGTACGCGTGGGGGGAGGGGGCGTTTTTAACGTCCTCTTGGGCCTTGTTGGTGGCTTCTCTCTTCTCGCCGCCTGCTTTCTAATTTCCCAGCCCGTGATGGGGGTGTGCGCGGCAACCCGACTCCGAGCTACAACTCCGATGGGAAAACGGTTGCTACGTTTTGGTTACCGTACCTTTTATTTCGGGGAGGGAATGTGGTAAATTTCCTAAATTTATAATACAATGTAAATCCCTATTTCCCCTCAAATAACATTTTTCCAGGGCAAATTAAAGAGATCTGCTTGACCGAGGGGGCGGCTGTGCGTTTTCGGGCGTCCGATGGTCAGGGCAGCGTGCACCCAAGGTCGGAGGAGGGTGGACTCTCTTTGTGCCTTGGGAGGGGGAGTGCGGGGGAGAATGGAGAGGCTTCGTTGCCTGGCCCACCTGGAACAAAAGGGTTAACCCTCTGCCCGCCCGCTTCCTCCCGAGAGGAGGGGCGAGCTCCTGGCTCTGACCCCTCCCCTGGTCCTGCTCTGACCTCCCCTTCCCCCTACCCGCTTCATTTTGGGTGGGCGCGCTGAAGTGGGGCTTTTGGTGGTGTTTGGCACCTTAGGGGGAGCTTCTTAAATTAACGCTAGCTGAAGTTTGCAATCAGTTAACCCGAGCTGGTTAGGATCGCGGGCCTGGCTGTGCGCTCCCTCCACGATTTGGGAGGGGGAGTTGCTATTGATCGCTTGGGTTGGAGTGGACGGCCGAGCTGCGCGCGGGCGCCCCCTGGAGGCCCAGCCTGGAACCTCGCCCTTTGCTGAGAGGCGGGTCCCTTCGCAGGTACCGGCTCACACCTGATGGGTGGGACAGGCTGGGGCAGGGGGATGGAGAGCGCTGGGGTGGGCTAGGCTAGGGACTCCAGTCGGTTGCTTGAGCTATCCCTGGCTGTGCCGGGGTTTCTTTGCCAAGTCTTTGGAATTCTTGGAAAGAATTCTTCGATCCTCGAATGTGTTCGCAGAGTCCCCCAGTTGCCACGATGGGACAGAAGGTAGTTTTCCCAAGTAGTACATTTTAGCTAATGCATTTTGTATTTGAGCGGCCTGTATGTATCATTTAAAAAATCCAGTTTAGACTGGTCTTATTTTGCAAAACCAATTTGAGACCCACTTATAAAGAATGTACTTTTTGAGGGAGGAGAATGAAGTACGGCAAAAAATTAGATCAGAAAATCTGCAGGTGGTCAGGGGACTCAGGCTACATACAGGAAAATTAGCATTTTCTCAAAAAGAGTTTCAAATGCCCTTTGTGCTAAACTGGATTACAGCCATCAACGATTAAGATTCCCAAATTTCAAATAACTGCCTAGCCCCAGTTTCTAAACTGAAATGACCTACATTGGCGGTAAGGATTCTGAGAATAGGGCACTTGGGAGCTTATATTTTAATAGAGGAAGAGGGAAATCTTGTTGATCGAAGCGTTAGTTAATGTTGCAGGCTGACTTTCTGTGTTTCCATCTGAGTTTCTGAAAGGGGCTACAACTTGCCCACACCGCTTTTGTTCCGTCAAAAAGAAATTGCACAAGTCAATGCTAGTTGGTCCTTCAAGCCTCTGCAGCCTTCCTCACGGTGGGGAGTTGGGGAGCCATCTTGGGAGGGAGGGATAGAGTTAATGCTTCCTCTTTTTAAATGAAGTTAGGTTTTGGTAAGATTTTAGAGTGAGGTGTGCATTCCAATCTGGTTGTATGACTTTCAGCTGTGTAACCTTGCTTTCTGAGCTTTTGGGTTCTTCCTGTGTACCATGGAGATGAAGCATGCTGTTTATTTAGATAGTTTCCACTATACAAGACCCACTGTGCGCTGGAAACGTGATCAGTAATTAATTTTGTTCAAAATAACAATGTTTTATTTTTTATTGTGCCAAGACGGCACTGAACTGCCAAGTTGAGATAATTCTGCAGTTTTATCTGTAGCCTACTGTGTGCCAGACACCAGGCTGGGGACCTCAACGACATTATCTGTAATCCTCATTTTTACTCATTTTAGAGGCAACTTTAACTCCTGGTTGCAATGGCTTGCCCAGGGTTGCCTTGTCCTGTTTGATTTGAGCCTTGCTCTGAATCCAAGAAGCTGTGTTTATCGTGGTTTTAGAAGAGTTGGTTATGGGATGGGATTTTCTATCAGATGAGGGGGCTATGGTGAGTGTTCAGCTGGTTGAGTGTTATCTCTCCTCCTCCCTTTTAATTTTTGAGATGTGCCTCTGCAGGCTTTAGAATAAGAGGTCCTGGGAAGCAAGTCGAAAATAAAGCAGAGTTTGCATTTGGTGCTCTGGGCTTTACTGCCCTGGAAAAAATGATGGGAAGAGTTCAAGATATTCCCTTTTTCATCATCCTTAACCTATTGTGCTTTTGATTGTTTAAAAAAGCATCTAAAAATTTTAAAAGCTCTAAATTCATGTAAGAACTGCATCTCTGATCGTTGCCATCTATTTTTTTTCTTCTAGATTTCAAGTCTATGTCAGGCTTTGTTCTAGGGGGATCTGGGGAAGGAGGCAGCAAAAGCTCCTGCCTTCATGGAGTTTACAAATTGCTTAAAAGATGAGCTCCAGTTGAGGCGATATGGGACGTATCTCTACAGCGTAAATAGCAGAGCTCGCACACCTTATAGCACAAAGAAACTTTGATTCTTTTACTTCTTCCTTTTCAGCAGACTTGAATTTTGATCCAAGACCATTTGGAACAAATTTTTTTTGTACCTTAATTAAATAGAAAGTTAATTGCTGCTCTAATTTGCCACCTACAAATTGAGTTAAGGGCTTGTTCCTTAAGTGTTTCCCCGGATTGCTGAATTCAGATGTAAAATTAAACTGGTAAACCAGTTTCTTTGAACTGGTTCAGTACTTAAGGACATCTCAATTTCCTTTTGTTTTTTGGTAAGCAGTTATCCTGCCGGTGGGGGTGGGGTAGAAGATGTTTATGGACTCTAGATAATCTGCTCATTGTCGTTCTTTTAATATAGGAATGGGGGGGGAAGATAAGCTTGAGGCATAATGCTTTTCTCGAGATACACACTTTTGTTTCTTAAGCATTTTCACTGGCTCCAGAATTTGATTGGCCTCTGGCAGATGAGCTTTCTTCCTATACAATAGTAAGAGTATTTTCTATCCATTTGGCAGGGATTGAATCTAAGCCCCCTGCTGGGTTTACTGCATTCTTCCAACTTATTGGATAACTAGATGCTGAGAGATAACATTCCTAAAATTCGGAGTGGGGGTGGGGTGGAAGGGTGGAAGATCTAGTTGCCGTGTAATCCCTCTGAACTTTGCTTTTTCCTTTTGGGAAGGGTTAACTTAAGCATACCCAGCAATTGTTCATAACAGAGTCGTCTTACTCTTTGGCAAATACGCTTTCAGTATTTGCCAGTGGTGGTCTGAATGTCGAAGTACTTTTTACTGCACCAGCAAACAGAGCTCCTGCTGTTTGAAGACTCAAGTGGGATGTTGCCGGTATTGCTTGGAGGCTACAGAAGAGGCAAGCCTGTGTATACAGTGCAGGCAAGCTGGTATTCAGGTTGTAAATCACTCTTGGGAACTGTTGGATCCTTCTAGGGCAGGGAGCTTAACCTTTTTTGTGCCACATTCACCCCTTCTCATCAGAATGTATTTAAATGCATACAATAAGATACATAGAAATACCAAGGAAGTAAATTGCGTTGAGATAACACTTAGTAACATGTGCTTCTTTGTGAACACAATAAAGGAGATCTAGCAGTCAGTCAGGTAACCAGAATTTCCAGTAAAGCAACCGCATTGACATCATAGGAAAATACCTGCTTTCTGTTGATGACATAGGCATGGGTTCTGCAAATACCGCTGAGGTATGTTCCCCACGCTCATAATTGAAAGAAATGTTAAGTTTTAATTCAGCTGAGTGAAAATAAGGTTGCCATCTTTTTTTCCCTGTCTAATTTCATCAGCCCCAGTTTAAAGAGTTATCTCCTTTAAAACCTGCATTGTCAGTACGGGAATATTGTCCCCAAGGGGGTGAAAATTGGTTTTTTTTTTGGGTGGGGCAAAAATGTTTATTGATGTTACAGTGGTTTGTGGCCTTCCAAAGGCCATAGTGCATAAACAGATAATATAATATATTGGTGGTATTAAAATTTGGCGGGGGGGGGGGTGATTAGGAAAAAAAAGCTTTAAAAGCCTTCCTAGAGGGGTAAAATGAAAAAAAGTTCAAGAAACTGCTCTAGAAGAAACAATTATAAATCAGGCCACTAGCTTCAGTTCTCCTCTTCAATAGTATTTAAGGCTATAATCCCTGCCCTTGTGTTTTACCAGCACGGCACCTTGAGGCAGTTATTTCTGAGCCTTAGTTTCCATGTTTGCGAATTGGGAACAAAGATGCTTGCTTACGTGGCTACGAAGATAAGTGAGTTAAGGTATAGGAGTCTGAAGTGAGTGCTTTGTTGCAGTTTGTGGAGGATGGTAGTAGTTTTGCTTTGGCGCTTAACAAGCATTTGTACATGAGCTTTGTTAGAGATTTCCAGAAGTAGAATGGCTGAGAAAAGGGGTGTAACATGCTAATTAAAAAGAAGCCAAAGTGCAGAAGTGTATACATTGATTTATTTTTTTTCTGTGGTCACACTGCATGGCATGTGCCTCCCTGACCAGGGATCGAACCTGCGTCCCCTGCATTGGAAGTGTGAAGTCTTAACCACTGCACCGCCAGGCAAGTCCCAAAAGTGTATACATTTTAAAGTTTCTCTTCCACCCCAGGCCTGTGCTCCAAGAGGCAGGGACCAGCCACAGCATCTATTATTTCAAAAGTTTCCCATGTACATACTTATATCTTTATCCCTAGACACAAAGAGGGGGGAGCACATTATCTATACATCCTGTTCTCTACACTTTTTTCCCTCTTGAAATCAGTCTTGGGTGGTTGTCTTACAGATCAAGCATATATAATAAAGATCTACTTTATTTTAGAAGGCTACAAAGTAGTCATCCCTTTCGTGTACCCTGATTTATTCAATCAGAACCGTACTGACGGACCAGAGTGCGTCCTTTTTTGTTTAGGCTGTTTGTTACTATGAAACCTGTATCCTGGTATCACAGAAAGTAAACTCCTAACAAGGGAATTGCTGGGTGGAAGGAGAATTGCACTCAAATGATGATGTTGGTGGACTGTGCTCTGAAGAAGTTGTATGTATTTATAGGCACCAGCCTACTGGTGTATTTCCCTCCCAAGAGAAACTCTTTAAGTTCTACTTCTAAAGTTCTTGACACATAATTGCCAAAATTGCACTTCCAGAAAGATTGTGCCCGTTTAACAACACACCCCAGCAAACACCACGTTAGAAGTCTTGGGAAAGTGTACCAATAGATACTATCTTAAGGATTCTGGGAATTGATGAATATATTTAACTTGATTCTTGGAAATTTTATTGCTTTGGAGCAGTTGTGGAGTCGGAAGGAAGGAGGTACCTACCTGCTACACTCCACATGGAAGTAGCAGGGGTGTATCGTGTCCTAAGTTAACCTCCCCACACCTCCAAACCTGACCCCTCAAGCTTTCCTGTTCCTCCTGGGGTTTCTGTGAGAGGAAAGGTAGTTACCAGTCTCAACAGCAGAAACATATGCTTAGGAGGAAGGGTATCAAGGAAGAGTTCAAAGGGACGGTCTGGGTCCTGCGTGCCTTGGTTTTAATGTTGGCTCCGCAGTTTACCACATGCCCTACCTTGGGGAAGTTAATGTCCTCTGTGCCTCAGTTTCCCCCTCTGTTAAATATAATAGTCTCTACCTCAAGAGTTGTTAATAACATGTAAATTACACCTGGTACATAGTAAGTGCTCAAAAGTTACCTATGACTAGATTTTTCATTGTGTTGCCTTGGGTATAAGTCACATTACATCCAAGTCTGTTTTTCTTATCTGTAAATGGGGCTGATGTTAAATAGGGTTGGATGGGTATAGTGTGGAGCCCAGGGCAGCTGGAGGTTCTAGTCTGGACTACAGGAGGCTCTTAGGCTGCTCATCTTTTTATCACCCCCTTAGCCCCTGCCTTGTACTCAGTAGGAGGCGAGAAGTCTTGTTAAATGAGTGAGGCTTTAAATGACTGGCACAAGGCTTATTGTGTTCAGCAGCCCTAGTTGCCCAGGTAACCAGATAAGCCGCGGAAATAGAAAAGGTGGAGAAACTGATGTTAACTGAATACGTACAGTATCTGCACTTTCAGGTCATAGGATGGTGCCAGGGTCACAGTCAGCACTCGACAAACATTTGTTAAATTAATCACATCACTTAACACAGGCATCTAACTTACGTGGTTGTCATGATTTTACACGTTTAATAGAAATCCTGAGGGGCAAGCCCACCACATCAAGCCTGTTTTCCAGGGATTGATCCTGACCTGTTTGCTTTCTCTTGGCTTACCCCCGACCCGCATACACCTTGCAGAACTTCTGATGATTATTTAGTCTGAAATTAGGAAAAATTAAGTCAATTTATTAAGGCCGTGCTATGGAAATGTAAAAGAACCAGTGTTTGAAAATCTGATGGAAAGTACAGATCTTTCTCGAGAGAAATACACTTTGTTGCAAGATCAGCCCCTCCCCAAATTGTTGACTGACTCCTCAGTCAAAAACCCATGCTGTTGGGAAATGTAATCACCCAAGGAATTGAGGCAGAATGGGTTAGTTGGCTTTACAAAGTGATCATTTTATTTAAAAGATAAGTGGATACTGCCTGGCCTTACCCCCATACATTTGTACATTTCAAATAGGATTTGTTTTAAACAAAGATGGTCACACCTTACAAACTATTCTGTAACCTACTTCCACCTAACTTCTGTCTCCATGTCAGGACGTACGGAAATTCTGCATCGTTTTTGTACTGTGGGTAAACCAAAATTTACCTTTTTTTTTTTCCCCTCTTTTGTGGCTCTAAACATTTCTGTGAAAAATATCCCTCTTCCTCCATGGATTTTTTTTAAAAAATAAGTTTATTTATTTATTTATATTTGGCTGTGTTGGGTCTTTGTTGCCACACGCAGGCTTTCTGTAGTTGCAGCGAGCGGGGGCTACTTGTTGTGGTGGCTTCTCTTGTTGTGGAGCGCAGCCTTCAGTAGTTGTGGCGCACGGGCTTCGTTGCTCTGCGGCATGTGGGATCTTCCCGGCCCGTGTCCCCTGTGCTGGCAGGTGGATTCTTAACCACTGCGCCACCAGGGAAGTCCTCTCCATGGATCTTTGTATATGTGTGCAAATGTCTGTGGTTTGGATCTGCGCACCTGGAGTTGCTGGGTCTGAGGTGTGCCTATATGACTTCTCAGTGGTAAGGTGTACATATAATAGGTGAGGCAGGAAATGAGAAAAATAAAGTAGCTTAGAGGTTCTCCACCCACCAGGACTCGGGCATCTGGCTAAAAAGCACAGTCCCCCGACAGGCATTGTGACGTGCAGACTAGCAGTCACTGTGAAGGAAATAGGACCCAACTGCAAAAGAAGTCCAGGGACCACTCATTTTCAGGAATAGAACTACCCAGAATAGGATGGTTGGTTGACTTTTGTGTAACAGAGTAGAAGTTGCAAACGGAAGGTGAGGAATAAAATCCATCATTCCCATCCCTTCCTTCCTTTCTTGGGCTTCTTTCTTTGTTTAATGGCTTATTAATCCTTTAATGGCCTGTTAAGGCATTTCTGTAGGTTTTTCATAATCAGGAAGGTCAGTGAAGTTTTTTTTCTTGAACATGTAATCTTTCCTTTTTTTTCAGTGTGTTTTTTCTTATTAATTTTTAGCACTTTAAACTTTCATTGTCCCTGGTGGGAAGGTACACTTACCACATTGTCTGAATGAGTGACTTACTGCAATTTCACTTTCGATGGGCCCAGGATGGAGATGAGCGGCCATGAATTGAGCAGGTTTCCAACATCATTTTATGGTGGCATGAGATCCATTTGCCTTTCAAGCCAGCTCTCAGCTGGGTGAGGGCCAGAGCTCGAAGGGGATTATTTTAATGAATTGTATGCGTTTCCCAGGGCTGCCTTAATACGTTGGCACAGACTAGATGGTTTAAGACAGATTTATTCCCACAGGTCTGGAGGGTGGACAGCTGACATTTAGGAGTTGCAGGGTTCCTTTTGGAGCCTCTGAGGGTGAGTCTGTACCAGGCCTCCTCCCTACCTTTTGTTGGCTTCCAGTCGTCCTTGGCTTATAAAAGCCACGTAACTCCTGCCTTGGCTTCACATGGCCTTATTCTGTCTCATGTCCCTTTCTTTTCTCCTTAAGGTCACCAGATACTGGGCTTGGGACCCACCCTAATTACAACTGCAAAGATTTCCCCCCCCGCCCCAAAGAAGGTCGCTGGCACAGGTGCAGGGGTTAGGATTGGACATTTTGGGGTGATATGATTTGACCCCCACTACCTAAGTGATTGGTTCATTTGAGACTCTTTGGATGCCTTGTTCCCTTACACAGTTTTGTGCGTGTTGGGACACAGATCACAAAGACCTCTGGACTGTGAGCTGTGGTTTTTCCCAAGAAATCGCCCCACATCCTTTCTTGGGTAGAGTTCTTAGCTTTTTCTCTCTTGTCACAGGTACTCCAATGAACCCCCCAGGGAGTGGCGATGACGTGAACGCGGACGGAGCAGGGATAAAGAGGCCTCGGCGGGAGGAGACTCACATCTGTGAGAAATGCTGTGCCGAGTTCTTCAGTTTCTCGGAGTTCTTAGACCATAAGAAGAATTGCACTAAAAATCCACCTGTCCTCATCATGAACGACAGCGAGGGGCCGGTGCCTTCAGAAGACTTCTCCGGGGCTGTGCTGAGCCACCAGCCACGCAGCCCAAGCAGGAAGGACGGTCACAGAGAGGACGGTGGCAGCTCAGGGGACACGAGGGAGAAGCCGGGGGCAGAGTCCATCGTGTACTTAAAGACGGAGGCCGCCCTGCCACCCACACCCCAGGACATAAGCTATTTACCCAAAGGCAAAGTGGCCAACACCAACGTCACGCTTCAAGCGCTACGGGGCACCAAGGTGGCCGTGAACCAGCGGGGCGCAGACGCGCCCCCAGCCCCGCTGCCCGGCGCCAGCAGCATCCCCTGGGTCCTCGAGCAGATCCTATGTCTGCAGCAGCAGCAGCTCCAGCAAATCCAGCTCACGGAGCAGATCCGCGTGCAGGTGAACCTGTGGGCCTCCCACGCCCTCCACTCCAGCGGCGTGGCCGGAGCTGACTCCCTGAAGACGCTGGGCGGCCACGTGTCCCAGCAGGTTTCGGCGGCTGTGGCTCTGCTCAGCCAGAAGGCGGGGAGCCCGGCTTTGCCCCTGGACACCTTGAAGCCAGCCAAGCTACCTCACACCAGCATCCCTTCTGCTGCCAGCTCCGTGTCCCCAGGGCTGACGCCCTTCGCCCTGAAGCCAGACGGGACCCGGGTGCTCCCCAACGTCCTGTCGCGTCTCCCGGGGGCGTTGCTACCTCAGGCCCCAGGCTCTGTGCTCTTCCAGAGCCCCTTCTCCGCGGTGGCGTTAGACCCGTCCAAGAAAGGGAAAGGGAAGCCACCGAGTGTCTCCCCGGTAGATGTCAAACCCAAGGACGAGGTCCTCTACAAGCACAAGTGTAAGTACTGTAGCAAGGTTTTTGGGACTGATAGCTCCTTGCAGATCCACCTCCGCTCCCACACTGGAGAGAGACCCTTCGTGTGCTCTGTCTGCGGTCACCGCTTCACCACCAAGGGCAACCTCAAGGTGCACTTTCATCGGCATCCCCAGGTGAAGGCAAACCCGCAGCTGTTTGCTGAGTTCCACGACAAGATGGCGGCAGGCAGTGGCCTTCCCTACGCGCTCTCTGGCCCTGTCCCCGTAGATGAATCCGGGCTCTCCTTAGACAACAAACCCGTCCTTGCGACGGGGACCCCCAATGTAGGGCTATCTCAGAACCTCTCTTCGGGGACTAACTCCAAGGACCTCATGGGTGGCCCGTTGCCCAGCGACCTGCAGCCCGGGCCTTCTCCAGAAAGTGAGGATGGATGCATCCTACCTGGGGTGGGGCCCAACCTTAACTCCCCGAGGGTTGGCGGCTTCCAAGGGAGTGGGACACCCGAGCCGGGGTCAGAGACCCTGAAATTGCAGCAGCTGGTGGAGAACATCGACAAGGCCACCACCGACCCCAATGAATGTCTCATATGCCACCGTGTCTTAAGCTGCCAAAGTTCCCTCAAGATGCATTACCGTACCCACACCGGGGAGAGGCCGTTCCAGTGTAAGATCTGTGGTCGAGCCTTCTCCACCAAAGGCAACCTGAAGACGCACCTCGGGGTGCACCGGACCAACACGTCCATAAAGACGCAGCACTCGTGCCCCATCTGCCAGAAGAAGTTTACCAACGCGGTCATGCTGCAGCAGCATATTCGGATGCACATGGGCGGTCAGATTCCCAACACGCCTCTGCCGGAGAATCCCTGTGACTTTACGGGTCCCGAGCCGATGATGGTCGGTGAAAATGGCAGTACAAGCGTTGTCTGTCATGATGATGTCGAAAGCATCGATGTAGACGAAGTCTGCTCCCAGGAGGCCCCTGGCAGCTCCTCGAAGGTCCCCATGCCCCTTCCCAGCATCCACTCGGCATCACCTACTCTAGGGCTGGCCTCGGTGGCTTCCCTAGATGCCCCGGGGAAGACGGGTCTCACTGGTCTTGTCCTGCAGCGACAGAGCAGCCGAGAAAACGGTTCCGTGGAGAGTGATGGCTTGACCAACGACTCTTCCTCCTCGGTGATGGGGGACCAGGAGTATCCGAGCCGAAGTCCAGATGTCCTGGACACCACGTCCTTCCAGGCAGTCTCCCCAGCCAATAGCCAAGCGGAGAGTGTCAAGTCCAAGTCTCCTGATACCGGTGGCAAAGTGGACAGCTCCGAGAACAGGCGCACTGAGACGGAAGGTGATAGAGCTTTGGATTTAACTTAGGTCCATTCTGGGCACAGAGTCATCCAAAAGGAACCTGGGTTGAACTTGACAAATGGAGAGTGTGGTATATGTGAAATAGCTCCCCTGTAGGGCGATTAGCCTTTCTGTGGGTACTTCTGGATAGAGGGCAATAATAACTACCTCTGTCGTAGTAGAGACATGCTTTTATTTACGACGGTTCTTGCAAGCTGGGCGTGGACAGCGTACTTTTGGTGGGTTTTTATTTTTGTGTTTGAGCCCTGTGAGGGCAACATGGGTGATCCTAACTAAATGCTCCAGTAGAAGAGTATTTGAGAAAGTGGGCACTGCTTTTTGGCCAGTGAGATAAGCCATAGTTCCTTGATTCTGAAATCTCACTCCCTTATGTAAAGTTCACAAATTAATAACTCTTGAGGTAGAGAAAAGAATCTAACCTATTTTAAAAGCACCCCGTATAAATGGGGTGCCTACTGACGGCATTAATGGCAAAAATGGGGGAATAGCAACATCGTAGAATCAGAAAGATGGTGTCAGGGCTTACTTTATAAAGGTAACTGAATGCAGGAATTTGAACTTGGAATTGCATTGCCTGTGACTGTTGCTGATACCTTTAAAGCCAAAATAGTAACCTTCTCTGAAGTGCTGGAGTCATTCTCCGTGTGATACCTTTAAAGCCAAAATAGTAACCTTCTCTGAAGTGCTGGAGTCATTCTCCGTGCAGATAAACAAGTAAAAGGAAAGCTGCTTGCAAGGTGTCAATTTCCTGAACGCTATTCGCAGGCTGTCAAACGGTGGGGCAGTTGTGGTCAAAGCTCCTTTCCTTTTGGATTGAAGAATGAATGACTGTAGGATGATAATTTGGGTTTTTTTTTTTCTGTGCACGCCAGGTCGGAGCACTGGCCCACCGACATTTATCCGAGCCCAGCCAGCCTATGTCAAAGTCGAAGTTCCTGGTACGTTCGTTGGTCCCGCGACCATGTCCCCAGGCGTGACACCTTTGCTCGCCATCCAGCCCCGACGACAGGCCAAGCAGCACGGCTGCACGAGGTGCGGGAAGAACTTCTCATCTGCCAGCGCGCTTCAGATTCACGAGCGGACTCACACCGGGGAGAAGCCTTTCGTGTGTAACATTTGCGGGCGAGCTTTTACCACCAAAGGCAACTTGAAGGTGAGTTCAAGCCTCGCAGTGCAGTCAAAAAGGAAAAAACAGAAAAAAGAAGAAGCAGACTTCCTCACATTACAGCATCTCTGAAGTTGGGATTCTCATTGTAGTCAGTGCCTGCGTGAAATCGTTCAGGTCTGGAAACACAGATGATGTTTGTCTTGTAATGTAGTGTCGATAAATCCTTTACGGATTTGCCTGTGCTTTCAGACTTGATGACCACCCTGTACGTTGGTTGTGTTTTCCTGGCCTGCTAGGTTGAAATAAATACCACGAGTTAAACATAGATATAGTGCCACTGGAGTTAAAGGAGGAAAGCCTCCAGGTTTATTGGCCTTTCTTTGAAACTGAACAGCTGGGTTCTTCCAAAGAATGTCGTGTGTCTATTGTTAGGATAAGTTGGTTCCACCTAAGATAGCACCTGGGAGACTGTCCCATGTAAGGATCGAAAGTGGCCTGTGTAAGGACACAGGATGGGAAACCTGGGTTTCCCTCATGGTCCTGCCTCTACTTTGTTCCAGGCATGTTCCTCTGGACCTCTTTTCTCTAACTAGCTCCCCAGTGAGTAGACTAGTTGAATTCTTTGTAATGAGAATGAAGGTTGAAACTTCATCTTAAAGTTGACCTAGAAGACCTCATGTCATTTTAGAAATTAAAAGTACTTATTAAAAAAACTATATTCTCTTAATTTTTTAGTCTAGGTGGCAAAAATGTCAGGGGAGGAACATGGAAGTAATTTAATCTGTAACCCCAACTTCCAGAAATACAAAGCATAAATTTATTCAGGGGCCTTGGAATCAACCTGGGGAAGGTTTGGAGCTGCTTGGGCAGGTGGCTCCTGTGCCTCGGTTTCTCAGGCATGGGGATCATGGTAATGACCTCAGGGTTGCTTGGAGATTAATTGAGTTGTATGAGTGTTTCACGTGATGCCAGGAACATCTTAGTAATTTCTTGGAGTGATGAAGAGCAAGTGACGTCTGAGCGCGCTGCGATAACTGCTGACTTCTAAGCATGTCAGTGAAGTGATGTGAGAATGCTTGAAACCCAGGACCCATCACGTTCTTCAGCTCTTTATAAAGAAAGGGATTTGAAAACTCAAAAACCAGACTGGGAACATAATTGCAGATAGGAGGCTGGCCAGTAAGTGGTAGGATCTCTTTCCTCTTCAGAAGAGTCCTTGCGTTGTCTGCTACCATAGATGAAATAACATTCATTCCCCGTGGCCTCGTGTAACCTTCCCAACTAGGCTTATTTTTCCTCTACAGCAGTGATTACTCTTGTTGACACACTTATGTATTTAGGATGTCACCTCCATCAGGCCAGGGTCTGTTTTGTTCAAAGATTATTTTTTTAACTCAAATTTTCTTTTTTTTTTTTTTTTTGCGGTACGCGGGCCTCTCACTGTTGTGGCCTCTCCTGTTGCGGAGCACAGGCTCCGGACGTGCAGACTCAGCGGCCATGGCTCATGGGCCTAGCTGCTCCACGGCACGTGGGATCTTCCTGGACGGGAGCACGAACCCGTGTCCCCTGCATCGGCAGGCGGACTCTCAACTACTGCGCCACCAGGGAAGCCCTTTAACTCAAATTTTTATTCAAGTAATTGTCGATTCATGCAGAGGGAGAAGTCATACAGAGATGCTTACCCGCTTTGCTAGTTTCTCCCAGTGATAGAATTTTGCACAACTATAGAATAAATAATAACCAGGATATTGACATTGATGTAACCTACTGGTCTTATAGATTTTCCCGTTTTACTTGTACTCCGTGTCTGTATGTGTTAAGTTCCGTACCATTTGTTAACTGTGTAAGTTTGTGTGTTCACAAGTTGTAACACTAGCACTTGAAACAACACTGCTATGTAGTAGGTGTTGACAAAACTGTACATGTGAACAGTGGTATGGGGAAAATTGGAGTGTGTATTCCCCACCTCGGTTGCCCTTACTTGCCTCTAGGCAGGAATGTAGATCCATGGTTGCCGGATGATCTGATTTTTTCTCCCCCCAAGAGAATAGGTATCTGTATTTTTTAAAAAAAATAAATTTATTTATTTTGGGTGCATTGGGTCTTCGTCGCTGCACCAGGGCTTTTCTTTAGTTGCGGTGAGCAGGGGCTACTCTTTGTTGCGGTGGGCAGGCTTCTTATTGCGGTGGCTTCTCTTGTGGCGGAGCACAGACTTTAGGTGCATGGGCTTCAGTAGTTGTGGCACATGGGCTCCAGAGCGCAGGCTCAGTAGTTGTGGTGCATGGGCTTAGTTGCTCCGCGGCATGTGGGATCTTCCCGGACCAGGACTGGAACCCGTATCTCCTGCATTGACAGGCGGATTCTTAACCACTGCGTCACCAGGGAAGCCCAATATCTGGATTTTTTTAATATGAAATCTAATTTTTAAATGTAAGTTTAGATAGACCAAACCCATAGGCAGACTTGACTTTGGTTTGCCCACATGCAATCCCATCTCTGTTTTGGTGGAAACCTTTCTGTCCCTCTTCCCACAGGTCCATTATATGACGCATGGGGCCAACAATAGCTCGGCACGCCGTGGCAGGAAGCTGGCCATTGAGAACACCATGGCTCTATTAGGAACGGACGGAAAGAGGGTCCCCGAGATATTTCCCAAGGAAATCCTGGCCCCTTCGGTGAACGTGGACCCTGTTGTGTGGAATCAGTACACCACCATGCTCAATGGTGGTCTGGCCATGAAGACCAACGAAATCTCTGTGATCCAGAGTGGTGGCATTCCCACCCTCCCGGTGTCGCTGGGGGCCAGCTCCGTGGTGAATAACACCGCTACCTCCAAGATGGATGGCTCCCAGTCGGCCATCAGTGCCGAGGTGGAGAAGCCAGGAGCTGCCGACAGCGTCCCCAAACACCAGTTCCCTCACTTCCTGGAGGAAAACAAGATCGCCGTCAGCTAAGCTACAGGAGAATGCACGTCGAAGGAGTAGTGCAGTGACCTCTCTAGAACTGTCCCTTTTTTGTTTGTTTTTCTTAAAGACCCCATCTCCTCCAGTTTTCTTCCTGATGTGCAAATAATGTTTACAGTTGTGACCACAACCTCAGGCACATCCTACAATCACAATGTTGCTATGCTGCTTTGCAAAAACAAACAAAAAAGAAAAAATCAAAAAAAAATTCATACTAAAACAAATATAGACTAGTATTTTTTTTTTAATTTTGGAAAGAAGCGGGTCTTGCAAAGTAGTTTTGTTACTTGCAACAAACTATATACATAAAACCTTTGTACAACCTAGAGTAACTGTTTCCAAAGACTGTCCCCTATTTCAAGTTGGAAGGTGTTGAACCACCATGGAGAAGACAACTGTTTTGCCTCTTTGGGGGGTGGGGGGAGGGGTGGGTGGGGACTGTATACTTACTTCTGCGGTGACTGTATGCGGGTAAATGGACAAGGTCTGTCGTCTGTTTAGGGACCTGTTTGGTATTCTCCGAACCCTACACCCATTTTTCTTTTCTTTTTTGAATGTACTTTTTTTTTTTTTTTTTAAAGCCGAGGTTGTAGAATTCCAAATTTTTTTTCAACCTTGGAACCTGAAGTAGAATGCCCTCAAGTGGACAGATTTTAGTCCTTAGAAAGTCGGTGTGTGTGTTGCTGCTTATTTAAATACAGTTCAGTTGGAGTCCCAAGAGTGCCAAGGTGTCCTCCCTATGCTTTCCAGATGCCCTTCTTCTTCCTAAAACCAGGAGAGGTGAGCACCTGAGCAGGGAATCTCAGGTGACCTAATTGAGTTCACCGGTGCCTACTCTGAAGCGCTGGGTGTCCGTTCTTGAAGAAACAAACTCACAGGAAGGGTGTGTCTTATTATACACTAATAACTTCTTATACTAATTTGTACCAGAAGTTCCTTGATTGTGACTTATGCCAAGTAATTATGAAGATTTTTTTTTTCTGAGTATTGCATGAAGGCTACCAAGTTGGAACAGGCAAGTCCTGGATGTGAAAGCTTTAATTTATCTACCTCATTCATGTGTTATTTTTGTAGCTATAGTCTCTATTTTCTTATTTGATGACCGCTGAAGTGTTCCTAGGTCCTGTCGTAAACCTAAGAGTTGATGTATTGGTGGGAGCAGCTGAAGTTCAACATGTTGTGATTCTTTTTTTCTTAATCCCCCTTTTGTATATGTGATATTAAGCAGACGATGAAGCGTTACTCTTGAGGATTTAACAAGGAAGGAGAAAGAAAGACCCACATTTCTGGGTGAAGTCTTTGCCCCTCTATGTGGAAAAGTGGATTGTGACTGTTCTCAAGTCTGTCTCTCGGTAATTGCACCTGACTTTAGGATCCAAAAAAAATTTTTTTTGTTTTGCCAAGTTGTGCCTTTCCTTCTGGAATTGTAAGTGAACACATAATAGTACCTGTTTACACTGTGAAGTGGATATTGTTACAGAAAATACACCAGAGGCTTTCTCACTTGTTAAGCTAATAATGCCTTGTGAATGTATGATCTACGGAGAAACACCTGTAGTTTTTACCTGCTGATGCTGTCTGTCTGTCGGAGAATAAATTTTGGATGGTTCTTTTTTTCACCACCAGGTGTGTATGTAAGTTTTTCTGGTAGTTTCTGCTCTAAACTTGAGAATCCTGGACTTCCCTGGTGGTCCAGTGGTTAAGACTCCACGCTTCAAATGCAGGGGATGTGGGTTCGATCCCTGGTGGGGGAACTAAGACCCCACCTGCTGCGCAGCACAGCCAAAAAATTAAAAAAAAAACAACCTGAGAATCCTTAACTGACAATCGTTTCCAGCTCCCTTGGTCTCTCTAGGTCCTGGAATTGAAGCTGCACGTCTGGTTACGTCTGTGCTTGACCCCACTACTCAAGCACACACAGCTAACTACTTGCTGGTTGGTATCTTTCTTTTTTAAGGCATTTTATTAGAGTCCTCTCCTTCTAGAGAACTTTGCTTGTGTTCGCTTGTAACTGTGGAAAATTTATCAGGCCCTAGATGATCCCACATTTCAACCCATCCATACCTGGTTACACGTCACTGGGCAGAGAGACAGGTTCTGGTTTTTGTTTCTGATTTTTTTGGCCATGCCACACTGCATGCGGGATCTTAGTTCCCTGACCAGAGATCGAACCTGTGCCCCCTGCAGTGGAGTGCAGAGCCCTAACCACTGGACCGCCATGGAATTCCCAGAGAGACAGTATTTTAATCATCTCATACTTACAGGCTGGCTGCTTAGAAGGGGATGGGCTGAGAATCACATAGGAGGTGGGATTTAATTCCAAGGGAAGAATCTTAGGGTGGTGGGAAAAGTGCTCTTTGAGGAGAGACACAAGGGCAGGACCATGGTAATGTCCTCCTGGCATAGTACCCTCTTGTGCTGTGTTGTGTCTTTGCAAGACACGGCATCAGGCTCATTATGTAATGGATGTGGGTACCGCAGCATCCCGGAAAGGAGTCTTGACATCCAGGAAAGGTCTAGGAGTTGTGTCCATATTGCCTTTGACCTGATGTGAGCTCTGCGTGTCAACTTCCTTTGCAGGTGGATGCCCTCCTCCCCGGGGTTTGATGTTCTTTCACCTCAACTCATCTTAATTTAGGGTAAAGCAGCCACTCTTGACTGAGAGCGAGATAAACCCAATCGTTTAGATAATTGAAATGGAGGGATCTAAACCAGGGGTCCCCATCCCTGGGCAGTGGACTGGTACCAATCCATGGCCTGTTAGGAACCGGGCCACACGGCAGGAGGTGAGTGACAGGTGAGCAAGCAAAGCTTCATTGGCCGCTGCCCATCGCTCGCATTACCGCCTGAACCTTCCCCCACCCATGTATGTGGAAAAATTGTCTTCCACCAAACCAGTCCCTGGTGCCAAAAAGGCTGGGGACTGCTGATCTAAACTAATATGCCCTGGTCCCAAGTATTTAGAATTTTCATCCTTTCTCACAATTGATACTACCCTACAGCTAAGTTTTATGTCTTTCTAGATTCGAATGTATGAGAATTGTTTTACTTAAGTGGAAAATATGCTTTCTCCTCTCACATATTAGAGACATCTTTCCAAGGTAAAGCACATTTCTGGCTAATCCTTTTTAAATATCTGCAATAATACAAAAATGTTTAATCAGCTATTGCTGGACAGTAATTATGTTTCCTCCAGACTTTGGTTTTGATCATCTTTGTGGTCTAACTTTTCTTGCACTTGACTCCAGGGTGAATTCCTCCTTGAGGGATTGCTAGGACAAAGATTATGAATGTTTCCACGTGTGTTTGCAGTTGTTTTCGTAAGCATGTGTGTGTGTGGCTGTTTTCTCGGCCTTAATCTTTTTTTTTTTTTTTTTTGCGGTACGTGGGCCTCTCACTGCTGTGGCCTCTCCCGTTGCGGAGCACAGGCTCCGGACGCGCAGGCCCAGCGGCCATGGCTCACGGGCCAAGCCGCTCCGCGGCATGTGGAATCTTCCCGGACTGGGGCACGAACCCGTGTCCTCTGCATCGGCAGGCGGACTCTCAACCACTGTGCCACCAGGGAAGCCCTCGGCCTTAATCTATGAAGCCAGAAGAATAGGTTGTGAGCAGTACAGCTGCCATAGAACGTATTCTTTTAACTTGAGACCTGCCTGCGTTGTGTCTTCCTCTCTGGGTTCCGTGTATTCACAACAGTTTTTGATACTTGATGGACGATTTGAGGGAGTTCCAAAAGGCTTTTGACTTTAAGAATAAACTTCCCGTTGTCAGTTATATCTCAGTAAAGCTGAAAAAAAAGAACTTCCACCTTTCCTGCTGGCCCTCTGCTTTCAGTTGGCACGCCCAGAACCTGCTTAAAGACGAGTGTTCTGGGAAAGGATTTGTTGCGTTGCATGAGGAACGTGCATGTGCAGAGGGCCTGGAGAAAGCTTGGGAGAGGCCCACCTCCAGGTGGAAAAGTTGCACCTTTATGGCGGCAGAACTTGCCAAGAGCCCCTGAGTCAGGTGACAGTTCAGCTAAACCCTAACCTCGCGGAAGGTGTTGAAAATCTGCACATTGACAGGAAGCCCTTCAATAGTTTCAAAAGTAACTCCGGTTGTTTACAACTCAGCAGATCCCTGAGCCCAAACAGGAAACTTACATGTTAGGATACATAGAAAGTCCAGAAACAAAATTAGCGAGGAGTTAGATGAAACAGGTACATTTCAAATCTGGGGGAAAGAAGGGTTCATCGTGAGAACACTGGGTCTTCATTTGGGCAAGATGTCCCAGCTCAACACTTGGGCAGGGTGTTGAGACAACATGAAACCTTGGATATCTTGTCTGCAAAATGGGGATGATATTGGATTCATAAGACAATGGTGAGGTGATGCATTTTTATGCTCATCTAATCTGAGACATAGTAAGTGTTAAATAGTTAGCCATCACTATTTCCTGTTTAGTTCAGAAAATCAACACTCTCCTAGTTAGTTGGGTATGATTTGTCCCAACTCTGGATCAGGCGGAGTCTCCTGGTTCAATCTGTTGGGACTGAGGATGGAAGTCACGTGGGTCAGAAGCCCCCAGGCGGTGGGCAGCTCCTTTACCTTCAAGGTGATGTGGTTCTTTGCAGCTCATAACACGTGGGGCATGCATGAAATGACATACATCATCATTCTCTGATTAATAAAATGTGAAAAAAGAGTAGGCTGGTGGGGTAATTTCTAAGGTGGGTTTTCTGCGTGTCTTCAAATGTAGATACGTGAGTAATGGTATTTCAGCAGTAGTTACAATTTCATTGGTTCCTACCTGTACACTTTACCCCCTCTCCACCACCGCCTTCGACCAATTACCCCAGGACGTTTGGATGCTTGTGTGGTTGGAAGTTACAAAATGGCAGAACGTTGCTGGCTCTCCAGGCCCTTTCTTGGTATTGGGAGCCTATGCTGAATCAAAGAGCTGTATTTGGCTAACCTTGTGACTCCGACCTTGTCTTGATGGAGACCTAAACACCACAGCAGCTAATTCATACCTTTACTTTCTTCTCTCCTTGGCACCACTGATGTTATGGATTCTGTAACCATGTAAATCATTTAAAGGGGCACTTTTTCCAGTGGAGAAAGCATATACTTCTTGTGGAGTAATTATTCTCAGTCCTAGCTATTCCCCCAGTTTTGTTTTCTTGGTTCCAAACAAAATCATTAACTGCCTAAATAAGGAATGCTCATTTCTCTTCAAAGGAAATGAGTGAACTCTCAAAGTTATTAAAGTCTCGTAATGCGCTCAAAGAAGCACCTGCTTTTGGTCGAGGGGTTTATTGCTCTTGGCATCCATGGAAATCCAAGACTTTTGCCTAAAAAAACCCAAAACACCAAAAACCCCCAGGTCCTTCCTTATCACTTTTCTGTGACTAATTCCAACTTTTTTTTTTAATCCAACTATTTCTAAATAAAAGAAAAATGGAGAATTAGCTAAGCTAGGCCAAAATGAGGATAAGTAAATTTACCTCTCAGAAGTGGACTTTGCAATCGTGGTATTAAGGTAAGGCCTGGCAAAGGTGTTTAAAAGAAGCGTCAAGCTCTGCACTTCAAGGTCTAAATATGTGACCTTTCTGGGAGAAGAATGAACATCCCAAATGACTTGTGTTTCTTCCCCTCTCTTCAGCTCCCCTCATTTTCTACCCTCCCACCCTTTGTAAACAATCTATTGTTTTAAGGAAAGAAGTCAGTTGAAAGAAATACCAGTGTTCAAAGACAAGGAATGGAACAAAGGATACCAAGGTTTATTTTATCCTGAAGGGATAATTGTGGGTCCTTAAATTAAAAACAGTGAAACTAATGACCTTCTCTGGTGGTAAATGCTGTAGATATACCTGGAATAGAAGGGAATTGCTTAGCGTTGCCAACTTTTTATCAAGAAAGAATGATAAACAAAAGCACAATATCTCTTTCACATTGCCGTGTTCTGTTATCCACATGGCATTTTGCACTCTCTGAAATGTTTGCTTGTTTATTTTCTGTCTATCCTGTTGAAATATAACATTTTAGAAGGGGAAAATCAGGACTCCTACAAATGTAAAATGAATGTGTCTAAGATTGTATCAAGAGTTTTACAACTGATTGAAAGGAGAATTGAAAGAACTCCCCAATTTCAGGCAATCAGGAAAGTTGAAGTGAATTTACATAAAGATGCAAAAAATGGTCAGTATCCACAGGGCTAGAATCAACTGCATTCCACTGGACAAAGTTCATTTGCATTTCTATGGAGAAGAATCGTTTGTGTTACTATTGGGTTTTCTGCAAGTTAGAGAGTTGTAAGAGAGCTCAAAGACAAGGAAAGACACAGGTAACCCGGAAGAGTGTGCTCGACGGGTCATCTGGTCATCTTGCTGAAGATGACCAGTCTTTTCTTACGTCTAGGAACCAGCAGAGCCCCCAGCCCTAGGCAGCAGGGATTGTGTGTCTCTTCACTGTATCCCCAGGGCCTGGAATATTGTAGGTCCTTGGTGAAGATGACTTGAATGAATTGTTCAGGGGTGTTTTTCCTAAACTTCCTCTGTCTTTTTGGAGGTAAAAACAGTACCATACAAACAAAGTAATGTTACTAAATCCTAGCTAGATATAGGTGCTTGTGGAAAGCACTTACAAAGTTCTTTCCCCAAAAAGGGGGAGTGGGAAGATAAGATTAGTGTTAGAGACACAGTTTTACTAGAGATTTAGAAATGATTTAACATCACATTCTAGCCCAGTGGGTCTCAACTAGGGACAGTTTTGCCCTCCAGGGACAATTTGCAGTGTCTGAAAACATCAGTGGAGGCCACAACCAGGGAGGAGGGGGTGAGCTGCTACTGGCATGTGGTGGATAGAGATGAGGGATGCTGCTAACCATCTTACAATGCACAGGACAGCCTCTCACAGTAAAGAAATATTCAGCCCTGATGACAGTAGTGCTGAGGCTGAGAAGCTGTTTTAGGGACTACCTAAACGAATGCATTCATTCAGAGAGAATTCATTCAGAGAGGATTCTAGGCACCAAAAGAACTTCTTCTCTCCCCAGCCTGAGTTTACCCAAAACATTTTCATTAAGTCATTGTTCCTGTTTTCCCTGACTCTGTTTCACCCATTAGTGCCCCTGACTTCATGTCCTCTTACCACCAACACTCTGTAACCAGCTGCAGCCAGCTTGGTGATCCATGAAAATGAGGGTTCAGCGTGGGCTGGACTGAGTCTCAAGATCGATTATGGTCTGGGCCCAACATCTGTTGGTGAGGTTGGGTGACCTCTGTGGGCCTCAGTCTCTCTGATTTCTGGAAACAAGAGGCTAGACTAGGTTGGTTTACCTGTCAAAGATCTTTCTGCTCCAGCTTTCTAGGGGTCAGTGGCTTCTTGGATGGGGCCCTTGGATGGAGATGGCTGTCAAGGGCCACAAAAGGGGCTGCTCCTCAGAAAGCAGGACCTGAGGTGACCATTCCTAGGACCACAGGGAGAAGAAGGCAGGGCTGGGCCCGGAAGAGGGATGCTGTGCCCCTCCTCCCATCCTCATGCCATCACTGCCCCAGCTCTGCTGCTCTCCCCACAGGCTCTCTGCTATCTCATGCAAGCATCTGGATCTCTCTCAAGAAGAGAAAAAAGCCTTTAAGTGCCTCCTTTCCTGAGGGATTGCCTTGCTGGAAGGGAGTCTTTTAAAGTGTTTTCTGTATTGATTATAAAAGTGCACTGAAAGAAATTTGGAAAATGCAAAGGCAATAAAAATCGCCTCTTTTCATATGAAAATGTTATTACCTTTGGAGACTGAGGGGGCTCTTTGGTCTTTTAAAAATGTATTTACTTAAAGAAAGACATTGTAAAAGTGATACCTGTTCACTAGAGAAAAAGCAGAAAGTATAGACAAAACATAAAATTTTAAGATCCACTTGGATGTACCACAGTAATGCAAAATGTTAATACGGGAGACTGCTGGGTTTGGGGTGGGGGTGGATATGAGGTAAGGTGGGTATGGGATGGGATATGGAGCTCTCTGTACTAACTACTACAAAAAATAATCTAGTGACTGAATTATATTTCAAATATCTATCTAGAATCTTTTTGTCCAGAGACCACCATTTGATAACACTGTGGTGTTCTTTCTTTAGTTAGTTAGGAAAAAAAATAATATTCATTGTAGGAGGAGGACGAGAAATTGTAGTAGCAAACCTTGATGAGAATTGACCTTGTGGCATGCGCTGCACTAAGTGCTTTACATGTTCCTATTATTGCCCTGAATTCTTCCAACAATCCTGAACTGCCCACATTCTCCCTCTGCGTATGCACTCTTCGAATTGCTTTATGTACATGATTGGCCCAATTAACCCTTCCAACAATCCTCTGAGGCTGGTACTATCCCCATTTTACAGATGAGGAAACCGAGCCTCAGCAGTTTGTAAGTTGCCTCTGGTTCTACAGTTGGGAGATGGTGGAAGTGATACAGATCTCAGATGAGGGAGCCACTATTATTACTGCATATTCTAGACAATGAGGGCACAGCCTGACAAGGGTGGCCATGGGTGGGCTCCACAAGGAGCAGAGGGAGCTGGAAGATATTTGGAATCAGGATTAATAGGTACCTGGAAATGTCATGATAACTGAATCCGTTGGTCACTGGAGGGCATTTTTCCTGCCTTCTGGATCAGGAAAGACCGGGCCTGGGAGCCCAGCTGAGTTCCTTCCTAATCACGTTGCTTTGTGCAGGCCACTCTGAGTTTCTGTTTCCTCACCTGTGAAATGGGTGTGACCATTTAGACTCAGCTGGCAGGGCTGGGAGGATTAAATGTGGGATTCCACGTGTGTTTTAGGTGCTCGATTAAAACAAGAGCTCAGAAAACAAAACAAAACAAGACAAGAGAAGAGCTCAGGGCTTCCCTGGTGGCGCAGTGGTTGAGAGTCCGCCTGCCAATGCAGGGGACGCGGGTTCATGCCTCCGTCTGGGAAGATCCCACATGCCGCGGAGCGGCTGGGCCCGTGAGCCATGGCCGCTGAGCCTGCGCGTCCGGAGCCTGTGCTCCGCAACGGGAGAGACCACAACAGTGAGAGGCCCGCGTACCGCAAAAACAAAACAAAACAAAACCCCCCAAAAAACAAGAGCTCACATTTACTCAACACCAGCTGTGTGGGGGAACTTGGATTAAAGGGCCACAATCTCTTCGGTCTTGTCTGTTACCTTCTATGGTAGTGGAGTAGAGAAAGGGGTCTGAGGTGGGTGGGGTTTGAGAGGGGACCTTAGGGGAGCAGGTGGGAGAGGGTGGGGCCCCCTCTGATGCCATAATTGGTGGGTCAGGATGTTTACATTTCCTCCACTCAATGAGCCTTTACTGAGAGTTGACTGTGTGTGTATCACGCTGTGCACTTAGCACTGTCCTAGGTACAGGACGCAAAGCAGACCGGGTCTGTTAGCCAAAGAATGCTGTTTTCCCTTCAAAGGTGCCATGCAGCAACGTCTAATGACATGCTTTTCTTGAGGAACTTCATCGGAACATGAGATAAGTCACACTTCTTGGTTTGGGATCCACTTCACCCAAGGCCCCAGACACAGACACTTGGTGGCTTTGCCCTTGTTCATCGCAAACAAAAGGCACCCGCATCCCGCATGAAATGTACTAGATGTGGCTACTTCAAAATTTCCTTTAGTTGCCGTAGGTTAGTTTACACGGCGTTACATTTTGAGGCTCTTTCATTACATATGGATTTTTAACTTCCTTCCCTCCTGCCTTCACCACTATTCATCATCTTTCTGTTCTTAAAATTTTATCGAGTCCTTGGAGAGTTAGTGGATCCAGGACACTGTGTAGGAGCGGATGTAGGTGCACGTGTTGGTCTGGGTGACTGAGAGGGTACGTGTGTCAGCCCCAGAGGTAGGTGAAGGAGTGTGTGTGAGAACGAGGGTGTGCAGGTGCGTAAGTGCATGCTGTGATTGTGAATCTCAGGGGTCCAGGTGGGAGAGTGAGGGTAGGGGATGGTGAAGGATGGTGGGTAAGCGAGTCCGGAAAGCGGAGTGAGGTAGAGCGTGGGTCCTGGTGTGACTGTGATTCCTGGGGGCACACGTGTGTGAGGCCTGAGATCCAGGGCGGACAAAGGTGACTCATGGGCGTGAGTGTAGCAGGGTGTGTGCGTGCAGGTGTACGTGTGTGATTGTGAAGGTCGGATGCTGGTGCGGAGTAAGCAGGTGAGAATGAGTGTGCGTGTGTGTGTGCGAGGGTCGCGTGTGAACGTGCAAGGGTGAGCACGTGAGAGGATGGAGGCCGAGGGAGCGTGGCAGTGTGTGCGCGTGAAAGTGGTGTCGGCTGGGGGCGGGGATCGGGCGCGCGCGCGCACGGCGGGGCGTGGGCGGGGGGCGCGTGGCCGGGTGGGCGCGCGTGGGGGGCGCGCGGCGCGGGCCGGGGGCGGGGACACTGCGGCGGCGGCGGCGGCGGCGCGGACACAGCCGGCTGCCCCCCGTGGCAGGCGCGGCGCGGGGTGAACGGGCGCGGCGCGTAGCTCGGGCCCATGGTGCGCCCGTGTCCGTCGGTCGGGCCGCGCGGGCGGCTCCGCGCGTGGCCCGGCGCTCGCGAGCTCGCCCCCTCGCTGCGGGCCCGGCCCGCCCGCTGCCGCCGCCTCCTCCCCCGGGGCGGCGCGGCGCCGGCGGGCGGTGGCGCGGAGGCCGGACCGGGCGGCGGCCCAGGCGGCGCGGGGGGCACGGCGGCCAAGGCGGGCGGCGCGGGCGACATGACGGACAACATCCCACTGCAGCCGGTGCGCCAGAAGAAGCGGATGGACAGCAGGCCCCGCGGCGGGTGAGCGGGACCCGGGGCTGGCCGCCCTCCTTTGTCCGCTCGCGGCCGGAGCCTGGCGCTCGGGCAGGGCGGGCCGGGCCTGACAGGTTGGCCGGCGCCATGAGCCGGTGGCCGGGCCTGGGAGGCCGGCGGGCGGGCGGGCGGGCTGGGAGGGAATTCGGCTCAGCTCCAGTTCCCGCCCGGGCTCCCGGCGCGATCGCGTCCCTTTTGGGCCCAAGCGCCCGGCTGCCTCTCACCGATGCCCACCTTCCTTTCGAAACCCCGAGAAGCCGGGCCTGCCCAGCGCTGTTTACACGCGCGTGGAATTGGGATCAGCCTTGCCTCTTAACCATTTTGTTTCCTGATTACTCCTTGTCGTTGTAATTACGATTCGGTCAGTATCAAACCTTGCTCTGCGCGTGGAGTCCTCGGAAGCCCGGATATGCTCAGTTTATTTGTCGGGGGAGGCATGGCTTCCTCCGCAGACCCGCCGGGGGGTGGGTCCCCATCAGTGCCTCCGGGTCTCAGCCCCCAGATGGCCGCCTTCCCCTCCCGGCCCCGGCTGGACCCGAACTAGTAACCGCAGGAGGGCGAGAAGGGTTCCTACTGGTCAACAGGAGACCCCCCCCCACGGTTCCCCAGTTTGAGAGAAGGAGCCCCCTGGCAGGCGTAGGGGTTGCCACCTGCTGTGCCTTCCCGCATTGGCAGGCCCCTGGGCAGCCTGGTGAGGGTTTCCCTCACTTGGAGAGAGAGGACGGGAGGATGTTTTGCGCCCTGCCGTCTTCTTATTCGGAGGATGGCAATGACCTGTTGAGGTGTTAAGTGCCTGCGACAGAGTTAGCTGGGGGAAAGGTTGAGGGGAGCTGGTTAAAATGCAGATTCCCCGGCCCCGCCCAGACCCGCCGATCAGTTCTTGGGGGTGGGACCTGGAAATGTGCATTTTCCGAGGCCGCCCAGGTGAGGCTGTTGTCGGGTGAAGGCTGAGAACCGCAGCTGGGCGGGGCCGGGCCTCTCGGACCCGCCCTTCCCTTTGGCGTCCTGTTCTCTCTGGGCCTTTTCCCTGTGGCGGCCGCTCTTTGCGGCGTCAGTTACTTGATGGAGGGGGTGAGGAGGGTGAACAAGTAGGCTGGCTTCACCAGGTGTCCGTCGAATTAAGAAAAATGAAGAATGCTGCCAGCTGCCATTTTGTGAGGTCTTTGTCCCTGTCTTCTTAAAGTCTTCCTTAAATCTCCCGGTGAGGAGTCCCCTTTGACAGAATACAGAGGAGGAAGCGAGCCCAGCGAGGTCGAGGACTGCTGGGAAGATGCTGCAAAATGCAGGTTGCGCTCGGGCTCTCTGACCCCAGAGGCCGACAGCCCTCCACCCTTTCCTTCACTGTTCGCGCGCGTTGTAATCCTGACTGCTCAAGGCTAAAGAACGATAACAATTAACTTGAGCCGTGTGCCTGGCATAGTGCCTGATGTAATATACACCCTCAGTAAATGTTTTTTTCTCAGTGTTTTAATGAATTAATATGATCAGTGGACTCGAAGATCCCCTAGTTATTAATTTGTGGCAAAAACAATTATAAAATGCCGTGTGTGTGTGTGTGTGTGTGTGTGTGTGTGTGTGTGTGTGTGTGTGTGTGTGTGTGTGTGTGTGTGTGTGTGTGTGTGTGTGTGTGTGTGTGTGTGTGTGTGTGTGGCTGTGGCTGTGGCAGGTGTCTGGGGTGCATATACGAATTAAACAAGCCCTGACCACAGGTGCATGCCTCCTGACCCTGCATTGGAATCACCTGGGCAGCTTAAACAATTACCATCCCTGCCCCATTTTAGACCTTTGAAATAAGAGTCTGGGGTGGGACCTGGCTATAAGCTGCCCTGATGATTTTAATGCGCTGGCATAGTTGAGAACCTCTGATTCAGTGCATGAGAGAAAAATGCAAATAATTATTTAAAAGTGATGATTACCGTGATAGAAATATGCAGCGTTGATACAGGGGCTCAGAGGGAGTGGTGCCGACAGTTGGAAAAAAAAAAAGATTTCTGTTTGCTATTGGCATGGAAGATCACTCCTTCTTTAGAATTTGCCACTTTGGAACTAATTGATTTCCTAAACAGTGACATGGATTCAAATTCAACTCTGGTATCTGGAATTCCAGGTATTTGCTTATATGTTCTAGTATTTAATCTGCATTTTTAGGAGTAGCCTTGTCAAGTTGCGGATCTTGGTGTTGGGAAGCACTTTTGGAAGCACAGAGAGATGGAAAGGCTTCCTGCAGTTTAAGGTGGGGGGGGGCAGGGGGAGGTAAAGGAATAAGAAATATATTTGTGATGGGTCAGAATCTTTGCTGGGCACTTGAGATAAATGGCTGTGTTTAAATCCTCATAACAACTGTGTGAATTTTTGGAGTTAGTTTCTTCATTTTATAGACAGGGAAACTAAGATTCAGTGACGCTAAATAATGTGTTGGAGGTCATAGGGATACTCAGTGTGAGGAGGTGGATCAACTCTTTTTACCTAATGGCTCAAAGCTGTAGGATGGTTGGGGGATTTTGTGGTTAAAAAACCAAAAACATAGGTGCCACAGGTCCCAGGAGACAGAGTATAATTAATGCTGGGGTCACTCAGCATATGTCACCAAGACATGCAGTTTATTTGCTGGAGGAATCCCGTAGACCCAGAGCTCTTTTCTCTCTTGAGAAAGTTACCACATCCTGATGTTGAGAAAACTATTACAGTGGTTTTGTTTGGACACAAGGCATTTGCCTCACATTGCTGGAAACCATTTTTCTGACATCATGTGCTTTCCTTCTGGCTAAATGAAGTTCTCCTCTTGGTGAAACACAAGAGATTTGTTAAGAGCGTGGGCGTAGGATTGGAGAGCTGGGTGCAAGCCTGGGTTTTGCCACTCACTAGCTGTGTGACTTGGGGAAATTACTTTACCTTTCTGGGTCTCATTTTTTCATCTGTAAAGTGGGAGTAACAGTAATTATGTATACCTCCTAGGATTGTTTTGAGACTTAATCCATGTTAAGTTTGGAACACTAAGTGCTTAGTACCTCCTGGGTCTTTACTAGGACAGATAGTGATAATTAGGTCTTTGTGTAAGGTTTGCTTTGGGGGATCTCCAGAACGCTCCTTTGAGAGGAAGGACCTTTGATGGTAGGAAGTAAAGAAATATTACTGACTTCATTGCTCCTTCCTGATCAAATCCAGGAAATGATTAACTACATAAACTATTCCATCCAGGTATGTAGACGCCCTGGTGTGATAGATATTGTCGAAAGCAGCTCTGGCAGAACTGAGACTTTGCCTTCTCTTAGTGATAATTTGGGGATTTGTGGCCAAATTGGACAAGGATGCTTTGATTTTTGATGTATTTGGACTTGGGGCATTAGGAAGTTTTGGATGAACTGGGTTAAGAGCGAGCTGACTATTTAGGTACAGAGTCTATTTCAGCTTTTTTTTTTATAAATAACTTTATTCAAGTATAATTTACATCACATAAAATACATCCGCTGTTAATGTACAGCTCACTGATTTTTTTACAGTAGATTTATAGAGTTTGTGCAGCCATCCCCACGATCCAGTTTTTGAACATTTCCATCAGTCGCAAAAGTTCCCTCGTGCCTGTTAGCAGTTCATCCCAGGCTGTCACCGGTCTGCTTTCTGTTTTCATAGGTTTGCCCTTTCTGGAAATTTCGTATAAATGGAATCATAAAATATGTTGTCTTTGTATCTGCCTTTTTTCACAGCACTTTTTTTAATTAAAAATTTTTTAATACAATTTTTAAAGGTTACTTTCCATTTACAGTTATTACAAAATATTGGTTATATTCCCTGTGTTGTACAGTACATCCTTGAGCTCATCTCACACCCAGTAGTTTGTACCTTTTGCTCCCCAGCCCCTATTTAGCACCCCCCACCCCCCACTGGTAACAACTAGTTTTGTTCTCCATGTCTGTGAATCTGCTTCTTTTTTGTTAGCACAATGGCTTTAAAGTTCCTTTTTATTGCTTAATAGAATTCCATTGTGTAGATATACCATATTTTGTTTATCTGTTCACCAAGATGGACATTTGGATTATTTCCAGTATTTGACTATTGTAAATAACACTGCTAAGAACATTCAAGTCTTTGTATAGACATATGCTTTTATTTCTCTTGTCTACTGTGAGGTTTTTTTTTGGCTGCGTTGGGTCTCTGTTGCTGAGCACGGGCCTTCTCTAGTTGCGACAAGCGGGGGCTACTCTTCGTTGTGGTGCGCGGGCTTCTCATTGCCGTGGCTTCTCTTGTCGTGGAGCACAGGCTCTAGAGCACAGGCTTCAGTAGTTGTGGCACGTGGACTTAGTAGTTGTGGCTCGCGGGCTCTAGAGCGCAGGCTCAGTAGTTGTGGCGCACGGGCTTAGTTGCTCCGCGGCATGTGGGATCTTCCCGGACCGGAGCACAAACCCGTATCTCCTGCATCGGCAGGCGGACTCTCAACCACTGCGCCACCAGGGAAGTCCGGCAGGTGGATTCTTAACTACCATGCCACCGGGGAAGTCCCAGACCACTGTCTTTTCCCTCCTGTGCCTCAGTTTCCTCTTCCGTAAAGTGGCGACATAGTAAGAGCCCATGTGGTCGGGCATCATGTATGCAGAGCAGATATGAGCCCATGTGGTCGGGCATAATGTATGCAGAGCAGATATGAGCCCTCAGAGAACGCCAGAAATTGTTCTTTGCACAGCCTGGAAGAGGGACCAAGCCTCATGCGGACTCTTGCACTGGGTAACATGATCTCCTCTTCTTTCTAGAACTTTGTAGAGAGTCTGGTTGAGTAAGAACTCTGGCCAGAAAATGGCCACAGAGGACTCGACTCTGCCAGCAGCTCTCTCAGACCTCAAATGACTAAATCTGTAGTGGCAGGGCTGCTGCAGGCCACGTGCTCCTTTGCAGAGGTGCTCACGCCACGCCAGGACGAGGGTGCAGCAGTGATGTGAATTCACTGTTGATGTGGACGAACAGTGCCCGCGTAGGGAGTTCTTTATACAGATGTGTTTATTCAGTGGGAAGTTCTGAACTTTTGATTGAAGCTGTCACTTCTGATTTGTGATGTTAAAATGCCTGTCTCTGTTGACATCATGGAGGGTAGTATTAGGTATACAGTACAGTTGATTCTCATTACTTGCAGTAGTTTTGTTCTGTGAAGTCCCTGCCAGCACTGAATTAGCGAACAGTGAACCACAGCTCCTGGGGGAAATATAGGGTTAGGTTCCTGCGAGCCTTGGGTTACAACATTTCAGTCGACTGATCAGTAGAGAACCCTGTGTTCGGTATATTTCTGTTGAAAGACGTGGTATTTAAACATATTGTTGGTTCATTAACATTGAGCTCGTGACCAACAGCACTGCAGCTCATGCCTCGAAGGAAGCTTATATGTAACACATGTGTTTTTCTCCATGAGGCACATCACAGGCTTCTTGCTCTTAGGAACGCTGACAGTGCTGGGACCATTTTAAACAGTGATAACAGATAACAAAAAGCACAGAAATGCAGGACACATGGCACTAAACAGGCCACGAAGAGGACACTTTTGTACAGTATGAGAGCGGAGACGAGAAGGCAGATCCTCGCCCCGTTCAGCCTCAGCTGGGAATGTGTGTGGGTGACTCGGATGGTTTTTTCCACTCTGAGCATGTCTGTGAATGACCACGAGAGTGCTGTGATCATGGATTTTTGAGGTTACGAATTTTAGGCAGTAGGTGAATTGGCAAAACAAATATCACAAATCAGAAGGATGGGCTGTATGTAGGGGTGCGTGTGTTTTCAGTGTCTTTCTGTTGGCACAGTGGACGTGGTATTAGTTTGCAGTCCTAATACCTAATATTAGGTATTAATATTGGGGGGTGGGGTGTGTTGGGGGGAGCATGTAGGGGGATTGTGCTGGTGAATGAAATGCATAGACCCCAGCCCTTCCCCTCTCTGTGATGGAGTGGAGAGTTGCATTAACAGCTCTCTGCTCCCTTGGACGAGAACAGAGCAGGCGTTGGTAGCGGCCCATCAGGAAGTGCTCTGTGTGTCCTCTGCCAGCCCAGCTGCACTTGTGCCATCCACTTCCTGTTACAGAATCCCTGCCGTGGGCCCTCCCCTGTACTGACCAAACCCGGACCAGGTGCTCCCTGCCCATGCCAGGCACAGGCAGTGACACCAGATGTGAAATTACAAACCCAGGTGGAGATGCTGAAGGGTAGAGCGTGGATACAGGCGCCACTCTTGCCCGGGCTTCCCTGAGGAAGGCCAGTGAGCCACCTGGGTGCCAGTCCCTAAGGAAGCAGGGCGGCCATTTGACCTTGACCTCGGCCACCCATGCAACAAGTAGAAAGGAGGAGGCGGGGTGTCGAATGATCCGTCTTTGGACTTTGGGCTGTCACTTCTCAAAACAGAAGTTTCTTCTAATATCTCTACCCAGATGCACGTGATGAAAATCATTAACTAGGACTGGCCAGACTTGATGGCCACCTTTGGGAATGGACGTGAAGTGCCTGGAGCTTCCCTCCTAAAAGTGAGTGGACTTTGGTTTAATTTAGAAAGAAAAAGACTCGTTGTAACATATTTTTTGATGACTTTTACCTAAAGAGATAGAATGGTGCTGATTGTTTTTAAAGCTAGCGTCTTTTATTTATGTGACTTTGAAAGATTGATTGAGGTATTCAGAGCTTGGCCTGTGGGAAGCTTCGCCAGAGATCACTAGGTGGCTCGTGGCCAAACATTGAAAGGTTAGCATATATGTTTATAGTTCCTTCCGTTTGTGCCAAGTGATACTTGTTTTCTCTTTGTAGTAGTGACAGGAAGGTTTCTTTTAGAATACATTTCAGTAAAAAACACAGAGTTGATTTAAAAGTATGAAGTCAGTAATAGCTCGGTAGGTTTGTAGAAGTGCCCACGTCATGCCTGACATTTAGGAAGTGGTGGCCTGTGCTCATAACATGGTGCTGTTGGTCTAAAAATATAATGTTATTGTTACAAAGGGGAAAGAAAAGGGATAAGCTGGTTGTGCTAATAGATTAAAAATTCTTTTTTTTAAAAAAATTATTTTATTGAAGTATAGTTGATTTGCAGTGTTGTGTTAGTTTCTGCTGTATAGCAAAGTGAGTCAGTTATGCATATATATATTCTTTTCCATTATGATTTATTACAGAATATCGAATATAGTTCCCTGTGCTCTACAGTAGGACCTTGTTGTTTATCCATTCTGTATATAATAGTTTGCAGCTGCTAATCCCAAACTCCCATTCCATCCCTTGCCCATCCCACCAACCCCTGAGCAACCGCAAGTCTGTCTTCTGTGTCTGTGAGTCTGTTTCTGTTTCATGGATAAGTTCATTTAGGTCATGTTTTAGATTACACATATAAACAATGTCATATGATATTTGTCTTTCTCTGTCTAAGTTATTCACTTAGTATGATAATCTCTAGGTCCATTCATGTTGCTGCAAATGGCATTATTTCATTCTTTTTTATGGCTGAATAATAACATTGTGTACATGTACCACATCTTCTTTATCCACTCATCTGTCGATGGGCACTTAGACTGCTTCCGTGTCTTGGCTATTGTAAATAGTGCTGCTGTGAACATTGGGGTGCATGCATCTTTTCGAATTATGGTTTTGTCCGGATATATGGCCCGGGAGTGGGATTGCTAGATCGTATGGTAGTTCTATTTTTAGTGTTTTGAGGAACCTCCATACTATTTTCCATAGTGGCTGCACCAACTTACATTCCCACCAACAGTGTAGGAGGGTTCCTTTTTCTCCACACCTTCTCAGCATTTGTTATTTGTAGACTTAAAAATTCTTTTTATTTTTCCAAGTTGTCCATGAAAAACATGATTTATTAAAAAATGTTTTTTGCGGTACACGGGCCCCTCACTGTTGCGGCCTCTCCCATTGCGGAGCACAGGCTCCGGACGCGCAGGCTCAGCGGCCATGGCTCACGGGCCCAGCCGCTCCGTGGCATGTGGGATCTTCCCGGACTGGGGCACGAACCCGTGTCCCCTGCATCGGCAGATGGACTCTCAACCACTGCGCCACCAGGGAAGCCCAAAAACCATGGTTTTTAAACGATGGTTAGTTTACCCAGTTCATCTGGGACCTTAACGTTGCTTTAATCATTGTCTAAAGTTTGTGGGAGGTTTGTGGGAGAGGACAGTTGGAAGGGGCCCCATGGAAAGAAAGGCTTCTTGTGTGAATTGGAAAGCTGGGTGGGCTGGAGACTATTGCCTTCTTCCAGTTAGATCTCTGTGGCATTTGCCCAGTGCCAGGGAACAGCCTGCTGGCTGCCCTTCCTGAGGAAGAAGACGCCTGTGGAGGGAACGGGGCCTGGTAGGCTCTCCCCCTCTTTGCTGGGCCATCTGCTGTGACACAAGATGAGGTAGGGTTTGGCCAGTGTAGACCTCAGGGATCCTCAGCCTCAGCACTATTGATATTTTCGGTTTGACAGTTCTCTGCCTTGGGAGCCTGTCCTGTGCACTGTAGGATGTTGGGCAGCATCGCTGGCCTCTACCTACTAGATGCCAGTGGCACCCTCCCCCCAGTTGTGACAACCCAAACTGTCTCCAGACATTGCCATGTCCCCGGGGGGGTGGGAGGAGTAGGAGTGGGCAGAATTGCAGCTGTTAGGACCCCCTGGATGAGTGGAATGTGTACACTCTATGAAAAGCCATGCCCCTTACTGTCCTTAAGGTGACTCATCCTGTCTTTAAAAAAAAAAAAGAAAGAATGAAAAAAGAAGAACCTGCTGGGCAAGAGATTTATGTTTAGATTATGTTCTTAACTCTGAGTTCAGCTGCTCATTTAGCAGCTAAGGAAGTCTTGAGCTGTTGGAAGAAAGCATTTGGGAAGTGTCATGGGCTGACGTGTGTCCCTCTCCAAATTTACACGTTGAGGTCTTAACCCAGCACCTTAGCAAGTGACTGTATTTGGAGACAGGGCCTTTAAAGAGATGATTAAATTAAAACGAGGCCATTACAGTGAGCCCTTAACTAATCTGAGTGGTGTTCTAAGAAGAGGAGATTAGGACACGAAGAGAGATACCAGGCATGAGAGGAAAGCCCATGAGGACACAGGGAGAAGGTGGCCGTCTGCAAGCCAAGGGGAGAGGCCTCAGAAGGTAACAAATCTGCTGACACCTTGATCTTGGAGTTTCCAGACTCCCAAGCTATAAGAAGATAAATTTCCAGTGTCTAAGCCCCCCGGCCTGTGATATTTTCTTATGGCAGCCTGAGCAGGCTAATATAGGAAGCATCGTGTGGTTATTTTGGTAGGTGAGGAATCTCTCGGTGTTTTTAGTAAACCTTTATTTTAGACCGATGATGAGTTCTTTAGTGCTTTTCTTTAGACAGTCCGGTCTCAAGAATTCTCCATAAGCAAAGAGTTCTCCATGTTGCAAAGTCATGTCCACTAGAGCTGAATGCCACCCCCCACCCCCCTGCAACCTAAAACACGTGCCACATGCTCCGTAAGGTGGAGGTGCTGTCCCCAGATGTTTCCTTTTGCTTAAAGAGTTTACAGGGGTCACATTTCAGGTTGTGCTTTGGATGGTTGGTTTGTTAGTTCTTGTCACTTGGATTGTGCTAGATTAATTTGATGAGAATTATAATAGTTGCTGCCCCCTATTGTGTGCTGATTAGGTGTCCAGTGCTCTTCTAAGAGTTTTACGTGGACCATCCCATTTCATCCTCCTGACAGCCCTACTTTACAGGTGACAAACTGAAGAACGGTTTTGGTTTAGAATTAAAAGCTCATTTCAGTTTTTTTGAAAGGCTCATTTTAATTTGAATTTCTGCAGCAAATTGTATATCTCAACCTGTCTCTGTGCCCTTTCCTATTTGAGTTTTCTTGTAATGGCCATTTAGAGGAAGTGATTTTTGTTGAGGGAAGAGGAATTGTGGGTTTGTGAGCCTTCAGTGGTTTGGAGGTAAATATGTGTGTACCCCATTGTTCCTGGTAGAAGCAGAGAGCAGAAGTGATGTGACAGAGGAAAATTCTGGAAACTTCAAATTATCCCAATCACTGTAAATCCATCAGAAGCATAATATCTGTTTTCAGAGTTAGTTTCCATATTGATCCTTATTTTTTTTAATTCACTCTCTCTGTAGGAGAGACATTCATGCTAATGGCGGGGGTGGGGGAGTGCAGAACATCTATTTCTAAAATGTGTGTACTCACCCTGTAAAAGGAAGTGATTTGAATCTGAATACTTTTTAGCTTTTATACAGTCAGTTCCCATGAAAGTGCAAAGAAAATTTAAAACTGGAGAACCTCCCCCGCCCCCATCCTCTCCCCTCTTTTTTCTGTTCTCCAGATTAGAGGCAGTCAGAGGCTCTCATACAAGGAATGACGCAATTGTGTCCGGGTAAATCAAAGGACTAGGTAGTAAACAGACAACACCACTTGTCCCACCTCGCAGGGTTTTTTTCCCTAAATAAGCTGCTTAAAAAACTATGCATATGTACACATCCATGCGTATATATATACACACACAGGAAAGTGCACAAATCATAAACACACAGCTTGATGAATTTTCATGAAGTGAACACACTCCCGTAACTGGCAGCAGATAAACAGGCTCTGACCTCAGAAGCCTCCTCTTGCCTCCTTCCTCCCCCACCTTGATCTGTATCCTGACTTCTAACAGAGATTGGCTGGGCCTGTTTTTGACCTTTAAGTAAATGCAGTCAGGTAGCAGGTACTCACTCATGCCTGTTAATTCTTGCTCCACGTTTGATTCATAAGGGTTGACCGTGTTGCATGTTTATTGTAGTTTGTTCACTCCTGTCCGCCATGTGAAGTCAGAGTATGAATAAGTCATTGATCCTTGAACGATGAGGGGGAGGGGGTTAGGGGTGTCGACCCCCAACCAGTCAAAAATCCAAGTACTGGTACTGCTTGCTGTCTTTGCCTCAAAAACAAAGGAATTGATAAATGACTCACCCGAGAGCAGAAGCTCAAACAGTTTGAATAGAATAAGGACTCAAACGCTAGTTCTTTTGATTTTACATGTTGTGATCTCTAATCAAACACAAACGTTTCCCCAAACTTAGTTAATTTAAAGATGTGTAAAATGAAAATACAGGTACGTTATTTATCGAGAAAAATCCACATGTAAGTAAGTGGACTGGTGCAGCTCAGACCAATGTTGTTCCAGGGCCAGCTGTATTCTGTGACCCCTCTATCCCATCTCTTCCTGATGGACAAGTGGGACGTTTCCAGCTTGAGGTCTCATGAATGGTGCTGCTGTGGACCTTCCTGAGCTTATCTTGAGGACATGTATTATGTGGCTTTGTTGGGCCCTTGGGGATATTTGTGTTTAGCTTTAGTAGAAATTGATAGTTTTCCAAATTGTACGAATTTGTGCTTCTCCACCCGGGAGAGTGCCAGATGCTCCACATCCTCGTCCACACTTGGTATTTGCCATTTTTCGCTTTAGCCTTCCTCATGGGAGCATAGCAGTATCACAAGAAATGTATTTAAAAAAAATATTTATTTGGGGCTTCCCTGGTGGCGCAGTGGTTGAGAGTCCGCCTGCCAATGCAGGGGACACGGGTTCGTGCCCCGGTCCGGGAAGATCCCACATGTCGCGGAGCAGCTGGGCCCGTGAGCCATGGCCGCTGAGCCTGCGCGTCCGGAGCCTGTGCTCCGCAACGGGAGAGGCCACACAGTGAGAGGCTCGCGTACCGCAAAACAACAACAACAACAACAAAAAAAAACAACAAAAATTTTATTTGAGAGAGGCTTCATTTTCTTGCTCTGAAGTCAAGTTTTAGACGTACAGGATAGCCACATCATGGTAACCCTGAACCTAAACGTGGCAAAATGGTCGCAGCACAGCAGCCTTGCCTTTCCGACCAAGTATTCTCCTTTTATTTTTACTTTGATTTTATTTTGCCTCATGATAACTTTGCACCATAGCTCACACTAGCTCAAAGATTGCAGCCTCTGTCCTAACACAAATCCTTGTTTCTACCTTGATTCCTCCCAGTATATTCTGCAGCCTGATCTTTCTTTCCTTTCCTTTTTCTTTTTTTGCATTTCTTAGTTTTGATATTTTTTAATTGAGGTAACATTGGGTTGTAGCATTATGTAAGTTTCATGTGCACAACATTATATTTCTATTTCTGCATACATTACAACCAAACACCCTCCTCTTGAGTAGTTTTCATCATAAGGGAAACAATAAAAAAGTATAAAATTTACTTTCTGTTAATTGTAAAGTGAGTGCATGTGTATTAAAAATTGGAGAACAGAGAAAACTGATGAATGAGTTACTGGTATAACTTTCCCTTCAAAGGCAACCACAGTTAACACAAACCTTCTAGCATATGCTGTTTTCTTCCTGTCTTGTTTCCGTGTGTACATTGTTTGATGAATTATAACCATGTAGCACATGTGTTTTTATTTCCTGCTTTTTTTTCATTCAGCATTTTAATGTAAGGCTTTTTTTGTATCATGATGTGCTCTTTAAATGACACATATTATTTCTTTGAGGAGACACCTTTAATTTACATAACCAGGGCCCTGTAGTTTTACAAGTTGATTCTTATTGTCACTTTATAAATATAATGTATTCATTCTGAATGCTGGCCCTGCAAAGCAGAGGCACGCCAAAGACACACAAAGGGAAAGTTGAGGGAGGCCCAGGCCTGGGTTATGGTGATCTCATGTTTGCTATTTGGCTGGAGATGCTTTCGTTTCAGTCCTCACTGCCTCCCAGCTGCTTCCTGCTGCATCACTGAGATTTCTTGTGTTTCCAGGCTGTTGCATTAACTGGGGCTGAGCCTTTGTCAGTCACTAATATCCCCTGAGCAGTACTGGGATGTTTTGTGCCCAGTGATGTAACCAGGGGCCTGGGGGACCAGGGCTTGTTAGAGAACAGCCCCTGTACAGTCAAGCCGGAGACAGCTGCTGTGGCCCTGGAGGTACCTGACCCACTCAGAGCCCTCCCCAGCTCTGGGGCCCCACACGGGACTTTTTTTTTTTTTGGCTGCATTGGGTCTTCACTGCTGCACGGGGGCTTTCTCTAGTTGCAGCGCTTCATTGTGGTGCACGGGCTTCTCATTGCGGAGCACGGGCTCTAGGCTTGTGGGCTTCAGTAGTTGTGGCTCGCGGGCTCTAGAGCACAGGCTCAGTAGTTGTGGCACACGGGCTTAGTTGCTGCAGGGCGTGTGGGATCTTCCCAGACCAGGGCTCGAACCCCTGTCCCCTGCATCGGCGGGTGGATTCTTACCACTGCGCCCAGGGGAGCACCCCACACGGGACTTTTAAACACTAGCATTTTATTTTTTCTAGTATAAAAGTAATAATTTCCGTTAAAGAAAACTACTGATTTCTCTTAGACAAAGGTTAAAGATGCAGTAGCTAGAATTTAAAGCCCGACTTTCTGTTAACATTTAGGTATGTTTCCTTCTGATCTATAATTTTATCCGATGGCTATTGGGTGACATTATTTTTGTTGGGTTTTGCTGTTAGAAATTAGAACCTAGTCTACAGAGGCTATCTTTCTTCTTTCTTTCTTTCTTTTTTTTTAGCCACGCCATGGGGCATGTGGGATCTTAGCTCCCTGACCAGGATGGAACCCGCACCTCCTGCAGTGGAAGTGCAAAGTCTTAACCACTGGACCACCAGGGAAGTCCCTAGAGGCTATCTTGATGCATGAATTTTTGCTACATCTTGGACAATGAATTTCTGGAAGGGCTCTGCCATTTTACGCCCCATGAAAGCCAGAATGGCCCTTGTTCCAGGGTCAGGATAATTTTGCCTTTTGCCTAACGCAAACCCCCGAGATTGGGAAAGTTCAAAAAAAAAGAGAAAGAAGTAAAAACACATGCTTTCCTTTCTTTGTCGGCCACAGATCAGGCTTCCTGTTTATTAACGTGTGAGCCAGGTGGAGCTGGAGGGCAGTAGGGGCCTGTGGTCGATTGAGGACAGGCTGGCTCCGTGGTAACGCTAACGCTCTGTGGATGGACGGGGGGAACCGAACACCTCACAGTGGTGTGTGTTTGGTGGCTATGAGAGAGAACGGAGTCTGCAAGCATACAGTAAATGTTTGTTGAACGAATAAAAGGCTTTCTAGATCCAGTTTCTCTTGACAAAGCTGTGTGTAGACAACAGGGCCAAGGGCACGTCTGCTTCCCTGCAGAGGAGGGTGAGGGTTGTAGTGGGGTCGTTGGAGCCCAGGGTCACGTTCCCCTGCAGCAGCATCATTAGGAGAGGTGTGAAGTGCTCCCTGTGAGGGCCCTGCCACGCCTGAGCTGCCCTCGGACCAGCCCCTCAGCCCCTCTACCACCTGTTTCCAGAGGTAAACTCCTCCCAAGCGACAGGTGTTGTAACTTCTGGCGTCTTACAGGCGCCCTTGGAAACATCCCCCGTGGCCTTCCCGGGGGCTTGGTGCCAGAGCCACGCCCGGTGGGGCAGCGCCTTGGCGGGGCTGCAGCCCCGGTCTCCAGGGGAGCGCGGATGGAGCTGAGTCCGGTTAGGAGGCGGGTTCCTGGTGGAGGGTCTCCAGGGGAGCGCGGATGGAGCTGAGTCCGGTTAGGTGGCGGGTTCCTGGTGGAGGGTCTCCAGGGGAGCGCGGATGGAGCTGAGTCCGGTTAGGAGGCGGGTTCCTGGTGGAGGGTCTCCAGGGGAGCGCGGATGGAGCTGAGTCCGGTTAGGAGGCGGGTTCCTGGTGGAGGGTCTCCAGGGGAGCGCGGATGGAGCTGAGTCCGGTTAGGTGGCGGGTTCCTGGTGGAGGGTCTCCAGGGGAGCGCGGATGGAGCTGAGTCCGGTTAGGAGGCGGGTTCCTGGTGGAGGGTCTCCAGGGGAGCGCGGATGGAGCTGAGTCCGGTTAGGTGGCGGGTTCCTGGTGGAGGGTCTCCAGGGGAGCGCGGATGGAGCTGAGTCCGGTTAGGAGGCGGGTTCCTGGTGGAGGGTCTCCAGGGGAGCGCGGATGGAGCTGAGTCCGGTTAGGAGGCGGGTTCCCGGTGGAGGGCTGGCTCCCCGCCGCCTGGCTTGGCTGCCGAGCACCTCGAGGGGCTGAGAGCCTGGATTCAGGCACCGCTGCCTCTGTCCACGTTGGCCTCCTCCTCTCACTGGCTATATGACCTTGGGCGAGAGAGTCCAGCTCTCTGAAAACGGGTATGATGACAGTGCTGGGGGGGGGCGGGGTGTGAGGACTGAATGAGCTGATGCGTGTCAGGTGCTTAGATCCCAAGCGTGGGGCCCCCGGGAAGTACAGTAGCAGTGATAGCCGTTGTCAAGGATGACAGTGGGGTGGAGGGAGGAGCCATGCGGGCCTGGGCGGTGGCACTGGGGACCCTCCGTGTGTCCTGCTGTGTCTCTGTCATTGGGTTCCTCCCTAGGTGGTCGTCTGAACAATTCAGAGGTGGCTCTTGGAGTCTGCTGTAGTGTGAGGTCTTCAGGCGCCGGTTAAGAGCGATGGCTCTCGGGTCCACCTGCTGGACCCACAGCTGACTCTGCCCCCCACCAGCTGCAGGACTCTCAGTGTGGGAGGGGGGCGATGAGAGCGCCCACGGAATGGGGGTCAGGATCAAGGGAAGTAATTCACATGGACAGCCGGCACACGCTGAGCGCTTTATAGCTGTTCTCGCTTATTGTCCTGGTATCTGGGGAATTGCCTTCCATGTAATCATTCAGTTCTGTTCAGTTCTCTGGCATTCTGTGGGCTGCTGCTGGGTGCTGCCGCACCAGACCTCTTCTAGAACCCGTGAGCAGATGGCCTAGTGAAAGTGTCCACATGTGAGTAGGGTCCCTGCACGCTGGGTGCCTGGGGCATGTGAAGGGATCCACGCAGAGCGACCGAGCACCTGCTGTATGCCAGGCCTGGGGTGGGAGGCGAGCAGTATCTGGTCTCTGACCCACAAGCTTGTGGCTGAGATTTAAGGCTGCAGACTGAGAGCTGTGTGCTGTTTGGGCAGCAGTGTGGGGTTTTTGGGTTCTTTTTTGGTTTTCGTTTTAAATTTAAAAAGTTTAATCACAGGGTCACATAGTTCAGTATTGGTTTTTTTCTTATAAATTTGTTTGTTTGTTTTTGCTGCATCGGGTCTTTGTTGCTGCGCGTGGGCTTTCTCTAGTTGCGGCGAACGGGGGCTACCCTTCGTTGCGGTGCATGGGCTTCTCATTGCGGTGGCTTCTCATTGCGGAGCACGGGCTCTAGGCACACGGGCTTCAGTAGTTGTGGCACACAGGCTTGGTTGCTCCACGGCATGTGGGATCTTCCTGAACTACGGCTCAAACCCGTGTTCCCTGCATTGACAGGCAGATTCTTAACCACTGTGCCACCAGGGAAGTCCCAGTTCAGTGTTAAAAGGTACAGAAGTGTGTACATTGCACACTCAGTCTCCCTCCCGCCCGCTCCATTCACCTACCCTGTGCCCCTCTCCAGGCAACCACTCATCAATTTCTTCAGTGTCGTTCTGGAGAAACTTTAACCATCTACCAAAAAAAGTACAAGTATCTTATATCTATCTAGACAAACATGCATGGATGTTTCCCTTTTTTATTCAATTATTAGTACACCTTATACACTACAACCTATTTTTTTCACTTAACAATACACCCTGGGCCTGTTCCATATCAGGACATAAAAAGCTTCTTTATTTAAATTTTTTCTTTAAAGTGGCTTAATTGGATTCCATCGAATAGATGTACTTTAAGCAGTTTACTACAGATGAGGTTTAGGTTATTTCTAGTTTGCTGTTACTAGATGTTATGGTGAATGGTCTTTATACCCATTTTGGAACATATGGAATATCTCGAAGGGGAATGGTTGGGTCAAAATGAATGTCCATTTGTAATTTTGATAGCTGTCGCCAGGCTTCCCTCCCTCAAGGTAACACTGATTTAGGCCCCTCCCATCAGTGAAGGTGCCTGTTTGGCCATCCTGACCAAGCACAGGTGTTGTTAGGCTCTTTGATCTTCATCATCGTGCTAAGTAAAAAAATGATCTCTCAGTGTGGTTTTAGTTTTGCCTAGTACTTTAAAATTGAATCAGTTGCCAACATTTAAAAACTGAGTGTTTGCATCTCACAATCTTATGTTTTGTCTTTGTCTTGAAGAATTGGATGGTCTGCTGTGCTGGGCTTATGTAGAATTGTATCCTGGTAGGATCTGGGGGCAGCTACTTCCTTCCCATGAGATCTGGTCTCCTCAGTGTGCCCCACCCCACTGGATCCTGTGTTTATTTTTGTTCATTTATTGTTTTCTGTTACTTGCTGGGCTTCTGTAGATTTGAGTTTGCCAGTCCTGGTCTAGAGAGAAACAGGTAAGTCTAAGGGAGAACAGAGCTGCTTCGTCTTCTCTTCGGGAATAACAGAGTTGGGTTTTGACGGATAAGTAGAAGTTGGATGATGGGCTTGCCTGAGCAAGTCTGGTGTGGATGAGTCTTGCACAGGGGTTGGGAGTTGGAGAAAAATGAAGCAGCCAGGGAAGAGCTAAAAGTGCAGAGTTCTGGAGCTCACCTGCCTTGGCTGCAATCGGTGGCTTGGCTGTGAGGACCTGGGATGAAAAGGTAACAGGGGTGAACTTGAGTTCATAATTATTGAATCGTGGGGTTGGATGCAATGTGAGAGGTGTCATGTGCTCTGAGCAGAAAGAGACCAATAGGGGAAGACTTAAGGCCCGAGAAATAGGGAGAGGCGACAGTTTGCATCATCCGTGACTGCCCCCTACCCCAGAGAACCAGAGTTAACAGTTTGTGTGTGTGTGTGTGTGTGTGTGTGTGTGTGTGTGTGTGTGTGTGTGTATTTGTTTCCTAGTATTTTTTCCCATGCATATATCAGCATATATTATTTTTATTAAAATATAGCACAATAAATTGCTTATCTTTTGCTTGCTTTTTTCCTTCCGTTTTATCACTTGAATCTTGTCCTGCCAGTGTGTGTGTCTCTACCTTATTCTTTCCAGACTACAGTCCCTTATACAGGGGTCTTGCCGTAATGGGCATTTGGTCATTTCCAGGGTTTTGCTCTCTCTCTGTATTGCTGCTGCTGGCCTCCTAGTGCATTTCCCGTTGGTCACCAGCACCCATATTTGTGTCCTTCTAGGTAGACTTGCTAGGTCAGAGGGTCTGAGCTTTACGGTTGAAGAAGTTGCTGCATCGACTTGGCTTTTTTCATTGGGAAACAGTAGTCCCACCTTATCTGAGCTTTCGCTTTCTATGGTTTCAGTTACCCTTAATGAACCTGAAAATATGAAATGGAAAATTCCAGAAGTAAACAATTCATAAGTTTTACATTGTCCGCTGTTCCGAGTAGCATGATGAAATCTTGTGTCTTCCTTAGTCCTGCCCTGGACATGACTCATCATCCCTCTGTCCCGCATATCCTGCCAGTAGTCACTCAGATGGGTCTCCGTTATCAGATCAGCTGTCCCAGTATCACAGTGCTTGTGTTCAAACAACCCTTATTTTACTTAATAATGGCCCCGAATAGTGATGTTGGCAATTCGGACATGTCAAAGGGAAGCTGTGACGTGCTTCTTTTAAGTGAAAAGGTGAAAGTTCTCGACTTAAAGGAAAGAAAAGAAGTCGTATGCTGAGGTTGCTAAGATCCACAGTAAGAATGAATCTTCTATCAGTGAAATTATGAAGAGGGAAAAAGAAATTCGTGCTAGTTTTCGTGCACCTCAAACCGCAAAACTTATGGCCACAGTGTGTGATAAGTACTTTAGTTAAGATGAAAAGGGCATTAAATTTGTACATAAGGTATTTTGAGAGAGACCATGTTCACATAACTTTTATTACAGTATATTGTTATAATTGTTATGTTTTATTATTGGTTATTGTTATTAATCTCTTACTGTGCCTAATTCATAAATGAAACTTTATCACAGGTATTTGTGTATAGGAAAAACTCCGTGCTATCCTCAGTTTCACGCATCCCCTGGGGGGGTCTTGGACCGGATCCCCTGTGGATAAGAGGGACAACTATAGTCTTGTTTCTTCTCCAGACAGTAGCATTCCTGTGGCCAGAGATACTTCAGACTTCAGTGAACTACTTCCTTCTTTGCATTCTTTCAGATCCTAGATTTTATATTCTCCCTGTTTAAAAAAAAAAAAATCTAGCCACTTCCCTGTTTCTAGAACAAAGAGCAAAAGTTTCCCTTCATACCTTCCCTTCCATTCCTTCCAGTCCCCCCCACCTGCCCTCCAGGCATCTGTGCTTAACAGTTTGGGTTACGTCCTTCTAGACCTGCTGTCCAGTGTGGTAGCCACTAGCCGCATGTGGCTGTTTTCATTCATTAAATTAATGAACTAAAATTTAAAATGTATGTTTCCAGCGCTCAACAGCCATGTGTGGCTAATGGCTGGTGTGTTCGATGGTGCAGCTAGAGAACATCTCCCTCTGCACAGAAATGTCGGGGACAGTCCCACTCCAGAGCAGCATTCTCAGACTTGGGACGGTTGGCATTTGGGACCAGATAATCCTCTGTGTGGGGCTGTCTTGTCCACTGTAGGATGTTTAGCAGCATCCTTGGCTTCTACCCACTAGATGCCAGTAGCCCTTCCCTTCCCTGGACCTGCAGTCATGACAGCCAAACATCTCTCTAGACGTTGCCAAGTGTCCCCAGGGGCAAATTCACCCCCTACCCCCGTTGAGAGCTACTGCTGCAGACTATTTTCTCTATATTGCTTTTTTTAAAACTGGGGTGTACTTGATGTACACTATGATACAAGTTTCAAGTGTACAACCTAGTAATTCACAACCTTTAAAGGTTGTACTCCATCTGTAGTTATTATATAATATTGGCTATATTCCCTGTGCGGTACAATAATATATCCTTGTAGCTTACTTATTTTATACATAGTTGGCACCTCTTAATCCCCTTCCCCTGTCTCGCCCCTCCTCACTGGCACCCTCTAGTTTGTTCTCTGTATCTGTGAGTTCTCCGTGTTGCTTTTAATTTTCCTTTACATTCTTCCTGGATCTTTCCGGCGTCAACACTGAGACTCTAGCTTCCTGGACTCCGGCTTCAGGGAAGGTGGCTATGTCATGCAGGCAATTCAGCAAATATTTACTGAGTGCCTGCTGAGTGGCACCAGGGCAGAGATGATCATTTCTTTGGACGCCAGTTCCTTGTTGCAGTAGGTACGTTTTCCAGAAACATTGTTCCCTTGGCGTGTCCCTCGCTAATATTTGCTTTTCCTTGCATTTGGCCAGATTGTGTGAAAACACTGCACATCTGGTTGGCAGGCTATTGGCTATTGAAACCTTTGTTTTAGAGTCAAGTCGTAAGGAACTCCACTTTGGTTTCCTTTTGTTTAAATTGTGTAAGCTGGAAGCAGCGTAGACGAGATCATTTCTAGCCTTACATCTTAGCCTAGTTGAAGAGCCGTTGCTATTCAGGTGAGAAAATTTTCATGTTTTCTTTTTTCAATCTGGAAAAATAACGTAAGAGAAATAAGATCTACTTTTAATTGAATGCCTGTTATGTGCTAGGCATTGTCTTACACCCTTTATAGATAAAATCCTCAGTCTTTGTAGTAATTCAGCAAGGCGGGTCTTACTGTCAATTTACAGATAGGGCAAGTGGGGATCACAGAAGATGAATTGTCCAAGGGCTCACAGCTGGTGTGGAACGGGGCTGGGATTTGCGCACAGGCCCATCTGGTTTAAAAGCTGGTGTTTATTCCTCTAGCCCACGTGGTCCTGCTGTTCTGAAACTGAGACTCTTGCTTGTTACTTCTTTTTCAGCCTCTACATTAATTTCTCGCACTCAGGGGTTCTATCTTGTAGCCCATCTCCCCAGCCGGTCTAGAATGTGGGATAGGAGTTAATTTGGGAAAGTGACAGCTCAGTTTGTGTTGAGAAGCAACAGCAGGGTGACAGCTGCCGCCCCACAGCCCCAGGCAGCTCCCCCTCCTGGACCTCTGGGGTGCTGACGTCCACCCCTGGACAGACGGGGCGTGGCGGCATCGTGGGTATAAATCCAGATGTCGGGGGAGCCTGGCTGCCGCCTCTTCTGCTTTAACTGACCTGGGGGCCGGGGGAGGACTTCGTCACTTGTAAATTTGCCACCAAGCCCAAGGCTTCTACTACTGCAGGCCAGTAGTTCCCCAGATAGCAGGTGATGGCCCCAGGTGCTACAGTGATCCTGAGTAATTCACGAACAGGAACTAAATCACGTTGAGATGTATAGCGAGACACTTCCTTTTTCAGTTTTCCTTCAATATTTTTAACCCTGTCAGGGCCCACTTTTGAATAGCAGAAGAAACTGGCCAGCAGGCAGCAGGCTGGGGGCTGGGAGCCACTGTATCTGGAATTTAGTAACGTTTGCTTCTCATTGTGTTGATTTTGATGTTTACCTTCTATTTATGGCAAGTGATACTGGTTTTGCATTTATGATAGTGGTTACCTTTTAAGTTACCTTCTAAGACACATTTATGTACTGATAAATAAAATCCAGGTCAGGAGTTCTCAACCAGGGCACAACTGGCATTTCAGGCTGCATCATTCTTTGTGGTGGGTGCTGTCCCGGGCTTTGTAGGATGTTTAGTAGAATCTTGGCCTCCTCTACCTACTAGATACCAGTAACTAACCCCCTTCTCCCTGTTGAGAATCGCTGATTTAAGGTATGCAAATTGAGGCAAACTTATGAAGTTAGAAGGTAGAATTAGTTGGATATGGTAGAAATCCCGTGTGTGTGAAAAGGGCTGAAGTTTGGGAAACTCTTTGGGCAAATTGCCTTCAGTTGTGGGGTCCACTTGCTGATGTTCCTGTGGCATTGAGGTTTGTTCAAGAGCGAGGAGGGAGGAGATGCCTTGAAAGAGCTGCTCTAAAGCAGCACCATCTAGTAGAACCTCTGCCATGCTGGAATGTTCTGCGTCCGCGCCGTCCAGTCCATAGCCACGGACCACCTGTGGCCGTGGAGCGCTGAGAATGTGGCTGCTGAGAATGAGGAATTTAACTCTTTTATTTAAGTAACTTAAATGTAAAGCTACCATGTTGGACATCACAGCTCTAAAGAGATCAGTGTGCAGACGTCAGGATGATAGACTGCAGGCTTTAAAAGCTTAGAGCGAAGACACGCAAACCACCAGGAAAGCATCTTATTAAGTACGGCCCAGCAACGTGGCAGACAGGACTATCAGACAGGAGATTTGGGGCGGTGGTTAACTGTACCCACTTAACATTGGCTTTAGCAAAGTAAAATAAAACAAAAACCAATGTACTGGTGCCTAAGACTTGAGAAGCCCAGGGAACCGACAGACCTACACTCGCCCCCGAGGTGGGCAGGAGCCTCCTGTGGTCTCTGCATCCTCCTTGTGACTCCGTTTTCAGGCAGACTCTCCCTAAACAGGAGCAAGGTGGCTTCCTGCAACTCCAGGCTTGTTTTCTGCCACCTTAACAACCCCAGGGTGAAGAGCATGTCTTTTCTGGAATTTCTAGCAAAAATCCCAGCCAGGCCTCTCACTGGCCCTTTCTCTGAGCCCATCACCATGCTGAGGGCTCCGCTTGGCCAAGCCTGGATCCTGGGCTTGTCATGCCTGGAGCTCAGAGGTGGGGTTGGCCTCGCTCGGCTCAATCAGGTGGAAAGATGGAGGGAAATGGACTTACTAAATTATAACTGTAGGCTATAGAAGAAAACTGTATGGTAGCCTAGGCTAAGGGACTGAATCTGAGGTAGGACATACTTGGATGGGGGCCCCTCCCTAAGGCTGGGGTGCAGACCTGGTTGGAGACAGTGTAGTTCAGGCCACTGGATGGCAGGACCAGAGGTGGTCTGCAGGTGGGGCAAGCAAGAAAGCAATCCCAGGGGTACTGATGGGGTGGCAGGCACAGCTGGTGGTTGACACATTGGGTGTACAATAAGAGTGAGGGCACCGGAGCTCACAGTGTCCCTGGTGGGACACTAAGGGCCACAGTGACAGGAGGACCTTGGGAGACAAACCTGGGGGTGAGGGAATCAGGGCACTGGTGTGGAGGAGGCCTGGGGCCTGGGATGTCTATATCGAGAGGGCCCTGGGAAGGTGACCCCTGGGCCACAGTGGGGCTTGAAAGCCTCGAGGGACAGCATGTGCTGGGCGCATGGCTGGCCAGGGCACCATTCGATGGCCTCACTCAACGCACGGTGCCACAGCCTGGAAACCACAGGTGAGCTTTTTCCTCCAGTGGTGTCCCTCCAGCGCCCTCTACTGAGAAGGCTTAGCATTTCACTGACTGTAAAGGAGAGGCAGAAAGGAGTCTGTCCACATCCCAGAGCGGGCATTGAAGGGTGACTGGGGAGCTGGGAGCCAACACATTGATATGAAGATTAATGAATGAGTGTGGGGGGTAGGGCAGCTGACGTGCACACAGAAGAGCTCCGGCTTGAGCAGCCTGAGAGCGCTCACTCTCTATGGCCCCTAAGGATCTTTCCAATTTTATGTAATGAAGAGAGACTAGGTAAAAAAGAGCTGTGAAATAATTGTGCTGGTGGGGCTGTCAGTGGCTGTGCAGGGTGCTCTCAGGCTCTTAGCTCAGGATGTGGATCAGACAGACCTGGGCTTAAAGTCAGCTTCCACCACTCGGTAGTAGATGGAGCTGCTGTAGCAGTAGATCTTGAGCAGGTAGCTGAGTCCTCTCTGGGCCTCAGTTTATCCATCATGAAAATGGGGATGATGCTAGTACATACCGTGTAGGATGGTTGTGAACATTAAGTAAGACATTATGTTTTAAAGAGAATACGCTTCTACATCCGTAACATTTTGAGAATCTATCTTTCTCATCACCCCTCACCGCCACCACCCTAGTCTTTGCTTGCCTGGATGACGGCAACATCTTTCTAAATGATCCTTCTGTTTCCATTTTTTTTGGTTAATGTACGGCTTGATTAAGATATAGTTCACATACCCTGCAGTTCACCTCTTTAAAGTATATAATTCAGCAATTTTTAGTATATTCATTGAGTTGTGCAGACATCACCACAATGTTAGAACACTTCACCATCCCCCAAAGAAGCCTCACACCTGTTACCTGTTTCTCCTTTGGCCCACGGCAGCGTCTTCTCTGCTCAGAAGCCAGAGGACCTTTAAAAAAATGTAACTCGGGAATTCCCTGGCCGTCCAGTGGTTAGGACTCTGTGCTTCCGCTGCAGGGGCATGGGTTTGATCCCTGGTTGGGGAACTAAGATCCTGCAAACTGTGAGACGTGGCCAAAAAAAAAAAAAAAAAAAAAAAAATCAGATCATGCCACCCTGTGCTTGTAACCCTTCAGTGATTCCCACTGTGGATGGAGTAAAATCCAGACTCCTTGCCCTGGTGACAAGGCCCTGTGTCGTCTGCCCCCTCCTCCTCCTCCGACCTCATCTTTTACCCTCTCCCCCGTGTTCGGGGCATTCCAGCCACGCTAGTCTTCTTTCCCTGCAGATGTGCGTCAGGCTGCTTCCCGCCTCTGGATCTGTGCCCTTGCGGTTCTGGTCTGCCTAGATGGTTTCTTCTTGTCACTCAGCTCACCTGTCACCCCAGCCTTCCCGACCACCCAGTCTCCCGGAGCCACGCCCCTTCCCCACCCCTTCTCTTATCCCACGCCTTATTTTATTTTAGAGAGCTGTTTACTGTCTCTCTTCCTCCCCATGGGAGGAGGACCTCGTCTGTCTTGCTCACTGTTGAATGCCCTAGGTGAGGACCTGCATCCTGTGAGTGCACAGGACATTCTAGGTGAATGAATGTGTGACAAAAAGGGAGCAATGATCCCTCGTCGTCTTCTTCTTCTTATTAGAAACTCAGTAAATACTGTTGACCTAAAAGTCATTGAAAGTGTGCAGCTTATATCCGGTGCAGGTAGAAAGTGAATAAACAAGGTGACAATCAGGGTGATTAAATGAGATCAGCTTGGGGCTAGTTACACTGGGCTCAGGTGACACAAAGTCCTTATTTTACCCTGTGCCAAATGCTTATTACCCTTTGTTGCAATGAGATTGTGAGGAAGTTAGAAGGGAAGGATCCTGTTCCAAAGTTAGGTCCCCACAGGAACTGGAATCATAGTTGGACCAGATGAGCACTTAATAAATGCTTACTATTATGGATTTAGCTAAAAAGAAATGCACATTTAGTCCCATAGGTAATATATGTACAGTGTGACCGAAGAATAAGTAGGAAAAGGCGCCCCTACTCCCTCCTTCCCAAAGGAAACCGGTGGCGTCAGCTGTCATGGAGGTTTTCTGCATTGGCAGGCATAGTCTGCGCGTTATCCTCTTGCTTTCATGCAAGGAATGGCATCCTGGACACACCTTGCAGCTCCTTCCTGATTTAGCATATCTTGCAAATGGGGCTATTCAGCGCATACAGCTCTATCTCCCTCTTCAAAGACTGTTGAGCATTCCATTGTATGGACGTTCCCTGCTTATTTGACCAGCCGCCCTCTGATGACCGGTCAGGTACGGTTCCAGTCTTTGCTACCACGTGTGGGCTGCCCTGAGTGACCTGCCCCTGTGCACATGCATGCCTGCCGGTTAAGTCACGGAGCGTTTAACTTGGTAGCTTGCTGTGAGGAACCTTCTGCTAGGACAAAACAGACAAAACTCATAAACAGCCTGACAGTATGTCATTCTCTTAAATTCATTCTTCAGCTTTCATTAGAAACACTCAGCTCTGGGAGTCGTCATTACAGGATTATTATAGGATGGGGAGAGACTGGCTGGTCCACAGAAAAGTCAGTGACCATGGGTAGGTATCTGCAGATTGAAGGGTGTGCTTCCGTCAAATGCATCCTCCCTCCCTCCCTCATTCAGTGCTTTGCGTCCGCGGATGGCCGGCTTGGGTGACGCACACCCAAGAGCAGGAATGGGGCTGGACACCTCAAGGTTTCTGTATGTGTCTCTCGCCAACACGAATGAGTTATTAGAAGTGAAACCCATCCTCATGAGAGCTACCGCCATCCTCCCCGCCCCAGCCCTAGCACTAGTTTACGGGAACCAGGATGCTATTTTGAAGAAAGAGCATCGTGTTTCATCATGGAAATTTTGAGCATCTGAGCAGGCAACTTGCTGGCTTGCTAATCTTTAGAGTCCCGATGCCCAGGGACTGTGTATGCTCAGCTCTGCACCCCAGTACCTGGGCAGGGCCTGCCTGGCCCGTAGGAGGAGGGGGAGACGGTGGGTCTGCAGGTGACAAGTGACTATGTAAGTCATCATGGCCACGTCTGGATGGGTTGCCTTCAGCTGGCAGCATCTCAAGGGGCTGGTAGGGCTGGGGTTCCTTCCTGCCAGCCTGTGGGGGTGGGTGGGGAGGTGAACAGTTCAGCCTGGGGTCTTTCCATGAAAGACCCTTAACGGATGCTTGTAATTCTCAAAATGCCTGTTTACAGCCGCTCCTGAAGGATGGGCTGCCTTTTTTTGGCACGAGTGAGGGTGGGCATGTGTGTCTCAGAGCAGCTGACTTTTGCCAGAGCCGGGCAGGTGTCCCTGGCTTCACACAGGCGACCTGAGGGCAGGCGTGCCTGGTGAGCTGCCCTCCGGGGGCGGCCCTGGGAGTCAGTCTGCCTACAGCTGGTATGCTGGCCTGTCTCCAGGTTATGCGGGGCGCCGAGTCATCATCTTGCTGGCATGTTCCTCCAGCATGTTGCTAAAACGTGGAGCCGAGCGTAGAAGGAGATTCTTTCCCTTCTCTTTTTGTATAGTAATCTTGGTGTGACCAGCACCCTTGATAGCATGTGGGGTGCGAAGACACTGGGTTTCAGAATAAGATGGACCTGGTTCAAGGCCAGACTCAGCTGTTTCTCACACCTTGGTAAACTCGGGTGCTTTACTCAGCCGTCCTGAGCTTTCCTCTCTCACCTGCAGAATGTCAAAGTGATAACAGTACTTGTTGCTCTGTATTTACTTTTTTAACTTAAATCTTATTTTAAAAACGAATCCTACTTTTTGAAATAATTTGGGCTTGGGGACAAAGCATCTTTGATTTGGACCACAGCTTCTGAGATGCCTCAGCTGTGTTTTCCCCTCTCATTGAAGGATGAAGCCTCAGATGGGGCTGTGGTTCTGACTCAGTGAAGATGCTTTAGAGAAAGACATTCTGGGAAGAGTGGATGGGTGTGGGCTTGGCCTTGACGGTGTGGGCGTGTCTTTCCCACAGGTGCTGCGAGTGGCTGAGATGCTGTGGTGCAGGGGAGCCCAGGCCCCGCACGGTCTGGTTGGGGCACCCCGAGAAGAGGGACCAGAGATACCCTCGAAATGTCATCAACAATCAGAAGTACAACTTCTTCACCTTTTTGCCTGGGGTATGTACGGGCAGGGGCAACATCGTTTTCTTCTTCCTACACCAGATGTATGCAGTGGTACCAGTCTTAGCAGACTGAAGTCCCTGTGGCAGATTTTGTGAACACCCCGTCTCTTCCATGTCACCTCAGCCCCTGGCCATTCATCTTCCCTGGTCCTGAGCACCTGGAAGGGGGCTGCCTTCTGTCTGCAAGGCTGTGAGACTCCACTTGATTGGTTAGAATAACTTCACATTTATTTGGTGTGTTGGGCCTAAGAGTGAAAAAGATATTTTGAGGACATAGCTTTGTTCCAAAAAAAAAAAAGAAAATCAGGAGGGGACTTCCCTGGAGGTGCAGTGGTTGAGAGTCCGCCTGCCAATGCAGGGGACACAGGTTCGAGCCCTGGTCCGGGAAGATCCCACATGCCGCGGAGCAACTAAGCCTGTGTGCCGCAGCTACTGAGCCTGCGCTCTAGAGCCTGCGAGCCACAACTACTGAAGCCCACGCGCCTAGAGCCCATGCTCCGCAACAAGAGAAGCCACCACAATGAGAAGCCCGCACACCGCAACGAAGAGTAGCTCCCGCTCACCACAAGTAGAGAAAGCATGCGCACAGCAACAAAGACCCAATGCAGCCAAAAATAAATAAATAAATAAATTTATTAAAAAAAAAATCAGTGCTTACATTCCCCCCCACCCCTCATTATCATGAAATACATATTTGGAACAGGAAAGTTGGGAGATAAAACTGTAGAGAACTTTTTTTTAAAGGTAAATTTTAACACTATCATCCAGAGAGACTTTCTATTAACATGTTTGTGAATTTTTGTTTTTTTTAATTGAAGTCACTTTTTTTTTTTTTTTAATTTATTTTTGGCTGCGTTGGGTCTTTTTTGATGCACGTGGCCTTTCTCTAGTTGTGGCGAGTGGGGGCTACTCTTCCTTGTGGTGCACGGGCTCCTCACTGTAGTGGCTTCTCATTTCAGAGCACAGGCTCTAGGCGCGCGGGCTTCAGTAGTTGTGGCTCACAGGCTCTAGAGCGCAGGCTCAGTAGTTGTGGCTCACGGGCTTAGTTGCTCTGCGACATGTGGGATCTTCCCGGACCAGGGCTCGAACCCGTGTCCCCTGCATTGGCAGGCGGACTCTCAACCACTTGCACCACCAGGGAAGCCTGTTTGCTAATGTTTTGCGTAGTATTTTACTCTGCATTCATCCCTTTTGTTTGTTAAATCCATGGACAAGTACTCTGAAAACCTTGCCCTTAAAACACCTTTAAGTTAAACATCTGTTTTTATCTAGTGTGGCCTCCAGAATACACTGACTGACTTCAGAAGCAGCAGCAGCAATCGGTTCGAAAGCTGGAAGAAAAAAAAATCACTGTTTGATTTATTGAGGGAGAACGTGGAAACGCAGATACCTTACACTGTAGCTTAAGGTCAACCTGAATGTTTTTTTAAGGGTGGTTTTTTTTTTTTTTTGCGGTACGCGGGCCTCTCATTGCTGTGGCCTCTCCCGTTGCGGAGCACAGGCTCCGGACGCGCAGGCTCAGCGGCCATGGCTCACGGGCCCAGCCGCTCCGCGGCCTGTGGGATCCTCCCGGACCGGGGCACGAACCCGTGTCCCCTGCATCGGCAGGCGGACTCTCAACCACTGCGCCACCAGGGAAGCCCTTTAAGGGTGATTTTGAGTACATTTATTGCTGCCTGGCTTACTCCCCTCCCCCAGCCCCCTAAAGCTCAGTATCTTTTTTTTTTAAATTAATTAATTAATTTTTGGCTGCGTTGGGTCTTCATTGCTGCACGCAGGCTTTCTCTAGTTGTGGTGAGTAGGGGCTGTTCTTCGTTGTGGTGTGTGGGCTTCTCGTTGCGGTGACTTCTCTCTTTGCGGAGTATGGGCTCTAGGTGCGTGGGCTTCAGTAGTTGTGGTACGTGGGCTCAGTAGTTGTGGCACATGGGCTTAGTTGCTCCGCGACATGTGGGATCTTCCCAGACCAGGGCTCAAACCCGTGTCTGCTGCATTGGTAGGCAGATTCTTAACCACTGCGCCACCAGGGAAGTCACGAGCTCAGTATCTTAAGTCAAGTGAAAGTTTATTTCTCATTCACGGAAATTCTGAGGCAGATCAGGCCATTCTCCTCCATCTCACAGCTACATTATCTGGAATACGTGGGCACCCACGTCTCCATGGCAGGGCAAGAGCGAGGGGCCGGACAGTGCTCCGAAGGGACACGTGATTTCTGTTTGTTGCCCAAAACGAGTCAGGAGGATCAGTGTCACTTCCAGGGCACGTGGGGGCAGTTGAAACTCTGCCAGAACCCTCCTGCCACATGGGATGAAATTCTGCTGTAGATATTGTATGACGTTGAGATCATACCATGGAGATATCCACTTATCTCACTCGTTTGATTCAGTCTTACAGCATAAGCATTTCCCACTAAAACCTCTTCAACAACATTTTGAGTGGCCTTTCCTGTACTTACAAAATAGTTTAAGAAGGGACTTCCCTGGCGGTCCACTGGTTAAGACGTTGCACTTCCACCTCAGGGATCAATCGTGGGTTCAATCCCTGGCTGGGGAGCTGAGATCCCACGTACTGCTCCACATGGCCAAAAAATAGGAAAAAAAAAGTTTCCGACTTTCCTGTTGGCGCAGTGGTTAAGAATCCGCCTGCCAGTGAAGGGGATACGGGTTTGATCCCTGGTCCAGGAAGATCCCACATGCTGCGGAGCAACTAAGCCTGGTGTGCCACAACTACTGAGCCTGCGCTCTAGAGCCCGTGCTTCGCAACAAGAGAACCCACGGCAATGAGAAGCCCGTGCACTGCAACTAGAGAAAGCCCGTGCACAGCAACGAAGACCCAACTCAACCATAAATTAAAAAAAAAAAAGTTTAAGAAATAAAATCTCACAACTATAGCCGAAGCCTCCAGCATACCCTCCCTGCCCGGAGGTCCCCACTGTCTTGAATCTAGTGTTTATAATTCCCACGTGTATCATTTGCTTCTTTACTTTGACAAATTATGTTTTCGTCCCCCAGGTGTGTTTTCCTATACAACATGTAGAGGTGTGTAAACTGTATATGTAGGTACCATGTGAGTTTTGTTCTTCTGGGGGGGTGTTTTGAAATGTCACTCATCCCCCTCTAAGCCCGCCCAGCTGCATCAGACCAACCTGAAGTGTCTTCTCTCTCCTCTCTCTCCATTCCAGGTGCTGTTTAACCAGTTCAAATACTTCTTCAACCTCTACTTCCTGCTTCTCGCCTGCTCCCAGTTCGTCCCCGAAATGCGACTGGGAGCACTGTACACCTACTGGGTTCCCCTGGTGAGTCAGTCGGGTCGTCCGTTCAGTAACATCAGAGGTTGGGCAGCACAGGTTCTTTGTCCTCCAGGCACCTGGAATGGGACTCAGCCTTTCAAGGGAGAGGACACCCTCAGGCCAACACGTTGGGAACCCCTGAGGTTTTCATGGTGAGGCTCCGTTTCTCCCACTACCGGGGTCAACCGTAGTGATGCCTGTGCTACTCATTCCTTCTGTCCGTCAGCTGTTCAGCCTTTCCTTGTTTCAGCAAATATTTTTTGCATGCCTGTCGTGAATCCCTCGGTTCTAGGCTCTGGTGCACAGCGGTCATGAGCGAGGCAAAGCCTCCGACGCTGTGCACTGTGCTCTTTGAATCGTTTTCTGTTTATTATGTAGACTTTCAGCGTGCAGGGTTGACAGAGGAGCAGATTCTGTGCTTCAGTGTGTATGGGGGGTGACGGACCCGACGCCCCTCCCTCCTTGTGCCGCCTTTTCTTTCTTCCTGCCTTTATTGAGCACCTGCTGTGTGCCAGCCACGGTGCTGGGCCCTGGGGATGCAGCAGTGACTGAAACGTAGAAAAATTCCTGCCCTCGCGGAGTTGACTTTCAGTGGGGACAGATAGTAAAACAGTTGAGTGTCATTGTTTCAAGTTGTGAAACTGCTGTGAAGGTAGTAGAAGGTCGTAGGGCAAATGGGGCATCCCAGGCACAGTTAGTACTTGTTGAGCGGATGAAGGTGGGAGATGTGGAGGGGCAGTCTTAGCCAGGGTGGCCGGGAAAGGCCTCTTGAGGAGATGATGGGAAGAAAAGTAGGAGGGTGGGAGGATCCCAGGTTCAGGGAGCAGCAGTGCAAAGGCCCTGCATTCAGCACATGCTTAGAGTATTTGAAGAGCAGAAAGAAGCCCAGCGCGTCTGGGGCACAGAGAGGGTGAAACTGACCTTTCCTTTCCTCCAGAGACATTATGAAATATTATTTTTCATTACACAGGGCTCGGAAGGAACACTTGGATTCTCTGTTCACAAATCTTGTTAAATTTTTCATTGGGAGAAGATTGTTAAAGTAGAAAAGGTGTTTCCTCCTTAAGGAAACAAAAACACACATTCTTTTGGACAGTAAGGATTTGGTGCACAGGCACTTAGGGAGCAGAGGAAGTGGATGCCAAGGGCCCAGGGAGCGGGGTCCACACGCCATTGGTGCTACGTTAATCAGACAGGTCGTGTCAGCAGTTCCAGCCCTGGGAAGAGGAGGGGGGTTTATTTCTTCCACACAGGCGGTGGAGGTGCTTTTGGGATGTGGGAATCGTTCTTTTCTGCTCTGAGTCATTTGTGGGTGAGGCAGGATGTTGGGATAACAGACATTCCTGTCTGCATCAGGGTGTGTGCTTTTGCACAGTGAGTGTCACTAACTCAGAGCCAGGCTGATAGAAGAGGGGGGGCCTCGTGGCCCATCTCAAAGCAGAAGATGCTGCTTTGCTCCATCAGCTGCAAACATGGACGCAGAGTTGCCAGGCCCAAAAGGTAGAAACTTCAGAGTTTTACCGGAAGTACCCTAATTTTATTTAGTTTTTTAGTTCCACAGCAGTTTGCTACATACCTATATAAAGTCAAACTGTAAGTCAGTTATTTAAGAAAAGTTAGTCTGCAATGTGTATAAAGTATCATCTATCACCCTGCGTTTTACTGATTACGTTTTTAAAGTCTAGTTATTTGAAAGGTAATAATACAGTCACACGATTCAGGAAACGTGTGAAAAGGCACCTCATGAAAAATCTCCCTTTTATCCAGTTCCACCCCCAAAACACTGTCATTCATTTCTTTTTCCTTCTTCCAAAGTTTACAAACAATGAATAAGTTTTTTCTGGACTGGCTTCTGCCATTTACCATAATTTTTGAAAATTGAAGTATAATTGACATACAACATTGAATTTAAAAATCTTGTCTTTTCCCTGCTCCCCAACGCTCCTTTTTAGAAAAAAGGTTACGAGATATACACAGTGCTGAATCATTTTTTTCTAATTTCCAGCATCTCTTTCCCTTGATTTTCAAATGTTGCTAACTCATTTACAGATTGTTAAAGCACTGTGTGGAGTGAGCACACCCCTTCCTTCTCTTGTGGTCTGTCTGCAGGCTGCCGGTTTGCAGTCTCTGCTCTGCTTGAGGCTGTACGGGTTTCCTTGGTACCTCATTGGTGCCTTCTGGGCTCAGGAACCCTCGACTGGGAGTGTGGGATGACCAGATCCCACCTCTCAAATCTTGTCTGTTGGGTTCTCCCCAGACCCCAGATCTTGCTGCGTTATTGCCTGCAAAACGCCCTCTGTTCATTTTTCTTTTCCTTTATCAACTACGAAGGGACTCTACAAAGGGACTCATTCTTTTTTTTTTTTTTTAAATATTTATTTATTTGGCTGCATCGGGTCTTAGTTGCAGCGTGCGGGATCTTCATTGCGGCGTGCGGGCTTCTCTAGTTGCGGCGTGTGGGCTTCCCTCTGGTTGTGGCGCAGGCTGCAGAGTGCACGGGCTCAGTAGTTGCAGCACGAGGGCTTAGTTGCCCCGCGGCATGTGGGATCTTAGTTCCCCAACCAGGGATCGAAACCATGTCCCCTGCATTGGAAGGGCGGATTCTTAACCACTGGACCACCAGGGAAGTCGCCCGGGACTCATTATTTTTGGAGAAAAATTTGAAGAAGCAGCACAGCAAAAATCCCTACCTGTGCAGCCACCTCCTGAGATGCCCCATCTATGTTTCTGGTCTGTTTCCTTTCAGTCTCTTCTTACACGTGCCTGTTTTACCTACACTCTAACTTACATTATAGTAAAGTATGTATTAGGTAAATGCAATTGGATCCCAAGGTGTTCGAGAAGGCAGCTGTGTGTCTCCCCCTCTCCCTGCCTTTACCATCTCAAGCATGATATCTGGTCTGTGCTCTCTCCCCTCGAGGTATTCATCTGCCCAGCCTGTCATATAAACCCATCGTCCAAACGATTTTTGGGGTGCAGACCTACTAGCACCCCTACACCCTTGTTCACGTTGGCGTTGGCATGTGTGTTGGGGAGGGAACTTTGGCCATCTTTGGCATAAATTTTTCATTCTGTTAACCAAGAGTCATGTGTATGACTCAGAGAAGACGGAATTATGCAGGAGAAATAGTGGGGTTGGAAATGAGATCAGCTCTGTCGAATTCTTCCACAGTGGTTATTGGAGATTCCCATGGACTGGAGGCAAAACAGACTGGTAGAGAAAAAAGATGCTTCACTAGAGAAACAAGAACATGGGGCAAAGGAGAATAAGGAGCTTGCTTGAGATCATGCTACGGTGTGGAGAGGATGTGAAGCCCCACAGAGACGGACACTCATTTTCTTTTTCTAAGGACTGGGCTTTGGAATATCAGAAAAGGCTTTGGGGTGTGTGTGGGGTGTGTGTACGAGGGTATTCTTTGCAGCATGGCGTATGTTACTCAGACACTGGAAGCAAACAGATGTCCATCGATGGTTACCTGAACGCTGGTCCAGCAAAACTATGGGATGCTGCCCCAGAGTCAGGAATGACGAAGTCACTCCAGTGATGTCGACATGACACGGTGTGACTCATCTTTTTCTTTGCGTGAAAAAAGTAAGTTTCAGGATAACATGGACAGCATACTCCCATTTTTATGACCCTCTCCCCCACAAGAGGTATTTTTGCACACTTGTGCATGTAAATACATGGAGGTCTGGAAGGTTCTTCACCGAAGTTAGTGTTTATCTTTGGAGCTGGGGGTTGCCTTTTATTCTTTTTTTTTTTTGGCGGTATGCGGGCCTCTCACTGCCACGGCGGCCTCTCCCGCTGCGGAGCACAGGCTCCGGACGCGCAGGCTCAGCGGCCATGGCTCATGGGCCCAGCCGCTTTGCAGCATGTGGGATCCTCCCGGACCGGGGCACAAACCTGTGTCCCCTGCATCGGCAGGCGGACTCCCAACCACTGCGCCACCAGGGAAGCCCACCTTTTATTCTTTTAAGTGTTTTTTATCTTTATGTGCAGAGATCTCTTAAGTCTTAGGTCTTAAGTCACCTCAGTGTGCCTCTACGGAAGTTGGAAAGGTATAGGAAACTACATAGATCAGACATGCATTCAGGGTGTTTGAAACCATTCAGAATAGAGTTGTTCCCTCCACAGGGGGAGGCCACATTGGTTCTTGGGGCTGGTGACCGAGAATCAAAATGTGGAACGCAACTTGTTGTTAGGTACTATACCCTTTTCTGTTCCTAGTATGTATTCTGTACGTTAGCACCGGTGATGCTGACTCCAGGGTCTCAGGAAATGCAATGGGGTGAACCGTGGGGGCCGGGATGACCTGGAGGGCTGCCACACTTCTAAAAGAGGGCCCGATCCCGGTCCTAGCCCACGTCTCCTCTCTGAAATGACGCTCAGAATTTCCGGGAGAAGCCAGAAGGCCTGACTTCCAATGTAAGCAGCTGAATCACCTGGTTTCCCTGGGACTCTGGCTGTAGAGAGAAGACAGGTGGGTTACCAGCAGCCTCTGGCGGTCCTGAGGTTATTTATTTATTTATTTAGTTGTGCTGGGTCTTAGTTGTGGCAGGCAGGCTCCTTAGTTGCAGCTTGCCAGCCTCTAAGTTGCAGCACATGGGATCCTTAGTTGTGGCATGTGAACTCTTAGTGTGGCACACGTGTGGGATCTAGTTCCCTGACCGGGGATTGAAACTGGGCCCCCTGCATTGGGAGCACGGAGTCTTAACCACTGCGCCACCAGGGATGTCCCAGTCCTGAGGTTTCTCACTAGCTTGTGACCCCTTTTATAGCCGAAGTTTCCTGTGATGGTTCAGAGACAGGAGGAGATGCTTGTCTTGTACAAGTTCTTCCTCTCTTTCCAGGGGCTGCCGAGAAGGGAGTTTGGGGTCAGACAAATTAGGTAGCATCTGTTTCTAGAAGACTGTAGCTGACTTCCCCTAAATACCCTAGATTTTTATGTAGAGAATCAATTTCCCGTTCTTGGCTAAAGTACATTTTGAAATGTCTCCAACCACCCTGAGAGTCCTCTCATTTCAAACCCAGCCATGAACTCAGTGGTTCAGAATGAGGGCGGGGTGGCCAGATGGTTGAGCTCTTGCTGCAACTTCTCTGAGAAGCTGTGTAATTGGAACAAGCTTTTTTGAGCCTCAGTTTCCTCACCTGTAAGATAGGGGCGATCACGTCTACTCCCTTGCCTTGTTGGGAGGTTCAGTGAAGTACAGCAAGTAAAATGCTTCAAATAGCTCCTGACACATGGAACATTCTTGGGAAATGTTCTCATTTTAATTAAAAAATTCTGGTACTAGTGCCATTGTTCATTGTGTGGATTACGTTTTAGCTTTTGGTAACTTTTTTCTTGATAGTAATACGTTAGAGGGAGAAATTCCTCAGGTGACTGCTGAAATAATCCATAGAACTGTACGAAGACCAAATAACCTAGATTTTTTTTGTTGTTATTAAGATGCGATCTACATGCCATAAAAGGCACAGATACTGTTTTCAGTTCACTGTGTGTTAACATTTGTCAGCACCCATGTCAGCACCACCTTGGTCAAGACCATTCCATCACCCCGGAGAGTTCCCCCTTGCCCCTCTCCAGTCAGCCCCCTCCCCAACCAGAGGGAACGGCTTTTCTGATTTCTTTCAGAATTTTGCTTTAGTAAATCTATTTTTGACATACAACTTTATAGAAGAGTCTTAGCACCTTCAGAATTTCATGTCTGTTCAGCGTCACCACCTCTGATTTCCTTACAAGCTCAGAAAACCCCCCACTCGCGTTCAAGCCTCTTTCTCAGTATCTGTGGCTCCTAAGGACCTCCGAAGTTGGTCGGGTGGAATTTATTTCTGGACTACACGTGCAGCTCTTTGTAAAGCAGTTTCTAGCTTAAGATGTGGCACGTCCCCTGGGATTGATGAGGACCGTGTGTGCGCGCGTGCGCCCGTGTGTGTGTGTTCGGGGGTCATAGATACGGTGACTTATGAGGGGGTATTTATTTGTAGCGGGGAGGTTAGCGCCTCCTGTCTTTGTAGTGAGCACACACTTTCCATTAACATCAATGGGATTTAGCCAGGCCCATGCAGAGAGAAATAGAAACTGGAACATTTGAAAAAACAAACAACAAAAAACGTGGGTTATGGCCCAGAACAAAACAGCAGCCTGGGGGAGGGGGTGGGGATTCTGCAAAGCGGCCGTGCTTTTCCAGAATGGGTTTTCTCTCACCTCTGTATGTGGTTATGCGTTTTTTTTTTTTTCCTGAAATGTACCAGCTTTGCTTTGGCTTCAGTGTGTACTTTACATCTGAGTGGAAACAGGAGTAATCCTTTGATTGTAAAGATGTGTGGGCCTTTGGAGGAGTTTCACAGAGCAGCACATCTCTGGCTAAGTTTACATAAGAGATTTGAAGTCCTTTGAATCTAACTTAATATATTGCATGGGATAAACAGTATGAAGATGAAAGCCTCAGAATTCACTACTGCTAACCTTGGGGCGATTGTGCTCTCTGCATTAAAAAAAAAAAAAAGACTTTAAAAGGAGGGGTGGCAAGTGTATTTTGTAAGAAAAAATGAATGACGGTTCTTGCCTTTCTTGATACAAGAGGAAAAATCTAGATGAAAATAGATTCTAGATAGGGATGACTCACATACCTGTGAGTATAACCTCTGTACCAGGTTTTTATGAGTTGGGGTATCTGACTTGGGAAGGTAGGGCAGTTTAAAATTTTCTTTTTATGAGTGTGTACTTACGCAATTAATACTTTTAATATGTTTTCTTTATAGAAGTTTAAAACATTACACGAAAGACTGAAGTCCCCATTCCATCTTAGCCCCCTACCTGGCAGAGGAATCTAACCAGTAGTTGAGGACAGTGGAAAATCTTTAGCAGTATAGGAGAATCTTTGTTGGTGTTTATTTGAACAGTGTTACATTGTTATGTTCCGGAAAGTTAATTTCCCTACTGGGAGGTCAATACAAACAGGGATGCATTTCACTTTGGGTCCTGGTGGACCATCTTACTGGTTCCACCTACCCAGGTTTCTCCAGAGGCAGAACATTGTGGCGGTTAAGACTCTGGAACTAGATTCCCTGCGATATCACGTAGGAGCAAGATTATTCAGCCTCTGTGTGTCTCAGTTTCTTCACGGGCAGTGTGGTGATCTCAGCCACGACCTGCACTAAGGGGTGGAAAGTACTTCAAATGGCACCCGGCACGTGGCGAGTGAGATGCAGATGTCAGAGGTCACCATCACTCAGCCCTCACCTGTGGCCGGACGGTTCTGGGGTTTCTGTGTTTTTCACTCTTAGGAACCCTGTGGTGATGGTGACTGCGGACGTCCCTGTACACGTGTGTGTCAGTGAGAGTTTTTCCGGTGCATGAGATTCAGAGAAGTGGGTTTGCTGGGGCTTCTGCCCTTGGAATAATTAGCAGGTCCTGCCCTGCTGCCCTCAAGTGGCCTCTGGCCTTTTCTGTCCCCGGCCCCAGGAGAGGAAGGTGGCTTCCACCAGGGCTCACCCTCTCTCTGTCTCTGTGCAGGGCTTTGTGCTGGCCGTCACCATCATCCGAGAGGCGGTGGAGGAGATCCGATGCTACGTGCGAGACAAGGAAGTCAACTCGCAGGTCTACAGCCGGCTCACAGCGAGAGGTCAGCCTCCTGGCCCCAGTGGGGCCACTTCCTGCAGCAGGGCCCCCAGTGTGTGTGTGGGGTGGCCCACAGGGTTGCAACTCAATCATGGGCCGCTGACAGTCGGGGAGCAGAGTTCAAGGCCCGGGGCCGGCGGGTGTGTGGGTGCCCCGTGGCAGGGCAGTCACTCGTTGCCGGCACCAGGGAGGCCAGCGTCTGCCCCAGGACCTGGGGTTACTCCAGCCGCATCCCTGGGCTGCCACTGCCCTCTTAGAGCCAGTCCTGTCATCTGACTTGTGCCTCATCAACCTGGAATTTAATTCTGTGCGCTTTGCATCCTCCCACACGCGTTTCCAAGGCAGTGCAGCTTTAAAAGATACTCTTTCAACATTACAAAACGAACATTACAACTTTGCAATGTGAGTTTTTAAGAAGGCACCAGACTTAATATAATAAAAGCTGCATCTGTGAAGGTTTCTTTGAAGCCATCTTATAAATCCTTAATATGGAAGAGTGAAGAGTGACTAAATCTGACCCAAAGAGAAATTACTAGGTAACCTTTAATTTGAATTTTTGAAATGGGGGAATTTTAAAAGCCTGCTCAAACACACCGTTGAGAACCCACAAAACAACCCAGCCAATGTCGACTTCTGTTTCCAACTACAAATTCTACGTAGATTTCCTGTAAGGTTGTATTCAGACTTGAGAGAATGTTACTTAAAGTTCCTCGAAGATAACTGATCCCATTCAGGGATTAATAATGTTTTAGGAGCGGCTTAGGGGAATAAAAACTGTGGTTTGCCTTCAGGAAATTGAGAATTCGGAAAGAGATAAGATAGATGCCCAAGGGATCTTGCAGCCAGCCAGGTTGTGAACTGCTGTATGTTAAGTGCGTTAGTCTTCTGAGGAAGCAGTCTGTCCATGGTTTCCGGGGTTTGAGTAGAATTTTCCTTCTCTGAAAAATGTTGGAGAAATTTATTTACGGCTCCAAATTTTTTTTAAAAAAGTATAATCCTGTGAGGGCATGAAAGTATCTTGTTTTAATGCATTGAAATAGATTTTCATAGTTGGTGGTCTTAAAAAGTTGCAAGTCTCTGGGAGAAGGGGGGATTTAGAGTTGGTATAGAAATGCTTTATTATTGCTAAACTACTGTATTTAGGACGTTTTGCTCCCTAAAGAAAGAAAGCCCAGCGTAATCTTTGCAAAGGCAGGTGGCTTGGGCTTTCCATGTGGGTAATCAGAAGACCCCTCTGGAGTATGTTTTTTTGTTGTTTGTGTATATTAAATCCTCCCTTAATAACATATTCTGACTATAACATTTACAATGCTTGGCAGCAGACAAAAGCCCCATGGAGAGGGTGCGGTGGGTCTATTTAGAGCTCAGGAGGAGGGGCCCTGGGTTCCCATTCATTCAGCCATCCAGGCTCCAGACCTTCTTTGGTTCTTTTCATATTGCAATTGCTTTTCCTGTGAGTGATTTTTGTGCCCTCCCCTGCAGACCGGACCCCCTTCTCAGCCCCTGCTTTAGCTTCCCTCAGTTCTTGAAAAGATCCAGAGGAGGACTGGCAGATGGCTGTAGCATTAAAAACTTGTCTTCCTTTGTGGGTCTCCTTCTGTAGCCCGTGGTTGCCATTGTCATGCCAATCCAACAGTAGGGGAAGACCTAGCAGAGTTTTGAATATTAACCCAGACCCTGGCTCTGCAATTTGTTTTGAAAGGCCCCAAAAGGCACTGAAGAAAGCTGTCAGCTTGGAAAGTGAAGGAGGGGAGGTTAGTTATTTGATACCCTGTGGGGGGAAGGGCCAAAGTATGAAGCCCAAACTGGAGGATTTCAGAGAGAGGAAGAGAAAGAAGCCTTTTTTTTTTTTTTCACCTTACCATTCAATTATTTAATAATATTTTCTTGAGTGAGGCTTTCCAAAAGCAAAGGGAAACAGATACGTATATGTATATCCACGCAGGACTGTTTTCTCTTTTTATCACATGGCATCTTAAAATGTACTTTTCAACACTATTTTTGGAGTTCAAAAAAGTTTGGAAACCAAAATGCCAAGTCCTTGATCATGAGATTATAAGCCATTATACTTATCTGCATTCGGCATCATTTCCTGTTTAATGACACAGCAGTACTTGTACTAATACAGTTAAATATTTGGGGTGAGTGGGTGATAACTTCTAACTAGCAAAATAGTTGCAGAAATCACGTGGAAAACTCCTACTTGCCTTCACCCAGATTCATCGGTTGTTAAGCTTTTGTCTTTTTCATGCTTTCCCCTCACACTCTCTAAGCCCTTGGAGAATTAAGTTGCATACATGATTCCCTTTTAACCTGTAAATACATCAACGTTTAATTCCCAGTAGGATGTTCTCCTTACATAGCACAGTATAATTACAAAATCAGGAAGTTTATCATTACATTACTGTTAATCTCATCTATACTTCTTACTCAGAATTCGCCATTTGTTCCTAAAATTTTTTTTATAGCTTTTTTTTTTTTTCCTTGTCCAGGAGCCAGGACAGGTTTGCCTTTTGCATTTAGTTGTCCTTTCTCCCTGATCTCCTCGAACTTGGCAGAGTTCTCCGGATTTCTTTATGACATTGACATTTTTGAAAAGGACAGGCCAGTTTTAGGCCAGTTACTTTGTAGCTTGTCCGTCAATTCGTGTTTGCTCGAGGTCTCAAAATTAGATTCACAACAATGCAGGGATTTATGTCATTTTAAGAATGCCAGTGGCACAGATCCTGGGATGTTACCAAAGTTGTAGAGGCATTATGTTAATCGAATTGAAAAGGTTTCGAACTTGGAGGAAAAAAATTGATTTTAAACAAGTGAATTAAAAACTCTGGAAATAAGAAATTCACCATTGGGAGAAAAAAATGGATGATCTTTTTTTTTTTTTTTAATTGCTGCTTCCAGTGGTTTAGATCATCTTATATCATTCAAGGTGTGTCTAAAACAACACATCAATGGATTAGTTTTTAATGTAATTGTCATAGTTTAATAAGAAGTATTTGAAGTATTTTAATATTGATAATAAAATTAGCCTACATGTAGAAATGACATTTTATTCATACTTCAAGGATATTTGAAACTCCATCACTTTCCAAAGTCTGTGAGAGGTTTCTGTATTACAGAGATAAACTTGAGGGGCTGGGACTTTGGGAAATTAATAGTCCAGCAAGGTATCCAGGCATGTAAAGGGGATGATTACAAAATGTAACTAGTAGTTATACTTTAGTGGCATGAGTGTTGTGGTCCTTAAATAGAATATCCCCTTTCGTGACCACCACGTTCCTGGTTCTGAGCACAGTGCCTGGTGGTTGGGGAGAGTAGTGGTTCTGAGTTTGTGCCTGGATTCAAGAGTTCTGCTTCTGCCTCCCGCCCTGCTGTGGGGACAGATCCCTTAATCTGTCGGTAAATTGGGGATAATAATAGTGCCTACCTTAGAGAGTTGCCGTAAATATAAGTCTTGCATGAGAAAAATTTAGCACTGTGCTGGGATTTGGTCTGTGCCCAAGAAAGGCAGTGCTGGTGGTATCGTAGCAGGAGTTCATTAAATATTGGTGGGTGAGTTAATGGAGGTATGAACCAGAGGTTATGGGAGGTTACGGGAGCCCATCAGAGAGGAGCTGATGATGTCTTCCCGGAAGAGGTGACCTGCATCCTGAGTCTTCGAGGTTGGAAGAAAGCAGCACTGGCTTTATGATTGGTGGTGCTGAATGCAAAATGAACACTTGGGGCCCCCGTTCAAAAATTATTCAAGATGGCGGCAGCAGAGCATGAAACCAAGTAATGGCCCCTTCTGAGTGCAGGGCCCTGTGCCTTTACGGGAATCACATGCCGCTGAAGTGTTCCTGGTAAAGAGTTCTCCAAAGGTCACAGGCTGGGATGGCTAGAGGCGTGGGCTACAGAACCCCAGGTTCTGGCTCTGTCTTGTTCTTCCCAATTCCGCCTTGTTTCCAGAGCCTCTCCTTCCTGGGAAAATAGAAGAAAAAACCATATTGGCCAGTGAAGACCTGAGACTCTGGGAAAGTTTATTCTGTGATCCAGGAATCTGTAATCAAGGCATGCTACAGGGAGAAGGTGGCATTGGATCTGTTTGAAAAATGCTGTCCAGATTGGGGAGCAGGAGAGAAAAAAAGAAAGATTTACCTACTGTAAGCCAGCCAGGTGCTGGACAAGGTCTGGTCTGTAATTATTTTAAACAGCCTTATGGAGGTAGCTTTTACTTATGGGGAACTGAGGCTCATAGAGGTTAAGTATTGTGTCTGAGGTGATGTAGCTGGTTAAGGGGTAGAGCTTGCTGTGAACCCCGGCTTGTCCGAATGTAAAACCTTAGCCTATAAGTCTAGGCTCCACTCTGTGCCTGGGGCTGAGGCTCACACTCTCCCCTAGAATATCTCAATGATTGCCGTGGCGTTCAGCCTTAATACATATGCTACAGAAGGGCTTCTAGATTTAAGTCCATTTTAAAACACTTCTTTTTTAATTGAAGTGTAGTTGATGTACAATGTTGTGTTAGTTTCTGGTGCATAGCAAAATGATTCAGTTATACATATATATGCATTTTTTTCATATTCTTTTCCATTATGGTTTATTACAGGATATTGAATATAGTTCCTTTTGCTGTACAGTAGGACAAAACACATTGCTGAGTCCAAAGAAATCAATCCAGCCCCCTCATTCTGAGATGAACGAACTGTTGAAAGCCAAGTAGGAATGATGCTTTTAGATAAATAAGCATCCCCTCTCCTCCTACTTGGAATCCACATTTAAAGCTGATCAGAGACTTGAGAGGTTCTTATTGGACTTTTATGCATTCTGTGACTTTAATTGTGGAGCTGTCTTTCCAAATTAATAGCATTCAGTGGCACTGCAAACACCAAAGCCGAAGAAGAGAGGGTCTTGAAGTAGTAACAGACCCAGCAAAACTTTGTTTTGTTACTTGAAAGATTTGGGTTGGGTCAGGAAAGAGTAATTAGTCAAGGAATTATCTTTCTTTATCCTTGTCCTTACCAAACCAAAAGTTTAATTCTGGAGGGGGAATCTGCCTTGCTTATCACAGGTAGTAGGGGCAGTTGGATTTGCATTTTTACCAGATGAATTCCAGGGGTCTTCATACCAGGAATGTTTTCTCAGACTAACTTGTGATCAAGGGCTAAATGAAGCAAGTGGATAATTAGCCTTGAAGGAAAGTGCAAACAGAAGCATAATTAACACAATTGCTGATGCTTCTTTCCTGCTGGGGACATCTGGGCACATGGTGAACCGTAAGTCGTAAGCCAAAGGTCTGTGCAAAATGGAGAGACTCCCTCTTACTTTCAGCTTTTTAGCACATATGTGGTGTAAAAAACGGAACGGATATCTTTCCTCTTCTCCAGTTCTTTTCAGGTTGTTCCTTCATGCTGCTCTGTTCACCCTTTCCCCGTTACAGAATAATCTCAAGGATCTCACTTCCATTTGAGAGTGATGTCTTTTTTTCAATTTAGTCCAAAATCCACTTTGCACCATTATTTAGGATTGCAATTAATGTGACTAAAATTTGAGGTCTAAGGACACACATGTGTTTCTTTTAGGGCGTTGTATTCCATTGGAGTTCATCAGAAGGTAGGATAGGGCAGGGAACATGTGTTCATTAATGGGGAGTTGTTTAGCTAATAATTAGCTAAACGAAAGCGCTGTATTCTTAAACACAAGTACCGTTTGTTTTCATACTCTGTTCAGACTTAGGATAACACTAAAACTGCATTATACTTTTTTAAAAGAAGAGGGTTACAGTGATGGTCTTTTAAAAAATTTTTATTTTATTGAAGTATAGTTGATTTGCAGTGTTGTGTTTGTTTCTGGTGTGCAGCAAAGTGATTCAGTTGCACGTATATATATATATATATATATACTCTTTTTCATGTTCTTTTCCACTATGGTTTATTACAGGGTATTGAATCTAGTTCCCTGTGCTATACAACAGGACCTTGTTGCCTATCCATTCTATGTATAATAGTTTGCATCTGCTCAATGATGGTCTTTTTGATATTACTGCCGCAGAAGTACTGCAAAGGTCTTTACTGAGGATCTCAAATACAGCTCAGTAAGCAAAGCATTCCCCTTCCCAGGCTTTCCTCATTAAGATTCAGAGCATTAGCTTTTACAAGTCTTAAAATAGGTCTTGCCAAACACTTTCCCATAATTCTCTGACAGATGTGAAGTTTGTTATTTCAGACCCAGAAGGTTCCTTTTATTCTTTCAAACTACTCAATTTGACTTTATTACAAATCGCTGGTGAACTGATCTATTGTTTAATTAAAAAAATTTTAAAAACCCTGAAAAAAAAATCTCAAATGCAAATTGCACTGTTATCTTTCCCAAAAGGTATTTCCCCCCTGCCAGGGGTGTTGGCCTATTTCATCATTATTGGGCACCAGAAGCAGGGAAGGGCCATTTATGTATTTATTTTAAAAGCCTCTGTTGGGTATACACTTGTTAAATTTAAACTACAGCCTTTCTTTTAAAGTTCCCGCTAATTTAAACAAAAGCCCCAGGAAGTGGCCCGTGGAATTTATAATAATATTCTTCCACCCTTTGCCTGTTTTCAAATAACAGTCTTTTCTTAGGCTTTGGGGAATGCAGACAACCTGATCGGAATATGAAAATTTCCACTTTAAACCTATGAACTCTGCGGGGTCTGCAAAGGCGTTTTCGTGTCAAGCCCAGGAAACGTACACATGCTGTAGAATTTACAACTCATCACTGTCACAGTCAGATTAGAGTTCGAGTTAAAGAGTTGTACATTAACCAGGGTTAGTGCACGGAGCTTGCTGCTAAAGACCTGCAAAGGCAATCAGTGTCCTGCAGGCACAGTGAAAAATAGAAGTATAGCTGCAGGTGCTCGGAGGTCAAAAAGTTGGCCCACACGGACTAGCGCTCCGGGATTCACTTTTTTTTTTTTGGGCTGTTCTGCAGTGTGACTGAATTGTCGTTTGCTTGTTTCGACTCAAGGGAAACATCTGGTTTCTCTCTGCAGTATAGACAAACTGCGCTTATTCTGAAGCTCTCATCCATGAAAAGCACGGTTTGGGCTCAATGGGTTTGCTTATGAAAGGCTCGGGGGTCCATCTCTGCAGAAACAAACAGCTCTAGTAATTGGAAGTTTGTTCCCCGTTATAAACTCTAGCTCAGAGGTGACCTGGGTGAAGTGGCAGAAGCTGAATGGGATGCATTTCTTTTATAGAAGGCGTTTTATGATTTAGGATGTGTCCGGCAGAGAATCGGCCACTTAACCTTTGAAAAATCTCTTACCCGACTTCTGTAGAGTTTCTGCAAAGATATGTAAGAATCCCAGAGCCTAGAGGTTGGAGACTGGGTGTGACAGGGTCCAAAAGAAAAAAGAGGTCTGGGGGGCAAAGTGAGGAGTTCTGTGGCTTCGGATCTTAGAACACGGCCGGATCTTCCTGTGCACTTTATAAAGAAAATGCGAATGGGTGTTATTACTCCTCTTCAGGACCCGCTATGTAATTTGTGGGACTCAGTGCAAAATGAAAATACGGGGTCACTTGTTTAAAAGTTATTAAGAATTTGAAGATGAAAACGGTAGGTCATTCACCCAAGGGTGAGGGGATCTATGTGAATACACAGGTCACATGCCCATGGGTTGGACTCTGCTTCTAGAAGTTTTAGGAATCTCTAGGGTAGATGACACACACACACACACACACACACACAAAGTAGGGGTGCTTGGGAAGTATGTCTGCTAACTTCTCAGTGGGGTGTTGGGAGAGAATTTTCTTCTAACCAGATAATGGACTGTAGGGAGAGCTCCTCTCGCTTGAGGTAGGTAATAATCACTTCAGTGTGTTATTTTTCATGTATCGTATTCTCTTGCTAGGAAGACGGGGACTCTGCCATCATGCGAATGTTTCTTGTTCTTTTTTTGCAAGAATATTGGTAGAAAACTCAGAACAGTGGTTCACGTGAGGTTAGAAATTATGTGTTTTGGGCCCTTTCCACAATTTTCAGAGTCTTGTCGTTCTGGAAGTTAATCCCAGCCACTGCGTGCTCAGCTTTTCTGACTCTGGTCCTCTTTCTCTCCTGCCCCAGCGGTGCCTCCCCTACCTACTCGTGGGCTTCTTAGAGAGGGGCGTTTCACTTGGACATCGGCAACCAAAACCCCAGTAAACGTTGGAATCGAAATACTGGTCTCCGCTTCCCCTTCTCTTTCTTTCCTGCCACTTTTCCTCCTTTCATTCTTACGGTTTTAATTTGCCTTTTCTCGTTCAGAACGCACAGGTACACAGACACATGCTAAGTGTGTGTTCTGTGTGCAGGCCTGAGCTACACATTTTTGATCACCCAGAAACGGTAGTGCGGCCCAAAAAGTCCCAGTGTGTGGTCAGGACCGTGCGTTGGCTCGATAGAGCGAGTGAATCTGAGGGTCTCCCTGTGTGGAACCTGCAAAGCTGAGGCTCACCTCCGCCAAATCCTAAAATGCTAATGAGGGAGCTGGGGCTGAGAAACCCCAGTGGCCTCAGGGTGGTGTGGCCCCGCTGCCCTCCTCCTGAGATGGAGCCAGTTACAGTAGGAGGGTTTGTCCGAGGGATTGGCCTGCTGGGTTTAGTCAGAAACTGCTCTGCAAACACAGCGGATTAAAGGGTTTTTGTTGAGGTAGAGCAGATGGACAGAGAGGCAGAGTTCAAATCAACCGATCGTAAATCAGGACCCTGCCGTGGAAGGGAAAAATCTGGGCCTGGTCACTTAAAAGTTTGAGGTAATTTAATTGATTATATCTTTTTCTTATTGGAAGAGCACCTCATGTTTATTATAAGAAAATTGTCACGAAGAATTTAGAAAGTATTTTTGCCAAAGAAAGGGGTAAATCTCCTCTGTCCCTAGAAGGAATCACCCTTAACCCTTTTAGTATAATCTTCCTGATTTGTCCTTTGTCTCGCTAACACACACATATATCCATATGCAGTTATTATTTAATGAGAGTTATAACAGTGCTCTTCTTAGGGTTACATATTAAGAGCAAACGTGTGAGTAGGTCTTGAAGATCAGAACACAGGCTCAGGGATGGTTTGGGTCAGGCCACCAGCATAAATTTCAGTAATAAAACCAAAGACCATGTGTAAATTTACGTTTGGGAAAGTTGGGGCGAGCTCAGGCGAAGGAAAAGCTCACTGGCTCAGGGGGTGGGGGGCACGATGAATTTACGATCTTCCCTCGAGGAAGGCTTTGATAAGCTGTCCAGAGAGAGCAGCGTATCTGTATGCATTTTTCCTGTTGCCCCCTCATTGGGCAAGAAGAATTGTTCAGGTCGGAAGAGAATTCTGCGCGTGGAGCCCGCTCTTCATTCTGCCATTTCTAACGAGCTGACTCGTAGGGCTTGCCGACGTTCTCCGTTCCCTCTGCCAATATATCGACACAGCGAACGCTTGAGGCTAGTGGGTCCCGAGGATGCCCAGGCGCAGGCCATTGGGTTGAATTTGTGCTTTACGAAAGCAGGGCCCTATCAGATGCTCCCTGCCTAGGTGGAGAGAGTCTAGCCGTCCTCAGAGCCACCTGCCACGTGTTTTCTAGAAGTCGTTCGTGTTCAAGAGCTGCCCTTTTAGCGCCAGGTCTTCTCACTGTTACCATGACAAAATTTAATTAAGTACAGACATTAGTTAAAAATCAAACCCTGTGGAACCTCTTAGAAAGAGTTGTTTCAGTTGAAGTCATTGGAATGCTTTGAAACATCTCATTTAGTGGTGAATTACTGAAAAGACCCATGGCATTAAAGGATGTGAAAAGTGTATGATGAAATAACTGGCGTTGTGCACTAGTTCCTAGTGGGTGAGCGTTGGGTGTTTGTTGAAGGAGTGAGTCCACGGCGGGGGCAGCAGGTTCAGAACTCCCAGGTCACTCCTGCTCCGGGGCATATACTCTATCGAGGAGGACTGGGAATCATCAGTATTTTCTTCTCTCTTAGCTGAACATTTGTAAGTTAAATGGGCTTTATTACGAGACGCCAAAAACATGAAGGTTTTTATGGTGTTACTCCCTTGTGTGGGAATCTGATCCGTCACCAGAATAAAGACCCATGTCCTCCACAGGCTTATTTATGGGGCGCTGGACCACCTGGCCCCCCAAGCCCTTCTTCTCTTTCTGTTCCGCGTGATGCTTTCTCCCTTGCTAAAGGAGTTCCAGCCTGTGGCCACGCAGATGCATGTGCTACGCATGTGCATCACTGTCTCCCATCTCATGCCTTCCTTTTTCCTGATGCTGGTAACCAGTATCCTTCCTCTGGTTAATTCGGACCTCAGCTCTCCTGTAAAGCATTTGTTGATACCTCCCCATACCCCAGCCCGTTCATTCATTATTTGTCTCTTGCCTCCTTCCTGCCACTGGAGTGCGAGTCCCACGCATCCCACCCTTAGAACACCTGGCCTCCAGCAGGCATTCAGTTAAGGGGGCTTGAATGTGGAGTGAACAGTCACGAGCCTTCTGGGTGCCCAGCACTGTTCTTGGTCCTCCTTCAGTGGGGGAGGTCTCCTTTTCTGCTCCCTTTGCACGCTGGACTTACTCCCATCCTTTCACACACTATTTTGCACTAACAGCATTTGTCTTGCTGTCTTTCTCACCAGTTTATGGGTTTGCAGACTACAGCCAGTGGGCCAGATTCAGCCCACCATCTTCGCTCGGGAGCCAAGAACACTTTTTACATTTTAAAATATAAATGTACAAAGGCTATTTGCCTTTGGGGAGAAGAGTTGTTGGGAGAGTTGAGATTGTCCATTGGCTGCACAACCTAAACTGTCTACCCTCCTGCTCTTTATAGGACGCGTTTGTCGACACCTGCGTGAGACTATGAGCTTTTTTTTAGGACAAGGGGACTGTCTTGGATCTTCGAATTCCTAGAACATGGCACTTGAGTAAATGTGTTTTGAGTTGAACCGAAGTCCCTCTTTTTTATTCCATCCTCTGGAGTCAGATGAGGGTTTGAATCTTGGTGCTGACCTGTGAGACTAGGGGAAGACGGGACCTCTCTGAACCTATTTTCTGTGTCTGAAAACTGGAGATGATATATTTTTCTGGTGGCTTTTGAGAGGAGCAAGCGAAGCCATCAGGATGTCAATATCTATACAGCGCTTAGCACAGTGTTAGTGTTTAATGTTAGCGGTTATTGTTTATCCAGATAAACATCCAGCCACAGTTATGTGATCTGATCACAATCATATAAACTGCGCGATAGAGCAATCGCAGATTTCAAAAGAGTCAGTCATTTTGGGTTATCCTCTTTCTCTTTGATGGTGTTGAGAACAAAGTGTTGACCTTCTGTCCACGGATCTGACTCTGAATTTTCTTCCCCATTTCTCTGTGTGTGTGTGTGTGTGTGTGTGTGTGTGTGTGTGTGTGTGTGTGTGTGTGTGTGGCTGAATCTTTTATGGTGCTGATTTAGAATAGCTTCTAAGGTGCTGTTAAGACAGAAGATCTTACTCGAGTGAGGCATTCCAGTGCTCCGCAAAACGGGGATTCATTTTTGGGGCGGCCTCTGTGGTAGGTGCACCTTTTCTCGGAGAGGCAGGAGGTGCTGCTGCCGGGCTCAGGGGCACGTGCTTCTGGGTCCGCAGGCTAGCAGACACCCTGCCGAGGTTCACAGACTTGGAAGGAATTCAGATGTGACATATCTGGGCCTGTTTCTTTGCAGGGACAGTGAAGGTGAAGAGCTCCAGCATCCAAGTTGGAGATCTTATCATTGTGGAGAAGGTGAGTGGGGTCTCGCGGTTCCTGACAGCTGCCGCGTGGGCGCGTGGGAGAGGGGCGTCACTGGCCCCCACTTCACGAATCCCGATGCGACGTGTGATTCGTGTATCTGGTGGCGGAACTGGACGTTTGCTTTCTGGGATTCTACCCAGAAGCTTTGCCTGGGGAGAAACATCTCTTTCCCATGAGACACACACACACACACACAATATTTTTTCATGGTTTCTGTGTGCTTCTTAGCCAGAAATCCAAGTTACAAACACAATTCCAAGGTTTGATTTCCTATTTGATGTGCTTGTTGTTCTGGAGTCTTCTTTTAAACTCATCATATAAAGTTTTTCCTAGAAGTCTGGGGGCTGCACAAGCACGTAAGAATATTTGCCATTTACCTCTTGAACAATTTTGTCTCACATTTTTTCACTTAAATAACATTGTGCTTTTCTGTCATTTCATGGGGAGTAGGGGTTAAGTGAAACATGAGAACAGTAAAAAGGCCCCAGGTGCATTTTTAAAGATAGCGCTGTCCATAATGTTTGTTACTCCAGCACTCATACCTTTTCTTACTCTGTATGTTTGGGAGGTGTTGGATTTTGGGGGTGGCCCTGGAGAGTCTTGGAATCATATTTGATTAGAAAAGGATTGCATCTTAACTTGTTTCTGTAGGAAGTGAACTATGCTCTTTTAAAAGGATTAAAATCCAAGAACTCACAGTTGATTTGGGGTAAAGTGAAGCTCTCCTGGGTGGCAGCTCAGAAGACCCACACACACTTCTTTATGTTATGACATACTTGCCTGTTCACAATTACATGAGGCCTGCTGTTGGCTTCCCTCCTCCTTTGAGAACGGCTTTGGTTGCTTCTTGCTACTTGACTTCCTTATTAAAATCCCACTCGAAGCCAAACATCAAGCCGGAAAATTGGTAGAAGCAGAAAGCGTGAGCCGAGTGTATGTATGTAGTTTCAGCAGACAGCCTGGAAGGAAGCCAGCTCGCGGAGCAGGCTTTGGGCTCCCGGGTCCTCTGGCTGCAATTTCAGGAGGTAATGGTTGGATTCGCCAGAAAACTAGAAGCTCTCTTTCCGAGATAAGATTTCAATAGGAGATTAGTAACGTAACGGCAGCGGCAGCGTGCAAGAGTTTTCAGATTCAAAACAAAATAAATCCCCAGATCTGTCTTTGACAAAGGCAGACACTTAAAAGAGGCTGTGGGTTTGGGTTGCCCCCCTCCTCCCCCCCCCCACCGAGGGGGCGGGGGCTTGGGGATGGAAACCTCACACAGGGGCATTCACAGTAACAGTCTCTCTGTTCATAACGCAGAACCAGCGGGTCCCTGCTGACATGATCTTCCTGAGGACATCAGAAAAAAACGGTAAACATCTGGGATCAATTTTGAAAATAACCATTAACCTTTCAGTGGTAATTTGGCAAAATAATCATTTGAAAATGTAACAGAAGCAGATGATCATTTTGGAGCCATGGAGGCAAATCAAGAACGTTTCTTTTCATAGAGCAGTCTTTAAAAAAAAAAAAAAAGGTCTTAGGTGCGCGCAGGTCAACAGATTTTGATCATAGCAAAGATAGTCGGACCCGTGCTGAATCCCAGCTGGGAAAGTCACACACAGTGGCTGTGCTTTTCCCCGCTGGGCTGCATTAAGCTCGACCGCAGGAGTTGGCAGGACTGGGAAGTGTGTCGAACAAACAGAAGCAAACAGAAAGTCCTGAGAAAATACTGGGAGAGTGTCATGAGATGGGGCGGTAGGGAAGCTGGGGGGAGAGGTAGGGGTAGGTGGCCTCTCCCCACCTTGGCTCACGAGTGGTGGGGCCACAGTCACCCCTGCCCATCGATTTATTTGTCGTTACAGCCTGTTTGCCTGAGTGAACCTCTCAAGTCTCTTGCAAGACCCCACTCCTCGCGATTACAGTTGTCTCTTGGTGTCCGAGGGGGATTGGTTCCAGGACCCCCGTGGGTACCCAAATCCACAGATGCTCAAGTCCCTTATATAAAATGACATAGGACACTCGGCCGTCTGCACCCGCAGGTCCTGCACCCGCAGGGCAGGCTCGGGGGGCCCGGCTGTGTTTCCCACTGTGGCCGCCCCCGCTGCCTCCTGCCCTCCCCGTCGGTTGACTCAAATCTCCTTCTTTTTATTTGTTGTTATTTAAGCTGTTTTGAGGAAACAAGGCTGTTTTTCTCTTGCCCATCAGGCATAATCAGAGATCTTCAAATGTTGGAAAAATCCGTATTTGTATCCCTTTGAGGTTGCTGCAGCCTCTTTTATGATGAACTGGATAAAAGTGCAGATGACATGATACACTGATAATATGTTAAATCATCCAGAGAGGGGGTGGAAGGCACTCCACTAAAACAGTCTTCTTTTATTTATTTATTTAATTTATTTATTTTTGCCTGTGCCCCACGGCTTGTGGGATCTTAGTTCTCCGACCAGGGATTGAACCCGGGCCCTTGGCAGTGAGAGCATGGAGTCTTAACCACTGGACTGCCAGGGAAGGCCCTAAAACAGTGTTCTTCTAAACACTGTAGCTTTGTCCTCGAATTGGTTCTTGTGTCCTCGTCAGTGAAAATGGAGTGTTATGGATTGGGGGTGCCAGATGTGCTCTCCCTTTGTTCCCCCCCCCAAAGAAAAATTAGAAGGGATCTCCTGAAAGTCCTCAGAAGTCTTAAGTGTGGTGTCAGGGAGTTCAGTACATTCTCTGTCTGATGAAATACAGAGCTGACTGATTGCTCAGACTTGTACAGGTCAGATTGAAATGTGTATCCACCAGATTTGCAGGTCGATAGTCACGGCAGACAGCATGGTCCTTGGGGTCCTTTCCCTGTTCTGAGCAGTTTGCATGGATCAGCTCTTGAGGCCTCGAGCATGAGGTTGGCGCTGTAATATCCTCATTTGTGCACTGGAGGAAACTGAGGCTCAGAGGGGAGAAGTAACTCCCTCAGGGCACAGCTAGGGAGTCGTGGAGGCTGAACCTGAACCCAGGAGGTCTGGTTCCTGGGAAGGTGCTTGTAACCTGCCCCAAATGGACTCGAATGCTGGTTGCCCCATGCCAGCCGCCGTGCTGGGGGTATGATCACCCCTCTGAGTCCTTTACAGCAGGCTTGTGAGATCTGTGTTTCTCCCCATTTTACAGACAGGACACGCCGAGGCTTAGCAAGGTCCAGAAACTAGCCCAGGCTCCCACTGTGAGTGGTGGAGCGAGGTATTTGAACCCAGATCTTTCTGACCCCAGAGCTTATGGAGGAGATGGGAAATCGGGTATTTATTTATTTTTCCCTCTTGGTCGTTGGCCATTGATTGGCTGTTTTTACAAGTACTAGAGCCGGAGCTGCTCGGAGCTGCCACGGGAAGGATTCTTGAATTGCAGGTGAACGGACGGTGCCTCACTTCCCTCCACAGGCTCTTGCTTCCTGCGGACGGACCAGCTGGACGGGGAGACGGACTGGAAACTTCGGCTTCCCGTGGCCTGCACTCAGAGGCTGCCCACCGCTGCTGTGAGTAACTGTCCCTGCAGAAGCCCCACTGGCGACTGTGTCACCTCAGGGCTCTCAACCTCGGGCCCCTGAGGGGCCAGACACGGGCCGTCAGGTGTGAGGTGGGGCTCCTGGGGGGGGTGGGGTTCTCGAGAGCCCCGAGTGCTTGCTGGCTTCAGGCCGTGTGGCCTTGTGAACGCAGACCTGGCCTGTTGGGATGGTACTCTTGAGGGAGGCTCTAAGAAACCTTGACCAGATACCTGGCCTAAAAGTAAAACCCAGCGCAGAGCATGTTATTCCTCTGCTCAGAATCTCCAAAGGCATCTCGGCTTCCTGAGACTCAATCCTGCGGTCCTCGTCTCTGCTAAGCGCCTCACCTCCGCTTCTGGCTCTCTCCCCTCTGCCCGCCAGCTCCAGCCATACAGGCCTTTCCATCAGGCATGCTTCTGTCCCCCGACATTTGCCCTTGCAGCTTCTCCACCAGGAACGATCAGACTCACTCTTGGTTTTTGTGTACAAGTCCCCTTATTGGAGAGGTGTTTCCTGACCACCCTCTCCTTGCATTCCCACTCCACTCACTTCAAGGCAGAGTCTTCGAGAGCAGGTTTCTGTCGGTGTGTTCACTGCTGTGCGCCCAGTGCATGGAACAGCGTGCAGGCCCTGTCTGAGGGGGGCGGCCACAGTAGTTGGAACCAACAGGCCCTCCGAGCTCTCCGGGGCCTCACACTTTCCCACCGGCTCCCTGTCACTCATGCCTTAAACTGTAGAGTGAGGTAGGGAGGGAGTCAAAGAAGAAGTTTGAACGCAAGCCACCTGGGCTGGATGAGGCCTGGGGAGTAGGTTACAAAATCACAAAATGTAATTTAAATGCCCAGAGACTGACATGCCCTGTGGGTGGTCTGAAAGGATTAAGCAGAGCGCAGAAGCTTTTCCTGGGCTTGTGGCCACATTGATTAATGCCAGTCCTTACTGCGTCCTGTGAGGAAGGGAGAGGGCAGGAGACAGTTCTGTGTCTCAGTGGAGTGAACGTCACAGTAAACGTGCCCGCGGTACTGATGATTTTTCATGGCCAATAAGATGGGAAATAGCACCATCCTTATTATTATTTGTTTAGACCAGGAATTCTAGTGAGTTTTCAGCTGTGGCCAGGAGCCCCGGGGAATCCTTGAGATGGGGCTAACCAGCGAGGGTCACTCCCATGATTTGAGGGAGTCTGTTCAGGAGACAGTCCAGAAGAGTCTAGAATCATGAAGGTGCCCGCCGGTTCCACGGCTCTGAGTTCCTTTCTCGATGTGCACTTTGGAAACTTCACCCAGTTTCATAAACATTCGTCTTCTCCAGGCCTGGGTTGGCGTCCAGAGAGAGATAAGGTACCACTGTCTGTACCTTCAGCCTTAGTGGGCTGAAGGGGCCTAGTTGGCTAACAGCGTTTTGACAAACTCATAGATGAAAAGAATTGTATGGAAAGATTTACCTGAGGAATACGCGAGTATATTCTATTTAAAAAGAAACTCGAATTGGAGGAACAAGTGAAAAGTGTTGCTCACAGCCTCCTCCCCAGAGCTTCCCTCTCTCTCCCAGGGGCTCTTGTGAATTCAGTAGTGATTTTTCCAGGTCCTTTTTAGTGCAGTTTCGTACAGATACACAACTGCACGCTTGCTGGTGGAGTGTGGTTTCTCATAAATGGGATTGTGCTGTAATTATGATTCTGAAACGTTTTTCCCTTCACTTTCTGTCTGTGGGCCTTTTTTAGTTATCAGCACATAGATGCCGCATTGCCCACACGTCTGCATACGGGCCTCCTGCATGGTTTGCAGGGAGCTCAGGGCCTGCTGAGGGCGTGGCCAGTAGCCTCTACTCCCCTCCAGGCCCTTGTTGCTAAGGGGCACTGTGGCCTGAATTTGCCTGACCACTTGATTTGGTTCCCCCCGCCCCCGTCTTTCTTATTGTGGCAGAATATACATAACATTGACCATCTTAGCATTTTTGAGCGGCCACTTCAGTGGCGTTAAGGACATCCACACTGCTACGCAGCCATCCCCACCATCCATCTCCAGACTCCCATCATGGGAACCCGCAGCTCTGGACCCGCTAAATACTGCTTCCCCTGGCAACCACCCTTCTGCTTCTTTCTCTATGAGTATGACTACTGTAGGTGCCTCAGATAAGTGGAATCCTATGGTATTTGTCTTTTTGTGACTGGCGTATTTCACTTAGCATGGTATCTTCACAATTCATCCATGCCAGAGCAAGTGTCAGAATTTCTTTCCTTTTATTTTTTTATTAAAAAAAATTTTTTTAACATCTTTATGGGAGTATAATTGTTTTACAACAGTGTGTTAGTTTCTGCTGCATAACAAAGTGAATCAGCTATACATACATCCCCATATCCCCTCCCTCTTGCGTCTCCCTCGTACCCTCCCTAGTGAGTGTTTTGATTGGTATGAACAACTCTTGTAAACCAGAGTGTCGCAGAGGGGGATCTGCACTGTCACTTAGTTTTGGAAATGCTGGGTAAACACAGAGAAACACAGAATCTTCCCTTTAGGGTCTCAGTGTGTCTTGGGATATTACAGGTAATGACTCCTAAACTGACTTGCTGGAAGGTTTCCCTCTTTTTTTCCACCTGCCCTGTGGTTTTGAGAGCTGTTTGGGAAATACACCTGCTTTGGAAAAAGAGTGGATGCTTCCTGAAATCCCTTTATAATCATACAGTGACTTCGTTTTACCTCCAAAATGTCACCCCCGTTGAACAGGACCTTCTTCAGATTCGATCGTACGTGTATGCAGAGGAGCCAAACATCGACATTCACAACTTTGTGGGGACTTTCACTAGAGTAAGTAAGCCTCGTGTGACGCGGAATCCGGCCTGGCGGGGCGCACGTCTGGGGTGAGGACCTGCTGCGCAGTGCTGACAGGTGTTTGTCAGGGAGTTGCTTTGTGCCGGGTGGGGTGACGTTCCCTTCAGAAGGCCCCACCTTGAAAGCTGACATATTGCTTCTCAGTAAAATCAACACCACTGGGATTTTCTTCCAGCCTCTGAACAGCTCGAGTCACCTGACAGCTTGGAGCCAGTGTTATTGTAATGAACGTTAACTCTGGTGTCTGAAAGCAGTTACTCTTTCTGTCTCTTTCACGGGAGCCCCTGTCCTCTTTAATTCCTGCAAGTCCTATCTGCCAGGGTTATAATTTTTAAGCCACGTCCCAGCCTTTCAGAATAGAAATTGAATTTGGATTTGAATTATTTTAGACCTGTGGGGTAATAGGTTTATAGAACCCAAATTGAATTGTTCCTGCTCTTGTTCCGGAGGCCCGAAGACTGACCAGCAAAGGGCTGTTTCTGTTCAATTTGCCTCTACATTTTAGCTCTTACCTTGTAAAATGTTTCTTTGATGCTAGAAGCCTGCATTTCTTAAATCATGAACCATTGTTTTTCACTGGGGCGGGAACGCCAAGGATAAACGTTTATGAGTTTGGCCTGCCTCTCCCAGCTGGGCTGTTGGCTTCCAAACGGGGGTCATCCTCTCCTCCCTTCTTGTGAAGAGCAGGCTGGAGACAGCCAGCGGGTCCGGCCCAGACCTTGGAGGGTCAGCGTGTGTCCACTTGTTCTTTTGCAGGAGGACAGCGATGCCCCGATCAGCGAGAGCCTGAGCGTAGAGAACGCGCTCTGGGCGGGCACAGTCACCGCATCAGGTACGGCGCTCTTGTGGAGGAATGTGTTAACAATTTGAAAAGGAAAGAAAATCCTTTTGTGTAATGAGAATAATCATCTGTCAGTTGGGAAAATGAGCTGTCGGTCAAATGGTGTTTTCCACTTGCTTCTGCACCGCCGGGGAATTAAACGGCCATCTAATTGCCCCTCGGACGTTCGGAGACGTCTGGAGGAGAAGCCGCCCTGGCCTGTGGACTCGGCCACAGTGTCCGCTCTGGGAATAGCCCTTAATTGCCTCTTGAGATTGACGTCCTAATCTGTACCAGAAATTGGGTCAGCCTGGGTGTTCGGGCTGGAAGCTGTGTCCGTGAGGGCTGCCCAGCCGGTCCTGCCCTGGTGTGTGCGCCAGGGCCACGGGCCTGATGGAGCCTCAGTGTTTAAAACTCCAAGATGACACGGAAATTCTCTGGACCTCTGGACTCCAAAACAGAGTTTGCAAGATGACCTGTTGAGGTGCAGGAGGAAAAGATTTGAACGCTGGTATGAAGCTGAGCAGAAGGGGCTCCAGGGGCTGAGCACAGCCTGCAGCAGCTGGGGTGATAGCAGTGGGGCCGCCAGTCTGTCAGGCACTGGGCCGGGCCCTTCCCTGTGTGTTTATGCGGTTCACTTAATCCTCCCAACAGTACCATGCGGGCAGGTGCTAGTATTGTCCCCATTCTGCAGATGAGGAAACTGAGGCTCAGTGAGGTTAAGTAACTTGCCCAAGGTCACACAGCACATGAAAGGCAAAGTTGAGGCTTGAACCCAGGCACTTTGCCCCAGAAGCAGAACTCAGTGTGCAGCTGTTATTATCATATTATATATGTTATATAATAATATATTGCTATTAATAACGTAATTCCACTACTGGCAGCTTTCTGTTTTTACCATGGGATGAATCCATTTTTTTCCTCCTCTCTCTCCTACCAACGCATTTTCCTCTGCTTGATGCTGTTTTGTGTTTCTTTAGTACAACAGATGCTCAGTCAGGATGCTGTATGACAAGGAGGGGGAATGACCAGCACAGACTCCACACAGGCTGCCATCCACAGACTCACTTAAAGCCAGTGGACAGAGATGAACTCTCCCTTTTCGTTTTTTGCCATATTGTTTTTCTACTTGCAGCCTGTATTTGGAGCACAATCTAGATTGTCTCTCAATTCCCCTGGTGACTAAAGATGTAAGAAATTGGTCCTTAATATTCTGCACTGCCCGCTGCCCGGCCACACCAAGGCCATGGCCATGGCCACCCAGGGCCGGCAGCAGCCCTTTCACCTCTGCCTCTTCCTGGCCACTTGTCCACCCAAGTCTCTCTGAACTTGTTACTCTTCCTCACCAGCTTTTTTCCACTTTGAAGTCATTTGCTAAGAAGTAATTAGTTATTCTTTTTAACCTTTAATAATTTGACTGAAAAAGAATTTGTTTCAATTTGCATTTCCTAGGTTATCGGGAAGTTGGCCATCTTTGCATATATCTGTTTTGTTTCTTCCTTTGTCAGTTACTTGTGTGTCCTTCAGTCAGTTTTTTGTTATGGTTCTTATCTTTTTCTTAATCATTTGTAAGAGTTTCTCATTTCTGATGCCTAAACCTCATATCCTTTTTCCCCCATCCAATTTATTATCTGTTTTTTTTTTTCTTTTTCAAAATTTCTTCTTTTTTCAGTTGAGGTAAGTTGATGTACAGTATTATATAAGTTTCAGGTGTACAATGTAGTGAGTCACAGTTTTTAAAGGTTATATTTCATTTACAGTAATTATAAAATATTGGCTATATTCCTTGTGGTACAATATATCCTTGTTGCTTATTTATTTTATACATGGTAGTTTGTACCTCTTAATCCTCTACCCCTGTCTTGCCCCTCCCCCTTCCCTCTCCCTTCTCCCCACTGGTAACCACTGGTTCTCTATACCTGTGAGTCTGTCTCTTTTTTGTTATATTCACTAGGTAGTTTTATTTTTTAGATTCCATAAATATGTCATGTGGCTTTTAAGAAATTTTGTGGTGTATTTAATATGCAGGAGTTAAAAGTTACTATTTTCATTTGTCTCTAGTCTGTTAGGTGATAAATGATATTTTGTTATTGTTTTAATTTTTATTTCTTTGTGAGTATGGTTGAACATCTTTTCGCATGTAAGACCTTTCTTAATATTTTGGTCTATCTACTTTCCTTCTAGGTTCTTTTTTTTATTGACTTGTAAGAATGCTTTATAGAAGAAAGGGTATCGAATTGTCATCAGTCACAAACATTTTCTCACAGTTTATTGTTTGTCTTTTTTTGTGTGTGGTATGCTTTGTTTGGTTGGTTTTTCCAGATAGAATTTCTCAATGTTGACGTCATCACCATTTTCATAGAAGTGGGATTATTAAGTGAAAGGGTGTATACATTGTACATTTTGATTCGCAGGGCAAACTTCCCTCTTCTGATAATCTTATAAATGTACCTTAACGAGCACCATGTTCTGTTTGACTTTAAAATTGTTGCCCACCTATAGACATTGAATAAATATCTAACATATTGATTTCCCTTTTAAAAATAATTTGTAAAGTTTAACAACTTTCTTCATACTTAAGGTTTGTTTGCATTTCTCAAAATATATGTACGGACTGCCAGTTTATGCCCTGTGCCCATTTTTCTGTTGCGGGGTTCGTTTGAGAAAACGGTTTCTAAGAACTCTTTATAAGGACAATAAGGATATTGTCCTTCTGTTTGTTACCTTCATTGCAATGACTATTTCCCAGGTGATCTCATTCGCATTTTGGCACAAAAGTTTAAAATTTTTACATAGGCAGACCTATTGACGTTTTTTCCTTATGGTTTCTGGTTTTTGTGACATGCTGAGAAAAATCTTCCCTGCTCTACCGTTTTAATAGTACACCAGTGTTTGCTTGGAGTGTTTATATGGTTTTATATTAAAATGTTTGCTCCATCTGGGATTCATCTTGGTTTAAGGAGTAAAGTTAGGACAACTAGCTAGCGAAGGGATCTCACCTCAGCTCAAACCCCAGCTCCGGACACTTGTGCCAGGTTGTGTTTGTGGCCCTGTGTAAAGAGACAGTGTGACGGGAAACAGAGACGTCACATGATAAAGCATGCACGTTGGGAGGGGGACATCCTGTGTCAAACGCCCATCTCTTCAGGTGGAGCAGAGAGAGGTGTTAAGGGAAATCAGAACAGACTGGGTTTTTTTTTTAAAATTAATTAATTAATTAAGTTTTGGCTGCATTGGGTCTTCGTTGCTGCGCACGGGCTTTCTCTGTTTGCGGCGAGCGGGGGCTACTCTTGTTGCAGCGCGTGGGCTCATTGCAGTGGCTTCTCTTGTTGCGGAGCAAGGGCTCTAGGTGCGCGGGCTTCAATAGTTGTGGCACTCGGGCTCAGTAGTTGTGGCTCGCGGGCTCTAGAGCGCAGGCTCAGTAGTGTGGTGCACGGGCTTAGTTGCTCTGTGGCATGTGGGATCTTCCCAGACCAGGGCTTGAACCCGTGTCCCCTGCATTGGCAGGTGGATTCTTAACCACTGCACCACCAGGGAAGCCCCAGAGAGGGTTTAAGCCCTGTGTCATGTTGCACCTGGCAGAGACAGGACTGAAATTCAAGGATGCCTGTGACATACCCGTCTCCTTCCCAGGCAGTAATGTGAACAGTGCACACTTCATTTCTTGCAGTCAGGGTAGTGGTTACTTCTGGGTGGGTGGGGTAGGGGTGACTGACGGTTTGTTTGGTTAGGCACTGGTTTTGATAATATTCGATAAGAAATACATGTTACATGTCTGGTGTTCATTCTGGTAATTTTCTTCTTTCCTTCCTTCCTGCTTTCCTTCTTTCCATGCAGCAGACCTTTATTGAGCACTTATTTATAATAATGCCAAGCTCCATTGCTAGGTCCTAGTGCTGTGGTATACCAGAAGACCCTTGTTTCCACCTTCATGGATTTATAACTTACTCTAAACTTAATATAAATTGCAGAGGAGATGGGAGGAAGTGGGAGTGAGTTCTCTGGATTTCCTCTGAAACCAGTGAGAAGGAAAGTGATTTAGTGAAAACGTGGGGAGTTTGGAAGGTGGAAGGAATGAGTGAAGAGGCTTCTCAGCCTCAATTTCAGAAATTAACAGTAATAAGTCTTATTTATCAGACACTTTTTATTTTCCAAGTGTTTTGCTTCTGTTCTCTTGTTTTGGTCTCACAACATTAAATGAGGACAATTAATGGAATGAAGAATTGAGTCTCAGAGAGGTCAAGCGACTTGCCTAAGATCACACAGCCTTGGAGAGATCATCTCCTGGGAGGAGGAGAATGGAAGGCAAATTGGGATCTTGAAGATGGAAAAAAGATTTCAAACAGTTCATCAGAAATGTACTGTGAAGTTAAAATATGCATTTTTCCACTTGTCTGAATTCTCCTCTTTGTGTTTGGCGATGTGGGAAGGGAGAGAGAGTGGCGGTTCCTGATCCAGTGGCACTGCTTGCCACGCCCTGCAGTGAACGTGTGTTTTCGAGTGAGTCTGAGGAGCTGGGCAGTTACCATTTCCTTAGCTGGCCTCAGTTTCCCCTGCTTCTCACCAAGTAGATGTCTGACCGCGCTCTGCTTCTAATGTAAACTCGGCATTAAATGCAAGCCGTTTCCTCCTGGGGCTCAACTCCAGGAGCAGCCATCAGGAGTAATCTTAATTATATGAGATTTTGCTTCTCTGTTCCCTTTAGAACCTAACTCCTGTGTCTTGGTCACTCAGCTGTTATCAGTTGGAAATTTAAAGAATTAAAAAGCTTGCCAGGCAATGCTAAGGGTCCAGCTGCGTTGGCTGGCATCAGTCTGTAGAGGATGCAGTTGCCGTGGTAACCCCACACCGTGCTGCTAAGCTGAGGAGTCACTGGGGCGAAGATAGGGAAGGGGGTGGGGGAGGCCAGGGAGGTGTTGGCAGAGAAGGAGCCTGGGTATTGTGGATCCCAGTTCTTCTCAGACTCTCTGTGGAGGGGGACCAGTTTCTTGTCCCCCTGGCCCCACCCGCAATCTGTAGCAGATGGATCTGTGACCCTGCTGTGTGTGACCAGCATGCAGGTCACGCCACGTGCGTCTGATAATGCCCAGCTGGTCTGTACCCTGTTCCTTGGGGCTTGTCCCGGGATTGCAGGCTCGAACGTCAGAACAGCGTGTAGTTGCTGTCAATGTGTCGAACACTCTCTCTCTGGGGTTCGTGGTTTATCTTGTTGTGGGTGGGGTCAGAGGAGTCACAGTGTAGGTCTGACCCCAGCACCACCCTCTTCTGGAGGGTTCCAAAGGACTTGGGGAAATACCTGACCACAGTAGCCTGGCCGGTGGGAGATCCCAGCCAGCAGGTGGAGAGGATTGCCATGGTGGGCAGGAGGCAGAGGGTGAGAGTGAGGATAAGAGTGGTGAGGGTGAGGGGGGACCGCAGGGGGCACAGCCTAGAAAGAGGGGTCAGAGGTCTGGGGGGTGGAGGGGCATGGGTTGGGAGGTCTTCAGGGGCTACGTGGGGACCGTGATGAGCGGAGAGCAGGGGCCCGGCTAAAGGGAGCGGCCGGGCTCAACATCTGCTGGTGACACAGTGAGGACCGAGCAGTCAGTGGCACCAGGTCTTCTGATTTTCCAGAAGAAGCTGGAAATCCCTATGCTTTATATGAAAGTTTCTGCATTTGAAAGTTGACACCTAATTCAAAACCGTAAGAGCCCTGAGCAGACCAAAGCAGTGCAGCTCTGTGCTGCTGCTGTGCTCCCTCGTGGCGGCTAAGGCCAGGGTTCGCATCTCCTGGAGACAGTTTTGCTTTTGGGCACAGGGGGTGTTGCAGGGAAGGGCATTTCCAGTAGCCTTTGAAGGCGTGGAGATTGCCTGGTGCCAAGTGGAGGATGCTGCCCTTGGGGGCCCCTGATATTAGGACCCTCTCAAACCCTGGATGTTGGGAATTGAGACCGACCCACGTCTGCCCCGGGATGAGTGCCACGGCCATGCGGCTGTCCCTACTCGGCCCAGGCTCGGCTCCCACCGTCCGACCATCTGCTGGGGGGATGGGCCTGCGCTCACGGGAGCTGCCAGCTGCCCAGGAGTGGGCAGGCGCCCTCCGCGGCCCGCCATCTGCTGAGTGCCTCTCTGGAAGGGAATTGCACTGTGCAGAACGCTGTGTGCATCAAGTCGTGGGGGACCTCAGTGTCTCCCGCCAGGAGACACAGCCCCAGCGCTTCGTCTGGGGTTGGGCTCTTTTACCAACTTTGTTTAAACCTCTTTGGTGTTCCAAGAGTGAGGGGCCAGCAGAGAGAAGGTTAGGGCTTTTCTTTATCCAGCAGAGAGACCAGATTTTTTGTATTCCTGGGGTCTTTCCTGAGAGCTTGGCAGGGCTGCCCCTTCTCATGTTTCAAGTCTCAGCTCAGATGTCCTCAACTCAGAGACAGCGTCCCTGGCCGCCCAGCACATGCCGGCAGCCTCCCCGGTCCCCTCCTGTCTGTCCTCTGCTCGTTTCATCGTGGTACCCACCTCTCTCCGTGGTTACCGGTGTCCTGCTTTCCTTCTTGACTGTCCGTCTTCCCCTCCGTGTGGAGTGTTTTCCTGGCACACACTGGAAAGGGGAGACAAATGTACGTTTTTGATAGATATTGCCAATTTTCCTTCCAAAATAGGCTATTCCAATTGACACCTCAGCCAACAGCGTACATGACAGAGTCCATTCCCCCACCTCTTGGCTAACACGGAATGTTCTCAGTCTTTTGAATTTTTATTAATAGGATGGGAGTAAAAATGATTTATTTGGCATTTCTTTGGTTTTTCACTAGATGAAGCATCTTTTCTAATGTTAATTGGTCATTTGTGTTTCTTCTATAAATTGTTTACACGAATTGATATCTTTTATTTTTAATTGTGCTGCGGGGAATGGAAAAGAGCGGGTGGGGAAGTTCTCAGGAAAGAATTGTCATCCGGACAGACATCCCCCAAATGTTCTAGTTACACACCGAATCCGAAAGGAATCAGACTCCCTGGGAAGAACGTGCTCTAATAAGAGGGGTGTGTTCATAAGTTTCCATAATTGTTTATGAAGTTCTAGGCACCTCTGGAAGTCTCTACCACCTTTCCTGCTATCGGAGGCTGCCGGACCCCACAAGCCAGCGCTGACCAGTGGAACTTTTAGCAGTAGGGGGAAATGTCCTGTATCTTCACTGCCCTGTATGGCCGCCACTGGCCTTATATGGCTGTTGAACCTGAAATGTGGCTAGTGAAAATGGGGGACTGTATTTTATTTCATTTTAATTGTATGTAAATGTGAATGGCCACATGTGGCTAGGGGCTTTCCTGCCCTCAGCGCGGACATAGGTCTCGGTTGGCCCCGATGTAAACTTTGCAGCATCTCACAGTGTGTGGATACTGGTTTGAGAAAATCTCCTCCTCGAGCGGGTAGGACTCTTCTGTCTGTAAGCCTGCCTGTCTGTACTCACATGTCTTTGGGTCGTTTTTCTCACCTTAGGTACTATTGTGGGTGTTGTTCTCTACACGGGCAGAGAACTCCGGAGTGTCATGAATACCTCAAATCCTCGAAGTAAGGTGCGTACAGAGTCACAGGATGTGTTTCCTTGCCAGAACTTTCTGACCTGATGTAGTTTGATGATTGGTGTTGGTGGGGTGAGAAGCTAGATTTAAAAACAGGAACCCCTGACAGTGTGACTTCATTTATACAGACTATCTTTTCACGTCCGTGTATGTGCATAGGTACGTGTGTATATATAGATACATACGCACAGTACGTGAATATGTGTTCGTATGTACAGGCAGCCTTTGGAGAGGTGATGGTTCTATTCCAGACCACCATGTAAAGTGCGTATCACAACAAAGCAAGTTACACAAATTTTTCGGTTTCCCAGTACGTTTAAAAGTTATGTTTACACTATCCTGTAGTCTGTTAAGTGTGCAGTAAAAGCATTATGTAAAAAAAACCAATGTACATACCTTATTTAAAAATACTTTATTGCTAAAAAATACTAACTTATCCTCTGGCAACACAGGGTTGCCACACACCTTCAATTTGTAAAAAACCTCAGTATCTGCTAAGCTCACGGCAGTTAAACAAGGACTGCTTGTAAGTGAATACATACCGTTTTAAAAGCTTTTAAATGAACTGATGAGTCCTTACTGTTTGCCACGTCTTGTGCGGCATCCTTCACGTGCACCTCATTTAATCCTTACGCCAGCCTGTGAGCACAGGTGCTCTGTAGCCTCATCTTATAGAGGAGAAATGGCCTGGAGAAGGACCATGCTCTGGCCAAGCTGGGTAGACCCGGCTTCAAACCCACGCTGAGCTGCTGCGGCAGGGCAAGCGGAGTCAGCTCTGCGGTCTGCCTGATGGCCCTGTTACTGCTCCCTTCCCACCGGCACCCTCCCTCCCAGCTCCACCCCTCCCCCAGTTTCTTAGAGTCAGAATATTGCAGAGTGGTCTTCTTTGTCAATACTGTGAACAGTATTGACAGTTCATTTCACCCTGCCATTACAACCCCCATGACGACCTTCGTTATTACAACTATAAATGTCACCTATTCGATGTTTTAGCTGTATCCGGGGCCATGTTTCTGCGAAGTGATGGGTTTCATGTGCTGGTTCCATTTTTAAAGAATATACATTAAAATAAGTATGTAGTCATTAAAATACTAACGTTCACGAATGCAGCACCTAAAAATCAGGGGCCACCAGTGGTGCGTGCCCTGAATTTCCAGGCCATAGGGAATTAGTGCGTGGTGCGCTGCGCAGAGTCGTAGGACTGAGTCGTCTTACAGGTTGCTGTGTAGGATGGTAGAGGCCACGCAGTGCACAGCATCGCTGAAGGCAGCAGTAACCCACTTATGTGATTCCAAGGCTAAATCTAAATTCATTAAGAAAAAATCGAACTCGGATTCATTGAAGTCCCTTGGATGTCTGTTAGCCTGTGGAGCCCAGCGTTCTCACCCAAAGATGTGGGGATCCATGGAGCCCACGGTCTTGCCCGAGGTAGAGGTGTTCACGGGGGAAGGACCCGTTCTCCGGGCGGGCTGTGAGTTGCACCGGCTAATCACAAGCTTCGCCCTGTGCGCTGTCCCACAGATTGGCCTGTTTGACCTGGAAGTGAACTGTCTAACAAAGATCCTCTTCGGAGCTTTGGTGGTGGTGTCTCTCGTCATGGTCGCCCTCCAGCACTTCGCCGGACGTTGGTACCTACAAATCATCCGCTTCCTCCTTTTGTTTTCCAACATCATTCCCATCAGGTAAGCAGAGAACAAACTTGTGTTTAAGTGCTGCGACCTTTGCTTCTCTCTCTTCATCCAAAGGTCATGGTTTTGCGGTTTTGAGAAGGAGCTGGGCCCTTTTGTAGAGTGATGACCAAGGACAGGCGGGGTCAGGAGTGTAGGCGGCGCTCTGGCTGGAGCACTGGATGGGCACATTCCTCCCTGAACCATCCTTTCTGGAATTACTCTCTGCTCAAAAGATCTGGCCTTGCCCAGTCTCAGTGTACACTGGACATGCCATTTAGATTTCATCTTATTTACCAGCCCCAGGAGGTTGGTGGTGACTGGTGGGAGTGCTGTGTTGGGAAGGATTCTGAGCCTGAGTCAGGACTCACGGGGCTTGATTAGCAGTGGAAGCTTGGTGGCACATGCCAGACAATTGTTCGCCTACCTCATTTGAAGGCTGGATAAATGGTTTAAAAAAAAAAAAAAATATATATATATATATATAAAATAAAGTAATAGAGGTCATAGTAGAAAAAAAATTCACAGTAGCCAAAGAATAAAATAAGAATCATCTCTAATCTCACAACTAAGTGAAAATTGCTGTTAATGTTTTGGGATATATGTTTTCTAGACGGCTTTCTATTTTAGAAAAAGGAGAATTTGCTCTACATAAAAATCCACTCCCACCCACCACTTTTTTTTCCTAACAAAAGGATGTGTTGCAGATAACTTTTCACATCAAATATACTTGCACACCGTCATTTATTAGAACTGCTGTAGTATGTATTCTATGCCTGATAATTTATTTAGACCCGTATTGTTGGATGCTTGTTTCTACTTTTTCCCCATAATAAATGATCAGTAAATAATTATAAAACAAGCCATATCTTTTTCCCTCAGACTTCTAGTGCTTATGATCTCTCTCTTACACTTGATCTATTGCCCTGTATCTTGTCTTGCCCTTTTGTGTGTTTCCATCATCCCAGCTGGACTTTGTCTTTTTCCGAAGGCAGAGATTGTGGTTTTGGTACAACAGCGTGACTAGAAGAAGGAGATTGAACCCCAGGCTAGTGTGCTCTGGATGATGGTTTCAAAGAATAATAAGTAATTTACTGCTAACAAAAGAGTGTTTGTGCTGTAATGTTGTGTATAATTGTAGTCTTTAGAGTTCTGTCTACAACATGACTGAAAATCGGTGCATTGAATCTGCATACGGGCCAGGGCTAGCCAGTGAAATAGTTAGCAATTTAATCAGTTTATAGGATTATGAATGAATTTGAAGATTTCTTTTTATTGTTTGCAATGAAATATTTAAAAATGAGTATAACGGGCTTCCCTGGTGGCGCAGTGGCTGGGAGTCCGCCTGCTGATGCAGGGGACACGGGTTCGTGCCCCGGTCCGGGAAGATCCCACATGCCGCAGAGCGGTTGGGCCCGTGAGCCGTGGCCGCTGGGCCTGCGCGTCTGGAGCCTGTGCTCCGCAACGGGAGAGGCCACAGCAGTAAGAGGCCCGTGTACTGCAAAAAAAAAAACAACAAAAAAAAAACAAAAAATAATGAGTATAACACAGGGACTTCCCTGGTGGCGCAGTGGTTAAGAATCCGCCTGCCAATGCAGGGGACACAGGTTCGAGCCCTAGACTGGGAAGATTCCACATGCCATGGAGCAACTAAGCCCGTGCGCCGCAACTACTGAGCCTGCGCTGTAGAGCCCGCGTGCCACAACTACTGAAGCCCATGTGCCTAGACCCCGTGCTCTGCAACAAGAGCAGCCACTGCAATGAGAAGCGAGCGCGCCACAGCTAAGAATAGCCCCTGCTCACCACGACTACAGAAAGCCCATGTGCAGCAACGAAGAACCAACACAGCCAAAAATAAATAAATAAATAAATTTAAAAAAAAGAGTATAGGACATAAAAAGGAATATTATTCAGCCTTAAAAAGGAAGGGAAAAAAAAGGAAGGGAATTCTGACACATGCTGCAACATGGATGAACCCTGAAAACATTATGCTAAGTGAAATAAGCCAGACACAAAAGAACAGATCATGTGTGACTCCACAGTACGAGACCCCCAGAGCAGTCAAATTCGTAGAGACAGAGAGTAGAATGGTGCTTGCTGGGGGCTGGAGAAGGGGAAATGGGGAACTGCTGTTTAATGGGTGTAAAATTTCAGTGTAGGAAGATGAAAAAGTCCTGGAGATGGTTGGTGATTATGGTCCCATAACAATGTGAATGTACTTGATATCATTGAACTGTACGCTTAGGATGCTTTAAATGGTAAATTTGATGTTATGTATATTTTACCGCAATGTAAAACATGAATAAGGTATCAAAAATACATTCGCTCAGAGGACTACTATTTTTTCTTTTTTTAAGTAAGGCTAAAACAACTACCTTTTCGATATTTTAAAAGTATCTTAAATTTTTATATTTTATTTTGGTCCGTAACAGAATCGCTTCATGGAAATTTGATAGTGGTGTTGAATCTGTGGATTCAGCCCCAGCAGTGTGCTTCTGCAGGGGGTGATTCCAGATGTTATGGCACAAACGATGTGCATTTAGAGTCCTTGTTGAGATACAGGCAGTCTTACGTTTATCCCGTTAACCTGTGTGCTCTGTTCTCTGACAGTCTGCGTGTGAACCTGGACATGGGCAAGATCGTGTACAGCTGGGTGATTCGCAGGGACTCGAAAATCCCCGGGACCGTGGTTCGCTCCAGCACGATTCCCGAGCAGCTGGGGAGGATTTCCTACCTACTCACAGATAAGACCGGTGAGTTTCCTGTGGCCCTCGCAGGATTCAAGGTCGAAGAAGGTGCTTGGAATCTCTTTCTGGAGGTGTTAGAGATGCATGCTGCTGCACTTTTATTTTCTTCATCTTTTGACGATGACAGACTATTCGGTGATGATGATGGTGACGATAGCAGCACAGCCTTACTTCCTGGTAATTATGTACAAAAGCACCGTTCTGGGTATTTATAGTCACTTACTTAATCCTCCCCCGGTGTTGTGAGTTCGGGGGTATTAAGTGACTTGGTGGTTAAGTGACTTGTCAGGAGCACATAGTGGCAGAAGCAGGCTTTGAACTCAGACAGTCTGGCTTCAAGTCCTGACCTTGAAACCACACCTCAAAATACTGCTTCACAGTTTAACATCTGTCAAGTTACGAGGTTGTCGTAGTGGTCGAGAGCAAGTGCGGAGTGGGGAGACCTGGGTTTTAGCTTCCTCTCTACCATTCAGTGAGCATGGGATAAAAGGGAATCTACTGCAAAGATTCGGGAAATCAGAGCAAAACTAGGTTTCAGGAAGAAGAAGAACCAGGAAAGTTCTGGCTGTGTCAGCATCAGGACCCCTGGCATGGTCTCCTGACTTGACTCGACTCATCCTCTGTCGATATGCCCCTCTGCTCAAGGTTTAGATTCCTTCAAGATAGAATCTGATTGGCCTCATGTATGTCACGTGCTGCCCTCTTGGCCAATGGAATGAGTCAGGCACCCTGATTGACGCTTCCTCTGGACCATCCCAGGGAATGAGGGTGATAATTCCCCCTGGAAACCTGGGGTTCTATTTTCAGAAGAAATTCTGGGATTCCAGGCTGACAAAATATCACAGGTGTCTCATCCAGCAGGAGCAGTGCTGAAACCAGTCTGTGACATATAGTAAACTCTCAAAAAAAAAAAAAGCCAAATAGCTACCATTACTGTTAATAATAGTAAGAGCTCCAGGCTGTAGGCAGTTACTGATCTGTCTTGTGTTTCAGGAACTCTTACCCAGAATGAGATGGTTTTCAAACGGCTCCATCTAGGCACCGTGGCCTATGGCCTCGACTCAATGGATGAAGTACAAAGCCACATTTTCAGTATTTACACCCAGGTAAAGCCTTCTGTTTTGATACCCAAACAATTTTTACATTTATTAACACCTATATTGAGAAGAATTCATAATACCATATGATTCACTCATTAAAAGTGTACAGTTTGGTGTTGTTTTGTATACTCAGAGTTGTGTAACCATCACCACAGTCAATTTCATCTTCATCACCCCAAAAGGAAGCCCTGTACCCATGGACAGTCAGTCACTCCTCACTTCCCCCAACCCCACGTTTCCTTCCAAACCCCTGGCAACCACTAATGCTTCACGTTTTGAATAGACCTGCATTTGAGGTTTTTGCCCCATCTTCCTCATCCCCAGGGTTAATCTACTGAAATACTAATGGATACTGGGGAAGACATAAGAAAAAATTATTTGCTAGTAACTGGTGCCAGAAAGAACTTTGAGAACCTGATGGTTGGTTTTCCTTCAGGTTTACAAACATGCTTACTTTTTCCTTTTCCCCCGTTAAGAGCCAAAACAGCATAATTAATGGGCTGCTTGTGACATAATCACGGTATAACCGATCAGCTTTAGTTCCTCATCTCTTTCCAACTCAGCAGTCTCATGGAAGAAATTATCAGAGATGATGGTCAACTTATCTGTTCCTGATTTTCCCCCCACTACAAGGTTTTTCAAAACCGGTCATTTTTTTTTTAGAGAAAGGTATTACTTGTAAGTGTCCTAAGAGTCCTGAAAAATTAGACCAGCGGGTCCCCCACCTGGGCTGCTCATCAGAATTACTGGCGATGTTTTAAAAACAGAGTAAAAACAAAACAAAAGACATTAACTTGGGTCTGGTATCCTAGAGATTCTGACTCATTAAGAGGACAGGAGAGTCTGGGCTCCTGTGTTTTAAAAGAAAGATGACAGTGGGCTTCCCTGGTGGCGCAGTGGTTGAGAGTCCGCCTGCTGATGCAGGGGACATGGGTTCGTGCCCTGGTCCGCGAAGATCCCACATGCCGCGGAGCGGCTGGGCCCAGAGCCTGTGCTCCACAGTGGGAGAGGCCACAGCAGTGAGAGGCACGCGTACCGCAAAAAAACAAAAAAAGAAAGATGACAAAACAAAAAATCCCTTGGTAATTCTGAGACATACCCAGAGCTAAGATGGACTGCATTAGACCAGCTACATGTCATGACACTTGTTTGGGGGCAATAGAATAAAAAGGCCATGTTTTGCTTAAATTTGTCCAAATAGATAATGATTCCATAGTCAGAAGGCCAATTAAAAATGTATTCTTGTGTAAGAGTTAGAGGTGGACTCTCTAAATGCTTTGTGATACAATTATAGTCTCAACATTTAATTTTCCGGAATGTTCGCTAGCCTGCACACCTGGATTTCCGGGGTATCTCCTGAAAATGGCAGGGCAGGGGATAGTGTGGAAGTGGGGGTGGATTTTAAGTGGAGAACAGTTTGTTTGATCCATGTCACGTCATCACCTGCTACCAGCCACGAAGCCCTTGTCATTCATTCTTCTAGGCTCCCTGTGTGGGCATTGTGGCTTGTCCCCAAACGGTCCATTGTCCTCCTTCAGAGGTGGACTTTAAGACTCTTAAAAAATGACAAGGACTTGGTTGGACTGAGAGGAAAAGCCACAGTCAGCCCCTGGTTCCTTTCTCTCTCTCTGACCCATCTTCCTCTGTGAGGTGACGTGGTGTCCGTGCTGGGCTCTGTGTGTCACTCTCTAGGGGGTTCCAGTCTTATCCAGCTTCTGTCACCTTATTGAAGCTGATGCCTCCCACGTCTGTGTCAGCCCGACCAGGAGCTTCACCCTGGAATACACCTGCATACCTGGCATCACCGCTTGTGGGTCACGAGGACGGTGCACCCACCATCCCGATATTTTTCCTGTACGCTTGCTTCTCTAAGCTGTTCTTGTTTTAGTAAGCACCACTCCCGTTTACCCTGTTAGCTCCGTCCAGGGATTTGGGAAGTGCCCCTGCTTCCTGCCCCGTGACCGCCTGCCTTCAGTCGTGGCCCTGCTCCCCCCAGATCACCTGTTTGGCCTTTCGTCTTCATCCCCTCTCGCTCTCTAGACAGGAACTACACTCTCCCTTGCCTGCCTGTCTGCAGTGACCCCCCTGCAGGCTTTCCCTGTTTCCCTCCTGGGAGCACAGGATCGCCCTCGTACTGGCAGCTTCCTCGCAGGGTCTGAGGCTTCCACGTGGTCCAGCAAGGCCTGCATCCCCTGCTGCCACCTCTCCCGCTGTTCGCTCTCTCCTCCCGCTCACCCCGTTACGCCACTGCCTGCAGCATTCAGGGCAAGGTGAGCAGCCTCGTTTCTGTGTCTGGGAATATTCTTCCCTCTGAACCGTCAGTCCTAGTGCCTCCCGGGCCCCTCTTGAGGGGCCAGTGTGTGGATCGTTAGGCCTCTCAGCACCTGGTTGAACCCCGCCTGCCTCTCAGGCCTGTCTCAGCGGTGCTGGCTGCCGACGGTCACGTTACACAGCTTCGTAGCCCTTGGGGTGCACCCCGGCAGAAGGCACACCCCTGCCTATGCTGGTGGTATTTTTTAATTTTTTAATTTTTTTTTGCGGTACGCGGGCCTCTCACTGTTGTGGCCTCTCCCGTTGCGGAGCACAGGCTCCGGACGCGCAGGCTCAGCAGCCATGGCTCACGGGGCTCAGCCGCTCCGCGGCGTGTGGGATCTTCCCAGACGGGGGCACGAACCCGTGTCCCCTGCATCGGCAGGCAGACTCTCAACCACTGCGCCCCCAGGGAAGCCCACTGCTGGTGGTATTTTTAAGAGCTTGTGGTATTGACAGAAGCCGTCCTTTCTCAGGATATTTGTGTAGTTCAGCTTTTGTAGCCCATTTTTGGTTTAGCACAGATAACACTGTGTAAAGTCTTAAAAGTTCTTACCGTGAACTCCTTTTTTTTTTTAGTTTTTATTTATTTATTTAATTTTTGGCTGCTTTGGGTCTTTGTTGCTGCGCACGGGCTTTCTCTAGTTGTGGCGAGCCGGGGCTACTCTCCGTTGTGGTGCGTGGGTTTCTCATTGCGGTGCCTTTTCTTGCTGTAGAGCACTGGCTCTAGGCTTCCAGGCTTTGGTAGTTGTGGCACGCGGGCTCAGTAGTTGTGGCTCGTGGGGCCTAGAGCGCAGGCTCAGTAGTTGTGGTGCACAGGCTTAGTTGCTCCGCGGCATTTGGGATCTTCCCTGACCAGGGATCGAACCTCTGTCCCCTGCATTGGCAGGCAGATTCTTAACCACTGTGCCACTAGGGAAGTCCTTAACATGGACTCTTAACTCATCACCCTTCCTCAGCGGAAGCTCGTAAATGGATTTGCCCGTCCCGGCCTTGGGTTTAAAGTAGCTGAAGTGTGATGGGGAAAGACCGAGGCTGGTGTGCACACTCCACCCCCTGAGGCCACGTGCATCCTTCTCTCGGGATATCGAGAAGCCCTGCGGTAAACACATGACTACTTCTGTGATGACAAGTACGAAGGCTCTCCTGTGGTTTTTAAACAGCTTTATTGAGGTATAACATACATACCATCAAATTCAGCCATGTTAACTGTAGTAGTCAGTGATTTTTTTAGGTAAATTTACAAAGTTGTGGAACCATCCCCACAATCCAGTGTTAGGCCACCACCCCAGATGATTCTCCCGAGCCCATTCATCTGACTTTTAGAGTTTAATAATAGGATGTTATAACAGTGTCTCCTAAGGTGGAGTATTTGGAACTCTTGGCTCAGATCGCTAGGGACAGAGACAGAATCTCTAGGAGTGGTGCGTGGACCTACAGTTTTAACAAGTGAACCAGGTGATTCCAAAGTAAAACAGAGTTTGAGAATAGCTACTGCACATCTGAGGTTCGTCCTTATTTTTCAGAATGTCAGTGTCTAAATTTGTGGACTCTAAAACAGAGTTTGCCAGGAGACCCATTGAGATGCAGGAGGAAAAGATTAGAGTGTCTATTCACATTTCATTTTCATCTTCAAAATTACAGCAAAATTTAAACTTTACTAATAGCTTTAAGATTGACCCTGGGACCCCCACTCCATATATCAGATGAACGTTTATCAGGCACAGCCCTTGAGGTGTCCTGCGAAAGGAGTTGGAATTCTACGATTGTTTATTTTCAGAACATTGAAATTCAGATTGTCTTTTATGAGTGTCCAGGTGACTGGTTTTAGGGATGTTATTTAACTAAAGTAATCTCGTAAAGAGGAAAGAGGGCAGGTGGCTTTACAAGATTCCTGCAGGGAAACTCCAGACGATCAGTACAAGCCCAAGTAAACCACAAGGAAATGGCCAACACATTATGAGATAAACCCATGACAGGCTAAGGAGATGTGATGATTTTTCCTCTGCCTTATTCATTTACTTATTGGCACCTTTAAAAAACTGAGAGAGAATTCACAAACCATAACATTTACCCATTAAGTGTACAGGTCAGCGTTTTTTAGTATATTCTCAACATGGTGCAATCGTCACTGCTATCTCATTTCAGAATGTTTTCACCAGCCCAAAGAGGGACCCCCGATCTCTTAAGACTCCCACCCCTACCCCAGCCCCTGGCAACCACCCGTCTACTATTTGTGTCTGTGGTTTGCCTGTTCTGGACATTTCAGATGAAGGGAATCCATCAGTACCTTTTGCACCTGGCTTATTTCACGTGGCATGGCATCCTCAAGGTTGCAGCACGTGTCAGCACTTCATGCCCCATATGACAGATATGACAGTTTGAATCTATAATTTTGTATAATTTACATAATGATAATTTAAAATTTATAATTCTCAGTGCCCCTTACCCTGAGTATATGTTATTTTGAGGTGTTAGCTAATTCTGTGAAATATGCTGTTTTCATTTTTATCATATCATTTTAGAATTTTTTTGTTGTTTCATAATGCACAATACAATATTTATGCAATTTAAATATACACGTGTGGAAGGTACTTAAATTTTTTCTCAACACGTTCAAAGTATTTTGAGACGAATATTCTTTGTTACCTGGAATATGTAGTCATCTATTTTATTTTACTCCTCAGCAAGTGGAAATATCTTTAACTTTTATTAATATATGTATCTGAACAAAAATGGATGAGTGTGGGAAATGGGGGGCTCGTGGTGTGCTGTGTCAGAGAAGCCCAAGACCAAGAGCGCTCTTCTAGGCTGTTTTGTACATGTGAATTCTTATTTTTCAAAAAAACATAGTTCACAGTATATCACGTATTTTGATCTGTGAACTGTGATTTTTCACTTAACGTTTTGTCTCTGATATTTTTTTAGTATTTGTTAGAGTTGGAATTTACTGAGCATTTTTTTCCTTTTCTTTTTAATGAGTGTGTTGGTGAATGTGTGAGTTTGTGGTTTACTTTCCTGCACAAGATGTGTACACACAGGATGCATTGGGTTGTCAGTGCTTGCTGTGTCCCGGATAGTGTCCCTCTTGCTTTCTGCATCCATAGGAAACAGAGAAGGTTACGTTTTCTCGAGGAAGAGTTTTTTGTGTTGTGTTTTTCTCTGGGACACAGAGCTTACTTTGTTTTTTACTGATTTAAAAAATTCCTAATACTTTCTTAGGGTACATTTTTTTTTTCCTGCAGAAAAAATAAACAACATGGATAAGTACAAATAAAAAACACTGAAATCACCTGTATTCACATCACTCAGTGATAGCCAGTGTTAACACCTGGGTGTATAAAATGCCAGTGTTAACACCTGGGTGTATAAAATGCCAAGCTATTTCTCTGCCTTTGTGTCCGTGGAGATGTGTACTTTGTTTCTCTCGCTCTCTCTTCCTTTTTTTCTTTTCAACAAGAAGGCATCAGATTTTTGTAATTCTTTTGAACTAGAGTTGAGCATCAAAACTGTAAAGTTTAAAAACATGTATATATGCCTGGGCCCTACTCTATTCTTTAAGTGTCAGGGGCCCAAGCATATATATATATATATATATATATATATATATATATATATATATATATATATACTTCTTAAAATCTTTACTGGTTATTTAGAGAGGCATTTCTGGTTAAGAACCACTGTTGGAATAACACTGTCCAGCTTCTTTCTTTTCACATATGTCATGATTATGATCCTTTTTAATGGTTTTATAATAGGGCCAGGACTAGGTAGGGTTAAGGAGAGTGAGGCATGCACCCAGGGAGCAAAACTTACCGAGATGGCAAGAAAACGCCGTCATCAAGACAAATCATACTGTAATGCAGTACTTAAAAAACTCAAAATTCATGCGAAAAATCCAAATGTTAAATTAAATTGGACAGTATCCAATTCAGCATTCGCACAGTTTGGCCTCACTATCCTAACCCCAGTTTTACGGTGGCAGTGGCTTCGTGTCCGGTTCTCAGCCTTGGCATATTGACATCTGGGCTGGATAATTTTTTGCTGTGGGGACCACCCTGTGCACTGTAGGGTGTTCAGCAGCATCCTTGCCCTCTACCATCTCGATGCCTGTAGCATACTCCCCCGGCACCTGCTTTGTCACACCCTCGAGTATCTCCAGACGCTGCCCAGTGGGGGGCAAAGTCTCCCGAGTTGAGAACCCCTGTGTAAATACATGGTTCAGTTTCAACGAATTGAATTTTGTTGCCTCGGTCGTGCGGAAAGCTGTGTACTGTTAAGCAGTAAACGTTGTGTTGTGTTTATGCAGTCACTTAGTGTGTAAGACAGTTGATTCACTTGGAAGTGGTAGCTCTAAGCCTGTCTCTGTGGAGGTGGACCTTTGAGGTTAATGAGTTACCAGCTCTGAGCTCAATTTGGGGAGTGAAGGGGGCCTATTGAAACAGGAATTCCTTCTCTTCAATAGTGTATTTTTACCAGTTGCAACCCATCCATCGTATCTGATAACATTATGAGTGTTCGTAAGGGGTGATGTTTTCATTGCATTTGGAAAGAAAATTGTTATTCACGGTGGCTCGGCATTTAATTTCTGTATTACTGTTTCCTGAAATACAGGCTGGAGTTCTCATTGGGAAATGTCCCTGCCATGGATTATTAATGAGAAATGGAGGCCCGTTTTTTTTCACTGAATCTCCATATCTCATTTGTTGGCTGGGCTGCCCTAGGATGACCAAAACATCACAAGGTGCGAGATATCCACCGAAGGGCCCAAGTCAGAGGCCTTTGTATACGGAGATCTTGATTCTTCACCCAACTTCTGACCTCACATGGGGCTATTTTGCCCTCCCTCCTTAAGAGGGCCAGTGGTTCCCCCCCAGGGAAAAAAGAGTTGTAACCTGTCTCTGTGGATACCACATCTGTTTTTATTTTCCCCTGGTATTTTTTAAGTAAGAAGAAATGTGTGTAGGTTAAAGGGCCTATGGGGAGGAGGCTAGAGATAAACACTGTACAATGTGAAACTCTTCCATATGGGGAATGTGAGGATGTTTGAGGACTGGGCCTCAATACGAATACTAGCTGAGCTCCTGGTAATTACCAGTGCCTTCATGATATATGTGGATTGCCATTTGGTGTGTGGACAAGCCTTTTATTTGCAAATTAAAAGAGAATTTCAGAATCAATGGTTATGACCCCTCTTCCCTGAAACAGTAGGAAAGTGGGATAAGTATCAGTTTAAGAGAGAGAGAAATGAACGTGGAGATAGTAAACCAGTCTGCCTGTGATGTTGGTCCAGTTCAATCACCATCATTTTCTAGTTTGTTGTCAAATGGTTCCCTGATCTGAGAGTGAGGTCTTTGCAAAACTCTGGGCTGTTTCTCTCTTTTGCCTTGCCCTAGTGTGGTTTCACCTGGAATGCAAAACCCCAAAGCTCTGTGTTATCCCACATTTGAGATATGAGTGGAAATACTTGACTTCTGTAGACAGAATCAGATTGCTTATAAAATCCGAAGGTTTGTGGAAGATGCCCTGAACTCAGCCTTTCATTCAAATCCACTGTTAACTAAAACTTGCCAGCCGGAGCAATTACTTTGTCAAAGGTCTTGTTATTGCTCCTAATGTTAAGTAATAATTTGGTCCAGGTGCTGGGGAATGTGGGCAAAAAAATGAAGACATGCGTCCATGGCTAGAACATAAATTATAGAGTTTAGAAAAAATGTTCTCGATTTAGTCTCTCCCGGAGAGGGAACCTTTCTGTAAATCTTCAGTCCTCGTTATAATTTTAAAGTTAAATTCTTTATGATTAAAAGCACTTGGCAAATAATGATTCATTTAAACTGTAGTTCTGATATATTACTCTAATTATTGTTACCATGCCGTGCCCTTTGGCCTGGAAGTGAAACTCGTGTCCTCTTGACACCAGAGGTTAACAGAGCAGGAAGCCGGAGCAGTGTGTGCGCCTGCATGACCAGGATAATTTAGTAATTGTCTAATTACCTGCGGAGTATAATGCCACTGCTAAACATAGTATTAAAAAATTAAATGAAAGTCGTTTTCTTGTTTCTCATAACCCATCTGTTCTCCATTTTGGGCAACCATGTGTTCATGGGTATGAAACGTGATTCATTCTAAAAGATCGGATGGCTTCTGCTCTGTTGGATAAAATATGTTTTTAATGGAACACAGCATTCAGTAACTTCACAAACATCTCCAGCTTCCGAGACTCAGTTGTAGAGGCAGGAAGACTATTGTAGGTCTTTTGTCCTAAACTGTGACTTAGAATCTGGAACTGATGTTGGTCGATTTTGATATTTATTTCTTCTTAGAAATGGAAAAAAAGTTCATGACAAATGAGGACTTCTAACCAGTATCTTAGGAATATTAAGTTGTTCATTTGTTCAACAAATATCTGTTGCTAGTTACTACGGCCCTTGGTACTAGAATTCAATAGACAAGCTCTCTTTTCTCATGGTCTAACGGGAGAATTATCAGGTAAAGGATTCAGTTTTAGCCAGTGGAGACAATAACACACATGGTAATGTAGAAGCGTGGCTCCCAGTGGGGTGGGCACAGGGGGCAGCATGGATTAGGGGGCTCAGGGGAGGTGACTTTGAGGAGGAAACATTGAATGGAGACCTGAATGATGAGGTGGAGTGAGCTAGCTCTGCAGGGATGTGGGAAACAGTGTTCTAGGAAGTGGGTCCCGTAAGTGCAAAGGCCCTGAGGCAGGAAGGAGGTTGGACAGAGAGGCTAATCAGGTGGGTCATGGGAGGGCACCTGAGTGTTTTTTATTGAACACTAACTCATAGACTGTTGACAAGTGGTCTTAATTTTTTATTGTATTTTAAGGCAGTAGAACCCCTTTATTCAAAGCTAGGCCTTCATGGTACCCGGTGTGTAACAGAGATGGGTATGGGGTTGCTTGTCCTCCACGTTTGATGGTGCTGAGTGGGTTTCTCGGGATTTCTCTACTCAGCACGTGGGGTGAAAAGCACCCCCTAGCCCACTCCTCTCATTTGCGGGAAAAGGGCAGATGCCACCTGCTCAAGGTCACACAGCTGTTCACACCCACCCGAGAAGCAGGCTCAGATTTCTCAGCCTTCAGTACTCTTTTTACCATGTTGCTCAAAACCTTTTCCCCAACTTAACCCATTAGGAGGCCAAGCTGTGTGTTGAAAGGTATGAATGAAGGAACGGATGAGGGCTGTGTAAGCAACAGAACTGCTTCTTAGACAAGAGTTAGGGTCCATGGCCAGTGTGGAAGGCACAGCTTGAGTACATTTAAGTTTACTCTTGAAAATCTACCCTCAGTGGACTTCTAGGTACCATTTTGCAGTGTGTCCAGCCAGCCAGGCTTCTTTCTGGTTGTTACTGATATGCTCCCCGGACCTGCCCTTGGTTGCTCGTTACCCCCTAGAGTCCCCATCCGTACTGTTGAATTCATTTTTTAAAAAAATTTATTTATTTTTGGCTGTGCTTGGTCTTCGTTGCTGCGCGTGGGCTTTTCTCTCTAGTTGCGGCGGGCGGGGGCTACTTTTCGTTGCGATGCGTGAGCTTCTCCTTGCGGTGGCTTCTCTTGCTGCGGAGCACGGGCTCTAGGCACGTGGGCTTTAGTAGTTGTGGCGCATGGGCTTGGTTGCTCCGCGGCATGTGGGATCTTCCTGGACCTGAGATCGAACCCGTGTCCCCTGCATTGGCAGGCGGATTCTTAACCACTGCGCCACCAGGGAAGTCCCCTGTCTTCAATTTTAAACTGAGAGGAATGTCCATTTAAAACAGCAGTTCTAAACCGGGCATGATTTTGGTCTCCATGGGCAATTGGCAACATCTGAAGACAGTATTGTTCTCCTGTTGCAACTGGGGGTTGCGTCTGGCATCTAGGAGATGGAGGCCAGAGAAGCTGCTAGCCATCCCACTATGCACAGGACTCTCCCCCTGCCGCCAGCCCCAACGGAGAGTTATCTCCCTCAAATGTCATCAGTGCCGAGGTCCGGACGCCCTGGTCTGAAGCAGCCGCATCACTTGAAGTGTAATGGGGCCCCCACTCGGTCAGAGGCCCCCAGCACCACCCAAAGGAAGGCACGTTCCCAGGTTCCCAGGTAGCATCACCCACACTCACCAGGCTGTCATTTTTTTCCTCTATTTATTTTGCATTTTTGTTTTTGGCCGAACGCCCATGACCGGATCCCTGACTCGCACGCCCTCATGGCAGTGTTACTGGAGACACCCCCAGAGCGACGTGTGTTAGAGCAGCTGAAAGAGAAGCAGCGACTCCGCAGGGTCGTTCTTCTTCCTTCTCAAGGTCCTTCCGTGTCTCTGGTCATCTTCCTCGTTGCTTTCCTCTTCTCCTAGCAATCCCAGGACCCGCCCGCTCAGAAGGGCCCCACGCTCACCACCAAGGTGCGGCGGACCATGGGCACCCGCGTGCACGAAGCCGTCAAGGCCATCGCGCTGTGCCACAACGTCACCCCCGTGTACGAGTCCAGCGGTGTCACCGACCAGGCCGAGGCGGAGAAGCAGTACGAGGACTCCTGCCGTGTGTACCAGGCGTCCAGCCCGGACGAGGTAAGCCCCGGCATGCGGGATGCCCTGCCCATTTCCCACCTGCTCCGGGTGGGGCCACCTGTCAGGGCAGCAGGATCCGGGGCGATGCTGGGCCGCTAGGGAAACAGGCTGGCAAATGCCTGCAGCCCTTGATCTTCCTCTAGAGGGAGTAGCCTTGGACTTGAGATACATCCTGAGTTAGGAAGCAGCGAGAGATCTTGTTTGTGGTTCAGATGGGCAGCGCATAAGGGGCACAGGTCCCATGAAACCACATTCCTTTTTTAAAAAACAGCTTAATTAGGATATAATACACATACCATACAATCGCCCGTGTGACAGATACATACAGGTCAGTGGTTTTTTAAAATAGTATATTCACGGAGTTATGCAACCATTACCACAGTCGGTTTTAGAATCGATTTTTGTGACACTTCTGTCAACCCAAAAGGAAGCACTCCGTGCCTGTATTCCCATAGACTCCCACCCTCCCTCCCTCCAGCCCCTGGCAACCACTGACCTACTTTCTATCTCTGTAGATTTGCCTGTTCTGGACATTTCATACAAGTGGAAAGATACACACACACTTGGCATCTCACCTCTTTCACTTAGCGTGTATTTTCAAGATTCATCCACGTGGTAGCATGTGTCTATATTCATGCCTTTTTATGGATGAACAATATTCCATTGAAGGGATAATACTGTGTTTTGTTTATCCAGTCTTTGGTTGATGAACATTTGGACTGTTGATACATTTTCTGTGTATGTGTGTGTGTATATATATATATATATATATATATATATGTGTGTGTGTGTGTATTTTCTTTGGGGGGGGCTATTGTGCTATGAACACGTGTCCAGGTTTTTGCGCAGACATATGTGTTCATTTCTCTTGGTGTACGTGTAGGAGAGGGATTGCTGGGTCACGTTAAATTTATGTTTAGCCTTTTGAGAAACTGCCACACTGTTTTCTGAAGTGGCTGTGCTGTTTTAAATTCCCACCTGCAAGGTATGAGGGCTCCAGTTTCTCTGCATCTTAGCCGACACTTGTCATCGTCCCTCCTTTTGATTCTCGCCGATCTAGTGAGTGTGAAGTGAAATCTCATTGTGGTTTTGATTTGTGTTTCTGATACCAAAGGTTAATAACGTTGATAACGTTGAGCATCTTTTTATGTGTTTATTGGCCCCTTTATTGGAGAAATGTCTATCCAGGCCCTCTGCCCACTTTTAATTGTGTTATGTGTCTTTTTGTTATTGAGTTGTAAGAGTTCTTTATGTATTTGAGATAAAAGCCTCCTGTCAGATATATGATTTCCAAATATTTTCTCCCATTCTGTCTTTTTGTTTGTTTGTTTGTTTGTTTGCGGTACGCGGGCCTCTCACTGTTGTGGCCTCTCCCGTTGCGGAGCACAGGCTCCGGACGCGCAGGCTCAGCGGCCGTGGCTCACGGGCCTAGCTGCTCCGCGGCACGTGGGATCTTCCCCGACTGGGGCACGAACCCGCGTCCTCTGCATCGGCAGGCGGACTCTCAACCACTGCGCCACCAGGGAAGCCCCCATTCTATCTTTTATGTTCTCGATGGTGTCCTTTGAAACGTGGACGTTTTAAATTTTGATAAAGTCTAGTAAGCCACATATTTTTGTATCTAAGCATCAACTCTTGCTAAAGCTGAAAGGATTCGTGTAATTCTGTGTTCAAGAGCATAGGACCTGGTAATACAGTTGCCTGTGTAGTGTTTTCTGTAAGAAGCCCCTAACTGCTTTTTCTCTCAGGGTGCCATATGATAGGAACGCCTTTTGTGTAGGTGTAGGCAGAGCACTCCCTCGCCCAGCATGAAAATGGTATCATGTCCTTTGCCCCCTGACTTGAGTGTAGTTAAGACACAGTCCGTGTTTTACTAATCCGTTAACATTTTGTTTTTTTTCTTTCCAGTCTTCCTTCCTTTTTTCTTTCCTTAAAAAAAACTTTTATTCTGATTATGGAAGCAATTTTTTGTAGTGTGGAAAATTTGGAAATTTCAGAAGAATATAAAGAGGGAAATGGGTTATTTTCAACTTCACTCATAAAAGATAACAATAGGTAACTTCCCTTGAGTATTTGGTACACATCAGGTCCTATTTGACGTACTGTGTATTATTCATTAAATCTTCCCAGCAACTAAGAGGTACTATGATTATCCCCGTTTTCAGAAGAGAAAGGTCAAGGACAGAGAGATTAAATACTTAGCCTGAAGTTCCTAGTTTTTTGGTTTTTTTTTAAGAGTTCAAAGTATAGTGGCTTTTCTTTTCTCTTATTATTTTTTAATTGAAGTATAGTTGATTTACAATATTATATTAGTTTCAGGAGTACAGCAGAGTGATTTGATATTTTTAGAGATTATACTCCATATAAAGTTACTATAAAATATTGGCTATATTCCCTGTGCTGTACATTACATTTTTACATCTTCCCTGGATTTTTTTTTTTAGACTTTTTAATTTTGAAATACTTTCAGATTTTTGGAAAAGTTGTAAAATGAACACAAAGAAGTCCCCTTTACCAACACTTTACTCAGATTCTTCAAATGTGAACACTTCTCTGCTTTTGCTTCCTCTTCACCTTTGAAGAGTAAGCTTCAGGCATGGTCCCCTTTTACTCCTAAATATTTCCTAAAAATACTTTCCTAAATATCTCCCTACAAAACAAGGTCATTTATGAGAATCAGGAAATTAACGTTGATACAGTACTGTTATCTGACTTGCAGATCTTATTAAAATTGCCTCAGCTGTCCCACTCACTTTTTTTTACAAAAAAAAGAAAAAAATATTTTCCCCAGATCGGTAACCAGTCCAGGGGTACACACCACATTCAGTTGTACCGCCTCTGGTGTCTCTTTTATTTTTATTTTTTAAATTTAATTTTTCTTTTTGGCCAAGTCGTGTAGCATGTGGGATCTTAGTGCCCCAACCGGGGGTCGAACCTGTGTCCCCCTGCCGTGGAAGCTCGGAGTCATAACCACTGGACCATCTGGCGTTTCTATTAACCTGGAACAGTTCCTCAGCTTTCCTCGACCGTCACAGCCTTGACTCTGTTGAAGAATACAGGTTATCTGTTTTGTAGAATGTCCCTCAGTTTGTATTTGTCCGACATTTTCTTATGATGTTGACTCAGGTTATGCGTTTCTGGCGCTGTCCTCGGTGCAGGGTATCCGGAGACGCATGATGTTGGCGTGTCTAGGTCTCGGAGATGTTAACTTAGGTTTCTTGGCTAAGGTGGTGTCTCCCAGGTTTCCTCCTGGTAAAGTTGCCATTTTCTGTGGCTGACTTATGTTACAGCACCAGTCCCCTAAGTGACAGGGTCAGGGCTTTAACCCAGGGAGTTTGTTTTCAGAGCCCAAACTCTTAATCCTTTTACTAAACCATTTTTCAGAAACCACTAAATATTAATTTTTATTCATTTGATATATAGCCCCTCCACTAGGTTTTCATGTATTTTTTTGGTAAAAAAATGAGCATTTTAATATAGGTATGGGTTTTGCCTATATTTGTTCTTTTTTCACTAATATTTTATCATACCTGTTTCTCAATTTTCTTGAACATTACACAGTTTTTCAGATTCACTGCCTACGGTATGGACCCTAATATCTTCAACTGTTCTCGTATTATTGGAATTTAGGTTATTTCTATTTTTGAGCAACAGTGTTTATAAACATTTGCAGTGAGTATCCTTACACTTGCTATTTCTAGAAATGGTGTGACGGGGTTCGTTAATTCACCAGGTATTTTTGAGTGCCTCCCGTGAGCCAGGCACTGTGGAGTCTACGTTAAACAAGGCAGCAGCTCACAGCCCTTGGGGCGGCAGAAGTGAGACAGTTGCCTGAGCGGGTTCCTTATCCCCACTGTGTGTCTATGACATGGGACCCACAGGAGGGTGTTGTGAGGCCCTTAGTATGTGGTCAGTAAATTCTGTGGGTCAAACTGAATGAGTATGTTTAAGGCTCATGACGTAAATTACCAGAGTGCTTCCCGGGATTTTTTTTTTTTTTTTAACCATTTTACTCTTCCACCAATGTTGCAAGGACTCCCAGTTATGATGATGATGATGATTTTTGTTCATTTTAAGAAGGAGGGACGGGCTTCTTTGGTACGTGAAGTGTTTTGGAGGTCTGGACTCATCTGAGAATATCCGTGAACCAGGGGTTGATGTGATCGTGCGGGCGGAGGTGGGGGGAGGGTGGCACAGTTAGAATCTTTTCCAAAGATCAGAAATGGCAGGACACTTGGGTGTGTCTTTCCCTGCCCAGTCTCTTCTTCCTCCTTTTCTGGGGCAATGGAATGTGTCCCCTGGGAGACGACGCCTTCTCATCTGCTTGGTGTTTGTGGAAGAGCTCAAGCTGTGAAGCCCAGTTCCTCTGTTGACCATTGATATTTGAACCAGGCTTTTTAGGGGTGAAAAATCTGGTAACCCTTGGCCAAATTCTGAGATGGGAATTGTGTGCAGAGAGAAGGGGGAGGTGGGGGATAGGTGTGGGTGAGCCTACTGAGACGTGTGCCCTGGAACCGGAAGCTGGTCAGATTTGTCACCGTGTCTTAACCAGGGTTCGTCTGCTTGATCTTGCCTTTCCGTTTCGGAATGGGAGGATGATACCATTGAAGGGTCCATGTGAGAAAGGACCAGACTTTTGGTAGTTACGGACTGGGGACCAGTAGCTTGTGGGTATTTCATAGAATTTAAATTAAACGTTGGTGATCCGATCGGCACTTGTGCCTCTGGGCTCCGATTGGCTATTGACATGCATATATGACGGTCTTTAATGCCTGTCCCACACCCCTGGTTCCCACTGAACTTTGATATATTTGTTTTAGGGCTGTGCAAAGATTTTTCCATGAAGGTAAATCTTCCATGGAATGCTTTGTGCTTTTCAGCTCCTTTTTGTTAAAGAGAAGAGCCCTTTATCTCCGCTGTCCATTAATTGCCTTTGGATTCAGATTTGTTTTGTTTTTCTAAGATTCTGAATAGCAGTTTGCTTTTTTTTAAAAAAGGGTATTTTCTTTTGGTCTTTGGTGTCTTCACAGAGGTCGGTGTTACTTTCTTGGTTTCCTTTTCCCCACAGCTTTATTTATTTTTTTTATTACACAGTCATTTCATGTTTATGATAGAATATATGAAAATGTAGAGAAAAAAGAAAGTAAACCATAGTCCTACTAACTGAAGGTATAACCACTGTTAATACTTTACTCACCAGCCTTTTAAACTACTTCAAAAGATGCGTACCTCAAAATATAAATCTGTTTATGTAAATATACCGTCTGACAGAAAATAGGTTAAATCTAGTTCCAGTGCAATCTTTCAGAAAGCTGTACTGTTTCCAGATCCCTGTGGGATTCCACGTAGGAGTGGCTGGGTCTAGAATCCTACCTTTGAAATTCTATATCAATAAAACCTGGCTGGTGCGGGCAAGGTCAGTTGATGGAATACATACAGAAGCCAGTATCCTCTTTACTTTGGAGCTCCTGGAGTAATTTCTACCAGTTGGCCTAGGATTCATTTCCTGTAACAGAAAGCAGGATTTCCTAAATTTGTTTCCTGTGCACATTCCGCCTGGGAAGCCTTGAAGTGTCTGTATTCAGCTATTGATTACAGCCTGGGGGGCACTGCCCCCACCCCCCCGACCCCCCGCCTGTACAGTAAACTCCCAGGGGAAATGAGACAGATGTAATCTGGCCAGAGAGAAGTGGTCCTAAGATGCTCGGGCGAGCAGGCTTCAGCCCTGACAGCATCCCATCGTTTGCAGTATATTTGGCAGTGTTGGAGGTGGGGTGCAGTGGAGGGGGGGTCACTGTGATACAACTCTTAACGTGTCCTTCTTGGCGTGAGTGGTCAAGGAAGTGCTCTCCTCCGAGCAGATAGAATCCACCCAGGGACGCGTTCATTTGTCTAAAGAAGTTGATAAACATAACCTGTAATTTTCACTAGGTGGTGATAACCACTGTTTGTGTTCGGGTGTAAGAGCTACCCAGATTTTTCCTGAATGTGGGCATATATGTAGAATTACAGTTGTATGTTTCTCTGGTACAGAATCACACTATAGTACAAGGAGGGAAGGAGGGTGAAGTGGGTTAAGTCCCATCCTTGAGAAAGCCAGATGGTTTTCATGGTCCTGTAGGGTTTATGTGTGCGTGCGTGTACGTGTGTGCGCGCATGTGGGCACGTGTACGTATGTGCACGAGTGTGGGTGTGAACACATGTGCACGTGATGTGTGCACGACTGCTGTTTGAGCGTGTGTGGCGTGTGGATGTGCATGGGTGTGTGTGCGTGTGTGTGCGTGTGAATGAAAGTGGCCTGCTGTATGTGGCTGTGCCTTGAGTAACTCAGTGATTTCAGAGCCCTTAGTTACAAGTTCCGGGTAATGTGTAGGATGTTCTGTGTGGCCAGCCCTGCTCAGGGCGCAGTGCGAGAAGTCTATCTCCATCCTCCCCTGAGGCACCCCGCCCCCTCCTTTCTCACAGTCTCTACACAGGGCCCCTCCCCTGACCTCTGCCTCCGAGCTGCCCACTGTTCTCAATATCTGAGTACCTTTGCAGAGATAATTCTTTGCATACGTTAGAATTTTCCTCACCCTTTAATTATTAACCTATTTAAAAAATTTAAGAGCACAATTGTAAATTATAGATAAAGTTTTGCACCTTGCTTTGCGTTACTCATCCTTCTAAAGCATGTCCGTGTGTGTGGTGTCGCTGTGTGGGACGTCAGCTGAGTTTTGCTAAAATGTTGGGTTGCTGTGTGTTCTGTCATCTCGCAATGGCATTTCAAGACCTTCATTTCCACTAATTTTTCTGAAAGATGGGGGCATCGCACTACCCCTCCTTACCCCGCAGTGCAGCTGCGGGTCGTGTGTCACTGCCAGGGCGGACTTGATTAGCGGTGTGATTTTAAGCTGCACTCAGCCTCCTCGTAGGTAAAGAGGGGCTGATACATCACATGGAGCTCATGGCCCTTAGAGAAGAGAGGGAGCAGCGAGGGTAGCAGTGATGCTGCCAGTGGTAAGAAGGGGTCACCTGTTGCTTATCTGCTCTGTTCCAGGCACCGCGTTACGGGCATCCCTTACCACCCAGAATTACTGTGATCGTGCTGTTTGCAAATGAGGTATAGATTGGCTAAGGAATATTCCCAAGGTCACACGGCTGGCGAGATTAAAACCCGCAGCCCATGTCCAGAGGTGGGGCTCGTAACCCCACGGACCACGTCCCTACCCATGGCATGATGGCTTGAAAGTGCTTTGTCAACTCACAAGTGTTGCAGAGAGTGAAGCACTTGCGTTTGGGGAGCTCAGGGTGGATACTGGGTGAAGTTCCAGAGTGTCCAATTATTTTTTTATTTTTTTATTTTTTTTGCGGTACGCAGGCCTCTCACTGTTGTGGCCTCTCCCGTTGCGGAGCACAGGCTCCGGATGCGCAGGCTCAGCGCCCATGGCCCACGGGCCCAGCCGCTCCGCGGCATGTGGGATCTTCCCAGACTGGGGCACAAACCCGCGTCCCCTGCATCGGTAGGCGGACTCTCAACCACTGCGCCACCAGGAAAGCCCTGTCCAATTATTTTTAACCTACTCCGGTCCCCTTGGGACACGTGCACTGAGCCAGTGTTGTGTCTGGGATCTCCAAAACTCAGTGGCACCTTTTGTGTGTGTCCCTTCCCTCTTTTCTCATCTTATAAGCTTCCAGGCTTGGTGATAATAACCATCTTCTGCCAGACCCCAGAAGCCTACCTTCTGAGTGTCTTGCCTTCACCGTCCATCTCTTCAGGATCTGGCCCTTAGAAGGGAAAACCAAAAAGGATGTGTTTCTCCGCTAGTCCACAGTAACCTTGAAATGGCCCCCTTGCAAGTGGCCGTGAGAGCGTGGGCGAAGAGCGAGTGGGTCTCTCCTCCAGACATGAGTCTGTAGATGGAGAGCATTCCTGCATCCATTAGAATGTCAGAAGCTGGGAGTAATGCAGACAGGGGTGATACAAGAAAAAGGGGTATACAGTGAAGGTACAGCTAATCTAGAAGCAGATTTTATTTTTAGTTCCCCCCCCCCCGCACTAATTATAAGAGTAACATTAGCTTGTTATAGAAAAAGAAAAAAAATTACAGGAAAGAAAAGCCAAAAATGTTCTGGTGTTTTTCCTACCTATTTCTCTTCTGTATATATACGATGTATGTTCGATGACCTTGATTTGTTCCCTTGCATTATCCCTTGCCGGTAACTATCTATAGTAAGAATATTCTTAGTGGCTGCTCTATATTCTGCTGCTTAGATACACCACAGATTATTTTCTCTGTCTCCCAAGCGTAACATTTAGGGGGTCCCCCACTTGTGGCTGTCCTAAATAATGTCATGATGGAGAGCCTTGCTCATTCAATCTCTCTGTACATGTCTCAGCATGCGTGAAAGGTCCCAGTTGTCTCATCTTGCATTTTCTTAACGCCGTTGCAAAGAGTGAGGATAAAACCGTTGGGGAAAGGTAAGCCCGTGGCCTTGAGGGGGGGCCGGCAATCTCCCGTCCCTTTGCAGCCTTGGGGTTTCTTTTTCCTCCATAACCACATCCCTGTCGGTCCCCTGAATGCCTCCTCGTGTCTGAGCCTCAGCTCCAGGCTTCAGACAATGCCAGCATTCAGAGGTGTGCACGATGGCGTGTGGAGTGTTGACCCAGAGAGATTTAGGAGGCTGGTGGGGCTCTACCATCACGTTGCCAGGGCCTTGGACCTGAGGGTGAGGTCAAAGAACAGCGGTCGGGAACTTAAGGAAAAAATCCTCCATCAATGTTACGTATTAACCACTGGGGTAGAATTTTGAAAGAAGATTCTGGTTGCTCAGAAGATAGGGGTCCTGTGTCAGGCAGGACTATGGGATTTTGGGGGCACTGTAGAAAACTGTCAAATGAGCCTTCCTTGGTATTAGCTCATCCGCGGCCATACATGCAAAAGTCCTGTCCCGTATCACATTAGTATTGGGCCAGAATGGACTTAAGTAAATAGTCGTTTCTAAGTGGCTAAAGTTTTATGGAGATGATGCCATTCTTCCTTTTCAAATACTTGTTTTTAGCAGAGTTAAGTCCCAAGAGGCTGAATTTCAAGTATAGGATCAGGAAATTCGGATCAGGGAGTGGCCTTTTATTCTACCACCTTGTCCACTGATGCTTAAAAGTGGCAGGCTGGGGCTTCCCTGGTGGTGCAGTGGTTGGGAGTCCGCCGGCCGATGCAGGGGACGCGGGTTCGTGCCCCGGTCCGGGAGGATCCCACATGCCGCGGAGCGGCTGGGCCTGTGAGCCATGGCCGCTGAGCCTGCGCGTCCGGAGCCTGTGGTCCGCAACGGGAGAGGCCACAACCGTGAGAGGCCTGCGTACCGCAAAAAAAAAAAAAAAAAGTAGCAGGCTGTTTTTTGTTTGCTCCATGCTGTGTTTAAAAGAAAAGCAGCAATATTTAAAAATCACTCAGTGTTCTATAAAAATCAGCTTCTCCTGTGAAAGATCAGATCTGGAAAGACTGGGCCCAGTTTCGACCTGGCAGCAGTTAGCCCCCTCCCCCAAGCCCTGTCCCTAGGTGGCCGGCCCTGCCCTGGTCCGCTGCCTGCCCTGCTCCTGTTGGCATTCAAACCTGCAAACCACCATGTGGCCCGTTTTGGAACCTATTTCTTAATAAAGTAAAGAATACCTAGGTCTGTGGGTGTTTATAAGCTTGAAAGGCCTGGCTTCGGGCAGACTGGCCATTCTTTGTAAGCCTGGGTATTTATCTGATTGAATGCCCCCAAAGAACCGTTTTAATCAGATAGCAGATTCATGCATGTTCTTGTATTTCATATGCATCCTGCTTTTGACAGGAATTCAAGGCTCTTTAGCCTGTCTGGCGTAATTCCCAAGCACACATTCCCAGGTACAAAGAGAAGATTATTAAAGCTTGTCACAGGTGGTTTATTGCTGACCAACAAATGATGAAAAAGCCCTTTCATGGACAGCTCTGACAAGAATTCTTCAGATGGGCTTTTTTTTTTGGAGGCGGAAGGGTGGAGTAGGAGGCTCTTTTTTTAATTTCCTGACCCAAACCAGACGCACAGCTGACTCGTGGAGCCCAGATCCCCCGCTCCGGCCCTTCCTTGGTTTCTAGCATTTGCTTTTGCCTCTCATTTATTTGTTCATTCATTTACCTTTTACGAGGTTTCTTTTTCTGCTCTTCTGACCTCCGGGTAGTCTGACCCGAGGCCCCCTGAGACGGCTGTTAAGGACAGCGAGACTCAAGACCCTGATTGGGGACTTCCCTGGCGGTCCAGTGGTTAAGACTCCACGCTTCCACTACAGGGGGTGCGGGTTTGATCCCTGGTCGGGGAACTAAGATCCCACCTGTGGTGTAGTGCAGCCGTAAGAAAAAAAAAAAGACCCTGAAATCCTTTCTGATTTGGCAATACAGGATGATTCTTTTGAATTGAAGCTCAGAGCCTCTAGCAGAAGCAGCCTCATTTACATCATCTTGTTTCAGGAAGGGATGGAGTCGTCCCACCTGACCGCTGAAATGTTTGTCCCCGCTGCTGTGGAGAAGGGTTAGTGAGCTCCCCAGTTCTAAACTGCTCTCTTCTCAGTAGGACCTGGGGGATTTTATATGTTCTGGTAGAAAGCAGCTTTAAATTAAAGCTGACTTAATGTTAAAGTCGGAATAAGGGAGTGTAAGGTGAGAAAGAAAGGCCCCCCTGCAGGGCTCATATCCTGTTGGAATCAGCCCCCAAGAGGACTTGTGAGGTTTTGATTAGGACCTTGGACCCAAGGGGTGGGAGATGGGAGATGGGGCAACCAGCACAGTCAAAGTAGGTTCCTTAACTCCGTCGAGGGGTTTGCTGTAGAAGAAAGCACGGTTAGAAGATGTTTCCATTCAGCTGTAATTCATGCTTCCCCGGGAACACTTGTCACTGTTGATCATTTCAGATTCATGGTTCAACTTCCCATCCAACACAGTCCTGTGGGGTCTGCAGCAGGGGGACCCAGGCTGGCCAAGGCCAGAACTGCCTCTACGGCCCTGAAAGCCACTTCCCGTTCTGGAGTTTCAGATCCTTTTTTTTTTTTTTTTTTTTTTTTGCGGTACACGGGCCTCTCACTGCTGTGGCCCCTCCCGCCGCAGAGCACAGGCTCCGGACGCGCAGGCCCAGCGGCCATGGCTCACGGGCCCAGCCGCTCCGCGGCACGCGGGATCCTCCCGGACCAGGGCACGAACCCGTGTCCCCCGCATCGGCAGGCGGACTCCCAACCACTGCGCCACCAGGGAAGCCCCTCAGATCCTTTCTTGATTGAAGTTAAAAACAGGCTTTGGGGGAATTAGTGTATCTCCTTGAAGCCCAGTATTACAGACTCTTCACATCTTTTCAGAGCAATTAAATATGTTTTTAAGGGGTGAAACAACAGCTGTTTAAAAGCAAGGATGAAAAACTCTTTTCCCTAGGAGTCGTGTTGGAAAGCATCGGAAGAAGAATTTCCTTTTTCTTTGTTACTAACTGGTATGTAGAGGAGGATGTCAATTTAGTCAAGCTACGTATTTGTAATAATCTCGTATTGTGTTGGGATATTTATTTACTTAATTAAAATTAAAAATATTAAAAATAAAAGATGGGGCTTCCCTGGTGGTGCAGTGGTTGAGAGTTCGCCTGCCGATGCAGAGGACACGGGTTTGTGCCCCAGTCCGGGAAGATCCCACATGCCGCGGAGCGGCTGGGCCTGTGAGCCATGGCCGCTGAGCCTGCGCGTCTGGAGCCTGTGCTCCGCAACGGGAGAGGCCACAACAGTGAGAGGCCCGCGTACCGCAAAATAAATAAATAAAAGAAGTGCGTGTACACACTAAAATATTTCAGTAGTATATAGAGAGAAGAGTGAAGTAATTTCTCTTCATGTGTATCATCCTATAAGCGTTTTAGTGCATGTACCCAAAGTTTTTAATATTTATATGGATGGGATTTTTAAATTTATATCAGTGTTTACTGATTTGTTCATTTTAAACTTGGAAAGAAGATTGTTAGCAGATAGGACAGGCCATATTGAAATTCAGAGTGATTAGATGAAACAACTCTATGAATGAGTTTCCAAAGACTTATGCAGGTTAGTAGCAAAACAAACAAACAAAACCAAACTTGATTAGCCCTTTCTTTTGGAGGTGGAGGTCAGTGGGGATTAGGAGGTGGGCACCTTTGGGGGCTGTTACTATGCCTACCATGCCCCCCGTCAACTTTCTAACGGTGACAGTGAGTCGGGTGACCGGGCACACCCACTAAGGATGTGTGTGCGGCCGTGTTTAGAGAACAGGCATTTGGATGGCCCGGGATTGGCACTCTCCCGTGGGCTACTTGGGTCAGCTGGACACAGGATTCGATCTCATCTCGGCCCATGGTAGCTGCCCGCCGAGAGAAGCTCGTCTGGCCTCTCCGACTCTGTTTCTTCGTCCATCGGGTAGAGCTGCTTGGTACTTCCTGCCTCCATGGGCTGTGCTGACATATAAACACGATGACCTTGTGGTTCGTACGCTGTAGGCTCTTCGTACTTACCCCTGTCTCCCCCCCCCCATGGCGCAGCCCCCTTCCTGTGGCAGTGGCGGTGAGGGCTTGGTGGTCTCCCCTCCCCAGCTCCCCATTCTGTCCCCGCCTTTTCCACTCCTATTTCCTTCTTTCCCTGAAGACCCCAGACCAGATACATCTGTAGACGTGTTTTATTTTCTTCATGGGCATTTAAAACGTGCAGCTTAGTGGCTTACATTGAAAAGTTAGAGATCTCAGGGACAAGGTCAGATTTCTGGTTTTTCTTGAGAAACTGGAAGCTCTGGCCACCCTGGGTCCGCATTCCCGCGGGGCAGCCTCCTTCAGAGGGGGCACTGGCTCCTGCCTGCCGCAGTTCCCACTGGTCTGGCCCCTGTCTTGGAATTTGCATCCTCCATGCCTTTGACTGGAAGTGAAGCAAACCTTGCTTGGGCTGCAAGAAGATTCCAGCTGGTGACAGAACCGTGGTCCTAGGAAGTGTAGCGGGTGGTGGAGGGTTTGGCTGTGCACCAGGTAGATCCAGGTTCCTGCCTAGCCGGCCGTTGCCCCGGAGCATCACCTCAGGCAACTTAATGAGCTTCCGCAAGCCTCAGTTTCCTCATCTGTACAGACCAGCGTTCTCCCCGTCAGTACTGCCTGCCATGTGGGGTGGGGTGATTCTTTGTCATGGGGGCTGTCCTGTGTGTTGTAGGATGTTTAGCAGAATCCCTGGCCTCCACCCACGAGATGTCAGTAGAAAATATCCACCCCCTCCTCAGTTGTGAAGCCAAAACTGTCCCCAGACGTTGCCATGTGCCCCTTGGGGGGCAGAGCTGCCCAGTCGAGCACTACTGTCGATCCCCTCCTGGTTGAGTGTGTGTGAGTTTAACAGGGAGCCTGGAGGTGAGTCGCCCCACCCCGGCGTCGTGCTCCTGGCTTCCCCATGTGTGTGGTTGGCCTGGTGCAGCTCCTTCCAGACGTGATCTCTGGTTGTGCTGATCCTTGAGCCTGTGCGGTTCTCTCTGCCACAGCTCTGGCGCGTGGCCTGCTTTAGGGCCCAGGAGAGACGGCAGCTCTGAGCACGGAGCCCCCGCAGGCCTAGAGGGGCGGGGGCGGGGCTGTCACCGGCCAGCATGACCTCCCCCAGGGATGCAGGCCCTGCTCAGCCTCACCTGTCTTTGCTCCCCCATCCACCTTTATGTTCATTTGCTTGACCTGTGAACCAGGATCCTCGGCTGTGTATCTGACCTTCGACCCTTGTCACATTTAGGTGGCCCTGGTGCAGTGGACCGAAAGTGTGGGCTTAACACTGGTGGGCCGGGACCAGTCTTCCATGCAGCTGAGGACCCCTGGTGACCAGATCCTGAACTTCACCATCTTGCAGATCTTCCCTTTCACCTACGAAAGCAAACGCATGGGCATCATCGTGAGGGTGAGTTTATTTATAATTTAAAATGGTTAAAAAAAAAACCCAAACCTGCCTAAGTCTGCTGTGTATGTCCCTGTGGCTGGACATTCTTTCTTATCCCTTTCTTTATTGTATTATTGCCTGTCGTTCCGACTAACAAGAGGATTTAATTCCCTCAGAAGAAAGAGAATTAGTTCATCAGTTGGACAGATCTCGGATAGCTGCTCAGCTTTTGGTTAACCCACTTCCAGAGTGAAAGGTCTAATGAGTGTAGATTGAGCATTTCTTGGTAATAATACATTTCTCACTGTATACTCTTTCGTTTAATTAAATGTTATTTTCTGTTGAGGTGACATTCACATGACATAAATTAATCATTTAAATGTGTAATTCGTTGGCATTTAGTACATTCACAGTGTCTTGCATCCACCACTTTCCTCAAGTTTTGAAACATTGGCATCACTGCCAAAGGGAACCTTGTATCCATTAAGCGGTCACTCTCCATACCTTCTTCCCCATAGGCCCTGGAAACCTCCCGTCTCCTTTCTGTCTCTAGGATTTACCTATTCTGGGTATTTCATATAAATGGGACTATACAATATGTGACCTTCTGTATCTGGCTCCTTTCACTTAGCATAATGTTTTAGAGATTCATCCATGTTGTAGCATATATACATACTTCATTCCTTTTTATGACTGAGTAGTATTTCATGTTGATTATCCGTTCATCCATCAGTGGACATTTGGGTTGTTTCCATCTTTTGGCTATTGTGAATAGTGTTGCTATGCACATTCGTGTATAAGGATTTGAGCATCTGTTTTCAGTTCTTTTTTTTTTTTTTTTCCGGCACGCGGGCCTCTCACTGTTGCGGCCTCTCCTGTTGTGGAGCACAGGTTCCGGACGCGCAGGCTCAGCGGCCATGGCTCACGGGCCCAGCCGCTCTGCGGCATGTGGGATCTTCCCGGACCGGGGCACGATCCCATGTCCCCTGCATCGGCAGGCGGACTCTCAACCACTGCGCCACCAGGGAAGCCCTGTTTTCAGTTCTTTTGAGTAGATACCTAGGAGTGGAATTGCTGGGTCCGTTTCCCAGTTGCTGGATAATTCTATCTTTTAACTTTATGAGGAGTCACCAAACTTTTCTGCAAAATGCTGCACCATTTATAGTGTTGGCCAAAAAGTTCGTTCAGGTCTTTCTGTAAGATGTTACAGAAAGGCCTGAACAAACTTCTTGGCCAGCCCGATACATTCTACCAGCAGTGTACGAAGCTTCTGGTTTCTCCATATCCTCATCAGTGCTTGTTATTTCCCTTTTTTTTTCATTGTAGCCGTCCTAGTTGCTGTGAAGTGGTATTTCATTGTGGTTTTGATTTGCGTTTTCCTGATAGCTAATGATGTTGAGCATCTTCTCATATACCTACTGACCACTTGTATTCTTCCTTGGAGACATGTCTGTTCACGTCGTTTGCCCACTTTTGAAGTGGGTAGCCTTTTATTGTTGTGTTGTAAGAGTTCTTTACGTAGTCTAGATACTAGACCCTTATCAGAGATATGATATACAAATATTTTCTTTCAGTCTATAGCTTGTCTTTTTGCTTTCTTGATAAAATTCTTTGGATGCACAGAAGTTACTAATTTTGATGAAGTCCAATTTATTTTTTTCCTCTGTTGCTCTTGACTTTGGTGTCATATCTGAGAGTCCATTGCTAAACCTAAGGTCATGAAAATTTACCCCTATGTTTTCTTTTAAAAGTTTTTGTAGTTTTATCTCTTTAGATCATTGATCCATTTTGCGTTATTTTCATATATGGTGTGAGTTAGGGGTTTTAACGTCATTCTTTTGTGTGTGGATGGAGAGTTGTCCCAGCACCGTTTGCTGCAGAGACTATTGTTTTCCCACTGAATAGTCTTGATACCCTTGTAATTAGACATTTTCGATGATTTTTCATTCATACAGTCCCAAAAGTTATTGGAAAAAAGTGTCGTGATCACTCAACATCGTCATTTTGGCATTAATATTTCAGATTTTCTTTTTATATTTTTTGAAGCTTTTATTGAAGTACAGCATACAAAGAGAAAAGTGCAAACCTCAGGAGTGTACAGCTCAAGTGTTAGCAAAGTAATAAACACAGTGTCACTCGCATCCCGAGCAAGGAACAGAATCCCTCCCACCATCACCCCAGCAGCTCCCTCGTACCCCTTTCTGGTTACTGCATCCTTCCTTCCCGCAAGGATATAACCACTGTCCCATTTCTACCACTGACTGATTTTGTCTCTTTTTGAACTTTATATAAAGGAAACTGTACAGTAGATACCCTTTTGTGTTTGAGTTCGTTTGCTCAAATTTATATTTATGTATTGATCCACACTTTTGCATGTATTATAGTTAAAAAATTTTTTTAAAGAAAACATTGTGCATTCAATTGAAATCCCATCTGTCCTTTCTAGATGTGCTTCATCTTCAGTCCTACCCCAGGTTTATCACTCCTATGAATTTTAAAATACTATTATCAGACACATTGGGTATAAATAATATGTATTATGGTATTCATGTTTTTATTCTCTCTATAAAGTGTCATTGTAGTATATATATTATTATTCCACATACTAATTTTTGTTTAACATTTTACAAAAAGCTTTATTTATGTTGAAGCACGTAATCCCACTTTATTTCTCTTAGCTGACTTGTTGTATTGCGCTGTGCAAATATACCTCAGTTCCTTCCGTCTGTTGCCGTTCCCTCTTGATACACGTTTAGGTCATTGCCACTTTTTTTGCCGATAGAAAGACCGCTGCCATGTGTAGCCTTGTCTGCTGCGGTCTCCACTGTACATATGTCCGTGTTTTTCTGTGGACTACACCCAGAGGTGGACTTGCTGGGTGGTAGAATATATACATCTTTAACTTTACCAGGTTTTTTCAACTTTTTCTCCAAAGTGCTTATGCTAATCTTAGTCCCACTGTTATTCTGCATCCTCACCAACGCTTGGTAGTGTCGGACTTTTAAAATCTTGCCAATCTGAATTAATACCTTGTTTTCCTATTTGCTCTTTTACTCACACTTTCCATTCTGGGAAGCCTGGAAGCCCTGTGTTCATAAGCCACTCTGCTCAGTAGTTCTTAAACCTGGCTGGTAGGGACTTCCCTGGTGGCACGGTGGATAAGAATCTGCCTGCCAATGTAGGGGACACAGGTTTGAGCCCTGGTCCGGGAAGATCCCACATGCCGCAGGGCAACTAAGCCCATGTGCCACAACTACTGAGCCCTGTGCCACAACTACTGAAGCCAGCATGCCACAACTACTGAAGCCAGCGTGCCTAGAACCCGTGCTCCGCAACAGGAGAAGCCACCACAGTGAGAAGCCTGCGCATGCACGGCAGCGAAGAGTAGCCCCCGCTCGCCGCAACTAGAGAAAGCCTGAGCGCAGCAACGAAGACCCAGCATGGCCAAAAATAAGTAAAACGAGATCTAAACAAACAAACAAACAAAACCTGGCTGATCATCGGAATTAACCATAGGAGCTTTAAAAATTGCAGACTGCTTTGGTCCCAGTCCTATTTTGGTATTGAGATGGTTCCCCGGTGTTCTTAAAGGTTCTTCACATTGTTTGGTTTGGCTGGAGAAAATGCTGCCCCAGATCATGAGAATCTTTGGAATACGACTCTCTCATTTTTTAAACAAATGAGGATCCCCTCCGCCCTATCTACACAAGTGTTTCATGCCTTAGGGGTCAGAGTTGTAGATTCTATTGTAAATTAGTAATAATAGAATTAGTAATAGGAGTAATTAGTAATAGTACTAGCAGCATTAGTAATAGGAACAGAGTTAGGAACAATAATAATAACAGAGGTAACATTTAAATGGTGCTTATTGGGTGCTAGTCACTGTTGTAAATGATTTGCATAAAACAACTCATGTAATTCTCATAATACCATTGCAGTTGGCATTTAACAGAGGAGAAAATTGAGGTATAGAGAGAAAAAGAAACCTCCCTAAGTTCATACAGTTAGAAAAGGTGGAGCTGGGCTTCTACCCCAGGCTGTCTGGCTCCCAGGTCATGCTCTTTATCGCCAGGCCCTGGGAGTTTGGGTGTGATGAGAGGGATGTGGGAAAGCTCACAGAGCACCCACAGTAATGTTGAGGGTAGTGTGTTAATTACGTATGGCGTTGTGACAGATTATCCCGCATGTGATGGCTTAAAACGACAGGAGGTGTTATCTGACAATTTCTGGGGGCCAAGGAGTCCGGGTGCAGCCTCGCCGGGCCCTCTGCCTCGGGATCTCTCATAGGCTGCAGTCATCCAAGGTTCAGCCGGGGCAGGATTCACTGCCAGGTGAAATCAGTGTTGTCAGCAAGAGTCAGTTCCTTGCAGTTGTTGGGCTGAGGACTTTAGTTCTATACCAGCTGCTGGCCGGAGGCCACCCTCATCCACTGCCCCACAGGCCTCTCCATAGACCGGCTCCCACATCAGCTGGCTTCACCCAAGTGAGTCTGTGAGAGTGTGAACAAGACAGAAGGCACGTCATCTCAGAACCGACCTCCCTTCACTTTTGCCTTATTCTGTTATTAGAAGCAGGTCCCTGGGTCCAGCCCACCACTTGGTGGGCCTGGATCACCCAGGGGTGTGAACACCCCAGGAGGTGGGGAAAGTGGGAGTCACTGAAGAGGCTGTTTCTCCAGGTAAAAGTTAGAAACAGCTCCATGAGCTGCAGTACTGATGGTCCAGTGACGTACAGTACGAATGTGCCTTGAAAACGACCCATTTTAAGGGATTTTTATGCCCCCTGTGCCGGTAGTCTTCAGACTCTACCGCACATATATCCTTGGCAGTTTTTGAGTGGGATGGGGGCTTTTCTTCCCATGCAGCTGCTGCTTTTCCCACTGGTCTGCACCTAGCCTGCCCCGTGGCTTTTAAACCGTATCTTGAGTGCGTGTCTGATGTCAGGAACATCCACGGCCTGGAAGCAGCCACATGAATCCTGTGGGTGGGTGTTTCCTGGGGAATTAGAGTCATTATCTACTATGGAATTGCTTTTATTTTGTTCCAGCCTTTATTTTTCCAAGTTCTAGGGCCATGGACTATGCTGGAGTCATTTGAGGGTTGAATCATCATCAAATAGTCCCGATAGCAGCCGTTCTAGAATAAGTGGGCTGAGTGCGTCACCCTTCCTTTAGTTGCAAAGGGCTATCATTCCCAGACATGCATCACATTTTATGAGATGTGACCCCTGTATCTTCCCACAGCAAGAACGGGATCTGTGTCTGGGAGTATGGGATACTGTTGGGTGGGCAAATCTATCATTACTTTACAGTAGCGCTCCACCCTTCCCAGATTATATTTTTTAAAAAATCAGCATTGGGAACAGATAAGTATGTATAGAAGGGGATCAGAACCTTTCATCTGTATTTTCATCACCCAAAGACAAGCACTCTTGCCTTTTCAGGGAATTTCCCTTCAGTTTTTTCTCTAAGCATAAATGAGGGTAAATAGCCGCACACAATTTTGTAAAACTGGCTTCAAACTCCGCCTAAAGCTTCCTAAAGCTCCCACCCCCTCCACTGAATAATAAGTATAGGGAAAATGTTCTCATATTATTAAAACATGATTTTTATGATTTTAGTGTGGGCATGGTGTTTTGCTGAAAAAATGTAGCATTACTTAATCAAATATTCCTTTCTTGGATACTTAGGTTGTTTTCCATCTCTCACTACTAACAATGAATCTGTGCACATCCATCTTTGTTAGGCTGTCTTTAATGTGATGCATATTATTTTGCTAATATTTTTGTTTTCTGACCTGTCTCCCTCTCTATCTTTGGTTTTGCAGGGTGCAAATCTGTGCCCAGGGCTGTGGAGCTAGCTCTCCACTTAGCAGGGATCTCACTGTTCTCCTTTCGCGAAGTGACTCTCATCCTGGGGCCATCTTGCCCCCAGGGGACATGGGGACACATCTGGGGACATTTTTGGTTGTTGCAGCTCAGAGGGTGGTGCCACTGGCATCTAGTGGATAGAGGTCAGGACAGCCCCATACCAAAGAACGTTCCAGCCCCAAATATTCATTGTGCCGGGGCTGAGAAACTCTCTTCTGATGTGGCCATCTTTTCTGTCTGTTGTTTGAAAGTAACTGCCCAGTTACCTGATGTGAGGAAGTTTTCCCTCAGTTATAAAATGGTTCTCAACCAGGTTTAATGACGGTTGACAGTTGCAGTTTTGTTCTCACCTGGCTCATCAACCCTCTTAAACATGTGTGAGCTCATGGACGGCTCTGTGCGGCATCTTCTTACCCTCACCAAGCAAGGTCTGGTCTTTCTGTGAATCTCTCTTCTGAGAAGGTCAGTGAGGTTAGAGAAGCCAGTTTCGTCGGGGCTTGCGTGTTTGTCTCTGTGTCGCCAGTTTTGTTTTTGTTGTGTTACAAGATGTTCCACTGCCCTCCCCTCACCCTTCCCCCTTGGCGTGCTGAAGTCGGATCACTGGTATAGATCATACCCTTGTCACTGTCCGAATAAAAGAGGCCTTTGAACAGGTGCCAGAGTCAGACCACAGTGGAAAAAGATGAGGCCCCCAAACAATGCAACACAACCAGCAGATCTCTGTAAATTTAGAGCGTAATCTTGCCATAATATGGGAACGAAGTAACCTTGTGATGAACTTGGTGGGAGGAAATGACTAACGGGAGGAGACAGTCGGCACAGTATTTATATTGGACAAGATGTCCGAGTTCTCTTGAGCCCCTTCTGGAGTAGAGGAAGCTGGGGAGGGGGACGGTATTTCCCATAGCAGCATTTGGGTGAAGGCGAAAGGAAAAAGGAACCTCAGATGCTTTCATGTCCAGACCCCACTGCTGTCTTTGGCCCGAGTCACAAGCAGGCATAGATGCAGTCCATCAAAGAAGCAGCCTGCAGTTCTGATGCTTTTAAAGTGCAGGTGCCTGTTCGTGGCCTGTGGGTGCTTTTATGAGTAAGCATGTTGTTCTCAAAGATTGGCCGTGATCAGAGGCCTTCGGAAGTTACTTTAGTCGATGAAACGATACCACTGATTTGGCCTTGGGTAGTTATTTCCTATTCAATGAAGAGCTTACAGGCATGCATTCTGGGCTTCCTGGGGCAGCAGAATTTAGGCACAGGGTGGTGATGGCCGTGCTCAGTTAGCCTTGCCCGTCTCCATTGCCTCCAGCCTCCCTGCGATGCAGGTCTGTGAGGAAAGAGTCATGGGATAAGAATTGACGATTTCACCATCATTCCTTAAAGCCAGGGTTTCTCAGCCTCAGCACCACTGACATTTGGGGCGGGATGGTTCTCTGTTGTGGGGACCGCCCTGTGCATTGTAGGACGGTTAGCAGCATCCTTGGTCTCCACCCACTAGATGCGAGTAGCACCTCCCAGTTGAGATAATCAAATACGTGTCCAGACATTGTCGGAAGTCCCCTGGGGGCAAACCCACCCCCCATTCAGACCCCCACCTTAAACCTTGTTTTCTACAAACAGTGCGACTGAGGGTCTTGAGGAGTGACTGTCACCCCAACAGGAATAATGACACTGGGTGAGCATTTTCTGTGGATGTTGGCCGTTTGCTGCCTGCTCTGTGTAGATGATCTCGTTTAAGCCCCAGCAAGCTATACGGTAAGAGTTGTTAGGATCCCGATTTTACAGAGGAGGAAACTGAGGTCTAGAGAAAAGAAGTGGCTTGTCCAGGTGCACACAGCTGGGAGCTGGTACCGGGTCTAAGCATCTGATGTCTGTGCTGTGATGTCACCCTCTCCCCAGAAAATCTGGTCAGTGTGAACTGAAAATCTGGGTACTTTGCTCTCTAACTAAGTCCTCAGGTAGATGTAAGGGTCCCACGTTGTCTAGAGCAGTAGCTGTCAACTGAGGCAATGTGTCCCCCAGGGGACATTTGTCAATGTCTGGAGACATTTTGGTTGTCACCAAGGGGGTTGCGGCTGGCATCTGGTGGGCTAGGGATGCTGCGGGAGATGGTGCCATGCAGAGTCCAGCCCCGTCACGGCAAAGAATTCTCCAGCCCCAAATATTAACAGTGCCAAGGCTGAGAAACCCTGATCTCGAGAATTATCTTACTTCCCAACTCTTTCTGGTAGACCACGTTTTGGCAATACCGGCAGCCCCGCGTATAAATTTAAAATTATCTTACAGTGTGAGGGTCAGTCTGTTCCCGTTAGAATAGTAATAACTGTAAAAACAGAGTTCTTCAGTCCTTTTGATCTTGCTTTCATCATTTAATGATTTTCCAAATGCTTTGAGTTTTCTTGTTTTCTGTGGCCTTTGCCCCAAAGTGAGGCTCCCCTCTCACTTTTCATCTTCGGCCAAGTGAGAAAACACTGGCGTCCACTGAGTACACTTTGTGCAGCATCTCTCGTGGGAAGCGGCCCCTGGAGCGGAACCAAGTGTTCCTCTTGGGTGTTCATTCCTCCCGGCCCCCCCTCTAGGATGAATCGACTGGGGAGATTACGTTTTACATGAAGGGAGCGGATGTCGTCATGGCTGGCATCGTGCAGTACAACGACTGGCTGGAGGAAGAGGTAAGCGTGACGTGGGGTGTGGAAACGGGGCCTCGGATGCGTGTCCTGGAGTCTGTCCCTTGCATGGAATAGTGAGGTGGGTCCCTGCATGCGTTTTCTGGGGCTATGTAACAGATCACCCCCAAACTTAGCAGCTTAGGAGGACGCGTGTAATTTCTTACAGTTTCTGCGAATCAGCAATCCAGGCACAGCTTGGCTGGGTCCTCAGCTCAGGGTCTCTTTGGCTTTGGTCAAGGGATCACCCGAGGCTGGGGTCTCATCTGAAGGCTCAGCTGGGGCGGGACCCCCTTCCCAGCCCACTGGGAAGTGGTCATGGGCAGGATTCAGCTCCTCAGTGCCTCTAGGCCGGAGGCAGCCACGTTCCTTGCCATGTGGATGAAACAGAGAGAAGTGAAACAGAGAGATGAAACAGAGAGAAGTGACCTTCTTGGAAACGACCTCCCCTCACTTTGCCACATTCTGTCTGTTAGGAACAAGGCACTGGGTCCAGTGCACACTCAGGGCAGGTGAACGTACAAGGGTGTGGGTACCAGGAGGCGGGCATCATGGGGCCCCGTCACAGGCCGCCTTGTCCCGGATTGTGACTTGGGAATTGGCTGCAGCAGGGAGGGAAGGAACTCTCCAGTCTGTCAGGCCGTTTCTGTTTCATCTCCCATCTCCAGGCGCAGAATTCACATTTTATGTTCAGTAATATCATATTTCCAATTAGTGAGTAACAAACCCAAATGCCGACAGGGGCCAGGCAGGTAACTCAGGTGAATGAAACGGGCCGGGATGTGTTTCCTGACAGCATCACACTTTGTGCGTTGAACGTGTTGGAATATTCTTCACTTGACAGCTATGTTTCGTGGGACCGTGTGGAAACAGCCGCCTTTCAGTATCACTGGCTGTGGTCATTTGGGAAAGTGCTCTTGTCAAAGGTTCAGTTTTTCCAACGAGCCTGAAATCCAGATTAGTCTCTGAGATCTTACTGCATTGACGTAAATTTTGAGACCCCTTTGGAAGGTTTGCTGAGAGAGACTGCTTCAGGGGAAAGCAGTGTTCTGATTTACCATTGCACTGTCCCCTTGGGAGGGGCATCCACTTCAGCCTCCAGCCCTCCCCAGAGAGAGTCCGGGATACAGAGCCCTTAGTGCGGCTCTTCGCTGACCAGGGTTTGCTTTTCAGTGTGGAAACATGGCCCGGGAAGGGCTGCGGGTGCTTGTGGTGGCGAAGAAATCTCTAGCAGAGGAGCAGTATCAAGACTTTGAGGTCAGTGGTTCTGTGACTTTTCTTTTACTTTTTAGCCCCACTCACCTCCCCATCTTCCCCTCCCTCATTCTGCTCTGGCCAGACTGACATCATTTCTGAGCACACCAGGTTCTTCTCTCTGCCTAGTACTGTCCTCCCTCACAGAGCTCCAAGGCCCCCCTCCCTCACTTCCTTTGGGTCTCAGCTCAAATGCCACCTCCTCTGAGAAGTCTTCCTGGATCCCCCATGTAAAGCAGGCCGCCTCATCACTCCCCGTTGTCACCAGCTGTAATGACTTTATGTACGTATTTTCACATTCTTTTTTTTTTTGCGGTATGCGGGCCTCTCACTGTTGTGGCCTCTCCCGTTGTGGGGCACAGGCTCTGGACGCGCAGGCTCAGCGGCCATGGCTCACGGGCCCAGCCGCTCCGCGGCATGTGGGATCTTCCCGGACCGGGGCACGAACCCGTGGCCCCCGCATCGGCAGGTGGACTCTAAACCACTGCGCCACCAGGGAAGCCCTCACATTCTTTTTGATAGCTTCTTTCTGGAATAAAATCTTTTTGAGAGCAGAGACTTTATCAGTTTGGTTTGCCCTTGTACCCCAACACTTAACGATAGTCATTATAAACCTTTTGAAAAATATGAAATGAAACCTTCAAATTTGAAACTGTAAACCTTCTTGAAGCCCTGATTTTTTTAAGCTGTAAAAAATGTTGGATTTGAACTCGATCATTGACTTTCACTGCCAAGGCTTCCAGTATAAATATGTCTTGTTAATTGTCATCTCATCCCATGGATTGTGTGTTCCTTGAGGGGGAGGGTCCTTGTTGTACCCCCAGTCCTGGCACAAAGCTGAATGAATGTATTTACACGTGACTGAAGGGGAGAGAGACCAGGTTGAGGGAAAGGCTTCTGCGGCCCTTGTCCTGCTCCACCCAGAGAAACTGTGCTCGGGTCTGTCACTTTTATGTGCTTGAGTTCTTTGTAAAGTTTTATTTAACGAGAGTTCTAGGCCTGATAAAATTCTACCTTTCTTTCAGTTTTAAAGGCATATGCTTTGTGACTGCTGTATCTTTGTTAACACCCTAAAGAGGGGATAAACAGAAGGGTTGGGTCGATGGGCTTTGGAAGTAAGACTTTATCTTTAGACAACCTGGTGGTCAAGAGTTCTTGGTTACAGAGCATATGCTGTGTGGGGAGAATCTACCGTCTTTTGAGGTCTCGAGTTGTACTAATCCTTGTAAAAACCCAGTGAAGTTGGGGCCGTTATTGCCTCTTCGGGGAGGAAAACAATTGAGGCTCAGAGAAGTTAAGTGACCTGCTAGAAGTTGCACAGCAGGTGAGTGTAGAGCAAAGGGTGGAGCTCCGGTCTGTCCAGTTCCAGCGTCTGGACTGATGAACTGGGAAGGAGGCTGGAGGTCTCAGTTTCACCCCTTTGAGGTTCACCCAGGTGCTGGAGTCCCTGCCCTGTGTGGGGGATGAGACGCTCCCACTGCCAGTTGGTCCGCCTTGCACCTCTCCATCCTAAGTGGTGACAGTGTCCCCTGGTGTGTCCCAGGCCCGCTATGTCCAGGCCAAGCTGAGTGTGCACGACCGTTCCCTCAAAGTGGCCACAGTGATCGAGAGCCTGGAGATGGAGATGGAGCTGCTGTGCCTGACAGGGGTGGAGGACCAGCTCCAGGCGGACGTGAGGCCCACCCTGGAGACCCTGAGGAACGCCGGCATCAAGGTAGGGTGAGCCTGCCTGGACCCACTGCTGAAATAGGTTGCCACATGGCAGTGACTTCCAGACTTAGACCAGTGATCCCGTCAGCGGAGGGTGAAAATTAGAGATGGGGGGAGGCGGGGCCGAGGACGGAAATAGTGACAGGGAGCCGGGCTCGGACAGTGACCTGTAGCCCTCCCATCCTCGACAGCTGTGGCAGACGTCTTGCGTGTCCGCGTTTGCTGCCGGCTTCCCCTCTGCATGCCGGGCTCCATGGAGACAGGACCGAGAGCATCTCCTTAGCTCTCAGGACCAGCTGTGTCCCGCGCATTTGCGGTGTTTGTTATATTCTTGTTGAGTGTCCGGCCAGCCAACCAATCTGTCTTTTGGTCTGGGTAACTGAATGACCACCCAACAGAGTGACCATCTGCCCCAACGAACTGCCGTATTTACATTCTTGTTTGGGGCCAAAAAGTACATATCTGGTAGTTTAATCCGGAGACGCCAGTAGAGGGCGTCTGGGGAGCGGGCTCCATCTCAGCGGACCCAAGCAAGGGATTAGCAAACTCTTCGGCTAGAAGCTCCTGAAAATAACGTAGGTTAAGCTGCCTGCCTCTGCCCAGAGCAGCTCTGGGCTGCGTCCTTGGGCCCGCATCTGGCGCGAGTGCCCGTGAGCTGAGCGGGGCGATGTCAGCAGGACGGATGAGGCCTGGGCCTCCGTTTCCCACCTCATAAAGTTACTGTGAAGGAACAACGCACAGCACTTAACAGGTGCCCGGCACGGTGAACACTCGGGGAACCTTTGTGGTTATTTTCTTTCCTGCGCTTCCCCTGCTGCCAAGATATCCTTTGTCCGATGACTCTAAGGCCCCCACCCCACTTCCCCACTGGGAGCAGAGGGAGCAGTGGGTTAATGGGTGAATCAGCAGGGTAGGAAGCACATCCGTTTAGACTCTGAAGACCTGGGTTCTGGGCCTGGTCGGGACAGGAACTAGCTCTGTGGCTTTGGGCAAGTCACCTACCCTCTCTGAGCCCGCCACACTGAGGCGCACAGTGCTCAGTTACGAGGCGAGGAAGGACCTGGCACGTTTCCTGGCGGCGTTTTAGTTAGGGTTCAGCCCCCTGAGATTGCTCGGGGGCATCCGGCCGCGTAGAAAGACCCTGTGGAACGTGACAAATCAGTGTTTCCTGTGGGACATGGAAGGGACCCCTCGTCCATACAGCCTTCCCCTTCTTTGAGATTATTTATTGCTTTAAGAAAAGTTTCCGGAACGGGGGTTAGGAGGGCAGAGGCTGAGCTTCACGGCGTCTCCTGCAGCATGCGGCCAGTTTTTCAAAAGTGCCACACCAGCTTTTGCTACCACCAGCGGCAGACGCCCAAGGTCTTGAAGCCCTTGAACTGGGGCCTTTCCTGTGGTTCGTTGGGGACAGTGTAGGCCTCAAGGAGGTAAATGGAACGTATCAAGTTCAGCTCGATGTGTTGGGAAACTCGGCTGACACAGGCGACAGGCTAGCCTCAAAACGCTAACCAAGGGGACCCCTTCCATGCGGTAATTTCAGGTTTGGATGCTGACGGGGGACAAGCTGGAGACAGCTACATGCACAGCAAAGAATGCACATCTGGTGACCAGAAACCAAGACATCCACGTTTTTCGGCTGGTAAAGCGTTGTCTCCTCTGGGGCCCTGTGGGGTGATGCTGCCGTTTGCCCTGTAACCTCATAACCTCGCTTGGACCCCTGGGGGGGTGGTGGCGGGAGCTCACGTCGTTGGTTTGGGTGGGATCACTGAGTGACCCAGGCGAGGCTCAACGATTCCTGCCGGTGGTGGTGCAGGAGCGCCTGGTTACCGCCCCATGTTAATCTGTGTTCTTAACCCGGTGCTGGCTGTGGTCCCTTTGAGGAGCTGACGGGAGTTAGGTGTGATCAGCGTGAAGGATGCAGATGAGCTCATATGTGTGCAATTGCACATACAAGTCTGGGATTTCCCTGAACCCTTCAAAGCCAACTCCTTGGGTAGGAAATCAGTTCCAGATCGCAGATACTGGCCTGTCTTCCCTCCTGAAGGAAACCCTTGAGGAACCTTTAGAAGGAGGCGTGTTGGGTGGCAAATGAGAATTCCCTGCCCCGGTGGCCAGCACTTGGCCCAAGCAGTGCGGGCACAAGGAGCTGCTCCAGGGCTTGAGGCCGAGGACGGTGATTGGCCTTATTGAGTTGGGAGTTGGGAGGGGCACTAGGTCCCCTCTGGGGCCAGATGTGGTGGTCCTACTTATCTGTCATCAGAGCTACCAAGCCAAACAACTGGATCTAGATGTTTTGGGGGTCTCCCCCCATACCCCTGCCTTTGGTCTATAGCCCATTGAAGCTTTATGAAATCCAGCAGTTTCGGGACTAGCACAACCAGCATCGTGTAGAGACAGATACAGTGGAGCCTCGTTATGGATTCTGTATTTGCAAATTCACCCACTCGCTAAAACTTGTTTGTAACCCGAAAATCAATACTCGAGGTGCTTTCAGAGCCCTATATGGACGCATACACAGCAGTGGAAAGTTTGAGTCATCTGACAAGTGAGTTCCTAACTGAGGTGGAGAGGAGCGACGCTCTGCCGTTTTTTAAAAAATTTATTTATTGATTTATTTTTGGCTACGTTGCTGCGTGTGGTCTTTCTCTAGTTGCAGCGAGTGGGGGCTACTCTTCGTTGCGGTGCACGGGCTTCTCATTGCGATGGCTTCTCTTGTTGCAGAGCCCGGGCTCTAGGCGCGCGGGCTTCAGTAGTTGTGGCACCCGGGCTCAGTAGTTGTGGCACACGGGCTTAGTTGCTCCACGGCATGTGGGATCTTCCCGGACCAGGGCTCAAACCCGTGTCCCCTGCATTGGCAGGCGGATTCTTAACCACTGCACCACTAGGGAAGCCCGCTCTGCCTTCTTGTCTCAGCTCTCAGGCGGACGCAAGGGTCCTTTTCAGTCTACTCAGTGCCACGTTTTTTGCATTTTTGTGGGTTTTCTTGTTAGCAGTTTCACTGTTTAACATGGCCCCCAGCACAGAGCTGGGAACTGACCATATCCCTGAGTGCAGGAAGGCTGTGATGAGCCTCCCGGAGATAAGCTTCCTCCAGGCATGAGTCATGGTCCTGTTGGCCATGAGTCTAGTGTTAATGAATCAATAATAAATATTTTTTTAATTAAAATTTTTTTTATTGAAGTGTAGTTGACGTACAATATTATATGTTTCAGGTGTGCAACACACTGATTCACAGTTTTTAAAAGTTATATTCCATTTATAATTATAAAATATTGTCTATATTCCCTGTGCTGTACAATATATCTTTGTGGCTTATTTATTTTATTTTAAAATTTTTAATAGATCTTTATTGGAGTATAATTGCTTCACAATACTGTGTTAGCTTCTGTTGTACAACAAAGTGAATCAGCTGTGTACATACGTATATCCCCATATCCCCTCCCTCTTGAGCCTCCCTCCCACCCTCCCTATCCCACCCCTCTAGGTGGTCACAAAGCACCGAGCTGATCTCCCTGTGCTATGGGGCTGCTTCCCACTAGCTGTCTGTTTTACATTTGGTGGTGTATATATGTCCATGCCACTCTGTCACTTCGCCCCAGCTTCTCCCTCCACCCCCGTGTCCTCAAGTCCATTCTCTATGTCTGTGTCTTTATTCCTGCCCTGCCATTAGGTTTATCAGTACCTTTTTTTTTAGATTCCATATATATGTGTTAGCATACAGTATTTGTTTTTCTCTTTCTGACTTCAGTCTGTATGACAGACTCTAGGTCCGTCCACCTCACTACAAATAATTTCGGGTTTTTTTATGGCTGAATAATATTCCATTGTATATATGTGCCATATCTTCTTTATCCATTCATCTGTTGATGGACATTTAGGTTGGTTCCATGTCCTGCCTATTGTAAATAATGCTGCAGTGAACATTGTGGTACATGTCTTTTTTTGAATTATGGTTTTCTCAGGGTATATGCCCAGTAGTGGGATTGCTGGGTCATATGGTAGTTCTGTTTTTAGTTTCTTAAGGAACTTCCATACTGTTCTCCATAGTGGTTGTATCAATTTACATTCCCACCAACAGTGCAGGAGGGTTCCTTTTTCACCACACCGTTTCCAGCATTTATTGATTCTAGATTTTTTGATAATGGCCATTCTGACCGGCGTGAGGTGATACCTCGTAATTTTGATTTGCATTTCTCTAATAATTAGTGATGTTGAGCATCTTTTTATGTGCCTCTTGACCATCTGTATGTCTTATTTGGTGAAATGTCTATTTAGGTGTTCTGCCCATTTTTTAATTGGATTGTTTGTTTTTTTTGATATTGAGCTCCATGAGCTGTTTGTATATTTTGGAGATTAATCCTTTGTCCATTGTTTCATTTGCAAATATTTTCTCCCATTCTGAGGGTTGTCTTTTCATCTTGTTTATGGTTTCTTTTGCTGTGCAAAAGCTTTGAAGTTTAATTAGGTCCAATTTGTTTAGTTTTGTTTTTATTTTCATTACTCTAGGAGGTGGGTCATAAAAGATCTTGCTGTGATTTATGTCAAAGAGTGTTCTTCCTGTGTTTTCCTCTGAGAGTTTTATAGTGTCTGGTCTTACGTTTAGGTCTTTAATCCATTTGGAGCTTATTTTTGTGTATGGTGTTAGGGAGTGTTCTAATTTCATTCTTTTACATGTAGCTGTCCAGTTTTCCCAGCACCACTTATTGAAGAACCACCATTGTATGTTCTTGCCTCCTTTGTCATAAATTAGATGACCATATGTGCGTGGGTTTATCTCTGGGCTTTCTATCCTGTACCATCGATCTATGTTTCTGTTTTTGTGCCAGTACCATACTGTCTTGATTACTGTAGCTTTGTAGTATAGTTTGAAGTCAGAGCGCCTGATTCCTCCAGCTCTGTTTTTCTTTCTCAAGATTGCTTTGGCTATCCAGGGTCTTTTGTGTTTCCATACGAATTGTAAAATTTTTTTGTTCTAATTCTGTGAAGAATGCCGTTGGTAGTTTGATAGGGATTGCATTGAATCTGTAGATTGCTTTGGGTAGTACAGTCATTTTCACAATATTCATTCTTCCAATCCAAGAACATGGTATATTTCTCCGCCTCTTTGTGTCATCTTTGATTTCTTTCATCATTGTCTTATAGTTTTCTGACAAGTCTTTTGCCTCCTTAGGTTGGTTTATCCCAGGTATTTTATTCTTTCTGTTGTGATGGTAAATGGGATTGTTTCCTTAATTTCTCCTTCTGATTTTTCGTTGTTAGTGTACAGGATTGCTAGAGATTTCTGTGCATTAATTTTGTATCCTGCAACCTTACCAAATTCATTGATTAGTTCTAGTAGTTTTCTGGTGGCATCTAGGATTTTCTATGTATAGTATCATGTCATCTGCAAACAGTGACAGTTTTACTTCTTCTTTTCCAATTTGTATGCCTTTTATTTCTTTTTCTTCTCTGATTGCCGTGGCTAGGACTTCCAAAACTATGTTGAAGAGGAGTGGCAAGAGTGGACATCCTTGTCTTGTTCCTGATCTTAGAGGAAATGCTTTCAGTTTTTCACCATTGATTATGATGCTTTCTGTGGGTCTGTCATATATGGCCTTTATTATGTTGAGGTAGGTTCCCTTTATGCCCATTTTCTGGAGAGTTTTTATTATAAATCGGTGTTGAATTTTGTCAAAAGCTTTTTCTGCATCTGTTGAGATGATCATGTGGTTTTTATTCTTCAGTTTGTTAATATAGTGTATCACATTGATTGATTTGCATATATTGAAGAATCCTCACATCCCTGGGATAAACCCCACTTGATCATGGTGTATGATCCTTTTAATGTGTTGTTGGACTCTGTTTGCTAGTATTTTGTTCAGGATTTTTGCATCTATGTTCATCAGTGATAGTGGTCTATAATTTTCTTTTTTTGTGATACCTTTTTCTGGTTTTGGTTATCAGGGTGGTGGCTTTGTAGAATGAATTTAGGAGTGTTCCTCCCTCTGCAGTTTTTGGAAGAGTTTGAGAATAATCTGTTAGCTCTTCTCTAAATGTTTGATAGAATTCGCCTGTGAGGCCATCTGGTCCTGGACTTTTGTTTATTGGAAGATTTTTAATTACAGATTCAATTTCATTACTTGTGATAGGTCTGTTTATATTTTCTAATTCTTCCTGATTCAGTCTTGGAAAATTGCACCTTTCCAAGAATTTGTCCATTTATTCATGGTTGTCCATTTTATTGGTATATAGTTGTTTGTAGTAGTCTCTCATAATCCTTTGTATTTCTGCTGTGTCAGTTGTGATTTCTCCTTTTTCATTTCTAATTTTATTGATTTGCATCCTCTCCCTTTTTTTCCTGATGAGTCTGGCTAAGGGTTTATCAATTTTGTTTATCTTCTCAAAGAACCAGATTTTCGTTTTATTGAACTTTGCTATTGTTTTCTTCATTTTTGTTTCATCTATTTCTACTCTGATCTTTATGATTTCTTTCCTTCTACTGACTTTGGGTTTTCTTTGTTCTTCTTTCTCTGGTTGCTTTAGGTGTAGGGTTAGATGGTTTATTTGAGATTTTTCTTGTTTCTTGAGGTGAGACTGAATTGCTATAAACTTCCCTCTTAGAACTGCTTTTGCTACATCCCATAGGTTTTGGGTCATCGTGTTTTTGTTGTCATTTGTCTCTATGTATTTTTTAATTTCTTCTTTGATTTCTTCAGTGATCTCTTGGTTATTTAGTAGTGCACTGTTTAGCCTCCATGTATTTGTGTTTTTTTACAGTTTTTTCCCCCTGTAATTGATTTCCAGTCTCATCACGTGATCAGAAAAGATGCTTGATACGATTTCAGTTTTCTTAAATTTTCCAAGGCTTGATTTGTGACCCAAGATGTGATCTATCCTGGAGAATGTTCTGTGTGCACTTGGGAAGAAAGTGTATTCTGCCACTTTCATGTGGAATGTTCTATAAATGTCAATTAAATGTATCTGACCTATTGTGTCATTTAAAGCTTGTGTTTCCTTATTTATTTTCTGTTTGGATAATCTGTCCATTGGTGTAAGTGGGGCGTTAAAGTCCCCTACTATTATTGTGTTACTGTCGATTTCCACTTTCAGGGTTGTTAGCATTTGCCTTATTTATTGAGGTGTTCCTATTTTGGGTGCATAAACATTTATAATTGTTATAGCTTCTTCTTGGATTGATCCCTTGATCATTATGTAGTGTCCTTCCTTATCTCTTCTAACAGTCTTTATTTTAAAGTCTATTTTATCTGATACAAGTATTGCTACTCCAGCTTTCTTTTGATTTCCATTTGCATGGAATAGCTTTTCCCATCCCTTCACTTTCAGTGTGTATGTGTCCCTAGGTCTGAAGTGGGTCTCTTGTAGACAGCATATATATGGGTCCTGTTTTTGTATCCATTCAGCTAGTCTGTGTCTTTTGGTTGGGGCATTTAATCCGTTTACATTCAAGGTTATTATCAATATGTATGTTTCTATTACCGTTTTCTTAATTGTTTTGGGTTTGTTTTTGTGGGTCTGCTTCTTCTCTTGTGTTTCCTGCCTAGAGAAGTTTCCTTAGCATTTGTTGTAAAGCTCGCTTGGTGGTGCTGAATTCTCTTAGCTTTTGCTTGTCTGAAAGCTTTTGATTTCTCTGTTGAATCTGAATGAGATCCTTGCTGGGTAGAGTAATCTTGGTTATAGGTTTTTCTCTTTCATCACTGTAAGTATATCCTGCCACTCCCTTCTGGCATGCAGAGTTTCTGCTGAAAAATCAGCTGATAACCTTATGGGGATTCCTTTGTATGTTATTTTTTGGTTTACCCTTGCTGCCTTTAATATTTTTTCTTTGAATTTAATTTTTGTTAGTTTGATTAATATGTGTCTTTGTGTGTTTCTCCTAGGGTTTATACTGTATGGGACTCTCTGTGCTTCCTGGACTTGGGTGACTAATTCCTTTCCCATGTTAGGGAAGTTTTCTACTGTAATCTCTTCAGATATTTTCCCAGACCCTTTGTTTTAATCTTCTTCTTCTGGGACCCCTATAATTCGAATGTTGGTGCGTTTATTGTTGTCCCAGAGGTCTCTGAGATTGTCCTCAATTCTTTTCATTCTTTTTTCTTTATTCTGCTCCTTGGCAGTTACTTCCACCATTTTGTCTTCCAGCTCACTTATTCGTTTTTCTGCCTCTGTTATTCTGTTATTGATTCCTTCTAGTGTATGTTTCATTTCAGTTATTGTGTTGTTCATCTCTGTTTGTTCTTTAGTTCTTCTAGATCTTTGTTAAACATTTCTTGTATTTTCTCAGTCTGTGCCTCCATTCTGTTTCCGAGATTCAGGATCATCTTTACTGTCTGAATTCTTTTTCAGCTGGATTGCCTGTTTCCTCTTCAATTATTTGGTCTTGTAGGTTTTTACCTTGCTCCTTCATCTCTGACATATTTTTTTTGCCATCTCATTTTTTTTTTTTTGATGAGTGGGATTGTGTTCCTTTTTTACTTGTTGTTTGGCCTGAGACTTCAAAAACTGGAGTTTGTAGGCTGTTGTATAGAGCCGGGTCTTGGTGCCGACATGAGGACCTTCAGGAGACCTCATTCTGGTGAATATTCCCTGGGGTCTGGGGTTCTCTGTTAGTCCAAGCGGTTCAGACTTGGAGCTCCCACCACAGGAGCTTCGGCCCAACCCCTGGCTCATGAAGCAAGATCCTGTAAGCCGTGTGGGGTGGCAAAAAAAAAAAAAAAAAAAAAAAAGAACAATAACAAAGTAAAAAATAAAATTAGACTAGGAAACTAACAGGTGTGTTAGAAAGAATATAAAAATAAAAATATGGATGAAACAACAACCAGAAGGTAAAACAGAACCACAATAGTAAAAAAGAGGAGGAGAAAGAAAAAGAAAAAGGTGGAAAAGGCCTTGGCTGTGGAGGGTGAGGCCTAAGCAGGGGTGGGGTTTGGGTGGTGGGCAGGGCCTATGCTTAGGACCCACAGGGCTGGAAAAGGCCCTGGGGGTGTAGGGGGTGGGGCTTAGGCTCAACAGAACAGAAGGGGCCCAGGTGTGCCTCCTGCCTCTGGTCTCAGAGGGTGGGGGACCCCACCTGGGAGCCCAGCAGGGCTCGAGTGGGTGGGGCAAACACCCTCTGCTGCTGTCCTCCAGTCCCCAAGGGCCTCTCCCGCCTGCCTCTCCTGTTCTCCCCTGGCCTCCTTCCTACACCCCCAGGACCAATGGGGCCTGGAGGGGGCCTCTGAGGGCTTAGGACCCGGCCTGAGAGCAAGGCAGACTTCCCTGGCCGATTGGGCAGGGGAAACGCTTGGTACATCCCACCCCCATCCGAGCCCCTGAGGGTCCCTCCAGGCATGGGAACCCCTCCCCCCTCTCAGCCACCCCTCAGGGGCGCTGGTCTTGTCTGGCCTCCACTTCCCCCCCTCAGTCCCCCCACGTCTTACTGGTTCGCTTGAGCATTCCTCCCATCTCTTGGGGTGTTGAGGTCCCCCACCAGCGTCCAGCAGGTTCCCTAGTTGTGGGGAGACGCAAACTCTGCGTCTTCCCACACCGCCATCTTGACTCCACCAGCCCCTTATTTTATACATAGTAGCTTGTACCTCTTAGTAGCTTGTAACCCTATCTTGCCCCTCCCTGCTTCCCTCTCCCACTTGGTAACCACTAGTTTGTTCTCTATATCTGTGGGTCTGTTTCTTTTCTGTCATATTCACTAGTTTGTTTTATTTTTTAGATTCCACATATAAGTGATATCATGCAGTACTTGTCTTTCTCTGACTTATTTCAACAATACATATTTTCAAAGATGTCTTTAAACAGAGGCACATAGAAAATGAGGTTATGTATTGACTGATGGACAAAAATATTGTGACCAGAGGCTCATAGGAGCCTAGCTAGCCCTGTACCTCCCCCAGGAGCAGTGGTTTAAAAATCACTAATTCAGTATTCACAGCAACTTTCCAGAACATAACTATTGCACGTAGTGAGAACACACTGTCTGCTCTAGAATTAAGGGGTTGCAAACTATAGCCCATGTGCCGGCCACCTGTTTTTGTAAATAAAGTTTTATTTAAACACAAGATCTACCCATCTGTTTACATATTGTCTGTGGCTGCTTTGGCACTGTAGCGGCGGAGTTGGGTAGTTGTGACAGACTGTATGGTCCCCAAAGTGTGTCATATTTAACAGCTGGGCCTTCTTAGAAAAGCCCCTGCTAGATGCCTGGCTTCCAAGGCCTGCTCTGAAGTGGATGGGCTGTGACACGGTAGCCAGGCTAACAAATCTTGCCCTGTGTCAGTTTCCTTAGATGTAAAGTAGAACTATTATCATCATGCACCTCGAAGAGTCCTTGTGAGAAACAGATGGGGTGAAAATGCTTGAAAAGTGCTTATTTGGACAGTGCCTGGCACAGAATGAAAGCACAGTGGCTTTGTGCTCTTATTTTTATTATGTGGGTCACAGCCATCCTGCGGGAAGTGCGAGGGGATGGTTGGCGTACAGGCCCTCCGGAGTCATAGCAAACAGGATCTAATTCGTCTCTGGCTCTGGGGGCAGGAGAGGGGTGGGGGCCCGGGCCGGCGGCCATGGTCTTCACGAGGCTGCAGGAAGCCACTGTTTGTTGTTCCACCAGCTCCGGAGAGCAAGACCTCCTTCATCCTGTCTTTCCTTCCAGGTGACCAACCGCGGCGAGGCCCACCTCGAGCTGAACGCTTTCCGCAGGAAGCACGACTGTGCCCTAGTCATCTCCGGAGACTCCCTGGAGGTGGGCACGGGTAACCCCTCCAGCAGGCTCCTCCCGGGAGCTGCCGTGTGGGAGGGGCCTTGGCCGACGCACCACCTCTCCCCGACCCCGCCAGGTTTGCCTCAAGTACTACGAGTACGAGTTCATGGAGCTGGCCTGCCAGTGCCCGGCCGTGGTCTGCTGCCGCTGCGCGCCCACCCAGAAGGCCCAGATCGTACGCCTGCTCCAGGAGCGCACGGGGAAGCTCACGTGTGCAGTAGGTAGGGGCTGCCGCGCCTGCGCAGACGACCTTCCCCAGGCGCGCTTGGGTCCTGGTGTTCAGGTTCCCAGGCCACTTTATTCAGGCCGTGACATTGACACCCCCTCCCCCTTTGGCCCTATTTTTGTTATTATTATTATTTTTTAAAGTATTTTGCTTTGAGAAAGAGTCGAGAAGCAAGCTGAGGGCTTTCCTCCTTAGCTTGCGCTTCCTTTGCCGGTGACATGGGACACAGCAGTGCCTGGGGGCTAAGACCACACTGCGGAGAGGAATCTGGGTCCAAACTGCTGGTTTTTCCTAGCTGAGGGTCCCGGAGGGCTTCCTTCCCCCAGCTGAGCCTGTCTGCTCATTGGTGGAAGGGGAGAGTAACAGTGGTTCTCTCAAATGGTGCTTAGGAGGGTTCAGAGGGGCAGTAGCATTTAAGAAGTGCTCGCTGCACTCGCAGTCAGCGTTCCCTACGTGCAACGCCTGTCATTGCTGACAATGGCGAGACACCCACACCTTGGAGGCAGGGCGTGCGGTGTTGTAAGTGCCCACGTGGCATGGACACAGTTCCCTTGCTCAGTGACTCAATGGCCAGGACCCTCAGCCAGTCACCTGGTTCCTCTGACTCTCAGCTCCTCTGCCTGTAAAATAAGAACGTGTTACTGCAGGTTGCTGGAGCGATTAAGTGGAGCAGAGCAGAAAAGACACTTAGCATGCAGTGAGAGGCAGCACGTGTATGATCATTTGAAGTAGCAGCGAAAAGCAAGGTTATTTTTCTTGCCTCTCCCTAATCTCCTGGCTCTTCTCTCTGGTCTGGGTGACCCGCAGGTGATGGAGGCAATGACGTCAGTATGATCCAAGAATCTGACTGCGGCGTGGGTGTCGAGGGAAAGGTGAGCCCGTGGGGTGGGGGGCGTGTGTGCTGATTTCTGCCGAGTGGTTGTCATTAGGATGTGAAGTGGTTGTGTCGTTAGCTGGGAGTTGCTCCACCAGCTGGAGTTTCATTTTCCCTCCAAGACACAGCTTTAATGCTTCTGGAAATTCTAGATTACAATTACAGAGCATAAGGAATCATGTACCATAATTACCTGGTATTACAATCTGCAAGTCACAGATCCCTATCACTGTTATCTTACAGACAAATGCTGAGTCTTTGCTTGCCAAAACCTAATTTTTTAAAGTGTTTTGCTACATTCTTAGGGCGCAGCGAATGTACTTCAAACGCTTTCCTGGGAGTGTTGTCAGTAAAAGCATTATTTATCACACTGTGGGGTGATCTCTTGGGGATTATGGAAGAATGTGGCGTGGTTTGCCCCTCATTAAATTTATTTATTTTAAAAATTTATTTATTTTTGGCTGTGTTGGTTCTTCCTTGCTGCGCGCGGGCCCTCTCCAGCTGTGGTGAGCGGGGGCTGCTCTTCGTTGCGGTGCACTGGCTTCCCACCACGGTAGCCTTTCCTGTTGTGGAGCACGGGCTCTAGGCACGCGGGCCTCAGTAGCCGTAGCATGCGGGCTCAGCAGTTGTGGCTTGCGGACTGTAGCGCACAGGCTCAGTAGCTGCGGCACACGGGCTTTGTTGCTCCGTGGCATGTGGGATCCTCCCAGACCAGGGATCGAACCCGCGTCCCCTGCATTGGCAGGCGGACTCCCAACCACTGTGCCACCAGGGAAGTCCTGCCCCTCATTAAAAGGCTAAGTTTGTGTGTTACAGTATAATAGTTTTCCTCTTTCCTTCCCTGTCAACTGTGTACCAGCCGTGTGTAGTTTACCCTGCCCTCTCTCGTTTGTGATCTGGCGGTGACTGTAGGCAAGGAGACTGGTCACCACGTTTGTTAGCACAGTGTGTAAAGTAAGAGTACAGAGGCCGAGAGTGAGGGCAGGAGATGCTCCCTTATGTGTTTCCTTCCATACATTCCTGCATTTGGAATTTCCAAAAATGTTTTTTCTTTTCCACCTTTTTTTTTTTTTCCTGGTTTTCTGGTTCTCATCCAGTTGACGGTTACTTGAAATTGCAGAGTTAAGTGATCCTTGAAGGAGTTGTTATGTCTGAAATCTGTATGGATTCCTTCAATGCAGGTTTTAAGAAGCACACTTGAGTTTAGTAGATGGAATTCTTTACACGATGCTGATAGTACTAAACCATTTTCTGTTCTGTTCAGAATTATATTCTGATTCGCTTGGTTTTTGGAGTCTAAAAGTAAAAAGTGCTCACTGTAAAAAAAAGAAACCCGAAACAATTTAGAAATGGATAAAGTGCATCCTTTCTTTTAGATGGTGGTATAAAACTAGTAACATTGGTTATTCCAGAATTTTTGTCTATTTCTATACTAATAGTTATGGGTATATATATAATATTATATATACACACACAAATACATATATATGCATACACACATCTTACACATGTATATACAGTATTTCCACATAGAATGTAAAATTTAAAATGTTATACTATGCTTTTTTTAAAATGCAGCTTGCCTAAATCTGTTACATCTTAGATTTATTTATACATCAAAAGATGTAGGTCCACCATTTTGTACGTTGCCTGGACCTTTTTCATTTTGAAAAATGTAACTCCTTCAGAAAAGTTGAAATAGAACAGTGAGCACCTGTCCGCTCTTTGCTGTAATTTCCCAGGTGTAAACAGTTGCAGGATTCTCCCTCTGCTCTTCCTTCCCCTCTCTCCCGCTTTCTCAGAATCGGCTGAAAGTAAGTTGCGGATACGTTACCCCTAAATACTTCAGCTTGGATCTCTTAAGAACAGGTATATTCTTCTACCTAAGCAAAATAACAGCATCACCCCAAGTGTAACATTGATATGATAATGTTATGTAATATTCACGGTCTCATTTCCCTAGTTGTCCTCAAGGTGTTCAAAAAGATATCTCCATGAAGCAGTGGAGGATCGCGCACTGCATTTATTCCCGTGTCTTCATGTCTCTTCACTCTTCTTTAATGGAGAACACTTCTCTCCAGCTCTTTTGTGGGGGGAGGCGGTGTGTCTCACGACTTCGATGTTTTGGAAGCATTTGGGGCGGCTGTGGAACCTCCCACGACGTCTGTGGGTCGGATGGATCTGATTCAGGTTCTGCGTTTTTGGTGTGAGGAGCACATAAGGGGAGTTGGTGCCTTCCTGTCGCGTCGCACCAGGAGGCTGTGATGTCCATCTGTCCCATTAGTGGCATCTGTCTTGTGCCTTTTAAAATTAGAGAATCCCATAATATGTCTGCACTAGAGATTATTTCCAGTTCTACGAACATGCAGAGCTGTATGTTCGGGAATGTTCAGTTTAGTATTGTTGGTAGCATGAGCTGTGCCCCCTCCCCCGTATGTTTAACTCTGAACTGAGCTGAGTGCTAAATGCCTATCTTAGAATGATTCTTTGCTTCTGATACACATTATGGGTTGGGCCTAACCCCCAAGGCTTAATACTAGATCTGTTTGACCTCCCAATTATGAGTATCTGCGCTTATGAATGTTTTTTATTTCAATAAATTCCTCTTTTAAAATCAAATTTAGACTCAGACCACCAACCGTGTATAGCTGGAAACCAAAGAACCTCTATATTGAAGTTCTTCAAAAATCTCCTTACAGTTTCTTGCTTTTTAAATTCCAAAAAAAAAAAAAAGTGCCTTGACCTCTTGTGCTCCTGACGGTGCCCAATTTTGTCGGATTTTAGGAAGGAAAACAGGCTTCGCTGGCTGCGGACTTCTCCATCACTCAGTTCAAGCACCTTGGCCGGTTGCTCATGGTGCATGGCCGGAATAGCTACAAGCGCTCGGCCGCCCTCAGCCAGTTTGTGATCCACAGGAGCCTCTGCATCAGCACCATGCAGGTGGGTGGGCAGGTGCGCACGGCTGTGTGGTTGCCATGGGCCTGAGAATCAGTCTCCACTTTGGAGCTGTTTCAATGCCCCCCCCGCCCCCCCCCCATTCTGGGCGATAGAGCTTGGAGTGGCCGCCCCGAAGCCTTCCTGTGTTGGGGGCGAAGGCTGTGCTTGCTGTGCGGAGCCGATGTGAGCCTTGCCAGGGCTTGGCACGAAGTGGGCGGTAGTGTAAGTGACCCGGGTGCTCATATTGGGGTGAGTCGTTATCCTCAGTTTGCCAGAGGCAAAGGTGCAGAGTTGAATGCCGAGTGAATACTCCGGCCCTGAGTTTTCCACATGCAGAAGCAAGGACCTACAGAGAGCAGCCCCAAAAGAAGAATGACTTGCTTTTGTTGAGTGCTTCCTGTACCCTGGGCGTCAGGCTAAGCTTTGTTCACACTGCGGGCTCACCTGTAGTCCTCACTGTAGCCTGTGCCCATTCTGCAGATGGGGAGGCTGAGGCCCAGTGTGGGCAAGAAATCGGTGCAGTGTCTCTCAGGGATTTAGTCTACCCAGGCAGGGGATTCCAGTACCTGTGGTCTTAATGCAGGTGTGCGCCTCCGCCCTCCATCCACAGGGCCAGCTGCTGCTTCCACATGCAGGGGGGCGCTTAGCGAGGGCGGCGCAGCCCAGGGCATCTCGCTTCTGCCTCCGGTGCAGCCTGGCTGGGAATCCAGCGTAGTTATCCCAATCGTCAGTCCTCTCAGGGAGTTACATCTTGCTTTTTCACAAAAGGATTCTAGAATGTGTAAGGTATTTTCCCATCTTCTCTCTCCCCAGCTCCTTCAAAGTCTGTCATCAGGCTGTGGCAATGAAGTTGTATTAGGAAGGAGGCCAAAGGGAGGGAAAGGAAGCATTTTGGGTGTTGAAAAACTATTGGCTGACCTTCCTCCTTGGGCGTTTAGGTGAAAAATACCCCCAGTTAAGTGGTGAGAACCATAGGCCCGGGACATCTTGGAACCCATATTATCAGGTGTCTCTGAGACCTTGAACAAGTCACGTTACCACTCTGGGCTTCAGTCTCTCCACCTGTAAAGTGGGCATCAGACTTCTCTATCACTCCATCCAAGCATCTTGGCCCTTGCCCCTCAGACAGGGCTACTTTGAAAAGCAGAGAGTTTTATAAGTCATCAAGTGCAGAAGGCGCCCTTACCATTATTAATAAAAACAAAACAGCCTAATGCATAAACCTAAGGTGATGTTTTAATTTGTGGGAAAGGTGTTTAATCATACATGAAAGACACCCTGCCTTAAAGGGCCGAGTGGTGCTGCCTGGTGTACCTGAGAATTCACCCTCCACTGGCTCGTCCACGCCTTTGGTGGGGTGGGGGTGGGGGGTTATGTTTTCAGGATCGATTGCATTTATGAGTGAAGGAGCCTTACAGTGGTTTTCATCAACAGAGTCTAAACGCCAACAGCTCCTACGGTTCATCAGACCGCATCTGTACTTTTATCTTATGTTAGCTCATCAACTGAACTGGATAATGTCATGGTTTTAATCACCGGGAGGTTAATCAGCTTGTCCCTGGGCAAACACACAAAAGCTGGCCTGGATGAGCTAACTTCTGAAATGCCTGTATGTTACCGTGAACATCGATTCAGAAAAAAAAATTCTAGCATGAGGAATTGTTCTTTGTGCTGTAGAAAAAAAAAAAAGCCAAAAAAACACCCTTAACCCTGTCCACTGTGCTGAAAGTGACTGGCTGAGAGCAAGTCCGGTTCGCATTGCACCTTGACAGTGGGCCCTTAGATAGACGAAGACATCGCATTTTTATTTTCCACAGCGCTCTTTCCAGAGTGAAGGCATTATGGTCAGTCTGGCCCTTTTAGAGAAAGAGGCTCCTGGTGTTGCTCTGTAAAACTGAACATCAGGTTCTTGACGTCTTTGTAACCATCCTTCCTGTGCAGTGGCCCAGCCTGGGTGAGAAGTCATTTGAAAAACGGATTTCACCTTTCAGTTCTGAAATCACGACCGGGTGTGGCCGGGGCTGCCCGTGACCATGGCTCTAGGTGCCACCTGTGTTCTGAGCTCTGTGCCAAGCAAACACCCACAGCAGGTGATAAGGGGAAGGGGTCTCTGTCCCACGCTCTTTTTAACCACTAGCCTGGCCCAGCCTTTTCCTCCACGTTCGGTTTTTAAAAAGCCTTTAGGCAACAGTTGTCCCTGGCCTCCTGTAGGTTTTATACTGATAGAAATTAACTTTGAGGTCACTTTGCTTCTGTTGGCCGGTAGATGTTCAGAGAAGGAAGTAACAGAGCATCAAGCCTGATTTTATCTTCCTAGCCTCCTTTTCACTGCCAGTAGCTAATATTTTCCAAATCCGGAAGCAGACATTTCAGTAGGGGTTCGTAAATATCTTTATTGCTTTTGTCTAATTGCAAAAGTAGCAGGTTGTGGGCTCTTTGTAAAAATTTCCAAGAAGAGTGAAACATGTACTATGAGAAGTGAAGCCTTCTCTGCGGTCCTACCCTCCAGGGAAACTGGTGCATATCCTCACAGCGGAGGATATTTTCCCCTACCTGTTTCCAATATGTACACTACCTGTTTCCAATATGTACACCAACTCGTTTATCGATTGTACACCCAGTGAGGTGGTAATTCTGAGCCGTCAGGAGTGTGGGCTCTGGAGACGGAACTGGGCTTGAGTCCCGCAGGGCCGTTTATGTGCTCAGTTTCCCCTGCTGTAAAATGTAAGGGATATTAGGACTTGATCTCATGCGTTCTTCTGGAGATTCACTGAGATCAGATACAAAGTATTTCCAGGTCCAGCTTGTGTAACTTAATAAATGTTCACAGAGGAGCTGAGAGTGGACCCTGGAGCTAAACTCTCTGGTGTGACTCTGTGCTCTGTGCTATTATGAGCTGTGCTATCTTGGGCAAGTCACTTAACCTCTCGGTGCCCTACTCCCCTCATCTGTAAAATGGGGATGATGATAACAGTACCTCCTTCACAGGGTTGCTGTAGTAATTAAATGAGCTAATATACTTAAAGCACCGTGACCGTGCGGGTGTAAAATAAGTGCTTGGTAAGCGTTGGCTGTTATTTTTCTGATACAAACACAAGGGCTTTGGTCATGGTTTTTGGTAACATCCTCCTTTTTCCTCGGCACAGGCTGTCTTTTCCTCCGTGTTTTACTTTGCCTCCGTTCCTCTCTATCAAGGATTCCTCATCATTGGGTAAGGAAGTCCAGGCAAGGTATTAATTTTTAATGAAACCTCCCTAAAATGCCACAGAAGAAGGAGGAAGCATCATGTGAAGACCCTTCAGTCCCCAAGTCGAGGCAGGTCTGGCAGTCTGGTTTAGAACCTTCTCGAATGAATACGTTTTTGAACTGGTAAGCCCTTAACCAAATTGCGGATGCAGAGTCCGATCTGTTCGTGGTCCATTCATACCTGATGGTTGAAGAACGCTCGCGCACGAGAGCCTGAGGTTGTCAGCTGATCGAGACACCAGGCAAGAGTGAAGCTTCAGACTGTGATTTCTTAGGAAATCACTGACGGGTCTTAGAAAAAGTGGAAGGGGCATCTGGAAAGTACCCTCTCTGCCATGGCTGCCCATAGTGGACCATCCTGCTGGTGGGTCTCTAAGGCGGCCAGAGCCTTGCTGTCTCCGGGTTACCCCTGATAGAGCTTGGCCGCTGCGTGCCACTGACCTGTGAGGCATGCTGTCCCTTGGACAGTTGCTACGTTTGCTATCAAACCCACCCCCCGTTCCTGACCTGGAATTTAGGACGTTCCTTTTGACCTTTTGAGAGGATGTGCTCAGTCTCTGAAGTCCCCAGGTAGGTGGAGTTTGGTTACCACATGCCCTAGATAGAGATGCTGGCAGGGCGCTCCCCTGGTTACCAAGGTGGGAAGCACAGAGAGGCCGGCTGGTCCCAGTGGAGTCTTAAAAGTATGTCTTCCATCTTCTTATGTTCAGCCTGAGAGTAGGCACTGGAATTCTGCCTGCTTCTAATTGGAAAAATGGCCTGTCCTTTGTCAGGTCCTGGAAGAGTGGCAGAACATGCCTGAATAGAACCAGGGGTTCCCTGAGCCGTGCTCCATGTGGCCCCCCGCCATGATCTGGTCCCCTATTCCCTCTTGGTTCTCATCTCTTCGCTTTCCCCCTCACCCACTCAGCTCCACCCAGACTGGCAGCCTCGCTGTTCTTCAAACAGGACAGACACGCCTCCACCTCAGGGCCTTTGCACTTGCTGTTCTCTCTGCCTAGGATGCTCTTCCCTCGCATATTGGCATGGCCTCTCTCTTACCTCTTGTGGGTGTTTTCTCAAATGCCCCGTCTCCTGTCCACCCTCTCTAAAATTGCACCGCCCCGCCCCATGTCTCATTCCCTCTTCCCCATTGTATTTCCCTCCTCAGCACTTTACCTCCAGCACACGGTATAGTTTACTGAATTTGTTTTTTGACTCACCGACGAGCACGGAAGCTCTCCAAGGGCAGGCGTTGTGGTCTGCTTTTCATCTTGAATGTCCAGTGCTTCGAACTGGCCCTGGCACACATACCAGGTGCTCAGTACGTAGTAGTTGAATGAGGGAAAGGAAATTGGGCTCCAGAGGCTGGGGCAGCACATGGCTCGTACTCCACTGGCTGCATATTACCTGCGGTGATTTTTTTTCTCCCAGGTACTCCACCATCTATACCATGTTTCCTGTGTTTTCTCTGGTCCTGGACAAAGATGTGAAGTCAGAAGTTGCCATGCTGTACCCTGAGCTCTACAAGGATCTCCTCAAGGTTCACGGAGCCCCCTCCTCCTTCCTTCCTTCTTCCCTCCCTCCCTCCCTGTTTTAACATATTTCACACAGACCCTCCATGTCTGATGTGAACACACTTGAACTGGTGGCTTTGTTTTGAGAGGAAGGCGTGGGAGTATATGCCTTTTCTTAAAGTACGATACGCACATGTAAAGAATACTAAACTGTACAGTGATATGTCAACTTTTAAAACAAACCTCCTAATGCCTTTTTAAAAAGCCCCTGACAGTTCCATTTTGTAGCTGCAACTTGTGTCTGTTCCTGGAAATGCTGTTGTGTACAATCCTGAAAAATGTGTGGGTGTGATGGCATTTGTTGGTCCTCAAGGGGTGTTTGATAAAGAGCAGATTTATTGGGTTGGCCCAAAAGTTCGTTCGGGTTTTTCCATAACATCTTACGGGAAAACCCGAACGAACTTTTGGGCCAACCCAATATTTCCATCTAATATCAATTCTCTTTAAAAAACGTCGTTTCTTTAATGTATTTTGACGTGTGTGAGCCACTGTTTTGACGAAAACAGGCAGGTTGCCTTGTCTGGTTGGTGGAGGGTGGCCTGACGGTGGCTCGTGCCCTGGATGAGCCCCGCACGCTAGCCCGCTCTGTCTTCCTCTCTCTCATTCAGGGACGGCCGTTGTCCTACAAGACATTCTTGATATGGGTTTTGATCAGCATCTATCAAGGTAAGGACGGGTGAAAACACCTGTTGTCTTACGCTCTGGCCTTGGCCCCAGGGTCAACTTCACCATTCTCTTGTCTGTAGAACAAAAAGAGAAGCAGCTGGAGTGCTGAGGTTGCAGTAAGGAGTGTGGCCCTGTGTCCGAGGGAGCCCCCTCCTCGGGTTCTCAGGCCTTGCTCGTCAGGCACAGAGTCACACGTGAGGTGGTGCTGTCCGCTTAACTGAGACGAAGTCAGAGCAAAGTACAACTAATCCTAATCAAACCCTGCTGGGGTGTTCAAGTCATTGTAACAAAAAGTGGTCGCTTTCTGGAATGTTCCGATACTTTTTCTGAAGTCAAGTTGTAGTTCTTGAACAACATATTTACTTCTGTGGCCTCCAGAGAAGGTCCCTCAGACGGTACAGGCTTTGTGAGATGACTTACTGGAATATGAAAAGGAAATGTCAGAACCTCTCTTTGTATTTATTTTTTCCTCTTTTTAGAACTTCTGTTGTCATGTATGTTTTATAATGTACCTGACACATTTGCACAGTGGTCCTGCTGCCTCTCTATGTCTGTCTGCACAGGTACACATGGATAATTTACAAATCCACATTGTCCATTAGGGATTCATTCTTAGTGTTTTTTTCTGATGGGATGTGTGGTCAAAAAATGTAGACCGTTGAATTTGTTAGGAGGCTAAATTATCATTGAAACAATTTGAGGGTTTTTTTTTTTTTTTTTTTTGAGAAGTATAGCAGAGTGACATGTATGTAGCTGGTTGAAGAACGCAAATCCTGCCTGGAAGTTCATAATAACAAGCAGTGGTGCTTCACTGCACCCCCTGCATCCCCAGCACTGTTATAATAGGCCGTCATTTGAGGAGTTTTGGGGTTTAGGGTCTCCTGCTCTTGAGCAGGAATCTCACGTAGCTAGTGCTTTTGATCAACGTGAGACATTCCCCATTGAGTTCCCGCAGTTCTGGATGAAAATGCACTTATCTGGACCCTCCCCCACTTTCCTTTCTCTCCTCAGTGCAGGTGCGTAATTCTTTGAGGGTCTCTCTTGGTTGTCCCTATCATTTCTTTGTGTTTGGGGGCAGGGAGGGGGGTAAAGGAGACAAAGCATAGCATTTGCCATCTAACTCTTCTTAAGTGCGCAGTTCAGTAGTGTCCCATATGTTCACGTTGCTGTGAAACAGATCTCCAGAACTTTTTCATCTTGCAAAACTGAAACTCTGTATCCATTCAACAACAAACGCCTCTTTCCTTCCTCCCCACAGTTCCTGGTAATCACCATTCTACTTTGCCACTATGAATGTGACTACTTAGATCCGTCATATACGTGGGATTGTACAGTATTTGTTCTTCTGTGGCTGACTACATCTGTCATTTAAAATAATACACAAAAACTTCTATTTCTTGTTCCACCCAATCCAGATAGTTGCTCTCTCTGCCTCTTTTCCTTTTTTTTCGTCTCTATCTCTTCCTCTCCCTCTCTATCCAATTATAAACTCTCTATTAATAAAGACACAGACATAGAGAATGGACTTGAGGACACGGGGAGGGGGAAGGGGAAGCTGGGACGAAGTGAGAGAGTGGCATGGGCATATATACGGTACCAAACGCAAAATAGATAGCTAGTGGGAAGCAGCCGCGTAGCACAGGGAGATCAGCTCGGTGCTTTGTGACCACCTAGAGGGGTGGGATAGGGAGGGTGGGAGGGAGACGCAAGAGGGAAGAGATATGGGGATATCTGTATATGTATAGCTGATTCACTTTGTTATACAGCGGAAACTAACACACCATTTGTAGAGCAGTTATACTCCAATAAATATGTTAAGAAAAAAATAAACTCTCTCTTATATACGGCCAAAAGGGAACATAGGAAAACTAGAATGTGATGCCTGTCTTTCAAACCTCCGTAAAGTACCACTCATTAACCTCCTTTAACAAATGATACCTTTCATGTCTGAATGGGAAAAACAAAAGGAGTCAGATGTGAGTGAGCAGGGTGAGCCTTCCGTGGGGAAGGAGGGGAGGCGTCGGCTCCCAGCAGGGCGGGCTGCGTGGGCAGCAGAAGCCCCTCCCCACCCAGACTTCCCTCCGCCTTTGCAGGAAGCACCATCATGTACGGGGCGCTGCTGCTGTTTGAGTCGGAATTCGTGCACATTGTGGCGATTTCCTTCACGTCGCTGATCCTCACGGAGCTGCTGATGGTGGCCCTGACCATCCAGACCTGGCACTGGCTCATGACGGTGGCCGAGCTGCTCAGCCTGGCCTGCTACATCGCCTCCCTGGTGTTCCTCCACGAATTTATCGGTGAGACCCCCCCGCACTTAGGGCCCGCCCATCAGGTCCAAGGGTCTTACCAGCAGGCCTTGGTACTCAGCTGCCCGCCCTTTGCTCACTGGCGTCCCTTGGGACAAGTGGCAGTTGAGAATCAGCTTCTTGGAACTGAGGCTGGCGGGCATGATCTCAATGTAGAGTGTTTTCTTTAAAACCACGCCGTGCCTGCCGGCTTAGAAGGGGATTCGTTCCGTCCTGCCAGGACCTAGTGGGCTTCTCCAGGGAGCTGGTCACTGTGCTGGGCTCCGTGGAGCTATGGAGATGGTGAGAATCCAGAGAGTAAATGACAGTCCAGCAGGACTTACCAGTGTTACTAGCTTGAGAAACTGCCTTGTCGTGAAAGCATCTTCTATCACGCCTCTTCCTTATCAGTAAACGCTCTTTAAGAAGGTTTTGATAAAGGAAAAAGGAGCATTCCCGTGAAAAGTGAAGTCTTAGAACAGTTTCACACTAGTTTGAAAAGTCTCTCTGAATAGGTTTTGTGAGCACCTACTGTGCGCTCAGTGGCTTGAGGCCAGGGAGTCACAGAGGCTTAGAAGATGCAAGCTCTGCCCTCACGAAGCTTTGGTCGTCACCTTAGATGTGGACCAGTCATAGGACTGGGCCCAGGGTCGGGGCCCTGGGCCTGGCACTTAGTGGGTGCTTACTCAGTGCCTGCTGCATTTCCCCCAGCCTGTGCTCAAGAGGCAGGGAAGGCGGCTGCCAGGCATCCCCTCCCGGTGCTGTTGAAAATCACTAGCTGTCGCTCCTCTGTTGCAAAAACCTCGGAACCGCAGGCCTGACTGTGTGGCGGCAGGAAGGGGAGCTCCCCGCCCCTCCAGGTCACACTGTTCCTGACGAGGGGTCTCCGCCCCCCTTTGCACCACCCTCGGACCCGGCTCTGGCTTCCGTGACCATTGCTGAGGCGAAGGGGAAAAGTTGCTGGGAAGAACTGTGTGTTTGAGCGTCACTTTCTGCCGGGTTTAGAAAGAAAAACTCCAGCTGTCAGATTCCAAATCAAAAACACTTGGAAGGGGGATTTTTTTGCCCAGAGTTTTCTTTTCCGAGTTGTTGAAAACAGCATTTCACGGAAGGTCTGGAAGCTCCAGAAGCAGGTCAGAGAGAGGAGGAGAGAGACAGGGAAGGGAAGTCAGGCTGGCAGCCTGGGTGCTATCAACACATCCCCCGCGGGAGAGAGGCCTGCGTCCCCTCCGATGGCCCTGCCGCCCCGCCGGCTCTGGGCGGCACGTTCCCGCCCGCTCACTGCTGTCTTCTGTTTGCTTGCAGACGTGTACTTCATTGCCACATTGTCCTTCTTGTGGAAAGTGTCTGTCATCACTCTGATCAGCTGTCTGCCCCTCTATGTCCTCAAGTACCTGCGAAGGCGGTTCTCCCCTCCCAGCTACTCGAAGCTCACGTCCTAGGCCGTGCACTCGGGAGAGGACCCCGGTCTCCGCACTCTCCTGGCGGACAGAGTTCAAGTTGCATTTCTGTTAACCACCACCCGTGGATTGTGCAGTGGTGGCTCCCACGTGCAGTTCTGATAGGAAGAGGCGCTGCGCTTCCACGGAGCCCGACACTGGATAAACAGGAGGATGGCGCCTAAGAGGGCCCCACACGGGGGTCTGAGCCCCTGGTGATTCACAGTCGAGTGAATGTGACTGTGTGAAAAACGGTGACTCAGCCGGGAGGTGTGTTCATGGGTCACTGTGCAGGCTTCCTTATGGCTTGAGTGTTGTTGTCATGTGATAAAAGTTTCTGTCTAGTCGAAGACGGTAGAGGGTTTTTTGGTTGTTGTTTTAAGCAATCCTAATGTGTGTACACTTTTATGTCGTTCTGCTCTTAAAAACCTGGTTTCAGAGAAAGGTAAAGCTCTCAGTATAGGTTTTGGGGGAAAAGACAGTGACATTTGGTAAAAAGTTAACCAGACAATAATCTCAATTTGGAAATGCTAAATGTCCTCTCTAAGGCAGCCCTGCTTATCGAAACGGCACTGGATTCCTAGGGTTACAGAAAACCACGTGAGAAGAGAGCAGAAGAGAGAGAGAACCGTAAATCCAGTACGTTATCCTTCCTCCAATTCAGCATCTGTGGCCTTGGAGTTAACATCACCTGTCACCTCGTAAAAGAATTTCAAAGGTGTTATCTTGCTTTGTTCGGATCTGGTAACAATTACAAAGCCTGTGGCTATCTGAGGACACTCTGAGACATTTTCAGCAGAGTTGTTTTAGCAGGAAACGTGCCACTGAACGGCCCCTAAATGTGTCGACAGTGTGACAAGAGACTCAGCTAATTCTTTAGGCAACGTAGCACATGTGACTCAGACCCTCTGAGTCTGAAGTGGAAAGGTCAGGGACTGGGGCTCTTTACGTCCACAGAAATCTGTTTCCTGTTAGGAGGAATTACTGAGGACACAGTGACAAAGGCAGAGGCGTCTTAGCACGCTGCCATTCATCAGTGGCAGCTTCGAGCGAGGAGCCCCGGTGGAAGGAGGCCCGGGCTGCAGCTCTGGGGTCTGGGCTCCGTTGCGCTGCCTACAGATTTCAAGGGGAACTCGCTGGAAGGCAGCCAGGAGTAGAGACTCCTCTCCCCACCAGGGTGGGGCCCACGCATGTGTGTTTCCTATGAAGCTGGGGCTTCTTGTTTCAGGGGAAGAAGAGAATTTTCAGGCGCTGGGTGTGGCCCGGCAAAGCTTTCTTGGGTTTTCAAGTCTCTCCTGGCGGAAGCCACGTGTGTGTGCCAGAGGATTGGGTTGGTGGGTCTGCACGAGCCGATCGTGCTCGAGATCTTAGATCTGTGGCTCGTTCTTCATGAGTACATACCCTCCAGCCCTTCAGCCTGGTTCGTCTTCATGTGCTTCAGAGATGTAAGTTATGGCTCCCGCTCTAGGGTAAGCCTGCTCCTGGAGAGCTGGGGACACGAGGCCCTTGACTTTGGAGCACTCGATATGCTCGTGTATTTCTGTTGCCCTTTTAAAACTTTATAGAATGACAGTAAGTTGCAGGCGCTGCGAAACTGGCTATGACGTCACTTCTATTTTAGTTTTACGATTCTGCAGTTTTGCAGGATTTTTCCCGTTCTGTCCCAGCCATTTCTGCCACGTAGAAAACATCTGTGGGAAATGTTGTGTTGAATGAATGGTTATTCAGGAAGGGGATCTTTGTCCAAAACTTTGAGAAGGGGCGAGCAGGTCTGACGTCTTTGCTGGGTGATTTTATGTGATTTCAGAGGTGGAGTGAGAGGACGTTGTGCTCAGCGTTTTTGTACCTGTGTGTCTTCTTGGAAGTCAGCCTGTATAACTGGAAGTCTAAAGGTACTTCTACTCCCAGCTCTCAAACCCTGAACTTGACCTTGTTCACAGACAGGTGATGGCTCCTACAGGTAGGTCTCATGGAAATTTTTAGAGGTTTCCAGCAGTGACAAGGAAGGAAGATAGTCTCTTTGGTCTTTTCCTTAATTGCCAGTTTTGATCGAGGTGCTTGGGTTGACTTTGAAAGTCAACACCTAAACTCTTGCTTGGCATCTGGGAGGGAGAGAGCGTCCCGGAGGAGCAGAAGAAGCTGTGCCTGGAGGTCGCAGGTGCGTTTGTGCCGTCAACAGACCCCCTCGTTCTGCCTTTCGACCGTACCCTGGTGGAGGCGGCCAAGGGTGAGAGGGACTGAAATGCAAGTGGGGACCGTGACCGTGTTGGAGAGCCACCCTGCCGGGGGGCAGCCTGCTCCCACCGCCTTCCGGGGTCCGGAGTGTCTAGGAAAACACACGTGTGCTTCTCAAACTCTGGAGACCCACGTGGCGGGAGCCACGAGTCAGCTGAGTGTACACGATCCTGACGTGCGCACATCAGCCCATAATCCCAACAGAGGATCTGCGTACACAGGCACTTCCCGTGTTAGCTTAGCTGTGGGGAGAAGACAAAGACGCAGACAAGAAATCCAAGCCATTTTAAGGAAACTGCTGAATTCCTAAAAAGCATAAGGATTCCGTTCACCAGTCTGGAAGGAACTTGGGAAACACCGTTGGCGCCTTGGAGGTCCCCTCGCCCTGGAACTCAGTGGCCCCAAGTCTCTGGCAGCCAGAGGCCCCTGGCACACCATCAGCGCTGTTTAAACACTTCCCTCAAAGTGAAAGTTACACCTCCCCCTGCGCTTTGACAACATTAGGTATTTCTGTCAGAGTAACTTAATTATATTATTTGATGGTTCTTTTCATTATATTTTTGGTGATGGTTGTGTGTGTGGGAAAGCGAGGAATCTGTTTGGTGTCTCTTTTTTCCTCCCTTTCTCTAGGAAAATGACCAGACAAGTGTCTCCATCTTGAGTGATCTCTTGCATCTGCCCGTTTCAGTGCTAGTGGGAGAGTGTGCACACGCGTGTGTGTGTTGCTTACGGTGCTCCGTGTGCACACACGTGTGTGTGTTGCTTACGGTGCTCCGTGAGACCAGCTGCACTTACTTGGGTTGCTCGGGGCGGAGGACTTCACCCTAAAGCGACGAAGGGCATCCCAGGGAGCATCTTGAGATGGGAGCAGACCATCTGTTTACAGCCACCTGGAGCTGGGAGGCCCAGAGCTGGGCTTCCTCCCACTTTCAGCTTTATTATAGCCAGATCCCAGACTCGCTTCCCTTAAGTGAAACCCTTTTTCGTAGCAGTGATCTTAAATACCAACATCTGCTTACCCTTTCCTCCGTATGTTTTCCACTGAAAATTTAGGTTATGCTGACAGTTTTTTTTTGTTTTTTGTTTTTTGCGGTAGGCGGGCCTCTCACTGTTGTGGCCTCTCCCGTTGCGGAGCACAGGCTCCGGACGCGCAGGCTCAGCGGCCATGGCTCACGGGCCCAGCCGCTCTGCGGCATGTGGGATCTTCCCGGACCGGGGCACGAACCCGCGTCCCCTGCATCAGCAGGCGGACAGACTCTCAACCACTGCGCCACCAGGGAGGCCCTGTGACAGTACTTTTGAATGTATTTTGGGCTTTTGTGCTCATTGGAAATTGACACGATCATGCCTGTTTTTCTTTCTTTAGACTTTTGCTTTTATACTTTGTTTTGTTTTTCCCGGGGTGGGGATAGGAATGCCCTTGCACGTTTATGGGGCAGCATTTTAAACCTGCGCCAGAATTGCAGATGGGACCTACGTGTTCTTCTGCTCCATCTTACTTAAGGCCAACACCTATCAGCCATTTTGATCTTGGATCTTTTTGGTGTGTTTGCAACGTGTGTATGTGTGAGTATGTGATGTCACCTCAAGTGTTTTGAAGACATACTTGGTTTTCACTGCGTTAAAATCCTATCACTCACAGTTTTGTTTTTCATTAAGAAATATACAAGGAGCTTTGCAAAGACAACAGACTTTATTTCTCCCCCCTTCTTTTAACATAAAGCTTTTTATTTGATTGTTTATTTGATTGTTTTTCCTTTATGTCTTAGGAAATATTTCCATTAATTAAGTCCATTGTGTCTTGGAAAAATATCTATATTATGCTCTTGGATGGAACCGATAAGCACGTGAGCAGCACCGCAGTACTTGGAGATGCTCAGCGTCTTCTCACACCAGCGCGGCATTCCTGGGAATCTGTCTTCTCCGTCACAGTATGGTTGGAGACACAGTATGTTGGTGTCGCTGGGCGATGTCAGTGAACAGTGTGTTTGCTGGGGGGCAGGTGGGGAGGGGGCGTGGTATTTGCAAAAAAACAAAAATTGTGGCTCATTTATTATTGTGTTGCCATGGGGCTGACTGTGAATTCCTCCGGGACTCTGACGTCCTCATTAGTAGATTATCTGTAATTCTCATGGCAAATACTCACCAGGACAGCGTTTTTTGATTAGAGGGAAGTGATAGTACAGAGCTTTAATTTAGCAGGAGCTCCCAGATGATTTAAATTCTTGATCCTGTGATGACACACATGTGATCCTGCGAGATTCTGAGCGGTTCTCTTTTCATTGTCTGCCAGCGTGGCCCGTTGCTGTTGCTCAATAAAACTTGTGTACTTTATGCCTTTGGGGAGCATTTTAATTTGTGCAAGGACGTGAAACTCTGGTGTCAAAATGAGAGCTTGTTATTATAATGCTATGTTGTATGTATCTCATGGTACATAAAATGTAAATAGCTTTTTCTCCAGGTAAAGAATATTTTAATTTCAGCCAAAAAAACCCCCAAACCCATGCATTATTTATTATTCTGTACTGTTGTCTATTCCAGATATGCTAGAATTTCCAAAAGTGATCTATATAAAAAAAGCGAACATATTTTATGATTCATATTGTATTTATACACCCAGTCTTTGATTGCTTTGTATAGATTTTTTTTTTTATAATCAAGTGATAGAAGATTTAGGAGCCCAGTCACTTAAGTTTTAGGGAAAAGAGGTTTTTAATCTATTGTATAGGATACAGAGGACATGGTATTTTATTCATCTAATCCGGTAATTCTCAGCCAGAGGTGACTGTGGCCTGCAGGGGACATGGGGCAATGTCTGAAGTCACTTTTGGTTCTCGCAACTTGGAGGGGTGGTGGTCTGCTGGCATCTAATGAAGACTGCACAGGGCAGCCCCGCAGCAGAGGATCATTCAAACCGACGTCAAAAGTGTTGAGGTTGAGAAACCTACATACAATCTGCGAGCGTCAGTTTTGCCGTTTGTAAGAGTCTGTCTTCGTTTCCAAAGGAGCCCAGCAGCTGTAAACTCGTCTCAAGAAGCTGATTATACATCCAACTGGCCAAATGTTTTAATTAGCCGCTCTTTGCAGGGCGGGCTACTGGCTTCCTCTCCGTGGCTCTCCACTGAGAGGGCCGTTCTCAGTTTATGGAGTCGAGAGGAGACTGTACATTAGCTGTGCCTCAGTCAGGAGCGGCTCCCTGGGCACGTGGAGGATGCATGCGCTCAAGAGCAGAGGGCAGTACTTTTCCTTAGCCGCGTGCCGTCGATGTAAAGTCTTCAGACCGCTTTTACCTGCTGTGAAATTCCATGAATGTGCAGACACTCCTCCATCCGAGCCGCTAGGGGGAACTTGAGGATCAAAAGACATTTCTTGTTTCCTGTTTTCTCCAGCCTGGCGGGCCCAGCATACCTAACTGTTATGTTTCAAGACGCTGCTTTCATAGCTTCAGAATTTATTTCATGGCCAGCGGCTCCGTTAAAAACAGACATTTCTTTTTATGTTGTTGACCAGACTATTTTGCTGGACTTAGCTTGGGGAAAAAAAAGAAAAAAGAAAAAAAGATGGGGGCGGGGATGAGATGAATATTTATTTGATCTCAGATATTTGCATTTTTGAATAATTGGCAACTGGGAATCCTTGCCCTCCGCACTCTTCAGGCTCATAAGGTTTAGAGACGAAATGTCCCAACACCTCAAGTACTTTAACTGTTTTTGTTACGAAACTTTTCAGGGTGACATGAAACCCTGCAGTATTTGTGAGCTGATCTGTAAATGATGGATTTGCTCACCTCAAAATAGAACTGTAGTCGCTCCAAACTTTCCACAAGTTGGAGCACAGTAACAGAATTCATTCAGGACTTGCTAATTTCCTACTTTAAATGGGTTACATAACAGAACAGTCCCTCCTTTGCGCCTCTCAAAACTACCCTTGAAGTGATGGTGAAATGTATCGTTAAAAGCTAGAAATAGCTTTGCTAAACTCTGGGAAAACGATGAGTTTTTTTTTTTTTTTTCTTCTTCTGATATCCCCCCCCCTTTTTCATCCAAACATTGCATAATGTTAAAAAAAAAAAAAAAGTCAAATCTTTCCGTGGGATTTAATTTCGTTCTCCATGTGGCTGTGGTTGGAGGGATAACTTAAGTACTTTGGGGGCTGGCAGATTTTTGGAGGATCACGCACTCCCGGATCGGTTTTCATCTGAAGCCTTAGCAGAGAAGTATGCCCGATCCTGGGGTTTCTCCCCTTCCCTCCTGCTCCCCCTTTTGTGGATGAGTTATCTACAACGTAGCATCTTTTCAGAAGGCCTGCCTTCTCGTAAGAATGCCAAAGCAGAGCCACCCTCCACTTTCCCTATTGAGGTTTTGATTTTGAAATGGATTCCCCTTAAAATTTGGGGGTAACTGAATCATATGTGAAGTCACCAGCCCCACACCCTATGCTCAGTGACCAGCCAGGTCTCATTTCTTAGAACTCAGCCTGCAGGTTCTGTTTGCTTACACTGAGAACTTCGTGTTCCTAAGCCTCTGCTGTTCATTTTCAAGAGATTTAAGAGAAGAACATTTTTTCTTTTATTGGGTCCAGATAAGCCCAGGAATATTTTTTTTTCCTTCAAGGAAGATTGCAGAATCCAGAAAGAGGGATGGGAGTTGTGTGGAATAGGCTGATGTATTCATTCATTCGTTCACTAAATATTTACTGAGCACCTACTGTGTGTTGGGTACTGTTCTTCGGGCAGGAAGCAGCAGTGGAGAGCGAGGGACAGTTCCTGCCCTTCATAGTGATTATCTTCATGTGTGTGGGAGAGACAGTGGACGTACAGATACAGACTCTAATGTCCTCTGAAGAAAGCAGGGAGAGGGAGAAGAAGAGAGTGATTAGGTTAAAGTATGGATAGAGGAAGTGATGGGGGTCAGAGAAGGGGCCTTTGGGATGGACCACTGGAGCAGAAGCCTGAAGGATGAGAGGAAGGGAACTGTGGGAAGCTCTGGGGGAAATGGTGTTTGGGCAGCAGGGTATGCAAAGGCCCTGGGGTTGGAAAGGCTGGGCGTGTCGGAGGAGCAGAAAGGCGGGCACATTGCCGGAGTGCTGAGACCAACAGGGAGGTTGGAGGAGGTGAGGGCGGGGCGGGGAGGCAGGTAGGGCCTGCAGTCCATGGCATTCAGACTGAGTGCTGTATGAGAACCAAACGAGCGTTATTAAAGTTGGCCCACGAACTGTGTCAGAACCTGAACTCTGTCCAAGGGGCCCCAGTTCACTCTCTCCCTGCTACTCACTGACCCATCCCTTCCTGTCTTTGTTTCCACCTCTGTGTTCCAAGGGGGTTGAGGCGAGACCCCTCCCATTGGAATCAACCCACTGCCATGCCCAGTATTTCTGCGTGACTTTATTGGCATAAACGACACTAACTATTATATAAAGAGGAGAAGAAGGCGGTCCTTGGATGAAGTTTCTTCTTGCTTTTCCAGCAAATACTACAAAGGGTCTCTGTTCAGCCCTGCCTGGGGCACAGTGGGCAGAGGTGATTGTTCTTGGGCGAGCCCTGGAAAGCCGGCCACCTCCGACTTAGAAGGTGAGTCTGGAGGGAGAACCGGTAGAGAAGAATGAACTGGGTCACGTCCTTCGAAGCTGCCACATTTCCAGAATATGCCCACTTGGGTCGGATTTCGAAGAGGAAGCGCTTTGCAGTCATGAACTGCGTGCGGGAACCCAGGCTGTGTTCAAATTCCTCCTGAAGAGAGAAATAATAACGAGAACAGGCTGTGGAAAAGAATGTAGTTAGTGTCTTAAAGATGGGCAAATACTCATTCTCATTTGTCCTTTTATGTGAAACAGATTTTGTAGAAGGCAATTGGAGTAGCTAACGACATCCAGAGCCCTGCTGATTCGAGTGGGGCCGGGGCCGGGGGCTCCAGTTTGCCCAAACTACTGATCAGATCCAAGGAAAGAGGTGAGTTGATTACCCTGGAAATCGCACAGGAATTCTTCAAAGACGTGGCCAGTAATTAGCATGTAAGATGCTACTCGCTGTGCACAAAACTTAGCATAATTTTATTAGGCAGCTCATCACCACCAGAATTAGAGAAAATCAGGCCAGAAAAACTCCCGCTAGCCAGGCTGCCTGATGCAGACGTGGAGACTTTTGCTCTAAAATGGCTTCATACTTAAGGGAGACGCTAAGAGAATGCACTACCTTTCTTCTGGGCCTAATGGTGGGCGGGAGTAGAAATGAATGCAATGACATTTTAGGAGACGGGCTGGAATTTGGCGGGGGGTAGGGGGAGGCAGCAGAGGGCGCCGTGCCATGGCCCCAGCTGGAATCGAGGCAGGCTTGGTTTGAATACCCAGTCCCACACCTACTGAGTGATATGGGGCCGATTCCTTACAGAGTCTCTGAGCTTCAGTCCCTTGCCTGTTTTTAGGACTGGGAACACCACCTGTGAGAGCCAGCAACGGGGCTCATGGCACAGCTGTTGTCATCCCTTGAGACCTCTGAGGGAGGGCGGGCTGCAGATGGAGGGAGGCCGTCTCCCCGATGCTCGAAGTCCTTCATAGAGATGGGTTCACGTGCATGTTTTTTCCGAACACTGAGGTCACCCGTCTGGACAGAGTCCTTAAAAGAGTTCAAAGTTTGGGCACAGAGGCAATACCCCACCTTGACTCTGCTCACCTCTCCTTGGCTTTGCAGGTGGTTTCCCTTTAAATTGCCCTGCTCTGAGCGGCTCCTGTTCCCCGCGTGGGACAGGAACCTGCCCACCTTATGCTGGACTGGCCTGGGCATCCCTACCTGGGGCTTACACCCCTTCAGGGCTGGGGGTAGATGTAGCCAAAGGAGAAAGAGGACGTCCCTCAAACTCCACTGACTCCGCAATTTGGGATGGAGAATGAGAGGCAGGCAGTCATTGAATTGGCAAATCATTTAACACATTTTTTTCACATGAAAACAAATTCATGAATAGAGCAGAAGGCAAAATCTGCTTGAGTTTGAAAAAATAAACCAAGAGGCTTGAGAGAAGTGAAGGGGGAGGGGGTGACTGGAGCCCACGTGGGTGGTGCTTCCTCACTGGCTTTGCTCTTAGGGGATGTGGAGAGGTGGCTTGGGAGGAACTGACTTCCGGTTTTGTCCTCAGCCAGCCCAGGACCTGGCCCGTGGTGACTTTGAGTTTGTTTTCTTATTCTGGTAAAATATACACAAAGTGTACCATTTAAACCATTTTAAAGTATACGGTTCGGTGGCATTAAGTCACTGAAGTTTTCTTTTTTTAAAATTTTTATTGAAATGTAGTTGATTTACAATGTTGTGGTCATTGAGTTTTAAGAGTGGATTCTGGAAGATTCAGGAACCTGACTTGAAAAAGTGGGCCTTGCTGTGTCATGGCATTTTACGGTTGCAAAGTGCTTTCCCACCTGCCCCTCATTCTGTGATTATGAGGTGTTATCATCTTCATTTTGCAGATGAGAAAAGCATCATTGAGAGAGACTGAGGGTGAAGCAGGGTCCCATAGCAACACAAATATTCATAACACTATTTACAATCGCCAAAAAGTGCAAACAACTGCTCAACGGATAAACAAAATGTGGTCTATCCATACTGTGGAATGCTGTCCAGCCATAAAAAGGAATGAAATACTGACACATGCTACAACATGGATGGGCCTTGAAATTACGCTGAGTGAAATAAACTGGTCCCTATAAGCCACATGTTGTATAATTACATATTTATATGAAAAGTCCAGAAGAGGCAAATCTATAGAGACAGAAAGTAGGTTACTGGTTGCCTAGGGCTGGGGAAGGTCAGAGGATGGGTGTGACTTCTGATGGGTAGGAGGTTTCTTTTGGGGATGGTGAAAAAGTTCTAAAATTAGCTTGTGATGATGGTTACACAACTGTACACACACTAAAACACAATTATACACCACATATGGGTGAATTTTATAGTATATAACATAATAAGTCTGTTAAAAGACAAACCCTACCAAACTGTGTCTAGAGCGGCTGCGCTGTTTTTGCATCCCGCGGCAGTAACACATGAGCGTTTCAGTTGCTCCACATCCTTGGTAGCACTTGGCATTGTCAGTCCTTTTGTTTTAGCCATTCTAACAGATGTGCAGTGGTCTCTCTTCATGATTTTTAATTGTATGTTTCTAATTGTCGATGACATTGAACATCTTTTCATGTGCTTGGTTGCCACCCACATGTCTTCTTTGGTGAGGTGTTCATGTCCCACCCCCTCCCCCTGCCCCCCATTTAAATTAGATTGTTTTCTTACGGTTGAATTCTGAGAGTTCCTTATATGTTCTGGATAGAAGTATGTTGTTGAATTCGTGATTTGCAAAAAATTTCCCCCCCACCTGTAGCTTGTCAATTCATTCTCTTTGTTGTCAATATTTCTCATACTAGCCACTGTGGTGGGTGCATTGTGCTATCTCATTGTGGATCTCATTTGCATCAGATCATTTCTTAGTCTGGTATGTGGGGTCTTGGTTCAACAGCAGCTCTGGTTTTATGCGCAGTGCTTCACATACAGAATGTTTTTGAAGAGGGGGAGACGGTCGTTATCTTTTCTTCTGGTAAGGTTTTAAGAGATACAGTGACTGGCTGAAGGTGACACAGCTCCTAGGTAAGAGGTGGGGCGAGGATTGGAACCCAGGTCTGTGGTCTTAGAGGCAGCTGCTTTTTTGGAGCTATACTCCGCTTTAACCCTCAACTTCAAGGCTCCCAGTAAAAGCAACAGCCTGAGTCTGTCCAGCAAGCTGCATTCCTTTATGGTATGTCATGAGAGGTTGAGAAACGTCAGTGAAGATGACGAACGCTCTGTTTATCTGACTCTCATCATTCCCAAGGACCCTCCTTACCTCCGTTCCTGACATAGCAGTTCCCAGGGAATTGCCACATTTTCTAGCTGCTGTCATTGTGGTTGTTCCCACCTTCTAATTATGAGCAGAGTCAGCCCTGGGATGGGGTAGAGGCCTCGAGTCATGAGTCATCGCAGGGATATTGTCACTGGGGAAGAGAGCCCCTGGGCTGTCTGGAGGCACCGTTCAACATCCATGAGCACCTACTGGGAGCCAGGCAGCTTCTAGGCACTGAGGATGTGACCTCCATGGCGCCTGCTCTCTGAAGTACCTTCTGCTTAGACGGAGAAACAAACAAGCATCATGTAGGTCTTTGCTCAGATGTCCCTTCTCAGAGAGGCCTTACCTGACCGCCCCAGTGACGTTGCAGCCCTTTCATCCCCTAGCCCCTTACCCTGCTGTATTTGCCCTCGGCACTTAGTGCTATGGGAGCGTTCTTTTCAGTATCGTCCGGTGGAATGTTTGCTCTTTGACTTATTTGCTATTCTGGGTACTTAGAAGAAGGTGGCACATGACGAGTGTTCAATAACTGTGGAGTGAATAAGTGAAGTGAACAAATAAGGTAACTGCATTTCACAGTGATAAATTAAATCAGGATGCCATTAGGGAGACTGGAGTGGGATAGGGGTGAGGAGTGTGTGTGGCTATTTTAGACTTGGTAGCCAGGGACAGTGTCCTTGAATAGGTGAATTTGGAGCTTAAACCTGAAAGGTGAGGGGAACCAGCATTCATAGATATGAAAAAAGAGTGTTTGAGGCAGAGGAAATAGCACGTGCAAATGCCCTGTGGCAGGAAGTGTTCAGCATATCGAGGAAGAGAAAGAAGAGCAATGGTGGCCAGTGCTGATGAGTGGCAGGAAGTGAGTATTGTCGTCTAGCAGGAAGGCATCCATTTACCCCCCTGGGCCTGTCTCCATGCCAGAACTTGCTGCTTTCTGAACTTTCCAGGCCAGCTTAGACAGTGGACCTGCTGGGATTCCCATCACCAGAGATCTCAAGGATGTGGCTCATGCCCCAGACCACATTGCTTGCCCCAAGTATGACTGATTTCTTTCTCCAAGTCCAGGGTTGTGGCTTTTGGAGGCTGGATCAACCCATTAGAAAGCTCTCTTAATTCTTGAGAGAATCTCCACTGGACCCAGGAAATGCCTCTCAAGAAGGACTTCTAAGAGCTACATGGCTTCCAAATGGGAGTGTGTATGCTGTGTTTTCCACCTGTATTGTCTTGTTGAGTCCTCACAGTAACTGTGTGGTTTAAGTGGCATTAAACTCATTTGACAGATAAGGAACGCAAGATACACTTATATTCCAGACCTGGCTTATTAACTTATTAATTATGAAATGCTGGACAAATAATGCACCCTGAACCTGAGGTTTTTCATCTGTGAAATGAGTATGTGTCTGAGTATACGTGTGCCCAGTCCCTAATTGATAATACTTGTTGGGAGAAATAAATGTATTGATATATGTGAAATGCCCGGCATGGTGCATGAACACATAAAGCCATCCTGTATCAGTCACAGCTCCACGTTTGCACGCAACCAAAATCAGTGCTGGCAAAGCTAAGCCAAGAATCGGGGAGGGAGGATTTATTGCCAGGATGCAGAGTGACTCAGACTGGAACTCGGGCTTGGAACAGGCAGGAACCAGGATATGCTGGGGATGCAGGTGGCAGGAGCTAATCCACCTCCAGTCAAGTTCCTGCAGCTTGTTTGATCACCTCCAGCTTTTTAAATCTACCCCACCCAACCCCACTGCGTATCGCTACACAGTCAAAGTCCTGGTGGGAGAATCTCACGAATCCAACTTGGGTCACATAGCCGGGTATTTTGACTTACAGTTCCTCCAGATTGTCTGCCCTGGGGAAGAGGTAATTTTTCAAGGGGATTGTTTTTGTTTCCCTAAGAAGAAAAGGCAAATGGACGCTTGGTGGTCAAAGAATGACTGTGTCTATTACAGTAATAATACTGGCTTTGCCACTGAACTCCCTGATCAAGACGTTCCCTCTCCAGGCTTCAGTTCCTACTCTGAAATGAAGGCACTGAGTTCCACACCAGGGTGACTCTCAGAATCTCTGGTGGAACTTTAGAAAAATCGGGAGACACTCTCCTCGGCCATCTGTTTTGATCAGCTTTGAAACTTCTCGTGGAAGTCCCTCTTACATCTCATTGGCCAGTACTGGGATACACGCCCACCCCTAAACCAATCACTGGTGAGAGGGGAATGGAGGACGGCCAATCAGATTTGACCCCTGCTCTTCCGAAACCGGGGAGGGGGGGTGGCAGTTGGCTGACCCCAGCAGGGTCAGCAGTGCTTTATCTCTATTTGTTGGACGGATTTCTTTGAACCAGTGGAGCTTAAAAGGTGGGGGGTAGGAGTCAGGGTGTCCTTTTCAGTCCGGAAGTGGCCATAAAAGTTGTGTCCTCATTGCTCCATGGAGCACCCCCAGAGGGAGGCCATCTGTGACCTGCCACATAGCTCAGCCGCCCCAGGTATGAAACTTACCTAAAATGTGCCAAAGCCAGTGGCAAACCTGGAGCAGAAAGAAACACCAGGTGGTAGCATCCAGTAAGTAAGGATTTGGGCTGAAATGAAAAAAAATTTCACCTTGCCAGGCATGATGGCTGCGCTGATGTTGATGTAAGGCTCGTTTTAATGATGGTGCCAAGTAAGCTTGGCTGTGCAGGTTGGGGGCTGTCCCCACCTCAGCTGTCAACTCCGCTTACCTTTGCGAGAGCTGACAATTACATGGTGACACTTTTCCACTCGTGTGTGACCTAACACAACCACTCTTCTCAAAAGTTGGTAACTAAATTTGAGGTGCTGAAAGAAATATTGCAATTGAAATAAAGCTTTAGGGAACGTTTATGCACCTTGGAGTGAATTAACGTCTCGGGGGAAAAAAAAAGGCCCTTCTCTAAGCACAAATATATACTTTTCACGTTCCTTTTTGGGCACCATGGATTTTAATAGCAGTGTAAATCAGATTTTACAGGCCACATATTTCAAGTATGGAGTTCATTAAATGTGTGAAATTTGACATTTGCTTCAGGGCGTGGCTAGGCTCCCTAGTAATGAACCACAAATTGTGTTGGGCTTTCTGATCAAGTTCAAGATGCTAAAACCCCAGTGGAGTTGCACAAAGAGGCAATTTCCCTCCAAGGCTTCCCCAGCCTGGTTCTCCCTGGAACCCTCCTTCAATGGACCAGGTGCAAATAGGGTATGTGGTTCCACCATCTTTATTCAAATTGAGAAACATGGCTCACATAACCTTCTAATTGATTTCTGAGTGGTATCAATGCATTTATTAATTCAGTGACCATTTAGTGGGCACCTACTCTGTGCTAGTCTCCATGTTGGCTCTGGGGATGCAGTGGTAAAGGAGACAGTGTCTCACCTGATGGAGTTTGCAGCTTGGGGGGGAAATGAACGTAGAAGAATAATCTACTTTCGCCAACAATTAGGAATCGCCGACTGTAAGAAGTCTTATGAAGGAAAAGCCTGGGGTGTTGTGAGGCCCAGGAGAGACTCAGGGAGTCTCTTGAGTCTCCTGGTTCCTGCCTGTTCCAAATTATGGGGAGGCATAATTTTTTTTTTCTGAGAGTATTAGGAAAGGCCTTTCTAGGAGTCCTAGTTAAACTGAGACTTGAAAGATGGATAGATTTTAGTTAGATTAACAGTAGGGGATGTGGAGTGGAGGGAGAGGGGATAGTGACAAGGCAGAGAATGTGTCCTGCCCTCAGTTAATCAGTGACTAAATATTTATGGACTACTTGTGTTCTGGATTAGGCATTATGATGGAGAGAAGGATGTGGAACTTGTATCAGCTGAGACTCATGGTTGCAAGCAACAGAAGCCTGATTAATTGGGAATTTATTGACTCATGTACCTAAGAAGTACAGAGTAGTGTCAGCTTCAGGCATGGCTGGATCTAGGATGAAATTGATATCAGGCATCTGCCTCTATTGCCTGGCTTTATTTGGTTTGGTGTTTGCTTCTTTCCAGGCAGCACCTCTCCTACTGGTGGCCCCAGGAACCTAGGCTCACATCCCACTAGTTTTCCAATCCCAGTCCACAGAGCGGCTCCTTCTCATTACCTCCAGCAGAAGTTCTAGATCTGAATCTCCTTGGTCGGTCCCTCATCCAACCCTGAGACAATCACTGTGGCTGGAAGTGTGAGATGACCTGCTTGGCCAGCTCTGGGCCACATGTCATTATTGGAGCCAGAGAGAGGTGGGCTGAGCTCCACCCAAGCCACAAGAATAGGAATGGAGATGGAGTGGTTCCCCAGAGGGAAATGGGGGTACGGTATGAAAACGTGTGATAGCAGATGTGGGGCAGGCAGACCATCTGCCACAAGATCAAGGCTTCAGGTGAGTGAGTCTTGCGACGTTTCACCAGGTGGCCTTGAGGGCAAAGATGCTTTCCTGGGCTTCTGTTCTGTGCCATACATTGTGCTTAGAGCTGAATGAAGATGTCTTCTTGTCCTCTAAGTCCCTGTCTCTGAGAAGGAATAGGAGGTACACAAATGACTGGAATTCAAGGATGGGTGATAAGTTCTTTGAGAGCACTACAGGGACAGAAAGCAAGGCAACGACAGCTATGACATTCTCATGGATTGCAAGCTTGCTTGAGAAACGCCTTAAAGAAGAATTCGTGTTTTGGTAGACAGTGATGTTAGGAGGGCACTTCAAGCCAAGGAAACAGCAGGACTAAAGACAGAGAGGCTGGAAGGTGGAGTGCATTCCACTAACTGTTCACGATGCCATTTTCTCAGAAGTATAAAGACATGTAGGGAAATGGTGGGAGTGCAGCTAGAAAGGAAGCTGAAACCATATTGCTTAGTTGCCAGTGACAGAAACTCACGTCAAACTAGTTCAAACTTAAAAAAAAAAGAGGGATGTAGTGAGTGGGTAGCATTGGCTTCCGGCACAGCTGTATCCAGGGACTTTAAGATATTTTAAAGACCACTTTTTTCTTGATCTCACAGCTCTGTTTTCTCCTGAGTTGGCTCTCCCCTTGTGGTGGTAAGATGGCCCTCAGCAGTTTCTGGCCTGCCTGGCAACACCAACAGAGAGACAGAAAGAGACAGAGACAGAGAGAGCCCTTCTTTCTCAGCAGTTCCAGCCAGAAACCTGGTGTTGACTGTGGTTGGCCTGACCTGGCTCACACGGCCAACCCTGAACCAACTCCTTTGTTCAGGGGAACGTGGCACATGCCCAGCCTGGGTCACACAACCCCCTCCTGGATGTGAGACTGAAGGCAGCCCCCAAACCACATGGAATCAAAGTGGGGGATGTGTGACTCCTCCCTCTTCCCCCGAGAAAACCCAGAGGGAAGTTGCCAAGAGAAGAGAAAAGGAATGATGGAAAACCAAAACAGCAGACATCCACCACAGGAAGGTTTAACACCATAGTGAGGAAGCTGGTATTTATTTCAGGAGGCAACGGGGAGCCATAGAGGGTTGTTGAGCAGGGGAGTGATATTATTATCCAAACTATTCTTTGGGAAGATACCCTTGGCAGTGGTGGTGGGAGAGGGGTTGGTTGGAGTGAAGCAGAAGAGGTGACGCAAGGGGAGAAGAGACTTTTGTGATGGGTCAGGAATGAAATGTAAGTCCAAGATGGAGCAGTGACTGCCCAAGTGGAAAAGAGAGACCCAAGTGGGAGGAAGTGGATGGGATGGGATTGGGGATGTGCTGGGCATAGTGCACGGAGGCCCATGAGCCTGTGGGGCACTTGTTCAGGGCAGGGAGTTGGGAATCACCTCCTTGGAGGTGGTGGTGATTTTGGAAGGACATGACCCCAGGCGAAGACAGGGCTTTGGTAGGAGAACAGAGGGGCCTGCGTCTCACCTCTGAGAGCATTTGGGGGCCATTTGTGAATCCCGCGGGCATTTGCATTCTGACTCCAGGGAGGGTGGGGTCATCGGAGCAAGATGCCATTTTCCACAAAGCTTTCCAGATGTTTGCTTTGTTGGTTTGCTTTATTTATTTATTTATAAAGTGGTAACAACAGAGAGAAAGTAAAAAAAAGAAGCAAAACCGTAGTTGAAAATGAGGATCCCTTGAGGAGAGGGGCCTGGGAACCGCCCAGGAGACTGGAAGTCGGAGGGGACACTTGCCCCCCCGGGACCTGCTGGCGTCCTCCGCTCTCCTGGCTGTCTGGGGTCAGCATGATGTCCCTTCTCTTACCCTGTGCCCAGGCCCTTGAAACCCCTCAGGGAAGGAAGCCACTGGGTTTTCTGTGATCCCAGCCAGAGTGACTCAGACACCCCAGGCCTCCTGCCTCTGTCCAGAGAGCGGCCACGAGGCTCCCTCCAAAAGACCCTCGGGGAGCAGCTCCCTCCCTAGCTCCTGCTGAGAAGAGTAATTCCTAGAACCAGGCTTGGTAAGAAACATGGCTGACCCCATGTGAAGCACAAAACCTTTGAGTCTCAGTTTACTCATTTATAAAATGCGGACTGTAGGGCCTCCCTGGTGGCGCAGTGGTTGAGAGTCCGCCTGCCAATGCAGGGGAGGCGGGTTCGTGCCCCGGTCCGGGAAGATCCCACATGCCGCTGAGCGGCTGGGCCCGTGAGCCATGGCCGCTGAGCCTGCGCGTCCGGAGCCTGTGCTCCGCAACGGGAGAGGCCACAACGGTGAGAGGCCTGCGTACTGCAAAAAAAATGCGGACTGTAGTTTGCTTACCTCCTAGAATAATGCCCTGGTGAGGAGGCAAGAGGATGCCGGGCGAGCCCTGATCCATGGGAGGCATTTCTAAACAGGACGTTGGCGATGGGTCTTTACTTCAGGGGTGGCGTCCTCGTGAGAAATCGCATAGTGCCAATTCCTGCTGTCGGGCCTTGGGGCTGGTCTGTGGAGGGAGTTGGGGCCAGTGGGCACCTCGGTGCCCTTGTTGAAGGGTGTGGGGCTGGTCATCAGTTAAGACACGCTTGGGTACCAGTAATCTGAAACCTGGCCCAAGCTGGTAAGGTTGCCAGATAAAAGATAGGACTCCCAGTTAAATTCAGATTTTAGATAAACAACAAATACTTTTTTAGCATAAGGTTGTCCGAAATATTGCATAGGGCATACACGTGCTAAACATTTATTATTCGCTGTTTATCTGAAATTCAAATTTAACCCATACCCCATGCAACCTTACAAACTGACTTAAGTAAAAGGGAGTTTCTTATTGAACAGCCCAGGGGTGGGCTTCAGGCTCAGGGGGACTCAGGGGTTCCAGCCTTGTCACTGGGGTTTGGTTTCTCTCTCTCTCTCTTCGCTCTGCTTTCACCACACTGACTCCACTCCAGCTTTGCCCCTTCTGTTGCCACGTGGGTCACCTCCCTCCACCTTCATTTCCAACAGGAAAGAGTGAGTCTGTCCAAAGCCAGGTTGAAAGCCTTTTGTGTAAACACTGGCCCTGACTTGGTCATGTGCTCATCCCTGAACCAATCATAGTGGTCAGGGGAGTTCCATGTGCTGATTGGTTTAGGCCCTGGTCACATGATACCCCTCCTCCCTCCCTCCTTCCCTCCCTTCTTCCTTCCTTTCTTCCTCTCTTTTTCCTTCCCTCTCTTCCTCCCTCCCTCTGTTTCTTTCTCTTCCCCCGTCTCTCTCTCTTTCATGTGTATATGAAAAGACATTTTGTGATTATCTCACTGTATTGGTGGCTACACCAGATTGCATTTTTTCAGGTGGCACGTGGGGCATGGGCTAACATTTCTCTTTGATTCCCGAGAACCTCAACATCACAATATCTGTGTCTTGGAGAATCCAGTTTCTGACGGCGTCTGTGGTACCATCCCCAAGAATAACAATGGTGCTTAGCACTGTAAAGACCACTTTGCTGAGTTGTTCTCTCACGTTCTGTGCTCGGGGTGCTCCCCTTGCTTTCTAATCAGATCTTTAGCAGGGGGCCCCGTGTTTCCTCGGGACAATGCACAGGATCTGGTGGAGGCCCTGGTTTTGTGTGTTTTTATGGGACGTCCACAGAAGGGTGAGGGTCCTGGTGTCCTGCCCTCAGATGTTGAAGCAAGCTCTACTTTGCAGTTCCAGTTGTCCAGAAGAGAATATGTGGATTTATGACAAACACAGTATAAAGCTCCACTTGGGAACTGGAATGAAATGCTTCAAGGTAGCTCTCGTGGTAACACCCGCTTCACTGCTCTTACTGCCGTGGTGAGTCAGGATGCTTATCGGAAGGTGGGGAAAAAAAGCTTTAGAGAGAAAGTTCTTTTTTTTTTTTTTTTTTTTTTTTTGCGGTACGCAGGCCTCTCACTGCTTTGGCCTCTCCCGTTGCGGAGCACAGGCTCCAGACGCGCAGGCTCAGCGGCCATGGCTCACGGGCCCGGCCGCTCCGCGGCATGTGGGATCTTCCCGGACCAGGGCACGAACCCGTGTCCCCTGCATCGGCAGGCGGACTCTCAACCACAGCGCCACCAGGGAAGCCTGAGAAAGTCCTTTTAAGATCTGCTTCTAGGCATGCCAGTTCTCATCCTTTGACATCTCCTCACCATGGGCCCGCCATCTTGCTTCCACAGGCAAGTGTGTAGACTTCCAAGTGTATAGACTGAGGGTTGGGGAATTGCCAGAGAGAGAGTTGGGGGCTGTTTTATCAGAAGGTGGGTAAACTGACATGCACTACTGGGGGTCTGGGTAAAGTCATAGCCCCACTTGTCCCCAGGCTCACCCTTAAGATGTCACCCTTGATCGCATCTGAGGGGCCAGGGACCACTGCACGGGGAGGGTCCCATCCTACCTGGCAGACCCCCAGCCTGCCCTGCATGGGGCCAGCTGTGAGGGAGGGGAAGAAAAGCAGTCACAGAAGCAAAGGGAACATCTGCTGAGTCCCTACGTGGTCTGTCGGCTCTGGGCTGGAGCTTCACACAGCTGGCCCCTGTTCCTCACGGCCGCTATTTGAGGTGCGTGTGATCATCTCTGTGTTACACGTAAGAAAACTGACTGTGTCACCGGGCACACGTTTGGCCCCAAGTAACGCAAAACCTGATTCAACCTGACTTAAACCTTCAGGAAGTGTAGCATCTCATGAGCAGGAGCTTTAGTGGTAAGGAGGGTTTCAGGAGCTGCGTGATCAAAGCTCCAGCCTCGTTTCTCTGTGTTTCCCTTGGTTTGGCCTTGCTTTCCTTCAGGGTCACAAGGTGGCCACTGTCAGCAGCTGAGGCCCCAGTTCCAGACTGCAAACTCCTATGGATGGAATAGGAGATGTTGCAGATGACAGAACATCCAATTCAAAGTAGCTTACCTGAAAAAGAAATGTTTTCACATATGGGAGAAGCTACACGAATTTCCTCTGGCTTCAGGCGTGGCTGGATTCAGAGGCTCGTGTGTTGTCAGCAGCACGTAATCTCTTCCTGTCTCTTGGCCTTCTTCTGTGGTCTTACATCTCTGACATCTTGCTACCTAGATTGCAATGCACCGAGCAGGCTGACAGCAATTCCAGGCTTACATCCTTCTGTCTCAGGAGGAAAGGCAGAAAATGTGTGGGTGCGATTCTCTTCTCTCCTGGTTCAAACTACAGCCCCGGGGCTGATTCTCACTGGCCTGAGCCAGTCGCTCTGGATGAGATAAGCAGGACCCGCGTCACATGCGCGTCCACAAAGCTGGGATAGACGCGGTCCTTCCTGATCAGCATGAACTGCGAGTCAGAAAGGTTTGATCCCCAAATAAGAATGGCAGCACTGTTTCCAGAGGAAGAGGAAGGGGTGTTAAGGGCTAGGGGCAAAGCCAGAGGGTATTTAGGGGGAGTCTTCCTGCGGCAGGAGGCCCCCAGCAGGCCACGGCATTAGGTCCCTTTCACCCTCAGGACCCTCCTCCCCGGTCAGGGTTTATGGTCTGGGGGGATTGGGGCCTGGAGATTGTCGCCTACGTCCCATGCTCTGACTTTTCAGGTTTGGGAAGAGAGGCGGGTGACAGTATCCTCCCTATTTAATGAGTTTTGCTCTTAAAGCTGATGACAGTGCAATTGTATACCATCTGGCTGACTACAGACTGAGTCAGCACCATGCAAAGGGCTCACTTTGAGAGAACCTGGTCCACGCAACTAATCCAGCAGATTGGCATGTCTTTATAGGAAGGAGGGAGGGAGGGAGGGAGGGAGGAGAGGGAGGGAGGGAAGGGAGGGAGGGAGGGAGGGAAGGGAGGGAAGGGAGGGAGGGAGGGAGGGGAGGGAGGGAGGGAGGGAAGGGAGGGAGGGAGGGAGGGAGGAAGGAAGAAAGGAAGGAAGGCTGAATGTTGATAAACATAGTTCATGGAATATAAACACTCCCCAAGGAGTGATGTCATCAGCTTCTGCTCCATGGGGCCAGGTTCTACTTGACGACCATCTTCTTGATTCACCAGCCCAGGCAGAGCTCCCAGACACAAAAGAGTGGGTTGCAGACAAAGCTTCTAAAGAAACATCAGATGGTTCCCAAATGGAATAAATTGAGGGATCTTCTGGAGGACGTGGATCTGCCCACATCTGCCTGCCTCTGGGAGAAGTTGCCATGCACACATGGGAGCCGGGCAGTTTTTGGGTAAAAAGATTGGGAAACTGGATCCATTTGGCCCTGAACACGAATGTATCTAAAGTAGTATAAGTTTCTAATTTTCCTCTAGAGCTGGGGTCAGCGAACTTTGTTTGTAAAGGGCCAGATAGTTGATATTTTCAGCTTTGCAGGCCATCTGATCTCTGTTGCAACCCAGTTGGACCACTCTACCATTTTATCAGGAAAGCAGCCAGAGATGACCCATACATAAATGTGTGTGGCTGTGTTCCAATAAAACTTTATTTATAAAAACAGGCAGTGGGCCAGATTTGGTCATAGTTTGTCAACTCCTGACCTAGACCAAAGAAACTGTAGGAACAGTTAGTTGCCTGAGTCAGGAAGCTGGTATTTTTTTAAAGTCAGTTTTACTAAATCATAACCTATGTACAATGAAATGCACATTTAAAGTGTACAGTTCAAACAGTGTTGACCACCAACCCCCCAGTCAAGATACAGAACATCCCTGTTGCCATTTGCTATTGACCGCACCCTCCACACAGCCACCTGTTACTCTGACTGCCATCCTACAGATTGGTCTGGACTGTTCCAGCGTTTCATATGAATGGACTCCTGCAGTGTATTCTCATTTGGTCTGTAGAAGCTGGTATTTGAAGCCCTTCTGGTCTGTTTAAGGAATCTCTTTGGTCACTGTTGTGATTTTCAACTGTATCTGAGTTCTCTGACACACTGCCCTTCAAAAGGCAAAGGTGGGGCCTTGTTCCTTGGCCCTGAAATGTGGGCTAGACTTAGCAACATGCATCGGGGGGCAGGATGTGGTGGGAGTGATGAAAGTGACTTCTGGGGTTGGTCACAGCCTCTGGTTCTGCCTGGTTCTCTTTCTCACTCTGAGGGAGGCCAGCTGCCATGTGAAGAAGATGCTCAAGCAGCCTGAGGAGAGGCCCGCGTGGGGAGGAACTGAGGCCTCCTGCCAGCACCTAGGACCCAGGTGCCAGCCAAGGGAGGGAGCCTCCTTGGAACTGGATCCTCCAGCCACAGTCAGGCCTTCAGATGACTACAGTCTTGGCTGACATCTTGACTTCAATGCAGTAAAAGATCCAACCAAGCTGCTCTAGAATTTCTCACTCACTTTATGTGAGAGAAAAAATGTTTATTGTTGTTTGAAGACACTAAATTTTGGGGTGATTTATTATGCAGCGATAGATTACTAATACCGTCACTGACACATTGAGTCCATCTATCCATCCATCCATCCATCCCTCCATCCATCCCCCCATCCATTTACTTATTCATTTCTTCATTCAACAAATATTGATTTCTTTAACAAATTGTAAACAATTTATAAAGTGTAATGAAATTTAGAAAGGTTTCTATAAAACTTGGTAAGATATTTTTGAGGGCAAATGCTTCCTTTACAGAGTATGCTTTAGTTAGCTAACAACAATGATTTTTTTTTGGATTTATTTATTTTTTATTGAAGTATAGTTGATTTACAATGTTGTGTTAGTTTCTGGTGTACAGCAAAGTGATTCAGTTATACATTTATATACATATTCTTTTTCATATTCTTTCCCATTATGGTTTATTACAGGATATTGAATATAGTTCCCTGTGCTATACAGTAGAACCTTGTTGTTTATCTATTTTATATATCGTAGTTTGTATCTGCTAATCCCAAACTCCTAATTTATCCCTCCCCACCCCTTTCCGCTTTGGTAACCATAAGTTTGTTTTCTATGTCTGTGAGTCTGTTTCTGTTTCATAAATAAGTTAATTTGTGCCATATTTCAGATTCTACATGTAAGTGATATCGTATGGTATTTGTCTTTCTCTTTCTGACTTACTCCACTTAGTTTGATAATCTCTAGGTCCATCCATGTTGCTGCAAATGGCATTATTTCGTTCTTTTTTATGGCTGAGTGGTATTCGTTGTACACATGCACCACCTCTTCTTTGGCCATCCCTCTGTTGATGGCCTTTTAGGGTGCTCTAACAACAATGATTTAATAGCTAACCCTGAACTGTGAACGGTCCTCTTTTGAGCATGTTCTTAATATTAACTTTCATTACTGTCCCCATTTTGCCGATGAGGAAACTGGCTCACTGAAAGGTTGAGTCACTTGCCCCAAGGCCCCATGGTCAGCAAGTGGTGGAGCTGAATTAGAACCCAGGGCCCACAGGCTTCATCACTGTGCTGTACGCTTCCCTCCCCCCTCCCTCTGCTTGTCCCCAGGGAGACATTTGCCACGCACCTGTGGGTCTACCTGCTTCCACGTCTGTCACTCTGCAAGGCTTGTGCTCCTCCAGGCCAGAGACCATGTCTTTTCTGTCTGTGTGGTACTGGACCCAGAGCAGGACATCAACAACTGTGTGCTGACCGACTGACCAGCTGGAACCAGGAGATGGATGGACGTGGCATGCACTGCACTAAGAAGTCCCAGGGGATCCTGAATAGCCGTGGCACTGCCCCTCTGCTCTAGTGTGAGACTCTGTCCTGCCCACAGAGGCAGATGGCCCCAGAGCCTGCTCTCCTGGGCTGGATCACAGCTCAGAGCGCAGGGAGCCCCAGAATAAGAACACTACTCCCCCGACTTGGCAGCCCAGAGCCGGCTGACTGGGGTCCGGGATGAGCTCTGTTTACCTTGGAAGGCCCGACCTCTTTTGTAACATTCACCCATTGTTGCCAGGAGCCCAAAAATACCTTTATTAATGGAAAAACGGGATGACTCCACAAAGAAATATTTTGACAAGCCCAGAGGAGCCGGTGGGAAGGTTCAGAGCACATCCTCAGGAAGTTGGGGCTTCTTATCTTCTAGGGAGCCCGGCGGGGGAAAGGGCAGCGTGCTTCTCCTGCCGCGTTTCCGTGTGGGGCTCCTGGGCGCAGCTTACTGGGCTGGACTGTGCAGAGGTGGCTCGTGCACCGTGGCCTCGTCCACGCCCCACTCAGATGCAGCCCCCCGGGACCCTGCGGCACTGTCTTGAGTTACTGCCCCATCCGGGTGTTCTCTTTCGTGGCCCATTTCCTCTGACTGCAAATGAAGGATTGGAGCTGCTTCTAGACAGCTTTCTGGGCTCCCAGGTACCTACCAGTGTCTCCTGGGAGAGGGAGGTTCCAACTGCTTTTCTAGTTCTTCATGGAGACCAAAGGGCTCAAGTAAGGAGTGTCTTCCTACAGCTGCACTCACAGAGCCTAAGGCTCCCTAATATGTACCAGGTGCTATTTTAAGCACCCTTATGTGTGCTAACCCTTCACAACAGCTCTCCCATTGGGTAATATTACTCCCATTTTGTAGATGAGGAAACCAAGGTACAGAGAAGATAAGTAGCTTGGTCCCAAAACTGGGGAGAGGCAGAGCTGGGATTTGCACCCAGCCCAGCTGGCTCTGGAGCCCCTTTTTTTTTTTTGAAATTATTTATAAGTTTTGGCTGTGTTGGATCTTTGTTGCTGCGTGCGGGCCCTGTCCAGTTGCGGCGAGCAAGGGCTACTCCTCGTTGCAGTGCGCGGGCTTCTCTTGTTGCGGAGCATGGGCTCTAGGCACGTGGGCTCCAGTGGTTGTGGCTCACGGGCTCTAGAGCTCAGGCTCAGCAGCTTCGGCGCATGGTCTTAGCTGCTCTGTGGCATGTGGGAGCTTCCTGGACCGGGGCTCAAACCCCTGTCCCCTGCATTGGCAGGCGGACTCCCAACCACTGCGCCATCAGGGAAGTCCCTCTGGAGCCTCTTAACCCCACGCATGGCCATCTTCTGAAGCACATATCTGATCCATGTTACTCAGTGTCTCTGTACTTGATGTCTTTATACTCTTAAAGTGAAATCCATATTGACTAGGAAGCAAGTTCAGCTGTTGTACCAAAGATCCACAAAGAGCAGGAGATTCAACAAGTTAGATTTTTTTTTTTTTCTTAGAAAAGAACCTGGGTGGGAGGTCCAGGGTTGATATGGAGGCGCCATGATCCTCAGGGGCCTGAGCTCCTTCCATCTGGCATATTTGTCTTCATTAACACAGTTTCTATCTCATGGCCCAAAATGGCTGCTTGAGCTCCTACCTTCAAGTCTCCATTTTAGCAGGAAGGGGAGAAGGGGCTCATATGTCCTGTCTCTTTAAGGGTTTGATTCCAGGCTCTTCTGCCATGTGACCTATGGTAAGTCATTTAATGTCTTTCATCATCTTTGAAAAAAAAATTGAATTTCTTTCAAAGGTTATGAGGATTAGATGAGCTAATACATGTCAAACTCTTGGAAAAGGGCAAAGTGTAAACCCTCAGTAAATTTTAGCAACTATTATTATTGATGCCGTTTAGATGACACTGTTCCTGACAGTCCCCACCCCCACCCCCGTGACTAGGTTATGTTGCTCTCTCATGTGTTTTTTGGCTCCCCAAGCCTCTCCCATCGCAGCACTAGAACCCCGCTTTATAATGTGTGTTGACCTTTCTTGTCCCCACTGGATGGAGAGTTCCCCAAAGACATGCCCTCTCTGTCTTGTTTTCTCACTGTATCCCCAGCAACAAGTTCAGGACCACAAGGCAGGTGGCCAGAAAACTTGTTGAATGTATGAAAGAATGAATATTTCCAGTGACAGCAGGTTCACTACCATAGAGGAGACTTCCTCAGGGCTTTTGCACATGCTGTTCCCTCTGTTCTGAATGAGTTCCCCAGCTAACTGCATAGCTAGTTCTCGTACTTCATTCAGTTCTGCTCGTGTCACCTCTTCAGTGAAGCCCTCCCTGACCACCCTGGTTAAAACGGGCTCCTTTCCCCATCATAGCTCCACTTTCTGTTTCTTCCTTGGCATATATCACCACTCATCCATGTCGTCTGTATTCATGTGTTCTCTCTTCATCTCCCCCCTGGACTGTAAGCCCGATGAGGACAGCATCCTGTATCTGGTTTTCTCATGGCTGCATTCCAGTGCCCAGAATATCGCAGGTATGTGACAATATTTGTGAAACGAATAAACAAAGCAACAAGACAGGCCTATTGATTTTTAAAATATGAGGAGAAAAATTCTAGGTATATGCACCTCAGTCCCCCTTTTTTTTTTTTTTTTAACAAAAGGCCTGAATGTTTCAAGCTTAGCTCTCAGAAGAATGCAAGCGAGATAAACCTTTCCTTCTCCCTGCCTTTCTCTTTCTTCTGCCGGCAAAAGGAAGCCAAGCCGATTCCCTCTCCCTCCACGTCAGCTCTCCAGCTTCTAGGAAAAACTTCCCCCACCCTGCGGGCCTGGGGCATCCCGAGGGCTGCCGCTGGCCTCTTGTCACACCCTGGTTCAGCAGCGGAGGGAGCCCCGCGGAGGGGCAGGCTCTCGCTGGAAACTCGCTGTCAGCAGCGCGGTGAGCTGGCAGAGAACGTCGGGGGTTCTCTCCAAATGCCTCGGAAATCTCCCTGTTGGGTCACATTCCGGCTTGAGGGACCCTGGGATAACCAGGGCTCTGGGTTGGCAGCCAGCGGCTGATTGGGAGGTAGCAAGATTCAGCACTTCTGAGTTGGAAAAAGCGGTGCTGGGTATTATTTTGGGAAGAGTCAGTCATGAGAACCTCCAAGAGCAGATCAGGGAGGCTATTAAAAGCAAGACAATGTATTTTAAAATGAACCAGGCCGGGGAGACACCTCGCTCCCTGCCACAGCCAGGGAACTGGGAGTTCTTTCCGGATGAGGTGAACCTTTCCATCGCTTGGAAACGGGGGAAGCCTGTCCAGCTACCCAGCCACCGCCCCGTCCCTCCTTCCCTGCCAACCCCAGCTGAGCATCTCCTCCGTCTCCTCGGCCACGTGACAGAGTGAGGGTCCTCCCCGGCCAGCTGAAAAGGTGGCCAGACACTCAGGCCTGCCTGCCATTCATTCAACAAACCTTGAGAGGACCTGGGAGTACGGCTCCGGGGCCAGGCTGCCGCTATCCAAGTTCACGCTGTCTGCTCCTTACTATTTGGTGACCTTGGGTCTCTGTGCCTAAGTTTCCTCACCTGCAAAATGGGGATAATAGTAGTCTTCCTCCTACAGAGTTGTCGTGAGGACCAAATGAATTGGTATATAAGGAGGGCTTGGGAGGGAGCCTGTCAGAGAGACATCACTCAGTAGACATATGATAGGATGATTTACTGAGTACCACCAGTTCCAGACATCATTCCAAGCCCCAAGTAAGACAGGCAATGGTCCTCTTTTCCTAGTCTGAGTCGTAACCAAGTAAACAAACTGATGAGACAACTTTACATTCTGTTATTTACTCATCAAAGCTTTTTGAGGCCCAGCCAGCTGCCAGGCATCGTTTGGTACTGGGGAGGCAGCAGTGAATAAAACAAAGTCCTGCCCTTGTAGAGTTTATAGTTTAGTTGGGACGCAGGGGACACATGCGATAGGCAAGTGAATCTGTAATTTATTTGTGGTAAGCGGTGGATGCGCTACAGAAATACAACAGGTGTTGTGATTGAGATTTGTGGGGCGGGGCTGGGCTTTAGGGCAGAGGAGCAGATCTTAGAGATGAAGGTCATGGAAGAATGTGTTCATAGGGTGACATCTGAACCGAGACCAAGAGGATGAAAGAAACCGGCCATGAGAGATCATGGCACAAAGGGTTCCAGGTAAAGGGGTAAGGAAGCGCGAAAGCCACGAGGCGGGACCAGGGAGGAAAGGACCGTGAGGCTGGAGCAGGTGAGTGAATGGGAGAGGGAGGGAGATGAGATTGGACACGTGGGTTGGGTCAGGTCTTGGGGGCCTTCGTGTTAGTTTGCTGTTCCCTCCAAACCTAGCGGCTCAAAGGAACAAGCGTGTAATATCTCTGTGGGCCTGGAGCAGCTTAGATGGTCCTTGTGGCTGCATCATCTGAAATCTTGGCTGTTGGTAGGAGGCCTCCGTTCCTCACCGTGTGATCTCTCCAAAGTGCTGCTTGAGTGTCCTCACAACCTGGCAGCTGGCTGCCCCCAGAGTGAGTGATCCAAGACAGAAAGGCAGAAGCCACACTTCTTTTATAACCTAGTCTCAGTAGTCACATGCTGCCATTGTGGCAATGTCCTACTGTTACACAGGGTGGGAGGGCCTGGACAAGAACGAGAATGCCCAGATGGGCACCACTGGGACCTTCTTAGAGGCTGGCTATGACAGCCATGGTGAGGTATCTGGATTGTATTCTAAGAGGGATGGGAAATCCCTGAGGTGGTATCTTTGATTGATCTTGCATAACTGCTGTAAGTAGTGGCAAGATGATAGTAATTTTAGTACAGTTATTGAGTGCTTCCTTTATACCAGGCACTGCACTTAGTGTTTCATTAGACACAACGTCATCACATCCAAATGTCTCCCTAAGACGTTGGTATGGCTCCATTTTACAGATGAGGAAGCTTGCAACCTCCCCAAAGAAATGCTATCCAAGGCAAGCCCTCCTCCCACTGGAGGCCCGTGGAATTACCCAAGTAAAGAGAAAAGAGCGGGGATAGGAGGAGAGAGGAAGCAGCCCGCAGGAAGGCCCTGTAGCGAGGAAGGACACAGATGATTGGGGCCTCTGAGTACTTCTGGAGTTCAAAGGTGTCAGAGGTGAGCGATGAGGCTGGAAGGGGTGGGGTGAATTTGATAGGTCTTAGTAGACCACAAATGGGATTCTGGTCTTTATGCTAAAGGTAATTATAATCCAGTGGAGCAACTGAATTGACACTTGAGAGGCAGCGTTGCCTGGTGGGTCGGAACCCGGGCTCTAGAGTCAGGTGCTTGGGGTTCTAATCCCATCTCTGCCACCTACTGGCTGTGCAACCTAGAGCAAGCTGCATAACCTCTCTGTGCTGCAGTTTCCTCCTCTGTAAAATGATAATCCTAGGATTATTGAGAGGAGTCAATGAGTTCATACCTGCCCCACAGCAAGTACTCAGTAACTGGTCACGTGATAAGAGATCAGTAACCCTCACCATTCTGGTTTTCATACATCTGGGTCTGTCCCACTTTCTGTGTTTGAGACATGTGGGAGTCCAGACCAATTCTAACTGCTGTCTACCTTCCAGCCATGAAGGGGTTGGCGGTCAAGGTGACCGACAGGTGAGGATGACACTTGGGCTATAAACGCAGTGAGAGGACCAGTGGGTTCTCTCCTTGAAGCTGCCCAAGTCCTCTTAAATATTCCTGGTGTTGAATCAGTTGTCTGGGTAGCACCAGTAAGTGATGTCTCAGCAGAAATACCTGCGTTTCTTATTTGGGAGGCTGTTGGAGGGAAGAGATTCTAATAAAAGGCTTCCCCGGTGATTCAAGGTCTCCTCCAGCCCAGATGTCTTGCAGTCTCCCTGGACCTTTCTCGCCATCGCCACCTGGACGCCTTCTATTTGCTTTGATTCGGCTTCTCTTTCCTTTTTCCTCATATGCTGGCACGTTCCCACCCCAGCTGAGAGCTTCTATTTTGGGGAGTTTTCGTGGATAATTTTGTGGGCGGAAGCTCTCCCCCCCACCCAGCATCCCTTAAAAAAAGGGAGAGTGCTCGAGAGAAGTGAAAAACAGTGGGTGGTTCAGTTCAAAAGGACAAAATATTTCTTGCCCTGGCACTGGGAGAGGAAAGAAATTGTCTGAGGAACCTAAGAGCAGCTAAACTAAGAAGCTGAAACCTGCAGCCCATAAGGGCAAATTAGGTGACTCAGCTGCCACTACCCCGGCTCCACTCCTTATAGTATTAATGTGCTTTAAAAGGGAAAAATGCTTAACCGTGACAAAGAGTGGGCTCTATAAAAATGTGCCTAATGCTTATTCTACCCAGTTCCAAAAGGCGTCCCCCTCTCGGCACCTGTGGAGACCGGGACTCGCCTCTGAGGCCTGAGCCTGGGTGGGACCGAGTCTAAAATTATCCCCGATAATGAGTCTGGCAGGGGAGGGCCCAGCGTGCTCGTTTCCTGCCTCGCTTCTGGCCTCCAAGACCTCGGCTCCCAGGGAGGCCTCTGGGAGGCAGGGGCCGTGGTGCCAAGAACACGGGCTTTGTGGCCAAACAGAGTTGGGTTCCGATCTGGACTGACTGTGTGAACATCGACTCACGGAGCCTCGGTTTGCTCATCTGTAAACACGGCTCCCAGCGTCAAGCTCAGTGGGATGGTGAAACGGACTAGATGTTGCAAAAAGGCTGCTTCATGCCCGGATGCAGCTGAGTTTAATAAAGGGCAGCCTGGAGTTGCAGGGCGTGGACTGCAGGGTCGAACAGTCTTAATCGTGGCTTAATGACCACTCACTCCTTGAGTGTAGGAAGGCTTAAAGTATCGGGGTGGCCAAAAATTTCGTTCGGGTTTTTCCGGAAGATCTTATCTAACCCTACACACACACATGTATCCATTTTAAGCATTTATCATATACCTTCATGCTCTTAGCCTCACATCCTGACATCAGCTCTTAGGAAGGCACTAATAGTGTCCCCATTTTACAGAGTGGGTAAGTGACTCCAGGGCAGAGCCGGGCGTCTGGTTCTAGAGACTGCACTTTATCCTGCCTCTCAGGTTGCCTAAGCCCCCGTTGCCCTACAGAACTTTCTCCGGTGATGGAAATGTTCTCTTCTGTGCTGTCCAACTTGGTGGCCACTAGCCACCTGTGGCTTTTGAGCACCTGAAATGTGGCTCTTGCATCAAAGAACGGACTTTTAGCTTTTATTTAATTGTTAATTAAATTTCAAGAACCACATGTGGCTAGAGGCTACCCTCACACACAGTGCTGGGCTCAGCCCTCCCAGTGTCAATGTATTACTTTGCAGGGGGTCAAGGGACAGGAATTGATCGAGGACCTACCTCAGGGCCTGGCACAGAGTAGGTGCTGAGTTAGGAGTTGCTATTCAGAGCACCGCTATGTATGGTGGCTGTCTTCAGAGACGAAGGTTCATAGGTTTGCCTGCCGCGTGGATCACTGCGAGAGGAAGTTGAGTGCTGAGTTTCATTTGTGCGCAAGACTTTCCTGGTTTTGAAACTGAAAGTCCTGCCTCCCAGGAACCACCTCAATCCCAGGCAAACCAGGAAGGTTGGTCACCCTGTTCTTGCCTTAGATGATGGGGTACAGAGTCCTCAGGGGATGGGCCTTCCTCAGTAGGGTTCCTTGAAAAGAATCTCTTCCATGGCCTTCCAGGCAGCACTCCAGGATCTGCCGAGGAAAGCAGCAGGCAAGGCTTCTGCCTTCTCTGTGCCTCGGTTTCTCTTTTGGAAAGTGGGGGAGAAGGCTCCCCTGCTTCTAGGGTGGCTGCAGGGTGTTTGAGGTCAGGTAGGTGGGCAGCTATGGCGGCTCTTTGGGGGGACAGTGTTACTTCAGATGGAGGCCGCCCTGGCTGAAGCGGGCTTTGGAGAGAGGTGGGTGGGCTCGGGGGCTTTGTGGGACCGCGTCTCCAGCAGAAGTCGTCATGTCTGAGAGCCCAGCGAGGCTCTTGTGGGTCAAGGTGTGGAATACAGAGTGGTCCCCCGGATGAAGCCAATGCGTCTTCAAGTTCAAGTCTGTAAGAAAGTGGGGAGGGGCTCATGAGTCACCAGCCGCGGTGCGGCCCCCAGTTTTATCAGAGCCCCCAACAGCATCCGAAAGGGCCATTTGCAAAGCTGGCTTTATCTGGGGGCTCCCGATTCCCCGCCCTGAGCGGGGGTGAAGAGGCGAATCCAGGCTGTGTTCAGGAAAAGCGTTTTGACAGCAGGACCTCCCCACCGGCCTTCCGGGGTCTGTGGCCTGTTGACGGGAGACACGCGTGGCATCCCCTGGACCTTCTTCTGGAGGCTGTGCAAAGTTCATGACATCCCTTCCCTTTATTTTCCTGTTTATTCAGAGCATGTGTAAACACATGGGTTGCCTGGTTTCCGCGTCTCTGTGGCCATTTCATTATTGCTGGAGCCTCTGAGCATCACTGCAAACCTTGGGTTTTCTAAATGAATCTAAAAATAGACCTCTTTGAAAAAAAATCTTGGAGAGTTGACATAAGGCACCGTTATTTATTTCTTTTCCCTCCTCCCCCTCCCCCCGCCTTCTCCCCCCTCCCTCCTCCTCCCCGTCAGCCCTGAGCACAAAAAATCTGGGCAGCCGGAGGCCCCGAGGGACTGGGAAGGGCCCCTGGGCCAGTGTCCGGGGGTCTCGACCACCTGGGGTGTTGATTTGAGCCCTGGGCGGCTTTCTCGGAGAGATGCCCGCTTGGAAAACGGGGGGGGGGGCGGGGGGGGTTGGGAGTCTTGGGCATGATTTATGCGAAGCTGCAGCGTGCTAGGGAGGCGGCGGCTGGAGCAATCCTTGCAAACAGCCTCCTGGAGCTCCTGCAAGGCCGACTTGGACACTCCCACGCCCCCACCCCCTTCTCCTCGCCGTCGCCCGCATCGCTCCCTCTCCCTGACTTTTCTCCCGAACAATCAGGGACTTGTGCTGGCGGCCGAGGGAGCCACGGAGCTGGCTGGCCGCGGAGGAGGCGACGTCATGGATTCCTGAGTGTGAAGTTTGCAGGAAAGCCCTTAGTTTTGGAGATGGACGGGATCCAGTGGTTTCCATGGCGCTGGATAAACAGGAGGAAACAGTGAGGGAATCCCGTTATTTTACTGCATTGAAAGCCTATAAACACGGAGCGCGGGGAAGGAAGTCGCGTTCCCTCTCGAGTAAGCCGGAGCGCCGAGCCGCGCCGACTCCGCCGCGCCGGGAGCCGGGAGCCTGGAGGCGGGAGGCGCGCAGCTCCCGGGCCGCTCGCAGGCTCCTCGGCCAGGGCAGCCCCGCGAGCATGCTTTAGAGAGGACGGCGCCCCCTTGGCTCCTGGTCTACCCAAACAGACCCCTCTCACCCCGCGCGCCGAAACCCCATCCCCTCCAGATGCAGAGAGAGGCTGCGTTCAGACTGGGGCACTGCCATCCCCTCCGCATCATGGGGTCTGTGGACCAAGGTAACTGACTCCCCCTCTATTCCAGACGCTTCCTCCTCCCACCTCTCAGCCCTTTCCCTTCTGCTCTCTTCCCGGGCAGCGCTTTCAGCTCCTGGCTGAGGTCGCGGGGAGGCCCGGGGACTCCGGTTTCCCAGGGCGCACAGGTAGCGCGGCCGGGAGGAGAGGCGCCCTCTCCCTGGCCAAGGAGGGAGACTGGGGAGCCGACTTCAGACCACTTCCCGCGGGGGCAGCGAAGTGTCCCAAGGCGGGATTCCCCAGGCCAGTCTGTCAAAAGGATTGTCCCCTCCATGGGACACCGGGAGGGATTCTCGCTACTAACCGCGGGCTGCTTAACTATTTCCGCGCTGGGCTTTTGACAGCGGATGCCATTCAGCTGTGTTATTATTATCATCATCATTTTATCATCATCATTATTTAGCTTTTTTTTTTATTTAGGAGAACAGGCTTGGCATTTTACTATTTAGTAAATCTAGTAATGAAGACTTTGCTTTTTAACAGAGCAGCAGATGCTCTGGGACATTTAAACAATTTTCTTTCCCGTTTTTTGATGTGTCTCATGGATACAGTCCTCCAGCTCCCCCTTTAAAGTGCAATGTACCATCAGTTTGTTTTGCGATCCGATTACACTCTATATTCCGTGTTTCTGTCTCTTTTTCCCTCCTCCTGGAGTTTGTCCTGGAATCATACTACTTGGATATTACGGGAGGGGCTTAACGTATACAAATATGATATGAAGATATCCCATCTGGCTGGGATTGTGGAGGGGTTTAGGCTGTACCCTAATGAATCTGACTTTAAAAATGGAAACCAGGCGATGTGATGTGTTTTTCAGAGGCCAGCCCTGCAAATAGTGGGGGGCACTGCCTGGAGGGCAGGGCTGCAAGAGTTAAATGAAATAAATATGCGTAGGAGGAGTTAGCTTCGTGTCATAAAATCAGAGTTGAATGTAGGTTTTGTGCTCTGCGTGGCTGATTAAAGTTCTGGCGGGGGGGGGGGGGGGGGGGAGAAATGACAATTTCAGTAAATAAACCTAAGGGGCTTTTTCTTGAAAACCGGAATGGGACCAAATGCCTGAGGTTAGGTAGATGGTGCGCTTTGCCACAGCGGACCTCAGTGACATATATTTTTAGTTGAGTTGCGCTTTTGAAAGCAAGACCCTGCCAGCGCCTTGAATGTTTTAACTGGTACCAGTTTATCCTGTTCTCTGCTAGTGGTTAAGCTTATGACATAATGGCCAAAAAATGTTACTAATATTGCATCACCTGTAAAAGGGATGCTCTGGGACAGGCGACAGATATATTAAGGACGCGAATTGGTTTTTATTGCCGTATATACTGAGACACAGTATTTGATGTTACGATGGTGGGAGGACAGACTAACGCCAAATTTAGGTCAATTCGGAGAGAGAGAGCGAGAGCTGGGAAGAGAAATTGGACGTCTGTTTTACTGTGTGATCTCACACAAGCTTCACATTTTGTTGACGCTGCTACACCTCTGCTCCAGGTTTGTGAACTTGGTCCTCTCTCAAGGTTTTGAAGTGAAGTGTGTGAATTCTGTGTGTGCATGTGCATCGCCTAGCCTCCCCAGCCCACGCTCATGTGTGCAGGGACTGTGAGAACGTGTGTGTCAGTTTGTGTGTCCACATGTGGGAGACAGGGCACCCACTGTTCCTGGCAAACGACGCTTGGCATGCCAGAGCAACTGGGCACACAGAATGCAACTCCAGGCATCAAAGGTAGCTGGAGTGAGAGGCACTTCGACCGTGCCCTGCACTGGGGCCTCCTGAGGGAAACCCAAATGGCCCTTCAAACTCAAACACCACCACGAGTGTAGGGGCAGGTCTGAGGGTGCCCGCAGATGGGTGGGGTCATTAAATAGCAAATAGAAATATTTGCATGGCAAGAAAATACTGACCTTGCTGTGCAGTTTTGGGTCAAGGGCCTGGGAAAAACTGAAGATCTGAAAGAGGTGTGTTCAGTTTTATCTGAAGTGGGATGATGGAAAGTATTTCAGGAATAAACAAACCCAGGGTGAGCTCTGCTTACTCCCAGACCCGAACTCCCTGCCTTCTGCCTGGGTTAGGATTTCTGCTTAGCTACATTGCAGCTGTGTGATCTTAGGCGAGTGACTTAACCTCTCTGGGCCTCAGTTTCCACATCTGTAAAATGGAGCCAATAATAATGTCTCCCTTAACAGAGATTGTGAGAGTCAGTGAGGTAGCACACGTAAAGCATCTAAAATGCTGCCGTGCTTATAGTCAACGCTGGATAAACGTTAGCTGCAATTCCTATTGAAAATGCAAAACAATAACTTGTATTGATAGAGAAACTGGATTTCACGGCAAAAATTCTTTGAAGAGATGCAGTACTTTAAACCTTTCATCAAGGGACTTTATAACTTATCGGAGCTTCACGATGACACAGATTGGGCTAAGACTATGGCTTGTGAAGCCTCCATTTCCTTACCTGCAAAAGGGAATAGTGATGACCTCACAGGGGTGTCATGAGCATCGTATGAAATCATGCATATAAAACACTTACCTCTGGGCTTAACGTGCAGTTAATACACGCTGGATGTTATTATTTTCTGACAGTTGAGGATGAGAGCCAGCGTCGCCCGTGGGTCACACAGTAAGTTCGTAGCACAATGCCTGGCGCACGGTAAGGGCTCTGTTGCCTTCCGCAGGGGTGAGAGCAGCCACATTATGAGTATGGACTGGAAGCAGCAGGGCGAAGTATTTTGCAAGTATCAAGCCTTTTAATTGTCAGGGCCACTGTACACCACAAGTGCTGTGATCAGTGTCTCCTTCGCAGAGGAGTGCAGTGAGGCACAGAGAGGGGCAGTAACTGGCTGAGTGCTACCTAGCAGGGAACTGGTGGAGACTGTAATTCGAACCCAGGCCCTTGGCCACTGCTCTGCTGTCTCTGGAACTTACTAATGTTATCATAATTTTTAATCACATCATTTGGCAGATGAGGAAACGGAGGCAGACCAGAGCCTTGTGCTGGGCTTTTTTGCCAACACCGTGTTGTTCCTTGACATATCCTGGAAGAGAAGGAAGTGTGGGAGGATGTGGGGCGTATGACCATCATTTAGAGACGGGGAAACTGAGGCAGCCACTGATTTGTCCCAAGCGGAGGGTGAGTCAGGGAGAGCTCCTTGCCTTGCCTCAGGGAAATGAAAGCACAGTGTTTCCATTTCCACTAGCGGAAGAAAAGTCCCCATATGGCCAGGAGGCTGTAAAGCCAGCTCTACTTTCTGTCCGCACAGAACTGAGACCCCGTCCAAGGGCCCCTCCTCCTGGCTGAGCCCCTCCCTGGCTACCCAGATGGCCCCTCCTCCAGCAAGGCCTTCCGGGTCTCTCCTTCTCTTCCCAGAACTTCAGGGAGAATCACTTACTTTCCCAGATGCTCCTCCGACTGCCTTTACTAAGACTTTCCTCAGCTGGGTTGTAAGCTTCCTGAGGACAGGGCCAGGTCTCCTGTTTCTGTGAACCTCCGGTGGATCCCAGGTAATGTTTCTACACCCAAGACGTCAACAGCTTGAGATCTGAGTGAGGGGTTCAAATCTTGAGTCTGCCACTTGCTGGCTGCATGACCTCGTGCAAGTAACTTCACTCTCCTGTGCCTCAGTTTCCCCACATATAAAAAAGTGATAGTAATATTGGTTAATATATTGAACAACTGAAGTATCAACCAATCAGCACAGCAGGAGCGGGGTCCCAAGAGACTCCCCTGCTGGGCAAGGCTTTAACCCTTTATTTGCTGAATTGTAGAGAGGGTCTCAAGGCAGCAGAGGCCCTTGAAGGGGGGAGGACAGCCATCATTTACCAATCTATGGAGAGTTTCAATCTTTTAGTAAACAATATGAACCTCAAAGTACCCACTTAATTACTAAGTGCTGTTATTATTAGTGTACAATTCGTTAATTCAATATTTATCCCCCCACACACACACCCAAAACTCCAACCTAAAAAACCAATTACTAAGTGCCTCCCCACACATATTCTCATTGGCTGGCTCTCTCTTACTACACACATGAGTGATTATTTCACTTCTTAACCTGGAAGAAGCCAGGCAGGTTCCTAGTTTTGTTCCTTTGCTAGAACAGGAATTTGAGACGCCGACTGCCCAGACTAGAGAGGAGGCCTCCTCTGGGCTCCCCGGGCCTCCACCCTGGCGCTGCCCCACCCTGTACTCATCACACTGGTGGTCGTTGTCCATGCCCTGTCTCTGTCTTCCTCCAGACTTGAACTCCGGGAACCAGAAACCACAACTGTCTTATTCACCCTTGTGGCCCCAGTGCCTGGAACAGTGCCTGGTACTCAGTAGGTGCTCAGTACTTTCTTTGTTCAATGGATGGAGGAATGAATGAATGAATGAATGAGGCACAGTAGGGGTGATATGACCTGTTAAGGCCACAGAATTAAGACTTAAACTCTGGGGGCTTCCCTGGTGGTCCAGTGGTTAAGGCTTTGCCATCCAACACAGGGGTTGTGGGTTCGATCCCTGGTCGGGGAGTTAAGGTCCCACGTGCCCAAAACCCAAAAAACATAAAACAGAAGCAATATTGTAACAAATTCAAAAAAGACTTTAAAGATGGTCCACATCAAAAAAAATTATATAAAAAAGACAAACTCTGAAGCACGGTGCCATCTTTCTGGCTCACTCGCTTCTGCCTCCTTTTGACAGTGACAGAGGTTTTGACTTCCATGTTTTCCCACCAAGGGCTCATGACCTAGGCGGGCTTCGTGCTGGGTCACCTACCAGGCACACGCCCTCGTGTTGTTCTCTGGAATGAGTCAGCCCCAAACAACAAAAACCGCAGCCCGCACTTACTGTGTGCCACGCATGTGCCAGGCCCCATCCCCAGAGCTTCCCACGGGCCGCCTCATTGGTCCTCAACCAGTTATGACCCCATCTTGCACAGGGAGGGGTAGCCACGGCCCCAGGGTCACATCGCTAATTGCAAAGCATGGAACCAATGGTGCTCCACCATGTTGATCCCTGTTAGGCTGAATAATCATAGCGGAAGGGGATCTGTTCTCCCTACCAGACACGTACTGTAGGGCCAGGCACTTTACAGATATTCTCTCAGCGGATTCTCACGAAACAACCTGAGAGGTTGGTACGGAATACGATCCTCCCATTTCAGGAGCAGGAGACCAAGACAGGGTGTGAGCAAGGCATTTAGAGGACAGAGCTGATGCCCACAGCTCAGCATTTAAGGGCCGCACGGGCCTATCTCTCCTGCTTCCTGCAGCAGGATCACCCGGCCAGACGGTGAGCTGGAGAGAGGGGCTGCAGCCCCTCCAGGAGCCCGCCCTCCACAGTTTGCAGTGGGAGTTCCTCCTGCCTTCCACCTTGCCTTTCCGGGCCACTCAGGAGCTCCTGGCGGCCCCCATCCCTTCCCTTTCCGGTTGGAACCTGCCAACAGAGACTCATTTCCTCAGAGCCTCTTTCAGTGGCCAGAGCCCCGCCGGGTGCTTCTCTGGCCCGACGCTCCAGCGCTCCCATTTCCGGTGCGGCCAGTGCGGCCAGAGCCAGTCCGCGCCAGCCTGCTTACGCCTTGGCACGGTCCGCTTCTTCCCTCTGCCGCGGCCGTGCCGGTCTTTCCACCTGGGGTCCCCGCTCCATTTTCTCACATCTTTCTTCAAGGCCCACCTCATTCCCATCTCCTCCTAGAAGCCCCCTTGACCATTTAATTCATCTTCATCGTTTTGAGCATCTACTCTGTGCAGTAACCCACCAAGATGCTGGGGATAAAGTGAACAAGACTGCGGGTGTCTGCCCTCACCAGGCAAACAGCAAGGGAACAAACCAGGAATATCCAAGATAGTGTGGAGTGGTGTTGAGTGCTGGAGACCAAAATAGGGGGACAGGGCTGCGAATGACTCAGTATCTACGGGTGTGTAGTGCGTGGGTGTATGAGTTTCCTGTGGCTGCCATCACAAATTACCACAAACTGGGTGGCTTAAAACAACAGAGATCTACTCTCTCATAGTTTCAGAGACAAAACGTGTGAAATCAAGGTGTCAGCGGGCCGTGTTCTCTCTGAAGGCTCTAGGGCAGGATCCTTCTGTGTCTCTTTTAGCTCCTCGTGGCCCTTGGTGGTCCTCGGCGTTCCTTGGCTCGTAGCTGCCTCCCTCTACTCTCCGCCTTCTTCCTGTGTGTACGTGTGTTCCGTCCTCTTCTTGTAAGGACACCAGTCATTGGATTAGAGCCGTTAGCCCTAAGGACTTCATCTGAACTTGATCATATCTGCAAAGACCCTCTTGCCAAATAAGATCACAGTCACAAGTACCTGAGGTTAGGGCTTGAACATATTTTGGGAGAGGGAAATCGTTCAACACACAAGAGTAAGGATTGCTAGTTCACACTGCATGGCCCCCTCCTCTCTAAAGAGACGTCTTATTCATTGACCTCTGAGTGGTGAGGCATCTGCCTGTACAGGATCTGGGGGACAAGCATCCCAGGCAGAAGGAACAGAGAGTCCGGAGGCCTTGAGGAGAGACATGTGCTTGGGGTAGTCAATGAACAGCCAGACCAGTGTGGCAGGAACAGAAAGGGGAAGAGGGGAAGTGTGATAGGAGACAGATTGAGGAAGCAAGGCAGAGCAGGACCCAGCAGGATCTTGTGAGCAGTGTGAAGTTCATTCTCATGGTAATGGGGAGGCGTTGGGGAAATTTGAAGCAGCAGAGGGTGTGAGCTCATTAGCCTTTTCGTAGGATCCAACTGACCTTTAAGTGGAAAATGTCCTTTAGCCAGGTAAGAGTGGATGCTTAGGATACAGGTGCGAGGCTATGACGGCCACAGGTGGTGGCCTGGGCAGGAGATGACGGGAGCTGGGACCAGTGTGGGGAGGAGGAAGTGGGGAGGAGTTGGTACTTCTGTACCAACTGTCTGTAGAGCGTTCTCCTTTTCGGTTCTCAGACTGTGTTCCCTTGAGCCCCGGGGTTCTGCAGGGATGGTCCCTGTCTTTGGCACCTGAGGGTAGATGCTATTAATTTTGTGAATGATATGAACTGTTTCCAATGGGTCTTCCTCTTGGCCCAGCCTGGATTCCCCACGCCAGCTCCCCTTTCCCTCTCTGCTATCACTGGGAGTTATAAGACTTTTCGCAGCGTTTCATCTTGGTCCAAAAATGTCCCTTAGTGCATCCACCCTTAGCTAATAACCCAGGAACAGTGTGACTCAGTAATGAGTATCAGACTGGTGTGGGACAAAACCACTTCCGTGGTGGCATGTGTGTCTTCAAAAGTAACATCACAACCTACTCCGTGCCTTAGTTTCTTTAACTGAACAGCGGGGGTGATAGTAATCTTTACACATGGCGGGTGCTTTGAGGTTTGAAGATCATGGCTGTGATGCTCTCAGTGTATATAGAGCGGTCAGTTCCTGTTAGCTGCCATTTACACTATTATTTTATTGTTTTAAATTCAAGTTGTTACTTTCCTTCAGCCTACTAACCTTCAAGTGTCCTTCCTGATTGGGATAAATCCATTTCCTACCAAATCTTTGGGGTCTTTTCTGGATGACCTAGTTCAATCACTCAACCAATGAGTTCAGAGGGGTTTGTGGAGGACCTGCTATTGCAAGACACTGGCTAGGTGGTGTGGAGAATATCCAAGATATATAAGAAGCTCTCATTTGCATTTGAAAGTCAGATAAAGATTTTTTTTTTTTTCCAAAGTCAGATAAAGAGACAATTGTGTGTGAAGCCATTTACATGCAAAGGAACTAAAAGTTTCCATGAAGTCTAATGACTGTGCTGATAGAGGAGTTTAAGAGAGAGAGGGCAAGAGCCGATGCCATGTGCTTTCTGGGGGGGCGTCGGAGGGTGGGAGATGCTCTGGGGTGTGATTGTGCTGGAGGGAGGCTGGTGGAGGGTGGCCTGGAGATCCCTGAAGTTAGCTTGCTTGTGTGCGTCACTCCCTGACTTCAAAGATTATGAAATCGACACAGATGTTCGAGTCTGCAAGACCAGGGCAGGAGAGAGGCTGGAGATGAGCATCACGATACGGGGGGGTGCGGTCATCTAGGAAGACAGCCTGGCTGACAGAAGGGTGATGGCGGAGAGAGGGAAAAGGCAGATGGTTGAGAAATAGTTGTGGGGCTGGGCAAAGACTAACCAATGCTCCGTTCCCTAACTAATCCACCCTCTGCTGCCTGCCATTAAGGCTCTGATGCAGTAGAAGATGAAGCTCCCCTGGCAGAGGGATGGTGGTACCTCCTGTTTAATAAAAGGCAAGGACGGTAGTTTAAGGGCTAGGTGAGTGTGCTCTTCGTGCTCTCCTGTAAATATCAGTTCCATAAGGCAGAGGGGAACGCGCTACGAAGCAAGGAATGAAGAGGACAAACAAAGCCAGGACAAAGTAGGTGAGCAGGGCCTAGGGAGAAGGAGTTAAGAGCCTGGAGACCAAGGTCTGGCGCTCACGTGCTCACGGGGATGGACAGGGGCAGCTGCGTGGGGCAGTGGTGACCCCAGAGCAATAGGATTGTCTGAAGGAGGCAGCATCTACTCAGCCCCAGATGATGGATCCACCTGGGAATACAGACCCTGCGTATTGTGGCCTGATCTTCCCATTTTGGGGGAGACATCGGACACTTGGATTTTTAAATGAAACCTCTCAATTAAAAAACTGTTAGTTCAGATTTAAAAAAAAAAAAAAATTACGGGCAAGGCCAAACATACCATGCCTGCAGGATGGGTTTGGCTGAGCTACTGCAGACCTGTGAGCACCCCTGCTGTCTGAGGTGGCATCTTCTTACAGTCCACACCTTGGTTTGGGTTCCGGCTTTTAGTAGATCCCTGCTTTCCTAGAGTTCTACCCTCAGTGCCTGTCCCGGGGGGCCGCCAATTTCAACAAACCGCCTTCAGCTAAAATTGCCTCCTGGAAATTAGTTACCTCACAGCAGAGAAGTCCTGTTCAGGTTTCAAAAGATGATGTCCATCATAGATTGGAGTGAAAGTCAAGTTTGAAACTGTCTTGTTGTTGCCCCAATTCATAAGGAGCTCATTCCTGGAAAATGGCTTTGTGTGGAGGCAACATGGAAGGGGGCGCTGAAAAACTCAAGTGATCAAAATGAATAATATTTTCATGGAATATTTTAGAAATCAAAATTGATGCAAAAAATCCAAGATGAACCAAAAATAGAAATATTAAATAAAGACGGGATCAGTATTACTCATCTTCCCTTTGCTTCAGGGTCCAGTACAACTCTGCACAGCACTATTACTGATTCTGTCTTTATTCGAAATGCAACGATTTTGCTCACCATGGATTTTTTTTGCTTTAATTTTGATTTTTAAAAAACATTTCATGAAAACGTAATATATTCAGTTATTGAGGTGTTTGGTGCCCTCTTAAATTTTGCCTCACTCGCCTCACTCTGGTTCCAGCCCTGGTGGAGTCAAATGCATCCATCTATAAATTAAAATATTAGCAACTAGGGTGGTAATCCCAGGATGTGCTTAAATTGAGGGGAGATCGCGTTTTGGAATCTGGTAAAGAAAATTCCTACTTTTCGGATTAAACACGTTTCAGTGCCTATTTATAGTCAGGCTTTTATTGCGATGGGGGTTGTCAGGATGTGGGGTTCGGAATGAGTAAAAGATGAACGTATGAATAAAACATGCTGCAGAGATAAGGGCTATGAGGAACATAAAGCAGGGTCAGGGGACAGAGGAGGCCAGGGGATGCTGTTTTTATGGGGATGGTCATGGAAGCTGACATTGAGCTGAGGAACGAACAAAGCAAGGAAGTGACAAATATCAGTGGGAATAGTAGGTGCAAAGGCCCTGGGGTGGGGTCGTGCTTGGCATTTTCAAGGATGATCGGGGTGGCAGAAGGGAGTCAGAAAACGGAAAATGGCAGGAGATAATACCTAAAGGGAGCTGGGGCAGGGGTGGTTTATCTAGGACCTTGTAGGCCAAGGTGTTTGTGTTTAAATCTCAACTTAATGGGAAGCCATGGGAGGTTTATCGGATGTATATTTTGAAAGGATCCCTTTCTCCTTTCTCTGCTCCATGTAAGGGCCAATGTGGAAGGGAGGAGGGAGGAGGGAGACCAGGGAGGAGGCTATCATACTTGTCTGGGTGAGAGATGGTGAGGGGCTAGGATTGCTGGGGTGGGAGGAAGAACAGTGAAGTTGGTGGAAAACGGTGGGATTTGGGTTACGTTTTGAGGGTTTTTGATTTGCTGAGAGTTTGCACGTGGGTGTGAGCAGACGCGAGGAATAAAGGACTTACTCCTTGGTTTTCGGTGGGAGAATGGGATGAATGGGAGGGTGATATTTGAGCTGGGAACAGTGGGAGAGGAGCGGTTTCAGAGGATAACAGGGTTGGTTTGGACACGTGTATTTTGAGGGGCCTGTTGGATGCCCACATGGAGATGCTGGGTGGACAGTGGGATATGTGAGCGCAGATTTCAGGGAAGGGGTCCAGGCTGAGGCTAAAAATGAGCTTTGTACCAGAAGGGGAAAAGGAGGGCAGAGCTCTGCGTTGGCGGGGGTCCTTCCAGGGCCAACTTGAAGGGGCCTCAGGACTCAGAGCCACCTGGAGTGGGGTGGGAGGGCCCCAGAGGGTGGTGCACCTCAGGTATTTGTATTCACGTGCAATGCTGCCTTCTAAGAGGTAACCTGGAAGAGGAAAAGAGATAACTCAAGGATGAGAGTATGCATCTCATGTGCTTCCACTGTTTTCTATCTCAGCTGCCCTCACCATAGTTCACGCCCCATTTTCTCTTGCCTGGATGACTGTATGAACCTCCTAATTGGTCTTCCTGCTTCAATACTCGCCCCCTGCAGTTTCTTCTCCACGCAGAACCCAGAGCAACCGCTTAAAACCCCAGATATGATCTTGTCATGTATGTGCCTAATACACTTGAGTCATTCCTCGTTGGTCTGAGGTCCAAAATTCTCCACACGGGCCCTCAGGCCCCACTCACCCCCGAGCCTTACCTCACACCATCTTCTTGTCCGTTCCTGAGCACCTGCCACTCCAGTCTTTTTTCAGTTCTTCCAATACGTCCTACTTCCTCCTGCCTCAGGGCCTTTGCACATACCTTCCCATCTGGCTGTTAGTTCTTCCGCTCACTATTCTCTGGCTAACTTCTACTCAACCTTCTGTTCTCAGCTTCAATATCACCTCCCCAGGGAAGCCTTCCCTGAATTCCCCGTCAACATCAGCTTTCCTTGATCTAAGCTCTGTGGCATCTTCTTTCCTTCCATGGCGCTTACCTCAGTTTGTAATTGTACACTAGAGTAAATGCTCTTGAATGGAGCTGAATTCCTGGGCCAGGGTCAGACGTGTGCTAGGAGTTTCAAACTCTCAGTGGCCTCACGAGCTTCCCATTGCACTTTTATTGGGGAACCCGGAGAAAAACTAAAAGGCTAGGGCCTCCGCGATGAGGCCAGTGGCAGGGCAGAGGGAAGGTTGACAGAGCTGCACTGTCAAGACCTCTATCCCACCCCCCAGCTTCCTGCTGTGGCCTCTGAATGCATAAAGGTCATGTATTCTGCCCCCAGCCCTTGCTTTGACCGACACAAATTATTTATTTTGGAAATGAAAATATGCCTTCCCCCACACCCAAGCCGCACCCTTCAAAGTGGCCTTTAGAGAAGAAAACCCTCTTACTTCCCACTGCTCTAGCAGAAACTTTGTTATGGGTCAGGGCCTAATTTGAACCCCTTCCCTTAAAGAACTATGATTTGGTGCGGATCCTAGAAACTTTAAAAATATATCCACTGTTCAGAGGAACAACTTAGACAATTAGAGTATTATTTAGAATGTCCTGAACCATTCTCATAAGACTGAAGACTTTGTAGCAGTTTATCAGTTGTAAAGTGATTTTTACCTTTATTATCTCATCCTATTATTGGGTATCTCAAGAGGATATCAGTTGGGGGTAAGAATTTAGATTCTTGCCCAAACGGTTGGGTGGCCAGAGGAGGCCTCAGGGAGGAGGGCCCTTAAAGAGAAATATAAGGATCTTATATACACGAGGACAAACTCTTTTACCCATCCATCCATCCATCTACTCTCCCTCCATCCATCCATCCACTTATCCATCCATCCATTTATCCATCCATCCATCTATTCATCCATTCACCCATTTGTCCATCCATCCATCCATCATCCATCCATCCACTCATCTGTCCATTCATTTATCCATCTGCGTATCCACACATCCATTGTACATAACGCTGTGAATGAGGCACTCATGACCCCTGCCCTAATGGGTCTCATAAGGCTAGTGGAGATAAAATTCTCCAATTGGCCAAGCCTGGATCATTTGTTCACTTCTTTGCCAGGGGAGTATGGGACAGCTGGGTTGATAATTTTACCAAGATTGTATCAAGAGTAGTTTCCCAAAGGAACACACTGGGGTGTTGTTATCAGAAGAAGTGGGGAATGATGCCAGGGAGGCAAAATCAATAGATGTCCACTAGATTAGAGGCATTTAATCATCATGGATGGAGGGATGAAAAGGGACGCTTGAGGATGACACCAGCCTTTCTCCTTTTCTATATCACAAGGACTGGTTGGTTCCTTTGTTTATCCCTGACCAAGTTTCAGGGTTTGGATTTTGAGTCCTGTCGTAGGGGCCCAAGAGCATCCATCTCCTTCTAGATACTTGGCTATAAGCGTCGCAGCCTGGGTCACCTCCTCTCCTGACCTGAATTTATCAGCCACCCCTAAGATGCTTGTTGGATACACCCAATATATGTATGCTTATGCTTAGGAAACAAAGAAGAGGATTTGTTTATGCTCTGACAACCAGAAAGTGCTTCCCAAGACTCTGAAAGTTCACAAACCTTGAGCCAGGCCCAGGACCCTGGAATGGGGTTTGTGTCTCTATTAGTGATTCTCACCTCGGGCCACACATTGGAAGCATCTGGGGGGCTTTTACGCAGTACTGATGCCTGGGCCTCGAACATTCTGATTATAACTGGCCCCTCCTGGGGCCCAGCCATTTGAAGTGTTTGAACAGCTCTCCAGGTGAGTCTAATATGTAGCTTGGGTTAAGAGCCACTGGTCTGAGTGCAATTTGGAAAGCCCTATTCATTGCTGTGTCTCTTTGCTAACAGGATAGAAACATGATGAGGGTAGAGACCATGTCCTGCTGATGGCTGCATCCCCAAGATCTGTAGCAGTGCCAGGTACCAAGCAGGTGTCCAGTAAAGATCTGTGGAATGAATGATGATTGATAGCTTCACACAAACCCCTTAACGGAGCAGAGATGGCTCCCCCTGAAGAGCGCATCTTCTCTGTACTTCTGGCATGTGGGGAAGGGTTAGTCGGTCCCCAGCTGAGATCAAGCTGTGGTTCTCAGGGACTCCTTGAACCTCTCCCACCTACTTTTCTGATCCAGCGATTCTCAACACTGGCTGCCCTTTAGATTCATCTGAGGTCATTAAAAAAACCCCAGAAAACAGCTTTGGGTGTTCCAGTTCAGTGAGTTTGGATTGAAACGTGGAAACAGGCTTTTTTTTTTTTTAAAGTGGCTCAGGTGATGCTAACGTGCCATGAGGGTTGAGGCCACTGCTCTCATCTCACCGTTTTTACCTGTGAGTCTGTTTTCTGACTTTAGCTAACTTGGTCCGAGACCCCTGTGTTTCATGGGGGGTGGTAGTAGGTTCTTATGTACTGTTCCCCAAATGTACCTGTTCATAACATTCACCTTGGGTGCCTGCTTAAAAATACACAACCGTGAGGCTTTACTCCAGACTTAGGGTTTCAGAAGCTCCAGTGAGGGGCCTGGGAATCTGTGTTTTTAACAAGCGTCCAGGCGTACTTGTCACTTGCCAACCTCTCCACCTGCACTGCCCTCCTTCCTGGTCTCCCACACAAGAACACCTTCTGGCTCTTACTTTCTTTTGGTTCCCACCGCTGGAACACTCTTCCCCCAGATCCTCCCATCAGTCTGGTTCAACCAAACGCTACCTTCCCAGAGAGGCCCTACCTGACCACCGAAGTGACCAAAGCCTCGTGAACCCCCAGCCTTTACCCTATATCTCTGGTGAGTTCTCTCCTGACACCCTAGGGGGATGATCTTTGCTCCCCTGTTTATCTCCTGCATGACTCTTCCCCCACCAGAAACTGAGCCCCAGCAGTGTCTGGTTCATGCTGGGTCCCCGGCACCTGGCCAAGAGGTATAGATGTAAAGGTGGGACTTGCGCTCTGAGAGTATCTCTGATTCTTTCCCAGGTCCTGGGAATTGAGTTCAGGGGCACTCAGGTGACTGATGTATGTGAAAATCATGCCACAGCTGTGGGCAGAGAGGCACCTGGAGACACGAGTCTGCAAGAGAAGGGCGTGGGTGCACTCCCTCCCCCCTCCCCCCCGCCCCCTTAGATTAGAAAAGAGGAAAAAGTTTGGGATCAGCCGGTCATAGAGGGCAAACGACAAGAGGCTTTCTCATCTGGAGGATCCGGCAGGGGCGCAGAGCTCACCGCGGGGAGGGTAGGAGCAGCGGCCGCACCAGAGCGCCTGGCGGTGGCCCCGGCGCGTTGTTACGCGCGGTGCCCGGGTAGTGCGGCCGGGGCAGTGCGGCCAGGGCCAGGGGGCGGCCTCTTTCCTCCTGGGCCCGCCCGCCACTCCTCCCCTCCCTTCCCCCCTCCCTCCCCGGGTCCCTGGGTGGCGGCCCCGCCCCCGCCGACCCGGCCGCGCTGTCCCCGCCTCCCCTCTCCCCTCCCCGGGCTGCAACAGGTGCCTCCCGGAGCAGGAAGCCCGCGCCGCCGCCGCCGCCGCCGCCGCTAAGCTCCCGCAGGAGCGTCCAGGACCCGCTGCGCCAGGCGCGCCGTCCCTGGACCCGGCGTGCGTTCCCACGAGGGCAGTGACCCCGCCGCTCCACCCGCCTCTCCGCCCCGCTTCCTGCCTCCTTCGCCACCCCCGACGAGGGCCCAGGAAACAGCCGAGCCTGCCCTCGCCCCCGGCCCGCCGCCCTCCCGCCGCTCTGCGCGCCATGGACGCCCAGGAGCCGCAGCCCGACCCCGACGGCGGGGGCGCCCCGGGCCACGAGCCTGGAGGCAGCCCCCAAGACGAGTTCGACTTTTCCATCCTCTTCGATTATGACTATTTGAATCCTATCGAAGGTCGGTGGAGGCTCGCCCCGGCTTGGCCTCCGAGCCCGGGCTGGGGCTTGGGCCTGGACAGTGGACACAGGGCCCCGTTTTGCCCCACGTGTCACACTTACTGGGGGGCCTGGAGCGGGGCGGGGGTGCCTCTCCCCCCGGCTGAGAGGGAGGGCGCGAGGCTTCAGGGACTGCAGCCGCCTTTAGGGGGCGCTAGGCTCACTCTGCCGGGTAGGGCGTTGGTTTCCAGTTACTTCTCCCTGATTGTCACTGGTAGCAAAGCCAAGGGTGGCAGGGGTCTCAGCTGGCCTCTTGCCTGCAGCTGGTCGTCAGAGGGCAAAGGAAGCTACTGGTTTGCCTTTGGAGGGAGGAGATGAGGAAGCCAGAGAATGGAGTTCGTGGGAAGGGGCTGGTGCAAACAGAGGGCAGGTGAAGCGGATCCTCCCACCTCCGGGCACCACCGCGTGCGAGCCCGTCGTTGGGGACTTTGTGTTGACACTAAGGAAGAGGTTGTCTGTATCTAATGCTGGAGGGTGGTTTGACTTAATCTTAGGCGGCCGGCCCATTTCCTCCCTCGGGTCTGCCGCTGTGTTTGCACATCACCCCGCATGGCTCAGTGTGAGCTTTATTCAGGGATCCCCCACCCCGCGGTCATCATGGCCGTGGGCGGTTGTGGATTCAGGAAGATGCAGGCTGTTCCTGCCTCAGCGACCTGTCGGTCTGTGCCTTCAAGTGCGCTCTGCGCTGGGGACCGGGGATTTCCCCAGGCTGGCCCGTCATTTCACGTGTTTAACAGGAGCCTTGGTCAGAAGGAGAAGGTGGTACACCCAACCTCACTGTATTTTTCTGGTTAGCAGGTTGTCTTGGAAAAAAAAAACAACCCAACTAGGCTTCCTGATTTTGACAGCCTAGCCCAGCCAGTGCTTATTGAAGCCTCTGGGGCAGGCCTGGTGGTAACTTCCAGATGCACTTGGGCTTGGCTGCATTAGGGAAAGCAGGAAGGGGTTGTGCTGCCTGCTATGTGTAGGAGGCCTTTTCCAGACTCTCCGGGGCTTGCTGTTTCCCAGAGATGCTGGGTTAGGCAGAGAAGTTTGAACTTTCCTTCCACAGCGTCTTCAGGTGAAGCTCCTTAGGTGAGGGGCTTGCTTTGATTTCAGAGACGCCTTCGCTCGGATACCAAGTGAAGACGGTAATTCGTAATTATTCTCTATTTTGGCTGGAGGTGGCAATAATTATCCAGCCAAAGAGACCGGTCTTCTTGAGTTGCAATCCGGAGGCCATCCTTTGCTTTGAAAAGATACAGTTAAGAATCTGCAAACGATCCCTCTAGCATCAGTGGTCTTGCTGTTTGTTGAGATTAAACTCCTGTTTTGCAGGGAACTAATACTTACACCCCTCCCAGATTCACAATCAACGATTTTTTTTTTTTTTCCTGCAGTGGGGGGAGATTTCCGGGGAAACAGTTTCCAAGCCAAATCCGATGGGAGGTGCTTTTTATAGTTTTTCTTGGCGAGGGGTGCTGGTGGCTGCCAGATGGGTGTCTAAATGACCACAATGAAGGCCCCAGAATCTATTTCTTAAAAATAAACTTTAGTTTTTGGACCAGTTTTAGATTTACAGAAAAGTTGTAAAGATAGTACGGCAAGTTCTCATATACCCAGCACCGCACCAAGCCCCCTATATGATGAGCATCTTACAGTAGTTGATAAATTTGTTATAAATTAATGAGCCAATATTATGATACAGTAGTATGGACCTAAGTCCGTACTTTATTCGCATTCAGACTGTCGTTTTTTATTTTATTTTATTTTTTTTTTCATGAGCTTGACAGTTTTGAGGAGTACTGATAAAGTACATTGTAGAATGTCCCTTCAGTGGGGTCTTATGTTTTTCTTATGGTTAGACAGGGCTATGGGTTTTGGGGGAGGAAGACCACAGAGGTAAAGTGACCATTTCCATCGCATCATATCGAGGGTGCCTACTGTCAACATGATTTATCACTACTGATGATGGCCTTGACCACCTGGCCGAGGTAGCCTTCGGCAGGTTCCTCCACTGTAAGGTTCCTCCTTTCTGAACTGTGCTCTTTGGAAGGAGGTCACCGTGTGCAGCCTCACTTGAGTGAGGCATCGTGCTCTGAAATCTGTAAAATAATGACCCTTGCTGGGAAGTCGGCAGCACAGAAACATCGTGGCTCAGGAAGAGAAGGGGTGTCGGGAGCCTTGAGAGGCTAAAGCGAGCTGTACCAGGTGTGGGTCTGGCTCACCCAGATGTTAACAGCAGTCCCCTCTCTCTTCTTCCACATGATGGGTCTCCCCAAGGGCCAGCACTAGCCCTTATCTTGCTACTGGGCTTTGTCCCAGATGACAGTACGTTGGTGACGCACCTGAGGTGTTCTGCTTAACTCTGGGCGTGGGCTTGGCGAAAAACCAAAGAGGGAAGGGGACTGCTCGCGGGCCAGATGTTGTCAGAAGTTGGCGTCGGCACTTAGGGAACTTGGGGCAAGTCGGGGGCTCATTTTATGGAGACTGAACGTGTGGCAGGTGTTCGTTAGCTCGCGTAGCACCCCTCCGACCCTAGCAGGTAGGCACTGTTGTCACCCTCATTTTACAGAGGAGGATGCAAAGGCACAGACAGGTAAAGGAATTTCCCCGAGAAAGCAGGGCTGGTAAACGGCAGAGCTGAAATACGGACCTGGCTGTCCCGCTCCAGAGCCTGTTTTCTGTGCCTCGTTCCCTCTCTTGATGAGAGACACATGTAAAGCAGTTTGTCAGGGGCCTGGTACCATGCAAGACTGGAATTTAAAACATTTACCAACAGAGTGATCTTGGAAAAGTCATCTAACCTCTCTGGACCTCTGTTTGCTCAGCTGTCACGTGACTGAAATGATAGTGCTCACCTCATGGTGGTGTTTGCCTTGAATGGCTTAACCCACTTAAATCAGTTAACACAGAGTGTGATTTCTTACTAGCTTTTTACTAAAGCCTTGATTTTGTTAATAGAGGTGTTCAGTAATGTGAGTCATTATTCATTTACTCATCCATCTAACTATTGAGCACCTATGGTGTTAGATCCTGGGGATATAATGGGAAATGAGACTCAGTCCCTGCCCTCAATGAGTTAGAGCCTCTAATTGTTTTCTCTCGTCTAATTGCATTGACTAGTACCTCCAGTAGCATCTACCTGGTACTGGAAAGTAGACATCTTTGCTTTGTTCCTGACCCCAGCAGGAGTACCTTCAGTGTTGGCTTTGGAATCGAGACATATGTATTTAATTAGGTTAAGGAAGTATTCATCCATTTCTATTTTCATGAGAGTTTTGATTAAGAATGGGAGTTGAGTTATGCCGTAGACGTTTTAGCATCTCTGGAAAAATATGATTTTATTCTTCTAAGATCACTTATATTAATAGATTTCCTAATATTGAAATATTCCTGGTATCAACCCCACTTGCTCACTGTGTATTATTTTCTTATGGTGATGGGGTCGGCATCTACTGGATAATATTTTGTTCAGGATTTCTTTTAGCGGTATGTATGAGTGATATTTGTCTGTAATGTCCATTCTGGTATGCTGTTAGGTTTAAATTTCTTTCCTTCTCTATGTTCAGGAACGGCATGTGTATTATTGGGACTATCCAGTTTCTACAGTTGCGATAGAATTCCTCTGTGATGCCATCTAGATCTGGTGCCTTTTATGGGCTGGTTCTGCCATAGCTTTCTTGATTGTGTCTATGGGAACCGGTCTGTTTACGTTTTCTATTTCTACTGGAGTCAATTTTGGTAAACTTTATCTTTCTACGAAATTATTTCCCCTCTCTGGATTTTCAGATTTATTTGCCTAGAGGCATTCAAAGTAAACTCTTATTTTTTTTCTACTGAGGGAGAGAGCTAAGTATGTAGTAATATTGACAGAAAGAATGGGGATAGGACTATGGGAGTCCTGACCAGTGCTACTGAGCCCACCTTGGAGGGGAGAGGTGTGCTGGCTGTGATCAGACAGATCAGAAGTTTCATTTCTTTGTGTGTGCTTGTGAAGTCAATGCATTCTTACTTCTCCCAACCTGTGATACACTGGGAGAGACGGGCTGGTCCTGGGAGCACCTGGTCACCCCCAGAGGTGCCAGATCTCCTCCGGGCTGCGTTGGGACTGACATGTCAGGACCGCTTGCTTCTAGTCTACCTCAGTGGGTCTGGTGTGTCCCTCCTCCGATTCCTGGTAAGCCGATGCACGTGGCATTAACTTTGACCTTTCAGAAAGGAAAATGGACTCCTGGTCATTGCTTGTAAAGTTTCCTCTGGTGATCCTTAAACTTTTCGGGTCACAGCCCTTTGAAAGGCTGATAAAAGCCATAGATCCCGTACGCTGTAGGAGCACACTGCAGATGTGCACACCCTCCTGCACTGCTCCCCCCTCCACAAATCCCCACCCCAACCAGCATCCCCTCTGCCCCCAGCGCACCTTTTATACCATTTCCAAGTACAGTCACAGGCCCTGCTGGAGCCCTAACGTCCCCTGCACTTCGACTCAGGGCCACCTGCTCCCAACCCATTCACAGGGCACAATTTAAACCTCATTCTTTCAGCACTCACTCACTGAATGCTGGTTTTGTGCCAGGCCCTGTAGGGGTACAGAGACGAATGAGATGTGGTCCTGCCCTTGCCCGGCCCCCAGGCCAATGTGGGACACAGCCTGGTAAACAAATTGGGACAAATGAGGTGCTGGGATATAGTATCATGGGTTTTTTTTTTTGGTGCTTACTATAAATAGAGCTCTACCCTAAGCAAGCAGTTCGCTAAACACATGTGACGTTCAGAGACGTTGCCGTCTGTGTCGAGTGAAGGACAGGCCTTAATAAGCTTGCTTTGTACAAATAGTGTCTCCAGGTGCAGCTGGAAAGGTGAAATGAGGGCTGAACTGAGCCGCGGCCTCGTCAAGGGAGTCAAAAGGACTAGGGAGAAAGTTGCCTTAATCACGCTTTACTATTGCACACATGCCATCCCAGCTTCCAAATTAAAGGCCTTCTGTTCTTAAGGGGGCCTTAGCTTTTGATCGGGAGTAGAGGTTCTTAGAATCTTAAAGCTGTGTTATTTGAGTTTGTTGCCAAGGCTTTTTAGTCCTGTACGGTGATGGGGTTGAATAAATTGGAAAAATGCAGCATTGGTGGCCAGTGGTCCTCAATCCTGGCTACACGCTAGACTGTTCCAGCCGTACCCAGGACTGGTGAAGTCAGACTCCTTGGGGGTCAGTTAACTTTTGCTGAGAGTCGTTGAGCAGTACATGGCAGGGCAGGCCTCGAACCCAGGCAGTGAGGATCCCAGGTCTCTGCCCTCAGCACTACAGCTCAGCCAGTATCTCACTGACTCCAGCGTTCCTGGGTCCCCTGTACGCCAGCATGGGGTGCAGTCACCTCGTATGTTTTGGTATTTACGTACTTATCAGTTGTATGTTCACTGCTGTCCTAATGGGATTATACTCCTAAAACATGCAACAAAAATGAAAGTGGGAAAGGACAGCATATAAACGGGAGTTCTGCTGTTCCTGTATTTCTTTCTACATCCCAGTAGATTGTCATGCATGCCTCCTGGGGTACATGTTCCCCCCAACTCCAGGGGCCATTGGCTCAGCAAGTCAGAGCACCAGATCTGAAATCTGGGAATCCTGGCTTGAAATTCTGACTTAGCTGTCTCCTACCTGCGTGACCTTGGCCAAGCAAAAGTACCTGGCATTAGCAAGCATGCAATAAATCGTTGCCCAATAAATGGATGAAAAGTTGCATAATTCCTTATTAGTGGTATGCCTCAGGGCAGGTGATTTTGATCCCCTGCGCTTGTGTTTTCTCACCTGTGAAATGGGGGTGGAGATGGCAGGTGCCCACGAGGCGGTGTGATTAAGTGCAGGCAGCGGGGCTGTGTGAGTGTCGGGTGGCAGTGGTGGTGGGCTCTGAGATGTCTTCTGGCTCGCCTGACTTCTTGAGAGCATTGGTTCCTTGGAGGAGAGAGTCTTTGCCTTGGCCTTTGATGAATCCCGAGTCTTAAGAGAAGATGCTCTTTGGCGAGGAGCCACTGGCTGTTGGGCTTCAGTTGGCATCACAGCAAGTTATCTAACTTACGTACGATCAGTTCTAACTCATTGGGCCCCTGCCTCAGCCCCAGAGCTTGGCCGGCTGCAAAAGCTTTCTCAGTTGACCTGACTCGCAGGCTGCAAGGTTCCCTGTGGCTGCCTCTGTGAGAGGCAGGGCCTCCCAGGTGTCCTGCCCTGGCCCCCCAGGACCCCCTGAGCCAGGGCCAGGAAGAGGCAGCCTTGGAAGGTGCAGCGTGATGGATGCCTTGTGGCTTCCCCCCACGAAGGGACTTCCTCTTTCCTCTCTGCCCAGCACAGGAAACAGCCACAGGGCTCCACAGAGCTCCAGCCAAACTCGGCTTCCCTGGGCTGGTGCGAGGTTCGGTTTTTGCCGATTGTTCCCAAACCGAGCTCAGGGAAGAAGGCAAGACTCGGTCCTGAGGCTCTTCCTGGGATGGGTCAGGGGCTGTGAGCTTTCCTACCTGGAGCAGAGCCCCACATAGGTTCCCCGAAAGCAAGAGGAACTGCCTTTGACTTTTTCCTGAACTTTTATTACGAACTTTTCCAAATATATGGAAAAGTAGAGACAGTGGTATAGTTAACTCCCATGTTCCCACGTGCCCAGCTTCAACAATTATCAACATAAGGCCAATCTTATGTCATCTCTGCCTCAGCGTATTCTCCGCATCTCCACCCCTGCTTACTTTAAATCACATTCCAGGTGGCATAATATTTTGTTAATAAACAGTATGTAGCTCAAAAGTAAGGGCTCTTGAAAAAAAACCAAATACCATTATCAAACCTGAAAAGGAATAATACTTAATTTCAAACGTCCAGTGTTTAAATTTCCTGCTTGTCTCACAAGGGTCTTTTTATGGTTCATTTGTTTGAACCGAGATCCTCACAGTGTAATTGGTTGACATGGCCATTTATGTCTCTTTTATTTTATAAAAATCCCCATCAGTCTGTTTTCTTGCCGTTTATCTGTTGAAGAAGCAGGGTCATTTTTCCTGTGCTGTTCTCCACGTGGTGGATTTTGCCAGTGGCATCCCTGTGGTGTTTTTTTAACGTGTTCCTTTGTCCCTTGCATCTCCTACAGACTGGCATTTAGATCTAAAGTCCTATGCCTTGGACTTTTAGTGCTTTTTTTCCTCTGCAAGAGAAATATATCAAAGGTAGACGGGAAGCTACAGGAAGAGCAGAGAGATTGCTTTTCCTGAGTTGGCATTTGGGGACCCTCCATGCGTCCTAGTCTGAGGCTTTGGGAAAGAGCATTTTCTCACCTGGACCTGTTTTAGTTAATATGACGTATTTTTAAAAGCCAGTCCTTCTGTGTGAATTTTAATTGAGCCACGCCTGAGTGAGCTGTCTGAAGTAAGAAAGTTGCCTGCAAAGCTCAGGGTTTATAAAGGTCCTTATCAAAACAAACGTGCTTGGGTGTGCTGAAAAAGGGTGCCCGTTAGACGAGGAGGTGGGGAACGCTTTAAGTCTGCAGTGCCTGCGAAAGTCATTGTAGAGACTTCAGAAAGGGGCTGTTTTTTACCTGTGTGATCCTAAGAAGGTGGGATGAGGGTCTGAAATCTGCAACAGGTGACATCACCTCCGTTGCCAAGGAGAGAGGAGGAATGTCATTAATGACCGGCCTTGGCAGGGGCCACGGATGAAGTGTGCCTGCCCTCGGGGAACACGGCACCAAAGTGAAAGCTCCTGCGGACGAGTGTAAATAAAGTAAATAAAGCACCCATCTGTCGATCAGGTATTAATTTCAAGTCTCTGCCTCTGGCCCAGGGTTATGGGGCCCCACTGTCTTCAAGTGGAAGTTTCCACTTGGATTTCAAGGTGCCTGAAACAAAGGTGGAAATCAGCTTCGCAGGCCGTGACAGGGGTTGTAGGACTCCATAAAGGGTACAGCTCTTTGAGGGGCTGGCGTAAAGGCGAGGGGGCCTTTGCTGAGCGAGTTAGAGGAAGGAAAGCAAGGAAGGTGGCCGTGCCCATGTCGCCTTGTGCAGGGCTTTGACGGAGAGGCGGGGTAGCCACGCAAGCCCTGTTTCTGAGGAAGGATTATCTGAGGTCTACTTCTGGCTAATTCTTCTGCCCAGATCTTTCCTTTTCCTTTTGGCGAGGAAGTCGCTCTCTGTTGAGCACTGCGTGACAAATGCGGAGAGACTGTCTTTTCTTAGAGACAGATCTCCCTGAAGCACAAGTTCAATCTCAAATGGCTGTCTTCTTGAAAAACGGAGGTGGTATGGCAAGGTGACCAGACAAGTAAAGTCTGATGTCATCATTTGATGGACTGTTACACAGAGATGCAAAAGAAAGTGCAGATGCATACGACATGGTTAAATCTCAGACATAAGGTTGAGGAAAACTGTGACACGTACATCTCGGACGGTTTTATTTATACAATGGTCAAAGCAGGCAAACCCAGGCTATAGTGAGAGAAGGCAGGCGAGCGGGTCCCCCTGAATGAGGGTTATTGGCTGGGGAGGGCCACCAGAGAACCCTCTGGCAGGATGGAAACATTCTGTATCTTGATTGGTTGGCTACACGGTGCATACATTTGTAAAAAGGCACGAGGTGTGCTTCTAGTATCTGTGCATTTGACTGCATTTAAATGATGTCTCAGTTTGAACCCCAGCTCTGCCCCTGATTGTTTTTGTGACTTTGGGTGAATCCTCGCGCCCCTGAGTCTCAGGGCCCCCCTCTGTAACACAGAGGAGTTGATGGTTCCGGCTTCCCAGGGTGCTTGTAAACCCCAGAGAGAGAGGTAATACACGGGAAAGCTCGAGGCGCAGTGAACGACTAAAAATAGGAAGGTCTTTGAACTTCTTAAAAGCGCGAGGGCCCCATGGAATGACTTGCAACCGGTTCTTTCTATCCTAATTTGAGGACAGAGGTGAGGTCCCATGTCTGCCAGATGCCTGGGCCCTGCTGCCCCCATCCAAAAGCTGACCTTGAGGCACATGGGTTGCAGATTCCATACATTTCTCTGGTTCTCTCCAAAAGGAGTACGTGTCAGCCTGCGGGTGCGTGTGTTTTTGCAAACAGCCATGCCAGTAGCCAGTCTGTAAGGCTCGGTGCTTGCAAATTGTCCCGGGTCCTGGATCCTGTGTTCCAGGCGCCTGGCCTCATGGCAGGCTGCCTGGGAGGCAGGACCGAGCCCTCCTTTCTGCCCTGTCTGGAGAAGGCAGACAGCTGCCTTAGCTGGGGCAAGGTCAGCAAAGAGCATAGCGTTCAAGGTGGCTTTTTCTAGTGGTTCCACACTGACGAGACAGGATGGTAAACTGCCTTTCTTCCCTTTCTGGCATTTCTGGACCTGACTTATCTGGATGGAATTTCTCACCTCTCATGCCCTGCTTCTGGACACGTCATCTCTGAATGATGGGTGTGACAACCTGATTCTCCGTCATTATTAATACACACGATTCATTGATTGGGAATCCAATTACTGTTCGGCATTTGTGCATGGTGGGGACAGTAGGGGCATGGGGGGCCCTTTGGAAAGTTTGCTAAGTGCTGAATTTATTACTTGAAGCGCAATCTGTAATTTTTCAAAGAAGGTCTTTCCTGTAGGTGGTGCAAGCTGCCGGATGAAAAATCCATCCACCTTTTGCTCCTCTTGGCGTTTCCTGCAGCCCCCAACACAAAGGAGGTTATGAGAGTAGTGGGATGGAGGGAGGCAGGATTCCTTCCCTCCATCTTCCCCCCTGTCCTCTGGCTGCACATGTACAGTGCCAGGTTGTGGCATCCTAATGCTGCCATGGCAACAGACTGTGATGTCTCAAACCCAGGGCCCGGAACTCACACCACCTTGGGGTGTCAGCTCATTGAGAGGTGGGTCTATCACCTCAGACAGGGATGGACTGCAGCTCTGGGGCCCTGCTGCCAGCCTGAGGGGCGTCTGGCCTCCAGGCCATGCCCTGGCTTCTCTCTTCCGAGTCGTTCAAGCCTGAGAGCACCGGTTCGTGCGGTCCCTTCCCGCTTCCCCCTTCCCCAAAGGACAGATGCCTCATGTAGGTTCCTTAGCTGGGTTTCTATTTCGGTCATTCTATTCTGCTTCCTGAAAATTCCACCCGCCTGTCGTTCTAGGCGGAGAAGATGTTCTCTTGCTGTTCCTTTTTTCAAAAGCGATCTGTTGGCTGGTGAGTTGGTGCTGGCGGCTGTCTCAGACTTGGCCGTGTGTCCTTAAGGGTGAGCAACAGGCCCGCCAGAGGCTCCCAGAGGGCAGGCACTGGCAGAGAGCTCCTTGTGGCCTGAGTAGGATTTTTAAATAATCGTTGACTCAATCCTGGGGCAAATGGAGGGATTGTGAATATTCCAGAAGAAAGGAATCCGTGTCTTTAGTTGTCTAGGGCAGCCTACCTCATGATGGGGCTCCAGAGCAGTTCCTATTCAGGGGGCACCTCATTTCTATGTGTTGGAATTAAGGTATCGCCATCCAGGAAATATCCCCTTTCATGTGTTACGCGGGTGGAGGAGCTGGGTGGGCTGCCTGAGACTGAATCTGGCTCTGCCGCTTAGAAGCTGTGTGACCTTGGGCAAATTAATCACCCTCTCTGAGCCTCACGTTCCCCATTTATAAAATGAGGAAACTCTATCACCTGCTTCGTAGGCCTTTTGTAAGACAAATATTAGTATATGCTAAGTGCATACATAGTGGTTCTTGTATAAAGTATAGGGTAGAGATGTGTTAGTGAGAATCATTTTTGTTACTGCAACTAGCTCACTGTGTCACTAACATTTTAGTAAGATTTAGTTGATACCCCAGGTACCCCAGAAGAGGGAGTACAAAGCATGGAGTGGAGGGGGTGTTCAGGCATTCTTTACCTACTCCACATATTTTCTGAAGGCTAGCAGAAAAAGAGAATTCCCAAAGTGCTGACCAATCCATTTTATTTTTATAAAAATGTCTTCCCTTTTTCTTTTTTAATGCTTTGGAAGGCACTTGGGGGCCAGTGTGTGTCACACTTTCAAGTTGTAAAATAAGGCAATGAAAGCAGAGCAAGGGGAGAATTTTCACTTAGAAGATCGTTCGTTCATAATGATAATATGATATCACTCATAATGATAATATGAGTAGACTGGAAGGCCCCATTTCCTGAGTGTTTATTTTGTGTGTTTTGGGCTTCATGTGGATAAGGTGAAACGTCAGGTGGGTATTGTCACCAGCCTCAGCAACTGTGTTATACACGGGGACTCAGAGGTCCCCCAGGTCACACAGCTGGACGGGGGGTGGGGGAGAGGGGTGAAGCCGTGGAGCTGGGCGCCCCTAGCACTGTGTACGGACCGAGACCCGGACCTCAGTTCAGACGCCTTACTAGGGCAGGGCTGGACTGGCCTCCCCAGCAATCTTGTCTTGCGGTTTTGGGAAGTGGTCAGAGATCTCCCCAAGTATTCATGGGGCCTAGATGTTGGGGTGAGTACCTGGGAACTTGATGGAAGGAAGGGCGAGGATAATTCGACCTTCAGATGTCTGCTGCAGAAATGATTTACCTGCCGGGGCTGACGGGGAGCAGAGGTCTCATTTCTGAATCAGTTCAGGTTTGACTCGTGGATGGATTTTCCCAACATTCTTCTGGGCCTTGGCTACGTGCCGTGCCCGGAACTGTAGGGCCTAGAGCAGTGGTTCCCAGCTGCGGGTGATTCTGCCTCGCAGGAGAAATTCGGCAATGCTTGGAGATGCTTCTGGTTGTTCCAGCTGAGAGAGGGGAGGGGATGCTACTGGCATCTAGTGGGTAGAGGCCGGGGCTGCTGCTAAACATCCTACAGCCTCACAGTGAAGAAGTCTGTAGCCCCCAGTGTCAGTAATTCTGAGGTTGAGAACCCCTGGTGTCAGGTCTGCTGGGTTCAAGCTGTGAGACCTCGGGCAAGTTAATTCACCTCTTTGTGCCTCAGTTAACCCATCTGTAAAAGGGGAGTAAACAGTGCCCATGTCCTAGGTTGTGAGAATTAAATAATTTACTGCATGTAATGTGTTTACAACAGAGCCTGGCAGATAAATTCTCAGCACATGTTAGCTGCTGCTGCTGTTGTTATTATTATGATTATCGGCCTTTATCTGCCTTCAAAAAGCTCACTGTCTAGTACGGAGACAGACGAGTGAATCTATACTTGATAGACTTCACTACACGACTCCTCAGGTTCTGGCAACACTACAGAGTCTGTAGTGTCTGATCCAGCCTAGGGAGGGCTTTTAGGAAGAGGTGGCCCAAGTGAAATCTTGATGGACAAATAGTGGCTTGCTAGGAAAAGTGAGGACAGGAGGTATGGAAGGGTGTTCTGGGCATGGGGAACAGCATGTGCAAAAGCATGGAGGCACAGAGGACTGAGAGCAGCAACCTCTGAATCCCTCATCTCTGCCTCCACCTTCTGCCTCTTTCGGAATCCTGATGCCTCGAGTGTGGGCTGGGTACCTCGCACGGCAAGTGGGACGTTTTCACGGGCCGCCCCAATGAATACATTGCATACGTGGGTCATCCCCTTGGCACGGCAACTTCTCTTGAGTCAGGAGTGAGGCCTCCGTCAGGTGCTACTGTGTCTTTAACGCCTTTCTTTCTGATACTTGCTGTTTCCTCCCCCAATTCCAACTTTAAAAAAGGCAGACTTTCTGGGGTCGTGGAAATGTCCTGCGTCATGATTGTGGTAGTGACAAGGGTGTAGAACATCTGGCAAAAACTCACTGAACTCTGCACTCAAAATCTGTACGTATAAATGATACCCTCATTTAAATAAAGAGCATCAAGGAGGAAAAAAAGTGGGCCTCAGGCTCAGCCTTTGGCTAGCAACAGCGTCTCGCTTGAATTTAGTAACTTTTATTTTGATTGTAGTTTTACCCTACCTTCTATTTATGGAAGTGACACTGATTTTCCATTTGTGGTATGGGTGTAAAGTTTCCGTAAAAAAAAAAAGAAAGTAATAGGCGAACGAATTTAAATTGAAATATTAAGTGAATAATATTCACTGGTGGTGCATGAATACAGCAAAGATCATGCAAGTGGTAAGAAGAGCAAGCTTTCTGGAAACCCTTCTGAGAGAATGTGGTGCTTCTGAGATGAGACGAGCTTGGCCCAGTGCTGTGCGGGCAGAGCGAGGGAGCTCTCTGCAAGGGTGGCGGTTGTTTACGGAGAAATAGTGGAGAATCCTAGCTACTTAAAGAAATATTTTAATCATGAGCCTTTTGTCTGTGAGAATTACTGTCAAATACCCAGGGGAATGAGAATTAAATGATTATAAATTACCTCCATATTACTTGCTTGTGGGTAAACTTTCAAAATCTTGGGGAGAGAAAAGAAAAAGAAACTCTGCTGCTTGGATTAATTAAAACCAATGTAAATGCTTTAAATGCTTTTGCTCAGCAAACTGGCCTTTCTCTTTTTCATTGCTGCCCCGGAGTGTGAGTGATGTGTGTTTTGATGGCAAAAAGTTTCTGTGACTTTCACATCAGCCCCGAGGGGGTGTTTCTGATAAGATGTAATGCAGTTTTTCTGATAAGGCCGGAATTCTTGCTAAGAGGCTTTCTGTGTTTTGTTTTGCTCGTTCGCAGGGCAATGGATTATCAGAATGTTGTCGGACACGGATTTGACCTGGATCTCTTCCTAGATGAAAAATCTGTGCTCTGTTAGCTGCCAGGAAGGCTGTGTGTGTGTGTGTGTGTGTGTGTGCGTGCGTGTGTGCGTGTGCGTGTGCGTGTGCAGGCACAAGTACAAGTTTATATTGAACTGCAGCTTTACAAGAACTCTAGACCCTACAGACTCTAGTTAGAAAAATGAAAGGACGTCAGAGCCAGAAGCAGCCAAGGAGACCGATCTGGTTTAACGCCGTCCGGTTACAAATGAGGAGGCTGAGACCTAGAGTGGGTGGGGGACTTTTCCAAGGTCACACAACTAGTTAGTGGCAGAGTAGGACTAGAACGCAATTTCCTGCTTCCTAAACCAGGTGTCATTGCTATATATCATGTTATGTCACCCCCCCCTTTAAAATAAATAAAATAAAAACATGTGCCTTTTGGAAATTATCTTTCTATTCTCAGTGTAGTACAGAAGTCAGAGTCTCCTTTCTGCCTCTGCCCCTAATCACTTAGCTCTTCTCACTGGAGGAAATCACTATTACCTGTAACTTCCAGAGAAAGCCTGTGTACCCATAAGCATGTGTGTGTGTGTGTGTGTGTGTGTGTACACTCTCACCCTCTGTTTCTATCCTGTGCATACTGTGTGCATCTTCAACAGTATCTTGTGGTCATTCTATATCAATGTAAAAAGAACCTTTTCAGCCCTTTTTGTAACTGTATTGTATCTCACTGTGTGAATGACAGAATTTAACCCATCCCCAGCTGATGGACCGTAGGTTGCTTCCAGTCTTTGGGGATTATAAACAGGGCTGGACTGACTAAACTTATGCATACCTGATTTTGCACATGTGCTGGATAAATTTCTAAAAGTGACATTGCTTGATTCCAAGTATACGTGCGTTTGGAATTTAGATAGATATTACCAAATCACCCTCTCTTAAGGTTATGTCTTTCTACCGTTTGTTTTGGATGTTAGCATCTTTGAGGAGTAGTTTAAATATGTCATGCTTTGTTCAGCAGACCGACAAATATTTTTGGAGGGCCTGCTTTGTGGCAGGTCCTGTCCAGTCGTAAGGAATACAGTGGGGGTGGGGTGGGGTGGTGAGAGAGTCCTTATGGAATTGACTGATTGTGGAGGTGGGGCTGGGAGTTGGGGGAGAGGCAGATGATAAGTTAACTACAGAATTACTGAATTAGAATTGTGAGAAGTGCAGTGGAGCAGAGCAGGGAAGTGTGAGTGGGGTCTGATCTCGTCAAGGTCAGAAGGACTTCTGAGAGCATACTTTAGCCAAGCTTCAGGGAAGGAGCTGTTTTAGTTACGAAGAGGGCTGGGTTGGGGAGGAGTTGTTGAGCAGAGGGACCAGCAAGTGCAAAGGTCCTGAGGCAGAAAGGAGCTTGGCATTTTCTGAGAATGACAGCCAGTTTGGCTGGAGTCCGGGGAGAGAGGAGAGGGGAGAGGGGAGAGAGAGGCAAGGCTAGAGGGGCAGGCAGAGGCTCGACCGGGCTGACCTAGTTGAGGTTGTTTATCTTGATCCTAGGAGCTGTGGAAAGCCATTTCTGAGCTCTCACCTGGGGTGGGGCACCACCTGAACCCTATGAGATCAGCTCAGCTGAACCACTCCAGGATGGCCCAGAAAGGGCACCAAGGAAGTGGAGGATCACCTGTGTGCACCAACCAGCTCCTCTGTTACAGTGCAGAAGCCAGCCACAGGCTATATGCAAACAAATAGGAACGGCTTTGTTCCAATAAAACTTTACTTCCACACGCAACCTGTGGGCCAGCTTTGGTCCAGGGGCTGTAGTTTGCCTGCCTCTGATCTAGCAGCATGCGATTCTCTAAACAGATAATATCTGATGTGATGTGAGCTGCTAACAGGTGTCAGTGGAGAAAAGATGGCCGGGAAATGGGGTGGAGAATGACACAGCGGTGGGGATGGGCCTAAGGAGCTGCTGACTGAGTAGGCATGTGAAGGAATTAAGGGAAGCAGCCAGGTGAAGATCTTGGGGGGAGACTTTCTAGGGAGAGGGAGCTCCACAGCAGGAGCTGCTTGAAGAATCGTGAGGCTGTCAGCAGGGCTGGTGCCGAGTCAGCTTGGGGAAAAGTGGGGAGAGCGGGAGTAGTGAGACAGGCCAGGGCTAGGGGACGAGTGTGTTAAGGACTGTCCTGGGGACATCTAGGGAAGCCTTTAAAGTGGGTTTCACTTTACAATGGACATTTCCATAGAGGGCTGCGTGGAGAACAGACCAATAGAGGGTGAGTGTAGAAATGGGGAGACCAGGGAGGAGGTGACGGCAACAGTCCAAGTGGAAGAGGGTGGCGGGAGGTGGTGACACATGAGTTTAGTTTACATTTTAATAGAGCGGTCAGGCTTTGCTGATGGATTGGATGTAAGGTCACGAGAGAAGAGTCGAGGCTGACCCAAGTAACGACAGAGAGGGTGGAGGGGCCTCTGTTGAGCTGGGGAGCTTGCAGGAGGGGCGGGGTGTGGGATGGTGGGAACAAATAGCTAGTTCCCTCTCTGATCTCACTCTCCAGCCTCGGGTTCTTTCGAGATGGCAGCAGAAGCCTGAGCTAGGTGGCCACGATTAAAGAACAAAATTGGATCATTCTGTATCCACTGATTTTACTAGTTTGGGAGGCTCTATAGCTATGGCTCTGTCTTTTGGGGGCCAAGTAGCTTTTCTGGGGGATTTCTAATCCTGTTCATTCTGTATTTGGGTGAATCTCTTCCCCTCCCTGGACCTCAGTTTCCTCATCTGTAAAATGGCCCAAGATGAGATATGGCTCAGGGGTTCTGGTTGTAAATTAAGTCACTTTTCTACATGTGGGCATAAACCTTTGGGATTTGAACCCAGAGCTTCATGGTCTCCAGAGCTGCTGTGGCCTCCCCCTGCATCTTGTAGCTGTATCATACAGGTAGAAAGAGCAGATGGGCCTAGGTCAGTGTTTTTCAAACTGTGGGTCATGACCCACTGGTGGGACAGGAAATCTGTTTAATGAGTTATGACCAGAATTTAAACAAAATAACCCCAGACAGGAGGATAGATAAGAGTGCATCATACATAGCAGGGTAAGTATTGTTTTGGGAAGCTTTTGTTTCAGTTGCCAGTGAACATGATGGTGTGAACTGAATTGTGAAATCAAATCACATTTCTTTTAAGGGTTTCACTGAAACAAAAGTTTGGAAGCCGTTAGCCCAGCCAGCCATGCAGGTCTCCGGCTGCTGCTGCATGGCTTGGACCAGCTGTGCTCGTGCACCTGCACTAAAATCCTTCCGCTTTGATCTCTCCGTTCAAGGAATCTGGGATGAAGTGGCCTCACTTTCCTTCTGTGAGGGACGGAGTTTCTAGCTCTGGGGTTTGGTGTGGCGGGGATTAAAAAAAAAATAATAATAACAGGAGACAAACCCAATCTGGGATTGCTCTGCGTCCGGAGTTGTGTTTTAGAGGCTTAAAAAGACCCCTCCCTCCCCCCTTCTCTTTCCAGAAGAACCGAATGCACATAAGGTCGCCAGCCCACCCTCCGGACTCGCATACCCCGATGATGTCCTGGACTATGGCCTCAAGCCATACAGCCCCCTAGACAGTCTCTCTGGCGAGCCCCCGCACCGGTTGGGAGAGCCGGATAGGGTAGGGCCCCAGAACTTTCTGTGCCCTGCCAAGCCAGCGGGGGCCTCGGGCCTGAGCCCTCGGATCGAGATCACTCCATCCCACGAACTGATGCAGTCAGGGGGGCCCTTCCGCATGAGAGACACTGGCCTCGTGGTCGAGCAGCCGCCCCTGCCGGGGGTGGCCGCCAGCCCGAGGTTCACGCTGCCCGTGCCCGGCTTCGAGGGCTACCGCGAGCCGCTTTGCTTGAGCCCCGCTAGCAGCGGCTCCTCTGCCAGCTTCATTTCCGACACCTTCTCCCCTTACACCTCGCCCTGCGTCTCGCCCAATAACGGCGGGCCCGACGACCTGTGTCCCCAGTTTCAAAACATCCCTGCTCATTATTCCCCCAGAACCTCGCCAATAATGTCACCTCGAACCGGCCTCGCTGAGGACAGCTGCCTGGGCCGCCACTCGCCCGTGCCCCGTCCGGCCTCCCGCTCCTCGTCGCCTGGTACCAAGCGGAGGCATTCGTGCGCGGGGGCCTTGGTTGCCCCGCTGCCCGGAGCCTCACCCCAGCGCTCGCGGAGCCCCTCGCCGCAGCCCCGGGACGACGGCGCCCCTGCCGGGTACCCCCCCGCGGCTGGCTCTGCCGTCCTCATGGATGCCCTGAACAGTCTCGCTGCCGACTCACCCTGTGGGATCCCCCCCAAGATGTGGAAGACCAGCCCCGACCCGTCGCCGGTGTCCAGCGCCCCGTCCAAGGCTGGCCTGCCCCGCCACATCTACCCAGCCGTGGAGTTCCTGGGGCCCTGCGAGCAGGAGGAGAGGAGGAACTCAGCCCCCGAGTCCATCTTACTGGTGCCACCAACTTGGCCCAAGCAGCTGGTGCCCGCCATTCCCATCTGCAGGTGAGTCAGGCTTTGAAAACGATTTATTCCATGGTCCAGTTTTAAGAGAAGGTTTTCTGGTTATGAGCATGGGATTCAGAGTTGGCTAGACTGGTCTTAAATCCTGGCTTTCCATTTACTGGCTGCCAGACCTTGAAAAGGAAGTTAAATTCTCTGGGAAAACGAAACAAAACAAAACAAAACTCTGAGCTGCAGTTTTCCCATCTGTAAAATGGGTGTAAGTGTCCCTGACTTCCTGGGTGGTTGTTAGGAGGATGCAGTCATAAGATGCATGTGATTGCTCATATGACACTGAGCTCATTCATGCATTCGCTCATTTAACAAGTATTTCTCAAACACCTACTATGTGCCAGGCACTGTTACAGGTGTTGGGGAGACAGTGTGAACAAAATGGGAAAAAAAATTCTGCCTTCGTGGAGCTGACATTCTAGTAAGCTCAAAGCAAGCCTGAACATGTGGAATTTGCTGTCTTATTATAAGAGGAATTGATGTTTGTTGGCATCTGCTGTGTGCCTCAGTATTGCAATCAGTGATATGGAGGTCTTCAAAAAATGTGGGAGCCATAATCCTCAAGGAGCTTAAAATCTTGGCAAGCTGAAGAGATGCATGAATAGCAGCATGTAGGCTTGGGGTCTCCAGGGATGGATCTGAGTCCTGGCTCTGCCACTCACTGGCTGTGTGATCATGGGCATGTCTGCTGCTGCCATCCTGCTGTGCCCATAACAGACATCACTAATCATGCAGGGCCCTCTTTCTCATTGAGCACCTTTTTGATGCCGTGCCCAGGGCAGACATTGCTAATCAATCAGGACCTTCATTCTCACTGAGCACCTTTCTGGGCCTTGGTTCATTTCCTGTGAGATGAGGATGATAATAGTACCTACCGCATGTTTTGTTTGTTAGTTAGTTTGTTTTTTTAAGGATTAGGTGAGATAATATATCTCAAACTCTTAGCATAGAACCTACATAGGTAAGAGCTCATGAGAGAGACAGCTGTTATTGTTATTGGGGAATCTTAACCTTATAGAGGAAGCGCTTTGTTGCTTCCTCACTGATGAGCCGTGTGCTAGGAGATTGAGTCCCCAATAGCTGTTAGAGTGATGATAGCGACAATAATAATCACCAACATTTCAGGATGCTAGCTGTGTGCCAGGCACACTTCTAAGTACTCTCTCTGGATTATTTCATGTTATTCTCACATAAACCTGGTCTGGCTATATATTTATCTTCATTTTGATAATAAGGAAAATGAGGTACACAGATTAGGAGCAGAGATTATTTTATCTGTTTCATTAGGTGAAGAATCTAAGCTTTATGCTATTCCCGTTATCCCAATGGTTTTCAAAGTGTTATTTGCTTGTAGCCAGTGGAAGCCTCTTCTTTTCAAATAAAATGTTGAATGCCAAAATAGGTAATGTAGAGCCGTTTTGATTGATGTGGGATTGAGAGTAGCCTAGGGTCCTGTCCACTGGGCCTGGCCTCCCCACGCCCACCTGCCCCCAACCCCGACCGAAATGGACTGAATGGAGCTTCTGGTCTGATGTTTCCTCCAAAGCAGGTTCTGAGAACACTAGTGCCATCATAGGTCAGTCAGTCCCTTAAGGAAAGGAGTTTCTGGGTTTACTAGAGTTTAATAGATACCTTTGTGGAGGGGCCGCTCCCCGCTGTGGACAGAATGTGCGGTGGTTTCAAAGGCCATCTGATCACGGAGTTCTGAGACTAAAGTTTCCTGCAGCCACCTTAGGAATGCTGATCGAGATCAACGCCTGGTGCAGGTTGAGAAACGGGGGCTCAGAGAGGTGAAGTGGTATGCCCATCAGCACCCAGCTAGTTCACGACCAAGTTGGAAATCAGAATCCGAGATTCCTGACTCCTTGTTATTTCCGGCCAACTCCTTGATCCGTCTCCAAAACGTGACTTATTTGGGAGTGAGGAGGATCATTAATATAAAATACGATTGTGAGGCATTTATCTGAGACTTTATTGTGTATAAAATCTTTCCCTCTCCATTATGTGGCTTGATCTGAGAGGTTGAGTTAGAGTCCTTTAGTCCCTAGCAAGTGCCAATCTGTGCCAGCCAGTGAGATATTTGCAAGAATTTTCTATTCGATTGAGAAGATAGGGCATTCAGAGAAGTCTCCCGATGGTAGTTATCCCAGGGAGTGTGGATAACTCAGCAGGGGGCTGGAATTCAAATGCAGGATGTCAGACTGGCTCCAATGGTCTGAGTCTTTTAAGATTATATTTCGGTTGTCAAACACCTATTCCAGAACCACACAAGATTAGAAGTTGATACTTAGGGATATTCCATTGAATCTTCTATTCACTAAATGTTTTGATTCATACAAGGGTGGAGTGATTTTTTTCATGAGCCTTATTTTGCTAACTTTAGAAAATTTTAACTTGCATACATGAGAATAAGAGTATTTAACACATATGGCACCTTGGATGTAGACAGAAGCTTGAAGGCATCTTGGAACTGTAACTGAGGTAGAAATAAGGCACTTTGGACACCTGAGACTTCAGAGTTAAAGGGGCTTCAGGAGGCAATGTGGTTATAAAGAAGGGCTGGAGATTTCCTTGCATAGTGAGGGTGGAATCGTAAGTTGGATTGTATGTTCAGGTTCAGCTCTGACACTGGTGGAATTTGTGGGGCTGCTGCCCCCCTCCACTCTCCCCTTGGAATTGCTGTAAGAGAGAAGGGATAGAATTGGCCTCACTGCAAATGTTTAATTAAGTCCAGTTGATAATGTTAGCTTCTAGCAGTTTTGGGCTTAGCAGGAAAGACTGTCCTGATTAGATTAATGTTTTCTCCTGCGTGTGAAAAATCAGGACATAGTGACACAAATCCATGCATTTGTAACTTCAAAGCTACTTTGAACATACGGGTGTTCTTTGAAATAAAACTGCTTGTTCATTCATCCATTTATCCTTCCATTCATTCGTCCACCCACCCACCGAATATTCACTGACGACCTAGCAAATGTCAGGCATTGCTCTAGACTCATTCCATCAATGAGGTATTTTCTTGGGCCTATTTTAAAGAAATTAATAAGATAAGAGACAGTGTAGAGATGTGGAAGGAGCACTGGACCGGGAGTCAAGAGACTTAAGTTGGAGCCTTGGCTGTGTCTTGCTCTGTGATCTTGGGAAAATGTCTCTAGGTTCTTTTGGACTCTGAGTGAATGGTCTAGATAGATTGTCAAGACGTCATTCACCTCTTCAGTGACCTAATACTAACCTCATATCAAGTACCTGATGTGTGTGCTGGGTAGGGTTGAGACTGTATAATAAAATGAAACTTAACGTCATGCCCGCAAAGATTTGACAAATTCAGATGCCAAAGCGTACATATCCAATACCGTTAATACTGTAGTCAGATTGTCTACAGGAAGTAACTATTTATTTGAAATATACACTATATTACATGAAAAAATAATTATAGCTAATATTTATCGAGCAGTTATTGTGCTTAAGCTCTTTATATGATCTCAGTATCCCCATTTCACAGTTGAAGGAGACTAAGGCCTAGGGAGATAGAGGCATTTGCTCTAAGTCACACAGGTAGTTAGAGGTGGAGCTGGGACTTGAACTTGGGTGTGTAACTCCAGTCATGCTCTTGACCTTTACTCCTCATTTAATTGTAGGAAGTCTGAGTGGTTTGGCTCATCCATACCAAAACCAGACACCTCTCTGTGGTTAGATGTTCTACACTTGACCCAAGAAGTAATGATTGTGACTGGGAATGGCCTGTCCCTAAATTTACTTTTAATTGAGACATCAGACATAGAAATAAGAGCTAGAAAAACTCTCAGATGTCATCTAGTCCTTTTGTGGTTACAGGATACTAAGGATAAGAAAGATGAAGTTGCATACCTAATGTCACATGGCAAGTTTGTGACACAGTGGGGCCCCTGATTTCTATTTCAGTGTTCCTTCTCCCACACTTACTCCTTGGGAAAAGAAAAACATCCTGGATAAGGGATGTTCTTTAGAGGTGAGAGGTGATATTCTTCAAAATTTCCAGAGGAAAAGAAGTTACAGTGGTTCAGAACGTGCTAGAACAATCATATCGTGAACTTAGCTTCATAAACTGAGATGTCAGTCATTCTGTCTTCATCAAGATGGAAGAGAAAACAAAGAAAGAGAATGAAAAAGATCTCTACCTTGTGAAGAGCCCTACCTATCATGTCTGAGAAATGTGTGCCTCCCAACAGCCAACATTATCATATGCCCATTGGACATGATGTTCAGAAAAGGGACCATTTATGTTTATTGTACAGGTTGACGGGATATGATTTATTGTACACATGACTGATTCTGTTTCCTCCTTCAGCATCCCAGTGACTGCATCCCTCCCACCACTTGAGTGGCCACTCTCCCACCAGTCAGGCTCCTATGAGCTGAGGATCGAGGTGCAGCCCAAGCCACATCACCGAGCTCACTACGAGACAGAAGGCAGCCGAGGGGCTGTCAAAGCTCCGACCGGCGGCCACCCTGTGGTTCAGGTATGGCCTTGAGTTCTCTTCCTTTTGCGTCCTCGTTTATCAATGGGTGATTTACTTCTGCTGAGCTACTGCTTGGTGCTTTTTAGGTTGAGGTATGTGTCTTAGCCTCCTTTTCCTCTGAGGGATGGGATATTTGAGACTGAGTATCAGAAGCTAATCCAGCTACTCAAAAGCCATAGACAAAAGTCTTACTGAGCTGGATAAGGATAGAAATGATATTCATGCTCAAGCTTCTTCTTTCTTCCCTTTCTGATTGGGAGATCACTAGAGTTTTGCAGAGGTTTTTGTATTGAAGGTTTCTGAAGCCATGATTTTGTGTTTAAATTTCAGATGAGAGTCCATTGAGGAAAATCAATATATTGAAAAGTGGGGAAAAGTTAAAACTACACAGAGTCAAATACCTAAAATAACTATTATTAGCATTTTGATATATTTCCTGTTGCCTTTTTTTCTATTCATGAACGTGGCAATGTCTATCACTGTACATTTGTATACTTGATGTTATAGTAGTTTGTACTTCGATTTTTTTCACTTTACATTATACTCTGAGCATTTCCTCCTGGTTTTTCCTTAATCATTATCTTTTTCTTTTTGCGGTACGCGGGCCTCTCACTGCTGTGGCCTCTCCCGTTGCGGAGCACAGGCTCCGGACACGCAGGCTCAGCGGCCATGGCTCACGGGCCCAGCCGCTCTGCGGCATGTGGGATCTTCCTGGACCAGGGCACGAACCCGTGTCTCCTGCATCGGCAGGCAGACTCTCAACCACTGCGCCACCAGGGAAGCCCAATCATTATCTTTTATGTCTGTGGCTTTTGATTTAACCTCAGATTTTTGTTTTCAAAATAAGTAGGGAACTGTTTTTTTCCTCCAAAATATTGAGTTGAAATATTCTTGATTGTATAGTCTAGTTAACCAGGAACTGCTGACTGGTGGCCACCAACCAACTCAATTAACCAGCCCTTTAATACATTTAAATTAATTTAACTCTTTTAAATTTGCCTTAAAGTAAAAGTATTCTTTGATAAGAATCTGATGGTGCATCAAAACCCTTTAGAGTAGTTGTTAAAAACGCAGATTCTTGAGCGTCCCCTGAAACTCCATGACATAAGTACAATTCAGACAAAAAACAAACCTACAAACCCCTAACCCTAAAATCTGCACAGGTAGCTTTGAGTGTATATACCTGGTTAAGAACTTTAATGATAACATTAGGAACTTATAAATCCTGGCAGTTGCTTTTTCTAAATCTAACATCACAGCCTTTTGGGGATTTTGTTTCCATTCGTTGCTTCTTTTCATTTGCCCCAAGTCACATTTTACTATTTCTTTGCATGTCTAGTAATTGTTGACTCTATACTGACATTGTGATGATGATATGCACTGGACATTGTAGAGACTCTTGATTTTGTTATCTTCCTCTAAAGGTAGTTCAGTTACTGGCTGATCACATTGACCTTTTATAGGCTTGATTTTACCCTTTGTTAAGGTAGACCTGTGGAAAGCCTGAGGTGTTCCCCATGCCCTTCAGGTTCATGGGGTTAGCCATCAAATTCCTTCTTTTGTGGATATAGTTGAGGCTAGGTTTTAGACCATGTTAGGGCAGGTCTAAAGTGGCCCTTACTCTAAGGCATGACCTTACTCTTAAGGCCTAGTCTTTTTGGATGCTTCGTGGGGAGGTCACTCCTCTCTGGTGGGCTGGAATTCCAATACTCCAGGCCTGCTCAACCTCTAGTCTCTCTGTTTCCCTTTTTACCCCATAGCTGCCTCTCTCTGATAAACTCTGCACATTCGTTCCCTGTGCTTACACAGCCCAGCCCTTGGCCAAGGACTTGGGGAGCTCCCCTAGCACCTTCCTCCTCTCTGATGCTTTACCCACAGATCCTAGCTGCTTCTCCAGCCTGGGACTCTGAACTCTGTCTCCCCAACTGAGCAGGCCCACTGTGTTCTGCTTGAACTCCACTCCCTGCATGTGGGAGGGAAACTGTCCCCAGGCAGAGAGCTGCAGTGAACGTGGGCTCACCCCCTATGTTTCCTTTCTCTCATGGACCACAGTCTTATGCTGCCTGCTGTCTAGTGCCTGAAAGCAATTGACTTAGCAACTTTTGTCCTATTAGACAGTTGTTTAGGGTGGTAGGGCTGGTCTGGTACTATTTACTCATACTTGAACACTGATTTTTGGAAAAGAAAGTCTTCATATCATTATCGATCAAGGCTTATCTGCTGTAGGATGGGAACCTCTTGGCCTGGAGGTGGTGTTAGTGTGTGCTGGAGTCAAAGCCTTTGGTTGTCACAGAGAGAGAAACTCATTCCAAGCAGATTAGAAAAAGGGGATTATAGGGAGAGGCTACTGGGGTAACATATCATCAGGTCAGGAGATTCAGCTCAAGAAGAACCTGGACTCATGGTCATGAGTCCAAGGTTTATTTCTTTGCTCAGTCAATCCATTCAACAAGTGGATTCGTTCTGCAAGTATTTGTTGACGACCTACCTTTGGCCATATACTGTGCTCGATGCTGAGATACAGTGAAGACTAAAAGAGAAGCGGTGGTTAGCTTCTCTATGGAGCTCATGATCTCGGGGGTATAAAGTTATTGACTAAATAATCATGCACATGATAAAATTACAAATTGTGGCCAGTGGCAGGAAGGAATCGTGCATGAGGCTCTAGGCGTGTGAAATGGAGGAGGCAGTGTAGAGGGGGGAGGATTTCCCTGGTGAGATTTCCTTGAAGAAGAGACTTGGGCGGAGGATGATGCCTAGAGGGAACGGTATGTGCAAATGCTTAGAGGCAGAAGGAAGCAAACTGTGTCAGCGGACCTTGAGGAAGCCAGTGGAACCAGACTGTGAAGGGCCAGAGGGAGAGAGGAGGGGGCCCGAGCGGGCAGGGCCTGAGTAGACATGGGGGCGAGTTTGGCTTTTACCCTGAGATGGGAAAAGCAGGAAAGAAAGGAGGAGAAGCTTTAGGAAGCTCTGTCCATGGTGTCTGTCCTTTCGGGGCTATGTGGTATCTTTGTTCTCTGATTATTCAACAAACGTTGGTTGAGCACTGCTAGGTACCAGGCATGGTTCTAGATTCTGGGATGTGGTATGAACGAACCAGCCAGAAACCCTCACCGTCATGAACTTACAGTTCAGCAAGATGATGCTAATAATAGTTAACACTTAGTGGGCATTTACCACATGTCAGACCCTCTTCCAAGTGCCGTCTGTGTTAACTTATTTAATCCTCAAAAAAGCCCCAAGCAGCAGTTACAGTAGGTCAAGGAGATGTCAGGGAACTTGTTCAAGATCATAGCTCTTGAATGGTGGACTCAGGATTTGGATTCAGGTGTCTGGCTTTGCCTGTTATACAACTTTCCTCGTCTTCCACATCACTCTGCAGACCAGCTTTCCCTGCCGCCTCATTCTCACCAGGCAGGGAAGTCCTGGTGGAGAAATGCCCACCAGGCCCTCCTGCCTATCAATTTTCTATGCTGTCCCTGTTCTAGCCCCTCACCAGCTCGTTGGAGCCCAAGTCCTGACCCTCAGGGAGATTCTAATTGGCCCTGGCGGGGGGGTGGGGGGAAGGGTGCCACCCTCTGGTCCAGTTAGCTTGGCCAGAGAGGTCAGGGCATGTGCAGTGCAAGGCTCTGCTCACCCATTCATCAGGGGCCGGGGCCGTGGAAAGTTCCAGAGAAGGGAATGGTCTGGACGTGCAGTTCCGAGGATGCCCACTACACTGTGCTTGATGTTCACGCCCCTTCTTCCAACAGCTCCCCAGGATCCACTCCTCTTCTTGTTCGTAACTTTGAAAACTCAACGTATGACTTAAAAATCTGTAGCCATATCCTCAAAAGACACAAAGTGAAGTCTTTAAAAAAAAATCATTTGAATAGATTGGGTTCTCTTCAAAACAAGATGTGCTAACCCCTGATTTTTAACATAGGAAGTCAGTTTTTTAAAACTTCTTTGAAAAACGAAGAGAAGAGGGAACTTTAAGAAGACAAGGGCTCTTAACCTTTAAGTAGGTGCGAAAACCCCTTTCGAAATCTGGAGGGTTGCCCTTTCATTCCCAGAAGAGCAGCGAAGCCCTGTTGTGTACCTTGCCTAGATGCTTCTGCTGGTTTCTTTCTTGATCTCTGTCTCTCTCCTTATCTCTCCATCTGTTTCTATTTCTGTACTGTACCATGGCTCGCTTTTCCCCTCTCGATGATTCGTCCTCACCTTTCTCTTTTTTATTTGCCACACTATAAAACTTCACTTTTTTTTTGCATGCCTAGTGGTTTTATGCTCCTCTTTATATGAAAATAAAATGAGTACATGACCATTTCATTCTCTTTCTTTACATGTAAAATTTCATATCTTAAGCATATGCCGTGTTCAGCTGTTTTTCTTTCTTTTTGCTTTCCTCTCTCTTGAATGTCACTTGATCTTGGAAGAAAGTTTGTTCCAAACCTTAAATGCTTTTCAGATCTCATGACTCATTCATTCGGTGAACATTTTCTCAAGGGCTTGCTGTGTGCCAGGCGCTGTGCTAGGCGCCAGTAATGTAATGATGGGTGAGATGGACACAGTCCCTGCCCTGATGTAGTTCAAGGGGCACTGGATATGCCAAGTAGACCAGGATGGTTGGTGTGACGGTTGCTGAGATGTGGGCGTGTCAGGGAGGCCAGACGAGGGCCATCTGGGATGACATCTGGACTCCAAGGTAGAACGTGACAGCTGATTAGGAGTTCATCTGTTGGATTCACAGCTTGGGGCGGGAGGTGGTGGTAAGTGCTTTGACAAAACAAACCATGTCAGGAAAGTACTACTTGGTCGACCTGCTTTAGAGAGGATCCCTCTGAGGAGGTGACTTACCACCTGGGGCCTGGAGCCGATGATTGAGCCAGCGAGGAAAGGAATGTTGCCCTTCCTCTGTCTGTCTCTGTCTCTTTTGGTGGTGGTGGGAGAGCGTTCCATGCACAAGGCACGGCACACACGGAGGTCCTGAGGCAGGGAAGAACTTGGTGTGTCTGTGGAGCTGAAGGAGGGCCAGTGTCACTTGAGTTTAGCTTGGAGGGTGATGGTTGGCAGGACTCATAAGCCAAGATGAGGAACTTGGGTTTTATTTCAGGTCAAGGGGAAGGGAGTGCTGAGTTTTGAGCAGAGGAGGAAGATGATTCCAATTTAATATTTTTGGGACCACTTGGGCTTCCCTCTAAGGAGTGGGTTTCTCTATGGGAGGAAGCAGGGAGGGGAATTTGATAGGCTGTGGTAGTGCCGGCTGGAAGGTCAAGGCAGTGAGGACTGGAAGGTGGCATTGGGAGAGGAGGGGATGGATTCCAAGGTGTGAGCTTCGGGACTTGGTGCTGGCTTAGGTGTGGGGGTGTGAAGGAGCGCCTGGGTAGAGGGTGTTGTCATATGCCACGTGGGAAGACCTGGGGAGGCAGTCATTTTCCTAGGGGAAGATTACGAGTTCAGTTTGGGGTGAGGGAATTAGGAAGGGCTTGTGGGGCGTCCAAGCAATGACGGCAAGTAGGCAGTTGGGTATATGAGTCTGGAGCTCAGAAGCAGAGTTCTAGACTTTCTAATGCTCAGGCCATCACTACAGGGCTTAGTGCATATCCACTTGTAAGGATTTATTTCCCATACCCTCAAGAACAAGCTGCATCTCTCTAGAAGCAGTGGACCAAGGAGAGAACCAAAGAAGTGATTGCAGAAACAAGATTACAAACTGAGCACTCGTGGGAGCCAGACGACGGAAGGAAATGACTGCCTTGGCCAAGCAGGGAGCAATAGGGAGTGGTGGGGAGTAGGGCACAGCACAGTATGTACCTTCTCTGAAGGAGGCAGCTGGTACTCAGCGCCCCTTGGTTATGCCATGTGGGAACCAAAGTTGCCACGTTTCACAGTTTTTATTAAGGGGAGCTAGGAACCTGAATTTTGATGTGGAATTTCTGATTTTTATATTTTGGCTACTAAATCAAAGTTTGAGTTAGATTTAGCTCAAGGCAAATATCCTCAAGTTCATAGCCTCTGGGGGTTAATAAGGACTGTGCTACGTTAAGGGTTTTCAGTAGAAAGGGAGGTAGGAGAGAGGCTACGTTTATACGATTTCTAAGAATTGTTCAGTTAGGGAAGGAGCTCGGTTCGCAGCCAGACCCTGGACATTTCTCCTATAAAGCTCTAAAGCCCGTGGAACTAGAGCAAGCTTATGGTTTTTTCTGAGGAGCCTGGGAATCTTAGTTCTTTGACGTGACTTTGACCTGTAGGGATCAGAGAAAGGGAACCACTTGATTCACCTTGAAAGAGCCACGTGCCTTTTGGTGGAACCCTGCCATCATTTCCTCGTTCTGTGTCAGGACAGGAAGCAGTGGTCCTTTGGTGGACAGAACTGCCATTCAAAGGCAGCTTTGCAAGGTTGGGCTTTAAGCGTTTCCGTAGCTCTTCAGCTTATGGGATCTCATAATACCCCAGCTGAGAGTTGCCTGTATAATGCCACTGTCATTTAATCCTTTCCCTGGCTGCTTCCAGACCCTTTAACCATAATCCTGCATAGAAATTCCCGGTAGAGGACACTTCATTATTTTCCTCATCCATCTTTGTGCCGGGGCTTTCAATAAACGTTATTCTTACCATTCTCTGGGACGTGTTTGCAACTGGCAGAAGGATTGGAAAGCCATCCTTTTCGTTATAAAGTAGTCAAAATCTAAGATTGTTTAACCGCAGCACACACCTCCAAAGACAATACTCCTGATTCTTTCAAACAGATGTTCAGACATATGGCGAAAACATGGGCAGTTCCTTTAGGAGAAATTCCTTGCAGATGCAGAAACCTGATCTCGATTTCTTCCTGGGGAACAGTAATGAGCTTTGCAGAGAGAAGAGTGGGGGGCCGGGGCGCACCTGTCCAGGGTACCGCCTTCCCATCCTGGAGGAGGCTAGTAAAGTCTCCGAGCTTTCATCTCGTAAAACAGATTACGGGACGGTGATTTTCATCCTGTTGGATTTTGGCGTTTGTACTCTCTGCGACTCACTTTAAATTATATCTAAGACAGGGGAGAAAGAAGCCAGATGGGGTTTCCTCCTGACCAGGCGAAACTGGAGTCGTGACGGGGAGCCGCGCTTCCCTGGCGTTGGCTGGGCGTGTTGGCTTCCACTGACTAATAAAACTTTGTGCTCGGTGAGGCTGGCTCCGTGAAACAGGTCTTGCAGATGCTACTTTGTCTTGATCACGGCTGCTGCGTTTGCTTAGAACTACAGAGGTTCGATGAGACCTTCTGCAGAAGGAAAGGAGAAGAGTGAAACAGGGATCCTCCAGCTTCAGAGGGGGGGCACGTGTTCTGAGGTCATCGGGGGTGCATTCTGCTCATTCATTCGTTTGTTCGAATTATTCACCCAGCGCCTCCTAGGTGCTCGGCACTCTTCCAGGTGCTGGGAAAGCAGCCGTGAACAAAGCAGACAGAAATTCCTGCCCCCGTGGCGCTGACGTTCTGGCTGCAGTGAGATAAACAATAAATCTAATAAATAGGAAAGTTCAGTAGTACGTTGGAAGGTGATAAGTACTATGGGAAGAGCTGCCAGGGCGAGGGGGATTGGGTGTGGTCAGTTAGGCCTTCCTGAGAAGGTAGCATTGGGGCCAAGGAGGAGCTGAAGGACTAAAAGGTCCGGGTTTCTGGGGATGAGTGCTCACGGCGGCCTGGACAGCCAGGGCCACCCTGGGTGTGGTCTGGGAGCAGAGAGGGGGCCTGCGTGGGAAGGGCAGGCTGAGTCAGGGCAGGGGAGGAGGGGCTGCAGGCCCAGAGGAAAGAGGATGGGCGCGCTTGGGCCTTGGACTCGCAGGAAGGTGGGAGCCAGGAAGAGCGGGTCTGACCTAGGTTTCAGCAGGATCCCTCTGGCTGCCTTACAGATGAGGACAGGCCGTCGGGGGGCCGGGGGAAGGAGCATGGAGATGGGCTAGGAGCTGCTGCGGTGGTCCAGGCGAGACAGGACTGCGGCTGGACCAGGACTGGGGAGTGGAGGGCATGAGAAATGGTGGGACTCTGGGTATATTCTGAAAGTCAAGCAAACTGGATTTTTTGAGAGGTCAGTTATGGGCGGGAGGCACGTGGGTGGTTGTAGTCTTGGGGGAGGCCGGAGTGCCCAGGGTTGAGCAGCCCTGCCCGTCACGCTGAGACTCTCCTGTTTTCAGAGGGAAGACATCCAGGGCTGGCTTGACCCAGCCTCTTCCTTTAAAGGTGAGGATGGGGTGGGGAGGGGATGCTGAGGCTGACTTCGGGAGGACCCAGCCTCACTACGCTCTCTTTGTCTATGCCAGTCTCTTGATGATAACGCTGGCCGTTAATTAAAACATCTTTTAAAAGAGTACAGTCCAGGGCTTCCCTGGTGGCGCAGTGGTTGAGAGTCCGCCTGCCGATGCAGGGGACACGGGTTCGTGCCCCGGTCCGGGAAGATCCCACATGCCGCGGAGCGGCTGGGCCCGTGAGCCATGGCCGCTCAGCCTGCGCGTCCAGAGCCTGTGCTCCGCAACGGGAAAGGCCACAACAGTGAGAAGCTCGCATACCAAAAAAAAAAAAAAGTACAGTCCAAACCAAGTGCATCTGTGGGCCAGATGTAGCCCTGGCGTGTGACCCTGGCTGAGGCTGGAGTGGTCATGGAGGCCTTGTAAAAGCGTGGAGACGGGTGCTGGCCTCCAGGGGTGAGCCAGGTGCCGAAGAGAGGGTGTCGGGGGGTGGAGCCTGCACAGGTACAGGTGTGGAGGGATGAGGAAGTGCAGGGTTGGATGGTGCCGTGTGCTAACACATCTGCGTGTCAGAAACACACCGAGGGAAGCAAGAGGTGCTTTCAGCTCACATGAGAATATAAATGATCATAAATGAGTGTCAAACATTGCCCCCCGCTGCCCCCAGTGTAAGCAGAAAACAGAAAATGTCCAGAATCTTGAAGGAATAATTGTTCCAAAAAGAGAGATTAAGTCCGAGCCTTCAGTGTGTCTGGCAACCAGTGGGAACATAGAGAGGAAACTTCATTTGTTCTATAAACAAATTTTTGGCCAGGCACTGTGATGTAACAATGACACAGGCACACTTACCCAGCATCTACCATGTACTTTCCTTAGAGTGACCTACTTAATCTTTGCAGCGATGCTATGGAGTGCAGGTGGTAGAATTACTCTCATTTTACAGACAAGGAAATTGGGACACAGAGAGGTTAAGCAACTTGGCTGATGTCACCCAGCTGGTGAGCGGTGGCTTTGATTCGGACATAGGAGGTTTAAAGCCAGAGCCCACACTGAACCATCAGTCTGTGCTGCCTTTTGGTAGCAGAAAGAGCAGGTTGTTTGGAGCAAGGCCGTCCTAGCATTCATTAGCTTTGGCACTCTGGGTAACTGGCTGGCCTGCAGTTTCTTCACTTAGAAAAGAGTAAAGACCTACATCTTTCAGATTTTTTGTTTTGTTTTGTTAAGAGTTGTTAGGATTCTAAGCAAAAGTGCCCCGTGTGATCTTGGGTACAAAGTAGGCTTTTTTTTTTTTTTTAAGATTTTTTGTTGTTGTTGATGTGGACTATTTATTTATTTATTTATTTATTTATTTGATGTGGACTGTTTTTAAAGTCTTTATTGAATTTGTTACAATATTGCTTCTGTTTTACGTTTTGGTTTTTTTGGCCCCATGGCATGCGGGATCTTAGCTCCCCAACCAGGGATCGAACCCACAATCCCTGCATTGGAAGGCGAAGTCTTAACCACTGGACCACCAGAGAAGTTCCACAAAGTGGTCTTTTAATCTGCTGATGTTCTTTGGTTGGGAGGGAAAGATTGACATGGATCTGGGGTATTTTAAGCTCTGATAGCCCACGATTAGATCCTGGTGCCCGTTCAGGTTTTTTCTGGTTGAGTTACCCACATCTGAGACTAGCTTAGGTACTTCATTTACACATTGAGGGTGGTTTATTTACACATCGTTTGTTATATACGTGACACTAGTTCATCCTTGCAACCGCTCAGTGAGTGGGTGCTATTATTCCCATCGTACAGATGGATAAAGAGGCAGGGGGGAAGCTAATGTCACTTACCTAAAGTCAGGCGGCCAGTAAGCACTGGAGCCCTGACTTCGGCTTTTAGCTTCTGGCTTCTCATCTTTCCAGGCACCTATTCAGTCATCCGTCACCTGCTCCCAGCCGGCTCTGCCTCAAGCCCCAGCACAGAGGGCTCCAGCTGGGGCGTAACATGAGGGTAAGATGGGACAGGGCTCATGAAAGGCTCCTCTGTAGCATCTTTGGGCAGCACCCGGCTGGTGGTGTGATTTGAGCCCTGGACCCAGCGCTGGGCATCCAGGTCCCATCATGGCCTTCACTTTCTTCACTGAAGGACCCCGGGAGAGACAAAGACTGTCTCTGGTCCTGTTGAGACAGGAGGCATCTGCTAGAGGTGGATTGGAAGTACCTGCTAGCTCCAACGTGGCCCGGGAGAGAGGGGAGGTGACGGCTTCTCACACGGGCCCTGTTCCCTCTGTGAGAGCAGCAGAGCCATTCTCTGGATCCTGGGAGAGAGCGTGGAGGTAAAAGCTGCTTGTTCTGAGCTTCCTGGAAAACTGTGGGCTGACTCTGCCCGTAATTGCATCTGTTTATCGAGCGCTTACTATGTGACAAGCACGTCACATGGACTGGCTCAGGCAGGCTTGCTGCCCCTGCTCTGTGAATGGGGCTCAGAGGTGTCGAGTGCCTTCCCCGGGGAGCACGTGGTCACTAGTGACCCTGACCAAGCTTCCCCTGTGTGCCAGTTGCAGGAGGTCATGGTGCTATTATTAACCCCATTTACAGATGAGGAAACTGAGGCTTAAGGTCACACCACTCAGCAGAGGGGACAATTCCTAGGGTCTTTGTAAAGATAAAAGACTTAAGACGGGAAAGTGCTTAGAACGGGGCCTGGCTTGCACCAAGCACTCCATGTACGCGCGTTGTCACTCTTTCCTGTTATTGTTTATTTTCCTCCGCACCATCCTGTTAGGATAAAAAAAGGGAGCCTTTGTTCTCACGTGGAAGTTTGGATTTCATGCTGTCATCCCAGAGCTGGGATGGACGTGAGCTAGATAATGATGATAGGATGATACGAGTGCCCATAATTTACTGACACGTGCCCTGGATGAGGTCAGAGGACTCGCTCAGGGTCATGTAGCCCACACGTGGTGGAGCTGAATTTAAAAGCACAGCTGTCAGCCTCCTTGGCCAAACTGTTTCCCCTGCTGTGTATGGTCCTCAGGTCCACTGCCTAGGGGTGGCTGATTCTGAACATTCTGACACAGGTTTGAAAAAGTTTGTGTGGATGTATATGTGTATATATATATAATATATATCTATACACACACACACAGACTTGCATATATAGATTATATATATATAAACAGATACATATATATGTAAATATACACATGCATATATATAGACACTATATATGTGTATCTGTGCATAAGATACATATATATGTAAATTTTATTCAGTTATTTTTCTTGTCTTAGTATGTATTCATTGTTTAAAAAATACAGAAAAATATAAGAAACCAAACAGCTCCCTTTGTCACCTGGAGAGAACTAGTGTCATTGCTTCAGCGTTTTCCTTTCAGTCTTTTCCTCATGCTTGCACACTTAAGCTCGTCGTACCCAGCTCCTGCCCCCCCTTCCTTAGTTGAGTCTGTATCAGGTTATTTTCCTGACATTAGGGGGAAAGTAGCATTTACCAAGCTCCAAGTAAGGTTGGGAATTGCATTATGTGCCTTCCATGTATAAATGGATATAATACTATCTTGATTTCCAGGCACTACTTGGAGGCACAGAGAAGTTTAGTAACTTACCTAAGGTCACACAGGAAGTGGGTGAGCCATGAATTGACCTGGAGCATCTAGCTCCAAAGCCTGCACACTTAACTAGTTCGGCCACAAAGAAGAAGTAGAAATCTTTGATGATCCTAAGATAATTTTCCAGGTTGTGCCTAGGGGCTTCTGTTGTTGCTTAGGTATTTTGAAAAATTCAGGAAATAAATGTAGTCTATTTGAGCATCAAAGCAAATTCTTCCCTTGTCAGGGTGCTCAGGCTCATGTCGTCCATTGCTGTCTCCCTGCTCCCCTCTCCTCCACCTGCCTTCCTTCTCTCCCAGGGTTTGGCCACAGCAGCCAGCAGGCCCCTCCCAGGTGCAGAACAATAGCTGGCCTGCGGGGCTGTGCGACCTGGTGGGGGGCATGGACTGTGTGCCTCTGAGGACACTCCCGAGCATGTCCTGGTATGAGGCCTGGAGCCTAAGAGCCCAGGGAGGCCAGTGTAGCCTGCACTTGGGCTCTGGGACCTCAGCATCTCCAGAGGGTTTGGCTCCCAAATGCAAACCATGATCCCACCTGTGCTGAGCTGGTCATGGGACCTACCTGGCCATCCTTGTCCTTCAGCCTGAGTTGTTCTTATCACACTAGTGGTGTGACCTTGAACCAGGATCATCTGACCTCCTGGGGCCTCAAGGTCCCCCACGGCAAATTGTACAGAAAGTTACTTCTCTTTTAGGATCTAGGAGACGAGCATGTGTGTAAAAGACTGTGCTAAGTGCAGGCTGCTCTGGTTTCTTTTATAGTTTAACTTTGGGGAAGGAAGTGCATTCACATGATGCAGAATTTGAAAGATACAGGAGATGCACAGGGCAAGACCAGCCTCCCTCCTCATACCCCAGCGGCCACCTCCTCTCCCTGAGGCCCCAGTGTCATCAGTTCCTTGAGGGTTTGTGTCTGTCCTTGTGGTTGGCTGCATTGTTGTCATTGCCATCATCATGGGCAGAATGCCCTGCACGTTTAGAATTCCCTGTAAATGGTCAAAGCAGTTATCACTGTGGAGCTTAAAAAGGCATCACGTTGTGATTTTCCAAATAGAAAGTGAAGCTGAGTTGATCTTCTTGGCATCGTTTATTTAACCAAATTGACCTCTCCCCTTGAAACTTAGGTTTCTGTTAAAGGAATCCCATCTTCCTAATTTGACGTTTATTATAAAACTGTAAATACTGATCTAATGAATACAATTTTTGGAACCTGCCTCAAGTAAATGTTTGTTAAGCCTTGGCTTTACCTGACTCCGGGCGTAATGATGTAAAATAATCCATCAGCATACACTGGCTGTATCCCCCGCCTATGCCTGTATCCTTTCTCTCTCCATCAGAAAATGATACATTGAAGATAAAAGCAATGGCTTTTATCCAGCAAGGGCAGGATGCCATGGTTACAAAGTAGCAAGAAGAGTGTGGAGTAGGATTGAGTGGTTTTCTGCTTATCTCTTATTTATTCAACAAATACTGATTGTGCTTCCACCACATGCCAGGCCCTGTGCTGGGTGCTCCCCACTCAGTTTGGTCCACAGGCTAGCAGCACAGACCTCCCCTGGGGGCTCGTTCAAAATGCAGAATCCCAGGCTTCACAGTCTGCCAAGTCAGAATCTGCCTTTTACAAGATGCCTTGGTGATTTGTGTGCCTATTGGAGTCTGGAGCACATTATTCTAGGACAGAGGTCAACAAACTACGCCATCCAAGTCCAGCCCACCACCTGCCTTTCTAAATAAAGTTTTATTGGAACAAAGCCACGCCATTTATTTACATATTGTCGGTGGCTGCCTTTGTGCTACGTTGGCAGAGTTGAGTCCTTGCGACAGACACTATGTGGCCTGCAAAGCCTAAAATGTTTACTGTCTTGTCCATTATGGGAAAAGTTTGCTGACTGGAGACGGAGATAGAATAGTGAACAGAACAGACAAAATCCCATGTTCTCACGGAGATGGTGTTCCGGTGGAGGGAGATACACAACAAACCAGTAAACCTAGTGTTGGTAAAGAGCCATAAGAAGAAAAATAAGGCAGGATGGGAGGATGGAAGATGGTTGTGAGGTGGTGAGGATGCTATTTAGGGAAGAACTTTCTGAAGAGATGACATTTAACCAGAATTTTGAGTGCAGTGAGAGAGTAAGCTGTGTCACTGTCTTGAGGGAAAGTGCCGTAGGAGAGGGAATAGCTAATGCAAAGGCACTGAGGCAGGAGCTTTCCTGGTGTCCATTTTGGACATCAGTTCAGAGGTGGGTTCTGATTAGGAGTTAGGTATTGACAGTGAACATGTTTTTTTTTTTTCTCACATGACCTTTGCTGTGGCATTTCTGTGCCTTTTATATGACCATGGAATGTAGGCAGAGGTCCTCAACTCGCAGCCCAGGGAAGTCTTCTATGTGTCATTGGGTACAGTTGCACAGACAGTGCACTGCACAAGAGCACTGCATCTCATGAGGGCAGCATTCACATTTGTATATTTATCAAGACAGTGTTCTGACACATGCCTTCTAAGGGTGTAGAGGAAGAGGTGTCTTCTCCGAATTTGTACAAAAGTGCCAGGCATCTTAGCAGTGGCCCTGGTGGTATAATTCTTAAAAAGAGAAAAAAATCTGAGTGTGAATGTCTTCAGGTTAGGGACATTCGTCTGTCTGCACTGGTTGCTCAGTTGATTTACATTACCTGGGCCTTTAAGCCATTTGAATTTAACTCTTGATGGCAAGAAGAGCATTTCTGCTAGTCTAAAAGATATCCCTACTCAATTATTTTCTTTCTCGCAGATGGGGTTTTTGTTGTTTTCTCCTTCCTACCCTCTAACCAACCAGACTGGCTGGGACAGTGTGGGGAGCTGTGAGCTTCCACCTCTGCCTTGGCCTGACTGTGCGACCTCAGCCCACACACTTCTTCTCTCTGAGTTGTAGGAGCCTCAGCTCCAAAACAAGGGTGCTCCGTGAGCTCCTCCCACCACTAAACTTACACGATTCTGTGACTCAGATTAATAGGTATCACCTGAGCAGAAGCCTGCGTTTAGTTCTGTTCGCTTGGAGGTGGGAGTTCCAGCTTCTCTTCACCTTGGCCTGCCTTCACTTGCATCATTTCCTACCTCCAGGGTTGACTCATTCATGGACTTGAAGCTGGCTTGTTTAGAGCTCGGGGATGATGGAGCTAGGAGACTTAGAAATCATCTAGCTGAATGACTGGTGTGTCAGATTCATGCCATCTTACTGAGGGCTTCGGTTACCATTTTATTGAGGGCTTCAGTTACTGTTTCACTGAGGGCCAGACTTTTTCCTAAGCCAATGTCTCATTCAATCTCACGCTGAGGACTTGAGGTAGGCACCGTCATCATTGGTTTGCATTTATCAAATGGAGGCTCAGAGAGATGATGTGAACTATAAAGCTGACACAGTGACTAAATTATGTGAATTATAAAGATGACACAGTGACTAAATTGGCTGAGCCACCACTCAGACTTAAAAGCAGAGGTTAGGGATGTATTTTTTATCAAGCGTGTACAACGTGCCAGACATTAAGTACCAGCTTGCATTACCCATGGTTACCCTATGAATTGGGTCCTGTTATAATGAGAAAACGGAGCCCCCAAGAAATGTGTGGCTTGCCCAGGGTAAGGCTTATGCAGGCAGTAAGCGGAACCATTTCAGATTTCTGATCTTTTTCTCCTTCTCACGCACTTCTCTGCTTTGTGAACTTTTATGTGCATCCTGTTTACCTGTTGGCCTCTGTTACAGGTCTGTGTATCTGTGCCGGGGAGGGTGATGCTGATACTTTGGTGGCCCCTGGCTAAACCATATCTTACCATCTTCCCCTCTGCTTCCTGGAGCTGAGCTGTCATCTTCCCTTGTCTGAGGAGACAGCTATAGCTTCCTAACTGGTCTCCCTAGCTCCACTTGTGCCCCTTGCCCAGTCTGCTCCCCACACAGCAGCCAGAGGATCTGTTTGAGATGTGAATGGGTCCACAGCACTCCCTTGTTCTGATTCCTCCTGTGTCTCCCCTCTCACCCAGTACACACAGACTCCTTAGCATGGGCTGCGAGGCCCTGCGTCATCTGGTCCCTGCCTGCCTCTCTGCTTGTCCTCACTCACTCCGCTTTCACGCTACTGGCCTCTCACTGTTCTTCAAACTCTCCACGCAGGCTCCTGCCTCAGGGCCTTTGCACTTGCTATTCACATTCCCAGATATCCACACAGAGCTCTTCTCGGCTTCACTCAAGTCTCTCTTTAATTGTCACTGCGAGGAAGCGTTCCCTGATTCTTCTATCAAAATAGCTACCCCTTCCTCTGCCATCCCCTCCCATGGTACTTACGGTGTTTTCTTTCATAGCCTGATGTATTCTTCCTTCCTCCCCTCCTTCCCACTCATCCCCCCATCAGCCCTCCGTTACTGCTCCATCCCAGTCCCAAGCACAGTGCCTGTCGCTTAGAGGCACTTGATCTGTGCGTGAACGTTGGCAGAGTGTCACTGCTGTTCCTTGCAGGTGTTAGTGAGCCCCGGTTTGCCTTGGCCCCTTGGATGAACAGTGCCCAGGGAGCTGGGGTGGTGGGTGTGCTGACACGGGCGGCCCCTCGGTGGCTTTCCTGTGCTAAAGGAAATGAAGGAAGGAAGTACAACAATTAAGAAGGACCAATTCAGAGCGCTGGGACATGCCCAGGCTTCCGCGGCCCCTCGTCTCTTTGCCCAACGTGACTCGGCCTTGCCTGCGGCGAACAGCAGTCGTGACTTGATGGAATGGGCACAAGTTAGTTTTATAATGATTAAGAAGAAGAAAAGAAAAACCTTATTTTTCACTTTCCTTTTTTAATCAAGAAGTATGCCGTGGGTGTTTCCTTGTGGTTTTCAGTCAAAGAGAGGATTGTTGTTGAGCTCCGAGTTCCCCTGGGGGCTGCAGCTTTGCGTGTGTCTAACTTTAACTTTGAACTCATGCTTTTAGGGCTGCGCTGGGATCGGGGGTCCTGGGGTCCTGCTCTGAACAAGGCAACAGGCTTGTTTATTGTGTCCCAAGTGCCCTGTCCACACAGGCCGCCTCCCAGATCTCACCCCATCTTCTTCCTGTTCCGATATACCCTCCACAGCCCGTCCTGCCCCTGGAGCAACGGGGAGGAGGGCCAAGTGGGTGGAAGGAGCTGCAAGAACTGGGCTCGGAGTGATGCCCAATGGCGGGGGGGAGGGGGGCGTCCGAACGTGGGCTCCTGTGCAGGGGTTAAAGGTGGTTTCGTGCTCAGCCAGGCATCTCTACCAAGGGCTGGTTGTATAGGAACAGGCTCACCCCGAGTTCAGATGGTGTCCCCGGAGTAGCTGCAAGTGTGTATCTAGAGACCCCATGTACTCTGTTCTTTCTTCTACACCCATGTGCCCTGCTCCCACGCGTTCTTTTCTCGTGTGTTTATTTTTTGGTGGATGTGTTATGTTTCTTGACAGGGGAGCAGAAGAATTGGCTCCTTGACTTTGAATCCCTGGTTGGGGAGGAGGTTAGGGGGGCCCGTTGCTGCCCCCTTCTTGGGCCGAGGCACAACCTTGGAAAGTGCATCTCCAGGTGGCAGGCGGACTTTGGGAGGCTGTGACCTGCTGGGGGCGTGGGTGCGAGTCCTGCCTTGTGGTCGGACCTGCGTCCCCTCTCAGGGCCAGGATGGGAGTGACGTTTTTCAATGGGAAGCTTTGCGTCACCTCTTGCGCCCATCTGCCACCCCCCGGCTGAGCTGCTGAGAACAAGGTACACCTGGATGCAGTGCACCTGGATGGTACCCTAACACCCGCCCCCAGAGCCTTTCAGGGGTATCTAGGAGGTCAGGTTGGGCAGCAGCCCTTCTTCAGTCAGCAAATATTTACCATGTGTCAGCTGTGCACCCTGGATGGAGAGAGAAATCGATCAGTCCCTGCCTCCGGGGAGCGCTCAGTCTACGGGGATAGGGAGAACCAGATATGGGAATAATTGAAGTCACGAGGGAGGCAGTTGAACAAAGAGGTTAATAGGAGGCGGTAATGGAGTCAGATGGCCTGGGTTAGAATCCTGACTCTGCCACTTACTGGCTTGGCTGTGTGACATTGGGCAAGTTACTTAACCTCTCTGTGGCTGTAAAGTAGGATGATGATGGTACTTGAAAAAGAGATGACGACTGTAAAGCATTAAGCAGAGTGCCTGGTAAAATGAGTCCCATAAATGTTAGTTTTTGTTTGTTTGTTTGTTTTTTTAACTGAGATAAGGGTAACATCTATGAGGGATGTGATGGAGGGAGGGGATGGTGAAGGTCTGGGTTCAGCAGATCACTCTGCCTCAGAGAATCTGGGACAGCTTCTGGGAGGAGGTGACATTTGATTGGGGTGTTGAGAGATGTGAAGGAAGAATGTTCCAGGCTCCAGGAACAGGCTGGTAAGCATGCAGAGCTGACAGCACACTGTCTAAGAGCTCGAGGCCTGAGTCTGTCCACGGATGGTTTTAGCAGCTCAGGGCTTCAGACAACAGTTGACATTAGTTACCAGCATTTACAGATTAGGAGATTTCTCATAAAAAGTGGGATTTCTGGCTGATGTTAATAATCAGAAAATCTGGCAACACTGGGCCCACATCCTGCATGGTAATAGTGGTCAGGAGCTGGGGGCTGCCCTCCCTTTACACCAGGGCTGGAATCCCAGATCCCCCCCAGTTCTGACCAGGCCCAGTTTGCTCATTCAAGTCCTTACCTGGTCCCTCTGGGCACCTTGTTGGTGATCCTGGACAGGGGTTTGTTACCTGTTTTGGGAAATGTTTGGAGAAATGAACCCAGGTCTCACTGACTTTAATGTCTAAACATTTACCCAAAGTAATTTTTCTTAAATATAGAAGTGAGACTTTGAATAACAAAGGTGACCTTCCCTTTCCCACATTATTGTCCTTCATTTCAGTAGAAGGAGGTAGGTGGGGGTCTGTTCTTTTGTTTGTCTTTTGCATGAATCAATATTTTATTCCTTTTATTGCCAAGTAAAATTCCATTGTATTGATGTATCAAAGTTTGTTTAAGGGGGTCTGTTCTGATCCACAGATTTTTCACAGGGAGAAAGGAGGGATAATTGAGACCTGAATTAAATTCCTCTTCAGGTGACACGCTGGGGTGTCGACCTGGCCAGTGGGGTTGATTTGAGCTGCTACACCTGGGAGTGGGGATGGGTGTGTTTGTCGTGGGCTTCGAGCTCAGAAAGGAAGGGAACTGAACCCCACGGATTGAGAACAGGGAGCCAGTTTGCTTCCCTCGGCCCCTCAAAATTCCACACTTGCTAAAAAAAATGAGTGCTGCAGATTTTATCTGCATTCTGCGAGTCAGCAGAGGAAATCCCAGCTCAGAACTGGATGAGGCTGAACCCCAGACAGGATACATATGGTACTGACACAGCACTCAGCTTCATCTCGGACATTTAAGATGGAATTTGTCTCTCCTCTCCCCTGAAAGGATGGAGAAGCCGCATTCTCTTTGAGCTGAGTATTAGGGTCACGCTCAAATCCCCGTCAGAAAGGAGGCTTTGGGGTAGCTGGGATTCTAGCCCCACAGAGTTGGGTGGAGGCTTACTTTGCCCATCTGGAGGTCAGCTCTGACAGCCCACTGACTGTCGGGTGGCTGGGTGTCCATTTAGGCCTCCTTTCCAAGTGTGGGTGACTCGCAGGCAGCGGGCACACCCGTTTGCTGTCACGTTCGGTACAGTAAGTGGCCGTCCTCTCCGTCACCATCTCTCTCCGTTAACAGAGGACTTCAGGGTTTGGGCGGCCACCCAGGCCTCTCTAATCCTTAAGGAGTTAGAGTGAGCGTTTCCTTCTTACAACAAACTTCACTTCCCTTTCCTTCCAAAAGTCCTTCTCGGCAAACTGGGGCTTCTCGACCTCTCACCTCCCTGCCGTGGGAGGTGAGGATCTCTCCCTCGCTGTGAGGTGACTGGGGCAGTGGTGCCTCACTGCTGCCAGCCGGGTTCCAGCCCCTCACACCCCACAGATCCCGAGTCTCAGGACTCGGATGGAGCCGTGTTCAACTCTTGGCCGGGGTAGGCTGCCGATGGAACGAACAGAGATCTGAAAATGGTAGCAAAGGAAAGGGCTTTGGGGCATGAAATAACAAACCTCTTAAGTTTATAAGAGAATCACTGATGTGTGCTGTGTTTCCACTCGAAAGTAAAAGGATTTTTTTTTTTTTTTTTTGGCCGTACGCGGGCCTCTCACTGTTGTGGCCTCTCCCGTTGCGGAGCACAGGCTCCGGACGCGCAGGCTCAGCAGCCGTGGCTCACAGGCCTAGCTGCTCCGCGGCATGTGGGATCTTCCTGGACCGGGGCACGAACCCGTGTCCCCTGCATCGGCAGGTGGACTCTCAACCACTGCGCCACCAGGGAAGCCCCAAAAGGATGATTTTTAAACAAAGAGGAAATAGGAGGAGCAGGTGTAGCAGAAAAGCAACGGGCTGGGGAAGCCTCTGGACTTGCTTTTCGTTCCCAGTTGTAACCCTTCCGAGCTGGTCACCTTAGGCAGCTCACTTAGCCTCTCTGAGCTATCGTCTGGAGGTGCAGTGCCTGGTTCCGGGCTTGGCATGGGCAGCAGCGTGGGCCCTGCCCTTCTTCTCTCTTCTAAGGAGGACTAACGAACCAAATTAATGAATGATGACACTGAGCTACCTTAGAGGAAGGTTTGAAATTAATGATGACGATGGTGCTGGTGATGATGGTAACTCTGACATTTATTGAGCACTTACTGTGTGCCTGGTGCCGTTCTAAGCTCTTTACATGTATTATTTAATCCTCATGGCAGTGAGGACACACGAGGTGGGTACCTGTTATTATCCCCCTTGTACAGATGGGGGCCAGTGTTCTGACGAATCTTAGATCTGAGACACAGATGGGGCCTGAGAAAGCTGGTGGTCAGCGCCACCATGTCCCGGGCCAGGCTCTTTGCTTGGTGTTTCTGCCCATCCCAGTGGGAGAGCATCATGCCCGGGGCCCTGGTGCTGACACTGGCACAGACGAGGGAACCGTGTGTGGACCGAGCTGGACTCTGTCCTGCCTCTGCTCCCTGGCCTCTCGGGGGATCAGCACAGCTGGATCTTTCTGGCGTGCTGGGCCAGGGGGCTGTTTCTGCAGAGCTGCCTCAGGTGGAGGAGCTGGCTTGTGTCCAGAGCCTGGCAAATGAGAATCACAGAAGGGGAGGGTCTCTCCCCGATCGAGGATAGTAGATTCACCATGTCCATCTGGGGCCATTCACCCTGTGAGTGGGAAGGTGAGCAGAATGGCCTGCAAGACCAGAACGATTTCTCTGGTACATCATTGATTTCACATCATGCAGTTGTGACATGATGCCACCAAACCTCATTCCGTGTCCACAACAGCCCCTTGAAAATCAAATGAAGATGATGGATAACGTTTATTGAGCACTTACTATGTGCTGTCACTGTTTTAAGAGTTGCGTATGTAATAACTCATTTCCTTCTCACGAGCCTATGACATAGGTAGGCGCTGTTTCCATTTTACACACGTAGAAGCATTTTTGGAGGGTCTGAGTGCCTGTCCGAGGTCGCCAGCCAGTGAGTTCAACAGCTGGGGCTTGAGCTTGGGTCTGCCAGCCCCCAGCCACACCCCCCCACCCCCCCCAAGTCCACACCCCTGGCCTCTACTGCTTTGACATCTCTTCTTCTGGTTTCCTGATGACAAAACCAGGGCCCAGAGGCTTGGGTGACTTTGCAAATGTCACGTGGTAACCAGAGGCCCAGGCTTGCAGGTCAGTATCCTGTCCTCTTGGAGATGCGGGCCCCAAGCTGAGGACGCCAGCGCCAATGCGGCAATTCCGTGTGTGCGCGGACACGGCGGTGACCGGGGGACGCAGGGCGACATGAAAGGAACATGCTTGGCCTTGACAGGGGCCCAGCCCCGGCGCTCACTGGAGGCAGTTGAAAGGAAAGCTCCCGATAAAGAGACGCTTTATCACGCCCCTTGACAGGCTGCGCTTCCTCCCTGCTGCTACGTGAGCCTTAAACCTCTAACAAGCCCCTGGCGTGGAGCTCCGCCGCCTCCAGCTCCCACCGCGGGCTCCGGCGGCGGGGGAGGCCATTAGCGGTGGGGGTGGGCCTGGGGGTGGGTGGGTGCCAACCCTTTGAAACCATCCAGGGGGGGCCCACGCCGCCCTTATCTTGGCCTGTTGGTGTTTCCGGACCGGAAAAGGGAAGCGCAAAGAGGAAAGGCTTTCTCCTGCGACTTTTGTATTTGGCTCACATTAAGTGAGGCCGGCCGGGGTTTTGTTGTTTGTTTTCCCACTTTTCAGCGCGAGGCTGATGGATGATTCTGGCGTTGCCGACGCCCGGTTCTCTGGGGGTGGCACGCCACACGCCCGGCCACACTCACGCACACCTGCTCCCGGCAGCAGTGCAGTCTCCCCTGTGGCTTTTGGACAAGCCCGGGCTGTGCCAGGTCCGAGCAGGGTCCTCTGGCCACCCTCCCCGCCCCCCGGGTTAGCCCCACGGAGCTCTGGCGAGAGCGTGGCCCCTCCAGGGTGTGGAGGGTTGCGTATTCATTCACCCCCGGGCCCAGCAGCCAGCGGCCTCGTCTAGACAGGAAGATGTGTGTGATTGGATTGAAAGACCAGGCTCTAGCTCCTGGTGGGGTGAGAAGGAGCCTGGAGCATCGGGACCGGGGATACGGTCGCTCCAGAGGAGCCCAGGCTGGTGTAGCAGGGGCGCGTCGGGGGAGGTGGGATGGGGGGGCGGGAGACTGGAGGAGGGGCAGCAGGGAGATGAGGGGAGGCCGAGTGGAGGGGGGGCCAGACTGCAGAGAGATCCTTACGGTTTTCACGGAGCGTGGGCGGGGGGCAAGTGTGTGTACGCTCTCCATCAGTGGGAGAAGAGAGAGAAATGGACAGACGGACACATGAGCGGATGTGCACGAGCACAGACGTGTGTAGAGACCCGCGTGTACCCAGGGGTGTGGCCCTGCCAGTTTGTACTGGCTCGTGGGAACCGATTGTTAAATTTTCAGGAGTTCTGCTACATTTTCCTATCATCTACGCCCCTGAGGTTATTTACATCCATTGTCTCTGTACAGGGGAAATAGTCCGTATGGTCCGCCATTGTACGTCTCTTTCCAAATCCGGTGACATTGCATTGGTAGACTGGAATCAGCTATGGTGGGAGTATTTACACCACGGAAATTGGCAAACATTACAAATTGAGCTTTTTCCCGTGGAGAACTGGTTGTTAAACACTTAGCCCACCCCGGAGACCCTGCAGTTGCACACACAGAACAAGGAAGACAGACAAACAGGCAAGCAAGCTGTCACTTTTGGTTTCAGGAAAATGCATCAAAGTTTTATACATTGGTGGATTTTCTTTTTCCACTTCCTTCTCTGCACAAAGGACCCCTCTGCTAGCACGCGGGCACGGCAGTGGTACTTTTTCTTCTTGTAGCTTCTCGGCTCTTTGAGCAAAAGGTTTCCTGAGCCTCTCCTGTGTCTGGGCGCTGACCCAGGTAGTTTTTTAACAAGTCCCTTGATGATCGCCTGGCTCCCAAGCCTGGCTCTGCTCTTCCCCTAGCACTGCCTGTGACAGACTTATGTGTCAGTCAGTGTTCTTCAAACTGGGGTTTCCTGGGGTTCCCTGGTCAATGAATTCTGTGGTACTTAGCATTTTAAAAAACATTTATAATTATTTTCTTGGCACCGGTATTTTATTTATTTATTTATTTTTGCTGTACGCGGGCCTCTCACTGTTGTGGCCTCTCCCGTTGCGGAGCACAGGCTTCGGACGCGCAGGCTCAGCGGCCATGGCTCACGGGCCCAGCTGCTCCGCGGCATCTTCCCGGACCGGGGCACGAAGCCGTGTCCCCTGCATCGGCAGGCGGACTCTCAACCACTGCACCACCAGGGAAGCCCTTTATTGTGTAATTATGTGCACCTTTGATTGCTGACTGATGATCCTGGGTTCCTATTTGAGGTAGTGACATAAAGTTTATTTTATTTATTTATATTCTTTAAAATTTTAATTATGGAAGATTTCACACATACATAAAATTAGAGAGAATGGTGCAGTGAACCCGCTATATACCCATCACTCAACAACTATCAACATTTTGCCGGCATTGTTTATGGAAGATTTTTGAAGAGGGTTATTATTTATCCAAATATTTCTAGTAGCTTTAACTTGAATTTATTGATTTTTTAAACTTTTAAAATTGAGATATAGTTGATGTACAATATTATATAAGTTACAGGTGTACAACATAGTGATTCACAATTTTTAAAGTTTATACTCCACTCACAGTTATTATAAAATATTGGCTATATTCCCTGTGTTGTACAATAAATATATCCTTGTAGCTTATTTATTTTAATTTTTATTTATTTATTTATGGCTGTGTTGGCTCTTCGTTTCTGTGTGAGGGCTCTCTCTAGTTGTGGTGTGCGGACCTCTCACTATTGCGGCCTCTCTTGTTGCAGAGCACAGGCTCCAGACACGCAGGCTCAGTAATTGTGGCTCACGGGGCAGGCTGCTCCGCGGCATGTGGGATCTTCCCAGACCAGGGCTCGAACCCATGTCCCCTGCATTGGCAGGCAGATTCTCAACCACTGCGCCAGCAGGGAAGCCCTCTTATTTATTTTATACACAATAGTTTGTATAACTATTTATGGTATACATATAGTATACATTATATAAATATTTGTATTTATATATTATGCGAAAAAGGTAAAATTTATTTTAAAATAAGTTTCTGCAAGTAGAAATACAAGTTACCTTTTAAAGAGAAAGTTCAGTAACTAATGGTTCAGTAAAAGCTCAGGAACATGGCTAGAGAACGATCGAGGTTTGGGGACATTGTGTGGCCGCTTGTGGGTGTGCTGTCTCCCCCATTCTGAGTCAACAGGAGCAGAATATCATACCAGGGTCAGGAGAATGAGCCCTGGAGCCCGACCTGCCTGCTTGGAACCCTGACTTCTCCCTTCCTGGCTGTGTGACTTTGAACAAATTGCCTAACCTCTCTGTGCCTCAATTTCCTCTTAAATAAAATAATAGTATCTGCCTCAGAAGGTTGCCATGAGGATTGAATGAGTTGATAGATATTGGCACTTAGAACAATGCCCAATATTTAGCAAGCAATAATGCTCAATACATTATTAGCTGCTACTGTCGTTACTGTTATTATTATGATTAATTATAGCATCCCCCTTTTATACAGATTTTCCCTAGTGTGCCTTTTTTTTTGTGAATAGAGAGTGCTCCACAAATATTTGTTGACTTGAATTTTAAATTTTTAGAAAGCTGCCAGGCCTGGCACCTTTCAACCAGGAAAAAGCAATTCGGAAACCAGACAGAAAGTAAGCAGCAATTTTATTTCTAGCGAGCACCGTCGTCACCCCTGCATGTATCAGACAGCCTTTCTAGACACTCATTCCAATTATGCATAAGAGGGAGAGCAGACTGACTTGGGTGTCGTTGCCTGAAATGGTTCTGAGCAGTTGGATCTTTGACTCTTTGGGTATGTCAGTTCCTTTCAGATTCACATTCAGTACTGGCTCTTAAGAGAAATCGTATTTTATGAAGCCTTTTGTAAAGCAGACTTGTGCACCAATACATCTACTCTTTGAATCTTGAGTCTTTTTTTTTTTTATTTTCAATTGAAGCTCACCTAAGCATGGTCATCTTATTCCCATTGAGATGCAGTTGAGGGGACATGAACGTATGGAGGAAATGATGGGATGGGTGATGGGATGATGGATCTTTCAGTTAGACTTAGGTTTAGTTGCATCTATAAGAAACCCAAAGTAACAGTTGCTTTAAACACCCAAAAGCTTATTTTCTTATGGAGAGAGTCTAGAGATGGATCATCTGAAGTACTATGAAGTTAACAGGAATCCAGGCCCCTCCTCTCTTCCTGTCCCGCTCAGGGTCACCTAATAGTCCAAAATGATTGCTGGAGCCACTGCCATCACATCCATATTCCAAGCAGTATAATTCCAAGGAAGAAAGAAGACAGGGCAAAAGGGGCCCACTCCCTATCTGGGTTAGCTTCCTCTCAGGAGCCTTTCTGCAAGTCCTCTCCACACTTTTGCCTACATCTCATTGACTCAAACCTAGTAACGTGGCTATGTTCATCTGCAAAGGGGCTAGGAAGTGTGGACTGTCAGCTGGACTCGTTGCCACCTAAGATAACTGGGATCCTGTTACTAAGGAAGGGAAAATGGGTAACAGATAGAGAGCAAGTGGTCTCTGCCACAACGGGTAACCTTGAAGAAAGATACTGTAACAGTTTTTATAATACAGTTTTAACGTTTTGAGAGCTGTGGTCCTTCATTTATTACCTGATTTTCCATAGCCTGTGGTCTAGAGAGGTGAATATTAAACTTGAAGATGTAGCAGGGTTTTAGGAGAGGTCCATGGAACATGCCAGCTGATGAGAGGGCAAGAAAGGTCTCCTATGAGGGATGGTCCCTGGGGACCTTTGGGATTCTCTTTTGAGGGCATGTCTGTACCCAAAAGTCAAAAACCTCCAGCCTTCCCTCCTGCTAGTCTGGTCTGTCTCAGAGCTGAGTTTCCAGCGCCTAGAACTCTGCGTGGCACATCATAGGCACTTTCTCTGTAGTCGGTAAAAGGGTACGTGAATCTGAGCCTTGGTTTCCTTATCTTGAAAATCCAGACGAGCACACTGGCCCACTCGTCCTTCTGGCCTTCACAGGTGGAGCATATTCTAAGGAGCCATGGAGGTGTCAGGGGCCAAGGGCCTTGAAAGTCAGTGCTTGCGAGACTAGGCAAAGTGTGGCTATTATTACTTTTTAATAAGTTGTTTTTCTTATAACAAAGGTTATAAGTGAAGGAGAAAAATGAGGTGTTCATTCCAACGAGGAAACAGACATTGAACAGGTTAAACCATAAGTTGGGTCATTTCAGATTGTGATGACGTGTGTTCAGGGGAAAGAGTGGGTAATAGGAGAGAATACCTGGAGAGGTGGTTTACTTTATATTGGCATTGTCAGGGGATTCCTCTCCAGGCATGGGTTCATTTAAGTTGATGTTTGAATGACAGTAAGCAGTCAGTCGGATGAGAACCAGAGAAAGAGCCTTCCCTATAGAGCGAACAGCATGTGCAAAGGCCCTGAGGCAGGAGAGCTTGGGTGTCTGAGGACTGACAAGGAGGCCTGTGTGGCTGCCCGTAGTGGACGAGGGAAGGAGCGGTAGGAGTTAAAGCTGGAGAGAGAAGAAGGAATTGGATGATGCAGGCCCTTGCGGGGCATGGAATTTGAACTTTATTCTTTATCCACCGGGAAACCATTGGTGGGGTTTAAGTAGAGCAGTGATGTGATCTGATTTGCTTTAAAAAGATCCCTCTGGCTGCTTGTAGAGAAAGTATTTAGGATGGTGTGGTAGGAGGAGGGCAAGAGAAAGGCAGGGAGATTATCAAGGGGGTGGGTGCAGTGGTCTGGGCAAGAGATGGTGGTGTTGGGACCCAGGGAAGGTGGAAGAGAAGGTGAGAGATTGAAGGATTAGAGGTGCCCTTTGAAGATTCTGCCAATTGCACTTTCTGATGGACTGCGGATAGGGTTCCAATACAGATTTTCTTCAGAAAAAGGCCCTTCCCCACAAATGTCAGTGTAATTGAAGAATGGTCCTAAGTGGGGTGATTTTGTCCCTCAGAGGGCGTTTGACAATGTCCAGAGACATTTCTGATCAACACAACTGGGTTGGGCGGGGGAGCAGTTTACTGGCATCTTGTGGGTAGAGACCAGAGACCCTGCTAAACACCCTCCAGTGCACAGGACAGGCCCCCACAGAGCATGAGCTGGCCCCCAAATCAACCTTAGGCAATAGTGCTGAGGCTGAAAAATCCTGATTCACTAGTTTTGTTTTTGGTTTTTTCCCCCACATCTTAAACAAATTGTGAGATAACGATAATCCCAGGTGTCACCATCCATCCAGAGAGGTACCCGATTCTTCACCCAAGGGATGCGTAGTCATTGTTGTGAGAACAGCTTTCAGTTTAGCGACCCTTCCCTGAGAGGCCCTCTGCTCAATGAATGAATAAATGAATAAACGCATGAGTGAATGAGCGCGGAGCTGCCTCCAGAAAGAGGTGAGTCAGATCGGATCGGCCCACATGCTTCCATCGTGTTATGAAAGGCGGCCCCGAGCGGCTCCGCACAAGAACGGGCTCCTTGTTCCTGGATGATGCGACTTGCTGCTCTGCCAGAGGGGCCCCGCCTCTCCCCAGGTCACCGACAGAGGCCTGTCTCCGCGCTGTCTCGCCTGTGCACGGTACAAAAGTTATGCAGAGCCCTCCAAAAACCCACCCTTTGAAACGAAAGAAATTGGATATTAAAATCCCAAAATAGCGTGCGGAAAGGTACACATCACGTCTGCCTTCTCCTTTTTTTCCCCTTTGTGGCAAAAGTGACTCAGAATTTTTGGTCTGGATCCAGAGAGACCTGCGTGGCCTTTGGGGTGAGGGGGGGAGGTGTGTCATTTGATTGGGAATAACTCACCTTTTGAAGGCCTTGACTGGCTCAGCTGGCTGTCTTGCATTTCACAAGTCCTGGCTTTTCCCACTTCACCATCTCTGGGTTCTTTTTCAGCTTTTGGCCCAAGGGAAACAGGAAGGGCCAAAGTTTATGCCTCGCCCAGATGACCCTGTCTTTGCTGGAACATTTATGTGAGGCTGAGCTGCAGTTTCTTTGGGATGTTTTATCCAAGTGTTCAGAGGGGCTGCTGTTGGAGCCGGCCGTGGGATTCTCATCCCAGCATCCTTGGGTGTTCACACTGCCATGTTGGGTACCACTGGTCAGGGTCAGATAGGTGCACAAGGTTTGCATGAGCTGCCTTCAGTCCTCAATTGCTCCCTCCAGGGGGACTCAGTTTCTCCCCCCTTCCCTTCTTCTCCCAGAGACCAGGTCCCATGCAGACATCAGACGCTTTGTTCCTCAGTATCAGGTTGGGGCCCTGAGCGAGAGACTCGTGGAGAAATGTTTTTGAAGCATAGCCTCTCTTGTTGTCTGGTCTTTGGGTGAACGCACAGGTGGCAGAGGGCATTGCCCGTGCCTCACCTTTCCTCACCACCTCCAAGAGGCTGCCGAGTCACTGTACTTTTGACTCAGTCTCTCCCTGTGTCCATTCCTAAATGCTGCTAGAGAAGAGATTGTACACTTCATTTTTCCAGCCCGAGCTTGTGTCCTCTTTGACTTCCAGTGGAATTAGCCTGGTATAATATGTCTCTTTCACGGTGAGACACATTCCTGCAGACTGGCTCAAGTGGTAGTGAATTCATGCAGACTCCAAACATGGGGATTCTCTTCTAGACATGAATAAGCCTCCTTTCTCAGGGTCACTGGAGGATGAATCACTTGGCAGTATGTTGAGCCACATAGGAACCTGAAAATTAATCTGTTCATTTATTTACTCAGCAAATATTTATTGGGCATCTGCTCTATGCCAGGTACTATTCAAGGTGCTGGGACGTGGTGATGAATAAGCTTTCGTTCTAGCAGGGGGTGGGGTGGGGAGGACAGACAGTCAGCAATGAGCAAATGTATAAGATAACGCTTCTCGAAGGAAATCAGCAGGAATGATGGCGCGACAGTGGGGAGCCTCTGCTTTAGCCAGGCTGCTCAAAGAAGGCCCTGAATTTAGGCTAAGACCTAAAGAAGCAGGGGATTACCAGCCATGGGAAGACCTGAGGGAAGAGTGTTCTAGGCTGGGGGAGCGCAAGTGCAAAGGCCCTGTGGTAGGGGCAAACTCAGCCTGTTTAAGGAGCAGCAAGGGGGCCCGTGTGGCTGGACCAGGGTCGGGGAGATGAAGTTGGTGGCATGGGCAAGGGCCAGATCATGCAGGGTTTTGTAGACTGTGATGAGGCATTTGGATTTTCTAAATGCACCTGAGGAGTATCACACGTTAGAGCCGAAAGATAACCTTCAAGATGATTTCCTCCAAGAACTTAGACTAGAGGGAGGAATTTCATTGTCCGGAGTCACCAGCCATAGGTGAAAGAATGTTTGTGAAAGTTGATTGAACGCCTACAACCTGCTTTGTGTGTCACTCACTCGATCCTCCCAGCAGCCCAGTGAGGGTACGTTGTCATTAGTCCCATATACAGATGAAGAAACTGAGGCCCGGAGAGGTAAACTAACTTCCCTACCATGACAGAGTCAGTGCCCCTGCCAGGATGTAACCCCAGATGGTCTGGCTTCTCCAGGGTCCATGCTCTTAATCTCCGTGTTACATTGGTTCTACCCAAGGCATGGGACAGAGAGAAGATGTGAAAAGTATTCGTTTGGCTTCTTAAAGCAACAAAAAACCAAAACTCCTTCCAAAGGTCCACTCCGAGAAGGCTCGCATATTTCAGCCCAGCACTTCCAGACTCATCTCCTCTATGACTCAGTCACTCCTTGGCCTGGAGAGATAGTTGGTCGGGATGGGGATGCTGGTGGGGAGCTGACATTTCTTTTTTTGCTTTTTTTTTTTCTGACATTTCTGTTGAGTGGACCCGAAGCAGGGGGCTGAGAGTACAGTGGGGCAGGTGGGACCGGAGAAGGGAAAGTTGGTGTCTCCTGTAGGGAGGGGGCAAAGTGATCCAGTTTCTTTGTTCAGAGACCCCTGGGGGGCGGTGCTGTGGGGAGAGGAGAATGCGGTACAGCACTGGGTCCTGAATCCCATTAGGCTAATGTGCCTGTCTCTGATCTCGCCACTCTGTTTTCTATGGCTTCCTTGGGGTTTCAAATGTGGACATGGTAATTGGAAACAAATTTAGCATGTTTCAGGCCATCAAGCCTCTCTCTTCAGTCATCGTGCTTGCTCTGCGGTAGATATGTCTGTTTTTAATTTCCAGTGATGTGAGAAATATAGAATGACTTGATTCTTAATTTAGAATACTGAGAGAGACTGACTTGTTTTGTTTTCGAGCCCGTGCAAAGTGTCTCATTCTCTTTTTATGGCTCGCCATGTGATTTTTAAAACGTGGCCCTGTGGAAGCGGGCAGGCGCAAGATAGGGGTAGGGGAGATTAAGAGGTACAAACTACTAGGTATAAAACAAACAAGCTACAGGGATATATTGTACAACACAGGGAACAGAGCCAATATTTTATAATAACTATAAATGGAAGACAACCTTTAAAAATTGTGAATCACTATGTTGTACACTTGAAACTTGAAACTTTAATATTATACATCAACTCTACCTCAATTTAAATAAAAAATAAAATACAATAATAAAATAGAATGTGACGCTAGCAGAGAGGCGTCTGGTCACGGAGGTCTCCCTGCGAGGCTGAAGACATATCCGGCCAGCGGGATCCCCGCTTGGGTGAGAAAGCAGACGTGGGGCCCCTCTTCCATCACACCCTGGAGATGCTGTCACCTCTCCTTGGAGCAGGGGAGTCCCGGTGTCGGTTGTCTAACCAGCTGAGTCCTGCGCACGCTGAGCAGAACACAGTGTTCGCTGTGGGCCTGGAAGCTAGCTGCCGTGGGCAGCATAACCGCCCTTCGTCATGGCGGAGGGGAGGGTCTGGAGGGATGATAGCCACTCAGACCCCTCTGGTGGGGCTCCCCTCCCTCCTAGGGTCGCTCACGTGTTGAGCACCTGCGTGGTGTTCTAGGCACTGCACATGCCTCTGTGAGCCAGACAGGTAAGCTGCTGCTGCTCTAGTCAGGGAGGGACCGGAGAAGGGAAAAAAATCAAATAAATATATCACGCGACAGCAGGCTACGGTAAATGGCTGTTGCAGCATAAAGCAGGGTGGGTAGGTGAAGAGTGAGATGGGCGTTGGGGGCCGTGTTGGGATGAGTGGTCGGGGAAGGGCTGTCTGATAAGGGGTCGTTTGGGGAGAGGTTTGAGCGACAAGGAGGATGAGCCCTGGGAGGATGCGGCATGAGCGCACCAAGCACAGGGAGCGCTTCGTGCTGAGACCCTGAGGCTGGAGCGTGCCTGGTGTGCGTGGCTTGTCTGAGGACAACGGGGCCGGAGTGGCTGCAGTGGAGGGAGCGGGGAGGGAGGGTTGGGGATGGAGGAGACGGTTCAGATCATACAGGGTCTTCTGAGTCACGTTAAAGACATTGGCTTTTTGATCCGAAAAAGATGTTTGCTGTGGGCTTCCCAGGTGGCGCAGTGGTTGAGAGTCCGCCTGCCGATGCAGGGGACACGGGTTCGTGCCCCGGTCCGGGAGGATCCCACGTGCCGCGGAGCGGCTGGGCCCGTGAGCCATGGCCGCTGAGCCTGCGCGTCCGGAGCCTGTGCTCCGCAACGGGAGAGGCCGCAACAGTGAGAGGCCCGCGTACCGCCAAAAAAAAAAAAAAAAAAAAGATGTTTGCTGTGGCGGGGTGGGTGGGAGCGGTGGTTGAGTAGAGGAGCAACAAGATCTAATATACAGTCTTAAAGATCATTCTAGCTGCTGTGTGCAGAGGGTCATGTGGAGTGGGGAGGAGAAGAGGTGGGCAAGGATGGAAGCAGGGAGACCCTGGAAGGAGGTTACTGCAATGGTCCAGGCAAGAGATGATGGTAGCTCAGACCCTAGTGGTGGTAATCGGGCTTGCGAGAAGCAGATTCTCGCTGGATTTCAAACGCTGAGCCACCAAGACTTGCTGCTCCAGTGGACGTGCTGTGCGGTTTGCTTCTCTCTTGGTGTGGGCCCCATACCCTTAACTCGAAGGGGCCCTGCTAGCACCTCTGCCTGCCTCTTCCTTTGCTGAAGGCCTCCACCTTGGACTCCTGCTCTTGACGTTTCTGTGGGTGGGTCCTGGGTCTTGACTTTTCTTACAGGATGGGATGGGACGTTGCACATGCATTTGTACCTTCATCCCTTTAGTTTACCTTCTTTGTGTCCCTTAAAAGAAATGCCAAGGTTTACAAAGAGAAAAGCAGACCGGGGGGGGGGGTGTCTCTTTCTTTGAATGAATATTTTGGCTTTATTTTTGTGGTATACATTCATTTGAGTTGAATTTTAACCAATATATTGGGTTTAGGGGAGCTACAACCATGGAGTCATGGGACAACAGAGCTCCTTACTGGGAATGATCAAAGTCCAGTGGGCATTTTAAAACAAGACCTGGTTTCTTTTCTACTTTTATTTTGGACACACACACACACACACACACACACACACATCCCTTCTCCACCTTAAAAACACATATATTTGTTCTCACGGTTATGGTGTATTTTGGAGATTATTCTATATTGCTATATAAAAAGCTTCCTTAGGGTGCCCCATGTGGTTGCCCAGATTGACTCCAGGGGTTGCCATTCATATTCACTGTCATGCTGGTCCCCAGCATACTCGTTCTTTTCTTTTTTTTAATAACAGTATTATACTCTGTAATATCCCAATACTGATTTAACCAGTACTCTTTTCATGGACCTTAGGTCGTTTCCAATATTTTGCTGTTTTAAAGAGCGCTGCATTGAATAACCTTGTCATTAGTTTTTCTCTGCACATCTGCCAGGGCATCCATGGGATAACCCACTTACCAGTAGTGGAATTACTACAGCAAAGGGAGTGTACATTTGTAATTTTGAAAAATAACTGCAAAATTGTCTATCACAGGTTTGGGTACACCCTGTTTCTGTGGGCTCTGCTCTTAGGTTTACATATTTCAACCAGGTCAGGTTTTACCTGGTTGGCACCCTTGTTCTGTCTTTTGCATCAGTCGCACATAGAGCAGATGAAGGAAATATTCCTCCTGGCGTCAGAGCTGGGTTCAAATCCCTGCACTGCTGCTTGCTTGGTTGGGGACCTCATGTCTCTGAGCCTCCGTTTCCTCTTCTGTAAAAGGGCAGTTGAGTTGTTGATGGAACTTTAGGAGGATGGAAAGGGGACAGGCATGCCACAATTAATTGGACACCTAATTATGTCTTGCAATTATGAGAAATATAACAAAGAAGACTATTGCTGGGAGGCCCCGCCTTGTCCGGGGAGCAAGGAAAGACTTTTTTTGGGAAATAGTATTTGAGTCACATTCTGCGGTATGACTAGGAATTACCTAGGGCAGAGGTGGTGGAGAGGGTGACGGGGGGATTGTTTCTGAAAGATCAGACACAGAGAACCCCTGGTAAGGGGGTCGGGGTGTGATGTGAGGTGGGGTCAGATCGCACATGGTGGTGTCGTCAGTGGGAGCTGGGAGTTTATAAAAGGTCATTCTGGCCACAGGGTAGAAAGTCGTGGGTGGGGACCGGAGGGGATGCAGGGAAACTCTTTAGGAGAGAAATAGTCGTAGTTTGGACTAGGGTGGAAGTGATGGATGTGGAAATGGTGATGGATTTGAGTGCACTTTAGGAAATCAAATTGACAGGACTCTGAGGTGGATCCGATATGGAGGTGAGGCGGAGGGAGTTATCATGAATTAGGGTTTTTAATGATGTTATTAATACGTGCTCATTAGATGGATATGTAATGCTGTTAGCATCACTGAGATAAGAGTAAAATCATGGAGTAGTTTTCCTGGTGTGTGTGTGGGGGGGGTGGTGGGTGGGTATGTGGGGGTGTGTGTGTGTGAGAGTGAGATGGGAGTGGGCTTGGGGTAGCAGCTATGTTCTGCAATTTTTGCATCCAAAAGTAAAGGCAGAATTTGAGATCCACGTGTATTTGTAAAAAACTTTCTCCCTGCGTGCTGTGTGGCAGTTGGGAATTACAATAAAACATCCCCATGGGCTTTTCCCTTCTTTCACAATGTAATATTTGAGGACGATACCAATTTCCTAATATTCCAGATTCAACAAAAAAATGCTACTTAACATTGTTAAAGTTTGATTTTAGTAAAATTCAAAACAGTTTCCTTGGCCTGTTGCCATTTTGAAAATCAATCCCACGTTTCAGATTTGATGGCAGCCCCATCCATCTGAGAGTATTTAAAAACTCCGAACAGAGTTGATAGAAAAATTGTTTTCAAGGAAGTGTCATTTATGAGTTCTCATTGCAACATTATATAATGGGGAATGTTTGAACAACCTAAATGCCCAACTGTAGAGGTTAAGCTGTGAGTCCAAACATAGGATTGAAACAAGGGATGCAGGGCAGGGCAAAATTTAAGGTAGCACTCACTTTCAGGTACTCAGATAACATTTGCACAGCCCTGAGAGCCGGTGCCTCCTTAAACCATGTGCCCGGGGAACCTCACTTGCCTTGTGCCAGTCTGAGCCCAGGGAGATACTATGCAGTTATTTGAGATTGTCCCAGTGGACGACATTGAATGACAAAGGGCAATGGTCACATTGTATTGTTAAGTGGAAACAATATCTGAAATAGAATCCCAGATATGTTTCTCGAAGTGCCTAGAAGAAGCGTCTGGAAGGATGCACACTAAAGTGCTTATTTATTTTGAGAGAGTATTTTCTCTATAATATATATATTTTTATATTGTCTATTTTTTCTGCAATGAATGATGAACCCTTATAACTTTTATAACAAGACGAAGGGAAAGCAAGTATCCACATGTACCTGTGCCTCAGGACAGTTCAGTTGCTGCTAAGAGGGGGCAGAGCTTGAATTTGGGGGCAGGCGTGGTTCTGATGAGCTTTCTCTGGGAAACGGGGGGGTCTCTGAGATGTGGAGACCATTTCAAGTCTGGGTTCTTTTGGCTGAGCTGGTGGGATGGACCTGCCTGTCGTAATATATATAGTCCAGCATCTGGGAGCGTCAGGAGGCAGCTGCGACCCAGGGGAAGCAAATCTGGCCACATCCCTGAGCTTCCACTCGATGGCTTTGGAGCTTAGGGTCATGAGCAAGTCACTTAACCCCGCTGAGCCTTGGCTTTCTCACCCAGAAAAGGGATCACCTTGCTTTTCCTTCCGTGTGTTGCTGTGCAGATTAAATCAGCTCTGACACCCCCTAGCTCTGTGGCAGACCCTCATGATGTGCCCCAGAAGCACCCCTTCTTCCTGGAATCTTGTAGACTGCTTGGGAAATTTTCTGCGAAAAGCAGAAGACTTTTGCTCTCACCCTGGCTGCAGGAAGTGGAGCCTCTTGTGCATTGGAGGCTGACCTTGAGCTTCTAGGTTCCAATGGGTGGGCAGGCGGGAGTCTGCTGTGGCTGGGAGGCCACCCTGCTTGCCATGCTCCTGAGATGACCTTATCTTTGAAGACGCCTGGAAAGAGGCCTCGAGACCCAGGTCTTCCTAAAATGGGGGCAACGGGGCATTTGAGGCCTTGAGGGCAGGTCATGCCATCCCAAGGCATCAGGTTCTGTTTGCAAGACCCAAATCACTCAGTTTTTGGAGAGGCAAGTAAATAGCCATAGGGTCTTATCAAACCTCCGGAGAGCTGGCAAGCCTCCTCCAGAATGCACCTGCTCTGGTCATCTTCTGCCACCTTCAGGGAAGGGGAGGGTGGGGATCGGAGGGGAAGTGTTTTTTTCACGCTAGACGTTGTGGTTTCTTCCCCCACCCCCCTCCTCCCAGCCCTCCACGTCAGGGGCTCTTCAGCTGCCCACAGAGACGAGGGAATGAGTGCCTGGGTTTCACCACACATCAGGATGTTTGGGGTTGTTTTTCACCTTGTGGGTCTTTCACATTCATTCTTCACTTCTCCATTCAGTTCCGTCCTATCACCTCCGTGTTTTGAGTTGCATCAGCCTCCGATGACAAGGAGAATTCTCGTTTCATGGGTACCTCCTGTGTGCTGGGCTTTGGGGCCCTATAAAGGTCATCTTCTTTAGCCTTCAAAGAGCCCTGGGCAGTGGGAAGTGATGTCCCTGTTTTATAGGAGCAAATGGAGGCTCAGAGAGGTGGAGTCACTGCTCTGAGGTCACACAGCTGCCGATAAGAAGCAGGGCCTGGACTGAGAGCTGGGTACGTCTGACCAAACGTGAAATCCTTTCTCCTTCCTGCTCTACCACGCCCTCTGACAGCAGAGACCTGTCTTACGTGGGAGGGGGCGCTCACGAGGGTGAGGTGGGTTCCATCTGCTCACATGGCATCAGCTAGTCCGGCTCAACTAGGGGCTGCTCAGCCCGGGACACACAAAGTTCCCGCTTAAAGAAGTGGGTTCTTCTCTTGAGGGGCAGCGTTGTTTGTCTTGGTTGCTGTTGCCTGTTTCTCTGGCTCCCTCCATCTCCCTTCCTCCTCCCCTGCCCCCGCCCCTTCTTGTTCAGCAGGAAGAGCACTCTTGATCTTATAATTTCGCACTTGCTCGTGTTTCCTTTGAGAACGTAATCTGCACTTTCTGAGCTGTAGTTGTAGATCAGAGAGCAGCTGTGAGTCTGTCAGACGCCAAGGGCACAGACAGCACGCTGGGAATGGACTTAGAGCCTGAAGGCCCGGAGTCCGCATCCTGGCCCTGCCCTGTACTAACAGTGTCCACTGGGGCAAGTTGCCAGGACTTTGCCAGCCTCAGTTTTCTCATCTATAAAATGGGCCCCTCCTACCTAGAATTGTTGTGATACATGTAAAACGTTGAGTGTGGTGCTTGGCCTGGGGACGGTGTACACTTAGCTGCTGCCCGGTTGTTGCTGGTGACCATTGATTCCACGTGCTTATTGATCACACCGAACGAAACAAACACGCTTCCTCCTACCATGGACTTCCTGTTCAAGTGGAAAAGAGAGATACTAAGCAAATTAACAACTAACAAGAAAATTCCAGATGGTAACGAAGTAACTATTCCTGTGGTGTGTCAGTGAATGTTTAACATGTACTTCTCTAGAAAAAAAGAGCCCCGATTTGTAGCATTTAGCACTTTTTGTGGTGTAAATATTCTCATCGTAGCTAATTTCAGGCTATCAAAGTAATGTCTAATGGCTCTTAAAATTCCTGAAAATTTAAGCAACTGCAAGGGTGGAATAGCTGGCTCCAGCACTGGGTGTATGTAACTAATGTGGTTTGGGAAAGACCTGAAGATCTGAGAGCTAAATGTACCAGTGGAAGAGTATGCCAGCAGAGAAGATGGCTGTGCAAAGGCCCTGAGGTCGGAGAGAGCTTGGTGTGCTCAGGGAACAGAAGGATGGCTGCTGCTGGCAGGAGCCTAGTGGGGTGGAAGGGCTGGAAGACAGAGGCTGGGCTGTTGGAAGCCTCATAGACCATGGTACCAAGTTTGGATTTTATTCGCCGGCCACAGGAAGTCTTCGGAGGGTTGTAAGCAGGGGAACGTCTGGGTCTGCTTTGCATTTTTTAAAGATCAGAGGGCTATTCTGTTAAAGACCAGCAAGAGGTCAGTTAGGGAGCAGTGGTGGTCACTCCAGGGAGAGGCAGTAGTGGCTTGGACTAGTGTACCATCAGGGGAGGGGACTAGAGGTGGCTGGACTCCTTTGGGATGTGACGGATTTTATCCCCAGGTGTTCTCTGGCTGTTTACCCTGAGTACATGCAGCCTGCAATTTCTGCTCTTAGATCCCGGGAAGGAGGAAGGAACCTCAGACCATTAGGGTCACTCTCTATCCTACCTGCTCTCCTCCTTGATTCTGAGTGATGCCGTGTTTACCACCTCCTGATAAATCCAGGACAGGAGGTGAGGAAAGATATTTATCTTGGGTCCAAATGCAAAGCAAGAACAACAAAAACAGAATCTGTCCTCGAAGCTGCCCTTCCTCCTTTGATTTTTCTCAAGAACAGTACCTGTTCTTCAGTTTGCATGGGGGAGAAAGATAACAGACTGACTTCACTTCCACCTTTGCCCCAGGGTGCCTCTCCGGTGTGTATCAGACGCTTATGTAAATGTTGTAGGTATCAGCCTGGCAGGTTATGAAGAAGGTTGCCATCTGGCTCTGCTCCACCCTTAGCTCGCCTCTTGGTCCAGTGTTTAGAGGGGCACAAGAGAACACCATCTTTCTGGACCAGCATCGTCTGAAAGACCTTTTCTCAATGATGGAAACGTCCTGTATCTGTGCCGTTCATTATGGCACCAGCCATTTGTGGCCATTGAGCGCTTGGAAGGTGCGGCTCGTGTGACTGAGAAACTGACCTTTCAATTAAATTTTTGTATTGCTTTTGCTATACTGGACACTGCAGTTCTAGACCATGTGTGATTATGTATTGCCCTGGAGCCTTTGGTTCTGGGCATTTGACTGGAGATCCTACTGAAATTTTGTAGAACTCTGTGGAAGGGTGGGGTCTCAGTGAGTTGTCACTTGTCATAACCCCGCTTCCGCCCAGTTTGCAGAGGAAGGAGCAGAGGTGCAGAAGGATTACATGATTTGCCCAGCATTTCTCAGCTGGGGAGTGGCAAGACAGGAACCCACCTTCTAACTCTTAGCTCAGCATCCGTTTTTCTTTTCTTATGTATAATTTTCAAAACCAATGTTAAATTCCACAAGTTTCCAGGCAGCTCTTCTGCCTGTAACTTTGTGGATGAAGTTAAATTCCTCTTTGATCACCTTCTCAACCTTGATCTCCTGCATCCCTAGAAGTGGTCATGGTGTGGTCAGTCTGGAGCGCATCCTTCCACACCTTTTCCTATTGCATTTACATGAGTATAAATGAATGGATCAAAACATTCAGCATTAAAAAAAATAAGTTGTATCCTGCTATCCATGTTTTTTTTTACGAATTGCTTTTCTTTTTTAATAGTATGTCTTAGATCTTCCGGGTGAAGTTCACAGATCTTTACCATACTGGTTTTTTAACTGTTGTAGTCTTTCATAGCCTGGACATGTATTACTCATAAGCCTGATGGATGAAACTAATTGTTCATTTTTCTCTTCGTGTTAGTAAACATTTTTGTGCATATCTCCTGCATGCACAGCATTTCATCTGGGGTCCATACTGAGAAGTGGATTTATTAGGTCATAGGGAATATGTATTTTTAATATTAATAACTGCTACTCCAAAAATAGTTATACCAGTTTATGTTCCTATCAGCTATGGGAGAGTGTCTGTGTCCTCACAGCCTCCAAAACACTTGATATGATCAAATATCTACATGGGTGCCCATCTAATGGGCAAAAAATGATATCTCATAGTTGTTTAATTTGTATTTTCCTGTTTACAAGGCAAGTTGAACATCTTTTCTATGCTAATGGTCATTTGTTTTTCTGTGAATTGCCTGTTCAAATCTCTTGTCCAATTTTCTGTTGAAAAATTCATTATTGATTCATTCAGCAGATATGTACTAGAATGCCTACTGTGTGCCAAGCATTATTCTAGGTGCTAGGGATTCTGTGGCAAGTTAAATAAATAGACGTCCCTGCCCTCAATGAGGTGATAGTCTAGTTGTAGAAGAAAGACCCAAGCAAAAGGAATTGAGAAAATATATAGTATATTTTATGGGATGAAAAAGAAGGGAAAGGAGCTAGGGACAGCCATGGGGGTAGGACTCGATTTTCAATAGGATGGCCAGGAATCTTGTCCTTTACTTATTCACTTGTAGGCACTCTTTATATATTGTATCTATTAATCCTTTGCATGTTATACATTACACATATTTTCTTCCAGTCTTTAATTTTCTATCAGTTTAGATGACGGTACTTTTGTCTTGCTCTTTCTTTTTTAAAATGATAAAATCTAACTTGTTAATTGGAATATAGTCATATAAAAACTGAAAGTTCCTTCTTTCTAGGCAACCCATTGTCAAGAGCTCTGATTTATCGTTTCCACTTATTTTCTCTTCTCACTGCCACCCCCTGACCCCCGGTCACCAATTAAGCACAGTTTCTGGCTGTTTCTCCATAAATGCAATTCTGCTCTATCACAGTCTTTCTCAGGGCTGCTTAATATTCCATTTTAAAGAGGATCCCTATAATTTATCCAAGCAGCCCCCTCTGGCTGGACATGCAAGTTGCTTCCAATTCTCCATGGCTCTAGACATTGCAGCAATTCTGTGTTCTTTCTGCTGCTCATGAGCTTCTTTGATGTTTTTGTTTGTTGGACTGTAGCCACCATACCCTGTATGTTAATGGTGCTGTAATAATTTGGTTTTGTTTTCTCCCCCTCAGCTCCATGGCTACATGGAAAACAAGCCGCTGGGGCTTCAGATCTTCATTGGGACGGCCGACGAGCGGATCCTTAAGCCCCATGCCTTCTACCAGGTACACCGGATCACGGGGAAAACCGTCACCACCACCAGCTACGAGAAGATCGTGGGCAACACCAAAGTCCTGGAGATTCCACTGGAGCCAAAAAACAACATGAGGGCAACGTAAGGGCTGGGGGCTGAGGGCAGTGGGTCTTCATGGGGAAGTGATGGGGCCAAGTGGCGGGGATTTGGGAGGAGGATGGAGTTGATGGAAGCAACCGTAGACAGTGGTTCCCAATTTGTGAAGGACCCACAGAGGTTTCTGTTTTAAAAGTCTCCATTTTAAAAGTTCTAGACCTACATGTTTTTCATGTGTATTGAGACGAAGAATACATATGCATCTTTGGTTTATGTTGCTTGGGATGAGGCTAAATTTATTTACATTTATAAATTTGTTTGACTTAAAATTATTAAACAACTATGCAGATAGGCCTAACCTCACAGAGCGGATATGCATATGGCTAAACTGTGGGAAACATTGCACCCGTGTGTCGGAGTTTAAAAAACTTCATTAGAGAATAATCTCAAACATGAAAACTGCGAGAATTGTACAAAGAACGCCTGTTACACTGTTCGCTCAGATTTACCAGTTGTTAACATTTTCCACATTTGCTTTATTACTGTTTTTCTCCCCCTCTCTTTATTTTTTCCTGAACCGGTCGCGAGTTAGTTGCAGACATCATGCCTTTTTACTTTTAAATGCTTAAGCATGCATTTCCTAAGAACAAGCATGCTCTCTTACGGGACCACAGTACATTTATCAAATCAAGGTATTTAATGTCCATATGACTACTCTTACTATTGCATAGTCCATAATCAATTTTTCCCAGTTGCGTCTTTGAGTTTTTCAGGTACTTTTGAGAGTAGAAAAGTAAGCATGCAGAATCTCCCTAGAGAGGTAATTTCCACTGGGGGATTTTGCTAATTACTTTGCGTTTTACCCCCATTTTGGTTTAAATTCCTGGCTGAAAAATGTATCCGTGTATTGCAGTCCCCCGCCCCCCTTGCGGGTGACCTTTCCTGCTCCCCGAGATGGTCAGTTGTCAGTGGGGTTCTTGACTTTCCGGCAGCATTGACTGTGCGGGGATCCTGAAGCTTCGGAACGCGGACATCGAGCTGCGGAAGGGCGAGACGGACATCGGGAGGAAGAACACGCGGGTGAGGCTGGTGTTCCGGGTGCACATTCCAGAGTCCAGCGGAAGGATCGTCTCCTTGCAGATAGCATCTAACCCCATCGAGTGCTGTAAGTTGGGTTCTGGGCAGGGTCGGTTTTTGGCAAGTGCAGTGTATGTGACCCTGGGCGGTGTAGCCTGGGCAAGGTCCCCAGCAAGAATGTGTGACCCGCAGGGGTCAGCAGTGGCCCAAGATGACCAAAGGGGCCAGAGACAGAGCACATTTCAGGGTTTCTCTCTGCTTCTCTTTACGTGTGGAGGGTTTACTGTCAAAACTAATGATGGCTGATAAGTAGCCTACAGCTTAGTTTAGAAGATTTGAAATGTATAAGTGTTGTGCTGGTCTCAAAAAGGGTAGATGCAGTTGGAGTGAGTTCACTGTACTTAGTGCCCCCTTTTTTTTTTTTAGATTTATTTGTTTGGTTGCGTGGGTCTTAGTTGCGGCAGGCGGGCTCCTTAGTTGTGGCATGCGAACTCCCAGTTGCGGCATGCATGTGGGATCTAGTGTCCTGACCAGGGATCGAACCCGGGCCCCTTGCATTGGGAGCGCGGAGTCCCATCAACTGTGCCACCAGGGAAGTCCCTTTTTCCTCTTCTCTTCTTTCAGTAGAATAATAATAGTATCCCAGTGGCTCTCGCTTACCGCACTGTGACTCCACTGGTCACTAGGCTAAGTGCTCAGTGTGTCGTACTCTTTAAATACTCACAGCAGTCCTGGGCAATGGCTGGTGTCACGATGCCCATTTTAGAGAAGAGGAGGGAGGGAGGTGAGGGGCAGTGTAACGTGTCTCAGCAGGGCTGGGATTTGAGCAGGAGCTTTGGCATGCGGGAGCCACACGTCCCATCGCCCTCAGCACAGCCCATCACCCTCAGCCCATCCCTGGGCGTTTACTGAGAATCTGCTCAGTGTCTGGTGCTGTGCTGGGGGCCTGCAGATGAGCAAGATGTTTTCTCTGTCGTCAGTGAGCTTACAGTCTGGTGTAAGCTAACCCACACAAAGATGCAGAAGGTTTTCAGAATCCAGTACAGAGTGGCCAAGATCTGCTGTTCGGAAGGTCTCTGAGCAGAGAGACCTGGCCCAGCTACATTAGGCTTCAAGAGAAGAAATCACTTTGAGATCATTCTTAGGTACTTTGGGCAAGTTTGTTGTTGGATTTTGTAGTTAGATGTGACAAAGCTTATTGTCTGCTCAGCTTTTGAGAGTTGAGAAGTCATTTTTAAAAGCATAAAGAAAGAAGTAAGCATTGTTCCAGAAACAAAAGCTGTTTTTATTAGTTTTAAAAAGTCTCGTTCTTCTAAGAATATTTTTGTGCTCTTACAATAATGTTCCATATTCAATTATGTTTCAGGGTTTTTTTCCCCCCTTTTTACTGGACATTTTACCATAATTAGGTGTCACAGAATCAGCTGCCTGCAGAGACGAGGGAGGTCGTGGACGTGAGTGGAGTGGGTTGGGTGGGTAGTAGTGGTAGAGACTGGGGGCCAGGGTGGCACATTCCCCACCTAAATGGGTTGCTGTTACCCACATCCAGCCAGTGTTTCCATGTGGGAGTGTCGACTCAGTGTGGCCAAATCTGATTTTTTTTTTTTTTTTTTTGCGGTACGTGGGCCTCTCACTGCTGTGACCTCTCCCGTTGCGGAGCACAGGCTCCGGACGCGCAGGCTCAGCGGCCACGGCTCACGGGCCCAGCCGCTCTGCGGCATGTGAGATCTTCCCGGACCGGGGCACGAACCCACGTCCCCTGCATCGGCAGGCGGACTCTCAACCACTGCGCCACCAGGGAAGCCCCTGATTTTGTTTTTAAGATAAACCAATAATCTCCTGATTTTCAAGAAAAGCGACAACAAAGTCAAAATACTCTGTAGGTCAGCTGAGAACTGCACGTGGCTTGGTTTCATCAGAGGTAGTCTTAATTAGACACTAATTAGGAAAGGGAAAGTATGAATATTTTATGCAGAAAGCATTGAGGAAGACTGGCCTTCAGCCAGCAAGAAGAGAGGGCGGACCCTCTTTGGTAGAGAAACCAGAACTTGGTCTTGATTGGTCTTTGGAAAAGGATGAAGGAGGCCTGTGATCTCTTCCAGGCTGGTGAGCCAGGATGGGGGACCAGGCTGAATGTGGTGGTGAGTTTGTGCTCTGAAGTTAGAGGAGAAAGACCCAACAGCAGACAACAGAGGAAAACAAGCGTTTGAAAAACATCATCACAGAAACAGTGGAGGAATTCCCCTCCTCTGCCCAGCAGACCCCACCCCTGTCCCCCAAGTGCTAGTCGTGGTGACTGCCCCACCCTGGTCTTGGTTTTGAACATCTCAAGACATTTGGGGAAGGAAACTCAGGCTCTTCCTCAGTGATTTGGGGGATTTTGAGAAGATAAGGTCTTGCCTTTCTGGCAAATGACTCAGTCTCCAGGATGGGGCTGTGGTTTGTAGCAAGGTGGAGGTCAGGAGGCCTCAGGAGGGACCGTTGATAGGAGCTCCTGTTCTCTCCATCTTTGGGTCCTTCAAGTCATTCTATCTCCTGTCAATCTGAGACTTTAAGGGTCATCACTGGTTGCACGCACCTCCAGCAAGATCCTCAGGGTGTTAAAAGTTGCGTGAACTTTGAACATAGCAGTTTTTTGCTTTCCTATTCTTACAAAGACGTGTTTGGCCGATTGAACTACTGTGCTTTGACAGATAAGGAAACTGAGACTTTCTTGGTAAGGTGATTTCTTGTTAAGGTGATTTACTCATTTACTCGGTAGGGAGCAGAGGCAGAGTCTCCAACTTTCTAGTTCTGTGAAATAGCTTCTTTTGGTTTCGGCACCAGCAGCCTCTCTGGCAATACCAAGTGGAGCTACCGACGGGCCACTCTCCCTCTCGCGGAGGGAAGGCAGAGCCTTCTGTCATTTTTATCTCCTTCTTTGTTCTGTCTGGCAGTTCCATCAGCATTTATGGACTAATTGAATGACTGTTTGATCCTTAGGGAGATATTCAGTATTTGTTGACAAGTTAGTCTGTGACATGTATCAACACAGTATGTGTACAGTAAATATGTGTTGACTAATTGACTTCATGTCCACCCCTTGGGGAAGGTAGGTTGGTAAGAAAAACACTCAGTGGGCTGGTGCTCATTTGCAAGGCTAACTTATTTACTTTGGAGATGTCTTTTACGTGACGTCTCAGGGATCAAGGTTGAGTTCTCAGAATCTAGTAGAAAAGTCTGGAACAAGCTACTGGAGGCCACTCTTTGGAAAGTGGAGTTACTTGCTAGAAAGGCAGATCTCTTCTATTTATTATAGGCCTGTGTGCCCAAGGGCACATCTCACCTGTGCACAGAGGGACACCCCATGTTTCTAGCTTTCTGTTTCCAGCGGACCTTCAGTGTTGCCAGGGAGGTCCTTTGAGTTCCCTCCCCTATTCTCAGCAGAGACTCTTTCGAACCTTCTCTGGTCTCCCAAGCTCTGGAGGCTGCCCCACCCTCCTCCCACTTGGAGGAGAACGTGGAAGAGCTCAGAAGGCAACACCCTTGTCTTGCCCAACAGAGACCCTGCACACGGTCCCAGCTGTGGGCAGCCTTTCCTCGTCTGGGACCCTTGGAATGGGACAGTTCGCCTTACCCCCTGGGTTCCTGAGAGCTCTCAGCTTCAACTCCAAGTTCCCTTGTGGTGGTGGAACCCTTGCTTCCCTCTTGTGCGAGTTCCCAGGGCTGGCGAAGACAATTACCACCACCTGGGAGCCTTCCAGCCACAGAAATTGATTCTCCCACAGATCTGAAAGCCAGAAGCCCTAAATCAAGGTGTCATCAGGACTGGTTCCTTCTTGGAGGCTCTGAGGGAGGGAGAGTCTGTTCCAGGCCCCTCTCCTCCGGTGGTGGCCGGCGATCACCAGCGTTCCTTGGCTTGTAGACACATCACTCCAATCTCTACCTCCATCTTCACGTGGCCTTCTCTGTGTGCCCTTTTTTCTCTCTCCTAAGGACACTCTCATGGGGTTTAGGACCCCGCAATCCAGGATGATTTCATCTTCATCCTTATTCACATCATTGAAGACCCTGTTTCCAAATGAGGTCACATTCTGAGGTTCTGGGTGGGCAGGAAGTCCTGATGGCGCTCAGTTCAACCCACGACACCTCCTCAGCTGCATTTCTCGGCTTCACTCTTCTCTCTGCTCCGCAATTCCCAAATGCACGGGCATCTTCCTCTGGCGCCTAGGCTTCTGCCTATGCTGTCACCTCCATCCAGAGCAATCTTAGCTGCCTGTTGGAATCACCTGGGGACTTCTAAGAAAAAATAGGATGCCTGAATCCCACCCCAGAAACTCTGATTCAGTTGGTCTGCGTTGAGCCCTGAACCCGGAGACTTTCAGAGATGCCTAGTGATTCTGACATGCGGCAAAGTTAGAGACCTACTGCTGGGAGGTGGGGTTCCCGCATCCTTCTGTTGCTTAGTTAACCTCTCCTTATCCAAGGCCCCAGTTTAGATGGCCCCTCGAGGAGGAAGCTTGCCCTCACCCCACAGGGTATAGGGTCCCCTCTCTGTGCACTGACACCCAATTTACTTATCAATCTCTCTTAGGTAAGGTTAGGGACCAGTGGGTGTTAGCCAGGGCCTGGCCCATAGCAACTGTCTCTAGAATGTTTGTTGAAAAAAATGAAAGTGTGAAAACAGTGTCCCCAGGCTGCCCAGCAGGAGAGAGAGGCAGCCATGAGACAGAGTGGATGTGTCCCCAGGGGCAGATGCCTTCTCTCGTGAGAACTTTCCTTGGGTTTTCTCCTTGCCCTGCAAAGGGGCCTCTCTGCTCATCACATTTCAGGAAACACCTAAAGCAATTTCCCCCCGGGCCCTGCCCGCTCAGAGCACAGAGTGTAAATTCACTTTGCTCGTTTTGCAGGAACTGGGGGCATGGGTATGAGGTGTGGACTAGAAAATGGCTTTTCTCACGTGGTGTTTTCAGTCTCTCCCTTTTCATGACATAATTGTGTTTTACCAAGGTATAATTAAGATACACTAAATTGCACAGACCGTAAATCTCCTGTTCAGTGGTTTTGACAATCGTATACACCAGTGTGACCACCACTCCAAACAAGATACAGGGCGTTTTCCTTCGTTCCTGAAAGTTTCCTTCTACCCCTCAGCCAGTGCCCCCTCCCCAGCCCCATACACAGGCAAGCACTGTTCTGATTTCTGTAACCATAGATGCGCTTTCCCCATTCTAGAACTTCATGTAATGGAATAGTACCGTATAGTACTGTCTGGTTTGTTTTACTTATAGCATGATGTTTTTGAGATCCGTCACTGTCACTGCGTGATTTGCTGGTTCATTCTTTTTTTTTTTTTTTATTGCTGAACAGTATTCAATTGTATGAATATAACGATTGTTTATTTACCACTGATAGACATTTGGGTTGTTTCTGGGGTTTGGGGATCATGAATAAGGCTGCTATGAACATTCCCCTTCAAGGCCTTTGTGGACGGATGCTTTCATTTCTTTTGGGTAAATACCCGGTAATGGAATTGCTGGGTCACGGGGAAAAAAACCCATATGTTCCAATTTATGTATTTTCCAAATCGTTTTACACTCTGTACAAGAGTGTCTGAGAATTCCACCTGCTCACTAATATTTGGCTTTGCCAGTCTTTCTAATTGTAGCCATTACAGTGAGTAAAATGGTATCTCATTGTGCATAACCCATAATTTGCATTTCCCTAAAGACTAATGACGCTGAGCCCTAATCTGTGTGCTTATTGGCTGTCCTGTGTCTTCTTTGGTGAAGTGTTTGTTCAGAGCTTTTGCCCATTTTTTATTGGGTGACTCATATTTTTATTGTTAATATACAGTAGTTCCTTTTGCACTGGGTATGAACCTGTTGTCAGATTTATGTATTATGAATATTTTGCCCCGGTCTGTGGCTTGCCTATTTCTTTTCTTTTTCTTTTTCTTTTTTGTGTCTTATTAAGAGCATCAATATTTTATTTTGATGAAGTCTAGTATATTCTTTTCTTTTCTTTTGGGATTATTACTCGTTATATTCTCCCAAGAAATCGCCACCTATCTGAAGGTAGCAGACATCTTCTCTTCTGTTTTCTTCTAGAAGGTTTTTGATTCTGGCTTTTAGGTTTAGGGATACAAACCATATCAGGTTAATTTTTGTGTATGGTGTGAGATAGGGTCCAGTTGCGTTGTTTTCCGTATGGAAATTCAGTCGTTTCGTATGCCTTTTTCTGAAAGTGAGAGCTTAGACAACCGAAGACTGTTGCCTCCCTCACCACCTCCCCTTTACTCCTCCACTACACGCTCCTAAGTCTGACGTGGAAGATGGGGGATCACACAGCAGTGCTGTATGGAAATCCTTAGAATTAGTGAGATCAGACAGGCAAATTGATTTTGCTTTATTTCATAAATCAGAGATGCTCTCTTGCCCATCTGCTCCTTCCAGAAGCCAAAACGACCCACATGATTCTTATAGGCCCCTTAACATTATTCTTTTAATTAAAAATATATTTGGAGTGCATCATATAGTACTAGGAACTGGGGATGCAGCGGTGACCAAACCAGAGTCATGGCCATCATGGAGGCCACATTCTAGTGGGGAAAACCCACAGTCAGCAAGCAGGCAGAGACATCATTTCAAACAGAGCTAACTGTCATGGTGAAAATAACAAAGATCATGTGTTAGTGGCTTGGGGGTGGGGGAGCAGCAACCTTAGTCATTCTGACCAGGGAAGACCTCTCTGAACAGGTGGCTTGTTAACCTGGACCTGAGTGACGGGGGAGCATGGCCCAGCTGGAGGGTAGAGCAGGTGCAAAGCCCTAAGGCAGGGATAAGCTTGCCATCGTCAGGGAACAGAAAGGCAGCCGGGGAGGCAGTGTGGAGTGACGGGTAGGGAGAGGTGTAGGAGGTGAGGTCTGAGAGGAAGCAGGGGACTTTGGATTTTATTCTAAGTGAAACGGGAAGCCTTGAGTTCTACATAAGGGACTGGCATGATGTGATTTATATTTTAAAACTTGTTTAGCACAGTGCCTGGCACAGAGTAGATGCTAATAAATACTTGAAGACCAAATGAAGGAAGAGGTAGGACGTGAGGGGGACATGAAGGGGAAGAGGTAAAGGACAAGGAACTATTATCAGTCACCTACTGTATGTCGAGCACTTTCTCTGTTGCTGCTAAATCATTGGGAGGACACCAGGAACTCAGCATCTGTTCCAATTTTATAGATGGGAAAACTGAAGCACAGAGAGGTTAAACTAATTGCCTGTGGTCACACAGCTAGTAAGGGACCAAGCCAACTGTGACGACCATGTCCTGCTGGATCCCAGGACACCAAGGTTGAGCTACATCACGAGTGACAGACTAATTTGGGCCAGAACGCCAAAGGGTGACGTCATCTCATATAAACTGGAGACCAGATCAGCGACCCTTAGGGAACTGTGGCCACCCTCCCACCACTCTGCAGTGGACTGTCTCCCTCGAGACCCTGTAGCAGTAAATCTTGGGTGAAATTTGGGCAGAGGGCAGGTAGGCCAGGCCTTTGGCTGCCCCGGCTCTCTAAGGTGGCTTTTAAGCGATGACTAAGGGATCACATTCAGAAACATCAGAAAACCAACATGTTGGGAGGAAGCAGGGTTAGGGTGATGGTTAGGACTGTGGGTCTGGGTTCACATCCTGCCTCTGCCACTTACTAGCTGTTTAGTCCCGGGGAAGTTACTTAGCACTCTGTGCCTCAGTTGTCTCATCTGTAAAATGGGGATGGTAGTAGTACCTATCTCAGTACAGTAGAATAACCCCAATGCCTCTCTTCTGGTATGTCTCATATTTTCCCACTTGCAGCCCTCCCTGTAGCTCTGCAAGGCAGACGTGACATACCTCTGGTTGCCACTCTGTCACTGCCGAGAGCCCACAGCCCAGGCAGCAGTAGGTGTGGGAGTTTAACAAACACTAATTGTTTCAGGTGAGCTGGCAGCTAGCCGCAAGCCCTGCTGCTGAGAGGAGCTTAGATGATTATCTGTCTGGTGCTGTGGGTTGGCTGCGTGGTGATTACAGGAAAGCTGGGTTTTTGGGGAGCCCAGGATTGGGGTGGCTTCTCCACTGATTGATATGGTTACCTGACCCTGCGATTATGGCCTTTTACTGAGCTAGTTTGGCGGGGCTGGGGAGGCAAAACTCCCCTTTATTGAAGAGCTGCCACCTGCCCCCAGCTGTCACATCTATTAACTTGTTTCTACCCTCATCGTAGCCTGGGAAGACTCAGAGACTCTGAGCTTATATCTAGCGGGCTGAGGTTCAGAAGGGCTGACTGATCTGAGAGTCACGTGGCTGGCGAGGGAAGGGGCAAGAACTGGGGGTTAAAAACCCATGTCCTTTTCTCTGTCTGGGCTGCCTGGGTCCGCCAGTGACCAGGGAGCTCATTAGTCAAATGGAGGTTCATGGAGCCCCCTGTAAGGGTCTTGGTTACTGGAGATATGTGGGAATATTCTGCGGGGGCTCCTTGTTAATGTGTTGGAATGGAGAAGAATAAGAGCCCCTCCTATGGACCCAGCACTGTGGGGATTGGACGAGAGGTACCAGTCTTTCAGGGCCGTTGTTTGTGCTCCTTTTTCCGTATGGGGAAGCTGAGACCCCCTGAGGTCAGAACGGGCAGGTGGTCTCATGCACTGCGGACCCCCTGCATTTGCAGACACCGCGCCCCAGTCCCGTGCTGTGAATGCTGACAGGTCCCTCCCAGAGGTGAACCCCATACTCGGGGAGAATTGGGTTCCTCTGCCCCAGGGTCCCGCTTCCCAGGGAAGACCCATCAGTGGCCAGGGCGGGTTCTGAGGGAGCCTGAGGGGCCAGTCTGCCGGCCCTGCTCCCGGCCTCTCCCCGGCGAGGCCTGAGTCAGCACCATGTTCTGGGCCAGGCCCGGCTCAGCTGGGCCAGGCTCACAGCCAAGGACAGGGCCTGATGTACAGACAGGAAGCGTTTACAGCAGCTGGGATGAGGGGTGGTCAGAGCTTGGGCCAGAGTGAGACCGAAGGGGGCCCTCCTCCTGGTCCGGGCTGGCTGGCGGCTTTCCTAGTGGGTCCTTCTCCATTTTACTAAAAAGAGGTCCCTCTGGGTAGGGGAATCCCACAGTCTGTGTTCAAGTTCTGCCTGTCCGCCTTACGTAGCTGTGAGCTCTCAGGCATGTGACTTCTCCTTTGGGAGACTCAGCGCCCTCACCTCCAAAATGGGAATCATTCCTGCTTGTGGTCTCATGAAGTTTAGCAATAAAAATAAACATAACATTCATTGAGCCCCGATGAGTCGCCACACACTTCCTGTGCATTAGCTCATTTAATCTGCAAACCGCTCTCTGAGGTTGGCCCTATGATGAGTCCCATTTTATAGATGAGAAAACAGAGGCACAGAGAGATTAAATGACTTGCCCAAGGTCCCAAAGCTTGGATGTCACCGAGCTGGGCTTCGAACTCAGGCTCTCACGTGGCAGCATCCTTACTTTGACCCATGACCGTAAATTGCTTCTTCATGTGTGTGCTTTATAATATAAACAAAAACATATATAAAAAGTGCTGGAATCCAAGGCACTCTCTATGGCAGCTGTAATTATTCACTGTTAGCAGAACCTACCCACTCTGCACAACCAAATTTCCCTGACCAGCTTCTCCCGCCTCTCTCCTGGGGTTCTTGGGTAGACTATCATTCTTGGCCAGGCAGCCCCCTGTCCAGGCTGACCTGGAGGACCCCCGCCTGGTGTGTATTTCCCTCTCTGAGCCTTTACCGCCGGCTCTGCTCCCAATCAGCTGCTGTTGCTAGTGAAAGTAAACACCCAAACTGGCTAAACCAACAGCGCCCTGTTGATTCAGAGCTCATAAAACATAGGAGCCCCAAGCCACTTTATGACGCGCGAGAATCCAGGGGCAGGAGGGAAGCCTGAGGTAGTCTCCTGGCTTCCAGGGCCACCTTGACGCTTAAGCCAGAGCTGAGGGTCTAGCCTCCACCCACAGGTGAGACCTGGGCCGTGGGCTTGGCTTTAAGCTGGTGGCCCCCTGTTTGGTTAGAACACTGCCGGGTTTGGGGTTTGGATGGTCTGGAATCTCCAGTGGTCGAAGAGCCGAATGGGACTCGGTGGGGACGGCTGCGGGTGGTGGTTCAGGCCTGGGGGGCCCAGTGGGCTTGCAGAGAGCCCTCCCATAGGCCCTGGACCGTGTCACCCCAATTAGTAGCCCTAGGTGTTGGAGGCTGCGTCAGAGAGGGAGAAGGAAGTGGACCCCAGGAGGGTGGTTTTGGTTGCTGTCTGCCTGTCTTCAGTTCCTCTTTCAGGGGCTAATTGGATTCATTTGCTTTGCCTCTGGGCTCTCTGAGGATGCGGGGGGGCCTCCCCTGGAGGAGGTCTTCTCGTCCTCAGGTGGCGTCTTAAGTGTGAGACCTGGCTGTCAAACAGAATGTGTGTAACAAGTCACCTGGAAAGATTGTTTAAATGCAAATGTCCAGGCTCCTCTAGGAGATTCTGGGGCTGGGGGCGGGGGTTGGGGGTGTGGCCTGGGGAAGCTGCATTTTTATTAAGCACCTCCCCCAACCAGGTGATTAGGCTGCAGGTGACCCGGGAAGCTCCCTTTGAAAAATGCTGGGATTCAGGGCCAAGAAAGCTGGGTTTTGGGTCGGGATCCACCAAGAACAGCAGTGAAGAGAGCAGTACTGTGTGTAAACACGTGGACACGGTCCGTACTTACTTGGTGAAATAGCTAAGACAAGACAACAGTGGTTCCTGGCGCTGAGCACAGGGCAGCTGCTCAGGGAGCTCCAGCTCTTCCTGTCGTTCGCCATACTGGCCGGTGTTTACTGAGCCAAGTACACTTTCTGTGAATTCTCCCATTTAACCCTCACAACAGCCTGTGAGATGGGTCTGCTAACAGCCCCATTTTTCAGATGGGAAAAGTGAGGTTTAGAGCTGGGAAGCCCTGTGCAAGGATCACCTGGTGGGGACTTGCGCTAGAACTGAGGACCCTCCAACACGACAGCCTCACCCAGGCAGGAGCTGCCTCTCCGTGAAGCGAGTTCTGAGCGTCTGTCTTTCTGTCTGTGAAATGGTAGAATTAGGGCCCGGGGGTCATTATTGGTTCAACTCCCCAGCTGATTCTAATGTGTAGCCAGCACTAAGCAGTTCTTCTCAGACTTGATAGCTCATAAGAATCACCTGGATTCCTTGTTAAGCTGCAGATGTGGGTTCAGTAGGTCTGGGTGGGGCACGAGGTTCTGCACCTCTAATAATACCGCCCCCCCCTTACCTTGATGCTGATGTGCTCGGCCCACACTTCGAGTTGCAAGACTGGAGTCCAGATAAGAGCTCACAGGAAGCCGGACTGGACTCTTTAAATTTTCATTAGAAAAGATAGTTTTCCTTCAGTAAGGGGAAGGAGCAGGAAATGCAGACTTGGCAAAGGGAGAATCAGTTAGTTGCTTGAAACTGTGAGGCTGTGGAGGGAGAAGCAATGAGTTTGCTTCAGGAAATAGCAGAGTTGTGTTCACAGCAATGCACAGTGATTCACGGAGCAGCCGTCTGGCCCAGCCTCCCGCCCACTGCCGAGAGCTCATGGCCACGTCCAGGCCCCGGCCTCGCTGGCTTGGGAGCCCTTGGCCGGCTTGCCCAGGAGCCATGACTCAGGCTTTCCACCTGCAAAATGGGAAGGATGGCTCTTGCCGCCTCCCCACCCATCCCTGGGACCAAAAGCCCCCACTGGCCCCCTGAATGCATCAAAGGCAGATCTTAAAAGCTGGGAGCTGCTCTTCTAGGCGGTGCGGCTGCTGCGTTCACTGCTGGTAAACCCCCATTGGTGGCAGCTCAATTAGGAAGCCATAGAGCACTCCTCTGCTGAAAGAAAGGCTTAATAACCTGGCCCATGTGGGAGAAATTAGCAGCTTCCGCAGAGAGGCCTTTTTAAGACGTACTCTTAACTGGCAGCCCCTTAGAACCGCGCTGGATGGCGGGCCCCTGGGAACAGAGAGCCTGGGCCGAGCCTGGGATGGGAAGATACCGGCAGGGCCATCACTGAGAGTCATCCGGCTGCATTTTCAGTGTAAAGTGTCTGGGAGCGTCTGGTCCGCAGCAGACTCCTTAAATGTCACCAAGTGTGTGTCTGCTCCTGAAGGGACTGATTTCAACGTGGCTCTGGGGCCGAAGGGAGGGGGTGCTGGACCTGGAGGCCCAGGCCAGCCAGGAGGACAGGGTTGGGTCTGAGCCTCGGGCCTCACGTGGCTGCGTCCCCGGCTCCCGGATGGGGAGGTCCGCAGGCCCCTGGCACGGAAAGGACTGGCCCTCTGCCCAGTTCTTGGGCTCTGGGAGGAACGCCAGGAGCTCAGGCTGACTCACCCAGGGAGGGCCGGCCTCTTCGGCCCACGCTGCCAAGGCGAGGCCGAGGAGATGGTCCCTCATGCTGGATGGGACCCATTTCTCACCCTGCCCAGGAAAGGCATCTGGAGAGGGTCTTCATTCTTTCCTGCAGCCCACCTTCAGAAGAATTGGTTGGCTGGAGGGGCTAGGAGATGGGGTTCTGGAGCTGGACAAACCAGTTCTGGAGGGGTCAGATCTAAGCGTCACCCCATCTGACTTCTCCTAGGCTTTAGTTTGCTCCCCAAAGGTGAATAATTTTAGTACTTCTTTTCTTAGAAGGTTACTGTGAGCATTCAAATATGTCATTGTGGTTAAACACTCAACCTGTGCCGTTCCTCATTGTAGATACAGATGAAGATGTAGGTGCAGATATGTAGAGATATCGATATGTATATGTGTGTCAAGATATATTGAGACACATCTGTATCCATACGTATCTCCATCCATCCATCCATCAACCCTTCCTCCCTCCCTCCCCCTCTCTCTCTTTCTTTCCTCCCTTCCTCCCTTCCTTCCATCTATCAATACTTGCATCCATCCATCTCAGGCATCCCCTGCTAGGTCCTAGGAACTGTCCCCAGCCCTGGGCTCACAGCATGCCCAAAGCGACGCTCCTCCCTCCTGGGCTCACGTTCTCGTGGGGAAGAGACGAAAGACAAATGAACCAATAAAGCTACATGTAGTGCGTCTGAAAGTGGAAAGTTCTTTGGAAATGATTAAGCAGGATAAAGGGGAAAGAGGGAGAGACACAGCCAGACAGATGGAGAGAGGGTGGGTACTGCTGTTTTAACTCTGAGGGGGAGAATGGAAGGGTAGGGGTAAGGAAGCTGCCCTGAGGAGGTGACATCTGAGGAGGAACCTGCAAGAAGTGAGGAAGGTAGCCATGCAGGTAATCAGGGAAGAACCTTCCAGAGAGAAAGACTTGAAAGGGCAGACATTGAAAGATAGGAGCATGCTATATATGTTTGAGAGATGGTGAGAACATTCTAGAAGTGTGACTGGAGCAGAGTGAGCAAGGGGGAGTTCTAGGAAGTGTGGTCAGAGAAGTGATGGGGGCAAATCATGTTCAGGATGGCGAACGAATTCCAAGGCCAAGGCATCTGAACCTTTAGGAATCAGGTCCTGAAGTTTACATCCGTGAGCCCTTCATGTGTTGCTGACATCAAGTGCAGGAGAAGAGAGTACATCCTAGCAAAGGAAATCTCTTACAAAAAAGTTGATTTGCCCATCCTTTTATTAAAAAAAAAAAAAAATCAAATTCTTACTCTCCTTTCCTCCCTCAAAGGAGAACAGGCATCTGTCTCTTGATTCATGAAAATGGAAAGTGTTGTTAGGAGAAAATTAGCCGAAATTACTTGGGGCATTTTGACAAGAACATAACATTTGTCAACCATAACATAGTCACTGGTTGCCAGGGGTGAGGCTTCCATGTTTGCAATGACAACAAGTGACCAAGGTGGGCAGAGTGCATTGTGTCCCGTTCCCGTGAAATCACTGGACGATTCTGCATGGGCGTCTCCTGTCATCACACTGTCTTCTTTTTCTCCCGCCCGCAGCCCAGCGATCCGCCCATGAGCTGCCCATGGTGGAAAGACAAGACATCGACAGCTGCCTGGTCTACGGGGGCCAGCAGATGATCCTCACGGGACAGAACTTCACGGCCGAGTCCAAAGTCGTGTTTACTGAGAAGACCACAGGTCAGGCGGCCTTCTGAGTGCCATACAAAATTGACCATCTTTTTCTTTCCAATGACATTGATTTGGGGGATGGAGCCCATTGTGTAGTTTCCTGTCCTGCTCTCCTTACCATGAGAAATTTCCCTTGTCTCCAGTGATCTTGATATCGACACGGTTCACCATTGCATGAGCATGTTATAATGTATTTTAACTCATCCTTGCTTGTTTGGTTGGATGATAAAGTTTTGCCCACCCTTAACTTTTTTTTTTTTTTTTTTTTTTTTTGCGGTACGCGGGCCTCTCACTCTTGTGGCCTCTCCCGTTGCGGAGCACAGGCTCCGGACGCGCAGGCTCAGCGGCCATGGCTCATGGGCCCAGCCGCTCTGCGGCATGTGGGATCTTCCCGGACCGGGGCACGAACCCGCGTCCCCTGCATCGGCAGGCGGACTCTCAACCACTGAGCCACCAGGGAAGCCCCCCACCCCTAAAGTTTTTTTAAAAAATTATATTTTCACATCAGGAGACACATTCTTTTAAGTTTTTTACTGTTATCAAGAAGGGAGGGCTAGCAACACAATGATTAATCGTGCATGCTCTGGCCCTGGGTATCCTGGGTTCAAATCCTGCCTTTGCTACTTGCTTGCTCTGTGATCTTAGGCAAATCACCTGACCTTTCTGTGCCTCCATTTCTTTATGTATAGAATGATAATAGCAAGAGTTATCACCCCATAGGGTTGTCGCGAGGGTTAAATGAGTTAATACATGTCAGGTGATTATAATGGCACCAGGTATATTGTTAGTCAACAAATACTGGCTGCTTGTATTTTTATTATAAATAGTACTACAGTTAATCTTGTTATACTTGGAGGATTAATTAATCTTCTTATACATGAATCTCCATGTGTATCTTTTTTGTTTATTTAGGGTTTATTCCAGAGTACAATTTTGGATAGTCATTTCGAGAGCTTGAAATACATATTGCTTCTAGAATTCAAATTACCTTCCAGAAACATACAAATGGGAAACTTCCACCAATACTGTGTCAGTGATGGTTTCACCCCATCCCAGAAGTGCCATGTTTTTTAATTTAAAAAAATATTTGCTGAACTGGTACTGTTTTGACTTGGCGCTCCTTTGCTATGAGAGGTTTAATGTTTCTGTTTATTGGACCTGTGTATTCTTTCTTATATGGACTGTCTGTTAATGTGATTACCAATGAGGACACGGTAGAAAGACAGTGATCAAAAGTAGGAAAAATATCAGGTTATATAATTTATTTGATAGTTATCGATGCTAGGCCAAGCTTTTTTTTTTTTTTTCTTCCTGTGACACGATTTCCAGTTAATTCAAAGGGGTGTTTGTCTGTTTGTTTACTGCCCTGAGGAAGATATACAGACTGTCACAGGCAGGTTGTCCACTTGCGGGGATTCTGTGCTGCATGCGGGTACCTCCTCTGGGGGCTGCCATTCAAACTGGATACATCCTGGAGCTGTGTGTTACTAAACTTCTGATGGGAGGAAGCGGAGTGTCTTAGAGAAGGGGTGCTTCTTCCCAATTCGCACAAAGCCTCCTCTTGAGATGGGCTGGCCCTGTGACTAGGGTGTGACAACTGCTTCCTTACACTTTGGAAGCATGGTAGAAGGCAGGTGGTTCTAAAGAAGTTTGACGAAGCCGTTGCCAAAAAAACCCCACAAAAAACGGGCATCAAGTCAGGCTGTGGCAGTGGGGAGACGGACAGGTGGGTTTGAGTGGTTCAGAAGGCATGTGGTCAGTCCCTGCGGGTTTGAGGGGCTGTGGTGGCGCCGTGAGGGGAGAGGAACGCAGATGTGTAAGTGGGTGCATTGCATCTGTCATATGGTTGTCCAGTACTTTATTTAACCATTCGCCCTTTATTGGATGTTAGGCTGCTTCCAACTCTGTGCTATTGTAAGTAACTCGGTGATGAACATCCTCGATATTCCTTTGGTCAGCTAGGTAAGGACTCATGTTCTCCAGCCAGTCTGCTTGTGTTCGAAGCCCAGGTCTACTGCTTTCTAGCTGAGGGACCTTGGGCAAGTTACTTAACCTCTCTGGGCAACAGTTTCCTTCTCTGTATAAAGAGAATGGTGGCAGTTCTACCTCATAGGGTGGTCCTACGCTTAAGAGTTCATAAATGCTTGGTACAGTTGTCCCTCAGTATCTGCAAGAGATTGGTGCCAGGATCCCCGTGGATACCAACCTCTGCAAATGCTCAAGCCCTATGTATACAGTGGTGTAGTATTTGCATAGAACCCATGCACATCCTCTCATATACTTTAAATCACTCTAGATTACTTATAAGACCTAATACCAGGTAAATGCTATGTAAATAGTTGCCAGTGAATGGCAGATTCAAGTTTTGCTTTTTGGAACTTTCTGGAATTTTTTTTGGGACTATTTTTATCTGTGGTTGGTTGAATCCATGGATGTGGAACCTGTGGATTCGGAGGGCCAAGTGCTTGATATGTATTAGCTAACGCTGTTTGTTACTGTTATTTCCTAGGGTTGAGGCCTCCATGTGGTGTAGTGCGTTCAAGGGGCGTGCACACTTTCAAGTGTCTTGATACATTTTGGAGGAGACTTTGTCAGGCGGTGGAACAGCAGTCTCGCGGCAAGAAGGTACTAGGCTCTCATGAGACAGAGAGCAAACCTGTGTGGCTGGAGTAGAGGCTGGTTATCACCAGGACGTGCTTTGATGAGCAGGCGAAGCCCAGAGCAGAGAGGTCTCCTGATGCCAGGTAGAGACATGGCTTTGGTTTAGTCTGCACGTGAGTAAGGTAATAGGGAGTCATGGTGGGTTCTTGAGCAGGAGAGTGGCATGAAATGTAAATGGCCAAGTAAACATTACCTGATGGATCTCCAGGACCAGGAAATCATCCTGCTGGCCGTCTGCTGACTTTCACAAGAAGTGTGTGGCTTCAAGGCACCTTATTGGCAGAGGGGAAATGCTAGTAATATACAGACATCTTGTTCTCTGTGTCCAGGTTGGCAGTCTCTTTGAGGGGCTGCTGGAAGTGTGCAGGGATGGCTTGGAGGCCAGGTGCTACCAAGTTCCGTGTGGAATTAGGAGCCAGACAGCTTTAAACTGTCTAGAGAGCTTGTGAGGTCTACTCAAGGGCCTCCAGTAGGTATTTGCTGGCTGGCTGGCTGGATGGAAGGCATTTACTCTCTAGCTTTCCTTCTCTTGGTTTCAGAAGAAATTTCAGTTTACCTCTTGAAGGGAAGAAAACCCAGAGTCTGTTTCAACTTTGAAAAATTGCATGTTAATAAGAAGAGGAATGATAACAGTTTTCTCTGATTGAAGCCTGTCTGTGGGCGGGCCCTTTGCCTGCCGCGTTCCGCATCTTGTCTCATCGAACCGGACACCCGCGGGAGGCAGGTGGCTAAGCCTGGAGAAGTTAGCGGACTCACCTGCAGATTATACAGCGTCGTTCTGTTGTTCAGTTTCCCTGGACCTCAGATTCCAGTGAGCGAGTTAATAACAGTCTTGCCCTCCCAGAGTTAAACGCATAAGCAAGCAGCGGGCACTCAGCACGTCGGGCGTGCTTGTGGAGTGTTCGTTGTTATTTTTACGGTTTCTCCAGTATTCTCATTGCTTAGGCCATAGACATCGTTTATTGGACACACACTGCCCCAGTGCGGGCCTGGCAGGCAGACTTTGGGAGGCTGTAAGCTGCACTGGTTACCAGCATAGCTCTGAGGTCAGACGGCCTGGGTTTGAACCCATGATCTGTGTTTGGTAGCTTTGTCATCCTGGGTAAGTCATGTCACCTCTCTGAGCCAATATTTCCTCTTTTGTAAAATACAGATGATTTACTTCACTTGAGAGACAAGATTAAATGAGATGATACAGTTTAGGCTCTTTGCATAGAGCTTAGCACCTTACAGATGCTCATTAAATGTCAGCTTTTATTATTATTCTCATCATCATCATCATATCTTGGCTGTGGAAGGACAAGGATGGGTACGATTTTATCTCATGGAACCAAGAGACATTGAAAAACAAGAATAAGTAATAATGAACTATGTGCCAGGCCTTGTTCTAAGCACTTTATATGTAGTAACAATCTGATTCCTCGTGGCAGCCCTACAAGATAGCTATTTTCTGATGAGAAACTGAACACAGAGAGGTTAAATAACTTATCGAAGATCCCACAGTTGGTAAATGGCAGTGCTGGGTTGGCCCCTAGGAAGCCTGGCTCTACAATCTGTATCCTTGATCATTTAGCTTTTCTACTTTGAAAAAGTTCAGAACCAGGTTAATTTGTCTGAAGATCCTTTAGCTGCTCTGAGCCACTGACTTGAACCATTTTGTGGTGAGCTGGACTCTTGAATTCTGCAGCAAGTCACCGAGGCCAGGTAGGTCCATTTAGGACTGTGGCATGCCTAATGTACGAGAACCTGGGGTGAATATGGTCCCTGGATCGATGCCAACAGACAAGCCGGGGTGTCTGAGGTGTCCCCGGGCCCTCAGAGAAGTGGTGGGCTTCTCTCGTGGGATGTCTGGCTCCGGGTGGCTCTGACAGACAGAGTGGGGAGTTGCCTTGTGTTTGCAGGGAGCCAGCCCTGCTCTTTTGACCCCAAGAACTTGCCTCCCAGCCCAGGACTGCCTTCTGCAGGGGGAATCCCTGTTGCTCAACTTCTTTTTTCCAAAACGCAGCCCCGTTCCCATCTCCATGGACAGTTTGGCCAGCAGGGCCGCTGCGAGGTGGGGCGGAGTGGAACAGTTGAAGTTTTCCAAGGAAGGGGAACCCCAGCTGGTTCTCACATTAAGGAAAGGTGGACAGCCTCCTGGGCTAATCTTAGCCCCCCTGTTGGGTCATCGGCACCACCAGCTCCAAAGTTCTTTTTATAGCCGTCGACTGGGATGGAATTGGCAGTTCCACTCCAGCAGGATGACAAATTGGAGGACGGTGGAAACACAGTAGGAGAGGGGTAGCGTGGTGTTTCTTAAGTTAGAAAAGCTCGGTGTTTTGGAAAATGGCATCTTATTTATAGCAGCAGTAATAATAATGATTATTATATTGTTTTTATTACCATTTTTAATCATTTGCATGACTTCCAGGAGCCCGTATGTGCTGGCCCTTGCCCGTCTCTCTGATTTCAGCTTTTTTGACTCACCCTCTTGCTCCTTTGGCCGCAGCTACACCGTCTTCGTTCTGTCCTCAAACACCCCACACTCCTTTCTGTCACAGGACCTTTGCTTTTGCTGTTTCCTCATGGGTTGTGGCCTCCTACTCCTACAAGTCTCAGCTCAGGGTGACTTTCTTAAGGAGCCCCTCCTTGACCAGCTGCTCTGAAGTTGTTCAGCCTCTGCCACAGCCCTGTCCCTCTTTATCCCATTGCCCTGCCCTGTTTTCCCAGTAGTAGTTAGCTCTGCTGGAATCATCTTGTCTCTGATGTCTCCCACGTCAGAGCTCCTTGAGGACAGGGATGTGGTGTTTGCTGCTGTATGTGCAGCATCTAGAACAGCCCCTGGCACTTAGTAGGTGCTTATACATGTTGTTGAATGAATGTGTCCTCTCCTTTAATAGTCATACTGGCCCCGAGAGGCAGGTGCGTTACCCCCATTTTACAGATGAGACAACTGAGGCTCACAGAGGTCAAGCCATGGGCCCCAGGTCAGCTCACAGCAGGTAACAGAGCTGGAATCCCAGGCAACATTTATCATCAATCCCCAAGGAATCTCTCTAGGCACATCCAAGAGGACAAAGAGGAACCCAGCAGAACGATCAGCGTCTTTCCTATTTACCATTTTCAGTCATTGCTGAAAAGCCTTTATATATTCTGTGAAATTTAAAAAATGTGTAACCTTCTAGGCGAAGGTCACGCCGGGAAGTCCAGGCTGTTCCTGACTTCAGCTGGTAACCCTGGCGCCCGGCCACCCAGGCCTCAGGCGGAGTCGGGGGTCCCAGCAAAACATTGCAAAACAGGAAAAAATCTAAGGACACAAAAATAAAAGTGATGTGGCCGCGGAAACCGGGTTGCCATGGCTTTGAGCGACTCGCTGCGCCTGGGTGGGATCCAATGTTTTGGAAGGTTCCTCCACATGACACAGGGTTTTGGAATTTTTCAGCTGGTAAATCTTTCTTAATTCAGGCCCCCGGCCCCAGCCAAGTAGCTCCCTGGCTCTCTGTGTCCCGCGGGGGCGTAGGTTGGAAACCTGCCCGCGTCGGATTACTCAGCTTTGAAACTTAAATTGTTTGAAGAGAGCTTGTGTTTTGTTTTGTTGGACGACTTTCTGGACCACTCTGATGGCAGAGGCTCCTATCACCTGTTGAGAGGGCAAATTGATTTTTTAGAAAGGAGGCGTGGGTGGTGGAATTCCCTCTTTCCCACTGAGTCATCATATCCTAATGTGAGTCACTTTATGACTTGGAGGTTCCCAAAGGTTGTATTTTGAGCTTTGTTTAATAAATACAAATGCATATGCTTAAAATAAAATTTTTTTTGCTAAATTAAGTACTTTTCCATGAATTAGTGCCCTGGAAACATTGGAACTCGCTTAGAGAAGACACCTCCTCTTCCCACCTGTTTTTCTCCGTGGGTTGGGCTTCACCCGGTCTGGTGTCTTCTGAAAAAATTGACCTGGTCTGGGAGTCCCTCTGCTTTGGTCTTCCCACTGGGAGAGGTCAGACTCCAAGCTGGGCTTGCCCATGACTAAGGCTCTGTAGACCTTTGCCCTCGGTGACTCACGTCCACGGTGTCACTGGCCCCCGGAGCTGGAGCCCACCCCTTACACACAGCTGGCTGGGACACAGAGCTTTCCTCCAAAGAGGCCAGATCGCCACTCGGGAGCCCCACTGGAGGTAGAGAAAATGGTCTTATTTTCAGAGGGCTGAGTATTTGCCCAAACTTCAGTCCTCTTGCATGCGAGAACAGACTTTGGAGTGAAAGGATCCTTCTGTTTAAATGCCTGAAAAAGAGGACACAGAGAAATGTTTCCTAATTAACTCGGGTCCTAGTGTTTCCACCATCAGAAATTGTTCTTGGCGCCAACAGACGTTCTGTAATTTGCAGTTAGCAGGCTGGAATTTCCACCTCCATCGAGAAAATCATGATATCTTTTATTACTGAATGGCCTGACACCCTCTTGTGTTATTTTTTTTTTCCCCTACAGTTGTGGTTGCATACTTTTTTTTTTTTAAGTAAAAATTGTGTGTATTTAAGGGGTCAGCAGGCTGGATTTTGGATCACCCAGCAGATTTGGCTTGAAGCCTGGATAGGCCTCATATTACGTGCTTTGGGACTTAGTCTCCCCATCTCTAAAATGGTGTTGGTGGTATTTCAGCAATAAAAGGAGATCAAGGATCTGAAAGTGTCGGGCCATAGGAGGTGCCCAGAAAATGTCAGCTGACCTTCCATGTGTCCTCTGGGAGCTCAGTTTACTTAACAGGGAGTGGGGAAGGCAGGCCTGTGTTGGTTTCTTGTCTGGGAGAAGAATCCTTCCTGGCACGGGTGCGTCTCTCCCCTCCTCTCAGCCTTGACCCTTCAGACTCCTGCTGTCACACCCGATACAGTGGAGGCAACATGACTAATGGCCCGCCCCCTGGCCCCATCTTACAGATGGGAAGCCAACTCACTGAGGGAGATTGGCAGACTTCCTTGAGGTGACAGGGCACATCAGAGGAAGGCGGGTTCCCAAACTCCCACTTCCCAGTTCCCAGGGTGACTGTGTGAGCTGGCGTGGGACATCTAGAGATGACAGCCCATCGCTGAGAAGAGGTGCCCCTGGAGGCATGAAAGATGAGCTGAAATCCGGCCTCTATGTAAATGACCTGTTGTTGCTCTTCTAGCCTCACTCCTCTGCTCACTCAGCCCCCAGGACTGCCTTAGTTGCTCCCCAGATGTTTATTAAACCCCTACTGTGTGCACGTTCTGTGCCAGGCACTGGGGGCATATGGCATACGAGATCCCTGCTCTCAGCGGGTGGACAGTCTCAAACTTGTTTATAAGCAGGTCACTTTGAGACAGGGCGAGTGCTGTGAAGACAGGGAAACCAGTCCTAGGAGCAAGAGCAAAGGGGCTGGAAGTTAAGAGAAAAATATAGGATGCTAAGTTAATTTCGAATCTCAAGCAGTGCATTTCTTTAGTATGAGTATGTCCTGTGCAGTGGCACAGAGCTTGGGACAAACTGGTAGTTAAAAGAGTATTCATCATTTTCTGAAATTCAAATTTAACTGAACGGTCTGTATTTTTATTTATTAAATCTGGCAACCATGGACAGTGCAGTCAGGGAGGGCTTCCCTGAAGAGGTGGCTTTGAGCAGAGCCCTAAAGGCAGGAAAGAGGGAGCCATGTGGATGGTCAGAAGAGTGTCCAGGGCAGAAGGAACTGCCCCGTGCCAGGATCTCAGCATGGGGATGAGCTTGGGGCGTTTGGGGAACTGAAAGCAGACCCAGGTGGCTGGTGCAGGGTGAGAGTGAGCGGGAGTGTGACACCAGTCAAGCCTGGAGAGGTCGCCAGGGAGGGGGGGTCAGGTCATGCTGGGCCATGTAGGCGTGGCGAGGAGTTTGGATTTCATTCCAAAAGTGAGTAGCTCTTGGAGGCTTTTAAGCATGGGGGTGTCATGATCTCATTTACATTTTTACCTTTTTTTTTTTTTTTTTGGTGGTACGCGGGCCTCTCACTGTTGTGGCCTCTCCCGTTGCGGAGCACAGGCTCTGGACGCGCAGGCTCAGCGGCCATGGCTCACGGGCCCAGCCGCTCCGCGGCACGTGGGATCTTCCCGGACCGGGACATGAACCCGTGTCCCCTGCATCGGCAGGCGGACTCTCAACCACTGCGCCACCAGGGAAGCCCTCATTTACATTTTTAAGGTTGCTCTGGCAATCTGGATGGAGAATGGTCTTTGGGGGTTGGGTGCAGGGACAAGTGGAAGCTGGGAGGTGACTGAGCAGCGGCTGCAGTTGTGCGACAGGGCAGGTAAGCCCACCAGGAAGTGGCGGGGCAGGAGGAGAGTGGGAGGTGTGGGAATCAAGGCACTCCTCTCCAGCTCTCAGGAAATACACAGGGGCAGTGGTACCATTTCGGGTGGGGGAAATCCTAACTAAGGGGCCACTCCCAGTCCCCCCATCTGCTGGGCTCGTTAAGCCCGTGCATCCAGGGAGCATGCGTTTTCCTGCTAGTTAGCAGTCGTAAAGAGCAGACTGAAATGACTTCAACCATCTTCATCTAGCTAATTTTAAAAAGCAGGGCCAGGCCTGGGAAGCGTCACACACAGTTTCCTAACCCAAGCAGACACTTTGATTTCCTCTCCGTTTGCCTCGAGCCCGGTGGCACGCTCACGGCCCCAGTGAGGACGGATTGCTTTCCTCCTCCTGAAAGCGTGCGCGTTTCTGCTGTGAGTGCTGACACGAGCCCGTTGCTGACATGAGGCTGACTGCTAAGGCTGTAGCCCGGATCCAGCGCCAGCCCTGCTGCTTCCTGCTGCTTTGCTCCATCGTAGGGTTCAAGAGCTGCCTGCAAAGAGAATCCACTCAGCAAACCCAAGTACAGGGGCCCTCCGTCCACAGACGCACTGGCCATTGAGGCATTGTTCCCCCGGCACTGCGGCCAAGTTAAAACAAAGGCTGTGGTGTTACTTGGGCCATGCGCTTCCTCCCACCCCATTTTTTTTCTCTTGCAGAGTCTCGCTAAGTCTTCTCTAGACCCAACCTCTTTGCCCAAAGAAATTGGCTCTTTTCTCTTCGCCTCTGAGTAAAGACTTGGAAGAGCCTGTTTTGTGCTGGCTGCCAGCCCGTGTTAATTTAGGACAGGGGAAGTTTGCCCGAACATCTGCTTGAAAGACCGAAGTCCTTTATTTCATCTCAGCCAGAGCAGGAGAAGCAGACTTGGTCTTCTTGAGCCTCTTCTGTCCTGGGCAGGTTTTCCAAGTCCCAGACCTGGGGTAGGACCCGGAGGTGGGTCATCTCGAACTCGGGCCGAGCGGCTCTGGTTGAGTTTGATTCCTTGTCTGCAGCTGTACTCCAGGCTCATTCCTTCTCAGTCCGTTCACAGAAAGGACTCTTCAACAAGGGTTCGGTGATTTCTCTTTGTGGGGTCTTTTTGCTGGAGAGGCCAGTAGTCAGACACTTCCTGAGCTCTGGCTGTGGGCTGAGCGCTTGGGAATATGAGGTCAGTTTGTTCATTTAGTCCACCATTGTTTTTTTTTTTTTTTTTTTTTTGCGGTACGCGGTCCTCTCACTGCTGTGGCTTCTCCCGTTGCGGAGCACAGGCTCCGGACGCGCAGGCTCAGCGGCCATGGCTCACGGACCCAGCCGCTCCGCGGCATGTGGGATCTTCCCGGACCGGGGCACGAACCCGCGTCCCCTGCATCGGCAGGCGGACTCTCAACCACTGTGCCACCAGGGAAGCCCCACCATTGTTTATTGAGCATCTATTAAGGGCCAGACACGTAGTGCTGGGGAGAAAGCCAAGAACAAGACCGCCATGTGGCCCTGCTCTCCGGGAGCCCCCAGCCTAGCAGGAGAGAGAGATGGAAAACCAGTGGGCTGATAAAATGATGTCAGAGAGTGGAAGGTAGGAGAAGAAACTGACAGAGGATGGGGGGGACCTCCCTGAGCCAGACCTGAAGGATGGGGAGGAACTGGTCCTGGTGAGGTATGGAGAAGGGCAGGCATGGTTGTTGGAGGGATAGAGGAGGCCAGTGTATCTGGAGCTGAGCCGGGGGTCGGAAGCTGAGGAAGGAGGCAGTGTCCCCATCCCAGCAGAGGTGAGGAACCTTGAATCCATTTCTCTTTTGAGCTCCGGTGGGACCCAGGGCCCTGCCTCCTTGTCTGGGGGCCATTGAGGGCAAGAGGGCATGTGTGGCTTGTATCAAGGCCCCAGCAGCCTGCAGGGGGCCTGCTGTGCTGTAGGAGCTTAATCCACACTGGGGGTCCATGCCCAGCCTCCCTCTAAGATCGTGGCCCCAGGGGGCTCCTGGGAGACAGACAAATCAACAGGCAGTTGCAATATACTTTTTTCTTAAGAGAAAAACTTTATTTTAAAAATGCACATCAATTAAAATCGCCCATAATTCTACCATGTTTCTTAAATCATGTGAAGGAAGATGTGAAGGTCTCACCCCATCCATCCAGTCCCAGGTGTGGGGTTGTGACTATCCAGGCAGCTTGGGGCACAGGTTCCTTAAGCATGAGCAGAGATGTTTATAGACTCACAAGGTGATGTCATGCCTCATGTACTAGTCTGCTACACTTTAAAAATTCTGCTTTTAGGACTTCCCTGATTAAGAATCTTCCCAAGGGTTAAGAATCTGCCTGCCAGTGCAGGGGACATGGGTTCAGTCCTTGGTCCGGGAAGATCCCACATGCCACGGAGCAACTAAGTCCGTGCACCACTACTACTGAAGCCCGCGTGCCCTAGGGCCAGTGTGCCACAACTACTGAGCCCACGTGCCTCAACTACTGAAGCCTGCATGCCTAGAGCCTGTGCTCCACAACAGGAGAAGCCACCGCAATGAGAAGCCCACGCACTGCAACAAAGAGTAGCCCCTGCTCACTGCAACTAGAGAAAGCCCGCGTGCAGCAACGGAGACCCAACGCAGCCAAAAAAAAAGAAATAAGAAAAAAAATTCTGCTTTTTAATATAGCAGGGATGCATTTCTAGGTCAGAAAACATGACCGTCCTTATTTGAAGATATTTCTATACCGTACCAAGTATGGATGGCCCATGATCGATTCAATCTGTCCCTATCAATGAATACTTTCTATGGCCATTTTATTTATTTGCAATGAGAAGTGTGGTGCAAAGAACTGAAACGAGAAGCTGTGATGCCCACCAGAATACTGGGGTCGAGATGGCCAGCCAATTCTTTCTCCTTAAAGTTGGACCTAAGATACCAAATTCTAAAATAATAATAGTGATAACAGTGCTCACTGTGGGCTGGGCATTTTGCTAAAGATTTTACGTACACTTTCTATTTGAATTCTTACCACAGCTCTTTGAAGTCAAGAAATTAAGTTTATCGGCTGGCCTATGAGGAAATTGAGGCACAGAGGTTAAGATACCATTCAAGGGCCACACAGCAAATAAATGGCAGTGATGGGACTTGAACCCAGTCAGAGTGACATCAGGCTGAGAGAGTCCTAGCCAGCGTTTACTGTGAATTCCGCTGCCTCCTGGAAGGTCCATTCAGAGGATGGGATTAGTATGTTCTCTTGGTGAAACCCGGGACCTATGAGTTGGGATTTCATGTGGGGTGGGGGAATGGAAGAAGAGCCCGGGAATGGCCTTGAGGTGTTTTGTAAGCCGCATGCTCCCCTTAGAGACCAGCCCCCTTGGTGTGTCTTCCATATGCTATGTAGCATCAAGGACGCAAGGGCAGCTGTCAGTTCCCGTTGAGGGCTGGTTTGTTCAGAACGGAGTGCAGGGACGGGAGAGGCACAGCCAGGCTAGATGCCTGAAGCTGCCCTTGGGGCTTTTAAAAAGTTGAGATAATGGTGTAAACACCCATTTCTGAAAGGAAAGAAACTCAGGCACCATGCCACCTGTCTCCTGTAACAGACATTGTCCTTTTGTAAATTCCCTCCAGCCCATGCCTGCAGGCAAATGTATTTATAACTGCAATCAGAGAATGTTTTTTATTATTTTCGGATTGAAAAATGCTTGTGTTTTTTTTCAATCGTGGAACAAATGCAAAAAAATGATAAAGGAGCCAATATTTATATCATCTGTTGCTGCTAGCCCTGCTGCTAATGCTTGCCAATGTCTGTTGAATGTTTATACTCTGTCTGGGTCTCTTCTCTTGGAATGAACCTGTGATGTGTAGGTGCTCTGATTATCCCCGTATTTTGGATAAGAGACAAAGAGAGGTAGAGTATCTTATCCCAGCTCACACAGCTAATTGGGGGCAACACAAGGAGGGATTCAAAGCTGGGTCTGTCCGCTCCGGAGTTTGGGGTATGTAGGATAAAATGGAGAGCATTCTGGTGACCCATAGAGGGGAAGTCTGTTCCGGCAACGGAACACGCCCGAGAACGCTGGGGGCTCCAGTACACGTGTCGCTGGAGGACGCTGGGTGAATAGGCATTTCCTCCGAAACCCCACAGGCTGCTTTCCTGGGCAGACATCTGGAGCTTGGGGTGTGGCCGCCTGGCTGCCAGGCTGGGGCTCGGGGGATGGCGGTGGGAGGGCTTCTCACTGAGCGGGTGGAGGGATGACCCTCTGCGGCCCACGCTGGGAGCCCCGTGTCGACACACCGGGGCCCTTGTTGGGCTTTGTGGTGGCCAAGGGCCTCCTGGGCACGTGGTTCTGGTTTTGAAGCAAAGAGAAGGTCAGGTCCTTGGAGCAAGGGGCCTGTGGTCCAGGAGGAAGGGAAGCGAGTTTTCCTGTCCTGACAGATAGGAAAGGGCCGGGGGTCTTTCTTTGTTTTTTTTTTGGGGGGGGGTGGCGGTATACAGGAGCAGAGTGGGACGCTGCCTGAGATGATATTGGGCGGTGGCTTCTTCTGGCCAAAATGTCGTACAGTCCTGAGAAAACCTCGGGCACATCCCAGTGGAGGGCCTTTCTGCAGAGCCCTGACAAGTTCCCCTCGTCACGGTGTGGGGAGAGGTACCTGTCTCTCAAAGGTCCACTAAGGTAGGGCCTGGAAGGTAGACGGGCGATGTGCGGGCCAGGGCAGGGGGCTGTGGTGAGGTGGCGCCTGCAGCACCATCCGGAGAGGCCGCCATGGTCCAGTTCCTGTCGGGGGTGCCCAGAGCGGCCAGACCATCTGAATTTTCTTTTTTTTTTTTTTCCAGGAGCAAAAACGTCATTTTCTGGTGAAATCTCATTTTGAAATGGCAGCAGCTAATTAAAAAGCCGCTAAGCCACACTATAGGCCACAAAACAAGCCAGAGGTCTGGGGTGAGGCCGATTGGCTTTTAAAAAAAGTAGTAGGAGGGGTGAGAATGGTGCCCCAAGAGGCTGGAACGGAGGCAGGAGCAAGGTGGGGCAGGGCCTTCAAGGCCGCCGTGGGATTTGAGATGGTATTTCTGGAGCACAGGGGAAGCAGGGAAAGGTTTGAGAAGATGTGCGTGAACCTATGCGGTGGATGCGACATAAAAAGATCGTCCCTGTGTAGGACCTTTCTCCAGCCTCCCAGGAAGCTGGCCTCTTCTCTCTGCTTAGTAACCTTCAGCTTCTTTCCTTGAAAGCATTCCCTTTGTTATTGGACTGTACCAGTTGTTGGTTTAATAACTGTCTACCGCATGTCTTTGGACAACCCCCCTTCCTTCTCTGGGCCTCAGTTTCCCTATCTGATGGTGTTCGGCTGGCTAATTTTTAAGGCTACTGTCTAGCACCTGTACCCTAGAATTCTATGGCTGTTGCTGGGTGGCGTTTTGTGTATTATGTACGCTCACTGGAGATGGAGACAAGTGTGAAATTTGGGGAGAAGGGCTCCTTTCCATTTCTCTCGGGTCCTTAGACCAGGGGAAGGGACTTTGAGGACTCTCCTCACGGTGACACCCTTTTCATCGCACCGTCATTTTGTATTTTCTGTGCTTCATCTCCCGCTTATTGGCGTGAGTCAAGGAAGAGAGCTGGGTGGCAGCTTTATGGACCCAGCTCAATACTTCCCAGTCACGTTTCTGGGTACTTCTCGCTCTCTCCTCCCAATTTTGAGACATGAAAATGGGCCTTTCTTTTCTAAGTGAGTGACGCGCATACATGGTAATGAACCAAACCCAAAGAGCCATGGTACCATCAGTGGCAGAACTCAGTTCAGCCCCTGAGAGGCTAGGGGGAGGGTGACACACCAGACGTCGACATGCTGTTCATTTCCTCAATTAATTTATTACTTGATCTTCTGACTTAGAGCTTGCACTGCAGTTAGTGAATAGAGACGTGGGTTTTGTTTGTTTGTTTGTTTTTTGCGGTACGCGGGCCTCTCACTGTTGTGGCCTCTCCCGTTGCGGAGCACAGGCTCCGGACACACAGCCTCAGTGGCCATGGCTCACGGGCCCAGCCACTCCATGGCATGTGGGATCTTCCTGGACCGGGGCACGAACCCGTGTCCCCTGCATCGACAGGCGGGCTCTCAACCACTGCGCCACCAGGGAAGCCCGAGACGTGGTTTTTTGATGAGGACCCGTGCCTAGCTCGTACCGTCTCTGTTGGATGACCTTTGACCTGTCTTTGATAAAGAAATGAGGGTTTTCTCTGAAGAGTTCTGTCCCGGGCTTTACACACTGGAAATACCCTATCTTGATGACTGAACTTCAAATTCCTTGACATCTATCCGTCTATCCTTTCTTGCTTCCTTCTGAGCAGTGGCTGGTGTCAGCTCCTGGCTTCATCCTGGCCCCATGAGCAGCCTTTGGAGCTGCTGACACTTTTGTATGCTCAGACGTGAGATGTTTACTCGGCACCTACAGTATGTTGGGTGTTGGGGAGACCGTGGCAGCTATAACTTGGTCCCTCCCTCAGGGATCTCACACCATAGCGAGAGTTGGTACACTAACCATGTTTTCCTCTTCCCTTTGGACGTAAAGCTGTGTCTTCCTTAGTCATTTCAGGGATTGCAGTGAGTAGAACTGTAAGGCCAAGACTTGCAGACTGACTTGTTGGGGAAGGCTCCAACTGGCTCAGTGCTTGTTCTTTCTTCAGATCATCTAGATTGCATTAGCTCTGGTAGCAATCACAAGATCTTTTATTAGTTATTATTTGGGGAAATATGTCCTATACAAGTTCAAATAATGCTTAGAAACCCGATTTCTTTGGGTGACGCTTAAGAGCCGAGACTATATGGGTTCAAAGCTAACCTGTCGCAGAGGCTGCTAATAGTGCTTACAAAGAGGCGGGAACGCTTTGGCTAAATGTCAGGACATGATGCATACCCAGCCCACCTTGGAGAGTTAATGCTGCACCTGAGCAGATTAAAGGCTCTGAGAAATCCTGCAGTAAAGAAACCCACTTGACTCTGACTCCGCCTTCTCCAAATTCTTACTAGCTGGTAGAACTTGCTTCCCTTTGTCATAAACCCATTTAATATTCTTCAGAGCGAGTGTTCCACAGAACACCCTGGAAACACTTGTGGAAATGATTTGTTTCAGCCGAAAACTGCCACTGGCCGATGTAGGTGGTCAGCAAAAAAAATCTATTATTTGCAAATGCAGAGTTTTGTTTGGCCCAACTTGTTGGCCCCGAACTGGGGAACCAGTGCCCTGCTCCAGGGGAGGAGGGTTTACCCCTGAGCAAACCTCTCAGCGCCTGTTGTAATGAGTCACATGAGAGCCAGGCTCTCTGTTGACTGAAAGGTGAAGGGTGGGTGCCTGTGTTTCCACTCACTCCAAGGCCTCACGAGCCAGGACATTGTTTAAGCCTCTTAGGACAGAATATGTGAGCCACCTGTGTTCTCAGACAATGAAGAAGTCATGTCTGGGACAGCCAGGGATCTGTAATGGGGCCCCTGTGACAGTCTTGGCATATGCAGAGTGTTTTGGAAATAGTCTTTGGTTGAACAAAGCGTATTAGCAAGTAAAGCGTATAACAATACTTGGGTTTTTTTTTAAAAGAAAGAAAGATATGTAGACATTCAAATATAGAGAAAAAAGATAGCGGTATTGGGACGATGGGCAATTTCTGTTTTTTCCCTTATCTTGTATTGTTGCCCAGTTTTCTGTTGTTGAGGTGCCTTCTCTTTGCAAAAACAAATATGCATTTATAGAAATAAAAATACATATATGTACATATATGCATCCATAATGCAAACGCACAGGTGTACTTTACTGAAATCGTCTAACACGTAAGCCAAGATATATATAAGTTGGTGAGTTTTTGTCTTAAATTCTCAGTTGCTAATAGTTCCTTCAAAGTCTGTCATTTTAAAATTTTTCCAGATGGGCAGCAGATTTGGGAGATGGAGGCCACGGTGGATAAAGACAAGAGCCAGCCTGTAAGCACGCGGACGCGACGACCGGACGCCCTGTCCTCCCCTCCCCCACCTCCCTCGTGCTCTCTTTCCCTCTTCTTTCCCCTTCCTTCATCAAAGTCCCAGTGCTTTGGACCTAAAAGGCACTCAGTGGGTATTGAATTGATGAATGAATTACACGTTTATTGAGCACCACGCCCTTTTGATTTGTAGCAGTGACATCTTCATATACCTTGATAGAGTAAGTGGTAAGTCTTTCTTCGCTGCAGCTGAAAAGTCAGCTTCCCCTTAATTAGAATTTTGCCTGTAAATGTACGGAACGTGTCACGAGTCCTTTTACTTTTATTTATTTCTTTATTTTTATTGACGTATAATTGATTTACAATATTGCGTGTGTTTCCGTTGTACAACAAAGTGACTCGGTTATGTATATGTATATATCAATATTCTTCTTTTAAAAATTCTTTTCCATTATAGGTTATTACAAGATATTGAATATAGTTCCCTGGGCTATACAGTAATTCCTTGTTGTTTATCTCTTTTATACTGAATATGTGGTAGTGTGCATCTGTTAATCCCATACTCCCAATTTATCCCCCCACCACCACGAGTCCTTCTAGATGGGCTGGTTCACTGTGCTTAGGACCTTGGATGGCAACTTAGATGTGGTTGCAGTTAAATTATTGACAACTCCTTTCTTTCAGAACATGCTTTTCGTTGAGATCCCTGAGTATCGGAACAAGCACATTCGGACATCAGTGAAGGTGAACTTCTATGTCATTAACGGGAAAAGAAAACGAAGTCAGCCTCAGCACTTTACCTACCATCCAGGTAAGAAGTTCTCTCCGCAGGCCCCCTGTGTGTGGAGGCAGCATCGGCCTCTGGGTGAGGATGCACGCGATCTGCTGGGTGACCTAGGGCAGGTGACTCAACCTCTCTGAGCCTCAGTTTCCTCATCTGTCAAATGGCACCTTCCTTATAAGAGTTATATAAATCAAATGCACATAAAGTGCTTAGGATGGCGCACATCAACAATATTAACTATTGTTGTTACTAATATTTTCTTGCGAGGGCAGAATAATAATGGGGCACATGTAGACTTGTTCACCAGAAGGTGGCAAAACTGATGACTCCTATCCCTGGTTTAGATTTGATCACAATAGGGGTAGAAGGTGACTATGCCCTAAAATGTGGAATCTTAGGGACCCCACATCAGGTGGTCACCTGGTGGCCAAATGGAGTTGCCGGGCGGATAACCAGGCCAGGAGGCCTCATTCTCACAAAGCACTACAGTCCTGAGAAGGACGACGAGAGCCATTTTGCATTCATTCATTTGTCCAGAAAATATCTGAGTGTCAGGCACTGTTTTAGCTTGGAGACACAAGAGTGAACACAACAAAAATCCCTGCCCTCCTGGAGCCGATGTTCTAACAGGGGATGCAGATGAAAGATAATACTGATGGAAGGGGATTCAGATCGTAAGTAATACTGATATTACTGATATGTTTGGTTGTGGTTAGGGCTGCAGAAAGAGGCTACAAACTTCCCAAGGCTGAGACAGGCCTGCCAGCAGCCTTTCCAGGAAGTCTACAATCTGAGAATGTCAGCCAGGGTGTAATTTCCAACCTATGACAGTTTCACATGGAGCCTCTGGGCTGCCGGCAGCACAGAAGTGAGGGCCTGGCTTGGGTGGGATGCGTGCGTCCACAGGTTTGTGTGGCACGATGAGTGTTCCATTGTCCCATGACTGGTGTACCATGCCATGGCAGAGGCCTAATGGGACCCAGAACTGGGGGAGAATCTCTGGGAGGGCTCTAGACCGCACTTCAACGATCCTTTGTAACATAGAGGTTTTCAATTATGTGTCACGTGCTGTCGCCCCTCCTGCGTGGCGATGAGGCCTCTCTGGGTCTGGGCATCAGCACTCACCTGCCTGAACTTGGCTCGAGTGAGAACTCGAGGCCCAGGTACCTGGAGACGGTCTTTGAGTGGCTTCCTGAGAAGTTGGAGTCAAAGCTGCGTTTTTGCTGTAGATGCTGAAACTCCTTTGCCCCCTCCAGGCCCCAGCATTTGGGAGCTCCCCCCACAATTTTATTATGGTCCTGTCACCAATTCGTTTACTCCGGTGGAAAGAAAACTGATTCCTCAGTTCCTGGGCCTGGTGACGCTTCGGTAAAGGATGTCGGAGAAGTCGAATTCTGGTGACTGTCCTGGGTGGGGAGAGAGGAACGGTGACCTCACCAACACTCACAGCAGTAATAGTGATAGTAGCAACAACAGCAAGCATTGAGCACTTACTGTATGCAGTCACTGTGCATACATATCTCATTTAATCTTGCCCACAACCCCATGGGTAGGTATGATTGTTCCTGCCAGCTAACAGATGGGGAAACTGAGGCCCAAGCCAGCAGGCCTCATTCCCCCAAAGTACTACAAAACTAAGGAGGCCGACAGTCACCGTTTGGTCATTCCTTTGTCCAGAAAATATCTGAGTGCCGATTAAGTGCCGATTAAGTGCCAGGTACGGTTTTAGGTGCTGGGGATCCAGCACTGAAAAAAAAATCCTCCCTTTGAGGAGCTGACATTCTAGTGGGGGGTTTCGGATAATAAGTGAGCACGTAAAGTGCACAGATACTTCAGCTCGTGGTGAGTATGATGAAGGACAGCAAGCAGGGGAGGGGGCTGGAGCTGCCAGAGCAGGAGGAGGCGGCGGAGGCATAATTTTACATCAAGCATTCTTCCCCGAGCTCTCCCCCTGGGCAAAAAGGCTGCACAAGGGCTGACACAGACCCACCAGCCACTTTTCCACTGTCAGAAAGACCTATAGTTCAAGATCATCACCCAGGGTAAAATTTCTAACCTAAGACAATTGCACAGGGAGCCTCTTGCCCAAGGCTAATAAGTGACAGAGCCTAGATCTTTGATCCCACCCTTGTGGACTCCTAAGGCCGTGTTCCTAACCGCTGTCTTCTAATCCTCTGTGCACCCCTGTGGCACTAAGAATGGTGCACCCCGTGTGCTTTTCTCTTCTCTCAGTCCCAGCCATCAAGACGGAGCCCACTGATGAATACGACCCCACCTTGATCTGCAGCCCTGCCCACGGGGGCCTGGGGAGCCAGCCTTACTACCCACAGCACCCAATGGTGGCCGAGTCCCCCTCCTGCCTCGTGGCCACCATGGCTCCCTGCCAGCAATTCCGCTCAGGGCTCTCATCCCCCGACACCCGCTACCAGCAGCAGAACCCAGCGGCCGTCCTCTACCAGCGGAGCAAGAGCCTGAGCCCCAGCCTGCTGGGCTACCAGCAGCCGGCCCTCATGGCCGCCCCCCTGTCCCTCGCGGATGCCCACCGCTCCGTGCTAGTGCACGCTGGCTCCCAGGGCCAGAGCTCGGCCCTGCTCCACTCCAGTCCAGCCAACCAGCAGGCCTCACCGGTGATCCACTACTCGCCCACCAACCAGCAGCTGCGCTGCGGAAGCCACCAGGAGTTCCAGCACATCGTGTACTGCGAGAACTTCGCGCCCGGCACCACCAGGCCCGGCCCACCCCCTGTCAGTCAAGGTCAGAGGCTGAGCCCGGGCTCCTACCCGACGGTCATTCAGCAGCAGAATGCCACAAGCCAAAGAGCCGCCAAAAACGGACCTCCGGTCAGTGACCAAAAGGAAGTATTACCCGCGGGCGTGACCATTAAACAGGAGCAGAACTTGGACCAGACCTACCTGGATGACGGTAAGATGCTTGTTTTTCTCACGGCCCGTGAGTTCGGTGCCCCGAAGCATCTCCCCAGCAAGTTTACTGCACGGCCTGGGTATCTTCCTTCACCTGTTTGGGCCTCAGTGTCCCCCTCGTTAATCTGAGGGAGTTGAATAAGATAACCTTTAAGGCCTCACCCAACTCTGTGCGAGAATCACCTCCAAGCAGGAGTTCTGGGCTGGGTGGTAGGAGTTTTCGTTGCTCCCCTACAACCATTGCAACAGAAAGAGCAAAGGAGGGCACTTCCGGCCCTAGGGGTGTCCCCCGGGTCACGAACTGGGTCAGTTTAACTGCTTCCACTCTTTCCACTTGCCACATTTAGACCAAGGATAGGGAAACAGAAAGGAAGGAAAGCTAACCTTTTATTCCCGGAAAGAAAAAAAAAAATCCCACTTTATAGCCCTCTTTTGTGTGTTTGGGGGAGGGGGATGGGGCCGGGGGAAGGAGAAATCTCGTTGAAAAGTGGCTCTCTCGGAAGGGAGCATGAATGGAGGCTTGCGGGCAGGCTGCGGGCATATCTCTGCCCTGTGCCAGTGGAACAGAGCCGCGCATTGATGGGAGGGAAGCAGCGGGCTTCCGTTGTGGTGAGCCCAGCTGATGGGGTGGCTGGACCAATGAAAACAGGCAGAGGCAGCTTCGTGTGTCTGTAGGCGCCTGAGTCTGTTGGCGGGGGCCCAGCTGGACGGTAGTCTTGTTGGAGCGGCCATGTGTGTGATATTGGTCTGTGATCGCAGGGAGGAAGGGCCAGTTGTGTTGGCAGGACTCACTTGGGGTCCGCCAGGTGCGGGTGAAGGACAGAGAGGGTGGGGCAGGCAGAGCAGCCTTCCCCTGGGGGCGCCAGAAGAAGGAAGACAGGTGGTTTGAATTTCTGAATGGGAGAAGGAAAGCCTATACCGCTGGCGGCCATCCACAGCTCCGGCCTCCCACTCTACCGGCAGTAGCATCTGATATACCCTGAAACCTCAATTATTTAGGAAAATGTCCTCTCAGGGACCCAGCCAAGAAGTAGGAAGTAAGGCAGAAAGCTTCAGAATAGCCACAGTAGTTATCACAAAGACCAGGTGCTGGTTATCAGACACTCCAGCGGCAGGAATCCTTTGGTGCTCACTCGGAGACCATTGACTTTTCCTTTATGCAAAGTTTTAACGATCCGGGTTATCTGGGGGTTCAGTGACTTCTTGTAGTTTCCATGTCCTCTCTCTAGTAAAACAGTCTTTCAAAAACTTTCCCCAAATGCATCCAGCAAAGATGCTTAGAGCCACTTAGTATAGGGTCAGACTGCCCCGCGTGCCTTACAGGGCTGACCTCAAGGTACTGCTGAGTTAATAATTGATCTGTCCTGAATAATCAAACACAGGTTGAGTTCGGGGCGCTGTGCTCCATTTTAAAAGAGAGACCAAGGTGTCATCCACTTTGGAACAATTCACACCCAAAATGGTGAAGATAAAGTTTTGGTGCTTACCTGAAAGGGGGTTATCATGTAGAAAATTCAACTAATGCAGAATGCCTTACCCGAGTGAGAGGGTAAATGGAATGGGGCTGTAACGGGAACCTCTCTCCACGTGTGCGCTCGGGCTGGATCAGGGCAGAGGTGCTTCATAGATAAATGATGGCAGAGCAAGGACTGGTACCCTCCCCCGTGGACTCTGTCCGGCGCTGGTTCAGTCTCTAGAGTGAGAAATGTGCCAGTCCCTCCCACTCCCCCGTCCATCATCCCACATCGTAGACCAGTGTAAGCATCTCGGGTGGAGAATGGGAGTCCATCCCTGGTTCTCCGTGGTGCATCGGATTCCAAGTGGGCCTCACATGGTCATGCGTAACCTTTAAGTATCTGTTGTAGCCCCAGACAGAAGTTTGTGTTCCGGAGAGAGCAGCTGAGAATGGAGACCCTTTGGGGCCTCCTAAGTGTCTTTCTGAACACAGGCAGGTTCAAGGTCGTGGTGAGGGTGATCTCGCAGAGGGTCAGTAACACGAGTCAGCTCTAAGGCTGTCTCTGAGAACCAAGATAGTGAAATTGCTTCTACTGGTGGAGCCTTTTCTTAAGTACATTCTCCATAAGCCCAGTTCCCTGGGATTTTAGGAGGTATTCTCTGAAATGCGGGTTCTGTGGCTGAGAAAGCAAAAAATACTTGATAAAACCAAGTTTTTAAAAACCTTGTTTACTATAGGACTTCTCAGAGCCTTTACTGAGCTAGTGGACATTATCCGTCTCTGAAACGAGGGGGAGGTAGCACTTGCCAGAATTACTTGATCACCCTCACAACTCCAGGGGGTGCTGTTCACATTGTATTTGATTGTACCCTCTGTGAACGGGGGCCCTTGGAGTTATACAGCGTGGCAGGCCCGGGACCCGTCTCCCCTGATGTGCGGGAGGAATGACATGAAGGAATCTCAGAATTCAGAACAAGCACCGCCCCGTCCCATGTGCTGTATGCAGTCTTCTCAATTTGGGGGCTTCACGTTCCTGGGCCCAGAGCATGACAGGGCAGGGGAATAATCTCCACCCATGTGGTCCCCAAAAGGCAGCAATGTGGCTGCTGGTTAGATGTTCCGTGCTTGACTGGAATTGTCCCCAAGGCTCTGCCCAGCCCAGGTCCCTCTGCTGGGGAGGTGCTCATGTGGCCTGATGGCCAGCAGTGAGCCCCGAACTGCACCACCGCTGTAGCCGCCAGGAAGAGGGGTGCAGCATTGTCTCCTAGCTGCTGGGGTTTCAGATCCCTCTCACAGACGCCGTCTGGCCTGTGCACTCACGAAACGTTCTCAGATTCCACTGCTGGCTTTGTGAATGTGGGACGCAGACTTCTCAGCTCTCTGGCATTTCTGACAGGTAAACTGGAAATCCCTGGGTCATTTCTCTAGTCTGTTTGGGAGGCATCCTAGGTCGTTTTCCATCCCTTTCGTCAATTCCCCAAAGGAGGTCTCCCCACAAAATACAGCTCTGGCTGCCCAAGCTCCAGCGGGACGTGCTTCCCAGGTGGGGGCTATTTCTCACCTGCCGTTCATTTGCCTTTTGGGATTTATGGCAAACTGGACTTTGCTTGGAAGCTTTGTGAGAGCTGGGCTTAAGTGCTTTGAGGGTCAAAGGGAGGTTCTGCAGCTGCAAAGAGAAGAGTCACCAGAGGACATGGGTCCGAATGCAAACACGTCGTCTTAGAAGTGAACCACGCTGCTCACCTGTGATCCCGGAAGCCCCAGTGTTTGGTTATCTTTCCCCGACCCTTTGCTAATGATCAGATCGATCCATTGTCTGGTCTGGGCATCCTACCTGGCTCCACCTCTCTTCCTCCCCAGCTGCATTCCTGCACACAGACGCTGCCGTCTGTCTTGGCCCCCTTTGTTCCTGGAACTCCAAAATGCAGCTTCTGCTTTCTCCACTCCAAAGACTTGAGACGTTTTCCAAAAGTCTCTTTTTTTCGCGGTATGCGGGCCTCTCACTGTTGTGGCCTCTCCCGTTGCGGAGCACAGGCTCCGGACGCGCAGGCTCAGCGGTCATGGCTCACGGGCCCAGCCGCTCCGCGGCATGTGGGATCTTCCCGGACCGGGGCACGAACCCGTGTCCCCTGCATTGGCAGGCAGACTCTCTTCCCTGTGCCACCAGGGAAGCCCCAAAAGTCTCTTTTTGAGCTAACAAAATAAGTGATATTTCAGGGCAAAATATACCCTCACTCCTCTCCTCGTGTTCCTCTGCCCGCCCCAACTCAGGCGCACTCTTGAGAAATGCATGCTTTGCACGCACACTCACTGTTTTTCTCTCTGTCCCCTTGTCTCCTCTGTAACCAGTTTCTTGTTCTCAAGCCCCGGGTCGTACCTGGCAAATACCCTCAGCTCCTAGCAGTAGGCCCGATCCTGTGAACTGTGAGCCCTCCTCTCCATCCCTCCTCCACCAGCCTCCCTCCCTCTCACCCAAAGGCATCAACTGGTTGTCTTTTCTGTGCCAGGCACCCCTCTGGGACTAAGGGGGTACGCTGATGAGCGAGTCAAAAGTCCTTGCTCTTGTGGGGTGTTTTTTTGGGGAAACGAGGCAGACGTTAGCATGTGAGGTAATAAACCAGCTTATTTCAGGTGGTGATAAAAAGCCACGAGGGAGGGCTTCCCTGGTGGCGCAGTGGTTGAGAGTCCGCCTGCCGATGCAGGGGACACGGGTTCGTGCCCCGGTCCGGGAAGATCCCACATGCCGCGGAGCAGCTGGGCCCGTGAGCCATGGCCACTGAGCCTGCGCGTCCGGAGCCTGTGCTCCGCAACGGGAGAGGCCACAACCGTGAGAGGCCCACGTACCGCAAAAAAAAAAAAAAAAAAAAAAAGCCACGAGGGAAAGCACACAAGGTCAGGAGCCGGAGTGTGGCCGGGTGGAGGTGGTGTTGGCCCCCTGAGACCGAGTGCACAGCGAGGCCGGCTCTGAGGGAGTGGGGCTTCGGGGAGCATCGGAGGGAAGGGTGTTTGGGGAGCAGCAGAGGCTGTGAGGTCAGAGGCTGGGCCAGTGTCGGTGGGTTTCTGGCAGCAGGGCAGCGCGATTCGATTTACCTTCTGAAGAGATCGCTGGCTGCATTTGGAAAATGGACACTAGGGAGGCAGAGGTGAAAAACAAAGGGTTTACCTCGCTTTAGACACATCCAGGTACTAGACTGTGAGTCCCGCGGCGGGAATGTTGGGGGCGGGGCAGGGGAGGCACAATTTAAAAGGTTGCCTTGTGCCTCCGTCCACTAGTGTGGTTATTGGAAACCTAACTGGAAGAGCCAAAATGTGATGAGTTCACAAGGAATTCTGATCCCCTCCCCTGCCTAGAACTGAAGGGCGGCTCCACTTTCTACCGCCCAGGGCGCCTGCGTGGAGCAGGTACCAGCGTTCGTGCAGTGCCGGGATGGGGCGGGGTGGGGGGCAGGCAGGCCAGAGAGGCACTGGGGAACTGGGACCCGGAGGGCACTCCTGCCGGGTGCCTGAGGTGACGCGTTCTCGGAAGAGCTGGGGGTTCTCAGGTCATCAGGCCATCTCACCATGGGCTCTGGGGTAGTGAGCCTACGCCGGCAGCCTCGAGACTCAGCCACGGACAAGCACACCCAGGGACAGGGATGAGGCCTGGGACTCAAAGGAGATCCTCCATCCCTTTCTGGAAATGTCTTAGGGAGAAGGATGAGGTCTCAGTGATTGGCCAGAGCCTCTGCCAGTGGCTTGTAAGGATGGCAGCCGGGGTGTGTGTGTGTGTGTGTGTGTGTGTGTGTGTGTGTGTGTGTGTGTGTGTGTGTGTGTGTGTGTGTGTGTGTGTGTGTGTGTGTGTGTGTGTGTGTGTGTGTGTGTGTGTGTGTGTTTATACACGTAGGAAGAGCACAACCGTTTGTTTTTCAACCTGCTTTCCCATTCTTCATACTTGAAAATCATTTATTGAAATACACTGAATAAGTTTGAATGTTTCTATATATTTAAATATTGAAATATAGGCACACTTAGAAATCAATAGTGTATTCTGCATTTCACCAGGTGGACCACCCAGGTAGTCACCACCCAGACCATGCATGACATGGAATCTTGTTAGCACCCCAGGAGCACCCCGACATGTAATCTTCTGCCTTCTCCACAAAGGTGGCCATGACCCTGCTTTCTAAACCCCAGAGGTTCAGTTTGCCTTCTTGTAGAAACAAGTCACAGAGCCGTGCCCTTTGTGTCTGGCTTCCCTCTGTCAGCCACTAGCTTGTGAGATCCGGCAACATTGTTGGCTGTAGTTGAAGTTCATTCGTTTTGTTGTCATGGATTATTCCACTGGGGAAACATTCTACCATCTCTGTGTCCATGTTCCTATTGATGGGCACTGGGGTTGTTTCCAATTTTATGAAGAAGCCTTCCATGAACACTCTTTTTTTTTTTTTTTTTTTTTTTTTGCGGTACGTGGGCCTCTCACTGTTGTGGCCTCTCCCGTTGCGGAGCACAGGCTCTGGACGCGCAGGCTCAGCGGCCATGGCTCACGGGCCCAGCCGCTCCGCGGCATGTGGGATCTTCCCGGACCGGGGCACGAACCCGTGTCCCCTGCATCGGCAGGCGGACTCTCAACCACTGCGCCACCAGGGAAGCCCCATGAACACTCTTGAACTCTTCTTTTGCTGCCCACACAGGTCAGGAGTGGAGATGGTTATCAGACACTCCAGCGGCAGGAATCCTTTGGTGCTCACAACCAACCTTGCCAGATGGTTTTCCAAAGTGGTTGTACCCGTTTATACACCCACAGCAGGGCAGGGGCTCCTACAAAGCGATTTTAAGTTTAGTTCACTTTGTATCTTCTCACCTTGGGACCTGCCCTCAGTTCTAATGAAGGTGCCTAGTTATGGGGGTTCCAGGCTGTAGACCCAGGGGGCTGCAAGCTGTTTGGTTATCAGCTGCTCTGACCCCTGCTTGGACCAGTTACTTAAACTCTCTGGGCCTCTGTTTTCTTACCCATGAAAACTACACCTCCTGTTCAGATACTCAAACTGCCAAGCATGCACTAAGATCTGCACTTGGAAATAAGGCTCCTAAAAGACGTTCAATGATTAATATTCACTCCATTAATAGTAATGGTGATGATTGTAATAACCTTGCTTCCCTTGAAGTTTCTTGTGGTGCCTTTTCCAGCCTTGCCTTTATTTTGGCCACTTGAATACTTTGACCTTTTTTGTTAGATGAGAATACTCCACATGGAAAAAAGGTAGGGAAAAGCCCCAGAGAACGCACTGATCTGTGGCTCACAGAGGCTGCCTTTCAGCTACAGAGAAGTGGAGTGTACATGTGCTGTTCACCTCGGGGCCCAGACATGGCCCAATTTCAATTCCCTGCTGCCTGCTCTCCTCCGCCCCAGGAGTGAACACGGCAGGTTGGAATGAACCCCAAACTCGCCCATGGAGGTTAGGCGGCCGGCAAGAGCTTGCCCTTGACCCTCGGAAGCCACTCGGGTGCACCGGGAGGAGCTGGCCACACCTTGTGCATTTCTCCATGGGGTGGTCTCCTGGGGCTGCCAGGCGGTGGAGCCAAAGGTGCTGCCCCGCCGCATAAAATGTGTGCAGGGTAGTGGCCTGCCCGTGGGCATTCTCTTTCCTCGGTTGGGCCTAGTTTGAATCTTCCCCTTGCCTTGTTCCCGGTTCTCAGGACTTACTTGCCATGTCTCTGTAAGACATGTTGAATGGAGCTTTGAATATCAGCGTTCGTACTTCCCTGTGACCTTGGGCAAGTGACTAGCCTTGCTGTGCCTCGGTTTGCCTATCCACAGAATGGACACGATCCCAGCTCTTCCCTCACGAGGCTGTGGTGAGAATGTATTGAGTTAATGCGCATCGTACTTTTAGAACAGGGCGTGGCCCAAAGTACTTCCCGATAAACGTTAGCTGCTGTTTTTCTTCGTGAATTTAATTGACTTCTTGTAGGACATGGTTCAAATTTTTTACGATATATCTGCATAGGAGAATAGAAAATGGGCTATTCTGGTCTTTGGCGATGAGGCCCACTTGCCTGTGTGCCCCATCTCTTCCATGTGAGCCAAAGTAGGGGACAAAGCCCCCAGGGCACTGGCTCAAGGTTTCCTTCCCAAGCTTCTTTCAGGGACCTCGGGACATTTACCTGCACAAGGGGACGATGCCCCGGGCCCAGGGACAGCTGGGAAGTCCAGTTAGCGTGTCCCCTGCTATGCATCCTCGGTGGAGCATAGCAGGGCCCAACCGCAGGCCCAAGTTTTGCTAGTTGTGCCATTGGCAGAGGGTCCCAGGGTGTCCTTTTAAAAAGTTCTTTACCCAGAGGCTGGATGTGCCGGAGTGTGAGAACAGGCCAGGGAAGAATGGACAGAGGGCCACACCCTCCAATGTGCAGGAAGTGGGAGAGGAATCGAGGGTGGAAGAGCCATCTGTGACTGGCATGGCTTTGTTCAGCAGGTCAGGGATCTGTAATTGGGGCCGGTCCATGCCTCCGGCAAAGCCTGTGACAAAGCAGCTCCTGTCTGGAGAGGCGTGCAAAGCCCACGGACGGCCTGGCTGCTGCTGACAGCGGCCATGTGCCTGGCCGCCGTGTTGGCCCAGGAGGGCTCGGCTTCTGGCGGCCACCCTGGCAGCGGTGGTGCTGATGGAGGGTGACACGCAGGGATTCTCTGTTCTGATGAGAACCAAGCAAAATGGTTGCCTGGCTTCCGGCACCGTGGAGAGCCCGAGTCAGGTGTTGTAGTGCAGGGCTGTGCGGGGCACCAGAAACTGCCAGAAACCACCAGCGCCAAGTTTAATTCACACGGCCACCTTTAGCTGGGCACCAGTAGAGTCCAGGCTTCCTTTGAGGGCTTTGGTCAGCATTGTTTTTAAAGACCACATAAAAGTATCTGTATTTTACAGAGGCACTATGTTTACATGCTTGAACAAACAAAACAATATAAAAAGAGATCCAGCAAAGTCTCACTCCCATTTTTGCTCTGCTCCCTGAGACTAGTTTTCTTGAGCCTTCTGGAGTAGTATTTCTTAGTCTTTTGATCACTATGGCCACGTTTTCTACTCAGGCTCCTTTTTAGATAATTTTTTCCTAATCGCCACCCCCATGAACTGTCAGTCCCATAGATGCACTATATACCTGTTTAGGTACGGGGGCCCTTTGCAGGGTCACAAACCATTGTAATAGAACCAACTTTCACCCCTTTGGGGTGGTATCCTTCCCATTGGGAATGCACGTTAGAGTATCTATGTAATCGTGAGCACATGCAAACGTATCTTCTCATTTTCCCCTTTTAGTCTGTAAGAGGTAGTAACATATACACACAGGTCCCCTGTGGGTGGGGAATTGGGTATCTCTGGCCACCACAGGCAGCACTTATACATCTGTCACTCAGTGAATGGGCGGGTATGTCAGGGGACCGTTCTCTGGAATGGGATGTCTGGTCCGAGGGTCCAGCCTCGATTCAGGGCCTGCTGGGTGTAGAGTTTCTGGAGTTGTCCTGCCTGGCTTTCAGTCTGGCCTCACCACTTCACTCTTTTGTGACCTCAGGTAAGCCACTTAGGATAATGGCCCCCAGTTCTCAGGGTTATTGCATGCATGGAAATGGGAACATCCTTTATAAGGAAAGCGCTTTGACCAGTACCCGGTGTGCATGGTGGGTGCTCCAGTAGTTGTTCATATACTCTTCTGCCACCACCACTACCGCCAATATCATCGTCATCATCATCACTTCTGGGCCATTGCTATAGTCTGAATGTTTGTGTCTCCCACAGCTTATACGTTGAAACCTATCCCCCAATGTGATGGTATTAGGAAGTGGGGCCTTTGGGAGATGCTTAGGTCCTGAGGATGGAGCCCCCTGAATGGGATTAGTGCCCTTTTAAGAGAGACCCCACCAAGCTCCCTAGTCCCCTTCCACCGTGTGAGGTTATGCTGAGAAAGCAGCCATCTGTGAAGAAGCCGGCCATATCTGCCGGCATTTTAATCTTGGACTTCTCAGCCTCTGAAACTGTGAGAAACAAATGTTTGTTGTTTATAAGCCATCAAGTGGCTTTTTTGTTGTAGCCTCCTAACTAGACTAAGACAGCCGGCAGGTAGTGGGGGCAGAGCTGGGCTTTGAAGAAGAGCCCTGAGGCTGACTCTTAGCCCTTGTCCTTATTACCCTGCTGGGCTACTTCTTGTTAATTCAGCAAAGAATATTTAGAGTCTCAGTGGAAAATGCCAAAGTCCAGAAAACTGCTTGCCTAGAGACAAGCCCACAAAATTTGCAGGAGCTCCTGGTTGAAGATCGCTTCACGGAGCCAGTAGAAGGTTCCTCTCCCAGGAAAATAAACCTCATGTAGGTGTCTGTTCCAGGGGCATCTTTATTTTGCCCCTCTTGATGTTTCCCCACCTTCTAAGAACCTCAGATTTCTAGCTGTGACACTTCGTTGTCCTTTCATCCCAAATCATGTGTACTTTGTGTTGCTGGCTTATGTAAATGTAAGGAACCACCTTCCAGCTGACTCCAGGCCCAGAAGTGCTCAGCCATCTTTTTGAAATTCTGCAAAGCAGCTGTTTTCAAAGGAATGTGTTCTTGCATTTCGAGGTCAGAAGCTACCAAACCAGAAGATAGTCCGTTCTCAGACTTGCTGTCCACTCAGCCCGTATTCCAGAGTAGCCTCTGACCCACAAAGAGCAGACAGGACCCAAGAAAGAGGACCAAGGAGACATCATTTGGTGTCATCCGATGGCCCCAGAGTCAGCCACCAAACCCCAACTTTTAAGGATTCGGAGTCATTTGGACTGTGTTTATTTTCCACTTCCAAAATGAGGTTATTGTCTGGGGGAAACAAGTAAATATCCTGGTTCAGGAATAAGGTGATCAGTTAAGATGTATGGGGAGGTCAGCATCCTTTTTTTCCAAGGCCCTTCTAGACTTTCATTCTTACTAGCACTTACTGCAGAAGTGCTGGGACTTACTTCCCCGCTTAGTGGATGTGCCGGACACGCTGGAAACATGGCTTGTTTCAGGATGAGGCAGCAGCTGGGTGATTATTGTGAACGCCATTCCATGCAGGACTGTACTTGTGATGGCCTTCACTCGTCCCAGGCCATCACCTAACATAATCCAGAATGTGTGTATTAAAAAATGCGTATTAAAAAATGCATAACTCCCCAATATCAGCTCGAGCTGTAATTTGTTTCTCTCTAGAGAAGTTAGAACTTGAAAAGCAGTTTAGTTATTTGAGGCTATGAATTAGATGGGGGGGCAGTTAATCAAAATCTTATTTTAATACTGAATTTCTTCCTGTACTCCCTACCTTCTCCTCCATCAATCAGCCCTAACCCATTTCAGATAAATAGTAAAGTTTATTTTCCGGAAAAAAGAAAAAAAAAACGTTTAATGAAATAGCCCTAGTTTTATTCCTTTCTGTAGAGTTGAGATTTGGGTGCCTTTTGTCTTTTGTTGCCCCCGAGTATAGTTCTGGATTCTTTTTTTGCCCTGGACCTATTTATTTTAGCACCATTTTCTTTCACTTTTCATCCGGGAAGGGCTTTGTTCTTGGGAAGTGATGAAACCATTTCTCTGGCTCTTCTCCACTGCATTCCCGACACCTCTTTAATTTGTTATTGACCCCGGGATCTGGCTAGCTGAGACTGTGACTCTGAAGGCAGGACTGGGGCCTGTTTTGCCCATCTACGATGTCCACAGTCTGTCTCTAGGTGAAGTCAAAGGCAAACCGAGGGTCGAATTTGAAGAGAGAGTCTGTTCAGGTCCTCAGCAACCAATCCTGCCACTTTCAGGTGTCAGGATGACATTGGCCTCATCCCTTTCAACTGCCATGAAATCAGATCTCCGGCCAGGCAAGTGAAGCAGAGTGCACCGTGGTCGTTTTACAATGAGGGCTGAGTATCCCAACTCGATTTTGCGGCGGGCTTGTCTGCTGCAAGCGGTTTGGACTTAAGTCCCAGGCGTTCTGCAAACCAACAAATGGGTTTCAGCTGAAGCCTGTTAGTTCCACCATCCCGGGAAAGTTGAAAGGCCACTCCCTGGTTGTTAGTTTCCAAAACTCTGGACAGAGTGGCTGTTCTGTTGCATAAGCCGACTGCGTGGGGAACGCCTTTGAAATGTTCCGCAGCCGGTTCTTATAGATTTCTGGAAGTCGATGCTGTCTTTTGAATTCTCAACTTTATTGGAAGCCTAAAAAAGAATTGACCCAAAATTGATGAATGCACCCTTTCCACTTCTTACAGATGGATTGAGTTGTGGTCTGCTTCAGGACTTGGCATGCGGGCGGCCAACTAGTGTTCCATGGGCTGCATTGAGCCTGCAGATATTTTGTTTGGCCCACACAGTATTTAAAAAAATATTTGGATTAGATGCCAACGTTTAAAAACCAGGAGATTGCACATAAAAATACAGATTTCCGGCTTTCCTTGGAAAATCCAAGCATCTGGCCACCCTGGGCCCCATATTCTGCACGGCGGCTACCTGGAGTCACAGTCAAGGCTGGTCCTGAGTAGAGACCACCTCCTTTATTCAGACAGAGCATGTACTTGTCCATGGTGCTCCCCCTCCCCCTCTGTCTCCTGAAGATGGATGGAGTGTCCGTTGTTATTTACCAGCACGCTGGTACTGTTGTTCCTCTTATACTTGGCCGACCTCACTCAGTCAAGGTTTCCATCCAGACCCGTTCGGCATCTGCATTTGTTAGCGCTCTTCTGGAAGTGGCTCTTCCGTGGCCACCTAACCCAGCACCTGGTGCACAGTGGGGACTCTGGAGGTGTCAGCTCCCTCTTTCTTCCCTCTCCCTCCTTGTGGCCGGGGGTAAGATTTAAAAACACCTTTTTGGATGAAATGCTGTAAATATATATAAACATAGAGTAGCACAGTGTACCCACTTACCCACCACTCAGCTCCAACTGTGGTCAACTCGTGGCCAGTCGGGTTTCTTTTACGCCTCTGTCTTCCACCGCCTCGATTTCACAATAATAGTTTGAAGCAAATCCTACACATCAAAAATCCTAGATACCAAAACCATATCATTTTGTGTGTGAATATTCAGTATGTATCTCTAAAAGAAAAGGTTTCTGAAAATACTCATAACACACATGAAACTTAATGAAAATTCCTTAAAATCATGAAATATCTGGTGTTTAAACTTCCAGTCTTCTCACACATAACATGAAGGTTTCCTCCTTCTTTTTTGTTTTTATTATTTGAGAGTCTGAATCAGGATTCAGACCAGGCCCACACACTGCACGTGGATGCCTTGGGGTCTAAGACTGTTGTCATCCAGAGGTTCCCCCTCTAGATGAAATAATAGAACCCTTTTTTGGTTTTATCATCATCATTATTGTTATTTTGCAATTTATTTGTTGAAAAAACCAGATTGTTCATCCTATAAAATTTCTCACAGTCTGGCTTTTACCAATTATGTCCCCATGGTGAGGTTTAGCATCTTCCTGTAAATTGGCAGTCAATTCTAGTGGTTTCATGGATTCAGGTTTAATTGGGCAAGACTGCTTCATAGGTGGGTGCATCTTTCTGTCAGGCAGCACGTGCTGTCAGGCTGTCCCCTTCTTGGTGATGTTACCAGCTACTGATGGTCAGTGCTGAAACTCCATTAATTCAGTGGTGCATTGATTGCAAAATGGTGATATTCTGTTCTAATTCTGTCTTCCCTTCCTCTTCTGTTAGCTGGAAAACTTCTATAAAGAGAAACTTTCCTTCATCAACAATGGTAGGATTCATATAGGAAAAGCAGGATGAATGCTTGATTCTTTCCCTTTATTTACCAGTTTTTAAAATAATGGGTTGTTCATTAACATCGTCCAGTGGTAATCAATTAAGGGTTTTTTTTTTTGGTACCGTTATGAACTCACAGATTTAAGCATAACTGATGTTTTAAGATTTTAATGGGCTTTTGTGCTTGTTCCTTTTGTCTTTATCATTTGAGGGATCTAAATAATATGACTTTCTCTCCTTTTTTCACCTGGCTTAGCAATATGCTCAGATACGTATTTTTTAAAATAAATTTATTTATTTATTTTTGGCTGTGTTGGGTCTTCAGTGCTTCGTGTGGGCTTTCTCTAGTTGCTGTGAGCGGGGGCTACTCTTCGTTGCGGTGCGCGGGCTTCTCGTTGTTGTGGCCTCTCCTGTTGAGGAGCACGGGCTCTAGGTGCGCAGGCCTCAGCAGTTGTGGCACGTGGGCTCAGCAGTTGCGGCCTGTGGGCTCTAGAGCGCAGGCTCAGCAGTTGTGGCGCACGGGCCTCGCTGCCCCGCGGCACGTGGGATCCTCCCGGGCCAGGACCCGAACCTGTGTCCCCTGCATTGGCAGGCAGACTCCCAACCACTGTGCCACCAGGGAAGCCCCAATGCTCAGATATTTTGAGACATCAGGAAGGAAAGAACCCTATACGTAGACTAAGGGTTGTGTTCCCTACATGTGTGAAGGGGAAATCATAAAATAGCTCTTGAGTGCCATCTGGCTCAGAGATCCCTCGCAGCATTGACGAGTCTTTAAGCGTGGTTTAAGAACAGAGTTTACAGGGCAGGGGAAAGTTATGTATTGATGAGGATGTAGAGGGCACCCAAAGTAACAGCAGCTTAAACAAGATAGATGATCGATTTCTCATGTAACAGCACAGGCATAAGCAGTCCAGGGCTGGTATACTGGTCCCATGGTGCCAAGACTAGGCTCTTTCTGTCTTATCACCCTGCCATTCTTAGGGTGGTACCCTCATCTGCACTAAGATGGCTCCTGGATGCAGGAGAGGGTGGAGGAAAAGAGGAAGAAAGGCATGCCCCTTCTCTTTAAGGGCATAACCTGGAAATCTCATATATCCCAGCATCTGATACCTCATTGGCCAGAACTTTGTCATGTGACCAGAGTGAGCTGCAGGGGAGTCTGGGAAATGTAGTTTTTATATTTACCCAACCGTGTGCAGAGCTAAAGCCTATTACTGTGGAAGACAGGAAGAATGGGTTCTGGGTCTCTGCACGAGAAGCATGATCATAATGGGAAAATAGCTCCAAAAGGAGGTTGGATATTTTGTATTGTTTAATATTCTTAGGAGTTTCTTCATCTATTCCACAAATATTTATTGAATGCTTCCTATGTGCCAAGTGCAATTTTAGGTCCTGGGGACACAGAAATGCATTAAACAGGTCCCTGCTTTCATGAAGCTTACCTCCTAGTTAGGGAACCAAACAAACAGCTAAACAAATATGTAGTTGTCTCTCTGCATCTACAGGGAATTAGTCCCAGGATCCCCTGCAGATACCAAAATCCATGGGTGCTCAAGTCTTTTATATAAAATTGTGTAGTGTTTGCATATAACCTACATGTATCCTCATGTATACTTTAAATGATCTCCAGATTAATCGTAATACCTGATGCAAGGTAAATGCTATGTAAACAGTTGCCAGGCTTTTGGAACTGTCTGGAATTATTTTTTCCGAACATTTCAATCCACGGTTGGTTGAATCTGTGGATGTGGTTATAGTCTATGAAGAAAGTCTAAAACAGAAGAGGCAAGAGCCCTTACATGTCCAGTTATTGCTGATTCTCCCCATGGAAGGAAGAATTGCCACCAGTTGAGAACCACTAGTTGGAAGGGTTTATGCCTGATTCTAATGGAAACAACAGCTTTATAATGTTGAGTGTTGACTGTAAAGGCCTGTTTCATAGACTGGAGAACTCTTGGCTCTCTCTGGGTGTGAGAAGCCACTAGGAACTTCTTTCTTGCTGTGTTCAGTGTATTCCCTGCTGAGCGCCTGGGACAGTGGCTTCAGGGTCAGAGATGTTGAGGAGTAGTTGTTATCAAAGGAAGCTTGACTTGGAGCCCCACATTGCCTCCTTACTTGTGGCCTTGGGCGAGGCATGTGTGAAAAGCGATTTATAGACTGGCATGTGCCCCACAGATACTGGGGAGGGCCTCTTTTAGCGTGGGGTTAGCAGGCTGCTGCCTCAGGAGACTGCCAGGAGGCATCTCGTTTGGGCATTTGCTTTCTTGGTTTGCCTTGAATCTGCTGGTGCCCATTCATTCATTCCTTCTTTGAATGGATATTCGCTGGGTACCTACTGTCTTCTGGGCTTTGTGCCAGGGCCTCGGACACAGCAGTGAGTGCAATGGACCGAGGCCCTCGCCTCATCTGGCCAAGTCTCTAGGGGAGATGTTAATCCATGAGTAATGCGAATTTCAGATGGGGTTCAGTGCTCTGATGAAAACAAACAGGTGAAGGTAGGGGAGGGCATAACTTCTGACCGGGCAGTCAGGGCCAGCCTCTTAGAGGAGGCGACCTTGAGCTGAGACCTGAAGGAGGAGGTGGGGAAAGGGAATCCCAGGCAGAGGGAACAGCACGTCTAAGTGCTGGTTTGTGTGGAGGACAGAAAGAGGTCTGGGGTCGTTGAGATTCATGCCCAGGAGATGAGAGTTTGAGGGCAGGCCAGACCACGGAGGGCCTCAGGGGCCACAGCGAGAGGTTTGGATTTGATTCGTGGAGGGAAGGGAAGCTGCTGGCAGGTAGAAGGTTGCCGTTTGGGGGGGGTGTTGGCCAGGCTGGCAAGTACAGTTAATAATCATAACGATAATCCCTCCCCCTTAATGAGCACCTTTGGAAGGCAGAGACTAATTATCGTCTCCGAATCCAGGCTGTGAGACCAGGCTGAGGAGCGAGGCAGTGATCTGTCTCGGGTCACAGAGCTCAAGGCCCAGGGGATGAGCTGTTGGAGGCATGTGTGTGAGAGAATGATCTAGATTCAATTCATAAACAGAATGGAGCATTTATCTTGGGCCTTTCACTCCGTGTATCTGATGAGACGCCAGAAAATTGCTTTCCCTCCAGACCCGCTGATCTGACTGCTTCCTGGACACCTCTGCGTGGTCACCCTGCAGGAATGCCAGACTCAACCGGTGCTAAAATGCTCTCATACCCGACCCTTCTCTATTCCTATCTCCCCTCCCCTACCTGTCCTGAGGAATTTGGGGTGTGGCCTTAGGCGAGTGACTTAATGTCTGTGACCTCAGTTTCCCCTCTGTAAAATGGGGCTAATAGCAGTGCTTCAGGTTTAAATGAAGTGATATATGAAAGTGCGTATAGCAAGGTCAGTCACATGGCAGGCGCTCCCTAGCGTAACTGTCAGCTTCATCATCTTCCTCTGTCCAGGGTCGTGGAAATGTCTTAGTCTCTGCATTTGGGACGTGCCAACCCTTCTTTAATATCTTCTCACCACTTCCAGGTCGAGGCCATCTGCTCAGGCCCCACAGTGAGCCTCGTCAGGGACGCTGGCCCGGGCCCTCCGGACACCCTGCTGCGTGTGGGGTGCGGGAGGTCAACTGTAGCCTCGTTCGTACCAGCAGACGGCCGGCAGCAACCTGAATATCTGTTAATCAGAGCCAGTCACACAAGGGGGTACTGGACAGCTGGGGATAGGAGGAGGGGGGGACCTTTTCCTGTTTGTATGTTTATGCTTTGGGATTCTTTTCGCCTTTGCCATATGCATGTATTTACTTTAAAAAAAATTAAGGGGAAAAAAAAGATGAAGGGATACAGTTCAGGTCCTAGCAATGACCCTAGAAGCTAATATAAAAAAAATGGGGATTTAGAAATAGGAAGCTTTTAGGCCCGGTCAGGGGCGCGTCTCCCACCATTTGGATGCGTAATTGTCCTTGTGCACCCTTCTGGGCTTTGAGTGGAGGAGGACACGCAGCTGTGCTGAGATTTTCTTGCCTCTGGACCTGCGCCCGCGCCGTAACCTCCGCCTGGCATGTCCCACCCCTCCCTCTGGTGCCTTCTGAAATCTGACCAGCGTTTGGAGGCTCTGACGAGCTCTCTTCTCCCTGCAGCCATAGGGTTTCTCTCTTCCTCTGAGCACTGGGGCCACACCTGGTCCCTTGCAGTTGCTGTTTATTCCATGTTCCTTTCAGGTGCTTTTGTGTATTCCCCACCCCCCACCTCAAGTCCAAGTCTCCGGGTGGTAAGGGCTGATGTCTCTGGCTTGTCTGTACCCCGGCTGCGCCTGGGCTGACTTTGCTTAGAGTACGTAAGCCCTTAATAACATTTTCTAATGTCGCCTTTGTGCAGTCTAGCCCCGCTCCCTGCACATAAGATGCTCACCATATATTTGTGGAACTGCGTGAATATCCCAGAATGAAATGGAGATCATATACTGCCTGGGTTTTTTGTTTGTTTTTTAAATTTATTTATTTCATTTATTATTTTTGGCTGCGTTGGGTCTTCGTTGCTACTCTTCGTTGCGCTGCACAGGCTTCTCATTGCGGTGCCTTCTCTTGTTGCGGAGCACAGGCTCTAGGCATGTGGGTTCAGTAGTTGCGGCTCGCAGGCTCTAGAGCGCAGGCTCAGTAGTTGTGGCGCACGGGCTTAGTTGCTCCGTGGTATGTGGGATCTTCCAGGACCAGGGCTCGAACCCGTGTCCCCTGCATTGGCAGGCGGATTCTTAACCACGGTGCCACCAGGGAAGCCCACTGCCTGGGTTTTAAATGATTGAAAACTATTCATCATAAAACCACAACAATAATACGTCTTTTTAATAATAATAGCAGCTAATACTTAGATGTCATTTATTGCATACCAGGCACTCTTCTAAGACATTATTATTTTAACATATTTAATCTTCACAACAGCCCCATGAGGCAAGGACTATAATTATTCCCATTTTATAAATGAGGAACCTAGTCCAGAGAGGTTCAGTAACTGGCCCAAGGTCACACAGCGAGTGAGTAAGTATGTAGATGTTCCTTATCTAGGTTTTTGGGGAGGAAAGATGCCATGCATTTCTTTGGGAGTTCAGGAGTACAAATCCAAAAAAACTCTGGAGCAGCTGCTGGCAAGGTGTGACAGCATATACAACCTAGGGAGATGGCCTGTGTCCTGGTCCTACATTCAGGCCTCACGACAGCTTTGGAAGCAAGGGCTGTGAGCTTTTCAAAAGGCCTGAAGAAAAGTTTGAGAGACTTAGGGGGCTGGAGTGGAGGAATAAACTCCATCCGAAAAGAGAAGCACAGAATTGAAGTGACAAATGTTCAGTGAACTGCCTGTAAACATAAGATGTCAGCCAGTCACCTTCAACCTTTGCAGCAATATTTAAATTGTATTTATTGTGAGCAGTGGGGGCATTTTACTCGCTCGGCATCGTAGGGCCAGCCTGGAGTTTTCAAAAGTAACAGCACCGGGGCCCTCGAATGTCCTGCTGGCTCTCTGTGGGGTGGCAGTCAGGGGGGCACAGGGAACAGCGCGGGGAGACTCCAGCGGGCCCCTGGTCTGCCCCTCGATGCCGCGCTCTCCTGGCCTCAGACTGCCCAGTGGACTTGAGTCCCAGAGGCAGAGTCGGAAGACCAGGCCGGGGCAGGCCTTCAAAAATGTGCTGGCTGCTGGGCCCACTAGAAAATCCATTTCTTGCTTCCAGCCGGCAGCCCTGCCCAGCCCCGGGCCATCCTGGGGTTGTTGTGACAGCAAAACGAAGTGCCATGGAAACGCCTGTGCAACCCCGGGCTGCCTGGAGGGCAGGGCAGCTGCTCTCAGCTGGGACGGCGCAGCTTCCGTCTGCCCCCCTCCCATTCCCCTTGGTATCCTGTTGTGCTTGGCCTGGGCTGGCTTTGGACTCAGAAGCGCTTCTTTTGCAGGGAGACCCGCGAGCTCGCTCCCCCTTTCCACGCCAAGAGGCAGCCCAGCTGGCTCTCACGCCCCGATTCCGGCTGCCGCCTTCCAGCCCCCTGTTCCTCCCGAAGGTGCGTCCCTGTGGGCCCAGCTGGCGGCCGGGGACGCCCGGGAGTGAGCATCTCAGCTGGCCCGGGGCTTCCCTCTGTAAACAGCGCAGTGTTTGCATCCCAGGCCTGGTCAGGGCTCTCCCGGCCAGTGGGGCCTCCCTCCCGCTGTGGTTCCAGGCATGTCTGGGGGCAGAAAACAGCAACCAGCCCTGTGTTTTCCAGGCTGCCAGGCTTCTGAGAAGTTCATGCCTCAGCCCAGAAATTCCCTGCTTCCGCTCACCCCCGGCCCCTTTCAGAGAAGAGGGTACCTGCTCCCCACAAGCTGGCTTCCTGTCTCTTCCGATGAAGGGCAAGTTTCTGGGAAGGTCTTTGGCCCCATTCGCAGTGGTCCTATCTCTCTGGTCACGGGACCCTCTCCCACCCCAGTCCCGCAGCTGTTTGATGTCAGAGCACAGGTCATGGGGACCCTGCCGTGGGCTCTTGCCACCTGACTGTGGCCAGGATCACCCTGGAAAGAGTTTCCTAAATTCAAACTGTAGATCACAGCCCTGGGGCAACTGCTGTCCTGAGGGAGCTGCTAGGCGTTCGGGGTTCCCTCCGTGGGGCTGGTGTTGGGGGCCGGCAGGAAGGAAAGCAATCCATTGAAAGTAATTCCTGCTGAAATAGGAGTGACTGATAAGGTTAGGGCCCCCTCCTGTGGGTGCCTCCAATTCCCACGGGGGCTCATTCATGCTGATGGGTCTCTCAGGGAGAAATGGGCTGGGATGTTTTCATGCAGAGGTTGCCACCTCTAGTTTATGTGTCGGAAGGTTTGGCATCCTAACCCAAAGTCTTGCAATTTAGTCAGTTCTACTCCACACTTCTGCTGAGGACCTACCTACTATGTGCCAGGCAGAGAACAAGTCAAAGGGCATTGATTTGCTAACTCGCACCGTGGTTTGTAATATGGCCACGTGGAGAGAGAGAGGGAGAGGGAGAGGGAGAGGCAGGGGCAGGGGCAGGGGCAGGGGCAGGGGCAGGGGGAGGGGGAGAGGGAGAGGGAGAGGGAGAGGGAGAGGGAGAGGGTGTGTGTGTGCGCGCGCGCGCATGTGTTTGCGCGCACGTGCCCAAAATCAGGCATGCAAAGGAACAGCCCAAGAGCTAGAATGGGCAGCAGAAGATATAAGTTGCCTCGATCAGGTCCTCCTTGGACTTCAACGGTTAACTCTGATCATTTTAGGTCTGAACAAAAAGCTTCTGTCTTTACCATTAAACCAACGTTTCTTGGCCAGGCAGGAAGGCAGGGTAGAGTGGTTTCGAGTTTGCGCCCTGGAATCCCGCCTGCATTTAAATCCTGGCTCGGCCACCTGCTGGCTGTGTCACTCTGAGCAAGTCCCTTCAGCTCTCTGAGTCTTGGTTTACTGGACTGCAAAATGGGGATAATAATAATACCACCTACGCAGGGGGCCTTGTGAACACCGAATGGTTAATGCATGTAGATTTCTTAGACCAGAACCTGGCACAGAGCAAGTGCTCAGAACGCGCCAGCCTCCCGCACGATTTCTTCTTTTTTTTTCCTGAATGAATCAAACCGTTTCTTTCTGATTTGCGCCATAGGAATTATCCAAAGTTCCTTCTCCCCACCATCCATACCAAGACAGACCACCTTGTGGATTCCATTCAGCTGTGTGGTGAATCCCCACGCAGCACGATTTCTTGACACCTGAGGCCGGCCAGGTCAATTGGCAGGTGCTGGGTGAATGAGGGGCGGTCCCTGCCCTGTGGATCTTACAGTCTCACGGGGAAGAAGGATGATAAATACAACAGAGAAACGTATTTCAGATGGCGAGACATGCTATGAAGGAGAGAAACAGGTGCTGTGAAAGGAGACCCTGGACAGGGTCTCTCAGAGGAGGTGACCTTCTCCTGCCCCCAGTGCACCAGAAGGCCCCCCCGTCCCCACGGGCACCCTGCTGTTGTCCCCAGCCGGGTTCTTGTGTGGTAGGCACAAGGTAGTCTGTCTCAGTTTGTCTACCTTCCCTCCATTTCCTTCCCCACCTCCTTCCTTCCTTCCTTCTCCCTCCCTCCCTCCTTCTCTCTCCGTTTCTTCCTTCTTTCCTTCCCTCCTTTCTTTAACTGCCGAATGACTTTCATTAAATATACATAAGATGGGGCTTCCCTGGTGGCGCAGTGGTTGAGAGTCCGCCTGCTGATGCAGGGGACACAGGTTCGTGCCCCGGTCCGGGAAGATCCCGCATGCTGCGGAGCGGCTGGGCCCGTGAGCCATGGCCGCTGAGCCTGCGCGTCCGGGGCCTGTGCTCCACAACGGGAGAGGCCACAACAGTGAGAGGCCGGCGTACCACAAAAAAAAAAAAAAAAAAAAAAAAAAAAAATATATATATATATATATATATATATACACACATAAGATATAAAAAATGATAACAATACAAATACCGTGTGCCTACCCCGAGTTTAAAGAAAAAGAATATAACCGTTACCTTTGCACTCTTGTGCCTTCTAAAATCATTTTTTATTTGCAAATCTTTCAGTTATGTTTCTCTACAAGAGCACTCGTCAAAAATTTTTCTCTGATTTTCATTCTCACAGTGAAACTAATTCTTTTTTGGGGTCTAACTTTTTTAAATTGAAGTACAGTTCATTTACAATATTGTATTAGTTTCAGGTATATGACAAAGTGATTTAATTACACATATGTGTGTGTGTGTGTGTGTGTGTGTATATATATGACACACAGATCTATATATATTCCTTATTTAGATTCTTTTCCATTATAGGTTATTGCAAGATAGTGAATAATATAGGTCCCTGTGCTATACAGTAAACCCTTATTGTTTATCTACTTTATAAATAGTAGTGTGTTAAAATAATTCTTTAATATCAAACTCAATGCTCAAATTTCCAGCTGCCTCATAAATGCCCTAATTTTTTCCCCACGGTTCGTCTTGACTCTGGATCCAAGGCAGGCCCACACGGTGTGGTTGTTTGAAATGTATTTTCCATTTCTTTCATCTGTGCAGGCCCCCTTTATCTTTTTCCCCTCTGCCATCTTTGCGTTGAAGAAGCCAGGTGGTTTGCATGTAGGCTGGGCGTTGCTGGTTGCAGCCCCAAGGTGCCATCAGTCGTTGCTTTGTCCTCAGCATTTCCCGTAAATCAGTAGTGAGATGAGTGGCTGGATCAGATTGAGTTTGATGTTTTGAGTGAGGCTCCCTCATTCGTGGTGTGTTCCTCCAGCAGAGGTGTCTGGGGTCTGTCTCTGTTCAGCAACGTTCACAGCCATGATGTTCCACGCCTGGACTGAGCATGGAATTTTGAGTGTATTTTCTTCCCTCCCACCTTAGACTAGTTGCTATCCTCAATTTTGTGTTTGTCACTCTCCTTTTTTTAAAAAAATAGTTTTACCACTTGTTTGATTCTCTAAACAACACACTGCGTTTTCCATGCTCGTGAACTTTACATAAATGCAGTCATTCTGTAAGTAGTTTTCCGCAACTTGCTTCTTCCTTCAACATTACGTTCTTGGCATTCATTGGGTGTCATTGTTGTAGCTGTAATTCTTTCCTTTTCTCTGCCGTGTAATAGTCCATCGTAGAGCTCATTTATCCTTTCTGCTGATGGTGGACATTTGGTCATTTCCAGGTTTTTTCCCCTATGCTGGTACAAACAGTGCTTTCCAAATGTTCTTTCTCTGCACACAGAGGCGTTTCTGTCGGGTTGTACTTGCAAGTAGAACTGCTTGGTCACTGGGCGCACACATCTGCCACAGCAGTAGACAATGCCAAATTGTCTTCCAAAGCGGTTGTACCAGTTTATACTCCCATCAGCAACACAGAAGTAAGTACACGGCTCTACGTCCTCCCAGCGTTTGATACCGTAAGATTGCTGAAGTGTTTGCAGAACTCCTGTGGTTGAGATGGTATCTTTCAATGAACAGAAACCTTTAATGTCGTTAAATGTATTTTTGGAAAGGTTAATGAGCTTTTTGAGTGTCATTTGGGACGGTGCTACCGAAAATGTGTCGTTGGACTGGCAACAGGCGTGTCACGTGGAAGCTTGTTAGAAATGCAGATTCTCAGGCCCCGCCCACCCAGAGCTGCTGAATCAGAAACACTAGGGTTGGGCCCAGCAACCCGAGCTTTTACGAGCCCTCCAGTGATTCCTCAAGTCTGAAGAACTGGTTTAGGAAATCCCTTTCTACCCCTATGTCATAAAGAGAGCTTCTCCTGTATCATCTCCCAAACATGTTACAGTTTTATCTTTCACACTTAAGTTTGTAATCCACCTGGATTTGATTTTTGTGTCCAGTATGAGGTAAATTTCTAATTTCATCGTTTTCTGTGTGGATAAGTAGTGGCCCCCGACCATCTATTGAGAAGTCTGTCCTTCCCCACGGGCCTGTAATCCATCCATGTTGTAAATATCGTTTCCATGTAAGCGCAGGCCCCTTCCTGCTCGCTCGCTTTGTTCCATAGGAGAGTTTGTCCCCAGTTCTTAATTACAGCCGCTTTGTAGATATTCTGGACTGCTGGCAGGTTTGGTCCCCAGCTTGTTGTCCCCCAGAAGTGTCTTTTTGCTTTTCTGCAGACACGTTGGAGAGTCAGCCTGTCAGGCTCCACAGCATGGCATTGAGTCTTTGTGTCAACTTTAGATTGTGGAATCCTTGGCTCAACTGGGGGAAAGTGGACATTGTACAGTACTGAGTGTTTGTGGGGTCCTTCTAAAACCTGCTCAAGGTCATCTTTTATAACAGAAGTAAAGCTAGAGCCGCTTCTCACAGGGGCTTGCTGTCATTCTGGCCACCAGCCCTGCGGCATGGGCTAGGCTGCATCTCACAAGCCCATCATGGTGGTCCCTAAACCCACCGCCCCCCTCGAAGCTTAGTGGCCTCAGTGGATGCATCCTCAGGGTTGAGATGACAGAGGGCTATAGTTGGAAAGGCTGACCCACCCATCTCTAAGTGTCTCCAGTTCCCTGAGGATATGCTACTCTTAAAACCTGCCTCCTGCTAAGGTCTTTTCATGGGCAATTTCTAGCCACATCCCAGTTGGCGTATGAAATGGGCTCAGGATAGAGATGTTCACAAATGGAGAAACAGTTTCTCCTCCTTGAAGTTGGACTGAGTGGAAAACAAAGGTTGAGGGTTCCAGATTCCACGGTCTTGTCTTAAGCCCATTTGCGGCACGGTTTAATACGCCAGCTATGTACCACCCTCGGTGCTAGGTGCTCTGTGGGTGGTGTGGGCCTTGTGGAACTTTGGAGCCAGGATTTCACTAGTCAGATAAGGAGCCAGGCAGGGGACAGCATGATCCAAAACTCAGAAGCCCTGGCTTCTCCCTTATGACAGCAAAGCATGATTTCTCTTGGAATCTGCTCTACTGAGACGGATGTTACAATACCCCACATTTGGCCATGATGAGGTCAACACTGGGGACACTGAAGGGAACACAAAGGCTCAAAGTTCCTGCCCTCTTTGAGCTCACAGTCTAAACATAAACGATAACACCAGCTAGAATAAGTGCTATGGAAAAAGGTAAAGCAGGGTGGAGGGGAATAGAGAGTGGTGTGTGGCATAGGGGGCCTGCTGTTCCATAAGGGAAGCATCCCAGAGGAGGTGACATTTGAGCAGAGATCTTGCTGATAGAACCTTGCAAATATCTAAGGAAAGAGCACCCTGGGTAGAGGGAATAGCAAGTGCAAAGGCCCTGGGGTGGAAGTATACTTGGCGCATGCAGAGTGTAGAAGGAAGGCTGGGGGGACTAGAGGAGAGTGAGGAAGAGAAATGCATACTCTTTGATCTCAAAGGAATGGCCTTTCCCAAGGCCAAGTGGGGTCCCTGGGTCCCAGCAGTGGGTTGGTGCTGGCTGGTGAGTCCATCCAAATGCAATCCTGACTAGTGTCCAGCTGCGGATAGTTGCAGATAGAGGCAGCCACTCACCTCTGTCACCTTCTGGGATAACCTGGATTTCCCATTAGATAGGCCCCTGACTGTGGAGGCTAAGATGGTTATACTTTCTTTGGAGAGAGGGTGACTTATATGCCATCAGAGCCCAAAGCCAGAATCAGATTGACACCATGGGAAGGCTTGGTTTCCTTAGATCTAGAAACCCAGCTTGCTGGTGGTTTTGTGAGGCGTGAGCTTCAACTTTCCTCTTCTGCAGGAGAATACTGCCAGCTGAAGCGAGCTGGGGTGGCCCCAGTCACAACCGGGAAGCTGCCGTCTCTCTCTGAACCCCAGGCCTTGGCTCTACTTTAAGTCTTAGGAAAATCTAGCACCATCTCACCTTTTAGATATGTACCCCGGGCGTGGCATCGTGGTCCCAAAGGGGCCAAGTCACTCTTTGCTTCTTAAATCTCATCCGCCTAGATTAACTACACCAAACATATATGTTAGCTCACCCCCATTTTTCCTTGAATACTATATGGGTGACTTCTACTGGGTAACCCTGATAAAAGTTGGGGTCTCCCACGGACCAGTCTTTGTTCAGAGTTGCACTCAAAGAAGCAAATTCTGACTGCCAGATGATAATTACAAAAGAATTCCCATCTTCAATAGCTTGAGCCAGACTGGGTAGGTTTGAATCCTGGCTCTGTGACTTAGTAGCTGTATAAGCTGGGTATGTTCCTTAATCTCTCTGTGCCTCAGTTTCACCATCTGTAAAATGGGGACAATTAATACCTACTCTGTGCGATTACTGTGAGGATTAAATATATGTGAAGTGCTTTGTAGAAAGTGCTATATAAATTAATAAAATAATGGTAATTATTATTCTACTACATGTATCAGGACATCTCAACTAATAGAACAACTGGCCAGCAACCTTCCTACTAGAGTTTCAGACCAGCTCCTGGAGACCGTCAAAAACCAGACTCAACTGGGCAAATTCTGGTTAAATCCAGATCAATTCGGAGTTTGTGTTTCATTCATTCATTCATTCAACCATCTCTCCAGGAAAATTAACTGAGTACCTACTATGTGCTGGGCTCTGTCCTGGGTGCTGGGGTCATGGCAGTGAATGAGAGAAGAGGTCCCTGCCCTCATGGGGTGATGACAACCCCATGAGGGGTTGATGCTTCCATGTCTTGAGCTTCAAGATACAGGGTCCTTATAGCCTGAGCCATGCTAACTGCCCGCCCCAAAACCAGGATCCAGCACCATGGTAACCATGTGCAAGGGAAAGGCGGGGTTCACCCTGATGCAGCTAATGCTGAGCTTCTGTGAACACTGGTTTGTGCCCACAGAACTGTCGGTGGCCATAAATGAGATGACATATGTGAAAGCTGGGGTCCTGCATAGGAGGTGCCACTAAGTGTTGCTTCGTCGGCCCGTGCACACGTGGTCCTTTAGAAAGTGTGGAGATGAATGTGGCCACCTGCCCACCCCCTCCCCCCAAGGTCTTTCCAAATGGCCAGGCTCCCCTGTCAATGCCTGGGGAGCAGCTCAGGCACCGCGCTCTCTCGGCCTTGATGGAGTCGTGTTGCACGTGGATTTGGAGTTCTGCATTGTGAAGTCTGATTTGAGTGGAGGGTGGGCCTGAGGGTGGATGCTGGCATGAAGGCCCCAAGAAGCTGTGCTGGGAGGTGGGGCCTGTCTCATGTTGCTGCACCAGAGCAGGATGAGTGCATCTCCCTGGAGGCTGGCTCAGGGCAGGGGACCTCCTCCCACCCCTCAGGGCTTGGCATCTTCTTGGCTGTAGCTGATCTGCCCTCCTCCCAGTTAGCACCTAGGCTTCTTACTCGAAACGGGAGCCTCAGAACTGCCATGTTTACTCATCCTGAGAGCTGAGGACCGTTTGGGACGAGGTGCGGCATTTTTCTCGTAAGCCCCAAGGTCTTGCTGGTAAGATGTCGGTGGCTGGGGGCTGTGCGGGCCTGCTGCCAGGGCTGGCTTCCGGAGGCCTCTGGTTTGCAGAACGTTGGTGACTCAGAGGCTGTTGTGTGTCTCACTAGCCCAGTGCAGCCAGCGCACCGTGTGGGGTGGCCTGGGAGGGGGCCCCCCCTTGGCAGGATGTAAAAATGCACCTCTAGGAGCCGGGCTGACCTCAGACCCACCCACTCTGAAAATTCAGAAATAGCTTCCAAGGTGAAAGTGCTTTGTTGAGAGAAGGTGGCCTGGTCACCAGTCAATTCAGTGTGTTAACCACATGTTCTCTGTGGGGTGGACTAATAACGTACTAACAATGTTAGTAGGAACAGCTGCTAACATGGGTGTTTTTTTTTTGTTAACTTGGCATCGTTCCAACTGTATGCATTGCCCGACGTCTTTCTGGGATGCACATTATTATTCCCATTTTACAGATGAGGAAACTGAGGCCCAAGAAGTGAAACGATTGACTCACATTCCGTTAGTGAATGTGGGGTACTTACAACGTGTCGGACGCTGTTTACAGTACCTGTCATGTGTCTACTCAATGGATTCCCTCTGAAGTTGTTAAGAACCGTCATTGCCCGTTTTTGGCAGGGCAGGTTCAGAGGGGGTCAGGGCTTGCCTCAAATCCATGGCAGGGCATGGCAGGCTGGACTTGGACGCCAGCAGTCTGGCTCCCACCTGTGTGTTTCCCTGTGGCTGTGCCCTGGTGTGAGCCCCTCACTGCTGTGCTCAGCCCCTGCACTGGGCCATCTGTGGCCACCACCCTCAGACACTTACCACCTTACCAGACACAGAAAGGCTGAATCCGTGAGGTCAGTGGAGGGCAGGGAAGGGAGAAGGGGCTGTTGGCCAGAGGATCCCGGGCAGCAGTTGAGGCCGGATGGCGGCAGAGAAGTGGGATTTGGATGCACAGCAGGGAGAGGGGGGCTTTGCCGGCACAGAGCCACATGGCACGAAGGTGTGTGTGTTTAGGGGTGTGGAGGACACTGGGGCCACAGCAGCTCCTGCTCCTTGTTCAAACCCTGCCTCGGAGTGTGGCCTTGGGCAAATCACTGAACCTCAGCTGCTTCGCCAGCAGATGCCTGCCCCGTGGGCACACCTTGAGATATTAGAGAGGAACGGTCTTGGGTAGAGCAGCGCTTACAGGACTGTCTTCGCTCAGGCCGCCATAATAGAATTCCACTGACTGGGTGGCTTAAACAGCAGAAGTTATCCTCTCATAGTTCTGGAGGCCAGAAGCCTGAAATCAGGGTGCCCGTATGATCAGGTGCTGGTGAGCCTGCATGCCTTCTCGCTGGGCCAATGAGTGAGCAAACAAGCTCTCTGGTCTTTCTTCTTACAGGGCACTGATCCCATCCTGAGGGCCCCATCCTCGTGGTCTCATCTAACCCAAATCACCTCCCAAAGGCCCACCTCCAAATACCATCACACTGGGGGTTAGGGCTTCAACATGGCAATTTGCGGGACACAGTTCAGTCCACAGCAAGGACTGTACAGGTGAAGGTTTGATCGAGGGGAGTGTGTCAGGAGTTAGGGTTCTGTCTGCATGTCCTGGGAGAGTTAAGGTATCTTAGGGACACCTGGTGTAATGTCACACACACACACACATAGTCCTTGCTGGTCACTCCAGGCAGCCTTTGAATTGGCCATCTGTGCCAGGCCTGGACCTGTGAATCTCACTTAGAGAAATTTCGGAGTGGGTCTGGTCCTGGCTTGGACCTGGTGGAATTTCTTTCCAGGCAGCTAGTGACTTCTTGGGCCTGGAAGGGGGTGGGCTGGGGAGCCCAGGGGTCCCAGGTTTATCTCGCTGTCACTCAGGCACTTGGCCCTGCACCATCGTCCTCTGTCTCCTTCTGCAGGCTGGTGCGGGTGGGCTATCAGGTGGGTCCTGTAGTTAGGGCTTGCCGAGTGCACGTGGGGACGGTCTACAGGTCAGTCGGTTCTCACACCAGACTGGGCTGAGGGAGTTGAGAGGGAGACAGGACAAAATGCGTAAGACTGATGGCAGCGTGAAGTGGGTCAGGCTGCCTCCTTACGGGACGTGGGCTTATGTCGGGCTTTGGAAACATGTGGATGTATGTACGGGTACCCTTCTTGATTGTGGGGAGGGGGGTGGGTGGTGCCGTGCTGTGAGCTGGTCGTGACACATGGGAGGACATAGAATGATCTGGAAGGTGAATTTATGGAAGGATAAGGTGCAGACTAGGCTAGAAGATTCCCTAAATATCCCACGAATCTGTTGCAAGCAGCAGGGGCTGTGCTGGTTTTCGAAGGAAAGTTCACTTGAGGCAGGCCTGGGATTTTGGACCTCTTCTCAAAGGCCTCGGGGAACTTCACAGAATCTGTGAGATTCTGTGACATGAGGAAAGTAGCTCAGGATGGAAATGTTTCTTCCTGCTCCACGCTCCCCCCCCTTAACCCACCTGGCGTGTCTGACCCGCCTTCAGTTCCCTCTGCCGCATACGCAAGGCTAAGGAAACGCAAATGTCTTCACAAAAATGTCTGGTTAATTCCGCCAACCTCCAAAGAGAAAGATGGCTTCCCAAACAATTAGGTATTTATTTTCTCATCTCATTTGTGGTTGCAGGCTGAGCTGAACTGTGGGTTTGGGTCACTGTTTCTTTCCCGAATCTCAACTGGCCATAGTAACAAGTGCTTTTCTTTTTGCTTCTGTTTTAGTTCTGAAAGGCAGCAGCCCATGTTGCAGTGCTTGCTTTGTGGCTGCCGCCTCTCAGCAGAGCTTTGGGGCCGAGGCTGTGAGGAAGCTTCAGGAGGACCAGGGGGCAAGCCGTGGTTTGTTTAGAATGCTTTCCTGCCTGTGGTTGCTGCCTTAGAAGCCATGTGGTTGCTTGATAGGAGAGGTGCCTCTTAGCTGCATGTAGTCGGAAGAAATTCTGCTGAATCGGAGAAAAGGACTGGGCAGAGCAGCTCAGCTCAACTCAGGTCTGAGTTCATACAGTTGTCTCGTCCTCCCTCGCAGGGCAGCTTAGCTTAGAGAATGTCTGAGTTGTTTCTCCCTAGCTTGTAAGTTGACGCGTAATCATGGAAAAAGCGGAGGATGGAGAAGATGGTAGCGCGTTCTACACAGGTTGGGAGGGACCCTGGTGTTTTCATTAAAGAACCATTAAACTGAACGTACCCTAGAGCAGTCTAACCCCTACGATGCAGATGCACACAGGTTTTCTCCTCTGATGCCATCCCTGTGCTCTCAGGAGGGTGGAAGCTAGTTGTAGAATTTGTCAGGGTGACAAATTGAGTATTTTCGTATTTTATCTGTTGACACCTTGCACTTTCGTGTTAATTATTCGTGTTGATTAATCAGTGAACCATTTCCAATCCATATCCTAAATCATCACCTAACCCATGAGACTAGCAGGACAATTCACTGATTTATGCGAGGATTGTAAAAATGTACCATCACTATATAGGTCTTCAGTGGTAGTCTCATAAAAGACCACAACAATGGGGCAGTGATTCTGGGACCAGAGGCCTCTCTCCCTGTCTTTGGGCGTGTTTCTAGGTGTCACCTAGGTAACATATCCTAAGTCGAGATGCTGCCTTCTCCCTCGATGTCTACCTCCATGTTACTAACAGCTGATCAACGGAACAGACGACTTCTTTAAACATGTAGGGAAATAGCATTGTATTCTTGGTTAGTGGAAGAGGATTGGATTGGACTGGTCTGTCTCCTTCCACATCTTCTCTCTCATTCTTCCATCTTCTCTATGGGTCCGTATTGCAGAGTTAGTAAACATCTGTCTGTGAATAAGCCAGCTACATCATCTCCTTCAATCCTGACAGCAGTCTCTCCAGGAGGTATTCTGATCCGTTTTGTGGGAAAACTGAGGCTCAGAGAGAGGTCGTGAGACTTACACGGGTGTATTGACAGCGCTTTTGCGTCGGGCCCTTCTGAGGCAAAACTGCATCTTAACTCAGCCCCCAGGGGAGCTTGATGACCTTACACATGTGGAAGCCCTGACCTGGGACTAGCACCCACCGAGCTGGGGCCGTTCCTGGAAGGATCACTCCATCTTTCTCTGCCTCAGTAACTTGACCTGAGAAATGGGCATCGTAGCCCCAACCCCCAGAGATGGCTGTGAGGATTAAATAGGGCACGTGAACAGCCCCCTACAGAGCAGGGCGGCTCGGGGTGGGGTAAAGGTCTTAGTTGAATTTAAAACAGGCCCTTCCTCGGGCTCCTGGTACCTGCCTCCCACCAGGAAATAGACGATTAAAGTGTCTGCTTCATGACTAAACAGGAAACTGCACCTCAGAAGTCTGCAGACAAACCTATCAGTTTGAGGCTTTATAAATTCTCTGAACGCTTGACAAGGGAGCAGGCGTGGGCTTCCCAGGGAACGGCCCCTACTATTAAAAGCCGGGTGCCTGGGGTTCGGCCTCGATTCAAAGGTGCCGTTCCAAGGGTGTGACCTTGGACACGTCCATGGCACCTGGTCCCCCCCAAGTGCTACCTGAATGCGTACAGAGGGATACAGTGCAAACATCTTGACTATTTTAGCGCCTTGGAACTGTTTTTTCCAGTGCAGTGAGGTGATACTTGGAACTGTTTTTTCCAGTGCAGTGAGGTGACAGAGGCTCTTAGTTTCTGGATGTTATTTTGAGGGTAAATCCAGAAGCATTTGCATATGGAGGGGATGTGGGCTGTGACCAAGATTGACCTGAACCACCGGAAATGGGGAGTGTCTCTTTCCTATGATGGGACGAGTGGAGCAGGGGGCAGGGCGGCGATGATTGTGGCCATCAGGAGACGGGTTTGGACCGTGTTAAGTGTGAGATGCCCGGCCGGTAGTTCGATATCTAAGTCTGAAGTTCAGGGGTGAGGTCCAGGCTGAAAACATTAATTATTTGGCCACTGTCAGGATAGAGGCTTTTTTTTTTAAGGCCCTGAGGGAGTGGTCAGACAAGCCTCTGCTCTTGGGTTTAGAACCAGAGACAGGCAAGTGTGATGAGGGAGCTGCCTTCGGGCCACGGGCACCTGGCTTTGCCAGTGGGCCTTTTTGCTTCAAGAGATGGCCTGAAATGCATGGTCCAGACTGTGTTCAGAGCCACTACTGAGGAGGTGGTTATTTCGTCCTGGGCGGCAGCAGCCCGTGACGAACGCCATCCAGTCCCAATCAAACCAGCCCTATTGGAGCCCAACATGTAGGAGTCTAGGCCTGCAACTGAAGAACTGCAGAAAAGATCTCATTATTGGGTGTTCTCTGCCTTGAAGATGAGAGTTCAGAGAGCTCATGACTTTTGAGACTATTCTGGTTTACCTAAGGATGCAAGTATAGCGACATCTAGCAAAAGGTGGGATTACTCCCTGCAAGAAATTAATCCCAGAAAATATTTCTATCTCAAGCACTCAAAATGGACTCTGGCCTTCTAATTTGGCCATTGAAAAGGGATTGAGAAAAGAAAAGGGATTATTTAAAATTGAAGAGAAAATGAATGCCTGTAAAATATATAGCTCCTGTCTCCTTTCTAAGCACCTTCAGTGCTCTGACTGGGCAGGGGCTATAAAAACAGTAACTTGCCAACCAGAGAAAAACAGGAAGAAAGTGTACAGTCTTATGAATTTGCATGCCCACTGAGGTTGTATCACTCGTAAGGAGGAGGCAGGGGTCAAATGAGGGAGAATTCCATTTGAGTAGCTCCATCATGAAATTCTGATTTTCTGACGTGCTCTGCCGCAGATGCCAGTGTTATTTTATCTCCTTGGTTGGCCGTGATTTGAAACTGCATGATATGCCAGCAACTGAGCCATTTTGTCTTGCTTTAAAAAAAAAAAAACAAACAAACAACCCAAACCACCATAATCTTGCTGATGAACTTTGATTTCAGAGCTCCCTGTTTCTTCCACCATAATCTTGCTGATGAACTTTGATTTCAGAGCTCCAAGGCCCTCATCTCAGTGATTAGTACCCTGGTTTGGGGTTAATTCTGGCACAAATGTTAAGACGATACAGAATTGGGGCTTAAACTACAGCCAGAGGGTTGAGTTCTATCCTGGGTTCTCAGCGGCCCTGGGTGAAGAGCTACTCATTAAATGATGATATTAGCATGAGTTGGAAGCATAAGAGGTCGAAGGTGATTTTTTTTTTTCTTCTCAAAAATGGTTTTGCAAATCTTTTTCAGAGCTGATAGACACACACCTTAGCTGGATACAAAACATATTATGAAACAGAATGACTGTGATCTTTGATCCAAGAAATCAAAGTTAAAGGTAATATCTTCTGCCTTTTTCCTTTTGTTTTCCAGCTGTGTGTTTCCTTAACTTGAATATTTTTTTTGTTTTTTTGAGTAAGAGAAAACTTTACAACCTGAAGGCCCTCTCTCATTTTCCAACATTTCCTACTCTTAAGGGCTAGACCCCACCGCTCTGTGAGGGGGAACCCCCAGGGGACATACCTGAGATTCTCGGTCGGGGAGGGGAGTAGGGGTGGCGATGAGGCTCTGGGGATCTGCATGCTCTCCCAGTGGCCCCATCACCCTCTTCCAGGGAGAAGGCAGCAGCGCCAGGTTCCAGCCTTCGGCAGCTCTGCTCCTGCCCTGAGCCAGCTCCCTTTTGGTTTTGTACACTTTGCTTGGTGTTTCCAGTTAAGGAAGGCTCTCCGTCAACCGCAGGGCATTGGGGAATGAGAGAGGGGGCAGGTGGGTCAGGAACCTCTGGAAGTGCCCTGTGCTTAGGTAATTTCCAGTCTTGATCTCATCAACTCAAAGCTCCACCACCGCCCCCCAACCCCCAGGGGCCTTCTTGTGCGCTTTGGAAGGGGTTAACCGTCCCCTCGCCCCGCACTTTCTGGATGTGAAACCAGGCTCTGGACCTGGGCTAGAGCTGGGTGTGGTTTTCCCACTGAGCTCAGTGGGGCCCCTGGCCTTAGCTGTAGATCCCCTCTATCGACTTTGGGTCCTGGGCCTGCGCAGAACTGTGCAGGGAGCCGGAGGCTCGGGGTAGAGAGGCCACGTGGGACAGTGAGGATGTCGCTTTACCTTTCTGTGCCTCAGCTGTTTAGATGCCGCTGCCGTTATTTAATTCTCTGCACAATGATTGGAATCAGGTAGCACGTGGTGAGCGCTTGCCAGGAACCATCCAGCATCGGTATTGCTGGCTTACGTGCCTCCTGCTGTCCCGCTGGGCCTTGGCTCTCGGATTGTCTGTCTGTTGGTGAAAGTGGGTTTGCTGCACCATAGGCCAGAGCCCGAGTCCTCTGCAGCATCGCAATGATGGCTCACTCTGAAAACCAGTTAGAACAACCATCAGCTTTCACACGTCCATTAGCACACACAGCGGAGGGAGCTGACGTCCCAAACCTGGTTTCCCAGAGGGTGGGGCCTGCGGGGAAGTACCAAAACTTCCCAACAGCAGCATGAACCTTAGCAGGGGGAGGGTTTCCCTGGCACATTCTCCACCAGTGACTCTCAGACACCATCAACAGGCAACAGTAACACTCAGCGAAACTTGGCTGGATACCCACCCGGAGCCAGAGTCCCTCCCGAGAACTTTGCATCCGGCGAATCAGGGTGACAAAAATGCAGCTGAAATATCAGCGCGGAGACTCAGCCACTTCGTCAAAGGGCCTTTTTAGTGCGCTTCTTCCCTCCCCGATGTTAGGACTTGGCAACGCTCTGACCTTGCAGGGGCCTGTGAACTCTGGCAAGCTGGCTCTGATCTGCCTGGCCTCAGAGGGGATTTACCATCATGTAACGCTTCAGACCCCACCCACAGCTTTAGGCTACAGGCCTATCAAGGCGTTTTTGTCCTTTTCACTGAGCCGCTGAAGCCTGGCCCTTCTAGAAAGCTCTTCTTCCGTTCCCAAGTGCCTCCAGAGCGTGTGGGGATGGCTGGGAGGGGAGAAAAGGCTGGGGAGTCGCTTAGCAAGTGAGAGCATGGTGATACCCAAGTCACCGGGGACGCCAAGGCCAATGGCCACCTTTCCTTCTTAGCTCCTTCCCACGTGCTTGTGGGGAAGACAGGCCTGGTGCTCAGGGCACAGAGTTCACTCTTGGCCTTCAGAGTAGCTTTCCCTGAGAGCGGTTAGGACAGAATGTAGAAGCATCCAGAGAACACTTCACATGCTTTCTGGTTCAGCCACCCTTGTGTCTGTCTAGCCACCTCTTGCCCCAGCACAGGTCCCAGGACTGACCGGGGCAAGGTAGCGCAGGAGAAGGGCGGCGGGTGGGACTTGCGCCTGTGTTAACTCTCAGATTCTTTCTTTTGGCCTCCAGAACACTGCCTTCCTGGTTCAGGAGCGACTCTCTGGCCGACCCCAGGCTCTCGAGGGCCCTCACACAGTCTAACCAGACTTCAGAAAACAAGCTTGAGGTTTGGGAGAGAAATAAGATGGGGCCTGTCCTCTCTTTCCTGTTGCTTCTTTCTCAAGGGATTAAGTTCCAAAGTCAGCAGTTATAGAAAGTTCCCTGGAAAGTCTTAAATTGCACCTCAAGTCTATCTGTGTGGCCTTCTGTGCGTAACCCTGAGTGGCCATTCTTCTGCAAACTGAACTTTGGGGACCTCCGAGCTCAGCTAAAAAAGTCAGCACGCAGGTGTCCGGGCCCGCAAGTGAACCAGAAAATTCCTGGGGCAGAGTGGGATGCCAGCAGAAATCAGTTTTAAGAAATTTACCACTAATCAACCCAGAGTTGTTGGATGAACAATAATAGTAAAAGGCACTGGCTTCCCCGGATTGCCATCCCCGAAAAGTAGGGGAAGAAAACACTTTGCTATCTTTTTCTTCTTTGCCATTGGCGTATATACTAGAGACTGGCAAACCATATCTCAGGCCAAATGTGGCCCCTGGCCCGTTTTGTTGAAGTTTTATTGGCACACAGCCATGCCCATTTGCTCACATATTGTCTGTGACTGCTTTCATGTTTAAAAAAAAAGCAGAGTTGACTAAGGGGCTATATAGCTCACAGGGCTGAAAATATTTTTATCTGGCCCTTTATAGAAAAAGTTTATTGACCCCTGGTATATTCTCTCTTTATGTCTGTAGCCATTTTTATTAGACTTATTATTGATTTGTAACACCTCTTTATATATGGATGACCTTTGTCATACTGAATATACTACAAATTTCTTTTTTGGAGTTTTAAAGAAAAATGTATAATTTTTATATACTTACATGCATCTGTCTTTTCTTTCTTTCTTTCTGGTTTCAGCCTTAGGTGTCAGGCTTAGAAATCACGCTGAGGCCGTAGCCATGTTCAACATCTAGTGTTTTCATCAGGTGTCTCTCTGTAAGGGTAACAAAAGTTCAGGGGTGCTTGTGGCAGACTGAACACCACTGGCCTCAATTCTGTTCCAAGAAAGTGATGCTCAGTGACCACCTTAACCACTCAGCACACAGCCTTGTCTGCTCATTAACATCGTAGAGGCTTCTCTGGCCTTTTCCTGACACACAAAAGATGCTGAGGATTCCGGGGCCCCAGAAGAAAGGTGATGGCTAGCAAACCTCATAGCACCATCTCTTTACCTATATGGTGGAGCCATATAATGTACAGGTTAATAAAATGGGGCTATGGATTCAAATCCTGATCCCTCCCCTTCACCTGCTGTGCCAAGTGACTGCCCGTCTCTCTTTCTCCATCTATAAAATGAGGATGAAGGTATTACTAGGTTTGGTGTGAGAAGTACTCAGTGCTTGGTTCAGCACCTGGCACATTTTTATCCCTGAAAAAATGTGAATGGCTTATATTCTTTTGTGGAGAAAAAGCTCCAGGCAAACAACAGACCGAAAACCCCTTTGTCAATTGGATAACAGAAAAATCAGCTTCCCTAAACTAAGGGACCTAGGCTGACGATGTGGGGTCCTCGTGGTGGGCTAAGATGCATGCATTAGGCACCTGCTGTATGCACGCTGCTATGCATGGTACAGTGGGCCTACAACCAACTCAAATAACATGGCACAGGGGGGCAAGCAAAGCATTTTGAGAACTCAGTGTTTGCTTCTGGAGGGAGTCAGGACCCCATGTAGGAATGTGAGAAGGCTTCTGGGAAAAAGGTGATACTCAGGAAAGGGGGCAGGAGGGAAGGCAGGATTTGGACAGGAGAGGAACCATTTGGAGAACTGCCCATGGCCCGATGTGGGAAGAGGTGGGAGAAGAGGTGCAGAAATTGGCGTAGGATAGATGCTCAAAACATTTATCGGATGAATGAAATACTGATGGCAGTGACCTAGAAGGGCGGGTTTCAACACTCAGACCTGAGAGTCAGACCTGGGGCCAAATCCCAGAGCAGACAGTGGGACCTGAGGCCACTTAGTCCCTTGCTAAGCTTCTGCTTTCTCAGTAATACATGTTATTGAGAGCTTCCTCTGTACCAAGGCACTCTTCAAAAGCCAGGGAGACGGTGGGGGAACAAGAAAACTAAAGCACTAGAACAGTGAACTGCCAGGAACCGGTATATGAAGGCGATTAGGAGACCAAGCACAACTGGGTGGCGGCACGTGGCACTGCCGACTGTCCCCAGAGCCTGGGGCCGAGGAGACTGAGCAGAGCCTCGAAAGAAGTGAGGGAGAAAAGCATTAGAAGAGGCGAGGGGACCAGCAAGGGCAGAGGCTGGGAGGCATGAGTGCGGCCTGGGGAGCACGTAGAACGGAAGCCAGTGTGGTTCGCTGCAGGGGGGAGGGGGAAGGGGGAGGGCAGTAGGAGGCGAGGTCACAGCGGGAACCAGATCGGGGCAAGACAAGCCCAGAGCAGGGTTTTTGGATAAAGGAGACCTTAAGCACGGAGGGGGCCAGAGTGAGGAGACTAAAGGTGTGACAGAGAGGAGGTGACAGGGCTGCTGAACGGGCAGACCACCTTTCCTTCCCAGGGAGAGGTTCCATGGTGACGTTGGGAAGTTGATTCAAAGAAAGGGCAGCACGATGCCCCCTTTTCCCTTCCACCCAAAGACGCGAGGCTGCAGAGGCGGGACCTCTCGAGTCGGGGTGAAGTGATTGGGCAGAGACCCTTTCGGGGAACTTAGAGCCCACGTTTGCAGACCCATGTGGCTGCACTGCCGTGGCCGCCCCCCAGCTGGCGCTTCTGCCCTAGAGCTTTCTCCCTGTCTACAGCCAGGGGCATGAGCTCTGAGGTTTCAGAAAGAAAAGGTTCCTCTCCCCCAGGGAGGTTGCAGAGGGCGCGAGTGGGCCTCGCTCTGGGGCCCGACTGGGCGGCCGGCCGCCTCCGTACCCCGACCGCGAGGGGGTCCGATGCAGAGCGTTCCCCGAGTTTTCTAGGTTCGGCTGTGGCTTTCAGAAAGCCAGAGTGGTTTCCATCCAAAGGGAGGGGGAAGCTAGACCGTCTCCCACCCAGCCCCTAACCTGGCCCCGAGCTCCGAGAAGGGAAACGACCCTTTGGCGAGGGCGGTGGTGCTAGTGGCTCTGCCCAGCAGTTATTTTTAGAAAGCCGAGGCCGTGGAACGTTTCCATTGAGGATTGACTCCTCTCGTTTCCTAGGTTGAGAAAACAGGAAACCCTTCAGAATCCGGGCTTTGAAAAGCTTCGCGTGAAGCCGCACCGACCCCGCCTCCCCCCTGGCCACGTGCTTTCACTCCTGCCTGGCTGTCCTCACTGAGGGCCCCCCCGGGCCGCCCAGCCCTGCACACTTCCCAGCGGCCAGGGCTGCAGAGGCGAGGGGTCCTGCTTCCTCCAGCTCCGGGAGTCAGCTGGTATCTGCTACACAGTTAGGGCCCAGTTAGAGCTGGTTAGCCGAACACACGAATTCATCCCCGGAGTTCCTATCAGTGGATCCACTCCCACACTTTGCAGCCGGTTGTTACTCTGATACATACATTCTCATCCATTAACATCCAGAGATACTGTGTCATGTGCTCGTACATATATACATACGCACATACCAGTCTCTGAACCAACATCTGCTCTACGCCGGGGACTGTGATAATTTTCTCACTGTGTCATCTCATCTAAGCTCCTCAACAACTGTAGAAGGAAGGTCATATTTTCATACACAGTTTACAGATGGGGAAACTGAGGCACAGAGCAGTTACATCACTAGGGCGAGATTCAGCGCGCAAGGAAGCAGCAGAGGTGGGATTCCAGCCCCGGCCACCCGGCTCTAGAACCTGAACTCTCGAGCGCCCCTTGCACCTGCTTTCAGCACACATCTGAAGAACAGTGAGCGACGCCTGATTGGTTTCTGCCACAAAACAGAGCCCGCTGGTGTAAAGCACTAGGTTTAGAGTCCAGCACAAAGCGTGGGGTATCACTACCCATCACACAACTGACAGCTACACGACACTGGTTACCTGGCCTCCTGCTAGGAGCTTGTATATACATCAATGCCCAGCATCCTCACAGCAGCCCCAAAAGGGACACATGATGACGATTCTCACTCTACAAATGAGAGAGCCGAGGCACAGAGGGGTGAGGTCACACGGCCCGTTTAGTGAGGGAGCCAGGAGTCAGACCAGCACATTCAGCCCCAGAGCAGTGTGTTTTTGCTCTCTGCTTATTCTGGGAGTTGCAGACTCATCCAAGCAGGGGTTTTCCAGGGAAAAGCACCCCGGACCTAGGCGAGCTCAGGGTGGAGGGAGTCTGAGCCCATCGACAGTTCACCCTCACTGTTCATCTTCCACCTCTGTAACCTGAGGATGAGGCTGAGATGAGAAAACAGAGGCGGCGGCTGTGGGAGGAACTTAGTGCAAGCACCAGGAGAGCGGAGATTCATCTCCCTTTTATGGGACCCCAGAGGGGTCCTGCCTCCTCTGCTGCTCCCGGACCCAGTCCACACGATCCAGCTGTGAAACCAAAAGTGCACACACACACACTTTAGGGCAGGTGCACACCCCCGCCTGGTGTCTGGGCAGCCTTTGAAGGCAGCTTTTCCCCAAGAACATTGAAGGAAGCCTTTTGGCAAGAGCCGCTATTCTAAGAGCTTACTGCCTTGATCCCAGGACCTGGTGCCTCAGATAAGTGGCCAGAGTGGGAGAGCAGGGCTAGCTCCTGATGCCGCTGGCTGGCACTGCATTCCTGGTTCCCTGCTAAATTCCATGCAGCTTTCTGGGGCAGGGGGTGATGGAACACTCCAGAGCCCCTTGAGGACACTGGGTACTTGAGAAGACTCAGAGCGCGATCCTTCAGTAGTGAGGAGGGGTGAGGGGGGGCTGTGCTGAAAGGGATGAAGATTATGTTTACACTGATGGCTAGGCTTTGGGGTGGTCCCACCCACTCTCTTTTTAAAGGCCCCTCTTGCGAGTCGTTAAGTTTTGTGGGTCAAGGAACTGTCTTTTAGTCACGGAGTGGGTATTTTCTGGACGTTGTAATAACAGACAGAGTTTGGTATACAGTAGAGCACCTCGAGTGCATTCAATAACAAGAAGGAGAAAGTGTTCCTTAAATCATGCCCTGTGGCCCAGCTCCATTTCTGCCACAGCAATTTTTAAAAGTTACCATTTGGGCAATTTTCACTAACAAACCCATACCACAAAATAGCATCATGGGGGGTGAGGAAGAATCATGATGTGGGAAGGCATTTCTTATGTTAAAGATTGTCAGATGTATTACTGCAAAGACAAAAACATGTTTTAAAAAAACAGCCCGGTTGTATTAGGTTCTAGAAAGCTAACCCGATCCCTGTTTTGGGTGCCCTCTCACTCGCGCTTACTCTCTCTCTCTTTTCTTTCGTAGTTAATGAAATTATCAGGAAGGAGTTTTCAGGACCTCCTGCCCGAAATCAGACGTAGAAGAAAGCCATTAGCAAGACACCATCCACATTGCTAACGCCGGAGCCTCCCACCGTCCTCCCCGGTGCCCACCCCACCCGGAGGCTGAGCACGGGACCATGTACCGGCCGAAAGCTACCCCTCTATTCCGGAGCTCGCCTCCTCTCTGTGCATTCTGAGTCTTGTTCTGAATCCCAAAGAGCATCTCGATTGACTTTCAGGTGTCCCATCCAAACCTTAAGTGCCTGCTGACCCCAAATACATCCTGAACCAGACCACCCGCTGGAATGCGCCTGAGAGCTGAGAGCCTGCAGCCGGGGACTCGGGGGACGGAAGATGGGGATGCAGTTAAACCCCAGCCCTTGCCTTCACTTTTCTGGGTCACAGATACAGCCCTTGTACCTTTTGAAGGAAAGGAGCACTCCAACAGCAACCAAAGGAACGTGACCCAGCTTACGTCACTGGGCTGAAGAAAAACAAAGAAGCTGGCCCATCTTCCCTAGGGATTGCCCGTCCACACCAGGGATGGGCCACAGCTCAAGCTTGATTTTTAAATGTTCTGCTTCTGAATCAAAAACAGTCTGGCTCATACAAGATCACCTGTTAAAGCTTCTCGGCGTTATGACACGTGTACACTTTTTTCTTCTCCGCTTTCAAAAAGCTGGCCGGGGGGCGGAGGGGGGCCCTCTTGGCTAGCTGCCCTTCCCCCCTGCAGCACGCGGTCACGGACAAGAGGAGGTCACCCAGGCTGCCGGGTGAGCACGCATCCGCTGCAGCCGGACAAGCTTCGCGGCTTTTTGATGTTCCCGCTTTCTTTCCTCTAACAGCCCAAGTGCTTTTCCAGAAAGTACAGTAGTTAAGAAGAATCGCAAGCATGTGCATTGAATTTTGAGAAGGAACGGCAGAAGGGCTAAAGCAACGAAAAAAAAAAAAAAGAAGAAAAAAGTGCAGGTATTTTTGTTAAGTAAAACGGTTGCAAAGTATAGCAGCTGGCAGGCCTAAGTGCTTCGGTGGGTGGGCGCCCCCACGATCGAGGAAGAAGGCTGAATTCCCTCTCTGGCCTAGACACAAAGTGGGATACTCAAGCTCACGATTCGGCCCCGAAGTTCACTGGTTATTTTTAACTGAACCCATTGAAACCCGCCCCCCGCCCCAGTCCCCAAGACGCCTCTGCATTAGCTGCTTCATGCAGCACAAATGTGATCTGAATAGAAGCAGATCCTCTCCCACACAGCCCTTAGTGTGAATGTGCTCCGCTCAGACCACTCGCATGGAGTGTGCAGCTTAGCCCTGAGTGTCTCTCTCCTCTGGGTGCACCCGCGGTCCGCCAAAGTCTTCCTCCTTTGGGGCAATTTTTGCAAACAAATAAAACCCTCCAAGTTCTTGGCAGGTGAGCTGTTAATCACACAGATGTGTTTGTTTACATTCATTGCAGACACCCCAGAACAAACTGGGGATTCCTTTTCGGCCATTTAATTGCTTCCCTGTAATCAAACACAGAGTGTAAATGTTCCTGGCACTCTTCAAAAGGCTGTACTCAGGCCTTCTGCCTAGCAGAGCTGACTGAAAAAAATCACTCTACGAAGAGAATCGTGGCAGTTAAGGGCCCACTGTGGGCTTTCTAAGTCCTGGCTTTGTCATCAAAACCTTTCTGAGAGCTGGGGCCAGGAGCTCCAGACCTGTGACCCCGGCCTGGTGTGTTGGGGGCTCCAGAGAGGACAGAATGCAGCACGTGTCTGTACCCTTTTGGTCAGGACCTAGCATTTCTTCCCTCCCACCCCACCAAGGACAGGGGACTTTTCCACCCAGCCCAAGCAGAGTTTAGCAAAATTCTTTTCAACAAACAGAATACCAGTAAGAAGTTGACCGCCATCGCAAAGCTTCTGGGATGCAAAATTCTTCCTCATTAATAAAGTGTTCCTTATCCAAGCAGCTTTACCTAAAGAACTTTCTCTCCAGCAATATTGACTTCACGGGGGAAGGGTTCAAGCATTTGGTGAGCGATTTGTTCTCACTTGACCTGGCTGGGAGCCATTTTTTGCACATGAGGGAATTTGGCCTTTCCTCAGTTATCTGAATGTTTTACCCAAGTGCCTTCCTGCTATTGTAGCAGTCGCTCAGCTGCACTGTGCATGGGGTGAAAAAGGACTAATGCGTTTTCCATCACTATTCTAACCATGTTAGTGCAAAGGGCCTCCTAGTAGTTCAGATTCCCGTATGTATAGATGTACGTGTGTGTGTGTATAAGACACTCACAAACTCTTTTTCTAAGACATCCTAGCTGGGTATTATAGGAAGCACTTTCATAAACAACTATACCAAATAGCAAAGGAAGGAAACAAAAGCATTAGTTTTGAGACATAAACAGGCGAGAGAATGTGTAGTAAGACTCGACAGCAGTCAGGAAAGTTTTGTCAGATACAGATGCCAGGAGGAAGTTTTGCCAAGAGTAAACTGCTCATGAAATATTTTCAGTATGGGGAGAGGCAATAGGTCCTCGAAGAGAAAGAAAAAGGATGTCTAAACTGTCAAGATGGGTGTGTTGCACGTGTGTTAGAAGGATCTGTTAGGTAGAGGTTTGTACTTGCTACAACCGAGGTAATGTAAATATATAGCACTTCCAACAGCAATCTGCCCTGTTGCTGAATGTAGTATATTTCCAAAGTTTGAGTCTTCCTGTATTGTACAAAAATACTGCTGCTTGATAATATATAATAGCAACCCAAATTAATAAGTATGGTATTAAATTTTATTTTCTTATCTGTATTTTTATGCTTTTTATCTGTCCTCAAGATATCGCATCCTTGTTGGAATTAGAAAATATTTATAAGTGGTCAGAAATCTTTTTCAAGTGTCTCTTTTTTCGTATACATTGAGGATTTTTTTTCCCTAAGAGAAAGGATGTATTCTTGAAGATTTGTTAATCATTCCAGGAAAAAAAAAAAAAAAACACCCCAAACAAAAGCCCACCTCAGAGCCTGTTAGTCACCTGTCTGCTAGAAGAAACCGTCTCCGGAGAAAGGAGGGGGAGTGGCTCTGTGGAAGGAGGAAGCACCTGTTTGTTGCTTGAGGACACTGCTGACTTCAGCTCTGAGCCGCCATCTTGCCACTGAGAACTGGAAAGTGTTTAGATCCCTCCAATAAGGGACCTAGTAGGTGATTTTGATGTAACAAAACTGCCTGTGTTGTAATGGGGAGTCTAAAAAAGACACAGGAGTAATGGGGAGTTCCTAGAACAGAAGTGCAGGCTAATGTTTACAGAGCTCACTGAATCCTGGTAGATAAACCCCCGTACACGTTACCCAAAGGACGTTCAGTGTTTTCCAGCAAAGACACAGACTAGACGAATCAAGTCGATTCTTTCTAAGAACTGGGAAGCACTGATGTAGCCTTTCTTGTTTACATCCAGTGGCCAAGCCATCCCTCTCAGGAAGCCAGCCTTGGCCAGTGCGGGAGCTGTCATGTGTAGACAGATTGGAAGCTGATGTGTTCTCATTTCTCACTCTGGACTAAAGGGGAGGCTTGAGTTTATTTTCACGTCAAACCCTTTCCAAGACCTTCTTATTTGTTCAGAATTGAAAGAATGTCAGGGGTCTGGTTAACAACTTTGTTTGCTTTACGTTTACAAGTGGCACAGGGGTTGTGACATTCTTGACGAGTCGGGGTAAACCTTCCTGAACTCACTTTTGGAGGGCCAGGCCCTTAGCAGCTACCCAACGTATCTTAACCTTGGATCTCCCAAGCTTGGGTCTCGGGCATTAAATCTCATGGAGCCACACCAGCCAATGCAAGTGGTTTTCGTGCATTCCAGCTAAATGCTTACGAACAAGAAGCGTCACGTGAAACTGATCACAGACATCAATTTCTCTCAGCTTTCATGAGTGCCTTGAGTTATAGCCAACATCACTGTCTTAACTCAGTTTGTTTAGAAACAAATGTTTCTGGTGATTGTTGAGCTAGCAGTGGCTCCGTAAGCCAGCCCTTCCGAAAGTGAACTGGCGTGTTGGGTGCTGGAAGAAAGGTTTAGCACCCTGCCTTTATGCAGCTGTTGGCCAGTTAGAATAAACTCCACCTGCCTAGTTCAGGCTTTGGATGCAAATGATGCTGTTCTATTAGCAGGTGCTTTCAGCACTCTGATTGGCCCGAACGGATGGACGCTGTGGTTGGGACAAGCTTAGCATCCTGACACACCTTGTCAAAGAAGCTTACTCACCCCTGTTGCCTCTACAGCCCTCAGAGGGGAGAAAATGTTGAGAATGTCCTCGCTAATTCTCCAACAAATAGAAGTCTCTCCCACGGGGTGGTACTGGAAGGCTTAGGTTTTGAAAATCTTGACTGTTAAAAGGAGTTTGAATACATCACATTCCTATGCAAAACGTTTTTAACCTTCAGTTTAATGTAGTTTATTTTTGCTATATGTAAAGTATTTTTATACGGCTTGTATCATGATAGTTTAGCAATAAAACAGTTGAAAGCAATGGCTACTTTGGGCGTATCTTTTCTTCTCTAGAGATGCTGTTCAGATACCCCTTTACATTTTGAGTTCGTACATCAAGGACCCTTTGTGTGCACATCCACGTGTGGGTTTATCACTCCTCTCAGCCGTGTGAGGTCGGGACTGTCCATTTTACATCTAACCTCCAATATTTGCATCTTACATCAGAAGCCCAAGGTGACCGAGTCATGAGCTCAACCTGGATTTGTCTGATTCTCTCTCTGCTCCCTCCACTGCAGCTCTGCTATAATCTGTGTCTCTAGACCTCTTTAGGAGTAGCATCCAGGTAAACACATTTATAATGTCCGCCTTGGGTCTGCTCGCAGAGGGTCCCAGAGCATTTACAGGGAACTGGGCAGAGCAGAACAGTCACTCGCAGAGCAAAACAGTCTCTGCTTGAATATCTTACAAAATTCCAAAGTTCCCTCCAAATTATCTTTTACCATCAAACCCTCAAACAGAATTAGATATTATAAATACTAGAATTTTCCAGCTGGCTTCCTCCTTATAGCAGCTTTTTCTCCTTATAGCTAAAGCATCTACGAGGTTTGGAAAAAAATTTCTATTTAAAGTCTTAATGTAATACGGTTCAAATGTCATCCCACTCTTCAGCACTACCCTTAAACCCTAGGGAAGCAGGGTCTCAGCCCCAGGCCCTGTACTTCAGGGACCACTTCACTCCACCATAACTCTACGCTGAGGATACCTTCCTGGGGATTTCCCAAGCCCCCTTCCAGTGCCTGGAACCAGCAGTACCATGTGGGGTAGGGTGTCCCAAGCATATCAGGGTCCTGTATGAGTTGTGGCTTGAGATGCCCCTGGTCCCCCTCAGATGGGGCCAGCTCGTTCCCATTTATTTCCTTTGGGGCACAAGGTCAACAGGACACAAGATCCCTCAAAGAGCTCCAGGACCTGCACCTACAGGGTCCCAGCCAGTTGCCAGAAGAGCTTCCTGGTGAGCAGATTGCTCCTTAATGGCCAGCACAGGTTTTTTATTTTTTGTGGGATCGGGCGAGATTGGACCACCAGAATGGTGCTGAAACATTGATTTGAGGATGACTCAAATCGCTCATAAAGACAGGAGCCCCACAAAAAATATTTCCCCAGGCCCGCCTGCTCACCCACCCACCCTAGGGGCAAATCTGCCCCTCATGATTTTTTGCTGTAGCTGTATACAACCAGTTCTCTTTAAATTCACTCACTTTCTGAAAACCTTATGTTGCTTTTCCCAAATAGAACCCGGAATCATCTTAAGCAGAAAACAAAATACAAATATAAAACTATACAGATAAAACTATAGTCATTAAAAAAATAAGTCTGTGTCCTACATTTGTGTGAGCTACACTTGGTACGTACCACAAAATTCAGCCTGGGCCTCAGTTTCCCCAAATGTAAAATGAAGATAATAGTCCCCACCTCACAGTCAGTACGTGCTTAATAAATGTTAGCTATCAATACAACCTCCCATCATTTAACTAATAGATTTAAGATTCACCCAAGGCTGGACCTCATTTTTCCAATATCTGGAAGGAAGCATTCAGAGCTTTGACAACAGGTCTTGAATTTTTCTAACTAGATAATTAACTAGCTACCTAATTAGTTAACTAGATAGTTAAAGCCCCAAACTCGAGCTTATCCAGTTTTCAAATCCTGAAATGAAAAGGAAACACACACTGGGGCGTCCAGCCTCTCCTTCTTGGGGAGACTTTGCAAGTCTGTCAATGTCCCTTGCTACCTGCAGCAGCAGGGTGTACTTTTGTACCAAGGAGCAGATATATAACACTGGCTTAGTAACAAGTGGGAAATGAAGAAGTTACAAGACTTCCAGGAGCAAACAAAATGCTGACTCCTACACAGGCTTTTCAGGTTCATAAATGGAAAGGAAACTGGTTTCTTGGCAAGAGCAGGTTGAATATGAAATAACCCCGTGAAGGAAGCACAGACCACAGGGACCATTAAGAAATGAAAGCAAAGTCATTTCTTTTGTTTGAGGAGCTCTGGGAGCTGTGATGAGCTGCACCAAGCTTTCTCCAAAAAGGGCTTCCACTCGAAACTGTCTCTGCCTTCACCCTCCCAGTAAAATTCAGCAGTCCAGCTTGGTAAATGGCCCAATGTGGAGTTATCACCAAAGAGATGGAAACCCCTGCCCAATCCCAGGATTTCCAGGAATTCTTGGTTTACTAGAAATTTGAAACTCAAATTCTGCACTGAACTCCAGACACAAAGCACTATGACAATTGGATCTTAGCTTTTTTTTTTTTTTAAGCAGGGAGGGAGCAGCTCAGGGCTTTCTATGAGCTACTGATGGGGCTCCCCAAGAAAGACCCCCAGATCACATGGCTGCTGATCAAGAGCCCTCTGTAATTAATACCATCAGGACAGCTCTTGAGGAAAAGCATTCACAGGACAATCTTGGCACCAGATTTTAAGTACACGTTCTCATGCACACTCCAGACTCATGCACCTGCCTGTGTGACTTCTCCACTCTGATACCCAGGAGGCATCTCTAGCTCAACATGCCCCCGATCTTCCTAATTCCCAATCTCCTCTTCCCACCCACAACCCTCTAGTACACCCTGTCCTCCCCATCGGTTTACGGCAACACCATCTAAGCAGCTGCATAGTCAAAAACCTGGGAGCGACCCTGGATCCCTCACTGTCCCTGGGCCCCACACGTCGGCAACGTTTGGTGGATCCATCTCTGAAATCACACCTTTTTGCTTCACGCCCATTGGACCACCTTTATCTTCTGCCTGGACGACAGAGCGGCCTCTTGACTGCCCTGGTTCACGCCTACCCTCACTGCCTGCACAGTGGGCAGAACATACCACACCTGCTCTTAAAGCCTTCCAATAACTGCCCTTTGCATTTACTTTTTTTTCCCCAAATTTATCAAAGTATGATCGACAAAGTGTGTATATTTAAGATATACAACGTAGTATCTTGATATATGTTAAAAATTGTGAATTGGTTACCAAAATTAAGCTCTTTAATGCATACATCACCTCACACAGTTACCTTCTTTTTGGTGGTGAGGACATTTGAGATCTACACTCTTAGCAAGTTTCAAGTATACACTTTTATTAACTCTAGTCACCATGATGTACATTCAGCTTCCACAACTTATTGATCTCAGAAGTTAAAGTTTGCCCCCTTTGACAGAATCTCCCTGATTCCACAACCCCCATCCACGGTAAGCACTATTTTACTCTGTTACAGTAAGTCCCCTGCATACCAATGAGTTCCATTCTGAGAGCTCATTTGTAAGTCCCATTTGTTCATAAGTCCAACAAAGTTAGCCTAGGTACCTAACTAACACAATCGGTTATATTGTACTGTATTGTAATAGGTTTATAATACTTTTCACACAAATAATACATAAAAAACAAAAAATAAAACATTTTTAATCTTACAGTACAGCACCTTGAAAAGTACAAGAGTACAATACAACAGCTGATGCTTCTTAGCAGTACCGGCTACATCACTGCTGCTTTCACGTTTGCTTCTGGACATCCTGGGCTTGAAATAAATATACTATACTACTGTACTGTATACAATACTGTAAAGTACACAAAAACACAACTACCTGTAGAGGATGCACGCACGTGAAAATGTACGCCAGACACGTGAACTAACTTAATGTGACTGGACACGTGAACGCATGTTAGCATCTGTGAAAGTTTGCAACTTGAAGGTTCATATGTAGGGCACTTACTGGACTATGAGTTCAACTTTTTTCAATTCCACATTTAAGTGGGATCATACAGTATTTGTCTCTGTCTGGTGTATTTCACTTAGCATAATGCCCTCCAGTTTCATCGGTGTTGTCTCAAACAGTGGGATGTCCTTCTTATGGCTGAATAATATTCCAGTGTGTGTGTACATATATATATGCCACATCTTCTTTATTCATTCACCCATTGACAAGATACTTAGGCTGCTTCCACATCTTGGCTATTGTGAATAATGCTGCAATGAATGTGGGAGTGCAGATCTCTTCAAGATCCTGTTTTCAATTCCTTCGGATATATACCCAAAAGTGGGATAGCTGGACCACGTGGTAGTTTATCTTTAATTTTTTGAGGAACCTCCATACTGTGTTCCATAATGGCTGTACCAATTTACATTCCCATCAACAGTGTATAGTGGTTCCCTTTTCTTTTCTTTTTTTTAGGGGTTCCCTTTTCTCTACAACCTCACCAACACTTACTTTGACATTTTGATAATGGCAATCCTAACAGCTGTGGGGTGATATCCCATTGTGGTTTTCATTTGCATTTCCCTGATTAGTGATGCTGAGCATTTTTTCATGTACCTGTTGGTCATTTGTATGTCTTCTTTGGAAAATTCAGGTCCTTTGCCCATTTTAATTAGACTTTTTTTTTTTTTGCTATTGGGTTGTATGAGTTCCTTATATATTTTGAATATTAAATCCTTACAGAATATATGACTTGCAAATATTTTCTCCCATTCTGTAGGTTGCCTTTTCATTTTGTTGATGGTTTCCTTTGCTGTGTATAAGCTTCTTAGTTTGATGTAGTCCCACTTACTGATTTTTGCTTTTTTTTTTTTGGCTTGTGCATTTGGTACCAAATTCAGGAAATCATTACCAAGACTAGTGTCAAAAAGGTTTTCCCCCATGTTTTCTTCTAGGAGTCTCATGGTTTCAGGTTTTACATTCAAGTCTAAGACATTTTGGGTTGGTTTTTGTGTATGGTGTGAGATAAGGGTCCATTTTATTCTTTTGCATGTACCTATCCAGCTTTCTAACACTACCATTTATTGAAGAGGCTACTTTTTCCCCATTGTGTAATCTTAGTGAATTTGAAGATTAGTTGACTATATATGCATGGGTTTATTCTGGGCTCTCTTTTCTGTTCCATTAATCTGTGTGTCTCTTTATGCCAATACCATACCATTTTATCACTATAGCTTTGTAATGTAATTTGAAATCACAAAGTGTGATGCCTCCAGCTTTGTTCTTCTTGCTCAAAATGGCTTTGGCTATGTGGGGACTTTTGTAGTTAAATACAGATTTTAGGAAAAAAAATCCTGTTCCTCTGAAAAATGCCATTGGAATTTTGATAGGGTTTACATTGAATCTGTAGATCACTTTATGTAGTATAGACATTTAAACAATATTAATTCTTCAAATCCTTGAGCATGCGATATTTCTATTTATTTGTGTCTTCAGTTTCTCTGATCAATGTTTTATAATTTTCAGTGTATAGATCTTTACACTCCTTGGTTAAATTTATTCCTAAGTTTTTTTTTAATGCTATTGTAAATGGGATCATTTTAATTTGTTTTATGGATGGTTGATTGTTAGTATATAGAAATACAACTGATTTTGTATCCTGCGACTTTACTGAATTCATTACTCTAACAGATTTGTTGGTAGTCTTCAGAGATTTCTAAATAGATCATTTCATCTGCAAAGCAGGCAATTTTGATTACTGATTCAATCTCCTTACTAGTAATTAGTCTTTTCAGATTTTCTCTTCCTTCACAATTGTTTTAGCAGGTTGTAAGTTTCTAGGAATTTCTTCTAGGTTATCCAATATGTTGGTGTATAACTGTTCACAGTAGTCCTTTATATTTCTATAGAATCAGTCCTTTATATTTCTATAGACTCATCCTCTATTTGCAGATGATATGATATTCAAAACTCTAAAGATTCCACCAAAAAGCTATTAGAAAAAATTCAGTAAAGTTGTAGGATACAAAAGTCAATAAACAAAAATCAGTTGCATTTCTGTATACTAACAAACTATCTGAAAGAGAAATTAATCCCATTTATAATAAAGAGGAATAAATTTAACTAAGGAGGTGAAAGATCTGTACACTGAAAACTGTAAGTTATCGATGAAAGGAAATGAAGATGACACAAATATATGGAAAGATATCCTGTGTCCATTCCACTCAAAGCAATCTGCAGATTCAATGCAAACCCTATCAAAGTTCCAATGGTACTTTTCCACAGTGATAGAATAAACAATCTTAAAATTTGTATAGAACCACAAAAGACCCCAGATAACCAAAGCAATCTTGAGCAAGAAGAACAAAGCCAGAGGCATCAAACTTCCTGATTTTAAATTACATTACAAAGCCATAGTAATAAAAAAAAGTATGGTACTGGCATAAAAACAGACACAGATCAATGGAACAGAATAGAGCAGTGCTCAACATCACTAATCATCAGGGAAATGCAAATCAAAATTACAATGGGATATCAATTCATACCTGTTAGGATGGCCATTATCAAAAAGTCAAAGATATTAGGTATTGGTCAGGATGTGTAAAAAAGGGAACCCTTATACACTGTCGGTGGGAATGTAAATTGGTAAAATCACTATGGAAAACAGTATGAAGGTTTCTCAAAAAAATTAAAGATTGGATTGGAAGAGTTAATATTGCTAAAATACTACCCAAAGAAATCTACAGATTTAATGTGATCCCTATCAAATTATCCATGACATTTTTCACAGAACAAGAATAATCCTAAAATTTATATGGAGCCATAGAAGACCCAGAATTGCCAACGCAATCCTAAGGAAAGAGAACAAAGCAGGAGGCATAACCCTCCCAGACTTCAGACAATTCTACAAAGCTACAGTAATCAAAATGACATAGTATTGGCACAAAAACAGACATATGGATCAATGGAACAGAATAGAGGGCCCAGAAATAAACCCACACACCTACGGTAAATTAATCTTCAACAAAGGAGGCAAGAATATACAATGGGAAAAAGAGTCTCTTTAGCAAGGGGTGTTGGGAAAGTTGGACAGCTGCATGTAAATCAATGAACTTAGAACACAGCCTCACACCATACACAAAAATAAACTCAAAATGGCTTAAAGACTTAAACATAAGACATGACACCATAAAACTCCTAGAAGAGAACATAGGCAAAACGTTCTCTGACATAAATCATACCAATGTTTTCTTAGATCAGTCTCCCAAGGCAACAGAAATAAAAGCAAAAATAAACAAATGGGACCTAATCAAACTTACACGCTTTTGCACAGCAAAGGAAACCATAAACAAAATGAAAAAACAACCTACAGAATGGGAGAAAATATTTGCAAATGATGCAGCCGACAAGGGATTAATCTTCAAAATATAAACAGTTCATACAATTCAACAACAAAAAACAAACCCAACCGAAGAATGGGCAGAACTAAATAGACATTTTTCCAAAGAAACCATACAGATGACCAATAGGCAGATGAAGAAATGCTCATCAGCACTAATTATCAGAGAAATGCAAATCAAAATTACAATGAGGTACCATCTCACCCTGGTCAGAATGGCCATCAAAAAAATCTACATAAATACTGGAGAGGATATGGAGAAAAGGGAACCTTCCTACACTGTTGGTGGAATGTAAGTTGGTACAATCACTATGGAAAACAGTAAGGCTGTTCCTCAAGAAACTAATTCCTAGACATATATCCAGAAAAACTATAATTCAAAAAGATACATGCACCCCTATGTTCATAGCGGCATTATTTGCAATTACCAAGACAAGGAAACAGCCTAAGTGTCCACCAACAGATGAATAGAGAAGATGTGGTACATATAAACAATGGAGTATTACTCAGTCATAAAAAAGAATGAAATAAGGCCATCTGCAGTAACATGGATGGACCTAGAGATTATCATACTAAGTCAGAAAGAGAAAGACAAATATCATATGGTATCGCTTATATGTGGAATCTAAAATATGACACAAATGAACTTATCTACAAAACAGAAGCAGACTCACAGACACAGAGAACAGACTTGTGGTTGCCAAGAGGGAGGGAGGGTGCCGGAGGGATGGAGTGGGAGTTTGGGGTTAGCAGATGCAAACTATTATATACAGAATGGATAAACAGCAAGGTCCTACTGTATAGCACAGGGAATTATATTCAATATCCTGTGATAAACCATAATGGAAAAGAATATGAAAAAGAATATATATATATATGTATAACTGAATCACTTTGCTGTACAGCAGAAATTAACACAACATTGTAAATCAACTGTACTTCAATAAAAAAAATTAAAGATAGAAACTACCATATGATCCAGTCATCCCACTTTTGGGTATATATCCAAGGGAAATGAAAACAGGGTCCCAAAGATAGATCTGTGCTCGCATGTTCCCTACTGTGGCATTATTCACAATAGCCAGATAGGGAAACAATCTAAGTATCTGTCAACGGATAAAGAAGATGTGGTAGGTATATGTATAAACACACACACACACACACAATGAAATATCATTCAGCCATGAGAAAGATATCCTGCTGTTTGTGACAACACAGATGAAACTAAAGGACATTATGTTAAGTGAAATACGCCAGACACAGAGACACAAATACCGCATGGTTTCACTTATATGTGGAATCTAGGAAAGAACAAAGTCAAACTCATAGAAACAGAAAAAAGTGGTTTCTGGGGGCTGGGCAAAATATGGAGAGGTTGGTAAAAGGGTACAAAGTTTCAGCTGTAAGATAAATAAGTTCTGAGGATCTGAGGTAGAACATGGTGCCTGTAATTGACATTGCTATTGTGTAATTGAAATTTGCTAACAGTACAACTGGAAGGTTTTCACACTCAGAAAAAGATCAATATGTGAAGTAATGGATGTGTTAATTAATTAGATGGGGGAATCCTTTCACAGTTTTTATCATCTCATCATGATGTACACTTTAAATACCTTACAACTTCATTTGTCACACCTCAATAAAGCTGAAAAAGAAATCAATGTTCTGTGGGAGAATGATGGTAGAAGCCTCCTATTCTGCCATCTTGCTGCTATCACTTTAATTTCAAAAACACAGGCAGTTTAGTCACTCAGGTCTGAGACAGTGCAAGAGCCTCAGTAACCCACCAGCTACAGGACTGAGACCTTTGCTTTGCATTTAGAATGATCCAGATTTCTGCCAAGACTTTCGACAATCTTCTCCACCTACCACTTCTCCAGACTCAGCTCTGTTCCTCCATGTCAGCCTCTCTTCTGTTCCTTGCTAATCCTAACCCTGTCCCACCTCTGCCTCAGTTTTCCCAAGACTTGAAACGCTCTGACCCCTGAGGCTCATGGAACTGCTCTCCCTCATCCCTCAGGTCCCCAGATCAAACCCTCTCATCCTCGGAAGACCTCCCTGACAACATGGAATGTGGGATCTACCTCCACCCTGCCCACAAATACACCCACCACGACATATACAGGATTCTCCTGTTTGCAGACCCGTTTGCTGGTTTACAATCTGTCTCTTACACCTGTAAATCCCATGTGAGCATGGATAGTCTTTGTTCGGGTTCAATGCCACATGCCCAGACCCTGGCCTCAGTAGGCCCTCTGGAACTACGTGCTGAATGAACGTGTCCAAGTTTCACACATGCAAGTGACATTGGGAACAATGGATTCATCCGGAATGCCTGGAAAATTAATCCTTTCCTAATATTTAACACATTTTTAAAACCTAAACATCTGACTCAAGAGAGACCTTTCTTCTGTCCCATATGGCTCAGTTCATTCTTTTTTTTTTTTTTTTTTGCGGTACGGGGGCCTCTCACTGTTGCGGCCTCTCCCGTTGCGGAGCACAGGCTCTGGACGCGCAGGCTCAGCGGCCATGGCTCACGGGCCCAGCCGCTCCGCGGTACGTGGGATCCTCCCGGACCGGGGCACGAACCTGCGCCACCTGCATCGGCAGGCGGACTCTCAACCACTGCGCCACCAGGGAAGCCCCATTCACTTCTAATTACACATCTGTGGACTCCAGGCTGGCTTCTAGAAAGAACCAGTTCCCTTTGCTGCAGACAGCAATAAAGACCATCGCTCCCTCGAAGCCTGAGCCTGCCAGGCTCTTATCTGCCTCCTGGCTTCCTGCCGTCACCCGTGGCCCTCCCGCCTGTAAAATGCTGGCTGCCGTGGCTCAAGGGCTCCTCGGGGACAGGTAAGAGCAGGGCGGCCGGCCAGCTGCCGTTTACAAGCCGAATGTGAACCGCGACCTCCCCGGGGAGTCTGTTTGACAAGGTAACGGGAACCTGCAGCAGGCGAGGCACTCCTGCTCAACGAGTTATACTGTTAACGCGTTTTGGCGGCGGCTCTCCTCCATCTGGTCCTCCCCAGACACACCTGCAGCCCCGCTGCTCCCGAGCCAACCTTCTCATTTATCCTCCAGGTGATGCAAAGGAGCCGGGGCACCCTGGAGGCACTGCCGCCTCCCATGCTGGGCTTTGCAGAGTCATTCCGACGTCCACCACTGCTGCCCCGACGGGGACCCACGCTCTCAGAACAGGTCCGGGCCCCTCTGAGAATCGGAAAGTGGGGATCCCAGACGCCGCCGCTTCCCATCACCCAGCGCCCATGTCCTCACCCTCAGGGCTAATCGTTTCGTTCTTTAGACCTGTTGGTGTCAGGCTCTCAAGCAGTCCCGCTTCTCCCACTCACTAGCCCCTCCTAAGCTCTGCAAGCCCACCTTCTGCCCCCGCCCCCCAACTCCCAAAACACAGTCGCAGCGTCTTTGCCCTCCACATCTCACGGCCCACCGTAAACAAAAGCCCACGTTCTCAGTTTTTTCCTCCCAAGTGCGCCTGGTGTTTTTGCTCTGAAACCCACCACCCTCCTGAGGCCCCCGCTTCCCTCGCAGACGTCTACGGTACATTATCACAAACATAGCGGTTTAAGGCGGTTCAAATTCATTACCTTACGGTTCTGGAGGTCAGAAATCCAAAATGGTCTCACTGGGCTAAACTCAAGGTGTCCGCAGCGCCGTGTCCCTTCCGGAGGCTCGAGGGGAGAATCCGCTTCCTGGCCGGTGGGCCTCCCTCCATCTTCCAAGCCAGCAACCGCATCACCCCGACCGCTGCCCCCTCGTGCCGCGTACTCCTCCGCCTGACTCTCCGGCCTCCTCTTATAGGGACGCTTGTGATTACATTGGGCCCACCTGGATAATCCGGGCTACTCGTTCCATCTTGAGATTAGTAATCACACCTGCCAAGTCCCCGCTGCCGTGTAAGGTAACATACGCACAAGTGCCAGGGATGAGTGGACATCTTTGGGGGGCCGTTGTCCTGCCCGCTATGCCCCGCAGAGGGGCTGCTATCTCCCACAGCCCTTATATCACTGGGCTCTGGGATAGGTGTCCTCCTTACTGTTTTCTGCCACTTCTAGACTATTCTCCACCTGGCCATTGTCCTCATTTCTTGGTGATTTTAGCTCCTGGGTCCGGGCACTTTCTTCAGGTGTACCCCCTTTTTTAAAAAAAATTTTGGCCGTACCCCACAGCATGTGGGCTCTTAGCTCCCCGACCAGGGATCCAACCCACACCCCCCTTACATTGGAAGGCAGAATCTTAACCACTGGACCACCGGGGAAGTCTCTGTACCCCTGTCTTAATTTTCAGCAATTTCATGCTCCTTAAAGAATCCTTTTCCTTTCCCGACCTCTCAATTTCTTAAATTCTTCTGGTCCTGTAGATGCTTGTCTTCCTCCTTCAGCCATTCTACTCTAGGGCAGTGGTTCCCAAGCCTTCGTGCATATCAGGAAGCCTGCGGGGAGAGGCGGGAGTTCATGAGAACACAAATTGCTGGCTCCACCCCCGGAGATTCTGACTCAGTAGGTCTGGGGTGAGGCCAGAGAACCTGCATTTCCCGGCGAAGTCCCAGGTGATGCTTGCTCCTAGGACAGCACTGAGAACCATGGCTGCAGACCTTGAAATTACCAATAACTGTAGCCCCTCCCCCCATCATCTCGGTCTCAAGCACAACCTCTTTTTTTTTTTTTTTTTGCGGTACGCGGGCCTCTCACTGCTGTGGCCTCTCCCGTTGCGGAGCACAGGCTCAGCGGCCATGGCTCACGGGCCCAGCCACTCCACATCCCAGCATGTGGGATCCACATCCCAGCATGTGGGATCCTTCCAGGGCACGAACCCGTGTCCCCTGCATCGGCAGGCGGACTCTCAACCACTGCGCCACCAGGGAAGCCCTAAGCACCCCCCCTCCCCCACCCTTTGACACTGGCTTCTCTCTCCAGCACCTGACTCCAATAATCCCACATCCCACCTGCCACCTATAATCCTTTTGCCCTTCGACCTTTTTTTTCACTCTTGTCTCTCTCTTGATGTGCTCCCTCCTCCCCTTTCCCAGCTTAAATCCCATGGTGAAGCGTCATGCACCCTCCCAAGCTGGTTAAATCCAATGCTCAGTTTCCTCTGTGCCCGTGAACTTGGCTACAGAAAAACATAAACGTACTGCATACCCGTGACCGCCAGTGATGCATGGGCTTCCGTCACTGCCAGGACACCAGCGTCCATTTCTCCTGTCCTCCACTCTTGACTCTCCTGGATGACTCGTTCACATCTTCTCTCTCTCTTTAAACTCCCAGCACCTCCTCCCGCTGCTCTCCCTCTCTTCTCCCGGCCTTGCTTCCTATTTCGGGAGGAACATGGAAGCAGGTGGAAAGAGCTGCCGTGAGCTCCTACCACCGCACCTGCCCCACCAGCATCAGGGCCCCTGTGCTCGCTTGGCTTTGCCTCGTGATACTTCAAAAACCGTCCTGTTCCTACCTTAGACCACCCCCCTCCGTCCCCTCTCACCTTCTCAAGACATGGCCCAGCCTCCTTCTCTACTAGATAATTCCGATCAGAAAAGAAACATGCAATTATTTCCCCTACCTTAAAAATAATTGTGTTAGCATACAGTATTTGTTTTTCTCTTTCTGACTTACTTCACTCTGTATGACAGACTCTAGGTCCATCCACCTCAATACAAATAACTCAATTTCGTTTCTTTTTATGGCTGAGTAATATTTCATTGTATACATGTGCCACATCTTCTTTATCCACTCATCTGTCGATGGACACTTAGGTTGCTTCCATGTCCTGGCTATTGTAAATAGAGCTGCAGTGAACATTTTGGTACATGACTCTTTTTGAATTATGGTTTTCTCAGGGTATATGCCCAGTAGTGGGATTGCTGGGTCATATGGTAGTTCTATTTTTAGTTTTTTAAGGACCCTCCATACTGTTCTCCATAGTGGCTGTATCAATTTACATTCCCACCAACAGTGCAAGAGGGTTCCCTTATCTCCACACCCTCTCCAGCATTTATTGTTTATAGATTTTTTGATAATGGCCATTCTATATGGAATCTAAAAAAAAAAAATGGTACTGATGAACATAGTTGCAGAGCAGGAATAAAGAGGTAGACATAGAGAATGGACTTGAGGACATGGGATGGGAGGGAGAAGCTAGGGCGAAGTGAGAGTAGCATCGACATATATACACTGCCGATCGTAAAACAGTTGGCTGGTGGGAAGAAGCAGCCGCATAGCACAGGGAGATCAGCTCGGTGCTTTGTGCCCACCTAGAGGGGTGGGATAGGGAGGTTGGGAGGGAGGCTCAAGAGGGAGGGGATATGGGGACATGTGTATGTATGTGGCTGATTCGCTCTGCTGTGCAACAGAAACTAACACAGTATTGTGAAGCTATTATACTCCAATAAAGATCTGTTAAAAAAAATAATTGTGGATCCTACAATTCCCCTTCAACTATTGTCTTATTTCTCTGTTTTCCTTTACAGCAAAACTCCTTGAAATACTGCATGTATCCACTCTCTCCCATGCCTCTCCCCTACCATTCCCTCTTGAACTCCTTCCCATCAGCTTTCACACCCACTGACACCACCTTGTCAAAGTGACCAGCGACCCCAGGTTGTTGTTACATACGCAGTCAGTTGTCCATAGTCGTCTCACTGGACTGGTCAGCAGAATCGGCGGTTAAACCTGATGTGCTTCTTTCACGCGGCTTCCACTGGGTCTTCTTCTTTTCCACCGGCCTCTCCTTACCATCTATTGCTGGTTCCCCATCATCTCCCCAATACTGGGATGCCCCCAGGCTCAGCCCTTGGACGTGTTTTCTATCTGCACCTGTTTCCTTGGTGACCTCAACCGATTGCATGGTTTTAAATACCATCTACGTGCCTAGGACTCCCACATTTATATCTCCTGCCTGGACCCTTCTCCTGAATTCCAGACTCAATTATCCACCTCCCTACTTGACAAACTCCATTTGGAACTCAAGGTGGCTGCTGGCTTCAGACAGTGAGGAAATGAGGGCCTCAGTTAACAGCCCAGGGAGAACTGAATCCTGCCAACAGCCACTGATTTTGCCTGGAAGTGGGTCCTCCCCAGTCATGCCTTGAGCAGACTCGGGCCTCTGCCACTTCCTCGATCACAGCCCCATGAGTAACCCCAAGCATAGGGCCCCAGTTAAGCGGCTCCTGGCTTCCCAACTCACAGGGACTGTAAGATACTAAACGGGTGTTGTTTTCAGTTGCTAAGTTTTGAGGTAGTCTATTATACAGCTACAAGCAACTAAAACACACAGAGAGGTCAAGTAACCAGCCTGAGGTCACACAGCTTGTTGGAAGGGAGTCAGAATCCAAACCCAGTCTATCCCCTAGATCTTGTGTTTTTAAACTTCCAAGAATACCACCTCCCAAAATATTCTGCATCTTGAGTTATGAGGTGCATTTCCACCAGCACCTCCACGAAGGAGATGGACACTTGGGAGCCCTGTCCCTAACAGGTTGATGGGCCTCTTCCACCCATTCATTCAGCTGCCAGATGTTGGCTCTCAGGCTCCAATCGGACCACATCACTCGTAGATTTAAAGCCCCATGGTGACCTGTCCATCCCTGCACGGTCCAGAGCCAGTGCCCACGTGTTTGCTGCACACACCTCCTGCCCCCAGCCCACAGGCCTCCCGCACTGGTTCCTCCCTCCCAGATGGCTGTCCCACCCCTGCTTTGGAATTCTGGAGGAGCCTCCTTCCGCCCGCTTCGCACCTTGGTCAACCCCTCCCCTTCATCTTCACCTCCCCCTCTCCTGGCTCCCAGCCATCAGCATTTAAACAAGCCAGGTGTCCCCTGCCTGAATAAACCAGAAATAAAGATGGAAAAAGCCATCACCCCCAGGGCCATCTCCAGCCACTGGCCTGACTCCTCCGTACTTCCTGGCCAAGGAAAGAGCTGTGCACGCGTCTTGTCCCAGCTTCCTCTACTCCTGCACACCGCTCCGCCGCTGCTTTGCTGCTTCTGCCCCCAGCACACAGCCGCAACAGAGGCCACTGGGGCCCTCCTCCAGCTGAGCCAAATGGATTCTTCTCGAGTCTTCCCTTCCCGGGCTTCTCTGCAGCGTTTGGCCCTGTTGACTGCTCTCCACCTCGTGAGCCTCTTCCTTCGCTCTTGGCTTTCTGGGCACTTGTGCACCTGTCTCTCTGCTTCCACCCATCAGCTCCTCGTCCTTTGCAGCCCAAACGGAGGCTCCCCAGGCGTCGGCCCCAGGTCCTCTTGTCTTCTCCTCCATGGGGAACCCACCCCGAGGTGAACAGTGCCCACGTTCATTAGCTCCAGCTCAGACATTCCCTCACCCGCTGACATCCCATGTTAGATGGCCCTTGGGCCCATCACACTGTCATACCCAGGACGGAACTCATCACCTCCCCGCAGGCCTGCAAAAAGTTGCTCTCCTCCTGTGAACCCCTCTCTGAAGATAACATCTCCATCAACCCCGTTGCCAAACCCAGAATCCGAGGATTCAGCCTCCGTGGCCCCCCCCCTCACCAGCCCCATATGGCAAACTGGGCACACCTCCACCATCCTCCATCTTCATACCCTGCTGTTTTGTTTCTGATCTGGTGCCTATTATGTGATCTCTCCCCGACTGCCCTTCTTCCCCATGAGAAGTCAGCTCCCTGAGGGCAGGGCCCGGTCTGTCCAGTCCACACCTGTACCTGCAGCGCCAAGAGAGGCCAGGCATTCGGCAGGCACTCCAATATTTGATGAATGAAGGGATACGGTTTGCAGTCAGTTTTCTCTGGAATCTTTGGCTGCAGCCTGCCTTCTAAGATGCTCTTCCACTGCAACCTGCATGGCCTGGGCGTGATGGTCTGAGAGGGATGGGGGATGTCTGCAGAGACGCAAACTTTCTCCTGCACTTGACTCAACCAGAAGCCCAGGTTAGAACTAAATCACTCCTTTGGTGTCCAGCCTGGAGCAAAGGAGAGAGAGAATGCACTGCAGCAGGAGGAACGCAGGGCCAGCAAAGGAGGCATCCTGGGCGTGGTCAGCTCAATAGTGGTCCCCAAAGATGTCCACATCCTATCCCTGGGGCCTGGGAATATGTCACCTTACAAGGCAGAAGGGACTTTGCAGCTGTGATGAAGAACCTTGAGATTGGGAAGTTACCCTGAATTATCCAGGGGGACCCACTGTAGTCACAGAGTTCCTTATAGGAGGGAGGCAGGAGGGTCAGATTCAGAAGACGTAATGACAGAAGCAGAGGTCAGAGTGGTGTGAGCCCAGGAACAAGAGCAGCTTCTAGAAGGTGGACAAAGCAAACAGATTCTGCTCTAGAGCCTCCAGAAGGAACCAGCCCTGCTGACATCTTGATTTTAGGACTACTGACCTCCAGAAATGTAAGATAATACATTTGTGTTGTAAGCCAGTAAGTCTGTGGTGACTTGTTGTGGCAACAATGGGAAATGAATACAAGTAGTACCTACTCTTGCCTAACTACCTACCAGGTGGGTGCTGGCCACTTCAACGGCCACTTCCTTGCTTATGGACTGAAAACTCAAGTTAAAAGCCTAGCTGCCAATGTGATGGTATTAGGAGGTACCTAATTAGGGGTAATTAGGTCTTGAGGGTGGAACCCTCATGGGTGGAATTAGTGCCCTTACATAAGAGGCTCCAGAGAGCTCTCTTTCCACCCCGTGAGGACGCAGGGAGAAATGGATAGTCTGCAATCCAGAAGAGGGCCCTCACCAGGACCTGCCCATGCTGGCATCCTGGGCTCAGACTCCCAGCCTCTGGAACTGTGAGAAATAAATTTCTGTTGTTTACAAGTCCTCCAGCCTATGGTACTTTGTTATAGCAGCCCCAACGGACGGAGACAGCTATCCATGGTGTTCTGCAAAGCAGGCCCTCTTGTCTGCATTTTATCCATCAGGAATCAGAGGCTCTGAGAGGTGATGTCACTTGCCCAGGGCCGTGTGGCTGGTTGAAGCTGCACTGCTTCTCCAGGGCACCTCCACCTGTTTGGGCTTCAGTTTCTCCATTTGTCTCATGAACTGATTTGAGTAGATCAGCCCATCCACCAAACACAAGCTTGGTTGAGTTGTTAGTACAAGTTCTGGGGGGAAGGCTTGGAGGAAGAAGGTTTATGCTACAGTATCTTTGGAAGTGCTGAGTGGAAGTTAGAAAACCTTTCTTGCTTTTTTGCTGCAGGCCTTCTCAGAGCCTCTCAGAGATAAAAGAGTACTGTGACTGCTTGAAAGCCAGACAGTGTATGCAGCATTTCCTAACCGACTGACCCATGGGACCATTATGAACAGAACATTGCTCGGGACTAATGTGGGGGACATCCCGCTCTGAAATGTGGACCTAGATGATCTTGACGGTCTCTTCTCATCTACAAAGGGCCAGGGTTCCACTAGATTTAACCCCGTCAGCAGGTCTGAGGCTGGTCCTCATTCTGCCATGTTCTGCTCCTGAGAGGGAGGCCGGGTGGAGGCTGCCATGACGCAGTCCTCCTGTGAGTTTCCTATAACTGCACTAACAAACTACCACAAACTTATGCCTTAAGACAACAGAGAGTCACCATCTCACAGTCTGGGAGGTCAGAAGCCTCTGCACTACAATCAGTGTGTTGGCAGGGCTGCATTCCTTCTGCAAACTCCAGGGTTCTTCTGCCTTTTCTAGCTTCTGGTGGCCACTCACATGCCGTGGCTCATGGCCCCTTCCTCCGTCTTCAGCGCCAGCAGTGGCAGGTCCAGCCTCTCTCGCTGCCTCCCTCTTCCACTTTTAAGGGCTCTTGTGGTTCCACGGGACCCACCTGGATCCCCCAGGCTAGTCTCCTGATCATAAGGTCAGCCGATTAGCAAGATTAATTCCATCTGCAACCTTAATCCCCCTCTCGAGGTAGCATCCATTCACAGGTTCCAGGGATCAGGGCGTGGATGTCTCTGAGGGGCCGTTCCTCTGCTTCCCTCAACTCTTTTGCTCGACTCTGAATTCAGCACAGTAATGGTTCTCATTCCTGCGCTGGTTATTCTCTCATCACAGCTCTCAGAGCGGCGGGCTCCCATCACCCCACCTGACAGGAAACCGAGGCTCAGAGGTGTGAAGTCACCTGCCGAGGCCACCCAGCCAAGAGCAGTCAGGCTGGGACTCACGTCCGCATCCACCCGTGTGCCCTTGCTCTTGGCCACCACGGGTGAGGGTCTGTCACCCGCCATGGGCCAGCTCCTCCCCCAGTGAGAGCCCCCGGCTGCTTCACGCGGAACAGCGGACATGGTCCTAGGCTCCGCACATCGCTTACACAGACCAGTGTGTACAGCCTCCCTGACCTGGGCCTCCCCGCCTGGTGTGTGGAAGGATCCAATGTGCAGAGATCCCGCTCAGGCCTCACTGGCTGAGTCTGTGTGGCTGCCCTCGAGGGCTGGTGGAGGGGCCGTTCTCCTGCCTGTATTATAAAGCCGACAGCCGGGGACATGAACTTGCATCTGCTGAGCGCCTGGGCCAGGTGCTCACACAAGGGTTTGATGCATCCAAAGCCACCTAGAGACTTCTAGTAGCATCATCCTCACTGCACAGCCGGGGAAACTGACAACTGGGCTAGAGCTCCCATTCCCTCATGCGTGCACTCAACAATATTTATGTACGCACGTACGTATGTGCGTATGTATGTATGTTTCGTTGCTGATGTTGTTGGTTTGGTTTGGTTTTGGTTTTGGCCTCACGGCATGTGGGATCTTAGTTCCCCGAGCAGGGTTCAAACCCACTTCCCCTGCACTGGAAGCACGGCAACTCAACCACTGGACCACCAGGGAAGTCCCTCAACAATATTTATTGATGTTGAATATGTGTCCTGCATAAGGCAGGGTAGAGCTCATATTCCAGCTGGAGACAGACTGTAAACAGTAAACAGAGAAGGGATGGAGTGCCAGGGAAGTGGGAAGTGGTAGAGGTCAGGGAAGGCGGGCTGGAGTAGGCAGCGGGGTGGGAGCTGGAAGGGTGGCTGGTGGTGTGATGGTGAATGTCAGGGTGCGCCTGGCACCCCACTAAGCCCGTTCCAGGAATCGTGTCACTGGAATCACGTCCAGAAATAAGTCACCCTGCAGGGCAGGTCTCTCCTTGTTTTTCAGGTGAGGTGGGAGGCTCCATGGGGACCCTGCTGATGACCACACAGCATGAAGTGGCAGATTTAGGACCTGAACCCAGGACTGTGTGCGCCCCATGCAGATGTACCCATACCCCTGCCCCTGCCCCCAGAGTGGACCACAAGGCCACACCACGGAGGGGGGGGGGTGCCGCTCATGAGTCTCGGATCTTTGGGGTCACAATGCTACATCAAAACACAGCCAGGGGCTACCCTGGTTCCCCCAGCAAGACGGGAGGAGCAGCAGATGGGGGAGAACCGGTCAAGGAGATTTGTTTTCAGGGTCTAAAAACCTGAACCTGGCCACAAACACTAGTGCGGAAACGCATGTCTTCTCCCTGTGAATAGCACGCACCTTAGAAATCCAACTTCCTTCCCCCATCAGGCTGGAGGGGGCTGACCTCCTGGCGGCTGGAACCCCGAAGTGCTCCCTAAGTGGGTACAGCTGTCAGCTTCCACTTTTAGAAACATTCACGTGTTACCGTGACATTAAATACTTTCCTTCCTAATGAGCATTTCCCCCCCAGACATCTGAATGTGCAAAGATATATCCTCTGGGCCCAGCCAGGGCAAAGTCTGTGCAGAAATTTCCCTTGATGTGCTCTGTGGTGACCTAAGTGGGAAGGAAATCTGAAAAAGAGGGGGATATACGTAGAGCTGATGCACTTTGCTGCACAGCAGAAACGAACACGACATTGTAAAGCAGCTATACGCCAATAAAAATTAAAAAAAAAAAAAAGAAAGAAAGAAATCTCCCTCGATGCTGACACCGAGGCACATTGTAAGGCGAGGGGCTTCTCCCGGCCTCTGCAGGACGAGACAGGGACTCTCGGTAGAGCCCTACTGCCCCCTAGAGGGACGGATCCCGGAGGCCCAGATGGGAGGAGATGCCTGCGGGCCTGGGGCTCTCCGTGGGCCTGCTGCAAGTGCCCCAGATTCTCTGCTCCTTCTCACCCCAGGACCACCTTTAGCCTGACCTCCATCCATCTACCAAGTCAACACGATGTAGGAGACCCCTGGCTCCGCTGGTCGGTCCCAAAGTTCCAAGGACTCAGCTTGCTCTGCCCAAAATAGTGGCCAACATGCCCCGGTACCTCTGCCAGGCCTTTACAAAGATTTCAAGCCCCAAACCCTAAAGAGAATAGGTATCCCAGGCCCCCAACCTGATTCAAACAAGCCCCAAGTCAAGTTGTAAGATAAGAGTAAGGAACTCCGAGACATTCCAGAGTTTTGCATGATGACTAATTTTAGGTCCTTCTTGTTTGTTTGGTTTTTAAAATAAATATTCCTCAATTGTTAACAAAAGTTTTTGGTGCATGGCTCTCTGCCAGTGTGCCAATAATGTTAACATTTAAGTATTCTTTTAGGAGGATTAGCTATGGCTTATGAAGCAAGTACTGGGAACACTGCAGCTGTGAAGGCTCCCCACGGGTTTACTCACCCAGTCCTCAGGATGGTTCCAGGAGACTGTGTTTTTGCCATCACCACTTTATACACGAGGAAACTGAGGCAGAGAGGGGTAAAGCAACTGTCCAAGATCACACAGCCAGGAAGTGAGAGGGAGGTTCCAACCTGGTCCTCCTCAGCATCCAGGGTCCAGCTATGTGTCACGTCTTCTGCAAAGCCTTCCCTGACCTCCCTGGTTGGAGCTGGTCCACCCTGACCCACCCCCAACCCTGCTGGTCTTGCCCCTCCCCCCTTCTTTTGTAGTTCTGCCTGCCATGAGCAATGGTGTAACTGCTTCTGTTGGGTCTACCTCCCTCCACTGCAAAGTCAGCTCTGAGAGGGCAGGAACTGGACCTGTTTGCATTGCTTCAGTCTCCCCAGGACCCAGCACTGAGCCTGGAACATGGCAGATGTTCCCTCAATATTTGGGGAAGGAGGGAAGGGGGAGAGGGAAGGAGGAAAGGAGGGAGGGAGGGAGGGAGGGAGGGAGGGAGGGAGGGAGGGAGGAAGGAAGGAAGGAAGGAAGGAAGGAGCACAGTTTCCATCCTCAGGAAGCTCCCACTTGATGGGGGGAAATAGGCCTTATTGGCTGTATTAGGTTGAACGGTGGCCCCCACCCAAATACCCACCAGGAACCTGTGAATGTTACCTTATTTGGGAAAAGGGTCCTTGGCGTTATTAATGATCTCGAGATCATCCTGGATTATCGGGGTGGGGGGCTAAATCCAATGACAAGTGTCCTTATAAGAGGAGGAAAAGGCCACGTAAAGATGGGGGCAGAGGCTGGGGTTCTCAGGCTACAAGCCCAGGAATACCTGGAGCCACCAGAAACCGGAGAAAGCAGTGAAGGATTCCTCCCAAGCTAGAACATTCAGAGGGAGCGCGGCCTGCTGACACCATGATTTTGGACTTCTGGCCTTCAGGTCTGTAAGTGAACAAATTTTGGTTGTTTTAGGCCACTTGGTTTGTGGCAATCGGTTACAGCAGCCCCGGGGAACGAACACATTGGCCACCCATGGACGGGTTCATCAATATTCAAACACCCCACAGAAGGGCTCACAAGATGCAGGCACTAGGGGCCAATCAAAGGAGCTGCTCTCACAGAGGAGTGGCCAGCTCAGCTCTCCAGGCCTTTGGGGCACTTGCCTCCGCCCCCGCCCCCCCCCCCCCCCCGCAGGGATGCCAGACGCCAGGCCTCTATTGCAGTATCAGTCATCGTTGCTACTATGATCAGACCTTCACAGTATTTTCTCACCCACCTTTTGGATTTCCTAGAATTCCCTTTTCCTTCAGTTCACACCCCTGCCATGTGGAGCGACCTCTTCCTCACAGGTGCTTAACTCACCTAAACACACAAGGTGCTCGCTCCCCTCCTGTGCTGGTCCACCCCCGCCCCCACCCTGCTCAATGCCAAAGCCGGCTCCCGCTGGGAGCTTTCCAGAATGCCCTGGTTGGAGGTGATTTCTCCCACTCCGTTTCTCCTAGCCTGTCTCTTCCAACAGCCTGTGGACGTGGGGAAGTGAAGGCTTCATGCCCACCTCTCTGCCTACCAGCCGGCACACAGGGGAGGCATAGCAGTGAATGAGAGCCATGTCCTTGGCCAGCCACAGCTTTCTGCTGCCCTCCACCTGGGTGCAGCCAACCTCCTGCTTCCCTTTGCTGTTAACACTGACCTTGGACCCCTCTCACGCCCTGCTCACCACCTCTGGCCACCCGCTCCCACCTCGCTGGTTCACAGCTTCTCCCTCAGGGCCAAGCTGGCTTTGCCTCGGGGCTTCGTGTTCCTAAAGAGACCGCTGGTCTACCCACCCTGACCTCCCAGCTTCTGAGCAGTACCTGACAATGCCACTCAGACCGCAAAGCCAAGTGGTACCTGCCTGACAGGATGCTGCGAGAATGGATAACTCCCTTAGAACGGCATGGGCCGTACGTACGTAATAAGGACTCAGTAGTATCGGCCAGTGTCATGCGATGACGACCACGATGATGACAGTCACCACTATCACTCCCAGCTGGCCCCATGTCAATGCAGGTATCCGGGGGTCTGACAGGGGACGGCATCCCAATTTTGACTCAGGCCAATAACAGCCCGGAGAGCCGTGTGGGAAGGCCCTGGTCCTGGCCTTCGTCCACTGTGTCCTTTCTCGTTCTGCGTCGGTTTCTGTGGTGCTGTCAGATGTTTTCAGAATGATGCGAGCGTACTTCTGAGGTCAGCTTCTAATCAAAAACGACTTCTAGACGGTGCCCTGGTTTAAAAAGAAAGAAAGAAGAAATGGAGTGAGTCATCATCCAAACCATTTGAATGAAACAAAGACACAACAAACCCTCTGCTTTCCTCTTGCGCCAGAACAGATTATCTCAGTCCTGCGGAGCCCAGCTGGAGGGAATTAAAGGCGATCTCCGGTTCGCCAGATAGGAAGGCGGCACAGCAGACCTGCCGTGACTCACGGCGAGAACCACAGGGGTGTAGTTGATTGGGGCAGAGTCTGGAACCCTTGGAGGGGCCTGCAGCCAGGGCAGCGACTCTGGAGGGGGCTCTGGGGGCCTGACACTGATGGGTGGAGGAGCCAGGAGGCCGAGGGACTGCAGACCCAGGGAGCAGTCAAGGGGTGAGTGTGAAGAGACCCCAACACTGCAGGGACTGCCACCCCACGATATCTTCCAGGGAGCTGGAGGATGCTGCCAGACCTACGTCGGGTTTCACAGATGTGCTCAATGCCCCTGATGATGATTGGAGCTGCAGTGTCAGCAATTCCTCTTCTAGATTTTCCCAGAGCCCACCAACCAACACAGTTGCCCTCGGGGAGAAGGGCGAACACAGCCATTTCCCAGGATTCTTGGTCTCCCTTTTGGAATGTTGCGTCTGCCAAGGTTCTGAGCTTAGAAGACTTTGCCAGACAAACTTTTCCCGGGAGTGGGAGGGAAGCTTAACTGGACAGAACTGAGGAGATGGGCTGAGGCGGCGGCTCGAGGTGGGCTCCGACCCTCCACCCTGACTGTTATTCCAAAACGGGTAACTTCTGCTCGGAGTTGTCAAGATGACTCACCGCATTTAGAAAATCAATTTTTTTGGAAAATTGAACTCGTTTCTAAAATGATAGCAATAACGCATGCACATGATAAAATATTTTTTTCAATAATAAAGTATTCGCCGCAAACATGAAGACGAATGTAGTATCTCAGGATATAAATATGTGAGGGGGAAAAAAAGTAAGGCATAACACGAAGTATCTTCTTCCACCAGAGTACTTGAGTACTTCCCCAGGGGTGTCAATTCTTGGCTTGGGTTTTCTAGTTTTTCTGATGGTAGAGTTTACCTTTAACGGTATGTCTACTTCTACTTCTTGATTTATCAACCTTAGACTGTATTGAACAACTCCTTCAATTGAAAGATAAGGAAAATAGAGTAGTTACTCTGACTTCTGTCTGTTGTTACCCCTTCCCTCTTATGTACGTTAGTTATATTATTTTTACTTCGTGGACCCTGAGGTCAGTATGTCTGTATTCATATCCCACCTCTGCCACGTTTTGCTGTGTAACTTTGAGCAAGTTACTTAACCTCTCTGTGTTCCAGTTTCCTTTTCAGTAAAAAGGGGGATAATGACAGTTTCTGCTTCATAAAGTTGTCATGCAGATTAAAAGTGTTAATTCATGTGAAGCAATTATACCCCAATAAAGATGTTAAAAAAATACCATAATGATGCTAATTAAAAGAAAGTCGAAGTAGATATATTAATTTCAGACAAAATAGGCTTCAAAACAAGCAAAATAATGAAGTATAAAGAGGCACATTACCCAATTATAAAGGCGTCAATACTTCTAAAAGACAATTCTAAGAGTGTTTGTATCTAACCATAAAACGTTAAAATACATGAGGCAAATACTGATAGAAATGAAAATAAAAACAGGAAATCCACTATAAAAAAAAGTGTTAATTCACACTAAGTGCTTAGAACAGTGCCTGCTATATAATGTCTCGATGTGTTACTATTATTTCTCACAATTCTGCTCTAGAATTTAGAACTAAATCTTCTTTGAATTGTCAATAGGCTGACTCTAAAAACTGAAAACTAATAAACAGCACTGACATCACCAAGTAAGCAATATTCATTAAGTGTGAATGAACCCATGCAGAAGGAAATATGATTCCGAGTCACTGAAACTTTACCACTCAAAGGAGAATCTTCCAAGTGTCAGGTGTAACACATAGTATTTTAGTTTCTTTCTAGTATTCTTTGCCTCTTCTGTACAGTTGTCAACTGCCACTTTTAAATAATGTATATGCCATCCTCTTTCTCAGATTCTTTTTCAGGAGGTTGACATAAATCCTTGGGCAATGTTTTCAAATAGAGTACATGGACTGTGAATTTTTAAATTCTTCGATGTCTAAGAATATCTTTATTTTGTTTAGTTATATAAGGAACCCTAGATTGAAACTCTTTTACCCTCAGAACATGGAAGACATATCCTCATCATCTTCTGGCATCCGAGTAGATGACAAATCTGGTGTTAATCTGATTTTCAATCTTTGGTAGTTTACCACTTTAAAAATTATTATTTCCAAAAGTCTGTAGGGTAGCCTCTTTATTCTTTTTTAAAAAACTTTATTTATTTATTTTGGGCTGCGTTGGGTCTTTGTTGCTGCACGCGGGCTTTCTCTAGTTGCAGCGAGCAGGGGCTACTCTTCCTTGCCGTGTGCGGGTTTCTCATTGCGGTGGCTTCTCTTGTTGCGGAGAATGGGCTCTAGGCGCATGGGCTTCAGTAGTTGTGGCTCACGGGCTTTAGAGCGCAGGCTCAGTAGTTGTGGTGCAAGGGCTTAGTTGCTCCGCGGCATGTGGGATCTTCCTGGACCACGACTCGAACCTGTGTCCCCTGCATTGGCAGGCAGATTCTTAACCACTGCGCCACCAGGGAAGCCCTTTTTTTAAAAAATAATTTAAAAAATATATTTTATGTATTTATTTGGTTGTGCCAGGTCTTAGTTGCGGCAGGCAGGCTCCTTAGTTGTGGCACATGTCCTCCTTAGTTGCGGCTTCCCAGCTCCTTAGTTGTGGCATGCAAACTCCTAGTTGCGGCATGCATGTGGGATCTAGTTCCCTGACCAGGAATTGGCCCCGGGCCGCCTGCATTGGGAGCATGGAGTCTTAACCACTGTGCCACCAGGGAAGTCCCGCCTCTTTTTTCTTAATGTTTTAAAATTTTCCCTGAGGTCTATAGGTATGCATTGTAAATGGAACCAGGTGAAGCATGTAATCTGAGGACTCAGGCCTTTCCTGGAGTTCAGGGAAATGTTCCTCTCATTTCTTTTATTATTTCCTCCCTTCCAGTCTCTCTCTTCTTTTGAAATTCCCATTTCATAGCATCTGGAACTCCTGGATTCATCCTCTTTGTCTCGACTTTTCTCTTACATTTTCCAGCTTCGTCTCTTTACATTCTGGGAGATTTCTTCAATTCTGTCCTCCAGATCACTAACTTTATCATTGGCCATGTCTTATTTCTCAGCCCACTCATCGAAACTTTCAAATGTAATCCTATTTCTCATTTTCAAGCCTGATTCCTTCTTCTCTGACTATTCCATTTTCACGACAACCTCTTCTCATCAGTGCACTATCTCTTGAATCCTCCTGAAGATACAAAGTAGAATGAAAATGATTTTTCTTCTCCCTAAATTCTCTATGCTTATTTCAGAGTGAAGTATTCCATTTATCTACTTTGATCCTTCCCTTTTTTTTTAATGTTTTATTTATTCATTTATTTTTGGCTGTGTTGGGTCTTCATTGCGGCATGAGGGCCTTCTCTAGTTGCGGTGAGTGGGGGCTACTCTTCGTTACGGTGCACAGGCTTCTCACTGTGGTGGCTTCTCTTGTGGCACAGCACGGGCTCTAGGTGTGTGGACTTCAGTAGCTGTGGCACATGGGCTCAGTAGCTGTAGCTCGTGGGCTCTAGAGCGCAGGCTCAGTAATTGTGGCACACGGGCTTCAGTAGTTGTGGCACGTGGGCTCTAGAGCCCAGGCTCAGTAATTGTGGTGCACGGGCTTAGTTGCTCCGCGGCATGTGGGATCTTCCCAGACCGGGGCACGAACCCGTGTCCCCTGCATCGGCAGGTAGATTCTTAACCACTGTGCCACCAGGAAAGCCCTGATCTTTCCCTTTCGTAATGTTTGTTTTCTCCATATCTCCTGATATCCCTTAAATGTTGTTTTGCATTTAAAAATAAAGCATCAACTTGGTTAATGACTGTTAAGAAGCATGGGTTTCTTCTGCAACTATATACGCTTTCCCTTCCCAAGGGGCCTCTCCTTGGGATGGTGGGATAAGCCATGGGCTGTGTATATGTGGGCAGAGCACACCTACCAGCGAGCCCCACTATAATGTACAAGGGCAGAGGGCAAACAGTCAGGCCAGGGAGACCCCAAACTGCCAAAGCAAAGAGGATTAAACAAACACGGGGTTTGCTTTTCTCTGCTAGAAGGAAGTCTGCAGCAGGCAGTCCACAGATGGTAGGGCTCAGTGTTATCGTCAAGGACCCAGGCTCCCCCTGGGTACCCCTTTGTCATGTTTGACAGATGCTGCTGCACCTGCAGAAACTCCTGAGCTTCTTGTAGGAAGAGGAAGACCAGAGAAGCGAGAAGGGAGGCTGTTTCTATCAGGAAGCTGAACGCTGTTCCAGATATCCCCAGCAGATTTCTGCGCACATTCACAGTCTCAAGGGAGACTGGGAGATCAAACTTTTTAGCCAAGTGCTTTGTGATCTTGACCAAAGCAGGGTTCCTCTTAGGAAGGAGGAACGAGACTAGAAACTGACTAAGCTATTAACTGTGTGTGTGATGGGTAATTCTGTATCTTCCCACCTGGGAGGAGCTGCTTATTCTCCCCTCCAGCCCCATGTCTGTGACAGAGAGCTCCGTTTTCTCTCCTCTCTCAGCCCTATGGCAGAATTGCTATTTGTCTCCTAATATTAACATTCTCCCTCCTTTTTAGTACTAGGACTCCCATTTTTACTGGGCACGTGGCCACCTAGAACGACCATATTTCCCAACCCTCCTTGCAGCTGTGTGGCCAAGTTCCAGTCAATGGGATGGTGGCGAAAGTCAAGGTTCCAACTTCTGGGTGTGTCCATAAAAGGAAGAGGGTGTGTGCTCTCCCCTCCCCCCGTTTCCCATTGGCTAGTCTGCAGGCATGGTGGAGAGTTACCTGGAACACCCCTAGGGGTGGCGGAGCATCAGGTCAGAGAGAATGAGGACCTGATAGAAAGAGAGAAAACGAGAGATAGAGAGCTAGAGGAGGGGAGGAGAGAGAGAGAGAAAGAAAAGATATTAATCTTGTTTTAACCCTTGTTATTTGAGCCATTGTTGCATATCTTAGAAAATGACAATCCAAACAGCCACCTTAAAGATGGCTTCTCAGGCCCATTTTTTCCCTTAAATCACTATCACTGGTTGTGGAAGGAGAATAACGGCCCCCTAAATGTGTCCACATGCTAATCCCCAGAACCCGTGAATGTTTCCTTCTGTGGCAAAAGGGGCTTCAAAGATGCGATTAAGTTAACGATTATGAGATGAGAAGATTATCCTGGATTAATCACAAGGGTCCTTGTAAGAGGGAGACAGGAGGGTTGGAGTCAGAGAGGGAGATGTGATGACAGAGAGATTTGAAGATGCTCCTGGCTTTGAAGATGGAGGGAAGAGCCACAAGCCAAGAAGGCAGGAGGCTTCTGGAGGCTGGACAGGCAAGGGAACGGAGCCTTGCCTTCAAGAAGGAACTTGGCCTCGACTTTAGGATTTCTGAACTGCAGAACAGTAAGATCCTTAATTTGCATTGTTTTAAGCCATTAAGTTTGTGGTAATTTGTTACAGTGGCCATAGGAAACCAACACACTAGTTAAGGACACTGTCCATAAGAAAACAAAAGTAGCCGTTTGTAGTGTTTCATCCAACACTCATGATGCAAATTCATCGGCAGATGAGATTTGTGCGCTACTCATTTAACCTTTACAACCCTGCCAAGGAACTACTCCTATCTACCCCATTTTACAGATGAGGCAGTTGAGACTCAGAGAGGTTATGTACACCATCTAAGGTCACACAGCTAGTAAGTAGCAGAGCCAGGATATGTTCCTATGCGTTGTGCTCCTGCCTCCATCTTCAAAAGACTTAGGTTCAGAAGAGAACAGTACACGGTGAAACCCATGACCTGTGGGTCAAGCTGGGAAGTAATGATTTGTCAGGACATCCTTCTAACCTCCTAAGCCTCTCTCTTCTGGTTAAAAAGCGTCTTTGCTCTGCTGACGTTTGGTAGCTCAGAGACCCCTCATCTGCAGCTGCCCATGAGCACACTGCAGCCTCTTCCCTCTGTTTGGGAGAACAGCTCTCCTGTGATGACAGAGGCATGAGTCAGGGGTGCTGATGGGGGCCTGGGGCCAGGGGACCCTCAAGAGCAGCTGTGCTCAGGAAACTGCAGGGGCGGGCCCTCTGCGAAATCTGAGAGGCTCCCCACCCCATTTCAACACACCCTGGGGACCCTTTGGGCATCTCCCCATCAAGGCTACTTACAAAGGAGTTGGAGGGTTACCCAGCTCGTGAGTGAGGGAATCCTTGGGTCCCTTGCATATTTCAATTTTCTGTTTCTTTACCTGCAGTGACACCTCTCTCAAGGCCCAGCGCTGCCGCTACCTGGGTGTCTGCTCAGGGGCAGACCCCCTTCCCTCTCTATCTGTATCCCCCTCTCTATCGTGTCTGATATGGGAGGTGGGTGATTAGAATGCATCATGCCAGAGGTCCCTGTGCCTCCTGTTGGCCCCAGGTACCCAGAGCTTCTCACTGATCCCAGGCGAAGCATATCTTAGTTCATACTCAATGTCATAAACCTTTGTACCCTCATCTTTAAGAGACCCTACCTTGCCCAGAAATAAACCCACACACCTACGGTCAATTAACCTGTGACAAAGGAGGCAAGAATATACGGTGGAGAAAAGACAGTCTCCTCAATAAGTGGTGCTGGGAAAACTGGACAGGTACAGGTAAGAGAATGAAATGAGAACATTCTCTAACACCACAGACAAAAATAAACTCAAAATGGATTAAAGACCTAGATGTCAGACCAGATACTATAAAACTCCTAGAGGAAAACATAGGCAGAACACTCTGACATAAATCTCAGCAATATCTTTTCAGATCCACCTCCTAAAGTAATGGAAATAAAAACAAACAAATGGGACCTAATTAAACTTAAAAGCTTTTGCACAGCAAAGGAAACCATAAACAAAACGAAAAGACAACCTACAGAATGGGAGAAAATATTTGCAAACGATGCGACCGATAAGGCATTAATTTTAATTTTTTTTGCAGTGTGCGGGCCTCTCACTGTTGTGGCCTCTCCCGTTGCGGAGCACAGGCTCCGGACGTGCAGGCTCAGCAGCCATGGCTCACGGGCCCAGCCGCTCCGCGGCATGTGGAATCCTCCCGGACTGGGACACGAACCCGCGTCCCCTGCATCGGCAGGCAGACTCTCAACCACTGTGCCACCAGGGAAGCCCAAGGCATTAATTTTTAAAATATACGAACAGTTCATACAACTCAATATCAAAAAACAAACTACCCAATCAAAAAATGGGCAGAAGACCTAAATAGACATTTCTCCTAGAAGACATACGGATGGAAAACAGGCACATGAAAAAATGCTCAACATTGCTAATTATTAGAGAAATGCAAATCAAAACTACAATGAGATAGTAGTTTTGACTCTTCTGACTCTGGTCAGAACAGCCACCATTAAAAAGTCTACAAATAATAAATGCTGGAGAGGGTGTGGAGAAAAAGGAACCCTCCTACACTGATGGTGGGAATGTAAATTGGTGCAGCCACTATGGAGAACAGTATGGAGGTTCCTTAAAAAACTAAAAATAGGGCTTCCCTGGTGGCGCAGTGGTTGAGAGTCTGCCTGCCGATGCAGGGGACACGGGTTCGTGCCCCGGTCTGGGAAGATCCCACATGCCGCGGAGCGGCCGGGCCCGTGAGCCATGGCCGCTGAGCCTGTGCGTCCGGAGCCTGTGCTCCGCAACGGGAGAGGCCACAACAGTGAGAGGCCCGCGTACCGCAAAAAAAATAACTAAAAATAGAGTTACCATATGATCCTGCAATCCTTCTCCTGGGCATATATCTGGAAGAGACAAAAACTTTAATTCAAAAAGATGTATGCACCCCAATGTTCACTGCAGCACTATTTACCATAGCCAGGACATGGAAGCAACCTTAACGTCCATCAACAGATGAATGGCTAAAGATGTGGTACATGTACACAATGGAAGGCTACTCAGCCATTAAAAAGACTGAAATAATGCCATTTGCAGCAACATGGATGGACCTAGAGATTATCATACTAAGTGAAGTAAGTCAGAAAGAGAAAGACAAATACCATATGATATCACTTGTATGTGGAATCTAAAATATGACACAAATGAACTTACCTACGAAACAGAAACAGACTCACAGACAGAGAACAGACTCGTGGTTGCCGAGGCAGGGGTGGTGGTGCAGGGGGGATGGAGTGGGAGGCTGGGCTTAGCAGATGCAAACCATTACATACAGAATGGATGAACAACAAGGTCCTACTGTATAGCACAGGGAACTATATTCAATATTCTGTAATAAACCGTAATGAAAAAGAATATATATTTGCAACTGAATCACTTTGCTATACAGCAGAAACACAACATTGTAAATCAATTATACTTCAATAAAATAAATTTTTTTAAAAAGAATTTTTAATCTATTAGCACAACCAGCTTATCCCTTTTCTTTCCCCTTTGTAACAATAACATTATATTTCTAGACCATATAGCTGCTGAAGGTGTAGCTTATTCGGGATGGCCGTTATCCATCTTCTGGATTTTAGCGAGCCCAGCTAAAATCCAGAAATGCCATTAGCCAGGAAGAAGGAGAAAATAAATTTGGGGGACAAACAGCAGTCTCTGACACAGTGACATTTAAAAATCGGGACATTTTAGGTTCTGGGGCACCTTGATTATAAGTAAAACTAACATGCATGGAGTACCTCTATGTGCCCTCCTTGTATCAGCCATACGAAGGAGGTGCTCCAGAGACTGGGGGCCGGCATTCAAACTTGCCCCTAGGGAAGGCAAAGCCAAGCTCCTTCCCCTACTCTGTCTGTGTGCTGGATGGCCACGCTGGAGAAAGCTTCAGAATGGCCCAGAGAGTAAATGTCACAGCCCCACCCCCTAGAGGATGACATCATCCCGCCGTCTGGAGCAGACAGCGTTCCTGCTCTCAATTCCTTTCCTCCTGATCCTTGAGGGCCCCCCAGGCACAAGGCTTCCTTCCAGAGTATGCCTGCTCTCATCTGGTCCTGGGCGGGTGGGAGGGGCTCCATGGAAGGTGCTTGAGGGTACGGTTGGCACCACCCCTCCCTCAGGCCCTGGAAAGGCCACCTGGCCACCTGTTGCCCTGGCTCCCCAGCCTTGCTAGCCCCAGAAGCCAAGGAGCCTAGCGGAGAAGCTGAGCTGGCAATGGTGAGGCTGTCCCTATGGGAGGGTGCTGGGCCCCCCAGGGCCACAGCTCCTGGCTGCTCTGACAGCGCAGTGTCTGCCTTCCACCTCTCAGAGGGTCATAAATATTGCTCCCGGAGATTAGCTGGGCCCCATGCTCCCGTCTGCAGCCTCGCCAAGGGGCGCGAGGAAGGACTGAGTCATGGCCCCCAGCTCTTTCTAAATTGGACTTAAAATGAAAAAATAAATAACAGAGGGAAAGGGCCTGATTGTTTTTAAGAGCAGAAGAATGAGCTTTCTTTGTGCTTGCACGTCTCCAGGAGGACCCCGGGGAGTGAGCTCAGAGCAGCCGCTCCCCCTCCCCAAACTTCACCTTCAGGGTGAAGGTGAAGTCTGGGGAGGCAAAGAAAATATTGTGATAAAGTCTAAGTTACTGCTGATGCCTGCCGGGCCACTTGATGAAGTGGACTGAGTGCAAACAAATCTCCCAGCTCCTTCCTCTCTGCAAATGTTGGTGGGGGGAGGCCAGGCCTGGGCTCAGAGCCAGCCCCTCACTGGCCAAGCCCTGCTCTGCACCCTTGAATATTTCTCCTCTTGTTTCTTTCTCCAGAGTACACGGGACTCACTAAACAACCTGTGGGACCCAGTGCAAAGTGAAAACGTAGGGCCCTGGTTCGAACAGCAGGAAAAAAAGCGCTGCTCCAGGTACTAAAGGTACTAAAATATAAAGGTTTTTCCCTTTCTTCTGCGGTCTCTCTCTCTTGACTTATTACGGTGTTTTTTATTCGCCACTTAATGTTCTCAGTACAGGGAAACATTTTAATTTTACACTATTATATTCAATTATATTAAACTCATAGGATATTAAATTCATGAATGGCATGCATTTTTGCCATTATTTTTTATATGGCACAATCCCGATACTAAATACAAATAGAAGAGCATTTAACCTGTAAGCAGAATCACCAAAATTACACAACTTCTATTTCCTAGCTCATATATGCATGTGTACCAGAGGAGTGGAAACGCCGCACAAAATGAACTCAACTGTTTTACAGTTGACCCTGAACATGGGCTTGAATGGTGCAGGTCCACTTATTGGAGGACTTTTTTTCATTAAAAAAAAAAACAACCTAAAACAAAAATCCCACCCGATCCCCGGTTGGTTGAATCCACAGGTGCAGAACCAAGGACAGAATGGCTGATAGAACGGATCCATCAGTCACAGTCACATTTTGGATGGACCTATCCAAAACCCATCAGTGGTCCTGGAAACAGTCCACCCCCGACACTGAGGGCAAGGGTCTTTCACTTCTTGGTACATTCTACAGACACTCTCCACCTTCCGCTTACTGGTGAGTAAGGAAGGACTGACAGGTGAAGGAACCGTAGGTTTCATACCGTCTTCCCCTTTCCTTCCAAGTCATCATTTTCAGTGTAAATGGTTGACTAATACAAGGAAGTCACACGCGTAAGGAGGGGTTGCTTGGTTGTTCGTGTTTCTTTCTGCCTTTGCCTTCTTTCTGCATTGAAAGCAAGTTCTGGTTCTGGCAGAAAGCTGACGGCGCCCCCAGTACGGCTCAGTTATGTAGGTAACACACTTGCCTTGGACTTGCTTTGAGTCTCACTGACCTGCCGCGTGTGGTGGGTACCCGGGGATTCTGATGTCACGGGGAACAGCGAACACGTATGGAATGGAACGGTGCTGTGCACGCGGCGCGCATCTCCTCTGGGCCCGTACACGCACGCTTCTTGTCCCATCGGACTTCACGTAAAAAATACAAATTCAAGGACAACTTTATTAGGAATTTTAAGATGACGAACGTGCCAAGTGCAGGGCCTATCTGAGCACGAGGCCTTGTGCAAGAGCACAAGCTGCACAGCCATGAAGCTGAGGACACGTTTATTTTTCTGACTCTCAACATACGTATATTGTGGACAAATTAAGCAGCACAGTCAAGCAAAATGTGAACGGACAATTATCTCCTAGAGATAACGACCATTAACGCTGGTCATGTAACTTTCTGGATGTTTCTCGAGGCCTGTGACACCAGATAACTTACAGAAACTCTCCGATGAATTCTCTAATGGCTTCCCTTCTGCCTAGACCACGGCACACGCTCCCTGCAGGCTAGCCGGCCCAGCACTAGCCCGTCTTCTGCCCCCCCCCACCCCCCGCTCTGTCCCTCCCTCACTCTGCCCCAGGCACTGGGCCTCTTTCTGAGAACAAAGCCTTCTTGCTTTTGCACGTGCTGTTGCCCGCACCTAGGATCCCGTCCACAGCTCCTATGTGACTGCCTCTTCACCTTCAGGTCCCAGATCCACTGTCACCTCCTCTGAGAGCCCTGCTCTGACCACAAAGGGCCTCCCGGTCATTCCTCATGAAAGGTCAGACCGGTAACTCCCACCAGGGCTACGCTTGGTACTGACGGGGGTCAGAGTGAGTTTCTGAACCAGTCACGATGGGGGTTAGATGTTTACCATTGGCTTAGGCTGGGTGGGCCACACTTGGCCCGCTGGCTTTGTGAGTAAAGTTTTATTGGAACACGGCCAAGCTTATTTATGCGTCATCTGCAGCTGCTTTCCTGTCACAACATCAGAGTTGATTAGTTGTGACACTGTGTGGCCTGCGAAGCCTTAAATATTTACTATCTGGTCATTTATTGAATATGTTTGCCGACCCCTGGGTTCAATTAAGTAGAGCTTTCTGCTGGATCTAGGGGTGGGGTCAGCTTCCCCGGAGTCTCACGGCTGCATCAGAAAGGGATCAATACCTAAACAAAGTGGGGTTGGCAAGAAGAAAGAGGAAGGGGGGGGTGTAAAAGCTGAGTGGTCAACCACTGTTTTCAGTAAAGACACACGTACAGTAAACAGCAAGTGTGTCCCCTTTATGGCAGTGCTGTGATTTATTTAGTAAATCTTATAAGAAGTGATATCTAAATTGCTTCTACATTTTTATCATTACAAATATTACTACGATGTACATCCATATGCATACATCCCTTGAACCCTGCCCGCTTTTCCTTACCTAGATGGGTGGTGGCAGTAATGGGCCTGAGCTGTTCTCCTGTGGTACCAACCTCCGTCATCTTCCAGGGTGGGTGGGGAGATCAGAGTCTGGCCTCATCCTCCAAGGTGAGTAGGAGGGTACCTGTTGAGGTGATGGGCCGCATGGAAGGCTGATGTCAGTGGAGGGGCTCCGTGTGGGTCACTGCAGCCTCACAACGCACTTGGAAGGCTGGCTTTCTTGCTGTTCTTTTATCCCAAGGAAACGGAGGCTCAGGGATGCACAGTCACTCACTCAAGGTCACGCAGCCCATCAGTGGCCGAGCAGGGAATCAGATTCGAGGCGTCCTGTACTATGTGTTCGTACTGGGGAGCTGGGGAAGGGCACTGCATCGCTGGACTGGTCTGTGAGGCTCTAGGATGATTATAGAGGGTTAAAAACATCCCAAACACAAACCCCCTCTTACACCCGCTGGATGCTGCTGTGAACTTTTCAACCAAAACCCAAGTATTTTGTCCTGTACTTGGAGATTAAACCACAAGTACGCCTCTCCAGGGAGGAGCAACACGCCAGCCCAAATTGCTAAGGTACTCAAGAATGGGACGGAAATGTTCTACACGGGGCGGTAGAGGGGAGGAATTGGGGGTGCGTCCAAAGGCTCTGGGATGGGAGACAGACAGCCAGGCCCCGAAGACAGAGGTTGCCCCTTCCCAAGGTAGTAGGGGCCTCTGCTGATGGCCTTTTTGTGGCACCTCCTGGTGGGGAGACTGTTTAACGACGGGCCCTGGCAAAACCACTTCGACCAGTGCTTCAGTTTCCCTCTTTTATTATAAATCCGCTTAAAATATTTGGGCACTCCCCAAAGTACCCAGAGATCTGTGTTGGAGACTCAGCGCCACCCGCACTGGTGCTGGCCAAATTCAAGCCATCCCAGCCGGTCCTTGGGATCTGGGCCACATCTGAGTACCAGCTCCACTATTACACAGATAGATAGATAGATAGACAGATAGATAAATATGTGTGTATTTAAGTGGACTCATTTTCTCGCTTAATAAATGTACTTTAAAGGAAGCTTAAAATCATTACTATTGATAATAAATTAGTGCCATTTGTCAGAGAAAGAAGGCAAACATGAAAGTGCATAACCATTTTCTTAAACATGTCCATTAATGCAACACCTGACTGTCCCTGGTGCCCCCAGGGCCACGTGTCCACCTTTCGGGATCCATGACTTGGCACACGCAGTGCTTCCGAGGCCACACAGATGCGTGGACCCTGAGCCCGAACTCGCTCACGTCTCCCAAATGCCCTCCAGTGGCCCCAGTTTCTTGCTGGCAGCTGCCCAGATTCTTTTCACTTGGCCTCACCTCCCCCATCCACCAGCCGCGAGCCTGGGGTTCCAGATTTCACGGAGATTTTCTCCCAGCCCCTAGGGGAGGTTTTTCCGGAAATGAAGCCACAGTCATCAGCAGCATGTGGTATGAATTAGGAGGGGCTGAGCAATCTGCCAGCCTCCTTTCTAACCCCACCCCATCACCTGGAGCTGGAAACCCTTACCTCTCTGGTCTGGCAGGCAGACAGGCCGGTTGCCCCACGTGCACCTCCGCTCACGTGTCCTTCTCCAGCAGCATCTGTCCCATGTTGTGTCTCCCTGGCTTTCAACACTCCCACAGCACCACACTGCAAAGGGAACCGGGCTCTAAACTCATCCAGAAATGGAGGGAACTTTAAGCCTGGCCCTGATCTGTCTTTCCAGAAATTTCTTCCACTACTACTCACCCAGAGGAAGGTTGGTTGGGGGTTTTGAGGGGAGGGATAGGTCAGGGTATACAAGGGTCTAAAGACAAATGCAGGCAGACCTATGCCCCTTCTTCACTCCTGCCTCAGCCCATGCAGAGGAAACTGTTCCCTTTCTGAAGAAACGTTTCCACAACTCTCCTTCCTAAGGGAATAGGAGTGACACCCAATTAGTGGTAGAAAAATAGTTGAGTATTTATTGGGACTCTCCATCCCCCACCCCCTTCCTCCCTCTCCCTTGTGGGTAAGCCTGCAGTGGCCAGTTCTGCCTGTGTCCGGGTGGACCCCTGAAATTCAGTCCGGGCAGTAGTAGAAAGAAGCCTGACCGTGGCCACACATCCAAGGCCCGTTTTCCAACTTCCATCATGAATTTGTTGTTGTTGTTTCTCCTACGTTCAACAGACTGTGAATGAACCTCAGGATCCGTTCCCCTTCGCTTCCACAGTAACTGAAGATTTTCACTGTGCACTGGGCTGCCCAGAATAATGACGACATTTCCCATCCGCCCCTGCGTTTAGTGTGGTCACATGATTAATTTGGCCTTCTCCTGTGAATTAAAGGGGCACCCCCAACTTCCAGATAGTAACTTGCAGTGGAAAGGGACCTGCCTTTCCTCTAGCTGGCTTTACCAGAATAAGGCTGGGGTTTTGGTCCCTAATTGCCTTTGTGTCTCTATCTCATCAAGCTCAGGGCTTGAGGGAAAGAGTGTTTCAAATGGCAACAATGAATACTATCATGATCCACTGTGAGTAGCTACCACCCAATGAGGTAGGCAGTCTCTACTCAGCCTAACAATAATAATATCAGCATCACATTGATAGTGACTTATTGCTTACTCCCTTCCAATCCATGAACACAGCCCATGCATGATTTGGTTTAGTCCTGAGAGGCTGGTTTTATTAACTCCATAGGAAACTAAGGCTCAGAGAGGTTAAGTAACTCGGCCAAGGTCACACAGCTAGCAAGGTTCAACTCAAGATTATCTGTGAGTCCAACGCTCTTAACGACACTATTTTGCCTACCCCAGATAGCAACCGCTACCATTTTTTGAGTGCTCGCTTTATGCCAAGGGCTCAATAAAGCCCTTTACATATATTAATTAATAATCCTCCAGCATATCTACAAGGCAGACATTCTCCCCCCAACCCCCCCCCTTTGCAGATGAGGACACAGCTATGGAGAGGTGAGGAGACGGCGTCTACTGCTCTGAGAAGACGCGTGCATCTCCCAAGGGGCAGCTCTTGCCTGCTCGTGAACCTCCCAACAAGCTGACCTCTGAATCCAACTGGTATTCCCCACCCTCCACCCCCAAGGCCATAGCTTACTTATGAGGCCACAGAGGAATGACCGCATTTCTCAACTTCCTGAACCCAGAGGCCACACCCCCAGAGGCAGAGGCTGTTGCCTTTGTGAAGAGTAGTCAGGCTGGGTAAGGGAACAGCTCCATAATTTCCAGCTTGGCAATGGTCCCCGGGATGGCCTCCTGGCCCTCACTCTCTCTCACTGCATCCCAAATTCCATAACACCAGGGTCTGGGCCCTGAGGGTGGTTATCTAGTTCAGGTGTCTGCAAACTACTGCCCAAGGGCCATATCTGGCCCATTGCTTGTTTTTGTACCATACAGGAGCTGAGAATGGTTTCCACATTTTTAAGTGGTGGGAAAAAAAGTTAAAAAAGAATAATAGTTCATGATGTGAAAATTATATGGATTTTTGACTGCCTCTAACCACAGAATGTGGCAGAAGTGACACAGAATGACTTCTGAGGCCACGCAGCTTCTGTAGTTTGCTTTTGGGACATGTACCTTTGAAGCCCTGAGCTGCCATGTAAGAAACTCAGCCACCCTAAAGCCACCACACTTGACATACCATGAAGGGAGATCACCCAGAGATAGAGAGAGCTGCCTGGGGAGCCCCAGCTGTTTGAACCCACAGCCACCTTCAGCATCAGCATCACCATCTGCATCAGCATCAGCACCTTCATCAGCATCAGCATCTTCATCAGCAACAGCATCAGCATCTTCATCAGCATCTGCATCAGCATCAGCATCTTCATCAGCATCTTCATCAGCATCAGCATCAGCATCTTCATCAGCATCAGCACCTTCATCAGCATCAGCATCAGCATCTTCATCAGCATCAGCACCTTCATCAGCATCAGCATCAGCATCACCATCTGCATCACCATCTTCATCAGCATCAGCATCTTCATCAGCATCAGCATCTGCATCAGCATCTGCATCAGCATCAGCATCTTCATCAGCATCACCATCTGCATCAGCATCAGCATCTGCATCAGCATCAGCATCACCATCTTCATCAGCATCAGCATCACCATCTGCATCAGCATCAGCACCAACTGTGAGTCAGTGAGACTTCAGGGATTTCTGATGCCAGCTTTCCTGCAAGCCACCCTAGCTGACACCATGTAAAGCAAAAACAAGCTGTCCCCGCTCAGCCCTGCCTAGCTTGCAGATTTATGAGATTAGTGAATAAATAAAGGCTGTTTTTTAAGCCCCCAAAGGTAAAGTGGCATGTTCAAGGTCATCACCAGCTTGTAAGTGACAGAGTTCCACCTCTGTTCAACTCCAGAGCCTCTCTGCCCTTTGCAGTGTGAGGATGTGTTCGAAGAGCTTAGCCCAACAAAGGGGTTCACACTTTGACAAACTCGCATCAGAATCGTGTGGGGATCTTGCTAAAAACGTGGATTTCTAAGTCCTAACCCAGACCTAGTGAATCAGAACCTCAATGCTATGCATTTTAATACGTGGCCTGGGAGGGTCTTCACCACAGTAACAGTTCCCATCCATCAGTTTAAGATGCAGAAGGGAATGCAGTCACCAAACACCAGCTAACTGCCTTCAAGGACTGCTTCCCAGTGGCCAGCTGTGGACCAGGAACTGCTCTGACCCCTGGGGAGTCATAGAAGAAAATAACGCATAAAGAGCAAAACAAAGAAATGAAAGATAAAATGACATAAAAACAGAGAAAGCCCCCAACCTCGTGCAAATTTCAGTTTAGGGCAAGTATGAGCCTTGGTGTTAGGGAAATAGATGACAAAAAGCAAGCAAAGAATAAGATTATTCCAGAGAGTATTAAGTGCTGGGAAGGAAATCAGACGGAATGACGGGGCACAGTGGAAGGCAGGGGCCGTTTCAGACAGCGGAGGAGGGAGGAGGTCAGGGGAGAAGGTTCCAAGTGTGACAGTAGGGGTCAGGCATGCTGGGCACTTGACGTACGTCACTCCATTTGATGCTCATGGCACAGGATTTATTAGGGTTCCCACCCTCCACCCGCTTTTACACAAACCTCCTTCTAGAGTCTCCAACTCAATCAGTGGCAAATCCACCTTTCCCATTGGTATGAGTGTCCCGTGGCTGCTAAAACAAAGTACCACAACCTACGTGGCTAGAACGATGGAAATTTATTCTCCCCCAGTTCTGGAGGTCGGAAGTCAGACGTCATGGTGTCCACATGGCTGGTTCCTTCTGGAGGCACTGAAGGCGCATCCAGCCCGTCCTGCCCCTCTAACTTCTGGTGGCTGCCCGGCCATCCTCGGCGCTCCTTGACTCCATCTCTGCCCCCATCTTCCCATGCCCAACTCTGTGTGTCTCTGTGTCCTCTCCTTTTCTTACAAAGACATCTGTCATTGGATTGTGGGTCCGCCTTAATCCAGGATCATGTCATCTTGAGATCCATAACTTAATTACCTCTGCAAAGACCCTTTTCCCAGATAAGGCCACTATCACTGGTTCAAGGGGTTGGAACTCAGGCACAGCCTTTGGGGGGGCACTACTGAACCCACGACAAAGTTTCTCAGGTCAAAACATTTGGGGTCACTCTCGATGGTGACTCTCTCTCTTATAACCCACCTCCAAGCCATCAGCCAAACATCTACTGGTCCCAGCTTCAAAATATACCCCGAATATCTTCCTCACCCCCCCCCGCCCCATTTTCCTCTCATCCCCTCCCACCTGGACTCCCGTGGCCGCCTCCTCTGGGCTCCCTGCCCCCTCCCTGATGCCCCACAGTCCATGCTCAACATAATAGCAGAAGGGCTCTGTCAAAATCTGGCCAATCAAGTCCTTGCTCTGCTCAAAACTTCGCAGTAGCTTCTCATCTAAATAAGAGTACAGCGAAGGTCCCAGTGAAGTTCCAGAGGCCCAGGTCTCCCCGCATCACCGCCCCCCAACCTCCTCTGCTGCGGCCACGCTGGCCGCTCGCTGCTCCAGAATACCAGCTGTGCTTCTGCTCAGGGCTTTCTTCTTGCTGTTTCCCCTGCCTGGATCGCTCTTTCTGGAAACATTTCTCAAACGTTTCCTTCTCTCTTCTGCGTCAAGTCTTTGTTTAAAGAGCCTCAGCTCAGTGAGACCAAATTTAACCAGAAATCTGGAGAGGGGAAGGCCCGGTCCAAACCTCAAACACTCCTAAGAGGAGCACTGCTGCGAGCGTTTGTGGAGTGCAGGAGGAGAGGGTCCGGGTGGCCAGCGTTCCCGCCATCCTCCTGCGCACAGCTCGGTGGAACGGCACTTCCTTCTCGCCTTTTGGTTCGGCCTGGAACGGTACTTACAAAATCCCGCGAGATTTCTGTTTCTTGTTTTTCATCTTTAGAATCAACCTTTTGTTTTCTTTCGCTTTGCATGATGGGATGTAAATTGTATAAACCTCAGCCTGGCAATCCTGATGTATATGTAAGTATTTCTCATACTCAACCCCACGTGAGGGCGGTGTGGGCGCCAGGTACTGGACAACACACTTTATGGGGATTATCTCTTTCAGCTCTCAGAAAGCCCCCAATACTGCAGATGTGCAGACAAGCTAGAGAGGTCAGGGGGCCTGTTCAAAGTCATAAAGTTGCCACATGTCACAGCTGGGATTTGAGCCCGAGCTTTTGACATCAGAGCACATGCTCTTAACTATCAAGCTACATCCTCTGCTCCCTTTAAGCCAGATTATCTCAGCCTCAATGCTAATGATATTCTGGGCCAGATAATGCTTTGCTCTGGGGGCCTGTGCGCTACTCTGTAGGGTGTTTGGCACCATCCCTGGCCTCTACCCTTTAGATGCCAAGAACACACCCTGTGACAATGGAAAATGTCTCCAGATATTGCTAAACTTTCCCGGGGGGCAAAATCGCCCTGGTTGAGAACCTCTGCTTTAACCCAAGTTCTCCCCTCTGGTCTTTGAGTCCCAGTGATTCCCGATCAACTCCACTGTCTACCCCTCCCCACCATGGCCATCCCACTGGGCTCCCCACTTCCTCTGAGCTCCACCCCGCCACCCTATAGCCAATCTCTAGGATTCTAGAAAGAGCTGATGGGGCATTAAGAATAAGAGAAGGAAGGTAAAACAGATAGCAGAAGAGCCAATACGTTGGCAATGCCACCTCGCGGGGAGATAAAGAAACCCAAAGCAGAGCCTTGAAATACTTTTCTATTGGAGTAGGTGGGGTAGAGTGAAGCAGATTGTAAAGAGGGGAACAGATTCTCAGCTAAAGAGATCATGGCTGCCTCTGGGGCATAGGAGTGGAGACATACTCCTGAGAACAGAAGGAGATTGCTCCTTTCATTTTGCTGAACCAAATTTACCTAGGACCAATAAGTCACTCCTATCTCCAGATCTGGAAGAAGGGAGTTTGTCCCAGGTAATGAAGACTTAGGGTCAATGAATGATGGAGGAAGCGGACTCCTTGGTCCCCAGCACTGTTCTGGGTGATCAGAACTCCAGTTCTCCTGGGCTGATCTAGTCATACTACATCATTGATGGTAACAGAGACTGCTGATTGCGAGCCAATGTCCAAAGACTACATTTCTTAGCACCCCTTGTGGCTAGATATGACCACATGACTATGACTTGACCAAGGAGACATAAAAAGAACTTGGTGGGGGGTTATTACCAGGAAGGTTCTGTAGAAGGGAGGGTGTGAGGGCCTTTTGGCTTTTCAGTTTCTTCTGGCTGCTGCCCTAGAAGGTAGACGTGAAGCCTGGAACTGAAGCAGCCACTTTGAATCATAAGATGACCTTGAAGTTGGTGGCCACATGCTGAAGATGGCAGAACAGAAAGACAGTCATCTGGATCTCTGATATTTTTATGAGAGAATAATAAACTTTGATCTTGTTTAAGGCATAACATATTGGAGGGGGGCGTTCTGTTATATTTAGTGAATCCCAATCCTAACAGATATAATTGGTTATAGATGGAAATCTGAAGTTGGACTCATCCTCTGAACATTTTTTACAAATGCAGCCCTGCACATTTGAGATTGTTTAGACTTTACAGAAACTCAAAGCTCTCTGTTTTAACGGCACATCTTGGGACAAGGAGCAAGAAAGGGAACGGGACTGGTATTGCTGTGTAGACAGTACTAATCACAGCAATTGTAAGTGACAAACAAAAGTGCTCTCTTGGGGGGGTGAGGATGGGAATGGGAGGAGGGTAGCAGGTGGGGATGAGCTGGGAATGTATTCCACGGATGGGGATAAAACTAGTGTTTATGTGATTAGCAGAATTAGATGCGGGTCAGTGGCCATAGCTGGAGTTTGTAAATAGCCTTTTGAGCAGTTGCACATTTTTTTCTGGTTTGATCAAAATGAAACATCATTAAAAACAGCTCCACTGCCAATTGTCATCTCTGCCAGAGCCTTGGGAGGTGCCCTCCGGTCACGTCAGGCTGGATGTAATTGGCTTTGAAGTTTGTATATGCGAAGTGCTTTGAGGATTGCAGGCTAACAGAACTTTGGCAGAGGAAGAAATTTTGAGAGAGTCCATTTACCAATATGGGTTCAGCCTTAACTACAAAAACATCAGGCAGTCATAAAATGCAGCCTTTGCTGAATGAACCTGAAAACAGGTTCAAGTGGGGTAAGCTCTCAGCCATCTAGAAGGAGTGAGTCACCTTAAGATGCAATGGCTGGGAACCAGATTGTCCTAGGCCTGTGGGCCAGTGGAGTTAGACTAGCCGGCTTCAAATCCCTGCTCGATCATTTAGCAGCCACTGTCACCCTAGCCAAATCACTTCACCTCTCTGTGTCTCAGTGTCCTCATCCATAAAATGGGGGCAATATTAGAAGTTAGCACATATTGATGAAGTGCTTAGAACGATGCCTGGTTCATAGATGTGCAATATACCTGAACTAATATTACCACTATTATTATTATTCCACAGTTTCTATTCCAAGTTAGCCCTCCTGAAAAGCGTTGTTTTTCTTAATTGCATGATGTTTAGTTTGTACGCTTTTATTATATTTATTCCATTAACAACTGAACAAGGAGAAAGTTCAGAGTCATTTCTATTTCTTGTTCTTATTTTAAAGCAGATAACACTGGAAGAAGTTTAAAAACACCAGATACAAATGGATCTAAATTTTTAAAACAACCCAGCACAACAGTTGCAGGCATGTCCAAATCTCTCGCTTAAAAAAGAAATAGGCCAGATTTCACCCTGAGTTTACTTTGTGATTAAACTGGTTTCATGAGTTTGTTTCCAAATTTAGGTGAGTTTTATGTGGAGAAAGGAGATCCACGGAACTTTTGCTCTACGGAAAGGCCAGGAGGTCATTCCAGGGAAGAGGTGATGGGGCGGGTGTTATGTCCAGTTGATATCAGGAAGCATTTGGCACTGGGGAGATTGCTGGGCCCAGCTGGGCGTTATCCTTCCTGAAGCCTTCTGTCTTTCAAGGGAATGCCCACCACACTGACATCTGCTCACCAAAAAAGAGAGCTGGCTAACAGTGTTAACCCCCGACTCGGCTAAGTCGGGAAGAATTGGGGACTTCAGCCTTTGGGTTTTATGCTCAATCAGATGGTACAGATGGCATCTGTGGTTTGGGCTGTTACCTTTTGTAACAGCACCCTGATGTGCTTTGGGGGGACACCTCCCCTCTGTTCTCAATCTCGACTGTATGGGTGGAGTTGCTCCTATTCCAGATCAGAGGGCAGGCACGTGACCCAGGCCTAGCCAATCAAAACCCCACATACCCATGGCTGCAGGGATTGGCTCAGGAATGGACACCTGACCCAGGATGGGCCAATCGCAGTTGACCCCAAGATTTTTGCTGGAACTATTGCAAAAGAGATGCTGTCTTTCAGCTGAGGTTCCTCAACCTGTTGAATGTGAGTCCAGAGTTGTTGGTGGGGATGGATTGGGGAGGTTAAGCCCGTGTTTGGGAAGTACTTGCCTGAGGATATGGTCAGAATAGAGGAAACGAGATCAAGGGAGAGAGATTCCTGGAAACACTGCATCCTGAATCCTGCCATGCCCCGAATTTTCTGTTACACGAGCTAATGCATTTCCTTTTTTGGCTTAAGTCCATTTCAACTGATTTCCTCTTACTTTGACCAAAAGGCTCTTGACTCACCTAGGTGGAGAACCGAGACCTTAGGCCATAGTTCCCCCTTGGGAAGCAGATACAGATAAGAAGAAAAAGTTGGCAGTGGAAGAAGAGCAAACCTTACTAGGAGGTCAGAAGCCAGCTGGGGACCTGTGTAAGCTACCAGGGTGCCAGGACATGAAAAAATGGTCACCACGGATGTTTGTCATGTGCCCCTGAAGCACCAACAAGCTGCATGTGTGCCCTCCCCAGTGGTGACACGGACTACGTTCAATCATGCTCCTTTCCTCTCCAAGTCCTTTTGTCACCATCCTTCTCATACCAGCTGGAGGGCCTATTACACTGTTCTGGGCACTTGTAACCAATGAGAGCTGCCAAAGGTGAAGGGCAGAGATGGAACCAAGGAGTCAGAGCAAAGACTGTTACAGTTGACCCATGGCAAAGGGGAGGAATGAATGAATGAATGAATGTCACTAACATTTATTGAGCATTTACTGTGGGCAAGGAATGTTCAAGCCCTTTATATATATCCTCTCATTTGATCGCCCAATTCTACCAGGTGGGTCCTATGAGAATCCCCGCTTTACAGATGAAAAAACTGAGGCACGGAGAGATGACCTTGTCCAAGGGCACATAGTTAACCAACAGCAGGGTCTTAATCATTGAGGAATCAGTGAAAACTCACTGAACCCTACTCCATGCCAAGCACTGTGCCAAGTACAAGGGAAACAACTGTGTGTGAAAACACACATAGACCCTGTTCACACAGCAGTTTTCATCATCTGAAATTATCTTAGGAAACATACTGATTTGTACACCAGTTTCTTATCCGTCTTCTCCATCAGAATGTTTGTTCCACGAGGGGAAGAACTTCACTGGTCTCATTCACAGTCTTACCTGCAGGGCTGAATGGGACCTGGCATACAGTAGGCACTCAGAACTTGTTCAACAAACAAGTAGCTCTAGAGCAGAGTTTCTCAATGTCGTTACTGCTGACACGTGGGGCTGGATCACTCCCTGTGGCGGCAGCTGTTCTGTGCGTTGTAGGGTGTTAGCAGCATCCCTGGTCTCCACCCTCTAAATGACAGTAGCACCCCTCTCCACTCCATTCCCCATGGTTGTAACAACCAAAGATGTCTTTGGACAAATGTTCCTGGGGAGGCGAAATTCTTGACCTGGAGAGTTCGAATGACTGCACAGATGACACGCACAATCAGGAACTTAACATCGGAGGGACTGACATGACACATGTTGGACACACAGGGTAGCTGGTACCTACATCAAGCTCCTGAGCCACGTGTTATGTGAGCGAGCACGATTGGGCCTGAAAGCTAAGAAATGACTTGAGCCACAAGTATGTCACAATTCCCCGTTAGCCCTCGGAACCCTGAAATCTATACATCTGTAGTGGCGAGACGGAACGTTCAGACCCTGAATGATGGCAAGATGCAAGTGGGCCCAAACTTAATCGTCCCAAGAGGCATCCTATTTCAGAGGTTCTGCTGGTTTGAGGAGAGGCCGTTTCTCGGGAGGATGCCATTTGCAGATGGCGGCAAAAACATAATGTCACTTGCCTTTGCCACAACTGGCAAAAGTGAGTTTTCATCGAGAGGGTTCTTACTTCCTTTGAGTGGCTTGTTTCTTCCCAGGGATAGAACGGGAGAAAGAAAATTCCAAAAGTGAACATCTCTCTTGGTGCCCCTGCAGCACCCCAAGTTGTTCCTTCTCCAGGGTTCTAATATAATACAAATAAATAAGATATAAGGATGTAATGTACAGCCCAGGGAACAAAGCCAATATTCTATAATAACTTTAAATGGAGCATAATCTATAAAAATATCGAATCACTACGTTGTACACCTGAAACTAATGTAACACTGTAAATCAACTACACTTCAAGAAAATCACATATATAATATATAAGTCATATACTACATATAAATTATGTGTGTGTCTTGTTTTTTTCCAGGTGTTTGTAGCCATCATCTCATTTCATTTTTACAACAGCTCTACTAGGTAGGAGTTACTAACCCTACTTTATTGATGACTAAGACTGAGGCATACAGAGGCTAAGTGACCTGCCCAGGGTCACCTGTAATATTCTCTATCACCAAAAGCAGCACCACCATCCACCAGGTCGCTCTGACCAAAACAGTGTCCCTTGATGTTCCCATTTCCCTCCACCCGTGCATCCAATCCATGGGCAGGTACCATGGGCTGTCCTTCCGATAGATGCCCCAGATCTGGTCACGGGTCTCCCCTATCCCAACGGCCAGCTTGGTCCAGGCCATCCCTGGCCTGCAGGCCTGTGTCAGCCTCCCCCTCTCCTCCTGAGCCTTATTTCCAGCCCCAGTGTCCAGGCCATCCTCACTGGGCGGCAATCAGCCCACTGAATTGCCAGCCAAGGCTCCCATGGGCCCGAGGACCAGTCCAGGCTCAGAGTGGAGGCCAGGAGGCCTCGGCTATGCGCCCTGAGCTCTCCTCCCAAGATTCTTCTTTGCATTCAGTTCCCTTGACCACACCTCCCATACATTTATTGAGCACCTACTGCATGCCCACTCTTCACATTCCCAGCACTGGGGATATGGTGGTGGGTGAACAGGTGAAGTTCCTCACCTCATGGAATGGACATTTGTGGCCTGCTCTCTAATCCAGCCATTCTCTCTTCCGTCTGGGCCCCTGCACAGCTGGTCCCCATGCCCAGAACGACCTCCCACCCTCCCTTTCTTTCCTTCTGACACACGGCTAATTCCTGCCCCTCTGTAGAGGTCACCTGTTGCTGCATAACAAATTTCCCCAACAACAGAGTAACTTAAAACAACAACATTTTAAATCTCAGGCTTCTAGGGGTCAGGAATCAGACGCTGCTGAACTGGGTCCTCTGGCGCTGGGTCATCCCAAGGCCTGACTGAGTAGGCCCCTCGCTTGCTGGCATGACTGTGGCAGAATTCTGCTCCTCATGGGGTGTTGGACTGAGGGTCTCAGGTCCTCACAAGCCATTGGCCACAAGTCTTCCTTAGCTCCTCACTATGTGGGCCTCTCGACGGCACATGCAACAACACGGCAGCTGGCAGAGTGAGCGGGCAAGAGGGAGTGCCAGTGGGATGGAAGTCAGAGTTCAGAACCTAATCTTGGAAGCGACATTCCATCATTTTGCCACATTAAAAAAATTTTTTTTTGATGTGGACCATTTTGAAAGTCTTTATTGAATTTGTTACAATATTGCTTCTGTTTTATGTTTTGGTTTCTTGGCCGCAAGGCATGTGGGATCTTAGCTCCCCGACCAGGGATCGAACCCGCAACCCCTGCATTGGAAGGCAAAGTCTTAACCACAGGACCACCAGGGAAGTCCCCATTTTGCCGCATTTTATTCTCTGGAATCAAGTCACCGGGTCTAGGCCACACACGAGGAGGGGGTGACACAAGGATGTGAATAGACGAGGTGGGCAGGCATCACCAGGGGCCATGGCAGAACCTGTCTACCACACCTTCTTTCAGCTTTAAATGTCGATGCCCCCTCAGAGGCCTTCTCTGATTCCTGGGTTAGGAGCCCCTTCTTTGCTCATACAACTCGGGAATCCCCGCATGATACTTAACACCTTACTGTGTGTGAGCCCTGTTGATGAGCCCGTTTAGCTCACCAGACTGGGGGCTCCTGAAGGACAGAAACTCTATCTTATCAGTTTACTGTTTGTTGTATTCCCAGCCCTGTCCACGCTGAGCACACAGCTGGGACATTAAACCCAATGTTTTAAAGAGGCATCCTATTTCAGAGGTTCTGCTGGTTTGAGGAGAGGCCGAAAAAACATTAAACCAAATGTTTTTTCACTAGTTGAAAAGCAGTGACATATGTTAGTTCATATTCATTATTTCACAGATGCGTATAACATTAGACTAGACAGAACTTAAAACAAGAATAATCCTTACAGGCCATCTAATAGTGAGTATCTGATTTATTTTAATTTGTAACAGAATTCTGTCTGAATTCAAATTCCTGTCCCCTCCTCACTTGGGCTGTGGAAACTTGTACCCATCTACCCGTTTCCTCATCTATATAATGGGGATAATAGTTGACTTTCATTAGATATACAGATAGCCAACAGGCACATGAAAAGATGCTCAACAGTGCTAATTATTAGAGAAATGCAAATCAAAACTACAATGAGGTATCACCTCACATCAGTCAGAATGGCCATCATGAAGAAATATACAAATACCAAATGCTGGAAAGGGTGTGGGGAAAGGGAACCCTCCTACACTGTTGGTGGGAATGTAAATTGGTGCAGCCACTATGAAGAAGAGCATGGAGGTTCCTCAGAAAACTAAAAACAGAGTTGCCATAGGACCCAGCAATCCCACTCTTGGGCATATATCTGGACAAAACTATAATTCAAAAAGATATATACACCCCTATGTTCATGGCAGCACTATTTACAATAGCCAAGACATGGAAACAGCCAAAAAGTCCATCAACAGATGAATGGATAAAGGTGTGGTACATACATAAAATGGAATACTACTCGGCCATTAAAAAGAATGAAATAATGCTATTTGCAGCAACATGGATGGACTTAGAGATTATCATACTAAGTGAAGTAAGTCAGAAAGACAAAGACAAATACCATATGATATCTCTTATATGTGGAATCTAAAGTATGACACAAATGAACTTATCTACGACAGAAACAGACTCACAGACACAGAGAACAGACTTGTGGTTGCCAAAGGCTGGGGAAGGGATGGATTGGGAGTTTGAGATTAGCAGATGCAAACTATTATATATAGAATGGATAAACAACAAAGTCCTACTGTAGAGCACAGGGAACTATACTCAATATCCTGTGATAAGCCATAATGGAAAAGAATATGAAAAAGAATGTATATAACTGAATCACTTTGCTATACAGCAGAAATTAACACAACATTGTAAATCAACTACAGTTCGATAAAATAAATTTTTAAAACTAGTTGACATTCATTGAGCACCTACTATGTGCCAGGTATATACTTTACGTACATAATCTCACTTAATCTGCTAAACCACCTGACGAGGTAGAGAATACTGCTGCTACTCTCATTTTAGAACAAAGACAAATGAGGTGCAGAGAGATGGAGTCACTTGTCTAAGCTGAAAGAGGCAAGGATTCGAATCTGGGCTCCCTGGGTCCAGAGCTCACCTAATGCATCAGGTTACTGTAAGGGTTCCAAGTGATTATGTGCATTCAGTTTTAGCTCAGTGACCAGCATAAGGCAAACACCCAATAAACGTTGCCTTATACGTTTAACTTCAGCTGAATATAACAGAAACTGAAATACAGCTTTTAACATGTGAGCTTCCCTCCTTTCATGGAGAGGGCAGCACACGGTTGGCACAGCAATGCTGTAATACCATTAATACCCCAGGCTCCTGGTCAACAGTCTCACACGAGCTTTCATGTTCAATGATGAATCATGGTCCAAAGCGGCTCAGAGCTCCAGCCACTCCATTGCAGTTCCAAGCAGGAAAAAGGAGACAAACGGAGGAAGGACCAAAAGGTCTCACCTTCCAGTGAGTGAAGAAACTCTTCATTAAGAGCCGTTATTAAAAGCCCCATCTGGTGACTTCAGCTTATATCTCACTGGCTACCTACACTATAAGCAGGGCTGGGATTGGGGTCCTTTAGCTATAGACACAATGCCACACTAAATAAAACTGAGGTTCTGTTAGTGAAGAAGGGAAAAATAGATAGTGAGTGGGCAACTGAGAGTCTACCTCGTGTACTTTACATTATTAGTACAAATAAACAAGGGGAGGCCTGTTTATTTATACTATTAACCAGAAGTCCCACATATGAGAAGAACGGATTGCTTGCATTGAAGTGGGGAGGGGTGGGTGCCCTCAGCTCCCTCCGTGCCCCTCCCTGTGACTTTAAATTAACTGGAGAGGTCCCCGGGAGGGCTGCACAGTGTGAAAACTCCCTCTAAACCTTGGTTTTCTCACTTCTCTACACCTCTGTTTCAACACTTGGAAAATGGGAATGATAAAGGCACAACTCCGTAAGACTGAGACGAGGACTGAACGTGACCGAACCACGGACATCTTGGTCCAATACCCGGCACTCGGTCCACATAATGCTGCTATTCTAACCTGGAGAGAGAGAAGGCAGCCAAGCCTAACTGCTGGGCCTGGGACTTCTCAAAAACTGCTCTCTTGGCTTTTTTTTTTTTTTTTTTTAAAAACCAATGTACTGAATCCCACTTGGTTGGCAGGAGGCCACGGGCGAATTTGGGGCAGCACAAAACACAGCAGAGTGCCAGGGTGTGCCCCACCGCAGTATTTTTCCACAGACTCTGCCCGGTTGGCCCCGGCTCCCAGTGGGAGCCGTGGTCCCCGCAGAACAGCGCGTCCTAGGCAGACCGAGCGGTGCTGCCGCAGTGACTCATGCCTGTCTGTGGGGAGCCAGTGCCAAAGCTGGCACGCCCCACTGCCAAGTGGGCCTCGGCTGGTCCCGCTTCCCCCTGGGGCTGGAGCTGCCCCAAGCTTCCTTGGGCCCAACCCGGATTCCACCCTGATGGGTCATTTATGGCCTGTGCTCAATCCAGGGCCTGAAGCATGAACACTTAACTTCCCACAACACGGATTCAACAGAGCCCAGTTCAGACAAAGAGCACCACGAAGTGTAGTGATTCCTCAGGGGAACAGACAGAGCCCCCTCTTCTTCCCTCCCCACCCAAATTCCAGCTGTTATTAAGACCACAGATTTGAGGACCTGGGTTTGATTCCTGGCTCTGTCACAACTTGATTGTGTGGTCTGAAGTAATATAACCTCCATGGGCCTCAGTTTCTTCATCTGGCAAATGGGGATCATCCCATTTGGTGAGGATCGAAGGAAGCAATGCATGGGAAGGGTCATGCCTGGCGCTGAGACATACCCGAGGTCACAAACCACTATCATCTCAGCACAGAGCTTCCCATGCCTCACAGTCAGGCCCCTTATCATCTCTCTGACCTCATCTTTACCATCTTCCCCGCTTCACCTGGTCCAGCCACATCTGCCTCTTTGCTGATCCTTTGACACACTCAAGCTCCGGCCTCAGGGCCTTTGCACCTGCTGATCCCTCTGCCTGGAAGACTTTTCCACACAGTTAAATCCTTCAACTCCTTTCAGTCCTTAATCAACCACCACCTTCACAGTGAGGCCTTCCCTGCCTACCTTATCTAAAAGTGCAATTCCCTCCACCCCACCAGTCCCATTCCCTGCTTTATTTTTCTCCATAGCGCTTAACCTTAATCTGGCATTATTTGGGGGCATCGTCTGTCTCTCTCTATGTATTAGTTATCTATTGCTGCATAACAAACTACTCCCAAACTTAATGGCTTAAAACAACAAACACTGATTATCTTAGAGTTTTTGTGGGTCAGGAACGTGGGAGCAGCTTAGCTGGGTGGTTCTGGCCCAGGGTCTCTCCTAAGGTTGCAGTCAAGATGTCGCTGGGGCCATGGTTTAATTCAGAGGCTTGACTGGGGCGGAGGGTCTGTTTCCCAGATGGCTCCCTCACATGGCTGTGGGTGGGAGGCCTCAGTTCATCACCCTGTGGACCTTGCCACACCGGGCTCCTTCAGCATCCTCACAGCATGGCAGCTGGGTTCCCTCAGAGGGAGGGATTCAGGAGAGAGCATGATGGAAGGCACCATGTCTTTACGAGCTTACCTCAGAAGTCAGCTCCATCACCCCTTTATATTTGTGTGTGTGTGTGTGTGTGTGTGTGTGTGTGTGTGTGTGTGTGTGTGTGTGTGTGTGACATCAGTCATCCCTATGCAGGATGGAAGGGGACCACGTAAGGGTGTGAACACCGGAAGGCAAGAAGCACTGGGGCCATCCTGGAGGCTGGCTACCACAGCTTAGAAGCATGTAAATATCATGAGAGCAGGACCATATCTGTTTTGTTCACTGCTGTGTCTTCAGTTTCTAGGACAATGCTTGGCACATAATACATTCTTAATCCATTTTGTTGGATGATTGACTGAATGAATGGATGAATGGGACCAGGTGAAACTCAGCCAAAGCAGAACACAGAGACTCCTCTGAGGAGAGGTGGAGCTTGGCTCTCCAACAAGTCCTTTCCCTGGGCAGCCTGTGAAGGACTCCAACCATTTGCTACAACTTCGGAATCATGGGGAAATAAAAGAAAAAGCAACAGCTTCTGAACACAAAGCTACTCTCTCATAGTACTCCCACAATGTTCCAATATGCAGGAGAGACATGAGGCTGTGTTGTAAAGGGCGCTGGGTTAGAAGTTAGAAGGTCAGGCATCAAGTCCTGGCTCAGACACTTAAATGATAAACTACCGAAGTTTAGTTTGTTATTTTTAAATGGGAGTAACCACATCTATTCTGCCTAGTACCCAGGGATATAGTTCATTTATTCATTCATGCTCATCACTTAACCATCACCCTGGACTTCATGGATTCGCAGTTTAGTGAGAGACTCAGATGGGTTGGTACCTTCTGAAAACAGCACCACACACTGTTATGTGCCTTGATAAATTCAGCACCTACTATAGTAGATTGTGCTAAATTTTGTGTACATCATCTGTATGCAGTAGATATTTTTAATCCCCATTTTACAAGTGAAGCAATGCAGTTTCAGAGAGGTTAAGTAACTTGTTCTAAGTCATACAGCTAGTAATTCTCAAAAACAGGATCTAGGTTTTCTGACCTCCACGCCTTTCCTATGACACCAGAACTTCTTCATAAAAGTTTTAAATGTCTACATTTAAAACTGACAGTTGGGAGTGACATTTCTAATAAAAGCCCCAATCAATTCACTCACTGCCATTTACTTTTTGATGTAATAACTGTGGTGGATTCGGATTGTGTCAACTCAGCGAAGTTGGAATTCCCAGAATTCCTTGCTCTGCATAGTTTCTGGTTAGCATGGGCCACAGGAGACATTTGAGGCAAGATCTGGAAGGTAGAAGTGGAGAAGCAGATCTACAGTTTTTACGCCTGGAGGGTGGGCGCCGTGGGCGCTGTTGTGGCTGCTCTTCTGTGGGCTGACCTGGGTGGCCTGGGGCAGCAGCAAGCCCGCAGCCTCCAGCGCCTGGGCATCTTCTTTCAGCTTCTCCAAATCCTGGGCAGGTGCCTGTCTGGTTCCGTGATGAAGAAGACCGCCTCCTGCGGTGGGTCACTTGGGTGGGGCGACTGGTCTGTCCCTGCGGCTCCCTCCTCGTCCTCAGCTTCTCTCAGCTCTCATCCGTCTTGCTTTTGTGGCGGCCACCTGCTGACACCCAGCCTCACGTTCAAAGAAACAGGCTCGGGCTTCCCTGGTGGCGCAGTAGTTGAGAGTCCGCCTGCCGATGCAGGGGACACGGGTTCGTGCCCCGGTCCGGGAAGATCCCACATGCTGCGGAGCGGCTGGGCCCGTGAGCCATGGCCGCTGAGCCTGCGCGTCCGGAGCCTGTGCTCCGCAACGGGAGAGGCCGCAACAGTGAGAGGCCAGCGTACCGCAAAAAAAAAGAAAAAAAAAAAAAAAGAAACAGGCTCACATATGCTGTCGAACCAGCTCTCACACTTATATAAGGTCAAACTCTCAGGATAAATCCCTCCAGTTGATTTTCTTTCTCTGACCAAACCCTTATCCCATAATCGGAGGCGAATTCTCATTTCATATACTTTAAAATAGAAAAATCTAAGCCTATTTTCACAGCTCCACTGTTTTCAAATACCTATATCCAAAATCTATGAGCATGTAAGGAACACCTACATGTGCTACACATCATGGTTAAAAGCTCTGCTTGAAATTTTCAAGAAAGACACTCAAGACAACTGGCAGGTCTGTCTGGAGAGGTGCAGAGGGGCTGGAGTGCGAGGGAATCCCTTTGCCTGTGACCCAGACTCCTCTCCCAATTCACTAGGTGGTTTTTCCCCGGGGCCCTGGACTTGTCTGTGGCTTTGAGGGCGGGAACACCTCCGAGCTGACTGCCAGAGCACGCAGACCGGACCATCTAGTGGAAAATCCTGATGCCAACTTGAGCCTGTACTGTAAGCACGCAGCTAGACTGAAGGGAAGTGGCCACTCACTGGGAAGTAATGTGTCTTGTTGGACAATGCCAGCGGGTACTATTTGATGCTCATAAACTTTTCCAGACTCTCAGAGCGGAAGATGAGCAACTTCACTTTTACAACCACTAATAGTACATTCCTAAGCTTGTACGTGTGTGCATACATATATGCATGAAAAGGACCGAACTGAGTATATATCACAGAAGATGAAAGCTGATTTTTCACATCATCCATGATTCAGCTTCCATCAGCCTCAAGGAGAAAATAATCATGAATAAATAACTCCCCATTTATACAAAGAAAGAAATAGCAATTCGAAAATGTGCCGGTGAGCCTCTATTTTATTTAAAGGAGAAAAGGACAGTTAGCAAATCCATGGAGGAATGAGATTTCAGTTAACCAAAAGAGGAAAGAACGTTTTATGGACGTTTTCATTTAGTCATGAAATTTAATTAATTAAAATTTATTTATTTATTTATTCTATTTTAAAAGGTGGAAAGATTGACCTCAACTGTTTATCCCAGGGGTCAGCGAACTATGGCCCATGGCTGGCTGGCTGTTTTTATAAATAAAGTTTTATTGAAAGACAACCATGCTCATTCTTTCACTTATTGTCTATGGCTGCTTCCATGTTACCAGAGCAAGGTTCCTTGGTTGGAACAGAGCTAAAATGTTTATTATATGATCTTTTAATAAAAGTTTGCTAACCTCTGGTTTATTCTATAATCTTTGCGACCAGTAAGGTACCCAAATACTTCCCGATTGCTTTCATGTTTTCAGTAAATAAATTCAGCTTCATTGGCAGGAAATCTAACACCTCCTCTGGGCTTCTTACTTCCTCACCACTCCCAATGTCCAAGAACTCTGGGGTTTACTTGGTTCCAAGGGGGTCAGCCCTGCCTCCAAACAGCTGAACTGGTGCGTCTGAACCATCCACTACATGCATTGATTCTCCTTGCCACTAGGGATCACTGTTGAACATAGGATATATACATCCATCCTGGCTCTCCTAGTGATCAGCCATCGATCCCAGACCAATTGTACTAGGATTGCTGGGGCTTGAAGGGATCCCAGCTTACCTACCTGCCCTGTTGGAAGCAGCCCTCCCCAAAGCTCACTTGGGCTCTCAAACTTTGGCCAGGTGCTCCTGTCCTGTTGATGACTTCCCATGTGGGTTTCTTGTCCTTCTTAGTCAGTGGGTGTTAGGTGGGAGCTTCAGAGCCCACTCGGATGGGCTTTCCTGACTTCAAATCTTGAGGAGCAATGGTTGGGTATCTGAGTCCCTTCATTCCCTAGAGACCCTGGCTCCATGTGCAAAGCAATCCAGTCCCCCCTCACCCCCACCACCAAGAACTAGGTCTTTATGGTGAGAAGCCTGCCTTTGTCAGGTCACAGAAATTCCTTTATAGCCACCCTCAAGCAATGGGTGTCTACTGGTCCCCTGTTGACATGAACTAAGAAAGACCAATTCTTTCCTGAACAAAGATGGTTTACTGTGAGATGACCTGAGGAGAGGTGTGGGCAGGTTCAGGCACCTTATTACAAATCGAAGGAGGTGATAGTCACGAACCCACTCAGCTAAGCCTTTGCTCACACCTGCCAGGCTCTTCCCTGTTTTCCGCAGCTTCTGAGATGACCCCAGTGATCTCCACTTTCTGGCCTTCATGTCCTGGAGGGATCCCCTCCCCTTGAGTAACTGTGTCTAAGCAACAGAATACCTCAGTGTTGGGGGAAATGTCCCAACCGTGATTAAATCTGACTTCAACCATGCTGGCAGACTCTCCCTTGCTGGCTGTGATGAAGCAAAGCCAGGGAGGCTTACGTGGCCAACAGCCAGCTCACGTGGAGAGCTTCACTACGGAGAGGGCAATGTGATAAGGAACCGACAGGGCTCCCCCCAGAAGCCAGTGAGGGGCTGAGGCTCTGAATCCTGCCAACAAACCTGTGAGGGAGCTTGGATGTAGACCTGTCCCCAGTCGAGCCTTCAGAGGAGACCCCAGCCCTGGCTGACACTGACTACATCCTTTTGAGATACTGAAGCAGTGGACCCAGCAGAGCTGTGCCTGGATTCCTGACCCACTGAAACTGCGAGCGTTTTAACTGAGTGTTGTGCAAAGCCACTAAGTTTGTGGTTATCTGTTATACAGCAATAATGAACACACCCATCTCCAGACCATACAGGCACCAAACATGCGAAAAGCTGTTAGGCTTTATAACTGTATCTACCTTTTAAGAGTTCTACATTTTTCAGTAAAGAGTGTCATGCAAGTAAAAATATTTCCCAGAAAAATAAAAAGCATGACCTAAACAGTTACATATTTGGGATTGCCGGACTGTGAATGTCTAAGCAGAGTAACAAATGGCTCAATCTTCCTCCTCGGTCCAGATGCTGAGTGGGGTTATAGATCAAATGTCTGTGTCCCCCCAAAATTCATATGTTGAAATCCTAACCCCTAATGCGATGGTATTAAGAGGTGGGGCCTTTGGGAAGTGATTAGGTCAGGAGGGTAGAGCCCTCATGATGGGATTTGTGCCCTTATAAAAGAGGCCCCAGAGAGCTCCCTTCCCCCTTTCATCACAGTGACAAGACGGCCATCTATGAACCCGGAAGCAGGCCCTCACTAGATACCAAATCTGCCAGTGCCCTGGTCTTGGACTTCCCAGCCTCCAGAACTGGGAGAAGTGAAGTTCTGTTGTCTGTAAGCCACCCAGTCTATGGTGTTTTGTTATAGCAGCCCGAAAGGGCTAAGACAGTCCCTCATGCAACCAAAGCTTTTTTTGTTTTGTTTTGTTTTTGTTTTGCGGTACGCGGGCCTCTCACTGTTGTGGCCTCTCCCATTTTGGAGCACAGCCTCCGGACACGCGGGCTCAGCGGCCATGGCTCACGGGCCCAGCCGCTCCGTGGCATGTGGGATCCTCCCAGACCGGGGCACAAACCCGTGTCCCCTGCATCGGCAGGCAGACTCTCAACCGCTGCGCCACCAGGGAAGCCCACAACCAAAGCTTTTTAAAGCTAACACTTACTGCAGGCATACCATGAGCCAGGCATGGGGCTATATGCATTAGCTGTACTATTTCATTAGATCCACCCCAAATCGCTTGTAAGGCGGTACTATTAGGTCTAGTTTTCAGATACAGAAACAGATTCAGAGAGGCTGTCTGACTTGCTCAGGCTCACACAGCGAGCGGGGAAGGAGTAAGGCTGGGATTTAAACGTAAGCAGTCAGATTCCAAAGCCTTTCCTCTTCACACTTCTCTCCTGCCACAGGTACATTTCGTAAAATATCACCTCCCCTGAGGGGCAAAACCATGATTCCAGTTTCTTCACGGTACCCCACCCGCCGTCCCCTGCCAGTTTCCCCAACCCAAGGCAAGCACAGCTGTATCTGCCCCTGGTGCCCTGGGTTCCAGCTCACGGCGCCACAATTGCATCTCCGATTGTGTATTACGTGGTCAGCACTCCTTCACACATTCGTCCTCTCTTTATGGAGCCTCTACTATGCCAGGCTTTGTTTCAGGCACGAGGACACGCGAGTGAACAAGACAGACAAAAACCCCCACCTTCACAGAGCTGACCTTTTAGTGGGGGAGACAGACCATCAGTAAATCATCCAATATGGCATCATGCCAGGTAACTACAAAGGGTCTGGCGGGGGAGAACAGGGTAAGAGGGATGGAATAGAATTATGGGGACGGTATTTTAGATAGAGTGATCACAGAGGGCTTCCTTGAGGCGGTGACAACTGCGCAGAGACCTGAGACCAACATTTCAGGCAGAGGGCACAGCCTGTGCAAACACCTTGAGGTATGGTGCTGGGAAGGAGCCTGAGGAATCTGAGAAACAGCAGGGGGCAGGTATCAGGATTGAGGTGTGTAGAAGGCAGGCAGGAGGGTGCTCAGCAGGGCCCACATTATGTAGGGCCATGTGGGAATTAGGATTTTACTCTTTGTTCTTATGTAATGATAGCTCTTTGTCTGGGGGTCTTGCTACTCTCCTCACACCTGGTCAGTGCGAAGTACACGGGTCCCTTTAACCCGGCTCGGGACCCCCCTTTGGCCCGAGGGCAGGCTCTGCTGTCACCCTATAGAGCAGCCACAGCGTGAGACAGCAGACTTGGAGAGAGGACAGGAGGTGGTGGAAAAAGTGACTCACTGCCCCTCCTGGCAGGGGCCCCTCCCACTGCCATATCTGCTTTCTGTGTAACTGTGGAAAGCCCACACTCCTCCAGGGACGCAGGCCTGCCCCCAGCACAGAGGCCTCATCCTTCCCTTCCCCACACGCTACAAGTCAGGGAAAGCTCACCACCGCCCACCCTTCACCCGGGCCAGGCTTCCCCATGGCGTGAATATTCTAGACCCAGAGCGTAAGGCCCCATCAACGCCACACGGACATCGCCCAGATCGCTTCCGTGGCAGCTCCCTCCCGGCTCCTCTTGGCGGGCCACCCCCAGAGCTCCGTGTACTTCGGGCTCTAGAAATGTTTACTTTTGCATCTGCCAGTTCACAAGGCAATTATCGGTAACTGGATCCACGGCCCAGGAAATCTGACTTCATCGGGACACCGAAACCCAGGAAGGGAGACACTTTTGGGCCCTGGGCTGACCACAGACACCGCGGAGGGGAGTTCTGCACCGTGGCATCAGGTGACATCACCGCGGCTTGTGTCCGAGACGTGACGTAAGGGCAACCCCCAAGGACGCCAGACCCAGCATGTGTGTGAGAGGTTCCCCTCCGTCTGCCCACCAAACCCCGGTCGCTTCTATTTCTGGCATCAAGCGAAGATGGATTTGATGGTTGTGGGAAGGAATTAGCTGTTAATGGACTTGCCATAAACAAAGATTGATTTCCAATTCTATGGATTTTTGAGTGGAGGGGGTTTAAGGCGAAAGATTTATAAATTTATAAAATACGACTAACAGGGTTTGGCGGAGCCATTGCTAGCACCCTAGAAGAGCATGTAACCAACGAAACACCAGAAAAATTTCCACACCCCTCTGAGCAAACAGTATTTCAACTCTGTTCTTTACGCACACACACACACGCGCGCGCACACACACACACACACACAGAGTTCCTCTGAAACCTTTCTGAAATGCTTTCAGCAGAGCCACAAAAGCTAAGGCACAGATTAGCTAAAAGTCTGAAATCTTCAAGTTTATTTCGTGGGCACTTCCATTTCCTAAGATATGAAATAAATCGGCAAGGATTTCGAGGTCCTAACTGGTCCAAAAGGGACAAGAAGGACTAAAGCAGCTTAGGAGTGAAGGCAGTACTTGCAGCAGGGCAGCACCCGGGTATGGAACCAGAGCCCTGAGTTCGAATCCTGCCTCAGCCCCTTTCTATTCGGGTCATGCTGGGCAGGTTCCATCTTATTTCCTTCTGGAAAATGGAGATAACAACGTTTAGCTTTTCACGTGTGTTTCGGGGAGGACTGAATAATGCTCTGTGTGTAGATGGATTCAGTAAAGTATAGGGATTGTGACAATTACACATCGGCTCATGCAAAGAAAAGCTTTAATCTGTTCCCACTTCCTCTAACTCATGGCTCAGAGTGCATTGTCCCAACGTCCAGACCCTGGAGACTTTGGGCCTGAGAGGTGGTGTCTGCAGGGACAGCTCTGAACTCCAGAGTCTCAGGCCCGAGTTCAAGTTTCTTACTAGTGGTGTGTCCTGCAGCAATAGCCTCACCTCTCTGAGCCTCGGTTTCCTCATCTGTCACATGGTGGGGATAACTTTCGCTCTCGCCAGTGACTGCTGTGAGGCTCTAACATGCTATTTATTACTAAAGTGTGAAATCAGGCCTCAGGTGGGTAAGAAAGCCAGTGCAGGAATTTGTCCCAATACGTCCTTGTAGGGGCTCCAGATTGGCCCCCACGAGCAGCTCTGACCCCGTGGCAGCGAGTCGGGCTGAGCGATGGCAGCCCTGTGGAGTTGAGCTCGGGTCTCTGCAGACAGAACTACAGGAAAGCTGGCCTTTAGAAGATGCTTCCAAGCCATGACAGCCCATTTGCAAGTCTTATACGAGATGTCAGATATTCCAAGTGGCTTCTATACCCTCCCCTTTCCCCGCCCCCTTGAAGGCTTCAACCTCAGCACTACAGGCATTTGGACCAGATCATCCTTGGCTGGGAGGCTGGCCTGTGCACGGCAGGGTGTTTAGCTGCATCCCTGGCCTCCAGCCACTAGATGCCGTCAGCACCTCCTGAATCGTAACAAACGAATCCTATAGTTGCCTTTACATTTATAGAACATACGCTCCTGTACATAAATGATACACGTTATTGCTTTTCATGCTTCAAACTTCATATGAATAAACTTTATATACAAAAATAAAATACTATGCTTTTGTCATTCTAAAATGATGTCTTGAGATTTGTCCATGTTAACAAACGTAGCTGTACTTGGTTTTCACTGCAAATATGGCACAAGGCACTTCTCTGTCCTCCTGTGGATGGACACTTGGATAGCTTCCTATATTTCTCTATTACACGTGTGTACACACAATGCTGAGATGAACATCCTTGAGCATGGCTCCTGTACATGGAGTGAGTTTTTCCACGGTATGTAGGGGTGGAGCTGGCTTTTCATAGGATATGTGTGTATACAATTTTATTCTCCACAGCAGTTGTGTAAGAGTCGTAGAAATTTTAAAGTGAAGAGAGTGTCATGGGCCTTCTGTCCAAAAGTCACAAACTCTCAGCCTGTGGAGCCAGAAAAGTCTGCATAATAGTTGAACAATTAGTGCTAATGTTCACAAATGGGAAGATTTCACACAAAATCTAGATTCAAAGCTTTTTGTGAAAAATTGAAAAGGTTGGCAATTTTGGGCCCAGAGGGCTGCAGAGTTGCTTCTTGAGGCATAAAGGAAGAGAAGAAATACCCCTGCTTTTCTCTCCCTCCTGCAGGGCCTCCCATTGGCCAAACCCAGCAGCTATAGGAGCCTGCAGGAGTCAGCCCTGCACTGGGTAACCTCATCCTCTTTCTGTGCCTCTTACACACTGCATGGTAGCCTCTTCTTTTTTAAAAAAATTAATTAATTAATTTATTTTTGCTTGCGTTGGGTCTTCGCTGCTGAGCGCGGGCTTTGCTCTAGTTGCGGCGAGCAGGGGCTACTGTTCGTTGCAGTGTACGGGCTTCTCATTGTGGTGGCTTCTCTTGTGGAGCACGGGCTCTAGGTGCGCAGGCTTCAGTAGTTGTGGCTTGCGGGCTCTAGAGTGCAGGCTCAGTAGTTGTGGCACACGGGCTTAGCTGCCTGCGGCATGTGGGATCTTCCCGGACCAGGACTTGAACCCATTTCCCCTGCATTGGCAGGCGGATTCTCAACTACTGCACCACCAGAGAAGCCCCAGCCTCTTCTACTTGATTGCGAGCTTCTTGAGAGTAGGCAGACGTTACTGGTCATCTCTATGCCTATAGGACCCGGCTGGCAGCCTGGCCGTAGCAGGAGTTACGTCAACTTGTTAATGGATGAGACGTTAGGCCACTGGAAGGAACATGACAATGACACTTAACCAGCCCTTCACCTGTGCTAGGCACTTCATGAAAACGTCAAATCGCAAAGATAGAAAGAGTAAACATTTTAGGTTTACATACTGTCTCCATCCTAACTCTTTAACTCTGCCGTTGAATAGTGAAAGCAGCCACAATTTACAAGTAAATGAATGGGCGTGGCTGCGTTGCAATAAAACTTTACTTACAAAAACAGGCAGGGGGCCAGGTTTGGCTCACAGGCTCTGGTTTGCAGCCCCCGGATGTGGATCATAATGTAATCGGCGCCACCTGGGGTTGTGTTTTCCCAGCTCTTTGTGGGGACCCTAGAAGTCAGGCCAGCAGAAGAGAGTGCTGAGTTGCTCTGTGCTAAGGTACAGGGGAATTCAGAAGAGAAAGTTGCAAAGAGAGGGGAAGGGGGGAAAGAGGGAAGACGGGCTGGACAGCACAGGTGGAACGAGGAGGCAGAACTGGGAGAGTGGCCGAGAGCCTTTTTCAGATGAGGGAGGTCCAGCCCTGAAGTGTCAGTTGTCTTTGGTCCCTGAGACGTGAGTCCCTCCACTGATCCAAACCTTCTGCCCTGCTCCCAAATGCCTTTTGAGAGTGGTTTGTATGTCTGTGTGAAAGTTAACCAAGAATTCGGTGCTCCCTCCAGTCGATGTGCCCTGAAACAGCAGGCGGCAGGATGAGCAAGCAGGTGAGACCACCCTAAGCGGAGCACTGTCAGCGAGGCAGGAGACCGTGGACACTCTGGGGACCGTGGGCCTCAGGAAGTCGGCACAGGTGGAGGCAGGCTGGGGACCTTCCCCAAGCTGTGGAGTGTCCAGTCCACGGGCTGGAAACAGGCTTCCTAGATCCTGTTAGGAGTGAGTTCACCTGTACAAATCTCAGGAAACCTTACCCCTGTTTACGATGACTGCTTCTCCCCCTCTCCTTAAAAAGGACTTTTAGGATCGCCCACCATTGTCCTACATCCCCTTTTTGGTCCCATCCACGGGCTGTGTTTCCAACTTCTCATTGAACTGGTAGCCTTTTCCCAGGACCCTTTCTCTGAGCCACGGGTGGTGGGGTCCGCAGCGCTGCCCTATGTTCCCAACCTCTGCGCTGATCTCCTAGAGACCCCAACGCCCCAAGTGTCTCCGATGTTAACACCACGACCCCGAGGTCAGGGCTGGCACACTCGTGTCCCCGAGTCCCAAGCGCCAGGCAGATCCCCAGCGCTCAGGGACCCCCCTCAACGTCGGCTGAACAAACCCCACTTTCTCCTCCAGCTGCCTGGGGAGGGGGCCATTCTCAACCCGACCACAAAGGGGAAGAATCAGAAGTTCGAAGAGCTTAACCCAAAGTCACACAGTCCCAAAGTGGCAGAAATCGAAACAAATCCAAAGCCCAAACTCCTCCTATTATTGCCCAAACAGGTGGAAATTCAAAGTCATTTCTTCTGATTTTGGAATGAGCTTCGGTGCGTCCTTTGAATGAGGGCTGGGGGCTCGAGAATAACCTCAACCCAAGCTCTGAGGCCAGGTGGTCCAGAATTCAACTTGGGGAGGTGAGAGGTTTCCTCATCCTCATACGCTCCCCTCCACCTGGCCCCAGAATGCCCCCGCCCAGAGGACCTCGCTTGTCTGCAGCGGAAGTGGCCTTGCTTCTCCAAGAACTGTTAAGATAACAGACGCTGTGTTATTTCTGCTCGAAGCCAGCACCTGGGTCGATACAATTCAGCTACTTGGTGCCTTTTACAGAGTGGGGAGAAGGGCTGGAGGACAACTCGGCCTGGGCCATTTAGTCATAGAATTCCCCACCTTAGACTTCTGCCATTATCTGTAACTTAGATGAGTCATCACTGAACTTTATTTGAAAAGCGTTACTTTATTAAACATAAAAACTTAAAATCTACCCCAATCTTCACATCCCTTGTAGCTTTAAATCTTTTAAAAATTTTAAATGGCTCTTGCCGTCCTCAACCTCTGAGAGGCCCCGGTTAGGTGTCAAAATCAAGATGTTTCCAGAGTTAAACGAAAGCCAGTTTACGCAAGACCCAAGCCCATCACCAGTCAGTTAGGGCACAGACAAGCCTTTGTGACAAGCATTCCTAATCAGTTCCATCCCACCCCCCTCCAAAAGTCTTGAAAGAGTAAACAAGACATCAAAACAATATGAAACAGAGGCTCTGTGACTTCTTTGGGTCCCAACCCCTTTGCCTGTCTCATGGCTGCTCTGGGCCTCTCTGCAGGGAAATGTGCAGAGATGCACATGGCATTTCATATCCAATCCCAGGGATTCCCAAACTCCGTCCACGGATGACTTTAAGTCCCCCAGAAGCCTCAGACAAGGTTTTTTGAACAAGCAAGTTAAACATAATACGGAAATATAATTCAGGATCCATGTGATGGTCCCCCAGTGGTAATAGCTGGGCTGTAGTCTGTTGGCCCCAAAGCCACTGGCTGGAAGTACAGCCTCTACGTGAGACGGATGTGGGTCCAATTCCTGTCCCTATGATATTGGGCAAATGACACCATCCTTCAAACGGAAACACGAATGGGACCAACCTCGTAGAGCTGTCAGAAGGATCGAGTTAATGTTTGTAAGGTGCATGGAGGGTACACCCTAAGTGCCCCATAAGTGTTAGCTCTCACCAGCATCATTGGTGCCCTTCCCCTTCCAGGGTCTGTGAGCCGAGGGATCCACACTCCGGCCTCCAGCTCTGGCCCCCTGGGGAGGATGCTGGGCTCACCTCCGCAGAGCCACTAGAGGGAGCACTTGCCTTTCCTAACACGGCCAGACTCCCGACTCCCGGACCCGGAAACTTCCTGCCCAACTGCAGCCCGGAACGGTGGGCGGTGGAAGTTGGGGGGTGCCCCCCTCCTGGCTGTTTCCCCCCACTTTGGACAGGCCTCTAATTTACAACTGAGTACCCTGGCCAGAGATTTCCTCTCTGCTAGAGTCAACGGCTGGTCCTCCCTTCCTTCTCTCCCGTAGCATCCTAAGTTGTCACAGTGCCTCCACGGGCCCAGCCTGTGTAATAAACCACGGCGGGCTGGGGCCATTTTCCTCACTGGACACTCTGTCTCCCAGCCTGCCTCACAGCTGGGATGCCCGCCTGACTCGGTTCTGGTCACGGGCATAAATGCGGGAGCTCGCTGGGCCTTCTGGAAAAGGCTCTGCTTCCTGTTTGCTTTACCGGCATCCTCTGGGCCTCGGATGCTGGCAGCCGTGGTGGCCACTTTGAGACTGTGAGGTGACCAAGCAGAGAGCCGGCCTGGGCCCACCTCCGGACTTCCCATGCCTCCTAGAGAGGCTCTCACACCCATCGGCCCTTCTCACCCTCCCATGGCTGCCCGCTGCTCCCAGGATAAAATCCAAATGGAGGCCACTGGGCCCTTCCCTGACCTGGTCTCCTGACCCTTTCCTTCCTTCCTTCCGTCCTGCCACACCAGCCTTCTTTTCTGTTGCTCTGCAGCGTAAAGTCCATTCCTCCCTCAGGACATTTGCACTTGCTAATCCCTCCGTCTGGAAAGTTCTTCACCCAAATTGCCAATGGCTGGCTCTTGTCAGTCAGGCCTCAGCTCAGAGGCTCCCTCCCCAGAGGCAAGTTCCCTGCCCTCCCGCTTCCCCACACGCCTTGCTCAATCTCTTCAGAGCACAAAGCACTGTCTGCAATTGCCTTGTTTATGTGACACCTGCTTACTGACCCTCCTCCCCATGAGAACCTGGAGGGCACAGTGTGTGGCACAGAGTAGGTCCACAAATCATACTCAATGAGTGAACGAATGTATTTTCTTTTTGCGAGATTTCCTTTGAGTAGGTTTCTGTTCTTTGCAATTATAAAATTCTCGACCAAGATAATTGGCAGCAAAATTAACCCCAAACAAACCACCAAACAAATGCTGCTCTGGATACAGCAGGTTGAGGGTTCTTCTCTCTCCTTCCCAACCTCTTTCCTTCCCTCCAGCACACACACCATCCCCATCTCCCCCCGCCCCACTCCCCCCAGACATCATCTGTTTGTCTTACCTTTGATGTCATTCCTGGCACTGACACTCCCCTCCCGGGGAGGAGCCTTCCATTGAATTATGCTGTGAGTAGCAGCATCTCTCCCTCAGATGCCATCGAAATGCATGAATGGCTGGCTGCCCACGTGCCGTCTTAGCTCACAGGTGAACCCTGACTCCCCCAGCCGATGGCTTCTGGAAAAGTAGACAAACAGTGAACTTTTGCAGAGCTGAGACGCGTCAAAGGGCATGCTTTTAAAAGGGAAGGCTCACAGAGGAAATGTGAATCATGGCCCCCATCACACAGTTGTGTAAATTCAGGATTTGCTCACTGGGGTTCCTGTGAAAACTCAAGCTAGCCATCACATTCATAAATAGCCCTGAGTAGCCAATGACCATCTCCCTTCCCTGCTCTGTGGCTAAAAGGCCTGGCCCTGCAGTCACACAGACCTGGGTGTGAGAACCGGTACAACCATGAGTCAGCTGTGTGATGTCTGGCCAGTCACTTAACTTCTCTGTGCCTGTGTTTCCTCATTCTGAAAGTGGACGTAACAATTGGAGCTACTTGATGGACTCAGAGGGAAGACAGTATGATCGCATGTGTAAGGAGGGCACATCTTGAATGCAATAAATGTTCTGTTTCATGGGGGTCAGGAGAGGCTAGACTGTCAGAGCAGGAGCCTGTGTGGCTGTGTGGAATCTGTGCCCCTAGCTGTTACTACCAGGCATCCGGGCTCCAATGGGCACCTAAGTCCCTCTCTTACAAGCTTGGCAATTCACTGGTTTACTTTCTGCCCTCAGACCACACGCATGTGTGCAGTCAACAGATATCTACTGAGCACCCTCTAGGGGCTAGCCCCAGCTCTGTCAGGTGCAGCAGGACAAAGTAGTTATAAGATCTGAATGCTAGCTAGATCCATCGCTCACAGCTGTGTGACCTTAGGGAGACACCCACCCTCCTCTGTGCCTTTGTTTCTTCACCTTTACAATGGGGATAATAATAGTACCTATCTCATGGGGGCGTTATAAGGATTGAGTTGCTGTATACACAGGACTTACAACAATGCTTGGGACACGGTGAGTGCCATCTGAGTATTCCTTATCCATGGCTGTTTGTAAAACATGCTTGACTTTCCTGAGGGCTACACAGGAAGGCCTCTGAGGAGACCTAAGCTCCTTGAGAGCTGAATCAGCACCACTTAAAATCCACTGAGCACTTTCTCTAGCCACATGCTTTGTATCAAGGGTTGATAAGTTTTTTCTTCAAGGGCTAGAAAGTAAATCATTTAGGCTTTGCAGGCCAGAGGCAAAATTGAGGCTACTATGTAGGTACTTACATAACGGTTTAAAATGTAACCGTTTAAAAATGAGGGTGAATGAAACATTCTTAGGTCATGGACCTTAGAAAGAGCAACGGGCAGGTGGACAGAGTTGGTCTACCGGCTGTGGTGTTTTGAAACCTGCTTTTTATCATTCAATCCCTACAACACCACAAAGTGAGCAAGTACTATTATTATTCCCACCTTAAGAGGTGGAAACATTGTCTCAGAGAGGTTGAGTGAGTTTCCCAAGGCCACACAGCTGGTAGATACAAAGGCAGGATCGGAAGCCAGCACTGTGTGACTCTGGAGCCCCCGGGGTTAAACACTATGCCTTTGGTGCTACGTCAGCACCACAGCTGACCTTCCGCCTCCACCATCTGAGACCCATCATCCCAGAAGAGCTGCTTACTTCCTCTCTGAAGGTTCAAAGCAATTCTTATTACTACACAAGGGTAGTGGCTCAGACGAGCACAAAGGTACAAAAGTGAATCACGCTGTATGGACACAGCAGGGTTTTTTTATTTTTTGTTTTTTTTAAGAAGATGTTGGGGGTACGAGTTTATTAATTTATTTTTTGCTGTGTTGGGTCTTCGTTTCTGTGTGAGGGCTTTCTCTAGTTGTGGCAAACGGGGGCCACTCTTCATCGCGGTGCACGGGCCTCTCACTATCGCGGCCTCTCTTGTTGCGGCGCACAGGCTCCAGACGCGCAGGCTCAGTAGTTGTAGCTCACGGGCCCAGCTGCTCCGCGGCATGTGGGATCCTCCCAAACCAGGGCTCGAACCCGTGTCCCCTGCATTAGCAGGCAGACTCTCAACCGCTGCGCCACCAGGGAAGCCCCACAGCAGGGTTTTTATCCATTCCCCAGTTGATGGAATTTGGGGCTATGGGCTATCACTTTATTGCTTCTCAGCACCAAACCTCCTCCTCTCTGCCCGGCTCTGTGCCACTGGAGCTGGACTCTGTCAACATTTCTCCTTTGCAGGCTGGCTCGATGCTAGGCTTCATCGGTAGAGGGACCTGGAGGGGCACTGCGATCCACAGTGAGAGAGAAGGACTTCTCATCCTGGTTCCAGGTCTTGTGATGGTTTTGTGGCCTGGATGCCAGCAGATGCACGTGCAGGTCAGTTGCACTCACCCAGCAGCTCTCTGGCCCACACGCCCTGCAGCAAGTTTCCAGACCATCCGGCAGGACGGTCTCACCTGCACCCCCTGGCGGCTGCACGTCCCCTGCGGCAGCTGCACCCTCTCCCCCTAGGAGAGGTGTGACTCTGCCCGGGGCTGGGGGAACGTCTGCTGCGTTCCTGCTGCTTTCCCTTTTCACGCTCCCTCAGCCCCCACTTGCTGCTTTCTGGACCTGCCATTACTATATCCTTTAAAACCCTCTTTTACCCCTTCAGTAGTGAACTGCCTTTTCCTAGTTAATGCTCAGATTACTGGTGTTGATGAAAAATGAATCAGTCGCTTTAAGAAAGAAATGAAAAATTTTATCCGAGTCCAATTTGAGGATTATAACCCGGAAAGAGCATCTCCGAAAGCTCCAAGAACTGTTCTGCCCGTTAGAAATCAAGGCACAGTTATATAAAGTTCTTGAGACAGGGGGCTGTACATTAAATGACATATTATTGACAGTGGACACCATCCAGATCTGAGTGTCTCCGTGGCCCCTTTTACAAGATCAAGACGGAATGTTATCTTTTCAGGAGTTGTCTTGTTGATGCTAGAACACCGCTCTTTATGGCTGAGCAGGTATTTCTGCTGATGGGGGAGGTACGATCCATGCAGAATGCAGATACACAATGCACCATGGGGGGTAGAGAGAAGAACAAAGGGCAAGGAAAATTTTTTATGTTTAAATTTTTCTTGTCTTGCCATAAAACAGGAATTTTATTTCACACTGGTGTGGCTTCTGTCTCCTGACTGGACCCTGACAATTAGTGGTTGTTTCCATTTGAGGGCTATTATGAGTAAAGCTATTATAAACATTTGGATACAGGTCTTCGTGAGGATGTATATTTTCCTTTCTCTGGGGTAAACACCAAGGAGTTGAATTGCTGGGGCACAGAGTAAGCGTATGTCTAACTCCATGAGAAACCGCCAAGAAGCTTTCCTCCACATCCTGCCGACACGTGGTGATGTCACTCTTTGTACCCATGAAATACTACCTAGTGCTGAAAAGGAAGGAAATGATGATTCAAGCAACAACACAGATAAATCTCAAAAATGGGTTGAGCCAGGTGCAAACCGTTGCATACCATTCCGTTTCTGTTTACACGAAGTTTTAGAATGGGCAACAGTAACCTATAATGACAGAAATCAGACCAGTGGTTGTCTAAGGTGGGGAAGGGGCAGGAAGTTGACTGCAAAGGGACATGAGGGACTTTTGGGTGATGGAAATGTCCTTTATCTTGATTTAGGGGTGGTTGTTACATTTGTCAAAATTCATTTAACTGCACATTACAAATATGCATTTTATTGTATGTTAAATTATATTTCAGTAAAGTAGACCTTTTAAAAAAGGATGTCTTGTTAAGGCGTGGATGCTGGGCAGTGGGCTAGGTTCATCCAGCAGCCAGGTGGAATGGTCCCAGGTGCATTATTCAAATCCATACTTCAAACAGGTGACAAGGGTCACGACCGTTCAGGATTGGGCAAAGCATGGCAGCAGGTGAATTCCACATTTCTGATGCATATACTGGAAAGTATGGGGGGTTCTTCATGTCTGAAGAAACTGATACAACAAAAATGACCTCCTAAGAAGATTCCACTTAAAACTTGGATCTAAATTTCATAGTAAGTAACAACAACAAATGCTATGCTTTATTTTGAAATATGCAATATAAAATTAAGAAAACTTTAAAAACCTGTAAATTTTTAAAGTTATAAGTAAAGCTATGTGCTAAATTCTTAGAGTGAACAACAGAACAGTATTTTATCTTGGAGTAATTTTCCAAGAGACAAAATTTTTTCTAGCGCAACACAAACAACATCCTTTACTCAAGATTTGATTTTTAAATCATGTTATGAAAAGGGTCATTTCAAGGCTGGATCGATTTTCCCAAAGGATACTCTTAAACTTTGGCAGTTCATGTTTGAAGCAGTTAATCCTGTTATTTTTTCAATTTTTCTCTCCTTTGATTTTATTTTATTTTTTTGAATTTTCGAATTTTATTTTATTATTTTTATACAGCAGGTTCTTATTAGTCATCAGTTTTATACACATCAGTGTATACATGTCAATCCCAATTGCCCAATTCATCTCACCACCGCCCCGCCGCTTCCCCCCCTTGGTGTCCATACACTGGTTCTCTACATCTGTGTCTCAATTTCTGCCCTGCAAACAGGTTCATCTGTACCATTGTTCTAGGTTCCACAGATATGCGTTAATATACGAATTTGTTTTTCTCTTTCTGACTTACTTCACTCTGTATGACAGTCTCTAGATCCATCCACGTCTCAACAAATGACCCAATTTCGTTCCTTTTTATGGCTGAGTAATATTCCATTGTATATATGTACCACATCTTCTTTATCCATTCCTCTGTCAGTGGGCATTTAGGTTGCTTCTATGACCTGGCTATTGTAAATAGTGCTGCAATGATCATTGGGGTGCATGTGTCTTTTTGAATTATGGTTTTCTCTGGGTATATGCCCAGCAGTGGGATTGCTGGGTCATATGGTAATTCTATTTTTAGTTTTTTAAGGACCCTCCATACTGTTCTCCATAGTGGCTGTATCAGTTTACATTCCTACCAACAGTGCAAGAGGGTTCCCTTTTCTCCACACCCTCTCCAGCATTTATTGTTTGTAGATTTTTTTGATGATGCCCATTCTAACTGGTGTGAGGTGATACGTCACTGTAGTTTTGATTTGCATTTCTCTAATAGTGATGTTGAGCAGCTTTTCATGTGCTTCTTGGCCATCTGTATGTCTTCTTTGGAGAAATGTCTATTTAGGTCTTCCGCCCATATTTGGATTGGGTTGTTTGTTTTTTTAATATAAAGCTGCATGAGCTGTTTATATATTTTGGAGATTAATCCTTTGTCCATTGATTCGTTTGCAAATATTTTCTCCCATTCTGAGGGTTGTCTTTTCGTACTGTTTATGGTTTCCTTTGCTGTGCAAAAGCTCTGAAGTTTCATTAGGTCCCATTTGTTTATTTTTGTTTTTACTTCCATTAATCTAGGAGGTGGATCAAAAAAGATCTTGCTGTGATTTATGTCAAAGAGTGTTCCTCCTATGTTTTCCTCTAAGAGTTTTAATAGTGTCCAATCTTACATTTAGGTCTCTAATCCATTTTGAGTTTATTTTTTGTATGGTGTTATGGAGTGTTCTAATTTCATTCTTTTACATGTAGCTGTCCAGTTTTCCCAGCACCACTTATTGAAGAGACTGTCTTTTCTCCATTGTATATCCTTGCCTCCCTTGTCATAGATTAGTTGACCATTGGTGCGTGGGTTTATCTCTGGGCTTTCTATCCTGTTGCATTGATCTATATTTCTGTTTTTGTGCCAGTATCATATTGTCTTGATTACTGTAGCTTTGTAGTATAGTCTGAAGTCAGGGAGTCTGATTCCTCCAGCTCCGCTTTTTTCCCTCAAGCGTGCTTTGGCTCTTCGGGGTCTTTTGTGTCTCCATACAAATTTTAAGATTTTTTGTTCTAAGTCTGTAAAAAATGCCATTGGTAATTTGATAGGGATTGCATTGAATCTGCTTTGGGTAGTATAGTCATTTTCACAATATTGATTCTTCCAATCCAAGAACATCGTATATCTCTCCATCTGCTGGTATCATCTTTCACTTCTTTCATCAGTGTCTTACAGTTTTCTGCATACAGGTCTTTTGTCTCCCTAGGTAGGTTTATTCCTAGGTATTTTATTCTTTTTGTTGCAATGGTAAATTGGAGTGTTTCCTTAATTTCTCTTTCAGATATTTCATCATTAGTGTATAGGAATGCAAGAGATTTCTGTGCATTAATTTTGTATCCTGCAACTTTACCAAATTCATTGATTAGCTCTAGTAGTTTTCTGGTGGCATCTTTAGGATTCTCTATGTGTAGTATCATGTCATCTGCAAACAGTGACAGTTTTTCTTCTTCTTTTCCAATTTGTATTCCTTTTATTTTTTTCTTCTCTGATTGCCGTGGCTAGGACTTCCAAAACTGTGTTGAATAATAGTGGTGAGAGTGGACATCCTTGTCTTGTTCCTGTTCTTAGAGGAAATGCTTTCCGTTTTTCACCATTGAGAATGATGTTTGCTGTGGGTTTGTTGTATATGGCCTTTATTATGTTGAGGTAGGTTTCCTCTATGCCCACTTTCTGGAGAGTTTTTATCATAAATGGGTGTTGAATTTTGTCAAAAGCTTTTTCTGCATCTATTGAGATGATCACATGGTTTTTATTCTTCAATTTGTTAATATGGTATATCACATTGATTGATTTGCGTATATTGAAGAATCCTTGCATCCCTTGTTTTTTAAATGTATCAACTCCACCAGATTCTGGCTTGTCAAAGTATTTGGATAGAAATCGAGTAGTTTTCCAACATAATTTTTATCAATTTCATGGAATCCTACATTTTTTTTTTTTTTTTTGCGGTACGCGGGCCTCTCACTGTTGTGGCCTCTCCCGTTGCGGAGCACAGGCTCCGGACGCGCAGGCTCAGTGGCCATGGCTCACAGGCCCAGCCGCTCCGCGGCATGTGGGATCTTCCCAGACCGGGGCACGAACCCGTGTCCCCTGCATTGGCAGGCAGACTCTCAACCACTGTGCCACCAGGGAAGCCCTGGAATCCTACATTTTTGGCAATATTTCCAGTTTTACTTTGTAATTGATATAGTATTGTCTGGTGCCACATCCAATACTGAGGACAAGCTTGACTAACAAATTTGGATAGGGACAGACAGCTGGTATGAAACAAGGAAGAATAGTTAATTAGGAGCCAATTTAAAAATGCTCAGTCCTTTTGTGCATATGTGTTATGGTAACTTCTGCTTCCCTATACAAATTTATGCAGATGACAAGGACCCTGTGTAGGTGCACAGAGGAACATATATGTGATGGCTGGATCTCCAGCAGTCATTTTGGAGCATGAAGGAGAGGGCCACATTCTAGGGATGGTAAGCAGAAAGTTGGAAGGGACCTGAATTACCGAAGACTGTGGAACTACTACACCATCACTGGAGAACCTACCTCTAGACTTCTTTTCTGTGAGTGAGAAACACATTTCTATGTTTTTTCAGCCCACTGTAATCCTAAATGACCCCAAGTTCAGGCCAAACCCAGCTCCAGGACTCTGAGTATAAAGTTGTGGTTGTCCCCAGTGAGGAGGGTCACCAGACTACTCATGAGATAATATGGGGCCTGGATGAAGCTTCCTTTAAGCATTCTCACCATTCAAGCAAGACCAGACAAATGAGGGCTCATTGGCTTCCTAGGGGCCAAACGGACTTGCGAGTGAATGCTATTTACCCCCAGACAGTCTTAAAAAGATAATTAAATGTACGGGCCTTCAGGTGAGGTGTGATCTCAAAAACAGGCTGAAGGTTGGCCCTAGCCCACTCCTCCTGTTTCCTGCCATGGCCCCTGTAGACTTTTGAGTTTGAGCCCACCCTATTACCATCCCAGACTCAGAGTACAGAGACTGTGTCTGTCTCGTTCATGGTGGATCCCCACTGTCTGGAAGAGTTCCTGGCAGATGTTTGGATCTCAGTGGATTTTCATTAGATGCCTGAAGAAGGGAAGTAGGATGTGAGGCATCCAGGTGGCTGACTTCCCAGATGGTGTTCTGATTAGAAAGAAGGGGTCTATGGTTTGCAGGACGTATATACAGAAATATATAGAAGAGAGGCCTCTTAGAAACAATAGGAAGCTAGTCAAGCTATTACACAAGCAAGGAGCCCACACAATCTCTAGTGGGCTCTGTAGGAGGCCAAAATAATCATCTAGTGACAGGAACAGCACTAACTGGTAAGTGCTTTAAAATGCTCTAAAATGCTGTTATTTCATATAAGTATTTAGTAGGTTCCTACTGTATCCCTCCCCCACCACCAAGTTACATTAGCTTGGGTACAGGGTCCATAGGAGGCCTGCGGCATCACTTCTAATCTTAATGGGCTGCAAAGCCGCATGCAACTGACCACATGGGGGCCCAGAGAGTCATGCAATGGAAGCACTTGTGTGATGTGCACTGCTCAGCAGACATGCCCAACCTCAGGGCCTTTGCACCTGCAGTTCCCTTTACCTGGAGCAGGAATTGTCACGATTTTTTGTAAAGGACCAGAGGGTACATATTTTAGGCTTTGTAAGCCTTATGGTCTGTCACAACAGCTCTGCCCTTACAGCTAAAAGCAGCCACAGACAGTGCACGATGAATGGGCGTGGCTGTGAGCCGATAAACCTTTATTTACAAAAACATGTGGTAGGCTGCATTTGGCCTGTGAGCTATAGTTGGCCAACCCCTGAAAGCTGCATGGCTCCCTCCTTTGCTTTTTTCAGCCCTCTGCTCAGATGCCCACCTTATCTCAACAGCTCCCTGCCTGCCATCCTCTGCTCTTTAATTTTCCTTTACTTCCCTTTACATTATACATTCATTTATTTATTGGTTCATCATCTGACTCCCCTTTTGGGAGTGTAAGAGCCACGAGGGGGTATCCACAGCTCCTAAGAAGTGTTTGGTATATAGTAGACACACAAGAAATATTTGTTGAATGAATGAATCTTAAAGGACAATAACAATAAATAGAAATAACTAATGTTTTCTGCACGCTTCTGTTCTAGACCCTCTAAGACACACGTGGAAAGTATCACTTAATCTTTAGTAGCCTACAGTACAGGATCTATTATTATAGCGCCTTTACAGATGGGGAAGCTGGGGCTCTGAGAGGTAAGTTACTTGCCATAACAGTGACATTGGCCATGAGAGCACGACAGCACGGGGCGTTAGAGCTGGCTAGGACCCGGAAGGTGAGTCCATCCCAGACCCGACACCATGAAAATGCAGCAAGTGGGATGTGGAAGAGGGAGCCACATGCCCGAGGTCACACAGCAGGAAAGGGATGGAGTGGAATGAGGACCAGGTCCTCACTTGCCTGCTACAAGGCCACACGGGCTGCAGTGTGTCCTGCAGGTACAGGTGGGCCGTGGACACCCCAGAGCTGCACTGCTCCCCTGGGTGATCTGCCCGTGGCGGGGGGTGCTGTGACCTGCCTGTGGCCAGGGGGCCACGGGACCAGAGCTTCCTCTGGATGGGTCGTATCAGAGACAAACCATGTAGCCAGGCCCGCAGCCTCCCTGAGTTATAAACTACAGACGAAGCTGGATCATCTCAGTATGCCTTAGCCCCCAAGATGCTGAGACGTGAACTTCTATAAAGTGGACAATAAAAGCCGCGGAGAAGCCGGCCCAGGAATACTACCCAGCTCTCTGTCCTCCTGGAGCTGGTTGCGTCCCCCAACCTCCACTCCCCCTGCCGGCTCTGCAGGAGGGAGAGACCATCTACTTCTCCCTGGCACTCACGTCCATGAGCTTTCTGCAGAAAGGAGCACTAGAGGAAATTTCCCCTTCCGCGATTAATCCCTGTTTCTATTCCCAAAGAGGCTCTAAGGACCAAAGGCCAGAGCGTGCACACCCCCTGCCTTCACAGGGCCTGGCTGAGTATATGGCCGGGGTTTCCTGCCCAGGCAGAGGTAGAGGGGATTCATTTGCTAGGGCCGCCCTAACACAGTACCAGAGACTAGGTGGTTTAGAGGACAGAAGTTTTTTTCTCAGGATCTAAAAGCTAAAAGTCCAAGATCAAGGTGTCTGCAGGCTTGTTTCTTCCAAGGCCTCGCTCCTTGGCCTGTTGACAGCCATCTTCTCCCTGTGTCTTTGTCACATGGTCTTTCCTCTGTGCGTGTCTTGGTCCTAATCTCTCCTTATGAGGACACCAGTCAGATTGGATCAGGGCCCGTCCTAATGACTTCATTTCAACTTGATCACCTCTTTAAATACAATCTCCGAACGCCGTCACTTCCTGAGGTGCAGGTAACCCTAATTACCTTCCAAAGGCCCCATCTCCAAACACCACCATATTGGGGATTCGGGCTTCAAAATAAGAATTTGGGGGGAACACAAAACCTTCAGTCAAGTCTTGCAAGCAACATAATCATAACAAAAATTCACTGGGATAGTCCAAAATCAAAGAGTATACGGCCGGGGTCAGCAAATTATAGCCAGAGGGCCAGATCCTGCCTGCCACCTCCTTTTTTTTTTTTTTTTTTTTTTTTGCGGTACGCGGGCCTCTCACTGTTGTGGCCTCTCCCGCTGCAGAGCACAGGCTCTGGACGCGCAGGCTCAGCGGCCATGGCTCACGGGCCCAGCCACTTCGCGGCATGTGGGATCTTCCCGGACCGGGGCACGAACCCACGTCCCCTGCATCGGCAGGCAGACTCTCAACCACTGCGCCACCAGGGAAGTCCTGCCACCTCCTTTTGTAAATAAAGTTTGATCAGAACGCAGCCGCACCCACTTCTTTACATATTATCTGCATATTAGCTGCATTCAAGCTATCACCACTGAGCTGAGTGGTTATGACAAAGAGCACATGGTCCACAAAGCCTAAAATTGACTATCTGGCCCTTTTTGGAAAAAGTTAGCTGATCCCTGACGTAGAGGAACTTATTATTCCTCTCCAAGTGATATCTTAGCTAAATAAATTTCTGGGTTCTATGACACGCAGACACGAAATCAGATGCGTTAATGATTTAAATGACGACGCTAAGCTGTGAGAGTGATAGAAGAAAATCTTTGAGGGTAATTGTATAATCTTAGGTAGGAGAGGACTTCCTAAAGCAAAACAGAAAGCAGAATATATAGGGGAGGAATATTTTATGTGCTTTACAGCCTTCACGACTAAAATTCGAAATATTTATACACCAAAAGATTCTATAAACAACATAAAAGACAAACGAGAGCCTAAGAGAGAAGCATTAATCTAAGACAACAGATGGTTTGTATTCCTAATATGCAATGAGTTACCGCACATCAAGAAAAATTCCAATCAACTCAGAATAGAAATGAACAAAGGCTATAAACAGGCAATTCATAGAAGAAATACACATAGTCAAAAATATGTAAAAAGATAGAAAATCACACTCATAATTCCAAAGTGCAAATTCTGCCACGGTTACTAATTGTCAAAAAAATCTAACAAATTGGCTAAAACTGAGATCATGGATCGTATTTGGTGTTTATCATGGAACTGGGAAATGACCTCCCAGATACTCTGCTGCTGGAAGTACAAAGTGGTCCAGCCTCTTTGGAGAATGATTTGACAGAATCAGTTTAAATGAAATACTCAAAGCCCCTTTTATCCCAAAATTTCACTACTAAGAATCTAGGCCTGAGTAAGATTTGTGCTGGACAATGTTTGAATGGCATCACTGCAATGGTATGTGTTGTGCACACACGTGGTCACACACACAGAAACCACCCAAATGTCCGTCAGTGGGGGTGTGGGTAAGATGCATTCTGGTACCCAACGGAAACTGGAAAAGTACAGAGCCATTCAATGGATAAGGCTGCGCTCACCGGAAGACTCCAGAAAAGTGAGAAAAGCACATTTTAGGATAATGTTATGGCATGATTCCTTTCTTTTTTTTGGTAAACTGTAAGTGGCGTGTTTATAAATCATTACTTAGACTCATGCTCTCCGGGCTCCGGGTCCCACATTGTCAGAGGCAGAGGGTTTCACACACAAGCAGCCTGACTGCCGCCCCTCTGGCCAGCTGTGCCTGTGGCTCTCCTGGTCCCTGCCCCCCAGCTGACTGGAAGGGGATGGTGGTCAGGGGAGCTGAGCCCCAGCAAAGAAGTACACAGACTCCTGAAATAATGCCCCATTGGTTCTCCATCTCAGAGTCAAGAGACAGATTCCAAACCTCACTGAGTCCATGATGGGGGTGGGGACTTAGGAGCTGCTCCTGCACCTGGGGGCTCACTTGCCGGCACGATGCTTCCAGGGTGTCGGGAGCCCAGGTGACCACGCCATGGACCCTCTCCCCCTCAGTGCTTTGGGTGCTTCTCTTCAACCCCCTCCTCTCGGTTCTGCCTCTTCTCTTCCTGGCCAGCAATCATGGGTTGTTGTTGAGTCTCTGCTTTCTGTTCTCACCTGGGGGATGGGACGGAGGAGCTTCGAATTCCGAAGGTGGAGGAGAGAAAGGAAGGGAAAGCCACACGTGATGCTCAGGACTGAGCATGGGGAATCTACGAAGCAGCTGGGTCTCTTAGGGGGTGGGTTAATCAGTGGGCAGCAGTGGGGATCAGGCCCCGTGAAGCCCACGGGCTCTTCACCATCTCTTCCTGCCTTAAGCTGCATCATAAAACAATGCTCCTGTCCATCTGCCTTAAGCAACTCCAGACTCCAGAAAGGGAAGGCAAGTGGGAAAGAGGAAAAGCCCAATCCCACAACCCAAGCTGGTGTTGGGAAGGATATAGGCGCAGAGATACCTGGAGGGTGGGGCGGGATGTGGGTAGGAGGGTGATGGGCTGGGGGCATCTCCCTAACGTCTCATCACCCAGGCTTTTGAAAGCTGTTTTCTAAACAGTACTTTTCATTTGGTCCTGTTAACTCCTCTTTTCTATTGACGTGTGTGTGTATGTTTTAAAAATTGCTAAAGATATTCTGGAAAAGACTAAAACAAAAAGAATCCCCTTGATGTCAGAAGGCAGTTCTGATTCTGAGGTTTTTGGGTTTTTTAAATAAATTTATTTATTTTTGGCTGCGTTGGGTCTTCATTGCTGCGCGCGGGCTTTCTCTAGTTGTGGCGAGCGGGGGCTACTCTTCATTGAGGTGCACAGGCTTCTCATTGCGGTGGCTTCTCTTGTTGTGGAGCGCGGGCTCTAGGCGCGCGGGCATCAGTAGTTGTGGCCTACGGGCTCAGTAATTGTGGCTCGCGGGCTCTAGAGCGCAGGCTCAGTAGTTGTGGCACACGGGCTTAGTTGCTCCACAGCATGTGGGATCTTCCCAGACCAGGGCTCGAACCTGTGTCCGCTACACCGGCAGGCGGATTCTTAACCACTGCGCCACCAGGGAAGTCCTGATTCTGAGTTTTGAGGCCTGATTTCCCGACTCTTCCGATCTAGCTAAGTAATCCAAGAAGCCTCTCCCTAGAGAGGAGACCAGATATTGTGAAACATTTTCTATAAAGGGCCACATGGTCAATATTTTAGCCTCCTTGGGCCAAAGGGCAAAATTGAAGGTATTATGTTTTATATTACAAGATTAAAAAAATGAATCTCCATATATTTTAACTGATGAAATTCGAAATATTATAATAACGACCGAGTGCAATTTAAAAAATAATACGTTTAGTAATAAGGAGAACGTCTGATGGGGGGAGGGTATTATTTCCTTTAGTGTCTCCTATTATTGAAATCAACTGCAAGTGTTTGATTTTTTTTTCAACCACTTAAAAGTGTAAACCATCCTTAGCTTTCAGGGTGCACAAAACCCAGCAGGGGACTGGACTTGGTGGTTGGGCCATCATTTGCTGACACCTAGGGTGCGTCACCCCAGACCCTCACGGGCCATTCCTGGAAACCTGTCCACTTCTCTGAACTAACCAGGTAGCCTCTGGGGAACACAATCAATACCACCGAGGCACATGGAGAAAAGCAACTACTCCAGGCACTGTTTGTGGACAAAAAATAAAATACAATGAAAACAGAGAGCGTGGCTCTGGTTTGGCTGGAAGAAAGAACCTCGAACTTGAGTCTTGAATTGACTCTTAGCCACCCGGCCAGTGATGAGCCCAGCCCTCTGGGTGGAAGCCTGGTTGGCGCTAGGAGGAGGTGGCCCACCCAGGCCAGTGTGCAAAACAACCCACAGGGAGACCGTGAGATGGAGGTTACTGGGCCCATCCTGGGAGAAACTGACTCTACGGGTCAGCGACAGGGCCCAGGAGTCTGAATTCTAACAAGTCCTACCTTCCCCCATCCACGTCCTTTTTGTGATACATGGTTCTGACTTGGAGAAACGCTGGCCAAAAGGAGAGAGAGACGAGGTAGGACAGAAACGCTGCAGTCCTGCATAATTAACCACAGTGGCCGCGGCTGTAGGTTGCTGTCATGGGGCACCACCTGCCTGCCTTCCTGGCACTGTCCTGTCTCGGGGGATCCTCCCACCCCTGCAGCCCTGAGCTAGAAAATGTCACCCCCCGTTTCCTGCTGAGGTACAGGAGATCGGGGGGGGTTAATTAGCTTGCCCAAAGTCATCCAGATAGCAAACGGTGCAGCTAGAGTTGGAGCCAGACAGCCTCACTCCAGAGCCTTTAAATCTAAAGCTTACTATCAAGTGGCTTCTGGTGACACAGAGACTCACAAAGCCGTTCTCAAAGCTTAACAGTTTGCCAACACTTGGAAGGAAAAAAAAAAAAAGGAAACTAAGGTGCTGAGGACTTACTGCATCTCAAGTGCTTCAGATACAATCTCTGTCAATTCTCCCAACAGCCCAAGGAGGTAGGGATGACTGCACCCATTTATCACATGAGGACACCCCAAAAGCACAGAGATTAGGGAACATGCCTAAGGTCATAAGGTTTGATAAGTATAAGATCCTATCAGGGTCAAGCCAAGGTTGATCTGGCCCCAACTCAGTGCCTTTATCCCAATACCACTAAGGCTAAGGCTCATTACTACCACACTTTCCCCGAACCTCAAAAGACCATAAGCTCTGTATCTGTCAGCTTTTGCTGTGTAACAACCATCCCAGAACTCAGTGGCATACAATAAGCATTGATTCTCATGCTCAAAGGTGTGCAGGAGAACTTACTGGCTTTTCTCCACGTGTGTTTATTCTAGGATCCAGGGTGAAAGAGCAGCCATGATCCAAGTGTCTGTTATGTTCATGGGTAAAATTAGAAGCTACCAGAAGGGCAATTGGAAATATGAGATTAATCTTATGGTCTAGGCCCAGAACTGGCACACTGTTGCTTTCACCCCCATTCCATTGACTGAAACAAATCACAAGGTCAAGCCCAATGGCAGTGGGGCAGGGAATATACTCCTACAACAGAGGCTTGGGAAATAGGAAGAAAGCAAACATTTGCTGCAAACCAATCTAAAGGCTGATCTGGGGGATCTGAGAGCGAATGAACCTCCTTCCCTGTGATGTTTTCAGGTACTCTGATGCTAGGATGCCAAATGCTTAGTCTCAGCGGGGGAGAAGAGAAGACAGGAATTCTGCAATAGCAAGACAGGTGCTATAAATGAGGAACACAGGATGTAAAACAGTAGGGAGTGGTGAGGACTGCGGCAAACTGGAGAGCACAGACCCTGCCCGGGTGGCAGCTGCTCCTCAGCTCCTGCAGACTGCGGACAGAGATGCAACCTCTCCACTGACTCTGGCCATCCTTGTCTGCTTGGCCCTGGCTCCCAAGCATCCCACCTGCCCTCATGGCAAAGATGAGGTTCCCAGAAGCAACATTCTAGGAGAAACTTGCTGCCGTCCTTGCTGTATTGCACAAAGAGACATCGCCAGCACTGCTGGATGTCTGCCCCGGGCCCCTCATTACGCCTCGCTGGGCTCCTTCCCCAGGAAACAAGGATGCTCATGCTGCTTTCCTCCCCCAGAACTCTTTGTTGCGGGGAGGAACTGCGGCACAAACCCATTCATTATTAGTGCAAAAATAGACAGGTTTGATCAAAAGAGATTTGAATTATAACTAATTGGCCTGAAAGTTCAGCAAGATTGCTTTGTAAGAGGAAGAGGAGGAGGCAAGAGTAAAATGTTAACCATGGATTAAACAGCCTTGAGCAGAAGAGTGAGACTCCGGGGAACCAGGGCCGGAAGAGGACCCAAGTGCCAGCTGCCTCCGAGGCCCGGGCCAACCTGGGGACGCCAGGCAGGATCTCAGGCCGAAGTCTGGCTCTGCCCCAAGCCGGCTCTCCCACCACTGGAGCAAAAGTCCTTTGCGTTGGGCACTGCTCCTTTGCAGTAGAATCTGCCCTTTTGCATGTGTACAATCCAGTCCTCTTTTCAGAACTGAAATAGCACCGCAGCATCTGGGGGCGCCATCCGTCCCCAGCGGTCACCGTATGTGATCGGGTGGGTCAGGTTTCACTCCCAGTTTTGAGATGCGCAGGAGGCTCAGGCCTGCTCGTCTGGGTTGACGAGAATCCAGTTCACAGCTTCTGTCTGTATTTCATGGAGGAGGATGCAGGCCTGAGGCTGCCGGGGCCACCTGGGCCACCAGCAAGGGGAGCCTTTAGTTAGTACGGGGTCAGTCACAGCCTGTGCCCAGCTGTACTGGAGTCTGAGCAAAAGGAAAGACCATTCAGAATGATCCTGCTTGTGTTTCAGAATTTGATATTTTGCCTTGTGGATTTTTTTTTTTTTTGCATTGATTTTTTTTTTTTTTTTTTTGCGGTACGCAGGCCTCTCACTGTTGTGGCCCCTCCCGCTGCGGAGCACAGGCTCCGGATGCGCAGGCTCAGCGGCCATGGCTCACGGGCCCAGCCGCTCCGCGGCATGTGGGATCCTCCCGGACCGGGGCACGAACCCGTGTCCCCTGCATGGGCAGGCGTACTCCCACCCGCTGCGCCACCAGGGAAGCCCTCTGATTTTTTTTTAACATTGCATTCTAATATAACTTGTCTTGATCACTGAGCTGGGTGCCCCTTTACATTGTGCACCCAAGGCGAGTGCCTCACTCTCCTGACCCTGTTATTCCTGATGCTGGTGCTTGCAGTCGGAAGGTCTGGGTTCCAGTCCTGACTCTGCTACTTCCAGATCTGTGTGACCTGGAGCAAACTGCTTGGCCTTTCTGAACCCAGTTAGTTCACCTGCAACACGGGGGTGGCCATACCTGCCAGGCTGGATGAAATGAGATGATGTAGGTAGATACTCCTTGTAAACTGTGGTCACCTGAATACAAGGGACTCTTCTGGCTGCACGCGCATCTCCTCTTCCTCCCCACACTCACCATGAGAGTTCACCCGGGGCTGGGCACTGGGCAAAGAAATTAGTGTGCTTTATCCTACTAAAGCCTTGCTACAGTGCCCTGAGATTTTGGCCAGAGGAAATGCATCCTATATTTATAGTAGCTCCGTTGTCCAGATCAGGAAACGGGCACAGACAAGGGCCACTCAGCAGTGAAGTGGTCAGATCTGGGTGGGAGTGACGGACTTAGCAGGGTCAGGGAGGAAGCAGCATGCATACACCTGAGACTAAGACCCCGGGCTGGCGTGACCGATAAGACTAAGACTAAGACCTGGGCTGGTGTGACCGATACACCTCGTCACAGTATTCTGAGGCTCGTGAAGTTGCTTTGCTCGTGCTGCTCTGGATCAGCTGTTACAGCTGAAACGACTATCAACTACCATAAGCGGTGCCTGCCTTCGTCGTTAAGGCAGCTGTGGCTGCCCAGGCTGCTCAGCGACAGCAGTGTTGGTGTCGGCTGCGGCTGACATCCTGTGCAAGTGGGGCCACGGGAGCTCAGGCCACCCTGGCCAAACCCAGAAGAGAGGAAGCAATAAAAACGAAGCCTTTCCCAACACACAAGCGAAGCCCCCGTGTGTCTGCGTCACTAAGCAAAGTCTGTCAGCTGCAGGGAGGACAACTGGCCTCTTGTCTGGACCATTCGCTGCTGCTGAATGGCTGGTACTTTCTCACCTGTTTACATCTTGTCTTCTTTTGAAAATCTCATTGCTTTTTCCCCCACCCAGCATTCCTCCCAGAAAAGAGGCTGCCTTTTTTCTGTAACTGCACCCCAGCTTCCTTTCAGGTAGGCGATCCCACCTACTCTTGGTTTATAGGGTTTGGGTGGGGCTGACCCCACCCTCAGGTCTGGGTGGATGCAGAACTCAGACCTGGCCAGTCTAGCTGAAGGATGCCAAGCCTGGGACCTGAGCCGTGCCCACTGTTACTGAGTGTGTGGGACTCACACTAACAGCCTCCTTGTCACTCGATGCAGAAAGCTTGCCTAAGAATTAAGCTAACACAGAGAAAAGCAGAGCCCAGAGACAGATGGTTTTTGATGACATATGAATACCTGGATCCAACCATGCCTGAAGCCACTAATCCCTGACTTTTCATTTACATGAACCTATATATTCCTTTCTTCTTAGGTCAGTTTGAGTTGCGTTTCTGTCCCCTTACAACTGAGAGAGTCCCGATGGATACATCTCCTTGACTCAAGGACTTGAGGGTGGGGACTGTTTCTTATGCTTCCTGGAATCCCTTAGAAGGCCTAACACGATGCTTGGCCCCTAGGAGGTGCTCAGAAAATATTTGCTGGTATGGCGGGCACAGTTAATGATCTGCCTAATAACCATTCTTCTTTCTTCCTCGCTAACAGAACCCCAATTTTGTCAGGGAGGCAATGTGCTTAGCCCAAAGAGTAGGCCATGATTAATTTAAAGCAACTGTGATAATCATGCCCCCAAATTTCCCAGATTCACTTGCAGCTTGGGGTGGTCCCATGATTTATTTCTGACTAATCAGACCCAAAAGGAAGTCTGATGTGGAGACTTCCGGAAGAAGTGTTGCCATTTTGATTTAAAAAGATTGATATGCTAAGGCTAGTCTTTTCTCCTTCTTCTTGCCTTAAGCAAAGATGTGATGCCTGGAGCTGCAGGAGCCATCTTAAACCATGAGGCAAAAAACCAAAAAACAAACAACACACCAAAACACTAAGGAAAGCAAAGCAGAAAGACATAGAAAAAGAAGCTCAGGTTCCTTACGTCACTTTTGAGCAACTGAATCAACATCAGCAATTACCTACCTCTGAACATCTTATGTGGAAGAACAAATCCCGCCTGCACACATACACCTGTTTGTTCAAGCCACTGTCGGTCAGGTTTCTGCTACGTGCAGCCAAACACAGTTCTGATATAGCTAGTTGTTAGATTCTTGCACTGTGTATAATTCAGTTACTTGAGCAGTTTTTGCTTGGGGTAAGAGTTTCTGGTCATTAGTCAATGAAAACGTGTCCACATATGCATTTAATGTGCATTTAATGTGCAGACTGACTTTCAAAACTAATCCCCTTACGCGATGAGACTCCATACACCTCCTTTAGTTTGTCCAAGAAACACATCTGTGAACACGGGCTAGGTCACAGCAGCTTAATATTACAACAGAACACAGTGAACTATCTAAAGAGGGGAGCAAATCTCATATATGTGCATCTGACAAACTCCAGCTGCAAGGGATTCTGGGAAAATGTGGTTGGTAGCTTTCTTGCCCCTATGTACAGGAAACAGCCAAGAGGGAAGGGGGAAGAGATGCTGAATCCACGCTGTCTCCCGCACTGCCTTAACTGTTCTAACCCCAGCAAAAGAGGGGCCTCGCTATATTTCAAAAATCTTTCAAGGGCTTCCCTGGTGGCGCAGTGGCTGAGAGTCCGCCTGCCGATGCAGGGGACACGGGTTCGTGCCCCGGTCCGGCAGGATCCCACATGGGCCCGTGAGCCATGGCCGCTGAGCCTGCGCGTCCGGAGCCTGTGCTCCGCAACGGGAGAGGCCACAGCAGTAAGAGACCCGCGTACCGCAAAAAAACCCAAAAAACAAAAAAAACATCTTTCAGAATTTAACTTACTGCTCAAGCAACTAGCACAGGAAACAAACAAAACCCCATAAAACAGAAATAAAAATCTCCACACTATCAGATAGCTCTGATAGATACTTGCAAACCTGACCCCAAACTTTAAAAAAATGCCAAAAAATATAGTGTCAATAAACTCCCTAATTGGTCTTCAAGTTGCAGACATTAACCTAAATGTGATATTTAATACAGTTTTATTATTTTTATATAGTTTATATATATTAAGTTTTTATACAGTTTAATAATGTAATACTGGCCAGTGGTGAAAGGTTTATATTCCAAAGTTAAAAAGTTTATTTTTAAAAAAGACTGGGCTTTTAATACCTGCCTCAGGTATTTACTGTACGGTCTTGGGCAAGTCACTTAAATTCCCAGCTCCTCTGTTCTGTTATCTCTGAAGTGGGCACCAAGATATCCACCCTAATTACTACCTGGGGTTTCTGTGAAAATAAAGTGGGATAATGTACAGGAGAGCATTTGGTAAGTGGTCCAGGGCCATACACATATAAAGAACTGGAAGCATCAGATCTATAGCTAAGAGTTGGGATCAGTATTTGGGGATAGAAAATAAATGAAAATAAGACAACTGTTGATCAAGGCACAATATGCCCAGATATGGCAGACTGGCTGAGAAACATGAGGCTAATTGAGGGAGAGATGATGTCAGTGTTCAGAGATCCTGGTAAACAGCCCATCATTCTATAAGGCACATGTGATGTGTTTTCAAATCACAGTCAAAGGAAACCAAGGACCAGAGGGAAATGGTGCTTTGATGTTTAGTCCAGCTGAGTCCTCTCCCACCCATATGTGCAGCCTCTGCCCCTCACCTCTAGACCATCACCTCTGCTCAGTTCTGGACCACACTAGCTTTTGTCCAGACGCCACCAATAAGCTCCTCCCTCAAAGGGCACCTCTCTCTCTAATCTTCCCACCACACAGAGGATGGGGTAGACCTCCTAAAACTCAAGTATGATCATTCTGTTTCCTCATTAGAACACCCTCCAAGGGTCAGCGCAGCCCTTCCGCACTAGGAACTCAGGCCTGAAGAGCCAGGCCAAGGCCTCTGCATGCAGCGCCCTGTGAGCAAGTGAAACTAGACTGAGCACAAAGGAAAAGAAAAAAAGGGGCAGTTAACTAAATTGTGGATGACCTAAACATGGAGCCTTCTAATTTATATCACAGTGAAAGTGTATCAAGAAAGGATAAGGAGGGAGACTGGTTCAAGATGGCGGAGTAGAAGGACGTGCTCTCACTCTCTCTTTCGAGAACACCGGAATCACAACTAACTGCTGAACAATCATTGACAGGAAGACACTGGAACTCACCAAAAAAGAAACCCCACATGCAAAGACAAAGGAGAAGCCGCAATGAGACGGTAGGAGGGGTGCTATCACAATAAAAAATCCCATAACTGCTGGGTGGGTGACTCACAAACTGGAGAACACTAATACCACAGAAGTCCACCCACTGGAGTGAAGGTTCTGAGCCCCACGTCAGGCTTCCCAACCTGGGGGTCTGACAACGGGAGGAGGTATTCCTAGAGAATCAGACTTCGAAGGCTAGTGGGATTTGATTGCAGGACTTCGACAGGACTGGGGGAAACAGGAATCCACTCTTGGAGGGCACACACAAAGTAGTGTGTGCATCGGGACCCAAGGGAAGGAGCAGTGACCCCATAGAGACTGAACCAGACCTACCTGCTAGTGTTGGAGGGTCTCCTGCAGAGGCGGGGGGTGGCTGTGTCTCACCGTGAGGACAAGGACACTGGCAGCAGAAGTTCTGGTAAGTACTCCTTGGCGTGAGCCCTCCCAGAGTCTGCCAGTAGCCCCACCAAAGAGCCTGGGTAGGCTCCAGTGTTGGGTCACCTCAGGCCAAAAAACCAACAGGGAGGGAACCCAGCCCCACCCATCAGCAGACAAGTGGATTAAAGTTTTACTGAGCTCTGCCCACCTGAGCAACAGCCAATTCTACCTACCATCAGTCCCTTCCATCAGGAAACTTGCACAAGCCTCTTAGACAGTCTCATCCACCAGAGGGCAGACAACAGAAGCAAGAAGAACTACAACCCTGCAGCCTGTGGAACAAAAACCACATTCACAGAAAGAGAGACAAGATGAAAAGGCAGAGGGCTATGTACCAGATGAAGGAACAAGATAAAACCCCAGAAAAACAACTAAATGAAATGGAGATAGGCAATCTTCCAGGAAAAGAATTCAGAATAATGATAGTGAAGATGATCCAGGACCTCGGAAAAAGAATGGAGGCAAAGATTGAGAAGATGCAAGAAATGTTTAACAAAGACCTAGAAGAATTAAAGAACAAACAAACAGAGATGAAAAATACAATAACTGAAATGAAAAATACACTAGAAGGAATCAATAGCAGAATAATTGAGGCAGAAGAACGGACAAGTGACCTGGAAGACGGAATGTTGGAATTCACTGCTGTGGAACAGAATAAAGAAAAAAGAATGAAAAGAAATGAAGACAGCCTAAGAGACCTCTGGGATAACATTAAACACAACAACATTCGCATTATAAGGGTCCCAGAAGGAGAAGAGAGAGAGAAAGGACCCGAGAAAATATTTGAAGAGATTATAGTGGAAAATTTCCCTAACATGGGAAAGGAAATAGCCACCCAAGTCCAGGAAGTGCAGAGAGTCCGATACAGGATAAACCCAAGGAGAAACACACCAAGACACATAGTAATCAAATTGGCAAAAATTAAAGACAAAGAAAAATTATTGAAAGCAGCAAGAGAAAAATGACAAATAACATACAAAGGAACTCCCATAAGGTTAACAGCTGATTTCTCAGCAGAAACTCTACAAGCCAGAAGGGAGTGGCATGATATACTTAAAGTGATGAAAGGGAAGAACCTACAACCAAGATTACTGTACCCAGCAAGGATCTCATTCAGATTTGATGGAGAAATCAAAAGCTTTACAGACAGGCAAAAGCTAAGAGAATTCAGCACCACCAAACCAACTCTACAACAAATGCTAAAGGAACTTGTCTAAGTGGGAAATACAAGAGAAGAAAAGGACCTACAAAAACAAACCCCGCAAAATTAAGAAAATGGTCACAGGAACATACATATTGATAATTATCTTAAACATGAATGGATTAAATGCTCCAACCAAAAGACACAGGCTTGCTGAATGGATACAAAAACAAGACTCATATATATGCTGTCTACAAGAGACCCACTTCAGACCTAGGGACACATACAGACTGAAAGTGAGGGGATGGAAAAATATATTCCATGCAAATGGAAATCAAAAGAAAGCTGGAGTAGCAATACCCATATCAGATAAAATGGACTTTAAAATAAAGAATGTTACAAGAGACAAGGAATGACACTACGTAATGATCAAGGGATCAATCCAAGAAGAAGATATAATACTTATAAATATATATGCACCCAACATAGGAGCACCTCAATACATAAGGCAACTGCTAACAGCTCTAAAAGATGAAATCGACAGTAACACAATAATAGTAGGGGACTGTAACACCTCACTGACACCAATGGACAGATCATCCAAACAGAAAATTAATTAGGAAACACAAGCTTTAAATAACACAATAGACCAGATAGATTTAATTGATATATATAGAACATTCCATCCAAAAACAGCAGATTACACTTTCTTCTCAAGTGCGCATGGAACATTCTCCAGGATAGATCCCATCTTGGGTACAAATCAAGCCTCAGTAAATTTAAGAAAATTGAAATCATATCAAGCATCTTTTCTGACCACAACGCTATGAGATTAGAAATGAATTACAGGGAATAAAAACGTAAAAAACACAAACACATGGAGGCTAAACAATATGTTACTAAATTACCAAGAGATCACTGAAGAATTCAAAGAAGAAATCAACAAATACCTAGAGACAAATGACAATGAAAACACGACCATCCAAAACCTATGGGATGCAGCAAAAGCAGTTCTAAGAGGGAAGTTTATAGCTATACAAGCCTACCTCAAGAAACAAGAAAAATCTCAAATAAACAATCTAACGTTACACCTAAAGGAAACAGAGAAAGAAGAACAAACAAAACCCAAAGTTAGCAGAAGGAAAGAAATCATAAAAATCAGAGTAGAAATAAATGCAATGGAAACAAAGAAAACAATAGCAAAGATCAATAAAACTAAAAGCTGGTTCTCTGAGAAGATAAAATTCGTAAACCGTTAGCAAGACTCATCAAGAAAAAGACGGAGAGGACTCAAATCAATGCAATTAGAAATGAATAAGGAGAAGTTACAACAGACACGGCAGAAATACAAAGCATCCTATGAGACTACTACAAGTGACTCTATGCCAATAAAATGGACAACCTGGAAGAAATGGACAAATGCTTAGAATGGTATAACCTTCCAAGACTGAACCAGGAAGAAATAGAATATATGAACAGACCAATCACAAGTAATGAAATTGAAACTGTGATTAAAAATCTTCCAACAAACAAAAGTCCAGGACCAGAAGGCTTCACAGGTGAATGCTATCAAATATTTAGGGAAGAGCTAACACCCATCCTTCACCAACTCTTCCAAAAAATTGCAGAGGAGAGGAAACTCCCAAAAGCATTCTAAGAGGCCACCATCACCCTGATACCAAAACCAGAGACACTACAAAAGAAGAAAATTACAGACCAATATCACTGATGAATATAGATGCAAAAATCCTCAACAAAATACTAGCAAACAGAATCCAACAGCACATTAAAAGGATCATACACCATGATCAATGGGATTTATCCCAGAGATGCAAGGATTCTTCAATATACGCAAATCGATGTGAAACACCATATTAATAAATTGAAGAATAAAAACCATATGATCATCTCAATATATGCAGAAAAAGCTTTTGACAAAATTCAACACCCATTTATCATAAAAACTCTCCAGAAAGTCTGCATAGGCGGAACCTACCTCAACATAATAAAGGCCATATACAACAAACCCACAGCAAACATCATTCTCAATGGTGAAAAACGGAAAGCATTCCCCTAAGATCAGGAAGAAGACAAGGATGTCCACTCTCACCACTATTATTCAACATAGTTTTGGAAGTCCTAGCCATGGCAATCAGAGAAGAAAAAGAAATAAAAGGAATACAAATTGGAAAAGAAGAAGTAAAACTGTCATTGTTTGCAGATGACATGATACTACACATAGAGAATCCTAAAGATGCCACCAGAAAACTACTAGAGCTAATCAATGAATTTGGTAAAGTTGCAGGATACAAAATTAATGCACAGAAATCTCTTGCATTCCTATACACTAATGATAAAATACCTGAAAGAGAAATTACAGAAACAATCCCATTCACCATTGCAACAAAAAGAATAAAATACCTAGGGATAAACCTACCTAGGGAGACAAAAGACCTGTATGCAGAAAACTATAAGACACTGATGAAAGAAATTAAAGATGATACCAACAGATGGAGAGATATACCATGTTCTTGGATTGGAAGAATCAATATTGTGAAAATGTCTATACTACCCAAAGCAACCTACAGATTCAATGCAATCCCTATCAAATTACCAATGGCATTTTTTACAGACTTAGAACAAAAAATCTTAAAATTTGTATGGAGACACAAAAGATCCCGAATAGTCAAAGCAGTCTTGAGGGAAAAAAACAGAACTGGAGGAATCAGGCTCCCGGACTGCAGACTATACTACAAAGCTACAGTAATCAAGACAATATGGTACTGACAAAAAAAACAGAAATATAGATCAATGGAACAGGATAGAAAGCCCAGAGATAAACCCACGCATCTATGGTCAACTAATCTATGACAAAGGAGGCAAGCATATACAATGGAGAAAAGACAGTCTCTTAAATAAGTGGTGCTGAGAAAACTGGACAGCTACATGTAAAAGAATAAAATTAGAACACTCCCTAACACCATACTCAAAAATAAACTCAAAATGGATTAGAGACCTAAATGTAAGACCAGGCACTATAAAACTCTTAGAGAAAAACATAGGAAGAACACTCTTTGACATAAATCACAGCAAGATCTTTTATGAGCCACCTCCTAGAGTAATGGAAATAAAAAAAAAAATAAACAAATGGGACCTAATGAAACTTCAAAGCTTTTGCACAGCAAAGGAAACCATAAAGACGAAAAGACAACCCTCAGAATGGGAGAAAATATTTGCAAATGAATCATTGGACAAAGGATTAATCTCCAAAATATATAAACAGCTCATACAGCTTTATATTAAAAAAACAAACAACCCAATCCAAATATGGGCATAAGACCTAAATAGACATTTCTCCAAAGAAGACATACAGATGGCCAACAAACACATGAAAAGCTGCTCAACATCACTAATTATTAGAGAAATGCAAATCAAAACTACAAAAAGGGGGATTCCCTGGTGGTGCAGTGGTTGAGAGTCCGCCTGCCGATGCAGGGGACACGGCTTCGTGCCCCGGTCCGGGAAGATCCCATATACCGCGGAGTGGCTAGGCCCGTGAGCCACGGCCGCTGAGCCTGCGCATCCGGAGCCTGTGCTGCGCAGCGGGAGAGGCCACAGCAGTGAGAGGCCCGCGTACCGCAAAAAAAAAAAAAAAAAAACCTACAATGAGGTATCACCTCACACCAGTTAGAATGGGCATCATCAGAAAATCTACAAACAACAAATGCTGGAGAGGGTGTGGAGAAAAGGGAACCCTCTTACACTGTTGGTGGGAAATTAAATTGATACAGCCACTATGGAGAACAGTATGGAGGTTCCTTAAGAAACTAAAAATAGAATTACCATATGATCCAGTAATCCCACTACTGGGCATATACCCAGAGAAAAACCATAATTCAAAAAGACACATGCACCCCAATTTTCATTGCAGCACTATTTACAATAGCCAGGTCACGGAAGCAACCTAAGTGCCCATCGACAGACGAATGGATAAAGAAGATGTGGTACATATATACAATGGAATATTAGCCATAAAAAGGAATGAAATTGGGTCATTTGTAGAGATGTGGATGCATCTAGAGACTGTCATACAGAGTGAAGTAAATCAGAAAGAGAAAAACAAATATCGTATATTAACGCATATATGTGGAACCTAGAAAATGGTACAGATGAAACAGTTTGCAGAGCAGAAATTGAGACACAGATGTAGAGAACAAACGACGTATGGACTCCAAGGGGGGAAAGCAGTAGGGGGTGGTGGTGGTGGTGGGATGAACTGGGAGATTGGGATTGACATATCTATACTGATGTGTATAAAATGGATGACTAAAAAGAAAATAAATAAATAAATAAATATTTAAAAAAAAGGGAAAGGATAAGGAGTTTAATTCTGCCTCTCTGAATATCATTTTGTATGATCCGGATATGTGCTTCTTATATTCTTTTCTTAAACAAAGTGCACCTGGGCTCGCATTTGTTTTATTTGATCGTTTGTGTTTCACACATGCATGCAGATCTTCTGCATGATTCCATGTACTGTTCTAGCCCGAACTCATCTTTCCCTGCTGGCCTTTCTAAATTCACCCTCTGGTGCTCAATTTCCATCATATTCCACTGTCTAGTAACAAAACACTGGGCAAACTTCCTGCTCATGCTACACCTGTAAGCATCTCTCCTGCTACTCTCTGGTTCAACTTCTACTCAGTCCTCAAGACTCAGCTCAGTGCTCACCTCCTCCAGGAAGCCTTCCCTGAATCCCACCTATAGGTGGAACACCTCTCCTTCTGGGATCCTGGGGCTGTTTGTACTTGTGGCTCTTGTCCCTCTTACCATCAACTATACAACATAGAAATAATCCATTTACATAGCTCTTTAAAATTTGAGCCACCCCCATCCACCCCCCACCAACGCCAACACACACGCACACACACACGCACACACGCGTGCGTGCACACACACACACACACACACACACACACAAGGACTAGGATACAACCGTCTCTGGAACAGAAATGCTGGCAAAGGCTTATCAGTTGCTTACTGTTTGCCAGACCTGTCAAACATTAAGTCTTCCTAACAGTCCTTTGAGTGGGTGATATTGTTATTCCTGTTCTGAGCGGTTAGGGACCCTGTCAACACTACTCAGTCACTAAGGGACAAAGATGGAGGAAACAGGGACCCAAGTCCGTCAACTCCCAGCACCTGGCATGGTCCGTAGTCAACGTTTGCTGAGTCGAAGGGCAATTCTGGGAGTGAATAAGCAGAATGAAGGTATCTGTAAGGAAGTCTTACTGACTGCAAGCTGTGTTAAAGCAAGAGTGAGGGCCATGAGAAGCCTCTCCGCTCTGGGGTCCCCAGAATCCTGCCCCTTCCCCACAACTGCCAACTTTGTCCCAGAATGTAGCCTTGCCATTTATGCTTTGAACAGCCTTTTCAGGGATCCCCAGGGAATACCTAAACCTTGCAGAGATTGCCCCTTGCCCCCATGGGGTTTGCATTGGTGGGAAGGAGTAATGCCTATGCTTTGCTCCTACCCTACCCTTCCTTCTTGCTTTGAGCTGTCCCTTTGAAGCAACATGTGGGGGGTGGGGGTGGAAACTCAGAGATAAAGTTGCTCTATGCAGCCAGGATCACACCAACAGGTAAGAGTGTTAGTCAGTACCCTTGCCATAAGACTGAATTTATGAACTCATGTATCTAGTTCAAAATTAATTAGCTTCAGGAATGGCTGGATCCAGGTGTTCAAGTGATGTCATCAGAACTCCATCTTTCTCTCTCTCTCCCTCAAGTTTTAGCTCTGCTTTCCTCTGTGTTGGCCTCATTATCAAAAAGACTCTCCCAACTCTGGTTGCCAGCAGCTCCTAGTTTGCCTCTTACCCATTCAGCCAGTTCCTAGTAGGACTCCTCGTTCCTTTTCTTATATAAGTCCCCAATCCAAGTGGCCTGGCTTAGGTTTCCTGTTCATGTCTGAATCACCAAGGTAGATTGGAGAGAGAATACATCCACTGGCCAGGCTTGGGTAATTTGGCCACTCCTAAAATGTGCATTTGTGAGGGAGTAGAGGTGGATTTCATCCCCACCCAAAATGCAGGAATCAAGGGTAGAGGTGGCAGTAATGCCCCCAGGGAATCAAAGTCCTATTTTCAGAAGTGACTGGGCAGAAAAAAATCAACAGACATCTACTACAAAATGTCTTGGTGAAATAGGAACTCCTTCTTCCGCAGTAAATTCCTCAAGCCTCAGCCCATGTCAAGTACCCCAGAATCCCAGAATTCAGGATTCTCTTGAAGGGGCCCTAAAAGTGGACATAATGCAGGACACATGGGTTGTTTATGATGGCAATCTTCCACTCGTCCTCTCGTGTGTCTGGCTAAGATGATATCAGAATTCAAAGACTCGGGAGATCACAAGCTGTAAAAAAGTAATCTTCTATTAAGGCCTGTGCCATCCCTACTGTGGTGGCATTTGGAAGATGAAACCAGCACCGTTCCTTTGGAGATAGCAGTTACTTTCCAATTGCACTGATAAAAAAAGGAAGGCATGAAGTAAATTGACATTTACGTGCTAGGAGAAGCATATTTTCTTTCCTACTCCAAAACCACTTCAGGAGCTGGGGAAGGGGGGGGTGGTCGCTGGTGGATGTCCCTCCCCATCTTTTAGGCTGTGGGAGCATCTGGCCTGGGGGGGGGCGGCGGCCAGCCTCAGAGGCCAGGTGGGGTTCAGCCTCCCATCCTTTGTGCTGCCCGCACCCCCATCTGCTACTCTGCTACCGGCAAATTGAAATACCAGCCTGTTTCAGCTCAGAAATGTGGAAATTAAGAAAGGAAATGAGGGGCGGTGGGAAGAAAAGAGAAGCGATGAATCACTTTTGGATTGCTGCCTCATTCGCAATCCACGTGGTGAGAGGCAGATCCATGTAGGAGGAAGAGTCTGGGAGTTGAAAAGACCTGAGTTCATATGATAGCTCCATTACAGGCTGGCAAGAGGCCCTGGGCCACTTACCCCTCTGAGCCTCGGTTTTCTCATCTGTAAAATGGGGACCTGCCTTTCACGGGGTCATTCTGAAGGTTAAGGGACACAGGTACATGGCAGCTGGTCCAGAGTTGGCTGAAGGATGTTGATCTTCCTTCTCTTTCTCCTTCTATCAGGTGGGGCCACAGCCACTGCGGCTCCATCGCCATCACTCCCTTCCATCTAGACCAGCAGGCGGTGGTGCTCAGTTCCCTTCCAGCAGCCCTGAGATCCAACCTCCTTGCCCAGCTTTCCACGCCTGCCGCTTCTGCTCCCGCCCAGCCCTACTTTGCCCTCTAGCACATTCTCCATCCCCAGGCTCTACCTATGTGGGTAGTTGGCTGTTTCTGCCCTACCCAGGGCTCTTTGCTACCTCAAGGCCTTCCCTCTCCCACCCCTACTTTTCCCAGGGCTGGTTCCTTCTCATCACTTGGCCTCTGCCCAAATGTCACCTCCTCCAAGAAGCCCTCCCTGACTACCCTGGAGAAAGCAGCTGCCCACACTTCAGTCACTTTCTAGCTCATCTCTCAAAACCGATCTCATTTATTTATCTGTTATTATCTCTCCCCCAGGAGAAGATGAGCATTAAAAGGCAGGGAACATTTCCATCTTGTTCATCTGTGTGTTCCTAGTGCCCAATGGCATGCCTGGCACAGAGCAAGCATTCAAACATTTGGGGTGGGAGGGAGGAAGAAAGGGAAAAGGGAAGGAGGGAGGGAGGAGCGGGGAAGGGAAGGAAATAGAAAGAAGGAGGAACTTGGAGACCTGACTCCCCACCCCATTCTAGAGCCTCTGTTCCTAATGCTCTAGGTCTTGGGTCCCCCCACCTCCCTCTCCCAGTCCCTACACACATATGACGCCTGCCCCCACTGAACTCCAACGCCTGGCCTGTCCGCATGCAGATGGCTGCCTTACATATAACAATCCGCCATTCGTACTTCCCCCTTTCGTGCCAGTCCCGTTCGCAGATACTGTTTCCACGCCACTCTCCTGAGGTGTCGAGCATAATGTTATTCACCTGTTACTTCTGCTTGCCCCCTGCACACTCGCTTCTGGAAAGGGAACCGCGTGTCACCTCTGGAGAACCACCCCTGCCCCACACGCAGCCCCTGTAGCTCTGATGGAGTCGTCCTGATCTCCAGCTCCAGGGCTGGACGTGTGACCCAGGTCTGGCCAAGGAGAATGCAGCATTTTCCTGGCCACAGTGATTGGCTAGGAATGGTCACATGACTCCAGCTGGGGCCACTGACATTGAATCCAGGACTTTCCCTGCACGTTAATTAGCCAAGAGGCACTGTCTTTCTGCTGGGAAATGCCAAACCAGGTAGATGAAGTCTGGAGCTGACAGCCATCTTCCCACCATGTGGGGACAGTCTGACTGAGAATAAAGCCAGCGTAGAGGGCAGCAGAGCCCAGAGATAGACAGATTCTGCTGATATCATTTGAGCACCTGGATCCAGCTTTACCTGAAGTAGATGCCATGCCAGAAAAATCTCAGTGAACCAAGCCAATAAATTCCTTTCTGTGCTTAAGACAGTCGGACTCGCACTTGTTGCTTGTCGCCAAAATGGTTCTGACTCGTAGAACATTAATCAGTTGTGGGATAGTCGAGACATGTAAGGCAGCCAGGGGCACAGAGGGCAACATCCTCTGCTAGAAAGGGGAGAAGGTAAACAAAACTCCAGGGCAGATTCGACCAGAAGTCAACCGGGGATTTCAACAGGAAAACCAGCATCGTCCCAGCTCCTGAGCCGCTCTCTGCTGGAGGCAACCAGTCTGTTTTGAAGGCCCTGCTTCCCCTCGCTCCAAGAATCAGACAGCCTTGAAATCTTTCAAGGCAAAAAATAAGTCTGAGGTAGCAGTCATATCTCTGGAGGAGAAGGACTTCCTCAGCCTTCTTTAAGGTGCAAAGAATTTCCAGCATGTAGGAGGCCTCCCACTTGCCTTCCGTTTCCAGACCCGTATCAGGCATGCCTCCTGGACGCCGTGTCTACTCAAGATGGTACCCGGGGACAGGCTGGGGCCCATTCCGGCTCTCTCCAGCAGGCAAGCGCTCACCTGAGCCCACAGGAGGAAACAACTCCAGAAAAGCATCCCTATGGGGGGGCAGCCCAGCTCCCCAGAGCCTCGCTTCAGAGCAGAAACACAGCTGGGGGTGCGAGGCACCAGGAAAGGCCTCGTCAGTGTGACCGGTGTCAAGTTCTCAGAAAGTGACAGCCTCTAGTTCCCCTGGGATCTCTGACTCCAGGTAGACAGACAATTCTGTCCCTGCTTCTGAGGCCAGGAGTAGGGCCTGCCTGTTTGGGGGATGGGCTGGGTTTTGCTTCGTTCCGGACGCCCCTCCTGGCTGCAGCTCCACCCGACCCTCAAGAGGGGGTCTCAGGAGGACACGAGGAAAAGCGCGGTGCTGGAGAGACAAGAACCCGGGTTTTCAAGAACTCGGCCCCAGGTCTGAATCGCACCCCACTGTTCAGTCCATTCTTTGCGCCCTCCCTGCTGGGGACCCTGAACTCTCTACCTTCCAGGGCACACCCGGCACTCCCTCCTGAGCTCCAGACTCACAGGGCCACCCTCCAGCTGGCCATCTCGGCTGAGACATCCAGCAGACACCTCAAACTCAACACCTCCCAAACTAAACTCCCTGCTCCGCACACCAGCTGCTCGTCCGCCTCCTGGTTTCTTAGCTCAGTGAATGTCACCTCTAACCCCTCCCCAGACTGAAGTTTTTCCCTAAGTCTTCTCTCCCCCGCTCACCTCCAGATAATCACTGCCAGTCCTGTGGATTCTCCCTCCTAAACCTCTCACCCCACCGGGACCTTTCAGCCCAGCCTTCTGTTGCCTGGATTATTTCAGCAAACTCCTAATAGGTTTCCCTCGCTTGCTGCTAGTAATTCTCCATTCAGCAGCCAGACTGGTTGTCCTGAAACACACATTCAGCCCCCTGCAGGGACAGTCCTCTGCCAGCCCAACAAGGCTCAGTGCCTCACCATGGCTTGCAAAGCCTTTCCTGGTCTGATTTCCAGCCTGGCAAAAAGAAAGTATTCACATGTTTCCTCTAAACCGGACAAACTTTCAGTAAAGGGCCAGATAGTAAATATTTTAGGCTTTGCGGGCCATATGGTCTCTGTCGCAACTACTCCGCCGTTGTAGTGGGAAAGCAGCTGCATGCATTATGTAAATGAATGGCGCTGGCTGTATGCCAATAAAACTTTATTTACAGAAACAGGTGCCGGGCCAGATTTGACCCATGGGCCATAGTTTGCCAATCTCTGCTCTAAAGGGATGAGCTAAGTTCTTGCCTCATTTCAGTTGCCTCTAGAAAATGGAGATAATAATCCTCACGTTGAAGGGCTGGTGAAAGATTTGAGAGAACTTGTCAAGCACCTGGCATAGAGTGCAGCACACAGTAGGTGCTCAGTTGGTGCGCACTGTTATTAAAGCTGTTATCATCGCTCTCCCTTTCTGCATGTTTAAGAATTGGTCAGCCCTGACTCCATAGCAAGGAGGTTGTAAGGATGGAGACCCTCCTTTTCCAAAGGCCTGATGATACATGATGCATTTCCAGAGGTGCTGGGAAACCACACAGCTGAGCACCTACTATGTGCCAGGCACTGGGCCTCACGTTGCTGAGTGACTAAAATAAATCATAAGGCAATATCCACCTCCTGAGCCCAAGTCTTTGAAGTCTAAAGAAGTGGAGGAAAAACTGCAAGAAATTATTTGTTCGGTAGCATGCCTACTGTGCGCCAGGCCTCATGTAGCACTGGGGCTGCCCAGAGGAACAGGAAGCAAGCTCTGCTTCTAGAAGAAGGTACCGCCTAGAGAAGCTATTTTCTCTTGACTTCGAAATTTCTCCTTGTCCTTGAAGCCACGTCTCCCACTCAGAGGGAAGCAGTGGCGCAATTTGCCTTGGGTCCCTCCAGAGCTCTGCAGGCCGGGCCTACGTCCCCTCCATCTCCTCGATGGGCCCTGGGGATCTGACAATAAATGAAACTGCCTCCTTCTTTTACCTGGGCAGGGCCTTAGCAGGGTCCCAGAGCAGAGGGGTGAGAAGGGAGGGTTCCTGGTTGACTGAAGATCCTGTGTCAGCTCGCGAACAACACCTTCTCCACGGCCTTCATCTTCCTAAAGGACATCTCTCTTTGGACACGTCCCAGTTCACCTCCCACCTGGGCTCTTCTTCATCCGTGAGGCAGAGATCTAGCCCTTGCCCCTGGAGAAGCAGAAGTCTTGGGCAGAGACTGCTAACTGTGCCCCAATATCCAATCCCCGCTTGTCTCTGCTAGTGACAGAATCCCCACTTTCTGATGGAACTCATGGACGCCCAACCGGCAACCACACTACCCAGCTCCCTTGCTAGGCATGGCTGCATGAGCAAGCTCTGTTCAACGGGATGCCTTTGGAGGGAAGTGGTGCACTCTTCCTTCATCTCTGTCCCCGCTTTGCTACCTGGAACATGGACCATGCAGATGAGAGGAAGCCATCTTGGGTTATTCAAATGAGAGGAATATCCGAGGCATCACAGAGCCACAACAGGGAAGGTGCCTGGGTCCCTGATGCCATGAAGCCACTGTCCCAGCTCTGGATCACCTCATCCAGACTGTCATGTGATGGAAAAATAAACTGCCTTGATTCAGATACTGTTATTTTAGTTTCTTTGTAACAATAGCTGAATCTGAATCTTAGCTAATGTGTCACACACAGTGGCCTGATACCCCAACATCTCACCAGTGCACACAGCACTGTGCAAACGAAGCAATACGTTATGGATTCACTAAACCAACAATCGCTGAACACGCACTATGTGCTGGGGATGGAGCCAGAGGCTGTCGGGGGCTGCTGAGATAAATCGAAGTCCTTGGTTGCTAGCTAGTAAGAGAAAAAAAGGGTAGTGATGAAGATATACTGGGTACTTTCTATATACACATAACAGACTTATGAGATAAGTCTTATAAGTCTATTATGAGACACAGATGTGCAAACTGAGGTCTAGGAAGGTTAAGTTGTTTGCTATGGACTAAACTGTGTCCCCCTAAAATTCATATGTTGAAGCCCTAACCCCCCAGTGTGACTATACTTGGAGAGAAGATCTTTAGGAGGCAATTAAGGTTAAATGAAATAATAAGGGTGGGGTCCTAATCTGATAGAACTGTGACCTTATAGAAGAGGAAGAGATAGCTCTCTGTCTCTCTCTGTCCCTCCCCTTCCCTCCCTGTCCCTCCTCCACCCCTCTCAATCCCTGCCATGTGAGGACACAACAAGAAAGTAGCTGGAGGTCAGGAAGAGAGCTCTCACCAGAACCCAATCATACTGACACCCTGATCTCAGCTTTCCAGCCTCCAGAACTGTGAGAAAATAAATGTCTGTTGTTTAAGCCCCCCAGTCTGTGGTACTTTGTTATGGCAGCCCAAGCAGACTAAGACACAAACGCACAGCCAGGCAGTCTGGCTCTACCCTCTTCTCCATCCATCCTCCACGAAGAGTAAAAAGAAGCACGTTACAGGCAGACTTGTCCCAATACCACTGACATCACCCCAATGAAACAGGACAGAGTTAACCTTCACGGAGCCCTCACTCGGACCCTGGTGCTATGCTCAGTGTTTCCCAGGCACCACGTCTCTTCTCCCTCTCTACAGCCCTGGAAGGCACATGCTCTTATAATCCTGATGTTAAAGATGCAGAAACCGAAGCAGAGAGGACAAGAAGCTGGTCCAATCCTAAGCACATTCACGTGACACCGTGATAAGGGTTGAAGGGATTTCCATCTTCCTACAGAAAGAGAAGGGATAAAGGGGCTGGGAGACACCAGAGGTCCTGTGCAGCTCTGTGCCTCGTCCTTATTTTAAGCCAGACAGGAATAAACTCTCACCTGTCCTCTGAGCTGTGAACTCCTCAAAGCCAAGCCCTGTCCCTCATTTGTCCCCTAGTCCCAGCACAGTCTGAGGAATGGTAGGCCTTCTACCGTGTGTGCCGTGAAAATGGGTGAATATCTTTGTTTCCACTCTTTCTGTCCATCGCTCTTGCTTTTGTCCCCAGGACCCCTCACCCTCCTTCTGGCAAGAGTGCTCCCTAATGTCTTAGGGACCAGCCAATGAGACTCTCCCAAAGAGGTGAAGCGTGTGTCCAAAGCCCAAATTAATCAAAGCATGACCCTCACCCAGCCACAGTGACTGGTACTGGGATGGGCCCTTGGTCCAATGAGGTAGAGGAGATGCAGCTGGGAGCCCATGGGGATGTAGTGGTGGCAGATGCCGCCGTCATTTTGCTCCCAGGCAGAGCAAGAGACTGAAGCCAACACAGAGAAAGGCAGTTCTGGGTGACACAGAAGAGCTAAGGTTCTGCTCACTATGTCCCTGAAGGTGGAGCTCCCCTTGGATTTTTCTTTCACACACCAATACGTTTTCTCTCCCTCTCTCTCTTGTTTTGCTTAAGCCATTTTTGCAACCAATTTTTCTGCCCCATTTGAACCAAACGTGTTCTAATGGACACTTTGGATGGGGCCTGTCTCCTAGTTTCAATAAATTCCAACTTACCTTTTAAGGAAAAAAACTTCCCCTGGTCTCCATGAATATTTTCCCAAGCCCAGTTGGTCCATACGGGTGGTTTTGGTATTTGCTGTTTGTCCAGTGTCATAAGGTCGCTTCAAGGAGGAAGATAAAGTATGACAGCATCGATTTCCTGTAGAACTAGCACCGGGCCTTGGTCCCAGCTTGTCTCACATCTTATTTCGATGCAGACACATGTGTCTCATTTTTCAAGGAGACTACAAGTTCCATGAGGTAAGTGACGTCCCATGAATTCAACAAGCGATGATGGAGTGCCTGAGGTGTCCTAGACTCTGGTGAGAAGCTGCGAACACAGAGGATAAGAAAAGGTCACTGTCCTCTCCAAGGAAAACGTGGAAGCTGAACAATTACACCTACAGGAGTGCATCCCGACAGGGTGTTTCTAGTTGCAAGTAACCAAGAAAGGCAACTTGCACTGGCTGGCGCAACCGAGGAGCTCTGGTTTGTCCAAACGGAAAGTACAGGTGAGATCCAGCTTCCGGGTTGGATGAGTCCCGAGACTTAACAATGCTACATGTGGCCCAGGTGTTTTCTATTCCTCAGCTCTGCCGTCTCAGCAACATCCCCATCAAGGCTGCCTGCATCCCGCGGCCACGCCTTTCCACATCACATGCGGGGCAGGTGAATGCAGGTTCAAACAAGATGCACCCTGATTGGATCCGCTAGGTCACATGCTTGCCTGCAAACCAATGACTGGGCAGGAAATGGACGGTGCTGATCCCTGTAAGCCAATCGGGGCTCACTGCCGGACCAAGGGGGTGGAGTCAGCTTTCACCAAGGCCCTGGCTGCATGGGGGTATTTAATACCTGAAGGAAATTCCAGGAGCTGAAGGAAGGTGGGAGGGAAGGAAGGGTTGGTGGTAAACATCCACTGTCTGCTCTCAGAGGTGAGAATCGGAGCAGATGCCCCTGAGCTGATACGGAAGTCTTTCCTCCCACCTCCATCACTGGGCTGCGCTCACGTCCTTTGCTCGGTATTACCCCGTGGTCACTATAGCATCAGCGGCAGAAGCAGCACCTGACGTTTATGAACCACTTTCTGGTGCCAGATGCTAAGTGCCCCACATTTGCTGTTCATTGTCTCATTTAACCACAGCCTTAGGAAGGATGGTTATTTCCATTTTGCAGATTAGGAAGCTGAGGCCTGGAGAACCGAAGTGACCTACCCAAAGTTGGCCTGAACTGGAAAGTCAGGGTAGCACCGTGTTGTCCTCGGTTCCCTAGTTGGAGAGGTTGAGTCACCCCTGTGCGCCGGGTGCTTAGCTGAGGGGATGGGCCTTCAAACGTAGGCAGAAGCCGCGTCTCCACTGAGCATTAATTTGCCCTTGGAACAACCCTACACACTTCACAAGGGCTGCCTCCAGAGTCCTTGCAAGTGCCCAACTTGGCAATCTCTGCTGCCTTATTTCATTTCTCTGCAAACTGCAGGGAACATGCAATGGAAGCAGCAGCTTCAGGCCCCGTGATGCTCTAAATTAAAGTGAAGTCTCGGGACTTCCCTGGCGGTCCAGTGGTTAAGACTTTGCCTCCCAACACAGAGGGGTGTGGGTTTGATCCCTGGTCAGGGAGCTACGATCCCACATACCTCTGGGCCCAGAAACCAAAACATAAAACAGAAGCAATATTGTAACAAATTCAAGAAGACTTTAAAAATGGTCCACATCCAAAAAAAAAAGTCTTAAAAAAAGAATAAAGTGAATTCTTCCCTGAAAATAAACTCGACACCACACTACACTGCATGATCAGCACGATAACATTAGCCACTACTTTCTAGAATTGGCAAAATCAACACTGGTTGTCAGTTTTCGGAGGGAGGGGGGCATGTTTCACCAATTGCATCGCCTCAGGACAGGTGTGCATGACACGGCAGGGACTCAGCAGAGCCAGCAGAGCCCTCTGGTTGGCCCTGTGTTTTCTACCACGTTTCCCTCTCTCGTATCTGCTAGAAGCGCCAGTTAGCACCCTGGGCTTGCAGAAGTCCTCAGCTGCTCTGTCTCAGCCAGGTCCACGTCTTCTCCTCTGAGGGCAAGGATTCCAAGGAGCCCTTTCCCCCGCTCAAGTAAGTTCCTCCTCTGATGGGTGGAGGCCAGGGTGGGGCAAAGGTAGGCGTGGGAGAGGATGAGGAAGGACTCACGTGGGGCCCATCTCCACCTAACAAAACAGGGCACTTCGCACTGAAAGTTCATCAAAGCCTAGTCGGCTCCCCTCCTCCTGGACTGCGTGAATGAGTTCCCTGGTGCTTCTCCTGGAAGCATCTGCCTTACTTTCCTCTGAACTCCTGGAGCCCTGCATCAGGCTTGCTTTCCTGGAACTTTGGATCTTCTCCTCGTACTAGCTTTGCTCCATTAAGATCCACCCTCAGCTCACCTTTGCTCTACAGAGGCCGCTGAGGAGAAGCAGCTGGGCAAAGCTGGCAGCTCCACGCAGGAGGAACGTGCCTTGGGGCAGTGGAACCAGGGCACCCATGGGAGCTGCTGTGTGGCTTAAGCACGTTACTTCCTAGTCCTGAACCTCATCCATAAACTGGGGACAAAAGCGGCGCCTACTCCCCTGGAGGTTCCCCCCACCCCCACCCCTGACACGGGTAGGCGGGTTTCCTCAATCTCAGGTAAAGGGATATATAAACCTCAAGCCCCTTCCAGCCAGACTGCCATCCCTAACTCCTTCCCATCCCCGATTCTGGAGCTGCCGCAGTTCTATCTTATAAGGATATCATGAAGATTAATGAGCATGGAAAATGTTTACCACCGTGTCTGGACCTCGGAAGCACCCAGCACATAGCCACAATTATTATGGCCTGATAGTGTTCATTTTTCAGTAGCTCTGTGCCTCAGTTTTCTTAGCTGTAAAATGGGGATAATAATAACACACACCCTCAAGAGGCTTAAATGAGCTGTTGTAGGAGAAGCACCTAGCACAGCGCCTGGCCCATAGAAAGGACTCAGCAAAGGTTGGCTGTTAAGCAGTTAAATATTAAGATTAAAGCATTGAGAGGCAGTGGGGCATGGTGAGAACAACATGGTCTGTAATTTCACTTCGTCTATGTCCAGGTTTTACCACTTATTAGCTCTTAGTAGAGTTCTCCACCCTCTCTGAGACTTAGTCTTTTCTCCTCCAAGTAGGGATAATGATTGTACAGCTTTGTGATGTTGCTGGAGGGTTTGTGAATTTCAAATACCTCACTCTGCCAAAATGCGTTATCATAGCTGGTCTGGCTGCTGTCCTTTGAAAGGTCTGCTTACAAAGTTGGCCCTTAGCTGGCATCTGGGAAGGCAGATTTCAGGGAAGTTCCCATCATTCCCTGACAAGGGTAGCTAAACGATCTGCACAAACAGTGTGGTTTCTGCTGAACACTTGTTTCCCTTCAGGGAAATCTGGTACATGCCAGGCAAGGAGTGCCTATTTACCAGCCCCAGTAAAGACCCTGGGCACTGAGTCCCTAATGAGCATCCCTGGAAGGTAACGTTCCGTATGTGTTGTCACAACTCATTGCTGGAGAAATTATGCCTGTCTTGTGACTCCCCGGGAGAGGGCTCGGCGTGCTTGTGCCTGATTTCCCCTGCACTTTGCTGCACGTGCCTTTTCCCTTTGTGGATTTCCCTCTGTATCCTTTTGCCATAAGAAGCCCTGAGTTCAACTATATGCTCAATCCTCTTAGCAAATCATCAAACCTAGGGATGATCTTAGGGACACCTGATGCACATAGTACCTGCCCCGTGGTTAGTCCTCAGGAAGCAGAGTCCTCGAAAATATGTTCCCACGGTAGTCATGGGCTCAGTGTCCTTACTTGCAAGGATCAAATAAGAGAGACCCCTAACTTGTTTTCCATTTTTAAAAACGTTCAAAACGATATTTATTGGCATGGGCACAGAACCTACCAGTGGCAAAGACAAAGATAGGCAGTCATGAGAATATTCACAGCCTTGTCATCTTAAGTTCTAAAGAAAAATTCTATCAGCTTTGCCTTTGCTCTCTGGGAAGGGAACTTGTCTGACTGGCTATGGGGCTTTTTTTTAATTCATTAAAATAGTCAATAAAGGAGATAAGATGAGGAGGGGCTCGTGGGAGTTCCAGTGGGGAAGGAAAGAACTACCAGGGGGAGAGAAGGATGGATTTGGGAAGTAGGGAGAGAGCTCAAAATCAAAGCACCCATGAAGGCTGAAGTAGAGATCGTTTTGTTTGTTTTATTTTGTCTAAATGTGGTAGATAAAGAAGAGAAGTCTATTTGGCAGCTACCGCGTATTGAAGGAAGAAGAATTGGGAAAGAACTTACACATGCAAGCACAGGATCAAAATTTCTTAAGGGAAAAGAACCTGAAACAGATTCTTAGAGGGCAAACATCTCACAGTAGAATTAAAGACAAATTAGTAACATATGCATAACATGGGCTCCTGAAGACTCCTGAGTTTAGAAAATAGACACACTCCCCGAAGGAGACAGCAAGACTTATCGTCGAGGCAGAAGGTAATTGATGCAAATAAAAGGCATAAAAAGTTATTGGAAGAGGTACTTCACAGAGAAGATATCCAAAACGGCTATGAACACATGAAAAGGAGCTGAGCTGCATTACTTATCAGGGAAACGCAAGTTGAAACCATAAAGCGATACCAGTATGCACCCACCTGAAAGGTTGACGTGAAAATGCCAAGCGTTAGCAAAGAAATGAAGCAACTGGGACGCAGACACGGCTGCTTGTAGATAGAGGAGAATAAATTGGTACAACTACTTTGCAAAACTACTGAGCAGCAGCTTCTAAAGCTGGACACATGCACAACTTACAACCCAGCAATTCCGCTCCTTGGAACATACCCAGCAGAAATGCAAACATCTGTTCACCAAACACATGTACAAGAATGTTCATATCACTATTCATAAATAGTCTCAAATTAAAACCTAACCCAAAACTCACCAACGGCATAGATGAAGAAATTGTAGTATACTCACACAATGGAATATTCTACAGCAGCGGTTGGAAAACTATGGCTCTCTGTTTGTAATCCAGGTTGCCTGTTTTTGTAAATAACATTTTCTTAGGACACAGCCCTGTCCATTGGTTTAAACATTGTCCATAGCTGCTTTCACACGATAACATCAGAGTTGAGTAGTTGTGACAGAGATCAAATGGCCTGAGAAGACTCCTATATTTACTATCTAGTCCTGTATAGAAAAAGTTTGCTGAACCCTGCCCTACAGCATTGAGCATAAACAACATATAACTACATATGATGATAAGGATGTGCATACCTCACAGTGCTGAATAACAGATGCCAGTGACAGGAAAAATTTGATTCCATTTTCATAAAGTTGAAAACAGGCAAAACTAGCCCAGGGTGTGGATGTGAGAAGTCAGGATAGACCTTCCCCCCTGGAAGGCACAGTGACAGAAAAGGGACATGTAGCTTCATGGGCACTGATTATGCTCTGCTTCTGGATCCATAGGCATGTGACATGGCTGTGTTCTCTTGGTGAAAATTCACCCAGCTGCACACTTATATGCACATTTTTCTCTCTATATATGACATTTTAATGGAAAGTCTTAAAAGAAAAAATTGGTGGAGCTCTCTGACCTCACCATAAAACTCCAAGCCTTCACCCTGTTCTTGTTTGTATCTGCCTTCACACAGATTGATGGTTCCCTGGAGGGCATTTCTCCTGCTCTTTAATGTATTAATAATGCAAAACTCTTCAAAACTCAGTTCAGCTGTCCCCCTTCTCCAGGATGCCTTCCCACTGACAATCCAGGGAAGCAGAGAGCAAAAGCCCTACGAGGGGGACACTGATTTCAGGGCAACTTGGTAGGTGTCATCTTAAGCCAATCCTAAGTTAATTTGGAGAAATAAAAATCTGGAGAAATAAAAGAAGCATGACAGACTGACCCTTGAGTGTTTGCCACATGAGAAGCTAGGTTGGCAATCCTGGAGGAGTTCAGTCATTTGTAGTTTAGACCAATCCAAGCTTAACCCACCTGGGGTGGGAGGTAGGGGGACAGATTGGTTTGGTGGAAAGAACATGGAACACCCCTGGAAAAAGGATCTGTGTAGCAGTCAGGATACAGTGAAGTGAAAGTAACTAAGAGGCCAACTCAAAGTGGCTTCAGCAAAGTGAGGAGTTCACTGTCTTGCATAACTGAGAAACCTATGGTGGGAGGAGATGGTTTCAGGTAGGGCTGGACCCAGCGTTGTAAACAATGTCATTGGGAATCTGTCTCCTCTCTGTCTTTTGGCTCTGCCTCACCACTGCCCCTCCCCGGTTTCCACCTTTTGACAGGCTGTCTGCCTGTGGTAACTAACCCCAGCAGATCCATACTTGCATCTTTAACTCCAACAGAAAGAACCACCGTCTCTTTCCCAATAATTCAAGAGAAGTCACAGAACCAATTCTCCTTTAGCTCACTTGGGCCACAGGTTAACACCTGACCAAATCCTTGTAATGCAGGGATGGAATGTGGTACTTATTCAGGCCCGAGTCAGGCCTTCCCCCTGGAGCCTGAGATAGAAACCTCACATGGCCTGAGGATGGGAAGGCCCCCTGCAAAGGAAAACAAGGGTGCTGTCACCCTGTTACCAGCAAGGCGAGGACAGGAGGCTAAGCTAGTCAAAACTACGGCCACCCCATGCACCTGCTGATCAACTGTGACCTTAAAGAATGGTGTTTTCTGATCTGTACCAGGGTGTGGCCACCCGCACTGCACACAGATGGTCAACAATCATGTGATTCACCCCGGGGCCGAGCACCTGGCACTGAGTGGCCTGAGAAATCATGAACCCTTCTGTACCATCTTGTCCTACACTCATGCCCGGGGCTGGGGACAAGGGTCAACAGCACAGGGCACCCACCTGTAGCCGCCGTGGAGCTGCTGTGTGTGTGTGTGCGGGGCCCTGCCAATCACAGCCACTCAACCTGATAGGAGAATCATTATTCTTCAGAGGAGAATCATTATTCCTTTTCAATCATGCAATTGAAACAAACAAGAATCAGGCTCAAATTAATTCAGTACAAAAGTGGTTTCTGATTTGCAAGTGAAATGTGGGCTTCAGACCGCACTTTCAACTACAGTTTAAAAACCACACCCTCCTGGGATTACGTGGGAAGGCACAGGGTTAGGGAGCAGAAGATCTGGGTTCATATTATGGTTCTGACACTAATACTGACTACTCAGTGTAATCTCAAGCCGGATGCTGAACTACTGTGGGCCTCGGTTTTCTCATCGGTAAGATGGAATCAGTGTTGTTGTGAAGATCACGGGCATGATTGAAGTCGTCAGCGTTCAGCTGCAGAAGCAAGGAGCCACTCTACCTAGTTTGTTTTTTTTTTTTTTTTTTGCGGTACGTGGGCCTCTCACTGCCGTGGCCCCTCCTGCCGTGGAGCACAGGCTCCAGACGCGCAGGCCCAGCGGCCATGGCTCACGGGCCCAGCCGCTCCACGGCATGTGGGATCCTCCCGGACCAGGGCACGAACCCGTGTCCCCTGTATTGGCAGGCGGACCCTCAACCACTGCACTACGAGGGAAGCCCCTCTACCTACTTTTTTAAAAAAGAAATTACTAGAAGGTAATACGTGCTTACAAAAGCCACTGGAATTTCAAAAGGAGCAGTCTCTGGGCTGGCTTTCCAGGAAAAACACAGCAGAACTGCCCCACCAAGGAAGTTGGTGAACCTACCTCCATCAGGAAAGTGCCGACCCACACGCAGCTGTCAGAACTTCTGGCTTCAAGAACACACAGTAGAAGCTGTGATCCTGGAAACAAGAAGCCTTCACCTCTGCAAAGACCCCTAAACCTTGCACATAATTGGCGAATGGTCACTGAAATGCAGTTATGAAAAAACTGGATGTTTCCAGAAAACCCAAGGCAGCAGGAAGACGGATGGCCTTGGCCTCACCATCCTTCAAATCTCAGCTAGAGGAGCAGAATCGCATCCCAAATATCCTAGGTGCAAAGGAACCAGGGAAGTGGCTCCTTTTTTCCCGTCTAGCTTCTGCAGTACAGGAAGATGTAGCAGAAGGAGCTTCAATGGGATGATGACAGCTGAGAGCCATGTGACATCAAGCAAGGCGCTGGGGAGTTTGGAAATCCGGCGGCCAGTTGGATTTATCTGTGGCCCTGCCGCATCTCCTCTCAAGCCGGCCCCCTGAGCACCGAAGGATCCTGAAGGGCTATCTCTTGGCCCCAGCCCTGCAGATAACCAATCATCTGCCCTCTCCAGGGAGCCCGCCTAGCTCCCAGCATCCGGCAGGGAGGGAAGAAGGCTGGCCGGTGAGCTGATTATTAAGGATTGCTCCTGAGCCCCTCACCTCTCTGTGCTCTGCCCTGTGGTGCTGAGCTGGGTCTCTGAAAACCACCTTCCTTCTCCTCCGGCTGGTGGGCTTGGAGGATGCAGGAGCACACGCTCTGTCCTTCTCCTCCGGCTGGTGGGCTTGGAGGATGCAGGAGCACACGCTCTGTCCTGTCTGTTTCCTGGTCCAGCTCTGGCTTCAGCATCTTCCCAGTACATCTTCACTGCAGCTGGAGCAGTCTGTTCTCATCTGTAGTTTTTCCAAGAGTCCCACTGCCGGCCTCTCTGTGCTGTGCAGGGCCACCAGCACCAGCTGGCCAGTGCCCGCTTCAGAGGCCCGGGGCCGAGCCCGTGGTGACCCTCCCGCAGGCTTCAACAGCTCCTTTCCTTGTCCCCAGAGCCCTGGCGTGGCAGCCGCTCCCAGAAGTTGCTTCCTCTGTGATACCTTCATGTTCTCTTGTTGCCTCTTGAGTTTTTTTTAACACAGTTCACAATCCTTTATACTAATTCTTTCTGTGAAGAAAGCTGGTGTGGCTTCTGTCCCCTGACCGGACTCTGTGACACACATGGGCTTTGGAGACAGACAGATATAGCACTCAGCTCCCCCGTTCAGGAGCTGTGGGACCTGCAGCAAGTGGCTTCATCCTTCTCAGCCTCATGTCTTCATCTCTGTAAGAGGGATAAAAATAGTCCCTCCCCACAGAGGTGAGGCGACAATTCATCACGTCCATGGTGTAAAGCATGTAACACTAATATCAGGGAGCCGCATCCTTCAAGTCAGGCTGTCTCCACAGACAGTCCTTGCCGCCTGTTTAAAGACCTCTGGAAAGATACCTGGTCCCTCCTGTGAAATCCCATCACGCGGATACTGCTGAGCACACACACCACAGCCGTCCCCATCCTCCTCCTTCCCTAGCAGAGCCACTCCCTCCTAGAATAGCAGAAAATGGCAGAAGCTGCATTCCAGGGTCTCTTGCAGTAAAGCGTGGGCATGTGACCCACCCCGGCCCATGGAAGTCAAGGGGAAGGTCTTCTGGGGCTTCTGGAAAATGTGTTTCTCACTGAAGAGAGAATAAGCTGCACTGAGAAAATAGTTTCCTTTTTCCTTCCCTTCTTCCCTAGTTTGGACCAGTTATTCTCAGCTGGGAGTGATTTTGTCCCCCATGGGGCATCTGGCAATGTCTGGAGACATTTTTGATTATCACAACTAAGGGGGTGGTGCTACTGGCATCCAGTGGGTAGAGGCCACATCCTACAATGCATAGGACAGGTGCCACGACCAAGACTAATCTGCCCCAGATGTCAACAGTGCCAAGGTCGAGAGAAATGCTCTGGATGCAGTGGTGTGAATAGATGACATCTGGACTGTGGCAACTGTTTTGGGACCATGAAGAAAGGTTTAGAGAACCACTGAGTTGATGAGGATCCTGACACGAATGAACTGCTGATGGAACCCTGGAAGCCCCAGTCTTCAGGCTTCTTGTTGAGTAACAAACTCCTCTGCTTTAAGTTACTCTTAATCAGATATGCTGTTATTTGTAGCCCCATATAACAAATCACAATGAGTAACTGGCAGAGACAGAGAAAAATAGAGATAAATGGTGGAGATGCTCACTTCAATATAGCACTTTTTATCATTATCAAGTGTTTCAAACATACAGAAAACTACAGAGAATAATAATCTAATCAACCCCATGTGTATACCATCCAGATTTAACAAGTGTTAGAATTTGCTAAATGGGTTTCAAATGATGAGTACTGTGGCCGATTATTTGTCTCCCACAGTTTTTTCTCCTCTCTCCTTTTAGAAATAGAATCGTCATGTTTTAGCTGGGACTATGACTGCTGGAATAAGAATGCAATTCCCAGCCTCTCCTGCAGGTGAGTATGGTCATATAACTGAGTATTGGCCAAAGTATATGACTAGAAGTGATGTGTACAACTTTGTGTCATGTCCTTAAAGGAAGTGCATGCCCTTTCCCCTTTATCACTGGCTGGCACACAGATAAAATGGAAATGGATGGAATGCAGATGTGGTGGCAGGGGCTAAAGCAGCCATATTGGGCCATGAGATGGAAACAATGCATGGAAGATGGAAGACCAACAAGAGAGAAGGAGCTTGGATTTCAGACGATTGTGAAGCTGACCTATCAGCCCCATATGTTTACACAGACTGTTGCATGAAAGAGAAAGATAACCTTCTATTATGTTGCAGCCGTTACTATTTTGGGACTCTGTTTTAGTAGCTGAACCACTTTCTGAATTTGTACAAGTTTCCAGTGCTTTTATATGAAGATCTCATCTGTTCTTCATAGCCAGACAGGGTTGAGAACAAAGATAATTCGCACAATTTTTCATTTATCCAATAACGATTTTTGAGTATCTACCACTGCTTTAGATGTTAAGCACGGAGGGTGCCCAGATTGCTCCTACGTTCCTGTTCCACTTACATCAGTCTCCTTGACTTGATCCTCTCCCCGTTACCTCTCCAGCCTCCTTCTTTCCACCTGTGATGTTGCTTGTTTAAAGCAGGCCACCATCCATCCTGGCTACTCTCTTGCAGCAGCCTCTTGACCTGTCTTCCCACCTCTGCTCCCCGTCTCTCTGTCCCTTGATCCAAACCTTCTCAGGGGTCCCCTTTGCCAAAGGGCAAGAAGTCCAAGCTTCCCGAGGCTGACAAGACCCTGCCCACTCCTCAAGCCTAACCTCTCCCAGCTGTGTTCCAGCCACAAGGAAGCAGGTGAAATTTTCCCCGTGAGTTCGCTCAGCTCAGGTGCTTACAGTGGCTGCCCCTCTGTGCAGCACGCTGGCTCTCCCTCTGCTCTGCTCACTCTGAGGTCTTTCAGGCTTCAGCTTCGGCTCCAGGTGTTTAGGGAAGCCTTTCCTGATGTTGCAATTTCCTCCAGCCTTTCCCAGATCCCCATACCCTGCTCGTCTGTTCCCCTGCATCAGTGAGCTCCTTGGTGGAGGGGGGCATGGAGGAGAGGCAGGTTCTGTGCATCGCCCACTGCTGAATTTCCAAAGCCAGCGTAACACCTGGCACAAGTAGCCTCCGAGGGCTGATGGTGGGAAGGAATGGGCGAGTCCCTGTCTTCTGGGTGATAAAGCCGAGGCTCAGAGAAGCTACAGCGACTTGCTTAAGATGAGGCTTGGATTTGGCTGCAGGTTTCATGAGGTCCCACTACACCAAGCTGCTTTGAAGCTAGTTCAAAGTCCAGAGTCCCCTTGAGATTGGCCTCGGGGCTGTTACTGGCAGGGATGGAACATTTGGTGTCGGATTCCACAAAGCAAGGTCCTGCACTGAAGGGCCAGTGGGGAACTAGTGAAAAACCTAACTTCTAGACCCGCCGCAAAGCTACGGAATGGAAAGCTGTGGGCTGAGGTCCAAGTTCTGCCATTTTCTGCAAACTCCCCACAGGGCGCTAAAGTTCACTAACATCAAGAACCTATTGGGGTCCTGAAAGTTGCACGGGGCTCCTTCTTTCCTGTTTCTCAGTCTCTCCTAACACTTCTACCTGGCACCAGCCCCTGGAACGAAGGGGTGCGAGGCTGTTATTGGAGTTAAGAACCCAGCTCCTTGCACATTCCTCACTTTACTTTTTTTTTTATTATTATTAATTATTTATTTTTGTCTGCGTTGGGTCTTTGTTGCCGCACGCGGGCTTTCTCTAGTTGCGGGGAGCCAGGGCTACTGTTCATTGTGGTTCACGGGCTTCTCATTGCGGTGGCTTATCTTGTTGCAGAGCACAGGCTCTAGGCGTGCAGGCTTCAGCAGCTGTGGCGTGGGGGCTCAGTAGTTGTGGCGCACGGGCTCAGTAGTTGTGGTGCATGGGCTTAGCTGCTCCACAGCATGTGGGATCTTCCCAGACCAGGACTCGAACCCATGTCCGCTGCATTGGCAGGTGGATTCTTAACCACTGCACCACCAGGGAAGTCCTGTCACTTTACTTTTTTGAAATGATAAATTAAAAAAAAAAAAAGTGGTGCTAAAACCACACTGCCCACGAAGAGCATTTTCACCTTGAACATGTGATACTGGAAGCAGTTACTGTCAAAGGGAGTAAAAATGCTTACCCCTTAGTGACAGAGAGAAAACGGAAGGGTCCTCTGTTCCAGCATCTTGGAACGTCAAGGAGGGAGGCCCCAAACCTGAGTCAAGGACCAGCGTGCGTCCGACAGACTGGAGTTGAATCTCTCTGGGGCCTTGATCAGGTCCCTTCAATTCACCTGGAAAACAGGAGCACTGACAGCTCTGCCTCGGCAAGGAAAGATCACGTGACTACGGGAAAGCACCTGGCACAGCCATGGGAACAACCATAGGGTGCTTACTCCACTTGTTACTCCTGTTTTTATGTTCAACGTGAGATGGAATACTGAGGACTTCTCAAAGCTTGTACAACCCTCCTGGAATTAACCTGAAGGGAGAGCTTTCTCTGAATCATGTTTTATCTCACAGCACGTTGAATGCTCGTTAACCTTTTACTCAGCATCGTTACTGTAGGCAGGCGATGCCTTGCTGTTGATGCCTGTGACTTATCGTTTCTAATAAATCACCTTTGCCTGGAGGGGAGACATCACCTTCCCCACATTTGGGGGCACAAACTGAGCTTACTGCCTCTGGTAGGAGAGTCCAAAGCAGCAACAGCCGAAGTTAGGAGGAAACATTCCCAGACTTAGAGTCTCAAAATGTAGGCTTTAGAGTTCCAGCAGAGATCAAGGTCAAGAGGAAGGGCAAAAGCCAATGTTCATGACCTAACAAGTCACAAAAATAAACAATATATAAACCAAAAATAATATTTAGGAAGAATGAATGATGATTTAAAAGGCAGTACATTTCAACAGAGGGGAAAAAAAACCCTTCTAAGACATATGTGATGGAGTTGAGTGTGTCTTTAAAATTACATGATTCCATAGGCTTGGTGGATTCTGGGAGGTTCAGAGAGAAGAACTAGTCTGTCACTTAAAGGGACCCTCCTCTCTCCCGTCTCCATCAAGACCTGGGAGTGAGGTACAGAGCGACACCACCTGAGAGTTTACGGACATGCTCGCAAGTGACCAGCGAGATCCTGCAGGTTTCCCTCACCACCAACGTGGCAGCATGAGAGAACATGCGACCTCCCGTCTCCTGTGGCCCCAGAGAGCTCAGGGGGCATCTGGAAGTTTCCCAAGCCCTTGAGGAAAGCAAGGAAATGGTAGAGAGTCGGTCAGTGGACAGAAAAGGGCTCATGGTGGGACACGGTTTGTGTCGGTCCATCAGCTGGAGACCAGTAAGGACTCAGATATCAGTGGCCGTGGTCAGCATGGGGGATGCTGAGGGCAGAAAAGCAGACATTCCCTCCCTCTCATCTCGACCCAACACAAGCCCCTCCAAACGCACGTGCCACCCTGGGGATGGGGGGTGTGTGAAGGAATCGTGAAACAGCTGCGTTTAAACCTGAAATGACCAAGAACAAAACCTGGAAATGACTCCTTTGACCTGATTACAATTTCCACCAGCGGGCAGAATGCGAGTTTGAGGTCAACTGTAGGAAAAAGAAGTATAAACTTTTTGCAGTCTGCATTTGTAGTTTGAAAAATCGGACTCTACCTGAGCATCCGAATGTATGCAGGTTGATGAGACCTGATTTCACCGGCAGCCAGTGCCATCTGGCAGCTGAGTCTCAACTTACTTGCCTGTCCGTTTCCTCACCAGTGAAAGGAGGTTCACTGCTCGTGTTTCGAGATTTATTGTGGGGACCAAATGAGATCGTATGGGTGAAAAGGCTCTAAAAATATAAAGCTTCATGGATCAGCAGCGTGGTGACGATGATGATGACGACAATGATGACGGCACAGCGGTGGCGATGTCTGCCGGGAAGGCCAGGAGGAGGTGACGTCCGCCTTCATCGTGCTTGATATTTAAGAAATACGCGGGAAGATGGCGGAAGAGTAAGAGGGAAGATGGCGGAAGAGTAAGAGGGAAGATGGCGGAAGAGTAAGAGGAAGATGGCGGAAGAGTAAGACGCGGAGATCACCTTCCTCCCCACAGATACACCAGAAATACATCTACACGTGGAACAACTCCTACAGAACACCTACTGAAGGCTGGCAGAAGACCTCAGACCTCCCAAAAGGCAAGAAACTCCCCACGTACCTGGGTAGGGCAAAAGAAAAAACAGAGACAAAAGAATAGGGACGGCACCTGCACCAGTGGGAGGGAGCGGTGAAGGAGGAAAAGTTTCCACACTCTAGGAAGCCCCTTCGCGGGCAGAGACTGCGGGAGGCGGAGGGGGGAGCTTCGAAGCTGCGGAGGAGAGCACAGCCACAGGGGTGCGGAGGGCAAAGCGGGGATATTCCCGCACAGAGGATCGGTGCCGACCGGCACTCACCAGCCCGAGAGGCTTGTCTGCTCACCCGCCGGGGCGGGCGGGGCTGCGAGCTGAGGCCGGAGCGCAGGGAGAGGACTGGGGTTGGCGGCTTGAACATAGCCTGAAGGGGTTAGTGCACCACAGCTAGCCGGGAGGGAGTCCGGGGAAAAGCCTGCACCTGCAGAAGAGGCAGGAGACTTTTCCTTCCCTCTTTGTTTCCTGGGGCGTGAGGAGAGGGGTTTAAGAACGCTGCCTAAAGGAACTCCAGAGACGGGCGCGAGCCGCGGCTAAAAGCGCGAACCCCAGAGACGGGCGCGAGCCGCGGCTGAAAGCGCGGACCCCAGAGACGGGCGCGAGCCGCGGCTGAAAGCGCGGAATTCAGAGACGGGCGCAAGCCGCGGCTAAAAGCGCGGACCCCAGAGGCGGGCGGGAGACGTTAAGGCTGCTGCTGTCGCCACCGAGGGGCCTGTGTGCGAGCACAGGTCACTCTCCACACCCCTCTTCCGCGGAGCCTGTGCAGCCCGCCACTGCCGGGTGCCCGGGATCCAGGGACAACTTCCCCGGGAGAGCGCACAGCGCGCCTCAGGCTGGTGCAAAGTCACGCCGGCCTTTGCCACCGCAGGCCCGCCCCGCACTCTGTGCCCCTCCGTCCCCGCCGGCCTGAGTGCGCCAGAGCCCCCAATCAGCGGCTCTTTTAACCCCATCCTGTCTGAGCAAAAAACAGACGCCCTCCAGCGATCTACACGCAGTGGCAGGGCCAAATCCAAGGCTTAGCCCTGGAAGCTGTGAGAACAAAGAAGAGAAAGGGAAATCTCTCCCAGCAGCCTCAGAAGCAGCGGATTAAAGCTCCACAATCAACTTGATGTACCCTGCATCTGTGGAATACCTGAATAGACAACCAATCATCCCAAATTAAGGAAGTGGACTTTAGGAGCAAGATCTATGATTTTTTCCCCTTTCCTCTTTTTGTGAATGTGTATGTGTATGCTTCTGTGTGAGATCTTGTCTGTATAGTCTTGCTTCCACCATTTGTCCTAGGGTTCTATCCGTCCATGTGTTTTTTTTTAATTTTTTTTCTTAATAATTAATTTTAATAACCTTATTATACTTTACCTTCGTTCTTTCTTTCTTTCTTTCCGTCCTTCCTTCCCTCCTTTAGACAACGAATCATCCCAAATTGAGGAGGTGGTCTCTGACAGCAAGATTTAGGATTTTTCCCCATTTACCTCTTTTAGTGAGGGTGTATGTGTATGCTTCTGTGTAAGATTTTGTCTGTATAGCTTTGCTTCCAACATTTGTCCTAAGGTTCTTTCCGTCCCTTTTTTTTTTTTTCTAAATAAGAAGTTTTTAATTCAATAACTTTATTATACTTTATTTTATTTTTACTGTATCTTCTTTCTGTCTTTTTTCCTTCTTTCCCTCCTTCCTTCCTTCCTCTCTCCCTCCCTCCCTCCTTTCTTTTCTTCTTGCCTTCTTGCCTTCTTTGCTTCTTTCTTTCTTTCTTCCTTCCTTCCTACCCTCCTTTCCTTCTTTCTTTCCTCATACTTCTACTAATTCCCTCTACTTTTTCTCCCTTTTATCCTGAGGCTGTGGATGAAAAGCTTTTGGTGCTCCAGCCAGGAGGCAGGGCTCTGCCTCTGAGGTAGGACAGCCAACTTCAGGACACTGATCAACAAGAGACCTCCCAGCTCCACATAATATCAAACGGCGAAAATCTCCCAGAGACCTTCATCTTAACACCAGCACCCAGCTTCACTCAACGACCAGCAAGCCACAGTGCTGGAAAACCTATGCCAAACAACTAGCAAAACAGGAACACAACCCCACCCATTAGCAGAGAGGCTGCCTAAAATCATAATAAGGCCACAGACGCCCCCAAACACACCACCAGACGTGAACCTGCCCACTAGAGAGACAAGATCCAGCCTCATCCACCACAACACAGGCACTAGCCCCCTCCACCAGGAAGCCTACACAACCCACTGAACCAACCTTAGCCACTGGAGACAGACATCAAAAACAGGAGGAACTACAAACCTGCAGCCTGCAAAAAGGAGACCCCAAACACAGTAAGATAAGCAAAATGAGAAGACAGAAAAACACACAGCAGATAAAGGAGCAAGATAAAAATGCACCAGACCTAACAAATGAAGAGGAAATAGGCAGTCTACCTGAAAGAGAATTCAGAATAATGATAGTAAGGTTGATCCGAAATCTTGGAGATAGAATGGACAATAGATTGGACAAAATGCAAGAATCAGTTAACAAGGACCTAGAAGAACTAAAGATGAAACAAGCAACGATGAACAACACAATAAATGAAATTAAAAGTACTCTAGATGGGATCAATAGCAGAATAACTGAGGCAGAAGAATGGATAAGTGACCTGGAAGATAAAATAGTGGAAATAACTACTGCAGAGCAGAATAAAGAAAAAAGAATGAAAAGAACTGAGGACAGTCTCAGAGACCTCTGGGACAACATTAAACGCACCAACATTCGAATTATAGGGGTTCCAGAAGAAGAAGAGAAAAAGAAAGGGACTGAGAAAATATTTGAAGAGATTATAGTTGAAAACTTCCCTAATATGGGAAAGGAAATAGTTAATCAAGTCCAGGAAGCACAGAGAGTCCCATACAAGATAAATACAAGGAGAAATACGCCAAGACACATATTAATCAAACTGTCAAAAATTAAATACAAAGAAAGCATATTAAAAGCAGCAAGGGAAAAACAACAAATAACACATAAGGGAATCCCCATAAGGTTAACAGCTGATCTCTCAGCAGAAACCCTACAAGCCAGAAGGGAGTGGCAGGACATACTGAAAGTGATGAAGGAGAAAAACATGCAGCCAAGACTACTCTACCCAGCAAGGATCTCATTCAGATTTGATGGAGAAATTAAAACCTTTACAGACAAGCAAAAGCTGAGAGAGTTCAGCACCACCAAACCAGCTTTACAACAAATGCTAAAGGATCTTCTCTAGGCAAGAAACACAAGAGAAGGAAAAGACCTATAATAACGAACCCAAAACAATTTAGAAAATGGGAATAGGAACATACATATCGATAATTACCTTAAATGTAAATGGACTAAATGCTCCCACCAAAAGACACAGATTAGCTGAATGGATACAAAAACAAGACCCTTATATATGCTGTCTACAAGAGACCCACTTCAGACCTAGAGACACATACAGACTGAAAGTAAGGGGATGGAAAAAGATATTCCATGCAAATGGAAGCCAAAAGAAAGCTGGAGTAGCAATTCTCATATCAGACAAAATAGACTTTAAAATAAGGACTATTAAAAGAGACAAAGAAGGACACTACATAATGATCAAGGGATCGATCCAAGAAGAAGATATAACAATTGTAAATATTTATGCACCCAACATAGGAGCACCTCAATACATTAGGCAAATACTAACAGCCATAAAAGGGGAAATCGACAGTAACACATTCATAGTAGGGGACTTAAACACCCCACTTTCACCCATGGACAGATCATCCAAAATGAAAATAAATAAGGAAACACAAGCTTTAAATGATACATTAAACAAGATGGACTTAATTGATATTTATAGGACACTCCATCCAAAAACAACAGAATACACATTTTTCTCAAGTGCTCATGGAACATTCTCCAGGATAGATCATATCTTAGGTCACAAATCAAGCCTTGGTAAATTTAAGAAAATTGAAATTGTATCAAGTATCTTTTCTGACCACAACGCATGAGACTAGATATCAATTACAGGAAAAGATCTGTAAAAAATACAAACACATGGAGGCTAAACAATACACTACTTAATAATGAAGAGATCACTGAAGAAATCAAAGAGGAAATCAAAAAATACCTAGAAACAAATGACAATGGAGATACAACGACCCAAAACCTGTGGGATGCAGCAAAAGCAGTTCTAAGGGGGAAGTTTATAGCAATACAAGCCCACCTTAAGAAGCAGGAAACATCTCGAATAAACAACCTAACCTTGCACCTCAAGCAATTAGAGAAAGAAGAACAAAAAAACCCCAAAGCTAGCAGAAGGAAAGAAATCATAAAAATCAGATCAGAAATAAATGAAAAAGAAATGAAGGAAACAATAGTAAAGATCAATAAAACTAAAAGCTGGTTCTTTGAGAAGATAAACAAAATAGATAAACCACTAGCCAGACTCATCAAGAAAAAAAGGGAGAAGACTCAAATCAATAGAATTAGAAATGAAATAGGAGAGGTAACAACTGACACTGCAGAGATAAAAGAGATCATGAGAGATTACTACAAGCAACTCTATGCCAATAAAATGGACAATCTGGAAGAAATGGACAAATTCTTAGAAATGCACAATCTGCCAAGACTGAATCAGGAAGAAATAGAAAATATGAACAGACCAATCACAAGCACTGAAATTGAAACTGTGATTAAAAATCTTCCAACAAAGAAAAGCCCAGGACCAGATGGCTTCACAGGCGAATTCTATCAAACATTTAGAGAAGAGCTAACACCTATCCTTCTCAAACTCTTGCAAAATATAGCAGAGGGAGGACCACTCCCAAACTCCTTCTACGAGGCCACCATCACCTTGATACCAAAACCAGACAAGGATGTCACAAAGAAAGAAAACTACAGGCCAATATCACTGATGAACATAGATGCAAAAATCCTCAACAAAATACTAGCAAACAGAATCCAACAGCACATTAAAAGGATCATACACCATGATCAAGTGGGGTTTATTCCAGGAATGCAAGGATTCTTCAATATACGCAAATCTATCAATGTGATAAACCATATTAACAAATTGAAGGAGAAAAACCATATGATCATCTCAATAGATGCAGAGAAAGCTTTTGACAAAATTCAACACCCATTTATGATAAAAACCCTGCAGAAAGTAGGCATAGAGGGAACTTTCCTCAACATAATAAAGGCCATATATGACAAGCCCACAGCAAACATCATCCTCAATGGTGAAAAACTGAAAGCATTTCCACTAAGATCAGGAACAAGACAAGGTTGCCGACTCTCACCACTATTATTCAACATTGTTTTGGAAGTTTTAGCCACAGCAATCAGAGAAGAAAAGGAAATAAAAGGAATCCAAATTGGAAAAGAAGAAGTAAAGCTGTCACTGTTTGCAGATGACATGATCCTATACATAGAGAACCCTAAAGATGCTACCAGAAAACTACTAGAGCTAATCAATGAATTTGGTAAAGTCGCAGGATACAAAATTAATGCACAGAAATCTCTGGCATTCCTATATACTAATGATGAAAAATCTGAAAGTGAAATCAAGAAAACACTCCCATTTACCATTGCAACAAAAAGAATAAAATATTTAGGAATAAACCTACCTAAGGAGACAAAAGACCTGTATGCAGAAAATTATAAGACACTGATGAAAGAAATTAAAGATGATATAAATAGATGGAGAGATATACCATGTTCTTGGATTGGAAGAATCAACATTGTGAAAATGACTCTACTACCCAAAGCAATCTATAGATTCAATGCAATCCCTATCAAACTACCACGGGCATTTTTCACAGAACTAGAACAAAAAATTTCACAATTTGTATGGAAACACAAAAGACCCCGAATAGCCAAAGCAATCTTGAGAACGAAAGAAGGAACTGGAGGAATCAGGCTCCCTGACTTCAGACTATACTACAAAGCTACAGTCATCAAGACGGTATGGTACTGGCACAAAAACAGAAAGATAGATCAATGGAACAGGATAGAAAGCCCAGAGATAAACCCATGCACATATGGACACCTTATCTTTGATAAAGGTGGCAGTAATGTACAATGGAGAAAGGACAGCCTCTTCAATAAGTGGTGCTGGGAAAACTGGACAGGTACATGTAAAAGTATGAGATTAGATCACTCCCTAACACCATACACAAAAATAAGCTCCAAATGGATTAAAGACCTAAATGTAAGGCCTGAAACTATCAAACTCTTAGAGGAAAACATAGGCAGAACACTCTATGACATAAATCAAAGCAAGATCCTTTCTGACCCACCTCCTAGAGTAATGGGAATAAAAACAAAAATAAACAAATGGGACCTAATGAAACTTCAAAGCTTTTGCACAGCAAAGGAAACCATAAACAAGACCAAAAGACACCCCTCAGAATGGGAGAAAATATTTGCAAATGAAGCAACTGACAAAGGATTAATCTCCAAAATTTACAAGCAGCTCATGCAGCTCAATAACAAGAAAACAAACAACCCAATCCAAAAATGGGCAGAAGACCTAAATAGACATTTCTCCAAAGAAGATATACAGACTGCCAACAAACACATGAAAGAATGCTCAACATCACTAATCATTAGAGAAATGCAAATCAAAACTACAATGAGATATCATCTCACACCAGTCAGAATGGCCATCATCAAAAAATCTAGAAACAATAAATGCTGGAGAGGGTGTGGAGAAAAGGGAACCCTCTTACACTGTTGGTGGGAATGTAAATTGATACAGCCACTGTGGAGAACAGTATGGAGGTTCCTTAAAAAGCTACAAATAGAACTACCATATGACCCAGCAATCCCACTACTGGGCATATACCCTGAGAAAACCATAATTCAAAAAGAGACATGTACCAAAATGTTCATTGCAGCTCTATTTACAATAGCCCGGAGATGGAAACAACCTAAGTGCCCGTCATCGGATGAATGGATAAAGAAGATGTGGCACATATATACAATGGAATATTACTCAGCCATAAAAAGAAACGAAATTGAGCTATTTGTAATGAGGTGGATAGACCTAGAGTCTGTCATACAGAGTGAAGTAAGTCAGAAAGAGAGAGACAAATACCGTATGCTAACACATATATATGGAATTTAAGGAAAAAAAATGTCATGAAAAACCTAGGGGTAAAGCAGGAATAAAGACGCAGACCTCTTAGAGAACGGACTTGAGGTTATGGGGAGGGGGAAGGGTGAGCTGTGACAGGGCGAGAGAGAGTCATGGGCATATACACACTAACAAACGCAGTAAGGTAGATAGCTAGTGGGAAGCAGCTGCATGGCACAGGGATATTGGCTCGGTGCTTTGTGACAGCCTGGAGGGGTGGGATGGGGAGGGTGGGAGGGAGGGAGACGCAACAGGGAAGACATATGGGAACATATGTTTATGTATGACTGATTCACTTTGTTATAAAGCAGAAACTAACACACCATTGTAAAGCAATTATACCCCAATAAAGATGTAAAAAAATAAAAAATAAAAAAAAAATAAAAAAAAGAAATACGCAGAATGGGGCTTCCCTGGTGGCACAGTGGTTGAGAGTCCGCCTGCCGATGCAGGGGACACGGGTTCGAGCCCTGGTCCGGGAGGATCCCACATGCCACGGAGCAACTGGGCCCGTGAGCCACAACTACTGAGCCTGCGCATCTGGAGCCTGTGCTCCGCAATGGGAGAGGCCGCGACAGTGAGAGGCCCGCGTACCGCGATGAAGAGTGGCCCCCGCTTGCCGCAACTAGAGAAAGCCCGCGCACAGAAATGAAGACCCAACACAGCCATAAATAAATAAATTAATTAATTGAAAAAAAAGAAATATGCAGAACAGCTGGAACAGTTCAACAGCGTCATAAAGAGCCCCACCTTGCTGTAAAAATATAGCCACAGCATAAAGGGAGAAGCTGATTCTCGGGTGATTGACAAGTCTTGTTTGAATGACGAAGCTTGGAAATGGTGTCAGTAAGCCTTTGAAATCACAGTTATGACACGTGGCTTTGACAGCTGTGTCAGGATATGGAATTCACAGAAAGTGAAACCGTGGCCTCGTCCCCAGAGCTCACGAGCCGCTGCGGGTGGAGGGGAGAGAGACCTTGTCATCCCCGCAGGAAGGAGCCGCTCCTGAGGGGTAAATGCTCCCCGGTGGCCAGAGCTGAGCACTGCGCCATCAGGATCACAGGACCTTGAGCAGAAAGACAGAATTCATGTCTTTGGTTGTTCAGCAACCAGTGTTTCTGTGTGTGGTTTACTCTGTCAGGCAGTGGGGACACCAAAAGGAGTTAAGAGTCAGGCCCCAACCTTCAGAAACCCACAGTTCAAAGTCAAGCCTCGTGAGGATGTGGAGGAAACTGGAATTCTCATCTGCGGCTGGTGGGGTGGGAAGTGGTACAGCCACTTGGAAAAATAACGTGGTAGAAAAAATCTAATAAAGCTAAACATATGCACATCCTATTTCCTAGAAGTTCACTTTTAGGTGCCCATGTGGTGGAAATGTGAACAGAGAGCTCCCCAAAAGACATATGCAGGGATGGTGGCAGCAGCATTATTCCGTAACCCCGAACTGGGCAGGACCCCCACATCCGTCAGCAGCAGACTAGGTCAATGAAACGTGGCATGCTCGCACAGCGCAGTACTTTCGTGCAGCCATTCTCAAACCGGGGCCATTTTGCCCCAGCAGGGACATTTGGCAGCGTCCAGAGACAGTTCTGTCGTCACAGCCAGGGCGCGCTACGTACCTCATGGGTAGAGGTCATGCTGCTAAGCATCCTACAGCGCACAGGACAGCGATGGATCAATTTAGTCATAACTTTGAGCTCAAAGAAGCCAGACACGGAAGACCATGTGTATACGATTCCATTTACATAAAACTCAAAGTCAGGCAACATGAATCCTTAGTTTTAGCAATCAGGAGTGCAGGGTGGAGGGGGACGCAGCGGGACACGGGATCTGTTGCTCGAGCTGGGGGCTGGTTACCTGGCACCGGGTGCAAATTCACTGAACTAAAGAGTTAAGATTTGGGAAATTCTCTGACGGTCCAGTGGTTAGCACTCTGCACTTTTGCTGCAGCGGGGCACAGGTTCAACCCCTGGTCGGGGAACTAAGATCCCACAAGCCATGCAGCAGAGCCAAAATTTAAAAAAAGAGTTAAGATGGGTACAATTTTCTTAAATATGTGTTTTTGTTGTTGTTTTTTGTTTTTGTTTTTTTAAATATGTGTTTTAATAAAACGTTTCTTTTAAAAATTCTTGCCCCAGTACCAGGGCAAGGTGCATAATCTTTCTGAGCCTTTGTTTTCTCTGCAAAATGGAACAGTAATAACAGGATCTACTCCAGGAGGAGTACTGTGGGGATGATTTGAGAAAATGAGTCCAAGGCAACCACACAGTGACTGACACACATGTGTGTACAGTGAAAACACAGAGAAGATCAGTCAATACCAATTGAGCCTGTTTGTTAAGGTAAAGTTTTCATAGTAAGGCAGGGTTTGGCGAAGAAAAGATCACCCACCAGTTTGGCCCCAGATAGTCTGGGTGATAATACTCTGCTCTGTGATCTCTGGGCCCATTTGCTCAATGAGAGGGCTGACCAGCCCAGACATTCTCTGATCTGCTCTCACTCCAGTTGCAACAGACATCTGTTGCTTTTGCCTATTCAGCTTCCATTGCTCCTTTTTCTGGTAATAACACTCCAGTACTTCTTTGGAGCACCATTCATCCACCACTGCACACAGTGGGGCCGTCAGTCAAGGCACCCTGCCCTCTCTCAAGCAAGGTGGGGCACGTGAGCCAAGCTGGACCAACCAGGCTGTTTCCTGGATGCTGTGAGGACCAGAATGCTGAAGCCAGCTCTGCCCTAGAGCAGTACTGCAAAGGGATTGCCCAAGACTTCCTGCCACAGAGGCTCCTGGAGTTCTCTGCCCCCCATCCTTTCCTGGGCCTGGCTCGTTAGCTTCCCATCTACTCTGTGAGCCACGCCCATACCCTTCAGTGAAGTCCCTGCAATGGACTGAAGGTTTGTGACCCCTCCAGATTCATACGTTGAAATCCTAATCCTGATGTGAGGGTATTTGGAGGTGGGGCCTTTGGGAGATGATTAGGTCATGAGGGTAGAGCCCCCTTGAATGGGGTTAAGTGTCGTTTATAAGAAGAGAACAGACAGCTCACCCTCTTTCTGACGTGTAAGGATACAAGGAAAAGGCAGCTGTCTACAAGCCAGCAAGAGGGCCCTCACCAGAACTTGACCCTGTTGGCAGCCTGATCTCAGACTTCCAGCCTCGAGAACTGTGATAAATAAATGTCTGTTGTCTAAGCCATCCGGTCCATGGTCATTTGTTACGGCAGCCTGAACAGACTAAAACAGTCCCTTACTGCTTAAATGAGCCAGAGGTAGTTTCTGTTGCTTGCAACCCAAGAATCCTGCATACAATATACTGGCACCAGCTGTAAATAACAGGCACCGGTTGGTAAGTGACTCCTGCCCTGAGATATGAATGCCCTCCTGTTGCCCCAGGGCTGCCCTGTACCCGCAGACCTTCCCGTGATGCTGTAGGTAAGTGGCCAGTGCCCGGCACAGCTGGGGTCTCTGGGCCCTGCTCCAGCCCCGCAGCTCACTGTTGCTAAATAACCTCTGCACAAATGACTCAGCAGGCTACCGTCATCTGTAAAATTCCTCCTCTCCCGACCTCAGCTTAGTCATCTATAAAATGGGTGAACCAAACACACCTCCTCCTCAGGATGATGGGGCACGGAGAGGCATGAACAACACTTCCCTGACGGGAGGTGTTCTTTTCATTACTCAAGATCGCACCACACAGAAGTGGCAAAACAAATTTCCCAGCAGAAAACACCACCTCCCGAAATGACGCAAGCATTGCTAGAGGCTCTGAAAGAGACCCAGAAGTGACAAAAACAGCTTCCAAAAAGTCAGAAGCTATTTTTTAAAAAACCCCACTGCATTTCTAAGCTTGAGTCTTGGGCTGCTCTGCCTCAGAAGCCTCTCCCCACGGTTCTTGCTCGGGGTGGGCAGGCGAGGATGGGGGAGGAGTGAGAGGGCGATTTGCAGGAGTGACACTGAAAGGCCACTGCTTGCGTGGGGAGGCTGCCCAGCTCTGCTGTGCACCCAGGTGAGTGGATAGAAGCACGCACGCTTCCTGTCCCACAAGAACCCTGGAGAGTCCTCAGATGGTGACCATGCGGCAACTTTCTGTCACCCACTGGCTCTTCCAGTAAGCTGTTAGGACACAAGGGTGGAGTGTGGAAGGATGTTAGGTCTTCCAGGCAGAGCCTTTTTGCAGAATCCCAGGGCTTGAACAGCCTTTTAGAGCTGGAGAGACCACTCTCTTTCTCACCCCGATGCCCCTACATTTTCCAGAAAGGGAGACCACGTGGGCAGGAAAAGTGCCAGGTCCTAGCTCATCCTAGCTGCGTGTCCTTGGATGAACGGCTCTCAGGCTCCATTAGTGGGTGTCTGAGGGCGGAGCCCCCGGCATACGAAGCAGGCAGCGCGGTGGGAAGCTGCGTGCTAGCGGGCACCTTGCTGCTAGGTGCGGCCCTAAGCCTTACGCCTCTTAATTAGCCTCATTTAATCTTCTTAACGCTACTCATCAGGGAGGCTGGGAGGTCTAAGAGCTCACCCAAAGTCACACAGCTAGGAAGCAGCAGAGCTGGACCTCACAGGCAGGCCCCCTGGCTCCAGGGCCCACCCTCTGAGCTCCTCTGCCCTTCTGCCCCTCACATGTGGCCATAGGGGTCACAAATTGGAGGTCTGAGCTGCAAAGCATCCAGGAGCTGATGGTACAAGATCCCTGAAGAAGAAAGGTGCAGAGCAGTGAGCCCATTACTGTAAGGTTTGCCCCTTAAGGCATATTTTGAATTCTTAAGCTGCACAAGGCAAGAGTCCTAAGAAAACCACCTGGAAAACAGAGCATAGTTTGGGGCCAGCTCCTAGTACTGAGCGGGCAAATCACTGAGTCCAGGACCTGCCAAGGAGGATGGGTCCTAGACAACATCACAGGCTGGATGTCTAGAGGATGACACCCTAAGGGGAGGTAACCAGAGTCATCTCAGTCCCTCCTACACCAGCTGTCTCTCAGAGGACAGGGTGACTCACCTCTGGAGGAAATCGCAACCCAGAGACTGGAATCCTTCATACACAATGTCCAACATTCAGTCAAAAGTCACCAGGCATACCAAGAAACAAGACCAAGGGAAAAAGGGGAATATAGAAACAGGCCCACAAATGTTCCAGATATTAAAGTAAGCAGATAGGAGTTCTAAAATAGCATTGGTAGTATGTTCAAGAAAATTTTTAAATGGCATTTAAAGACCTCTCTTCTCGGGCTTCCCTGGTGGCACAGTGGTTGGGGGTCCGCCTGGCGATGCAGGGGGGGCAGGTTTGTGCCCCGGTCCGGGAAGATCCCACCTGCTGCGGAGCGGCTGGGCCCGTGAGCCATGGCCGCTGAGCCTGCGCGTCCGGAGGCTGTGCTCCGCAACGGGAGAGGCCACAACAGTGAGAGGCCCGCGTACCGCTAAACAACAACAACATAAAAAGACCTCTTTTCTCCTCCTCCAAAGCCCTAGAGCCAGATGGTTTTGTAGGTTGAGCACTACCAAACATTAAGGAAGAGTCAATTCTGTCTCATATAAGTTCTTCCAAAAAGTTAGACAAAGTGAAGAATTCCAAGCTTATTGTGTGAGGCTAGAAGAGGGGAAAAGTGTCAGGTGGGGAAAGTGATGAGTCAAGTCAAAGGTGAGAACACAGGGGAGTAGACAGGTCAGAACTAGGTTAATCTGGAGACGAAAGAGTAGAGAGGGGATATGGCTGGGCTCCAGGGGGCTTCAAGATCAAGGTGAAGACTTCATAGACTTATTCTGTGGGTAACAGGAGGTGATTTCAGATTTTGACAAGGGAATGACATACAGGCATTTCCTCTCTTTCCCGTCAAAAAGGCTCTGTCCTTCTCTAGAAGCCCCATTAGTGGCAGGTACGCCATTGCCGAAAAGAGAACCAACCAGAATCTCTCACCTAAGAATCAAACTAAGACATGCCAACACTATGAAGAGATTCGGGGCTACTGGAGCTATAAGTTTATTTATTCATTCAGCAAATACTTACCGGGCACAGATTATGTGCCAGACAGTCTTCTAAGCAGCCCTACCCCCTCTTCACGGCGATTTTAAAGAATCCCAGGAGTGTCCCTCCTGTCGCCTGCCCTTCTCACTCAGGGAGTCCTCCTGCTGCGGTCCTACTGCTTTCATGTCACTGTGGCCGGAAAAACACAGAAAACGCAACTGCATGCCCAGCTGTGTCTGCACCGAAAAACTGGCGTGGGGTCAGGGGAGAAGAGGAAGCAGGACCAGGGCACTGCTTGGCCCCAAGGGGTCTAATGGTGACATTTCAGGCAGCAGCAGGACAATGACTTGGGAGTTCAAAGGATTCTGGAACATTCCTCTACTCCTCCAGCCTGACTACACACTGCTTCTTTGCAGGATCAGCCTAACCCTTAGATTTATTTTTTTTTTAGGTTCAAATAATTTCATACTCTCCACAAACTCCAGATCAGTAGAAAAGAACCTTCTTCCCAAAGACATTCCCAACTTCCAAGCAGGCATCTCATTCATCCTTATGCATGTTCCAGAAAGAACTTGGCAGGTAGATCACTGAGAGTCCCTGAAACTCCTCAAGAAGATCCCAGCATTGCAGCAATGAGCCCCGTTCCTCCTCCCACCTCCGGGGAAGGTGACAGAAGGTGATGGAAGAGGCGCCACGGGACCTCCGTCCTGGCCAGGCTGCCATCTTCTCCCACCTGGACTGTCGCGGGAGCCTCCTTCCTCCCTGGGTCTCCTGCTCCCACCTTCTCGCAGCCAGAAGGACCCTGTCCAACTTGAGTCACGTCACGTCCCTCTTCCGCTCAGAGCCCTCCAGTGACCTCCCAGCACACTTGGGGCAAAACCCAAGTCCTTACTGGGGCCGGCAAGGCCTTACTCGGCCTGGCCCTGCTGCCCCTCAAGGGCTCCCATGGAACCCAGGAGAGACGGGGGCTGCAAAACAGGGCCGCAGGGCTTGCTACAGCTGTGTACATCCTCCAGGTGATCAGACACATGAACAATTCTATATGCAAGCAACCTCCAACGAACCATGCAGACTCCAGCAGGAAAGCTGTACTAGCAATGAGCTAAATTAGACGCATAAATAACGCGTGGGCTTGGGTCTGCTCGTACTAGGCTGGGAATAAGATTTCAGAAGCATGGTTAAGAGCTGATTCATGATTCAAGTACAACCTCAAGTTCAGCAACACTGCAACAGGAGGAATAAGAATTCAGGCAAAATGGAGTATGGTAGGCTCCCCAAGGTAAAAAATAATAATAAATTTGCGATTGTTTCTTACTCCAGAGGACAAATCCTCAGGAAGCAAGAAAGTCACCCAACGTCGAACTATCTGCCAGCCTGACAAGATGGACACGGAACCTACTGCCCCCGGCACCCTGCCTGGGCAGGGGGCTTCCTGGGACATGCGGATCTGGGTCTTAGTTTCATGTCGGTAATGCATGTGCCCCAGACCTGCTACAAAGCTGCAAACCTAACAGTCAAAATACTAGCGCTAAACAAGGGCGTGCAACCTGGGTATGGATTCGGTCAGACGTGGTGAATAGAGTCAACTTGCATGACAAGTCCCAACCTGTGGGGAGCATCTACTGTAGGATTTCAGGATCTTCTCCCAAGTCTGATGAACCAAGAGACCACTCTGCTAACAAAGTCTGCCTTGGGTATGGGAAGGGAAGCATATGGCGTGCATAACACATTTTCTACCTACTCGGTCATTCAGCAAATATTGAAGACCTACTCTGGGCCGGGAGACAGTGTCAAACCAAAGCAGTAAGGGACTGCTCTCCTGGAACTCAAATTCTAAAGCTGTGTGGCCCAATCCGGAGCCACAAGCCACATGTGGCTCTTGGGCACTTAAAACGTGGCTGGCCCAAATTGAGATGTGCTCTTAAGTGTAACATACACAATAGATTTCAAAGACTTAGTCCAATAAACTATACATTATCTCATTACTAATGTTCATATTGATTACATGTTGAAATGATAACAGGGGATTAATAAAATATATTAGTAAGATTCATTCCACCCCTTTTTGTTGTTTTCCTTTTTCTCAGTGTGGCAACTGGAAGATTTAAAATTATCTAGATGGCGTTTTTGCACTTGAGTTATATTCCCACTGGACAGCACCGATGTAGAGTAGCTGATAAACAATAAATAAGTTATCAAATAATGGGTTAAGGTCATTTCTGAAAGTGACGAATGCTCTGAAGAAGACACAACGGGATATGGGATAAAGAGCGATGGGGCAGGATGGGGGCAATTTAAATAGAACGGTCAGTGTTGTGGGCTGAACTGTGTTCCCCCCAAAAGTCTTATGTTGAAGTCCTGACCTGGCAATACCTCAGAATGTGGCTGTGTCTGATGTCAGATGTTTGGAGTCTTTAAAGAGATCATCAAATTAAAATGAGGTCACTAGAGCGGGCCCTAGTCCAATATGATGGTGTCCTTAAGAAGAGGAGAGTAGCACACAGACACACACAGGGGAAAGACCATGTGAAGACGCAGGGAGAAGACGGCCGACTGCAAGCCAAGGAGAGAGGCCTCAGAAGGTACCAATCCTGCAGACACCTTGATCTCAGACTTCCAGCCTCGAGAATTGTAAGACAATAACCTCTGTTGTTCAAGCCCCCCAGTCTTGTGTGATGGCAGCCTGAGCTAATAGAGTCAGGAAGGCCTTTCCAAGGTGGTGACATTGGAATTGAATGATGAGAATGACCCACCTGGTGGAAATCTCTGGGAAGGTAATTCTAGGTATAGCAAACAGCAAGCACAGAGACCTGAGGGGGGAACAGGCAGAGAGAGAACTAGTGCTGCTGGCTCAAGGCAAAGGAGGGGGCAGAGTGGGAAGGGGGCACTTGGCATAGATGCAGGGCAGTCAACTCCCCTCCCCACTCCTGTTATAATACATTGAACATCACTTAATTGAAAGCCTCCTCTATGGAATATTCTCCAGGATGCCTTCAAGAAGGTCTATATCCTGGAATCCACTTATAGCACCCTTCCCTTAGAATCTGTCAACCCTGCTGCAAACCAAGTGCACGCAGACAATTCTGTTTCCCAGGATCAGCTGGTGAGTCACTGCAGCAGAAAGCCCCAGGGCCGCCAGGAACTGGGGTCTGTGAATGAGGACATCACAGGTATTTTTAGCATCACCTGTCCTGGGGACCAGAGAAAGATTTCAAGGGATGGAAAGGGAGCATCAAGAGAGGGAGGGATGGCGCTGCTCTGAGCCATGGCGACCTCTGTGGGAGGGGGTGGAGGGTACCGAAGGGCTTGCCAGGTGTCTGTGGGGCTCCCCAAACCTCCACAGGGTGAGGTGGAATGAGGAACAGCAGTGCAAAAGGAAGTACTGTAGGTCTGACAACCAAAGACTAATGAAACTGTAGGGGTGGTGAAAACATGGTAGAAGGGGCAGGTGAGGGGGTCATGCTTTACTGAGCCACTGTTTTACATGGTCTAGTCTTCGGGAATCTTGACAATGTCTTAGACAATAATAAAAAAAAGATATCAACAAGAATAGGGAAAACTCCTAAAACTGAATAAAAACAAAGGAACTAGCTTTATTTCAATATTTCACATAATCACACAGCGACTGCTAACCCGAGTAACTTCTAGACCTAGTATTTGGGCTACCAACCCTCAGTTTGATGAAAAGAAAGGACTCAAATGCATCTAAACTCTATTTAGCAGTCACAGTGTTGCAGTGGTTTGGGTACAACAATTCTGAAATTATTTTGTGTGTGTTGTAGGAGTAAATGAGTGAATATTTTGATTGTGTTGAAAGCCCGGTTTCCCAAGGTGGGAGAAGGAAGACACAATGTGGGAGGCAAAGAGGAGCCCTGTGGTATTAGGCTGGAGTTAAAGATATTGGTAGAAACTCATATTAGATTATACATAGACATGTACACACACTCGCATGTTGCTCTGTCCACTGACAGGCTAAGAAGCTGTGACATCCCGGTAGCAATGGGTGCGTCTAAACCCCATCTTGGTTTCTAAATACCATTCCCCACTGAAAGGAACCAGGGCTCCTTGAGAAATGGCTGAATCCAGGGTCAGAGCAGGACACTTACAAGGTGAGCCTGAACACCTTGCTGTGCAGAAAGTGAGGAAGTGTTCAAAAACGATGACATCATACAAACAAGACTCAGAGGGAAGACAGAGGCAGCTCATTTCAGGGCTGGTTCCCAGAGGAGACCATCAGGCCAATCCTGCTACCAAGAACCTGCTGGACCTGCAGGACTCTATTTTTCCCCCCAACCTCATGTTCCAACCTTTCCTTCCATCTAGAGTACTTCCATAGTGTTCTAATTCCTTATGCAAAGTCACTCTCTGCTGCTTGCAACCAAAGGAACCCTGCTTGATATGTCAAGTCTCCTTTCCCGTGTTCAGAAACATTTCAGTCTTATAAAGAAACATATAGAAGGTCCAGGGAGGATTTCCATGGCATTCTTTGGCCAACACACCCTCCTGCATCCCCCAGTCTGAGAGAATTACGTCGATCACATCCCTAAAGAGACTTGAGGCTTCTTAGGGGCCAGTTCCCCGGCTCCCAGAAGCAAACAGCGGCAGCCTCACCCTCCAGAATGACACAGGGCGCTCAGGGGAGTAAACGTTCCGTTGGTGTTTCAGTGGGGTACTGGCTTCTATTAGCAAGAGTGTGGTTCAATGCAGGGGTCCCCAACCCCTGGGCCACGGACCACTACCAGTCCGCCGCCTGTTAGGAACCGGGCCGCGCAGCAGGAGGTGAGCAGCGGGCGGGCGAGCAAAGCTTCACCTGCTGCTTCCCATTGCTCGCATTACCGCCTGAGTCATCCCCCCCCCCATGTAAAAACTGTCTTCCACGAAACTGGTCCCTGGTGCCAGAAAGGTTGGGGACCGCTGGTTTAACGTGCCCAGGGGACTCCAAACAACACGTGTGCCTCTCTCCAACTGGTTTCATTACAGTCAGCAGGTAGGCAAAGTTTTAGACTCAGTTCACTCTCCCCAAATTGCTTATAAAACAACGGGAGAAGATGGAAGCAATTTCCCGACACTGCATGGTGAGTGCAAACATCCCACTGGGTTCAGGGTCCAGGGATGGAGGATCCCCCACTAACTGGCCGGGGGAGGCAGGGACAGCCACTTCACTTCTCTGCAGCTTGGGTCCCCCATCCAGAAAACAGGTGCTGCCAATCAGCTGTGAAAATAGGTGTCTGCCCAATCAGCTGTGAAGATTCTGAGCAGGAATAAAACTCAAGAGCACATCTGAGTAGAACTGCGCGCTGGGGAAACATCCGGGAGGAGAGACACGCGTGTTGATTTCCCTGCTTGCTCTCAGCTATTTCCCCCAGAAAGGAGAAAACATCCCTGTCCTGGGAAGGCGCAGACACATTCAACTTATTTCACATGAGATACAGAGGTATAACATCACAAGTGTTTTAAGAGAATGTGCAGCATTTGACGTCTGCACGTTGTTTTCTGTTCACGTGGACCCCATGATTGCTAAGTGCCAGGCGCTGTGCTGTGTGCCTTCCACACATCAGCTGGTTGAATCATTGCAACAACTCTACAAGTTGGATTCTTAATCCCATTTTAATGACAGGGAGACAGAGACTTAAAAGGGTAAAGTAACTTACCGAAGGTCACGCAACCAGGAATCAATCATCAGAACCTGGATTTGACTCCAACTATGACCTTAGGCCTTGCCCTTCTGCTCTTACGTGGGTTGAATGGTGGCCCCCCCCAAACACACGCCCCCTTCCCCATCCCTAAAACCAGTGAATATTTCCTTACATGGTACAAGAGTGAAAATTACCTGATGTGGCAAAAGGTGTGATTCAATTAAGGCTCCGCAGAACGGCCAGAAGAGAAGGAGGCCACGTGAAGACAGAGGCAGAGATTAGGGTGATGTGGCTCTCCAGAGGCACTTGTCCTGGATCATCTGGGTGGGCCCTAAGTGTAATCACACGTGTCCTTATCAGAGAGGCAGAGGGGGTCTCGAGGGACACACACAGAACGGCCAGAAGAGAAGGAGGCCACGTGAAGACAGAGGCAGAGATTAGGGTGATGTGGCCACAAGCCTACGAATGCCAGCAGCCCCCAGAGCCCAAGGCAGTGAGGACTGGATTCTCTTCTAGAGCCTGTTGGAGGGAGTGAAGCCCCGCCAGCACCATGATTTCAGATGTCTTGCTTCCAGAACTGTGAGAGTAAACATCTGCTGTTTGAAGCCCCCTGTCGGTGGCAACTTGTTACAGCAGCCAAAGGAAACTCAGACACCCTCTACACCGTTCTAACTCCCAGTGCTGTGCGGCAGCACAAGGCCCAGGCATGTGGCAGGTGCTGGAGTTCTGAGGGGTTGTGAGCCAGGACATAAGCACAGATGCTCCTATCCTCTGCACGCTCTGGTCTGCAGAGTGACTGAGGCTAGGATTGGAAACCTGGGAGGAGAAGAAATGAGCCCACATTAAGTGTCCTGGGACAAATAAGATTTTATCCTTCTCACCAGCCCTCTGCCCTCAGCTGGTTGGCCAAGATCCCTGAGCACAGGTGTGGAGCTCCGTGCCCTGGGAGCCACCGCACACCAAGAGACCTGCCGGGTTAGGTGGGAGGTGGTGGGGAGAGGTGGGCTGCAGGGTGCAGGAACTCGCTGCAGCCCGTCGTGGCCAGAGCTCTCTAGGTTTGCAGACACTGGGATGAGCACCTTCACGTGAAATCTGCCCATTTTTAAACAGTGACAACTGGGGACTTCCTTGGCGGTCCAGTGGTTAAGACTCTGCGCTTTCACTGCAGGGGTGTGGGTTTGATCCCTGGTCAGGGAACTAAGAAGCCCCTGAATATGTTACCTTACAAGGCAAAAGGGGCTTTGCAGATGGGGGTAAGTTAAGGATCTTGAGTTGGGAGATGACCCTGGATTGTCTGGGTGGGAGCAACGTAATCACAAGTGTCCTTATAAGAGGGAGGTCGCAGTCAGAGAAGGAGATGTGATGACCGACGCAGAGGCTGGAGTGACGCCGGGCCAGGAGCTAAGGAATTTAGGCAGCTTCTAGAAGGTGGAAAAGGCAAGGAAATGGATTCTCCCCTAGAGCCTCCAGAGGAAACACACCTCTGTGTGACCTCCAAACCACAGGATAATGAATTGTGTGGCTTTAAACCACCAAGTTTGTGCTGATTTGGTGCAGCAGTCGGAGGTGCCCTGCTTGCCGTTCCTGCCAGCCCACCCCTGGAAGGCCATGGATTCGGAGAACGTTCCCTGGGGCCTCAGAACCACTGGGAAATCTGGCTGCCATGGTCAATTATGTGGGGTGACACGACAGACGGGGGGCTGCGGAGATGTGTGTGAGAGACAGAGAGTGACGCACAGACCGGGAGCCAGAGACTTGCAGACAGAGGCAAAGAGCTTGTGTGCCTGTTTCCACGCAGACAACAGTTTCCTTCCTTCTTCCCTCGCACTACAGAAGAATAGGGGGTCCACAGGTAGGAGCTGGCTCAGTCATGCTCTGTTTGGGCTACATGCTTTTTTCCAATAATAACTTCTTAATAATAGGAACCATAACAACAACTAGAAACTACTGAGCTCTTGCTGTGGACCAGGCACTGTTCTAAGCTCTTTACATGTTTTCTCATCTAATTCTTTTTATTTTTATTTTTGTACTCTTTATACAATTTTTAAAGGTTTTCATTTACAATTATTACAAAATATTAGCTATATTCCCTGTGTTGTACAATACATCCTTGTAGCCTATTTTATTTATATAAATTTATTTGTTTTATTTATTTATTTTTGGCTGCGTTGGGTCTTCGTTGCTGCACTCAGGCTTTCTCTAGTTGCGGCGAGCAGGGGCTACTCTTCGTTGCGGTGCGCGGGCTTCTCATTGCAGTGGCTTCTCTTGTTGTGGAGCACGGGCTCTAGGCACACGGGCTTCAGTAGCTGTGGCGTGTGGGCTCAGTAGTTGTGACTCACGGGTTCTAGAGCGCAGGCCCAGTAGTTGTGGCACACGGGCTTAGTTGCTCTGCAGCATGTGTGATCTTCCCGGACCAGGGATCAAACCATGTACCCTGCATTGGCAGGTGGATTCCTAACCACTGCACCACCAGGGAAGCCCCCATTCTTGTAGCCTATTTTACACCCAATTAGTTTCTATCTCCCACTCCCCCATCCCTATCTTGCCCACCCCCCAATGGTAACCACTAGTTTGTTCTCTAAATCTGAGTCTGCTTCTTTTTTGTTATATTCACTAGTTTGCTGTATTTTTTAGATTCCACATTTAAGTGATATCATACAGTATTTGTCTTTCTCTGTCTGACTTATTTCACTTAGCATAATGCCCTCCAAATCCATCCATATTGCTGCAAATGGCAAAATTTTGTTCTTTTTAATGGCTGAGTAGTGTTCCATTGTATATATATACCACATCTTCTCTATCCATTCATCTGTTGATGGACACTTGGGTTGCTTCCATATCTTAGCAACTGTAAATAATGTTGCTATGAACATTGCATTGCCACCATATAAGTTATAGGCTGTCAATATCTGTAAGAACACAATATTTTTTTTTAAAAAGAAAATTTCTCATACAAAGTTCACTTCTCTATCACCCCTGCCTAGACCAGCGCTTGCATAATGGTAGGGGTTTGATAAACATTTGTTGAGTGAATGAATCTATGACCTGGTGGGAGAGGCAGGTCGATCACACCAGTAAACTGTCATTCTGGTAAGTCCATGGTACAGTTTGGGGGATGGAATATTCTCCGGGGTGAGGGTGGTGCCTGGAAAGGAGAGCTTCATTCTGAAAGGTGAAAAGAGGGGCTGGTGTCAGTGGTAGAAGCCAGCAGCCAGGAGGACAGCACGGGTGACACTGTCGGGGAAGGAAATGGCAAAGAACTGGACATTTCGAGAAAGCCCGTGTGGCTGAAGCATAAAAGTGGCAGGAGAGGGGACTTCCCTGGCGGCCCAGTGGTTAAGACTTCGCGCTCCCAATGCAGGGGGCCCGGGATCGATCCCTGGTTGGGGCACTAAGATCCTGCACCCCGCATGCCACACGGGGCGGCCAAAAAAAATTGAAGCCCAAAACAATAATCCAAAGAAACGTTGCATGTTGTTCCCCTAGATAAACACTAGCAGGCGCTGAGGCCAACATCTGTGCTGTCCGTCCCACTGGTCTCCAATCAGGCTCAAAGTGACAGGAGAGTGGGACAAAATGAGGCCAGAGGGACTTAGGCCTGGAACACTATGAGTTTCCTGTGGCTGTTCTCACAAGTCACCACAACCTCTGGCTTAAAACAAGAGAAATTTACTCTCCCACAGCTGTGGAGGCCAGAGTCTGAAATCAAGGTGCCACCAGAGCCACACTCCCTCCAAAGGCTCCAGGGGAGAATCCTTCCTTGCCTCTTCCAGTTTCTGGGAACGCCTTGCATTCCTTGGCTTGTGGCCACATCACCCCAATCTCTGCCTCTGTCTCCACGTGGCCACCTTTCCTCTGTGTCCTCTTTTCTTCTTGTAAGGACACCAGTCATTGGATTTGGAATCCTATTCAGAAAACTGTTATTTCAGTCCTTAACTTAATGACACCGGCAGAGACCCTGTCTCCATTAAGCTCACATTAACCCCCAGGTACCAGGGGGTTAGGACTTAGACATACCTCTTTGGGGGACATTTCAATCCACTACAAACATACTCGCGCAATGTTTCCAAAACTCAACCTATTCCAGCAGTTGAGGGCCCTGGGAAGTCCCCCACTGTCACCAGGATTGAACAAATAAGGAGCAACAGTGAATGGCCAGCAGCAGACTCTAGAAACGCCGCTGAGTGCATTAAACAGGCTCCTTCCTGCGTCTGGGGGATATATTTAGGCCAGTGGGGATGTTCCCCTCCCCTGGTTTCTGTAGTTGTATTTCAGTTGGTGAAAACTACAGCCAAAATGAGGATCCCAAAATAAGAACCTCCTTAGGATCTAGAATATTTGAATTGGAAAACATCTCCTAGAAGTGTCTGGTCTCTGTCTGTCTTTTGTTACCTCTTCCTTACCACCTAAGAGATGCCCTTGCAGCTCTTCCTGACACCAGCACCCCTACCCTCGAGCCCCCATTTGGGGGCTTCCTCCACAAGGGGGGAGGGAACCAGGAATTAGTGAGAAATGCAGCCAGCCTGTTCTCAATGGTTCTCAATCACTCGCTGTCTTTTTCCAGCCTAGGCTAGATTTAGACTTCCTCTTCTCTCTTTTCTCCTAAAGGACCATGCATTATGGATGAGGACGATTTTTTATTCAGCAGATGAGAATCACTCTTCTATCAAAAACACCCCTTTAATGCGCTCTCAGAAATCAATGCCCGCCTCTGAACTCCGAGAAGTTTCCTGGCGTGGCTCTGCGAAGGGGCCTGTTGGAAGCAGCTCTCCAGTGACAAACGTTTGAAATGTAAAATGCACACACGCTCCCACTACAAACACACACAACGTTTCTGACGGGGAAGGAGAACCCCAAACGTCACGAAGGCCCCTGGGGTTACAATCATTCTAACCTGGGAGAGGATGAGGGTAATTTCAAACCTTAAGACAAGTGGTCTCTTTTCCAGGTGGATTGAAAGGTACTGAAACTTCTGTTTCTGACTTTGTGCTGGGCATGTTCCTTCACACAACTGCTCCCTCCTCTTTCTTCAAGCTGCTAAGTCTGCTCTAAAATAGGGGTAATCCAGGGCCGGTTTCACCTACACCCGACTCACATGACTGCCCTTCCCACAGACTTGTCCCAGGCCCCAGCCAGTGACAGCTCATCAAAGGGATGGTGAGGCGTGTGCCCCTCTACTGGTTTCCTTGGTAACTAATGAGGCCACCTGACGTCAATTCCCCTATAACTGGTAATCTCCCCTTCCCCTCGGGAGCAAAGACTCCCACCATGTCCTGCCTGCCACGCGCTGTACACGGTGGGGTGTACACAGTGGGGTGTTGCTCCAGGACCTTGCTTCAGATGTGTAAGTTCCCCCAACCATTAAACCATTGATGCCTCAAAAAAATAGGGGGGAATCAAGCAAAAGCATAAGAGACACTGACCAAACCTTTCAGTTATCAAATACGTAAGTTCTGGAGACCTAACGTACAGCGTAATGACTATAGTTAGTAATAACATATCGTATACTTGGAATCTGCTGAGGGTAGTCCTCACCACACACTGACATAGAGTAACTCTGCAAGGTGATGGACGAGTTAGCTTGCCTGTGTTATCATTTCACAATGTACATCTTAAATATATACAATTTTTATTTGTCAATCATACTGCAATAAAGCTGGGGGAAAAAAACTAAAAAAAAGAAAAGAAAAAGATCTGGATGCAAACTCAATTTGGTATGACCCCCATTACACATGCACAGAAATAAAGACTGACAGAACTGGACCTCAAAAAAAAAAAAAAAAGGAAAGAGAAAGAACCACCACTGGAAATAGTCCAGAGACAGTAAAAGTAATTAGGTGGGTAATTTTCTTCTTCTATTTCTAAAATAGATATCATTAACAGATATGAGCTAGTTTTACTAGTTAGTTTCTTAAAACTGCTTTCAAACTGTACTCATGGAAACATGAAGACCAGGAAGTGTGCAAAACACGTTAAATTGATGCATTGTGAATTTTTCCTTTTTCCAGTAAAAAATTCTCACTACTAGTCCTGCTAACTAATACTTACTGAGCGTTAACTATGTCCCAGATGCTCGTCTACATCCTTTGCATGTATCACCTCTTTTAATCCCCTGTGAGACAGACGCGATGACTATCCCCACTTTACAGACGAGGGAACTGAGACACAGAGATGTCGAGTGACTTGTCCCAGATCACACAACTGGAGCTTGGACTTGAAACCAAAGGCTCTTAGTTGATATCCCTTCCTGCCTCTCTTTTAAAAAGCTAAATGTGCATCAATACCAACCAGGTAAAATATGCTCTTGCCAAAATGTGGACTACTGGGCCGCCATTAAAAAACACAAGGGAGTTCTCTGCAAACTGACATGGAAAGTTCTCCAACATCCAGTGTTAGAGAAGGTGTTTGGGGGAAAACCCTCAGGCAGTTTCCCCATCACGGGACTGAAGTCTCCTGCTTCACACATAGCAATGAATGATTTTTCTTATCAGATGTGAAACAAATCAGATTATCCCACGTTGAGGATTATCCTTAAATAATTTACGATCACTAAATATTTTCCAAAGGCATTTATACACATTGCTACATGCAGAACATGAAATGCTTACAAAGGTCCTCTGAACAGTCTCTCTCTCCCCCCAGAGATCACGGCAGCTTGCTATTCATTGTCACTATTGAGAGAGAGGGAGAGAGAGGGAGGGAGGGAGAGAGAGGGAGGGGGGGAGGGAGGTAGGGAGGGAGAGGGGGGGAGGGAGGGAGGGAGAGGGAGGGAGGGAGGGAGAGAGAGAAGGGGAGGGAGGGAGGGAGAGAAGGGGAGGGAGGGAGGGAGAGAGAGAGGGGGAGGGAGAGACAGAGGGAGGGAGGGAGAGAGAGGGAGGGAGGGGGGAGAGAGAGGAAGGGAGGGGGAGAGAGAGAGAGAGAGAGAGAGAGAGAGAGAGAGAGAGAGAGAGCGAGCGCGCGCAAGCTGCCTGTGGAATCAGCCTCTGGTTAGTAACACAGTGACTGCCCGTTATTGCCGCCACCTTGTCCACCAGGGGCGGGGCGGAGGGGGGAAGGGCTGATAAAAAGGAGAGATTGTCTCCCTCTCTGAAGCCTGATGTGGGGCATCTGTTTGAGTTGAGGGAGAGGAGATGGATATTCACACATTTGAATAAAGAACTGAAAGCTCACCAGCAGAGGCTGAAGGCCAGGGGGGTCATTTCCGGATCATGCTGAATACCGATTTGGGGGGAAGGAACAGTTAACCATCCTTAATGGCTTTCTTCTGGTATCCTTCAATGTCTTGAGCCTTCTGTGCATCACTTATTTTAAAAGAGCCAAAATTAGGCCTTTGGAGGAACCCTTGATTTTGACAAGGTCATAATAGAGCATGATAACATTTATGTAAAATGGAACCCCACAGAAATATGATATGTTTTTAATGGGTGCATATAGAGGAAGTCTTATTCAGCAAGACTGAAAGCCACTGGTTAAAGCAGGAGAAAAACATTTCAGTGATACAACCTACTCTAAACATTTTCCTTATAAAGTTATCAATTTTGCATATTCACCAACCATTGTCTGCAGGGCCAAGGCCTTTCCTTAGCATTTGTGTCAGCCGATCGTTAGGCCATGCCATCTTTCCTGTGTAAATTAATTCATTAAGGCAGATCTATGACTTCAAGCTACAGTATTAGAGAGAGTACAGTATAGTGGGTTCATACCCAGCCCAGCTCTTATTAGCTGTGTAATCTTGAGCAAGTGGCTCAACCTCTCTGTGCTTCAGTTTCCTTATCTGAACAAAGGAGTCCTTACCTCAAAAGCAGACTATAAGAATTAAATGGCTTAATTCTTGTAAAGTGCTTCCAGAAGGTCTGGACCAGAGCTGTGATGGTAAGTAGAATGATGTATTAAAGTTTAAATCCCCATTCATACTCCTTTCCTTCTGGGAGCCCTTCTGTGTTGCACCAACCTCACCTGCTGAGTCCTTCACTCAGCCCTTGTGAGTAGCACAGAGTCCCCTAAATCAGACTAGGACCTCCCTTGGGGTGAGGCCTACAGTCGTCTCTTTTGAGCAAGGACCTTTGCCTGGGATTCAGGCAGAGTCTTTGCTCCCAGTCAGTTTTCAAGCTGGTGGCTACGGAAGATTGTATTTTCCAAAACCAGTATTTCCCACTCACAAGCTCTCCTCTCCCATGAGGATGTGGGGTCTGTGTCCCTCTCCCTCAACACTGGGTGAGGCTTCATGACGGCCTCCAACAACAGTGTTGCTGAAGTGACACTACGTGACTTTTAAGGCAAAGTCATAAGAGGCAACACAGCCTCTGCCTGGATCATCCAGCACCTCCTTGGATCCCAGCCCCCAGGCTACAAGGAAGCCCAGGCCATGTGGAGAGACCATATGAAGAGGACCCAGGGCTTGTGACCCTCCTGAGCCCCCAGCACCTGCCAGCACCAGCCTGGCAGCCACATTCTGGAAGCAGGTCCTTCAACCCCAAACAGAAGTGTCCCTGGCTGATGACATATGGGACAGAGCCTTCCAGGCAAACCTTGCCCAAATGGCTAATTCATGAGCCAAATAAATGACTCTTGTTTAAGCAACTAAGTTTGGGGGTTTGTTGAGCAGTAGACAACTGGAACGGTGGCTAGACCCAGCCAGCCCAGGAAATTTTCATTTGCTTCCTGTTGGGGAAGGGACCTCTCTGCCAGGGCGAGGAGCCTGCCTGCTGCTCTGAAACACATCTCTCTTAACACAGTCTGCCACGTGCAAACGTCTGGAGCAGCAAAGTGCATTCCTCGCATGGAGGAAATTCAGGTCACAGCTGGACAGCGGTCAGGGAGGCAAGATGCACAGCAGACACCTCCCCAGCACCGCCGTCAGATGGGGGTGGGTGGGAGGATGAAGACACAGGTTGTCCCGCGTGCACTGAAAGTTACATCCTTGTTCCAAGATGTTTCCCGGTCCCCGGCTCTGCTGACAAGCTCCTCAAGTTCACTGGGCAAAGGTCCCCTCAACCATTACATCTTTCCCTTCTCCACATCTCGCCAGCTCTTTCAAGACAGACTTACATTGTGCTTAACCTCTCTTTCCAAATTGGAACCATCAGCAAATCCTACCAATCCTCCCTTCACAATGTATCCACAACTTTCCACCCTGGTCCAAACCACCATCCTCTCTCACCTGGACCATTGCAGTCACATCCTCCCTGGTCTTCCTGCTTCTGCCCCACAGTTTATCCTCCACAAGCAGCCAGAGGATCTATTTGAATGCAGGCTAGGTTATGTCACTCAAAGTTCTCAGGTGGTCCCATCTCACTCAGAGAAAAAGCCAAGTGTCCCCCAAGATCCTGCATGATGCAGCCCCGCATTTCCTCTCTCAGTCCCTCACTCATCTGCTCCTGCCACACTGGCTCCTCACTGTTTCTTGGGCATATCAGGTCCACTCCAACCTCAGGACCTTTGCACTTGCCATTTCCCTTGTCCGGAATGATCTTCCCTTAAATATCTGCATGGGTCGTTTCCTCACTTCCTTCACGTCTTAAGTCGATTTTCCAATAAGATCTCACTTCCCACCCATCTCAAAACTTCAACTCACCCCAACACTTCATAACCTCCCTTTTGTCATATATTTTCTCCTTGGCTTTTACCCAGTATGCTGGATATTTTACTTATCTTCTTTACAGACTGTTTTCCCCACTCATACTTCAAGTCCAGGGGGGACGGTTATTTTCATCTGTTTTGTTCACTGCTGAATCCCTAGCACCTAGAGCAAAGTCTGGTACATAATAAATGCTCAATAAATATTTGCTGAATAAATGGAGAACTTCAAGACTCAGTCTGAGCCTTGATTGTTCTAGGACTCCCTTCTTATGAATGCCCACCCCACCCCCACCACGGGGGAGTCACTTACCAGAATACATTGAGGTCATCAGTATCTCCATCATTGTCATTACCACTTACCCTCACTACATGCCAAGCCGTCTGTTAAGCTCCTTATATTAGAATTGTCAGGTGAAGTACAGGGTATTCACGGTAAGTTTGAACTTTATATAAAGTTCAAATATATATATTTGAACTTTATATAAAAATTTATAGTATTTCTTAGTGTGAGTATGTCCCATGCAATATTTGGGAGACGCTTATACTTGAAAAGAGGTGTTTATCAACCACATTAGGCACAGGTGTCCCAGATTTTTATTTGCTGAATCTGGAAACCTTACTTAACATATTATTTCATTTAACTGTCATGAGATAAGTATCATTATTGCCCTACTTTAGTTGAGGGGATGCAGCACAGTGGCTGCAGGGCTGGGGGCAAGACAAAAAGAAACGGGGAGAGATGTGTCATGCAGCCAAATAGCTCTCTGTCAAACCTGGGAACCAAAAGAAAAATAAGAAGCTGGAAGCGCCTGCTACTTCAAATGAGGAAACAGAAAAGAAGTGACAAGAGTGGCTTGTATCCAAGCAGAGAGAGATGAGCCTCTGCTTCTGAAAAATGAATGAAACGAGACTTTGGGGGAAGTGGATTCTCCGTTGTTGAAGGTAACAAGAGTGATCCAGCCTCTGGAGAAGATACGAGAGGCGCTCCAGCCTGTCAAGAGGACGCCAAGGGGAGCAGAGAAATGGGCTTTCAGAGTCCGAGGCCTGGCCCCTCCAGGCCGCAACATCCCTCGCTATCACGAAGGCAGGTTGCCCTGCACAAGCTCAGGGGCACCACCTGCAGGAGAGAGCACTGCGCTTCTGGGTTATCACCTCTGGGAACCACCAACGAGCCCTCTGTCGACTGTTTTATAAGTACAACCTCCCTCCGCAGCCCACGTGCCCTCCTTGCACTGGAAGCTCCCCAAGAAGTAAGTTTCCTCTTTCCGGTAGTTTTCATACTACTCAGCATATATATTTTATTTTATTTTATTAACATCTTTCTGCCACCAATAGGATGGACACTCCATGCTAGCAGGGTAAAAGTACACCACCTTTTATTAGTTCCGTTCATTGCTGAATCCGCAGTGACTAAAGCAGTTTCTAGCAGGTGGAAAATAATCAGTACATGGATGTTAGATAAATGAATGAGCAAGTGAAGCTTCCAGTTGGGAACCTTAATGGAAGAGGGCGTGCCCTCTCCCCTCTCTTCTCTTCCTACTGGTGGGAATGCCGACCTGGTAACAGTGAGTGAACCTCAATGGAAGGGGGCGTGCCCTCTCCCCTCTTCTCCCTTCCTACTGGTGGGAATGCCGACCTGGTAACAGTGAGTGAACCTCAATGGAAGGGGGCGTGCCCTCTCCCCTCTTCTCCCTTCCTACTGGTGGGAATGCCGACCTGGTAACAGTGAGTGAACCTTAATGGAAGGGGGCGTGCCCTCTCCCCTCTTCTCCCTTCCTACTGGTGGGAATGCCGACCTGGTAACAGTGAGTGAACCTCAATGGAAGGGGGCATGCCCTCTCCCCTCTTCTCCCTTCCTACTGGTGGGAATGCCGACCTGGTAACAGTGAGTGAACCTTAATGGAAGGGGGCGTGCCCTCTCCCCTCTTCTCCCTTCCTACTGGTTGGAATGCCGACCTGGTAACAGTGAGTGAACCTTAATGGAAGGGGGCATGCCCTCTCCCCTCTCTTCCCTTCCTACTGGTTGGAATGCCGACCGGGTAACAGTGAGTGATCTACACAGATGAAGACACTGCCCAGGAATGGTGGAGCATAGGAATCAATAGGATAGGGGGCACCTGTCTCCCTGTACCAGCAAGCACACGCCAGCCCTGCACTGCTTACCCCTGTAACCTTACAAGAGTAAGAGGAGAAAATGAATACACCTGGCTCAAGCCATTGCTACTCTGGCCTCGATACAGCTGATGAAGCTCCAGTAAGCAATTTCAGCCTCTGCATCCGGGGGGAAGTGAGCTCAGAGGCAAGGGCGCTGGGTTCTGCAGGGGATGGGCAGCAGAGAAAGCGCCCCAGTCAGACCACGGTGACAAGGTCTTAACAAATGGACAAAGGAAGCGATGGTGGTCCCAGCAGAGGACACAAACCCCGCAGAGGCCTAGAAGGATGAGCGGCCAGCCACGGCACATTCAGGGGACAGCTGGTCAACTGGTGCGCTGGATCGCCAGGGCCAGGTGGAGAGGTGAGATGTGCTGCGGATACAGGCAAGGTCTCGGTTAAAGCCCCGAGCATGCTCAGTTTCAGGGGAAATGTTCTCTCTGGCTCCGGTCCTCTGGCCTGGGTGAAAGCTCCATGACCTCCGCCTTGCGTGGGAAACGAGTGAGCCCTGAGATTCAGGTTTGAGGAAAGGGTCTCACCTGGACCAGTTACCAGAGGAGGACCAGAGGCTGAACCACCTGACCCCTCCGTCGGTAGGGCTGTGTCCCCGGAGAGGATCCGAGGGACACCAGTGTCACCCGGCCATCCTATCACCAAGTATCACTTCCATCTCCCTCTGAGTTTCAATGTTTCTGTCAGCCTTTCGGATGTGTAAATTACAGGAAGGTCCTCAGCTAACCATGTGTCCTGTCTCTGGTTCAGGAAATACAGTCACTCTACATATAATCTCCAGAAAGACATCCTGATGTTCTTAGAAGGGTTTGGGTCCAAGTTCTAGAGCAAAGAGCCCAGGAAGAAGCTATACTCTGACCCTAAAAACAAATGACCCAAGTGGCCCTCGGAGATGTCACATTAACAGCCCTGCCCAAAGCATCTTTTGTCCTTTTAAAATGTGCTTTTCAGTGTATGTTCCGGGGGAGAATTGGCCTGGTTCCTGAAACCCCACTCTAATTGTATATAATGTTTATATAGTAATTAGGACTCACTATGCCTTACAGTTTAAGTGGAATTGAATTTTTATGGGAACGAGAGAATTAGAGGGAAAGAATTCTAGCATCTTTGAATTCACTGACCTCACTCCTAATGGGGAAACTGGCTGTTGGGACCTCAGAGATGTGTCCAGAAACCACTGTTCTTTTTGTGGCCCCTTGGGAGCAGGAAAACAGCAAACAAAACTCTCGCCATCGCTCTCATCAGCCTCCTAAATCCAAACTCAGAGAACAGACGTTGTAAGACGGCAGCCAATAGTCATTTTCCTACCGTTCAATGGATTCTGTTTGCTCAATATTTTAAAGTTCAGAAATTTCACATAAAAATCTGGATTTTCGGGCTTCCCTGGTGGCGCAGTGGTTGAGAGTCCGCCTGCCGATGCAGGGGACACGGGTTCGTGACCCGGTCCGGGAAGATCCCACATGCCACGGAGCGGCTGGGCCCGTGAGCCACGGCCGCTGAGCCTGCGCTTCCGGAGCCTGTGCTCCGCAACGGGAGAGGCCACAACAGTGAGAGGCCCGCGTACCGCAAAAAAAAAAAAAAAAAAAAATCTGGATTTTCAGCTTCTCTTGACATCTCAGAGACCAGGCCGCGCTAAGCCTGCATTCTCATCTGACGACAGTGGATTGAAAGCAAGTGGCAGCTGAACCCTTTAGACAGGCGCATGCTTTCCACTTTGCCACAGTCCCTACTAGTCCTTATTGCCTCTCCAGCACCACCCATTTTCAGAGCTCTCAGCATTCTTAAGGTAGGAAAGTCATTCTCTGTACCCATGTTTCTATCAGAAGCGGGGAAATGTAAGAGTGGTGGCCAAATGATTCCAAGAAACATGAAATAGATCTTATAAGTTTGTGGATATGATGAACATGGCCAAATCTTTCTTGACTGAAAATATCCCTGCATCAATATCACCCAGCATCTTTACTAGTTTATGATGCCTTGCCTGGTCCTGGTAGTCATGGGAATTCGTAATCCCTTCTCTTATAGGTTACATTATGGTTCCCAGTTCATACCACTCCCCCTGTCCATATGACTGTGCTGTCCTCCCCACTAGAGGTAGACTGTACTTCCCCATGCTTTGACCTTGGGCTCAACCGTATGACTTGTTTGGCTAATGGGACTTGGGCAGATGTATCACAAACATAGGCTTATGTGCAGCTAGGTTTATGCTCCTGACCTTTGCCATTGCCATGAGAAACGCACACTTCATGTAGCCTCTGTTTCAAAAAGAACACAGTTTGGAGCCAAGCCCAAGAGAGCCCAGCCTTGATCAGGCAACCCAACAGACACATGAGCAAGAAAAATTAGAAAGTCTTATCAGCCACAGAATTTGGGAATGGTTTGTTATGCGGCAGTGTTATGGCATTAGGTGACTGATACATTTGCCATCATAGAATCTCATAATACCCCCATCGAGTTGGTGGCCTGGACTTCCAGGACCCCCAGACAAGAGGTTTCTCTTCCTTTTTAAGACCTCACAATGTTGCAGGCATGTGTAATTAAAATGAACAGCATTTCCCCTCCATGAGGTATGAAGTGAATCTGGTTAATTGTGGGCCTTTTAGTCAGAGCCCACGGACCCCCAGCTGCTGCTCCCTCCAGCATCGCAATTTGGAACACCACCAACTTAGCCCCAGTCAGACAGCTGACTCAGGATTTCTGAATGTCATCAGGGTTGGGGAAACAAATGGCACGCACAGATTGGCTTCATCTTGTTTTCAAATGTAATGTGAAAATGCTAAATGGAATCAATATAACGTGATCAACATGTACCTCTCGACAGCCAGTCAGTCAATACACGTGGAGCCGTATCTTCAGGGAGAGCATGCTGGGTGCTTGGCAAGGCACAGTGATACATTAATCACAGACCCACATCAAAGACCTCAGCACTGAGTTGGGGAGATGTGACTTATACAAATGGCAGATGGAGGACCCTGGGGCTCTCTCCCCCTGCCCAAGCTCTGGATGTCAGCGTTCACTGGGGCCCAGGCTGTGCCGTCTTCAACTAGCCCTCTGTACCCTCTTTCCAGGAAATCTCGTCCATCCCCAGGGCTTCAAACTGGGTCTCTATGCCTGTGTCTAGTTTCTAAGCCCATACTCACAAATCAAGTACATATTGGACAGCCCCACTTTGGTCCCTCACAGGCGTCTCACACTTAAAATGTCCCAGGTGGGTTTGATGATCTTTCTGCCCATCCCTGACTTTCCTCCAGTCCTTCCCACAACAGCAAAGGGGACCACCCAGTTGCTCCAGGCAGAAACCTGCAAGTTATCCTTGGCATCTCCCTTTCTTCCCCCCATGTATCCCACACCTGATCGAAGTCCTATAGATGCTACTTCCAGAATCCACCCACTTCTCTCTCAGTCTCCATGGCCAGCACCTAGTCCAGGCCATCACGACATCTCACCTTGATAAAGACAACAGCCATCTCAACGGTTTTCTCACATCTACTCCATCACCGCCTGCAGCCTGAATGAGCACTTTGGAAATCTGGAAATGTACTGGTTGATACGATGATGGGGACACTCCACTGGCGATGGCGGGAGGGGGAGAAGGATGCTAGGTGACTTGCAATAGGTGAGACGTCTCCACGAAAAGAATTGTCCCCGAACCCACACAACTTTAGAATGTCCCACCTGACTTGCACATAGGAAAAAAAAGTGTTTGAAATGAACTGCTAGAACTTAACTCCTGTTCACATATAAAAAAGGATTTTTCACATGCCTTTGATGAATCCTGGATTTTCCAGGAAGTCAACTATCATGTAAATATAAATTAAGACTCTGTACCTCCTTGTATTTTAAACTTTCAAAAAGAGTTATTCGCCATTTTGCAAAATCACATCACCTACAGAAATGCCAACCATGTTATCTGAGCAGCCATTATGCCTGGCTCTGTAGCTCTTGTCTGCTGGTTTTCCAGGGCTATGTATAGGTGCTAGCACAAAGTACTTCTTTTCTAATCTTCTAGCAGTTCTACAGGAGCATTTGTTTACTGACAGTATATAGTATGTTACTAGAAATTCATTTCATTTCATTTCTCCCAAATAAATTACTAATAAACTAAGTTACACTTAGGGCAGCACACACACACACACACACATAAAATTGTATAGATAAGTTGTATGTCTATTAATTTTATTTCATGAGGGTAAAAGGGGCCCTACAAAACATGTTATAAAGGGAATCATTGAATCTGCTAGAATGGGAAAACATTAATTTAGCGGAAAATATCTCTGGAAATAGATACGGAGGGCAGAGGGGTGGGGTGTGGGCTCCTGAGTTATGGGAAGAAATAGCCACTGTGAAAAATTAACAGATAGCTTGCAGCCAGAAGGCATTTAAAAATAAGGAAATGGGAAAAACCTTAAAAAAAAAAAACAACTTTAGATGTTGAAATGATTTTTGTTCAAAAAATTAGAAAGAAAAAACTTCCTTCCAAGTCAGCAGACTTAGGTTTTCATCTTTCTCTTCAAAGGAGAGTTAACAATCCCGGGTGCTTTCCACTCTCTGGGGGATTTCAGTGCCCTTAAGACACAGGCTTGAGGTCTGCTTGGGGTCTCCACCCTGCCCCCCTCTCTCTGGGCTGGGAAGGAGAAGCAAAGGACCTAGGACAAACCTAATTTTTTATGTTTCATCACTGAGTCGGAATAAGCTGGAGGCGACTTCCATGGGGTTTGCGGTGAGCTGGGAGCCTGTAGCTCAGGGAGGGAGTTTTATAGAGAAGCCCGTTCAAAGGCTTAAAAATGTTCCTTTTTTTCCCCTTTTGCCTCAGGACTGCTATCTGTAGAAACAAGGTATTTTGTTTCATTAAAAATCCACTGAAAACAGAAATGTCTCAATGAATTATCCCCTTACCCGAGACTGTCAAAGAAATCAAGGTACCAGGATTGCTGAAAAATGCTGATATCAATGGCTCCCGTCTTACCCCAAACAGGCAAAACAGTGAAGGGGTGACTTGCCTCTCAGGAGGAAAATATATAGAAAAATTATCGACAACTTAGATATAAGGCAAAAGGATCCTACACACTCTTTCAACATCAGACCAGAACAATTCTGCCCAAGGATTGGCTATTGCTCTGGGGCACTGGTTTTCAAAATGTGGTCCCTGATAGCAACGCAGATTCTTGGGTCCCATCCTAGACCTACTGAATCAGAAACTCTGTGGGTGGGGGCCAGCAAACTGTGTCCTAACAAGCCCTGTGTTTGCACAAGGGGATTCTTTCTGATGAAGGCCAAAGCACGAGAACCACTGTGGAGGAGAAAATGTAGCTTTGTTGGACTTTTCATTTCTTTCTTGACTGAAGCCAAGATTCTGGCTAGATATGAAGGAATACTGACTGTATGATTCCATTATACGAAATTCAAAAACAAGAAAAATGAATCTATGCAACAGAGATCAGAGAGAGGTTACCCTCTGGGGAAGTATTATGGAACAGGAAGGGACAGATGAAGTTTTGGGGTGCTAGAATGTTCCATATCTTATCTACATAGGTGTATACATATGTCAGTATCACCAAGCCGTGGCTTAAGATTTATGTACTTTTAAAATGTAAAGATATAAAGCTCCACAGGTGATTCGGATGCACCACTGAGGTTGGGAGAAAAGACTTATTCCACCCACACCAAAAAAACCTTTTCATCCTGAATATTGCTAATTAAGAACTAGAGCTTCCAACAGCTCAGCCTGCTTTGTTCCAAAACTCAAGCTTTGTAAAATGGATGAATTAGCTGGCAATTATCTGCTTTGCAGAAGTGCTCACCGTGGGTTCCTTTAAATGGCAGGTTCCCTTAGGTACATCTGAAAATGTGATCTAAGTTGTCAAAAGGCTATGTATTCACAGGTGTTAATAGATGCACAAAGTGTCGGTGACTTATTGGTTTGGGGGCAGGTGGGTCCAGGTGGAAGGAGGGAATTCGGCCGTAATACTCTAGACTGAGGTCGGGGCTCCTCTGAGAAACAGGAAACCGCCATCTTCAGATGCTCATGTTCTGAGTATTGTTTCATGTGGGTGGAGGAAAAACCCTTAGAGAACAGAGGGCAGGGACCACAGAAAACTCAGCACCCTAAAAATGTGATGGGCTCAGCATAGAAGGAAGAAGATGGCATCAAGGTAGCACAGTTCAAACTTCAACATGCATCGGAATCACCAGCGATCTTGTTAAAATGCAGACACTGGGTAGGGCCTGAAAGTCTGTATTTCCTCCAAGTACTCAGGGGAAGCCAATGCTGCTGGTCTATGTACCAGACTTTGAGAAGCTTGAGAAGCAAGGACAGAAGAGGGATAACTTACATGGATTATCTTATTTCATCCTCACAAACATGCTCTAAATGTATGTTATTAACCTCATTTTACAGCTAGGGAAACTGAGGCAGAGAACAGCTAAGTTGCCCAGCTAGCAGGTGGGATTTGAACTCAGGCCTGTCTGACCCTAGTCTTACTGCCAACACAGTTAGGGACAGAGCAGAACTGGAGCAGACACAGCCTTCCTTCTCCACCCTGTTACCCACCCTCCACCTTCCCCCATCTCTCCCCCGACACCGCATGGCTCTGAAGGTAGACATTTAGCTAGCCTCCAGCCAGCCCTCTGTCTCCAATTATATTCAATTACAATTGGAAAGCTATTTTTGGTGAGGAATATAGATGAGGGCTGTAGTAACATCCCCTCCACTCCCTGCTACCCTCTCCACCCCTGTAGCTAAAATTCCAAGAGAATATCAACAATTAGGAATTGGCCAGAGACCAAGGTGCAGAATTTAGCATCACTGTTGCAGGCATGACCTTGGTCACTATTATCCGCGTTCGACTTTTGTGTGTTTTCTGTTGAAACTTAGAAAGCTTCCCTTTCCCCTCACAGCCCACTTTGAATAAACTCCACACAGCAGTGGGGTTTATGAAAGAGCTTCTTTTTTTATAAAATTTACATCTCCAGCTAATCCCTCTACCTTTCCTCCCGTGGACACACAAAGCATCACTCTGAAAGGTGAGTTCCTGTGGGTACCAAGTGCTTCTGACTGTGAAAAGAGATTAGAAATGCAGAATGAAGAAACTCCCAAGACAGAGGAGCCTAGGAAGCCACGGTGGCCTCACGCCATGCCTGAAAAACTGAACCACAGACACGGCTGGAGGTGGCCGTAGACCTCGTGCAGGTGCCTGCTCTCCCGCCAGTGCCGGGCTTCACTGGCACTCCCACTCCAGTTTCCTGTCTTGCACTGAGCCTGGCTCTGTGCAAATGCATTGACTGCTGAATATTTACAAAAAGAGATTCTTCCCCCTGCCCCTCCCTGGGCTCCTTCGGTGGGCACATCTGAAGTACCAGAAACTCAAACACCAGCCAAAAGCAAGCTGAAGTAGCTATGTTAATTTCAGACAAAGCTGACTTTAGAACAAAGGCTATTTCCGCGATAAAGAAGGGTATTGCGTAATGATAAAGGTGCCCATTGTCCAAGAAGACGTAACAATGCTGTGTCTGTACTTAACAACAGGACATCAAAATAGATGAGGTAAAAAGTAATAGAACTGCTTTTTCGCAACGGGTTTGCCGCCAGGATACAGGTGTCGTGAAAACCACCATTAAACCTAAGCAAAAATGGGAAAGGAGAAGACGCACATCAACATCGTTGTCATTGGACACGTAGATTCGGGGAAGTCCACCACTACTGGCCATCTGATCTACAAATGTGGTGGGATCGACAAGAGAACCATTGAAAAGTTTGAGAAGGAGGCTGCCGAGATGGGGAAGGGCTCCTTTAAGTATGCCTGGGTCTTGGACAAACTGAAAGCTGAACGTGAGCGTGGTATCACCATTGATATATCCCTATGGAAATTCGAGACCAGCAAGTACTATGTGACCATCATTGATGCCCCAGGACACAGAGACTTCATCAAAAACATGATTACGGGCACATCCCAGGCTGACTGTGCTGTCCTGATTGTTGCTGCTGGTGTTGGTGAATTTGAAGCAGGTATTTCCAAGAATGGGCAGACCCGTGAGCATGCCCTTCTGGCCTACACTCTGGGTGTGAAACAACTAATTGTTGGAGTTAACAAAATGGATTCCACCGAGCCACCATACAGCCAGAAGAGATACGAGGAAATTGTAAAGGAAGTCAGCACCTACATTAAGAAAATTGGCTACAACCCAGACACGGTAGCATTTGTGCCAATTTCTGGCTGGAATGGCGACAACATGCTGGAGCCAAGTGCTAACATGCCGTGGTTCAAGGGATGGAAAGTCACTCGTAAAGATGGCAATGCCAGTGGAACCACACTGCTTGAAGCTCTGGATTGCATCCTGCCACCAACTCGCCCAACTGACAAACCCTTGCGTTTGCCCCTTCAGGACGTCTACAAAATTGGTGGTATTGGCACTGTCCCTGTGGGTCGAGTGGAGACTGGTGTTCTCAAACCTGGCATGGTGGTCACCTTTGCTCCAGTCAATGTGACAACTGAAGTGAAGTCTGTTGAAATGCATCATGAAGCTTTGAGTGAAGCCCTTCCTGGGGACAATGTGGGCTTCAATGTCAAGAACGTGTCTGTCAAAGATGTTCGTCGTGGCAATGTAGCTGGTGACAGCAAAAATGACCCACCGATGGAAGCAGCTGGCTTCACAGCTCAGGTGATTATCTTGAACCATCCAGGCCAAATCAGTGCTGGCTATGCACCTGTGCTGGATTGTCACAGGGCTCACATTGCCTGCAAGTTTGCTGAGCTGAAGGAGAAGATTGATCGTCGTTCTGGGAAAAAGCTGGAAGATGGCCCCAAATTCTTGAAATCTGGTGATGCAGCCATCGTTGATATGGTTCCTGGCAAACCCATGTGTGTTGAGAGCTTCTCTGACTATCCTCCTCTGGGCCGCTTTGCTGTTCGTGACATGAGACAGACGGTTGCTGTGGGTGTCATCAAAGCAGTGGACAAGAAGGCAGCTGGAGCTGGCAAGGTCACCAAGTCTGCCCAGAAAGCTCAGAGGGCTAAATGAATATTATCCCCAATACCTGCCACCCCGGTCTTAATCAGTGGTGGAAGAACGGTCTCAGAACTGTTTGTCTCAATTGGCCATTTAAGTTTAATAGCAAAAGACTGGTTAATGATAACAATGCATCGTAAAACCTTCAGAAGGAAAGGAGAATGTGTTGTGGACCATTTGTTTTGTGTGTGGCAGTTTTAAGTTATTAGTTTTTAAAATCAGTACTTTTTAATGGAAACAACTTGACCAAAAATCTGTCACAGAATTTGAGACCCATTAAAAAAGTTTAATGAGAAAAAAAAAAAAAAAGTAATAGAACTGAAAGGAGAAATAGACAAATCCACCAATGTAGTTGGATGCTTCAACATTCTTTTCTCAGTAATTCATTGAACAAGTAGGCAGAAAATCAGTTTGGATACAGAAGGCCTACATAATATGACCCACCAAATGGACCTAATTAATATTTATAGAACACTCTATCCAACAACAGAAGAAAGTACATTTGTCTCAAGTGTGCATGGAACATTCACCAAGATGCACCATGATCTGGACAATAAAACAAACCTTAACAATAGCAATCATTCAAATTCTGTTCTTGCAAAATTAAGTTATGATCATACAAAATTAAACTAGAAGCTGTTGACTGAAAAAATGCACAACCTGTAGGTTGAGAATTATGTTTTATTTGGCAGACAAAACCGAGGACTTAAGCCCAGGATGCAGCCTCTCAGACAGCTCTGAGAGACTGTTCGGAAAGGGCAAGGGAGGAGCCAGGACATAGACGAGTTTTTGCAACAAAGACCAGGTAGTTGGAACTTCAAAACATTACTGTTAACTAAAGAAAACCAGATATCTCAAATGAATGAATTTAGCACTTTTCTATGTATGGGAAGATGCAAGAGTCTGGGCTCACTGAAATCATTCCTTTGATGTGCACCTTAGCTATCTGGGGCCAGCATCCTGTGCTTTTCCCAGCCCGAGTCCCCTCAGAGTGCAAAGTTGTTGGGTGGGGGTGGGGGGGGGGAGGGGGGGCTGCAGTGGCTGAGGACTTGGCAGCGGGCAGCCCCCTCTGTCTCCATCCTGAGTTTCCCGGCAGGGTTGTGTATAGTGGCTTGATGGCTGCAACATCCTTTATTTACTGATATGGCAGGCAACACTTTTCATTCACAAAGCCAACAAGAGAAAGATATCTGGAAAATCCCCAAATATTTGAAAATTAAACAACATACTTCTAAACAACTTGTTGAGACTCAAGAGGAAATCCCAAGGGAAAGTTTTAAATTTGGGGCTGAATGAAAATGAGAATAAAACATATCAAGATTTGTTGAATGCAGCTAAAGCAGTGCTTAGATGGAAATTCATAGTATTAAATGCCTGCCTTTGAAAAGAAGAAAAATCTAAAATCAGTAACCAAAGCTTCCACCTCAAGACACTAGAGAAAAAAGCGTAAATTAAACTCAGGGCAAGCAGAAGAAAGGAAATAATAAAGATTAAAGCATAAATCAATGAAATTGAAAACACAAAAGCAATAGAGAAAAGTGATGAAAACCAAAATCTGGTTCATTGGAAAGATCAATAAAATTAATAAACCCTAGTAAGACTGAACAAGAAAAAAGAAAAGAAACCAATTACCAATATCTGAAATGAAAAAGGGTACACCACCACTGGATCCACAGGTGCTAAAATGATAATAAGACAACACTCTGAACACCTTCATGTTCATAAATTCAACAGCTTAGATGAAACAGAACAATTCCTTGAAAGATACAAACTACCAAAACTCACTCAAGAAGAAATAGATAACCTCAGTTGTCCTATATCTATTAAAGATACTGGATGTGTAGTTGAAAACTTTCCCCCAAACCCCTATAAACTCCATGCCCAAACGGTTTCACTGGCAAATTCTCCCAAACACTTGAAGAAATAATACCAGTTCTGCAGAATTATCTCCAGAAAATAGAAGAGGAGGAAATATTTCTTAACTCATTTTCTGAGGCCAGTATTACCCTAGTACCAAAACCAGACAAAGACATTACAAGACCACAGATGACAAAACCCTTAACAAAAGAGTAGCAAATAAAATCCAACAGCATATAAAATATATAAAAAGGATATCATGGCCAGTGGCATTTACCCCAAGAATGCAAATCTATTTCAATTTCCAAAAATCAACTGGTAAAAAAACAATTTATATAATTCACTATATTAACAAAGTAAATAAGAAAAATCATGATCATCGCAATACATACGGAAAAAGCATTCAACAAAATTCCACATTTACTAATGTTAAAAACCCTCAGCAAACTAGGAATAGAGGTAACTTTCTTAACCTAGTAAAGGGCATCTACAAAAAACCTATAGCTAATATCATACTCAGTGGTAAGAGAATGAATTCCCCCTAAGAATGGGAACCAGGCAAGGGTTTCCTCTCTCACCACTCCTATTGAACATCCTGTTGTAAGTTCTAACCAATCCAATAAGACAAGGAAAAGAAATAAAAGGCATATAGATTGGAAAATGTTCCTATTTATACCTAACACCATCTATGTAGAAAATCTGATGAAATCTACAAAAAGCTCCTGGGACTAATAAATGAGTTCAGCAAGGTCAATAAGTAAAAATAAATCATAGTCCTATATGTTAACAGTGAACAATTTGAATTTGAAATTTCAGCAATAGTATTTATAATAGCACCCAAGAAATGAGATTTTTAGGTATGAATCTAGCAAAATATGTGAAGGATCTATATGCTAAAAACTATAAAACATTGATGAAAGACATCAAAAAGGTCTAAATAAATGGAGAGATGTGTTGTGTTCATGGATTGAAAAACTCAATATTGTTAAGATGTTAATTTACTACAATTTGATCTAGAGATTCAATGCAATCCAAATCAAAATCCTGCAAACTCTTTTGCAGAAGTAGACAAGCTGATTCCAAAATTTATATGGAAAGGGAAAAGACCTAGAACAGCCAAAACACTTCTGAAAGAATGAAGTTGAAGGAATCTCACTGCTTGGTTTCAAGACTTACTATAAAGCTAAAGTAATTGAAATGATATGGTATTGGTGAAAGAATAGACACATAGATCAGTGGAACAGAAGCAAGAGCTCAGAAATTGACTCACACAAATACAGTCAACGGATTTTTGACAAAGAGGAAAAGGCAATTCAACAGAGAAAGGATAGTCTTTTACACAAATTGTGCTGAAACATTTGGACATCCATTTTGAGCCCTTACTGTGTCAAGCACCATATTAAGTGTTTTCCATGCATAATCATATTTAATCTGTATAAAACACCATGAAATCAGTATTATTATTTCCAATGCTCAGATATGGACACTGAGGCTAAGTATTTGCCTGAAGTCACACAGTTAGTATGTGGCAGAGCCAGATTTCAATCAAAAAGTCTAGCAGCAGAGATGGAATTCGAAACCATAGCAGCCACTTGGTCTCAGGCAAGTTACTCAGTCTCCCTGAGACTCAGTTTCCTCATCTATAAAATGGGAATATTAGTTCTTACTTCCAAGGACTGATGCAAGACTTAAGGGAATACAGAGCACCTGGAGCATAGTAGGTGTTCAATAAATGTTAGTTCCACCTCCTCCTCATTCCTAAATGCCTGTCACTGGGCAAGGCACACAACAGGCTGTCCCTCCGTTTGTGACAGACATGCTGCTTCCAGAGAGGAAGGACACCTTTTCTGGGTAAATATCAGTGGCTTCTCCTACTTGTGTCTAGATCAGTCTGTGGAGCTACCTCATTCAGAGAAGGCGCTTCAAGGTCCTCCTGGGTCTGAGGACCAAGAGATGCCCCCAAGCTTGAGTCATCCTCAACTCTTGAAGGAATGACTGAAGTCTGAAGCCAAGACACTATTCCTCAGAACGACTCAATACATCCTCCTCTAGGATGCCTTCAGGTCTTCCTTATGCCAGGAGGTCTTCTCTACGTCAAAAATCTGTACTTATTCATCCATCCCCTTGTTCATGCATTTGCTAAATATCTGCTTCCTTGGTAATTACACTATGTCTGCCATGTTCTAGCTGCTGGGGATGCAGAAATAAACCAAATGCCTTCCCTGCCCTAGAGGAAGTCATGTTCTAGGAGGAAATGCTATGGACACTTGTCATGTTTCCTCGCTGTCCAGCTCCTTTTTAATCCCCTTCCCATGTTTGGGGGAATTTCTGCCTTTCCATGGCAGAAAGCAGAGGCTCAGTCTCCCAGCATTCCTTGCACCAGCACATCATTATGTGACATAGGCTCCACCAATCCGACATCGTCATGTGGTTCTTCATTTCAGAAGTGAGCAACTGAAGACACAGAAGCCCAAAGAAACTAGTTCTGGGTGTCTGGCTTTCGGAGGCATCAGAGGCTTTATTCAGTGAGATTTTTAGCTTTTTTCCTTACTGTGTAGCCTCTGAGCTGCCTCTGGCCCTCCTAGAGATTCTGAGAACCGCCTCATCTCCTTTAATAAATTTTCTTTCTACTTAAACGTTTAGAGTGGATTCTGTCATTTGCAACTAAGAAATCAGGCTGATAAGGAAGCAAAGGTAGTAAAACAGTTAACTCTAAAATAGTGTGACAGGGACTGTAAGAAGGAGCTATTAGGTTACAGGTAAAGAAACAGTCCACCTGCAAGGCACTATAAGAGAGCGGTCATGAGCACAGTTCTTGGAGTCCAAGTCCTGGATCATGCTCTGGCTCTGCTACTCTTTAGCTGTGTGATGTTAGCTTAGTTGGTCAACTTCTCTGACCCTTAATTTCCTTTTCTTTGAAACAGAGACAATAATACCTGACTCAGATGAGGGTTGTGATAATAGCATAACCTTTGTAAAGCAAATGCTATTAAGCATGATAAAGACTTATTAAATGGCAATTATGATCAGCATTGCCATCAACCGGGCCAGCACTGCTGGGGGAAAGTCAGGGAAGGTATCTTGGAGGAGAGGGCACTTAAACCCTGCATTAAAAGAATCAGAGTAAGAATGTACCCACAGCTAACACATCTGTTGTGCTGGATTACCTGGGAAGCAGAATTAAATGTTATCTCAAAAACATAATACGGATCTTGACTGTGAATATGCTGAATGAAAGAAACCAGATACAAAAGAGTCTATTCTGTATCATGCCATTCGTACAAAATTCTAAAACAGGAAAAAGCAATCTGTAGCGACAGAAAGAGGATCAGTTGTTTCGAAAGGCAGGAGCAGGTGCTGGAGCTAGGGGGATCGCCTACAAAAGAGCACGAGAACATTTTCTGGAGTGACAGGAAAGTCCTATATCTTGATAGCGATTGTGGTTACATGGGTGTATGCATTTGTCAAAACCCAAACTGTACAGGTAAAATGGGTGTATTGTATTGTATCTAAATTATACTCTGTAAAGTTTATTTTAAAGATAAGTAATATAGGGCATCCAGAGCTTAGAAGCACAACGAAACCCAGAATCCCTTCTCCTCTGCCCCTTGACAACCCCGCCCAACATCCAGTAGTTCTTTTTTCACTTCCCTCTTCTCTCCCTGCAAATCGATGACTCCAAACTACACGGTTCCCAGAGCATCATTACAGCTTGTTAACTTGGAGTCACTCACATGAATTTCTTTCCCTCCCATCCAATTTTAAATTAAGTCAGAAAAAGACAGATTGGCCAAACATTACCAAACAGAGTTGGAATTTATGGCAAGCAGCTCATTTTTCCAGAAGCCTCTGCTGACATCTCCCCTCTGAGATGACTCAACAGAAGCGCTCACCCTCCATCCGGCTGCTCTCACCCTCCATCCGGCTTCCCCCATGGTCTTCCCTGACTACTCCCATCATGGTTCCACTCCGCAGATGCTTTGTGGGGCACCTACTGTGTGCCAGACACTGGAGTCTGGGGATGTGGTGGTGAATAATGGGTGGTCCCTGCCTTGAGAGAGTTTAGGGTTCGGCAGGGTTCCAGACAGATTAAAACTGAGATGACAGGGCAGCACGGGGTGCTGCGATAGAGGTGGCACAGAGCACTGGAGGAATGTGGAGGAGACATGGGTGGGGGGAGAAGAGAAATCAGGAGAGACAGCTGGAGGAGGTGACCCTTGGGATGGGTTTGGAAGGAGAAGTAGGAGCTCCACAGATCTTGATGGTTAGTACATGTTAATAACTAGTCTTTGCTGGGCTCCAACTGTGAACCAGGGTCTGGGCTCAGCTTTTTACATGTCTTATCTCATTCCAATGATCGCAACCACTCTCCCCATTTTCCAGAAGAGGAGCCTAAGTCTCAGAGGTAAAGTGATTTGCTCAAGGTCACCCAGATAAAGAATCATATTAATTAGAGCTAACAGTCCAAACCAATTTCTCTTTGCCAGGCTCTGAGCTATTTTACTGCCTCTTTGTGACAATCTGACAAAGTAGATTTTAGTATTAGAGCCTGTTTATACCTGAAGAAATTGAGGCTCAGAGAGGTTAAGTGGTTTATCCAGGGTCACACAGCTAAAAAGTCATAGATCTGGGATACAAATGCAAATCATGTGTTTTGCATGCTCCAAATCATGTGTTCTCAAGCACGAACAGACGTGCTCCAGGGTTTGTGCTCTCAGTCAGGAAAAGAACAGTCTCTTGGGAGGGTGATGCGCAGGGTAAGCTCTGCAAAGCTCTTAGCATGTGTCTGGCACACCGCAAGCACCCTATTCCGTTCGCTGCTGTTATTAAGGAACGATACACAGGCACTAAAAGTAACCCATTCTTCCAACACGTTCTTGTTGAGCACCTGCTGAGTGCCTGGTACATGGCTGGGGATGGAGGGGTGGAAAAGACAAGGATTCCGGAGCCCACTGAACGTGCAGTTCATAAAGCGGCTGCAATCCTATTCCAAATGCTCCCGTCTTAAAGGTGAACCAACACCCACAGCAGGAGATACAATTGTATTTATAGTATGGTCTCAAGTTATGTTAAAAAAAACATCTCAGTCAAGAAAAAAGCATGGGAAAAGAAATGCTCCAAAATGCTAATAGGATGGTAGGACAATGGATGAATGTTTTCCCTTTTAATGCTTTTCTGCACTTTACAGTTTTCTCTAAGGGAAAAATGTCAAAGGGATGAGAAATGGTGGTAGTCTCGAGGCCAGGACAGCAGCACCTGGGGGCACATCCCTAAGTCTTCCTGACCCTCTCGGCCCCTGTAAACCCGCTACCCATCCCAGACCTTGGAGGGGCAACGCCCCCACTGCCAGTACCCCCTTTTCCAGCATCATGCGGTATGTCTACACACCCTCCTCACGCTCCAGACCCACTTCCCTCCTTCCCTCAAGTTTTCTCCCCTTCCAGACATTCAGTTTCACCCAGAAAAATAATGAGACAAGGGTTCTAAATTGGAACGAAGAAATGACATTCCTATTCATTATTTAATCTGCTCTCAGACTTGAATGAACACTTCCAGGGGTAATTACCGCACAACTCCAAATTCATTTCTAGGAAGCAGTTACCGGCGGCGTGTGCAGAGGGTAACGACAAAATTCAATATTTATGAAGCAACATTTCCTGAGAATACCAGGCCAAGAATGCGCCTGGAAAAACCTCACCCAGTGAAGATGAAAACTATTTGCTTGTTTTCAGTGCACCCCCCCCACACACACACACTCACACTCACTGATTTGGGCCCTTCATTAGCCTGACCCCTAGGGTGTTAGAGGTCAGAGTGGGGAGCAGTCTCCAACACATACCCCAAAACCAGAGAGAGCCCAGGGAGGCCACGTCTTCACAGATTTGCAAGCAACTCCCACTCTGAAAGAGTTAACCATTCGAGCAAACATTTCCTGATACCTACACGACACACACGTAGCATGTTTTACAACATGACCCAAAAGCCTCAACCATAAAAGAAAAATTGGATAAATTCATCAAAATTAGGACCTTCTGCTCAACACAAATCCCATTAAGAAAATCAAAAGGCAAGCCATCAGATGGGAGAAAATATTCAAAATACACTATATCTAACAAAGTACTTGTATCCAGAATATATAATGAACTCTTGCAACTCAATAAAAAGACAAAAAACCAGTAATAAAATGAACAAAAGATTTGAACAGACACTTCAAAAAGGAAGACAGAGAAATGGCAGTAAACATGTGCAAAGATGCTCAACATCTTTAGTCATCAGGGAAATGCAAACTAAAACCACAATGAGATATTACTACAAATCCATTAGAATAGGGCAAGTTAAGAAATAAAACAACCTGGTAAAACCAAGTGTTGGTGATGGTGTGGAGCAACAGGAACTCTCACACATGGCTGGTGAAAATGTAAAATGGTCAACCCACTTTGGAAAACAGTTTAGCAGTTTATTACAAAAGTAAATATATACTGATCATATGACTAAGCAATTCCACTCTTATTTATGCAAGAGAAAAAAAATTAAAAGATGTGTACATGAATGTTCATAGTAGCTTTACTCATAATAGCCAATAACTGGAAACAACCCAAATGTCAATCAACAAGTACATGGATAAGCAATCCGAGATCCAGTCATAAAATGGAACAGTACTTGGCAGTAAAAAGGAACAAACTAATGACATAAGCAGTAACATGGATTACGCAGAAAAAATGCTGAGCTAAAGAAATCATACATAAAAGAGCCCAAATGGTGTGATTCCATTTATGTGAAGTTTGAGAACAGGCAAAACTAACATATAATGATAGAAAGTGAAGTAGCAATTCCCTGGAGTAGGCTAGGAGTTAGGGGCAGCCTACAAAGGGACACGAAGAGAACTTTCTGAAGTGATGGAAATGTTCTACATCTTGATTGAAGTGACTGTTCCGGGAGAGTTTACATGTGTCCTCAAGCTGCATGCTTGAAATGTGGGCATCTTATGGGTTGTGCATCAAACTTAAATCAATTAAATTAAAAAGAAGAACCATTTCCTCCAGTTTTAAGATTTCACAAATTCCAAGACTCACCTAACATCCTACTCTAAGAAAATTACAGAAGCAGCCCGCCTACCCAGACCAACCCTTCCCAAGAGAACCCAAGTCCACTTCTCTTTCCTCCATGAGCATATATTAAATGCTTACCGTGTGTGTTGTTTGTCAGGATGCAATGCAGCAAAATCGTTAAGAGCACAGTTTTGGGGGCAGATGATTCTAAATCCAAATCCTGCTTCTAACAACGCTGGTGGTAAAGAACATAAAGACTACTGGAGACTGCTGGAGGCCCTTTGCCGGAGGCCCTTGTGTACATGTGGTAGCTACGCCTCCTCCCACGGAATGAAAGGTACATTTCCCAGTTTCCTTGCTGCTTACCGTGGCCTTGTGTCATCCCATTGGCCACCATGTAGTGAGAAGTACAGATCTGTGAAGCCTCTTCCAGGAGCTCTCCTTGAGACATGGTGCACATACCCCCTTGGTTCCCTTCTCTCCTTCTCACCTTCCTTCCTTCTCTCTCTCCTCCCTCCTCCCTCCCTCCTTCCTTCCTTCCTTCTCTCTCTCCTCCCTCCTCCCTCCCTCCTTCCTTCCTTCCTTCCTTCCTCTCTCTATGCCTGGTATTTATGTGCTGCCATATTGGATCATGAGGACACGTGCAGCAGAGCATCAAGAGCTGGGGCATCTAAGTCACCAACATGGCGCAGCTGTCATGCATCCCAGCCCTGGGCACCTACACTCTAGTCATTGTATGAGAGAAACAAGCATCTCTCTTGCTTGTTTTAAGTTTCTGTCAGCCTCAACCAAAACATGGCTTCCTGGAAGAAAGGCTACATTTCCCAGTTTCCTTGCAGCTCAAGGTGGCCTTGTGTCATCCCATTGGCCAGAATGTCGTGAGTCTCAGCAAAGTTGTACATTTAAAATCTGGGTTAATAAAAGCACAAAAGGGCCCAACAAGCTATTTAAGGAATTAAAAGAAGATCACCATGTCTGGAGTATGGCATTTGAGGTGGCATGGGGGGAGCACGGGAGGAGAAAGGCAGCCGGGGAGGTGGGCAGAGACAAGACCACTGGGGCCCTGCAGGCTATGTTAAGGATATGGGTCTTTGTCCAAAAAGCAATGGGAAGCAACCAAGGGGATTAAGCCGTGCAGGAGCGGATGAGCTGGGCATTTTAGACCCACTCTTCCATCTGTTCCAGAAAGAATCAGCTGTAGGGAGCCCAGATGGCCTCAGCCAGGCCAGCCCTCATCTTCCAGGCAGTGCGCAGCTAAAGAAAGACCTTGTTTGCCAGAGTCCGGAATGCAAATGCCTACAGAGGCCCCAATAGAGGAAGCAGGCGGGATGTGGGACAACAAAGGTTGGGGGCATTAGCAACTGGCCAGCCTGCACCTCATTCCCAATGCCTGCCCATCCGTCAATTGTTGTTGGGTGGACACAGTCCTGGAGTCCCCAGGGCTTCTGAATTTTCGGGAGATGCTCAAAAGATGGATTTTTGTGTGGGAACCTAATTTTCTTTTAGGCAGGCAGACCCTTCCTGGGAATATCAAAACAAACCTGGGGCTTCCCTGGTGGCGCAGTGGTTAAGAATCTGCCTGCCAATGCAGGGGACACGGGTTCGAGCCCTGGTCCGGGAAGATCCCACATGCCACGGAACAACTAAGCCCGTGCGTCTCAACTGCTGAGCCTGCGCTCTAGAGCCCACGAGCCACAACTACTGAGGCCCACATGCCACAACTACTGAAGCCCGCATGCCTAGAGCCCGTGCTCCGCAACAAGAGAAGCCACCACAATGAGAAGCCTGCGCACCACAACGAAGAGTAGCCCCCGCTCGCCGCAACTAGAGAAAGCCCGCACACAGCAACGAAGACCCACACAGCCAAAAATAAATAAATACATTTATAAAAAAAAAAAAAAACCTGGCCTCAGGCAGAAGCCAAAAATAAATAAATACATTTATTAAAAAAAAAAAAAAAACCTGGCCTCAGGCAGAAGCTGTCTGGCAGACTGCCAGTTCGTGGCCTCTGAACTACCTTATCTCCCCTCTCTGGCTTCCTCTCTCCAGGCCCACCACCAAAATTTTAAGTGGAAATTCTAGGACAGGCGCAGGCGGCAGGAGAGGGCGGGGGGGGGGGGGGGGGGCGGTCAATGCAGATAACACTTTCTTTGAGATTAACACCACCTGGGTTCCAATCTGCTTGCTGGATGATCTCTGACCCTTTTTCAACTTTTTCTTTTCTTTCGCATGGGATGGACAAGAGAATTTTAGAAAACAAACGCAAGGGAGAAATTGGGATTTCCCTCTGCAATGCTAGGGAACTTCAGGAACCCTGGGAATGTGCCACCCGCTCCATTCAAGGCTTGGTCCCCTGCATCGGGGTCTCACCCTGCCTCGCCACGCTCTCATCCTGAGATGATTTCCTCTTCACTGGGCTTGATCATTAGCAGCCCTGCTTCTCTCTCCCCACATGGGTCCTGAAGCCAGCTGGCTAGAGATGAGAAGTGGCTGCACTTTGTAGATCCTTCATAATCTCTGGCAACTGCCTCTGGGGCCTGCCTGCTCCAGCCTCGCCGGATGACCCTCTTCTTCCTGACTTATTATGATAAAACTGAAAAACAATGACTGCTGGGAGATTTTAATCCAGGTTTGCAGACAGATGATGTGGCATCCCAACATGCCATGGGGAGAGATCAGGGATGGGAGAGCTACAGCCCATAGACCAAATCCAGCCCCTCCCGCAATTGTATAAAGTTTTATTGGAACATGGCCATGCCCATTTGTTTCCGTGTCACCTGTGGCTCTCTTCCTGCTGCAATGGCAGAGCTGAGTAGTTGCAACAGAGACCATATGGCCTGCGAAGCCTAAAATATTTATTATCTGGCCCTTTGTAAAACAAGTTTTGCCCAGGTACGGAGAAAAGTATGAGCAGGTGTTGAGGGCCTGCTCTGTGTCGAATTACTGTGGTAGGGGAAGCACACACGTCCAGTCATTTCATCCTCAAGCACGCTTCAGAGGGAAGATTTGTTACCCACCCCCCTTCTTAGTAAAAAGAGGCTCAGTGAGGCCAACTTGCTCAGGGACCCCACAGGGCGATCCTTCCACCTGTGTAGGGTTCAAACCCCTCCCCCGCACCTCTGAGTATCGATGGAGATGGAACTGCCCTGAGTAGGGCATTTTAGAAATTCGCAGGGGCACCTTTGGCATTTAGAGCGTGAGGACCAAGGGTGCTGGCTGCCCTGGCACGCGCAGCACAGCCCTGCAGGAGGAAGAGCTGCCCCATGCCCGGCATGCAACATCACCTGCGGTATTTGAGCCACGACATAGCACACCTGTGTTGGTCTGCGTTTGTGGCTGTCACACTCACACAGTGAGTGTGTGTAGCCCTATTTCTCTACAAAATAAAAAGTGCCAAAGCGATTCGAATGAATATTGTTTTATGTACTAAGTGAAAGCATATGACCACTTCATCATGCTTTTCTTTAGTCAGAGAACATTCACTTAAATACACAATATTATATAAGCTATTTTCCTTTTATTTCCTTTACGTTATGGTTGTTATTTTCTAAACTACGTATATGTAAGTTGTATAATCTGTGAACATCAGTTTAGGGCGGCAAAGGGGATGTTACCAAATAGCTGTTATCAAAAGAGCATATCGAGTCTGACAGCTGAAAACATGTTCCACATGATGCTCAGATAATTAACACAGTCACGTCATGTCCCATCATGTCCCATCATGCACCATCATGTCTCATCATGCATCATCATGCCCCATCATGTCCCATCATGCCCCATCATGCATCATCATGCCCCATCATGCATCATCATGTCTCATCATGTCTCATCATGCATCATCATGTCCCATCATGCACCATCATGCCCATCATGTCCCATCATGCCCCATCATGTCTCATCATGCATCATCATGCCCCATCATGCACCATCATGCCCCATCATGTCCCATCATGCACCATCATGCCCCACCATGTCCCATCATGCACCATCATGCCCATCATGTCCCATCATGCATCATCATGCCCCATCATGCATCATCATGCCCCATCATGCCCCACCAGTTAACAGCTTCATCACTTGCAGTAATGGGGCTGGGAGCAAGCTACAGACTTCCTACTCTTGCCCTTCCTCATCTGTAAAACAGAGTTGATGTGCCTCCGTCATCAAAGTTTGAGTGTACATGAGAGCTGTGAACGGAGTTTTGGGAGTGTCCCAGAGTAACAAATCGTAGGAAACAGCCACATTTGGTGACGAACACAGGAGAAATGAGCAACACATAAGATGGTCAGGGTTGAATTCCTGTGTGAAGGGGAGTGAATGTGGGGTTAAGTTCAACCGATCTCTGAAGCACTATCTGTTGAACAACCATATGTGCCCTAAGCACGGGGGACCCGCCAGTGGCCATGAATGGCAAGAGCTCCCACCTTATAGAACTGACATTCCAGTGGGCGGACAGATGATGAACAAATCAGCAAGACCAACTCAGATTGTGGCCATTCCTATGAAGCCAATAAAGTGACGCCACAGGAAATAAGATGGAGGGGTGGAAGATTTTGACGGAAAGGTTAAGAGGTCTTTCCAATGGTGACATTGAGCTGAAGAGTAAATAAGACGTGGGCATGTGAAGGGATGGGACAGAGTATCCCGGTCTGAAGAAATAGCACGTGTGAAGGCCCTGGGATGGAGAAGTGCTCCTTTGCTGGGGGCCGGGGTTGTTTGGTGTCAGAGACGTGAGCAGAGTACAGACCGCACGCACGCAGCCTTGAAGGGCACAACGAGGAATTAGGTTTCATCCGAAGAGCAACGGGAAGAAAGAAAAAGCAGAAAAGAGTGAAAAGAACTTGGAGTGTTCAGAGGACAGTGAGATCAACCTTCTCTGAGCACAGAGTGTGTCTTGGGGAAATGAGGTGAACTCAGGCCATGTAATTTACATTCTATGCTGCAGAACCAAAGACACCACCGTATCTTAGCAGCATGGAGGATGCAGTGTTTCAATATTTCTGAGGCAGGGTGAATAGGGGCAAGGAGACCCCGGAGTCAGGGAGGCTTGGAGAGGTTTCTATTAGATCAGCTATGAACTGATGGAGACCTGGATGTGGGGCTGGCAGGCAGGATGGAAAGCAAGCAGGGGAGCAAAGCATTAAGACAGAAATGCATTAAGGAACTGGGAGGAGCTGAAGCCGGGGGCCGATCTGATTACACAGCAGAGGGGAAGGTCCCAGATGCCCGGGGAGGGAATGGGGGACAGACTCAAACACACCTGGAAACAGAATCTCATGTCTCCTTTGGTAACAAAACACATACATCCACCCACATGCTCAGGAAACATGGGGCACGTTGGAATGAAATATATATATTTTTTAATCTCTCAATTATTTGAAAGCATCCTTTGGCGACGGGGAAAACCTGGATGGAAATGTTTACTGATACACTGTGAAATGTTATTATTGATAAAAGTCCTAGGCAATTCCTTTCTCCAAGTAAAACGTCTGACCGAGTACAACGATGCTAGACACCTCTGTGGGCTGCATCCTCTCCTCCCCACAATGACCAAGGGGTGGCTCGGTGGGTATTTCATCCATCCCCACTCTCAGCTGATGGCCTCGCTCACCATTTAGACCCACCTCTTCCTCCAGGTGCCATCCCATTTCTCTGCTCCCCTTTACAGATAAACACCTTTACAAAGTTGACTCTGTCTGCTGCTTCCTCTTTCCCCCTGTCTCTTGAGCCCCCTCCATTCAAGTTCTCTTTCCTACCATCATGGAGGCAGCTTTTGTGAAGCTCACCAAGGGCCTCCGTGTAGCCAATCCACCGGTCAGTTCTCACTTCCAATCCTGCTCCGTCGGCACACTGGCACAGGTGGACACTTGTCTACCTTGAAATCCTGGCTGCACTTGCCTTCCAGGACAACGCCCTCTCCCTGCACCACTCTCTTGCCCTCCTCTCACTCCCAGTCACTCCTGATCAGTCTCCTTTGCTGGCTCCTTTGTTCCCCTCCAACAGCTAAACACCAGAGGGTCCCAGGGCCAAGTCCTCAGACATCCTCCTAGGAATTCTCCACCAGGACTCTTTTTTTTTTTAAATTAATTTACTTATTTATTATTTATTTTTGGCTGCGTTGGGTCTTCGGTGCTGCGCGTGGGCTTTCTCTAGTTGCAGGGAGTCGGGGCTTCTCTTGTTGTGGAGCACGAGCTGTAGGCGCACGGGCTCAGTAGTTGTGGCATGTGGGCTCAGTAGTTGTGGCATGTGGGCTCAGTAGTTGTGGCTCGTGGGCTCTAGCGCGCAGGCTCAGTAGCTGTGGTGCACGGGCTTAGTTGCTCCGCAGCACATGGGATCTTCCCGGACCAGGGTTCGAACCCGTGTCCCCTGCATTGGCAGGTGGATTCTCAGCCACTGCTCCACCAGGGAAGCCCCAGGACTATCTCTTTTACATTGCATCTGATGCCCCCCAAATGCCTACCTTCAGGCCAGGGTTCTCCATCAATCTAACTGCCCTTCTGACACCTCCACTTGGATGTCTAAAAGGATCAGATCTGGAACCAAGCTCTTGACCCACCCCCTCCCCAGCCTGCATCTTCGTGAGTCTCATCTCAACATGGCAGCCCCAGTTGCTCAGGTCAAAACACGGGAAGTCACCTCGGTCGTCCTTGACATCTCCCCGCCACCCGCCATCCAAACCTGTCGCCTCTACCTTCAATATACGATCAGAACCTGCCCACGTTTCCCCACCTCCACTGCTACATTATGGCCCCCATCAGCTTCGCCTGGACAGACCCCTATACAGTCTATTTGCCACGAGGCGGCCTGAAGTACCCTTTTATAATGTAAATAAGATGTCATTCTTTGGCTCAAAAGCCTCAAATAGCTTCTCCTTATTCACAAAGTAAAAGCCATTGGCCTCAGCAGAGTCAGCATGTCCTTCTCTTCTCTGTGTCATCTCCTGTCACCCTCTCCTCAATCACATCAGACATAATCCCACCTCCAGGCCTTCGCTGTAGCCATTCCCACCTGCAAACATACTACGGTTTCTTCATTTATCATGTTTACTGTCTCCCCCGTTCCCACCCCTAGAAGCTAGGCACCAGGAAGGCAGGACTCTTCATTTGTTTAGTTCACTGGTTCATCCCCAGGGTCTGCAGTGGCGCCTAGGACATGATAAGTCCTGGTGAACATGTATCGAATGAATGAATGATGACCACACCACCAGCAAAAGACCCAAGACTCAGAAAGACTAAGTAATGTTCATAAGAGTGCACGGGAGGTGGCTGAACATCTCCAAAGCCTGCCTGATGGGGCGGCTCAGGCCCCCATCCGCTAGCCTCCAAATTCTACACCTGCTCTGTGTTGCTGGCTTAAACATGTGTGAGGGAGTCTGCATACACATACGCAAACACCTAAGCATTCTCCACCTTCATCTCCATGAGCTTAACCACGCAAGGCTTGACAGTCCTGTTCACAGTCATAACAGCTAATGATTACTGAACTCTTACCACGACGTGCCAGACATCTGCTACGGACTTTACCTGTGTTATCTGTTAGGGTCCTTACAGCAAACCCATGTAACTATAATTATGTCCATTCGACAGATGAGGAAATTGAGGCATAGAGGTGAGGATCTAGGGGAGACCTGGGGTCTGTTTAACTCCAGAGAACTATCCCTTTTATTCCTCATAGGAGCCCTGTGAGGTAGGGATGGCCTTATTCTTATAAATGAGGATTTGGAGCTCTGAGAGGTAAGGTGACTAGTCCAAGGTCACACAGCTAGTTAAGTAGCAGCGCCAGCTCTCCAACTTACTTTACCATAACATACCTCCCCTACAGACAAATGTGCAATGGAAACTCTTCACATGGAGTTTTGAGCTGATCACAGGGAAGTCTGGAGGTTGAAGAACTCTAGAAGCAGTTTGTATTCTCAAGTACACATCTGCAAAAGCAGAGGCAACCTTTCTTTTATGTGTTTTACCAGGTTATCTCAAAAAAACAAAGCTTCAAAGCAAGGGTGCTGCCTCTCACGATCACTGCAGCACTATTCAGTGGCCGAGATACGGAAACAACCTAAGTGTCCATTGACAGGTGAATGGATAGATGTGGGGGTGTGTGTGTGTGTGTGTGTGTGTGTGTGTGTGTGTGTGTGTGTGTGTGTGTGTGTGTGTGTGTGTGTGTGTGTGTGTGTGTGTGTGTATGTGTGTGTACATATACATATACACAATAGAATATTATTCCACCTTCAGAAAGAAGGAAGTCCTGCCATTTGCAACAACATGGATGAATCTGGAGGACATTTTGCTAAAGGAAATAAGCCAGACACAGAAAGACAAATACTACACGATCTCACTTACATGCAGAATCTAAAATAGTGGAACCATAGAAGCACAGAAGAGAATGGTGGTTGCCTGGGTTGGGAAGGTGGGGTAAATGGGGAGATGTTGCTCAAAGGGTACAAAGTTTCAGTCACGCAGGATGAATACGCTCTGGGATCTAATGTACAGCATGGTGACTACAGTTAACAATATTATATACTTGAATTTTGCTAAAAGAGTAGATCTTAAATGATCTCATCCCACCCACACACATAAATTGGTAACCATGTGAGGTGATGGGTGTGTTAATTAGCTTGATTGTGCTTATCATTTCACAAGGTATACGTATATCAAAACATCGCTGTACACCTTAAATATATATATTTTTCATTTGTCAATTATACTTCAGTAAAGCTTTAAAAAAAAAACAAGTATGCTGCTACGGACTGAATTATCTCCTCTAAATTCATGTCAAAGCTCTAACGCCCAATGTGACCATATTTGGAGAAAGGGCCTGTGAGCAGGTGATAAAGGTTAACCGAGGTCATAGGGTGGGGCCCTAAACCCAAAGGGCTGGTGTCCTTATATGAAGAGGAAGAGATGCCAGAGCTCTCTCTCCACCATGTGAGAACACAGCAAGAAGGTGGCTGGATGCAATTCGGGAAGACGATTCTCACCAAAACCTGACCATGCTGGCAGCCTGATCTCAGACTTCCAGCCTCCAGAACTGTGAGAACATAAATGTCTGTGGTTTAAGCCCCCCAGACTCTGCTATTTTGTTATGGCAGCCGGGCTGACTAGGACAGGTGCTCCCAGAGGGCTCTGAACTGGCAAAAAATGCCTCAGAAGCCGGGAGCGCTCAATCACACAGGGTCCTAGATAAAAGGATTCCTCAGGTCAAAGACGTTAAGCGCTTGTCAAAGTTAAACGATTACTAGAATCCAATGATGCCAAGTACTAACCAGAAGGAGAAATGAGATGCTTTCGACAACCCCAAACCAGTTGGACCCGGTCCCAAAGGTCTTTTTGATGAGCATGTGATGGGAATGGGGATTGTCAATTTACAGAGTATGTCTTGCATGCACAGCACATTAATAGTGACGGTTATACCCATTTTACAGATGATGCAAAAAGAAGAGAAGCCATTTGCTTGAGATTAGACACCTAGTGGGGTCCAGATACCTTGGAAGAGGAGGAAGGGGAGTGACACACAATGGGTTAGATGCAGCCTCTGTCCCCGAGGAGGTTTCTGGCAATCCTTCTGCAGTACAGGCAGATGATAACCCTGTATGGTTTCCCCAATAGTCAAATCCCATCACAGGCCCAACCTGTGCTATAGCAGAAAAAGCAGGAGTCAGAAGGACCACTCACTGCTTCCTTGCTGTGTGACCCTGAGTAAGTTACCTTGCATCTCTGAATCTCAGTTTGATTTATAAAATGAGATGCTAACACCGGCCCTGCTTTCCCCATCAAGGGGGACGTAACAGTCCAGGGAGACAAGGCAAGTGATGAACGCTTAGCTCACTATCAAGCGGCAGAACATGACTGTTTCAGTAACGGCCGTATCTGCTACTGTGCTCGACGTGGCGTCCCATGAAGTCTTGCCATCAGGAAATCCCCCAACACAGGAGCTTTTTTCCTTCTGCAAGTCTGGCCACACAGAAGAGGCAGGGCACAGGCCACCCCCATCCCTGTTCCTCTCTGGATAATTCTCCAAGAGTCTCCCTCCACCTCACACATTAACTCCATGGAATTCCATCTTCTGAAAAAGGCAAACGGATAATACTCGAAAGGACCAGCAGCTTGGAAAAGCCAGGCTATTTGCCATTTCTTCTTCTTTAAAGGTCTTTTGGGAGATGATTAGCAAAGGCTAAGATGGGAGGAAGGGACATCTTAGGAAGGAAGGAAGGGAGGAAGCCCTGAGAGCCCCAAGGCTTTTCCAGATTTTCTTAATGGGCTGCCTATGACTTAGAACAAGGGCCCAGCCCTGGACAGCCAACAAGGTGTGATGCATGATGCCACTGCTGTGAATCTTTTTTTTTCATCCATTAAGATCCCACTTGTGCCCTAACAGCAGGGCTTGATGTACAGCAGGTGTATTAATGTCCCCCCTGGGGAAGGCCACTGCATGATTTCGTAAGTGGCTAAGCCTTCCCACCCACACTGGCCATTTGCTACTGTGTACAGACTGCCCCACAGAACACTGGTCTCAGCCACTCGTGACCATGAACAGAACAAGGGTTCATTGAGCACCTACTAGGGGCCAGGTACCAGGCTAAGTGCTTACCATGCACTACTTTCTTTAACCCTCACCAATTTCTCTTTCAGGTAGGGATACCCCCATTTTATAGATGGGGAAACTGAGGCTTGGAGAGGTGCAGTCAGACGGGGCCCAAGAGCAAGTGGTTACCAGGGCTTCACCCGGTCATTTGCTTCCAAAAGCCACACTGCCTTCAAGCACTCTTTCAGGAAGCCTCAGACTCAAGTGCTCTCTGGGACAGGCAGGTAAAGTGAATGCAGGCCCGCTGGGGACCGGGGAGGCTGGGAACACACGGTCCCCTAATGGGGCAGCAGCTACTCAGAGATACACGCAACATGTGGAGGAATGTCAGCTGCCTCAGGCCAGTGAAAGGAGCAGCCTCAAAAGTCACGTGCTGTGTGATTCAATTTATACGGCGCCCTGCCAAGGCAAAACTACAGGGACAGAAAACAGACCCGTGGGTGCAAGGAGCCGAGGGTGGGGAGGGCTTGACCGTGAAGAGGCAGCAGGAGGAAATTTGTTGAAGGGGGGCTGGCAATGCTCTCTGGGTCTTGACTGTGGTGCTGATTACACAACTGGGTATTTGTCAAAGCTCCCAGAACTGTATACTAAAACAGGTGAATCTTACTGTATGTAGTTATATCTTAAACAAAATGGAAGAAAAACCCCAACAAATCTGTGGCCTGGAGTTGAGTGGCAGGCTGCCATTTTGTGACCTCTGCCCTACACTACACTGGAGAACCAGAATGGCCACCTTCCACGTGATAAACACATGGCCAGCAATGATTAAATGGACTGGTCCATGGGTGTGGTTGGTAAAGGAAGAGATGAGGGAAAGGAAGTGACTGGCTGGGGCTTGAACTTTGCCCTGCACCTCCACTTACTGGTGGGGTGACCTTGGGCAAGTGGCCTCTCTTCTCTAAGCTTCAGTTCTCTCTCTCTTTAAAATTGGGGGTGATGATACCTTTCTTTATACTGCTGTTGTCAAAATTAAACAAGATGCTAGAGGTGATGCTTCCGACGCACAGGGGATGCTCAATAAATTCTCCTATCCCTTGAGACCTCCATGGCCTCCGAGGAGTCACATAAGCCCAGCAATCATTCCCTTTTGTGGCCAGATTTCCCAAGGGCCCTGGGTCACCCTTAGCCCACTGGCCAAGGTGGGTGAAAGCAAACTGCGACTTGCTCTTTCTCCAGCGAGCACCCTAAAGTATCCAGCATAGAGACGAGGATGGGACCCTTAGCCCATCCTCCACTGCCACATTATCACAGGTGAGTTTATCAGAGCCGCTGCGTGTGTCACGTACCCAGGAAGGCAAATCAGCATAGTGGTTAAGAGCAGGGGCTCTGGAGACAAACAGATGTGGGTTCAAGTCTTAGCACGGCCACTTCTTTGCTAGAAGACACTGAGTAAGTTACTTAAGCTCCCCGAGCTTTGGTTTCTCATCTCTAAAACAAGGATGCAAACAGCACCCAGTTCTCAGGCTTGTGGAGAGGATGGAGAGAGAGGATGCTACCCCTCCTCGGCACCCAGTAAGGCTTAATTAGATGCTACCTGCTGCTTCTAGATCTAATCTCACTGATCATTGCTCTCCCCCAATAATCCATCTTTTGATGAGTATTCTGTAAGGAGTAAATAAAGTTCTCAGTGAGGTACCTGGGGCTTAATAGATGCTTGATAAACTGCAGCTATAATTATATTGTCAGTGTTACTATTGTTGAAAGATCACACCTCAGAGACGGCAGAGCAGGCACAGACGTGTACAGATGGGGACAGAGGATTCCTGAATCCAGAATGCCACAAACACACTTATCAAGCAGAAACTAAAAGTATCTGGGCCCCGCTGTCTCAGACATGAATCAAAAGAGACCCAGAAGACTCTTTAAACAACCAGAAGATATTAAGCACTGACCTACCCAGGAGCAAAAGGACAAAACTTTGGAAACAGACCAAACCCCTCTCAAGAGATCAGCGGGTGAGTCAGCAACGGAACCCAAAAAAGGATCCAGTCCCCGGAGGTTGCCAAAGCAGGCCACCGCCCCCTTCGTGAAGGAAATCCATAGTCAAATGAGGTAGGATAATTAAGCAACAGCAGAAAGGGACTTGGAGAGAAAAATCAGATTCTCAGCTACTCTGACTGCCAGGAAGAAGCCCGTCTTCCTCACTCTTCAGTCGTTCAGAAGCCATGTGTTCTGTCCCATGGGAGCCGCAGCAGGACGCGCTTAGGGCAACAGAATCACAGGTTATTTTCGTGCTGGGACAACACTATGCCGACTTGGGGAGAAATTTCCAGGGTCCTTCATGAGGTTAGGACAATGGGTGGATTCGGGTTCTGCTACTCAGAGCTCGTTGGCTGGCTTTTCTCCTCCTGGACCAGAGGAGGGGAGGGTGTCACACTCTTCACACTCTTTCTCCCTTGTTGCTGAAGTTATTTCTGTCTTTGCAATGGCTGAGCCTCTGGTACTGCATGCGCGCGCGCGCGCGCACGCGCACACGCGCACACACACACACACACACACACACACACACACACACACACACACACACACACACACACACGGAGGTAGAAGGCAAGAAGCAGATAGAACAATGACAAAACCTGCCCAGCCCACAGGGGCTCTGGCCAATGACTGCCCATTTGTCACAGCCGGGTGGGTAGATGAGAGATTATTTGGTTTTAAGCCATCATCCTCCCTCCCTGACCATCGGAAAATCCCCCATTTTCTTGCTTGCCAGTCTCCTGGGCAGCCCCGGGATGAGCTGAGCTCTCTTTGCACATCTCCTTCTGTCCTTCCATCTTGGTCCTGTGCCCATCATTCAAGCTCCATCCAAGAGCTTCCTCCTCTCAGAAGTCCTTCTGGACTGTTTCACTACTGGTTTCATTTAAAAAATAATTTAAGGTATTTTAAAAATCATTTTATAGTGCCAGAAGTTCTGTTTACAGCAACAAACAAGACACATTCCTGCCCATAAGGTGCCTATTCTGGAATCTGGGTACCACTGGGTACACCCGTGGCCTCACGCTGCCTTACAGTGTCTCTACTTCATGGGGTCTTTGCAGGTGAGCAGGAGAGTCAGAAAGATCACTCTGCTTCCTCTCACCTGTGCAACTGTGAGCAGGTCACCTAGCCTCTCTGACCCTCTCTTCCCTGCCTGAAAATGGGGATAAACAGTACCTACCAGTTAGGATTCTTGTGGCCATGGGTTAATGCGAGTCAAGCCCTTAAAGTCCTGCCTGGTACATTGTAGCTCAGCAAGTGTCCTCCTGTTGTCATCACATGTGCTTGATAAGTTATTGATATTTTTATTATTAAATTTCTATTTCTTAAGTGATTCCCTTCATTTATTTTGTCAGCTCTCATCAGTGCTATTTCTCTGTCCCCCACACTCCCTGTGAGCAGAGAACAGAGACATTAGGAACTCCATGTTTGTTGAGGGTGAATGAACTTACTCCTATTTAAAGATTAATAGCTGCAAACATTTTCCTAACCATAGCAGCCAGCCTTTTTTTTTAAATAAATCTATTTATTTATTTTTGGCTGTGTTGAGTCTTCGTTTCTGTGCGAGGGCTTTCTCTAGTTGCGGCGAGCGGGGGTCACTCTTCATCGCGGTGCGCGGGCCTCTCACTATCGGCAGCCTCTCTTGTTTCAGAGCACAGGCTCCAGACGCGCAGGCTCAGTAGTTGTGGCTCACGGGCCTAGTTGCTCCGCGGCATGTGGGATCTTCCCAGACCAGGGCTCGAACCCGTGACCCCTGCATTGGCAGGCAGATTCTCAACCAATGTGCCACCAGGGAAGCCCCTAGCCAGCCTTTTTGATGTGGGTCAGTTTATCATGTGGCTTTTTTGGGTAGACATCATGTCATCCAGCCCTCGAAGCCATCCTAAGTGCTTGTTCCTGGACCCCAAGTCCCAGGAACACCTCCTCCCTTCCACTCCCACTTCCACAGCCTTTACTGCCTGGGCCTCTGGTGCTTCTGGAATGTTCATGTCTTGCTTCCCCAACTCCTTAAGGGGTTAAGACCACACTCTCTAGAGTCAGGTAGACCTGGTCAGAATCCAGGTCTAGTTCTGTACTAGCTGTGAACAAGTCAGGTTATCTCTACTGGGCTATCCAAATACCATCTCCAAGGGTTACTGATAATTGAACACCTTAACACACTGGTGAGGCCTGGCTCATAGCAGATGCAGTAACTGTTAACTTCAGGTCACCATCGTCGCCCTGGTTGGCAGTGTCAGCAGTATTAAGGCTGAGCCTTAGAGAGAATCCGAGTCTGCGTGTTGACATGGGCCCCAGGTGACTCATGTGGATTTGAGAGGCGCTGACCTAAAGGCCAGGATTGCAAACTCAAATGCCTGCAGTGGTTAAAGGCAGCTAGAGTGAATTAACCAACCCACCACTGGGGCTTTGAACATATTAACCGTTCCCTCTGATTGGACTAAAGGCGGGACCCTGACCTAAAGCCAGAAAACCCATTGGCTGGCCAGGAGCCAATTAGCTTGGGGCTGTTGTTCACATCCAGGCGAGGAGGAGAGAGATGCTCTTGATTGGACCCAGGTGGGCACTGGGTTGAGGTGACTAGATTTAGCCCTGTGCTTCCCCACGGTCTGGGGAACTGAGCCCGAGGGAGGAGCAGCAGAGGTGGGCAACCACGTGACTCCCAGGCAGAGAGGGACCTCCAGTCCTGAGATGGGAACACCTTATCCCCAGGAGTGTCCCTCTGTCCCATTCTACCAATCCCTCCAAAACACTCTTCAGGCATGAGGAAGCAGGAATTAAATAAGTCCCTTCAATGGAAAAGTATGCAGTGTTGAAAGTAAATAAGGGGGCTTCCCTGGTGGCGCAGTAGTTGAGAGTCCACCTGCCGATGCAGGGGACACGGGTTTGTGCCCCGGTCAGGGAAGATCCCACATGCCGCGGAGCGGCTGGGCCCGTGGGCCATGGCCGCTGAGCCTGCGCGTCCGGAGCCTGTGCTCCGCAACGGGAGAGGCCACAACAGTGAGAGGCCCGCGTACTGCAAAAAAAAAAAAAGTAAATAAGGACAATCAATGTGAACTGACATGGAAGGATGTCAAAGGCATATGAAAAGTGAGAAGCAAGCTATTAATCCATATGCATGGTAGGATCCCACTTGCACGTTTGAAAGTGTATTTAGAGCAATGAACTATATACGGCAATACGAATAAATCTTGAAATCTAATGTCGAGTGAAAAAGAAAGAAACAGAATGAGATTTATAACAAAGTCATCCCCATAAATTAAAAGCACATGAACACTAGAACCACAATAGTATTTTACAATATACGCCCGCCTCCAAGTACATAAGTCACATCCACGATACCCACGCCAGGGATGGGGGTGGCGGTGAGCAGGGTATGTGCGTGGGACCAGGAGTGAGGTAGGAAACATAAATTTGAAAAATAAAAATGAAGGGGCTTTGCATGGCAAATGATGATAGCCTGCCTGGTAGCCCCAATGAGTCCTGCCTTCACGTGATCCCCTCCCCTTGAGTCCAGACAAGACCTGTGACTTGCTTCCATTCCAGCCAATAGAAGGTGGCAAATGTGATGGGCAAGTATCATCTCTAATTAGAATACAGCATATGGCAAAGGTGCCAGATAGCCAATTCCCTGGTGATAACATGCTATATAAGATTCCCTCTCAGCAGACTGGAGTGAAATTCTCCTGCTGGCTTTGGAGACATAAGCTGGCATGTCGTGACAGCCCTGCCACTCCCCCTGAGAGGACGTGGCAAGGGACTGCAGAGGCCTCTAGGAAGTGAGAGTGACCTCTTGACATCAAGGAAGAGGCACCTCAGTCCTACAGCCACAAGGAACTGAATTCTGCCAACAGCCACATGCATTTGGAAGACAGCCCCAAGCTCAAGAAAGCCATGTACCCCACGGGCACTCTGAATCCAGCCTTGAGAGTCATTGAGCAGAGGACCCGGTTAAGCTGTGCCAAACTCCTGACCCTACACAGATTGTGAGCTCGTGAAATTACACTGAGCTAAGCTAAATTTGTGGTCGTTTGTTACACAGCAATACATAACTAACACGGCATGCTGTGAAATGGGGATACGATTACCTCCACTGCCTGCCCCTGAGGTAAAAGAGTAAACAAAATTAAATGTATATTAGCATCACATTAAACATTGTTCTTTAAATTGGCTTTAGTAATTGAGTTACTCTGACTTCAAACTCCTTCTATGGAACCCATTTTCCAACCCTTTAATCATCTTGGCTACACCTCCCTGGACTCCTTCCCTCGTCTCTGTGCTCTTTCTAGAATGTGTGGCCAAAGCTGGGTTCAGAATTCCAATAAATGCAGGATACGGGAGGACTTCCTGGCCTCACAGCCTTCGTAATGCCTTCCCAGAATCGTGCTGACTCATCTGGGGGACCGTCACCACAGCCATCATCCCTCCTTCAACTTGGGGGGATGCCTGATCCACACTTCTTTATTCTGCCTCTAGGTGGCTTTTGCACAAGTTTTGTTAGGGCTCTTCTCTGGGGGCTTGGGGTCATTATTAGTCTAAGTAGCATTTATTGAGGACCTACTATGTGCCAGGAACTGAGCCAGACCCTTCACTTGTATCAACTCATTTGGTCCTTAGAGTAACAACACCATGAGAGGTAATGAATCACCATGAATCACCTGGGGCCCATGTCAACACTTTATAGATGAAAAAACTGAGGCTCAGAGAGTTGTGGAATGTCTGTGGTCACACAGCCTGGGAGTGACAGAGCCAGGATTTGAACACACGTTTCTCTGACTCCAAAACCTATGTCCTTCCTACTCTATGTGGAAACAATTGTTTTTGTTCATAAAACAGTAGAACTTAATTTCACCCTTTTTTGAATACCAGTTTCTCCAGTTGTTCAAAGCTCTTTGAATTCTGTCTTCGAGGACATTCATCCTCCTCGTATGTATTACCTACATGTTTAGTAGACATATTCTCAAATCCTTCACCCAGGTTGTCAACAAAGACATGAAGTCGAACGATTCCCCAGAGTTTTTGGAGAGTCATTTACTACCTGGTTGAGATTCTCAAACCACTTGTTTACTCACCTATCCGTCACTTGGTAGTAGTTACTGACCACTTACTACACCTGCCCTTGGATGTGTCCGGAGTAGCCCTCAGCTGCAAGAATCTTGAAGTCAAATTGAGCAATGCAGTCCAGTTAGAACCACACTTGCCCGCAGAGTCAATGACAGTGACAAGGAAATATGCTCACTGTATCACTGTCAACAATAGTAAAACCCTCTACCTTATGCTCATAGCAGCACTATTTACAATAGCCAAGACATGGAAACAAACTAACTGTCCATCAACAGATGAATGGATAAAGAAGATGTGATACATATATACAGTGGAATACTACTCAGCCATAAAGAAGAACGAAATAATGCATTTACAGCAACATGGATGCAACCAGAGATTATCATACTAAGTGAAATAAATCAGAAAGAGAAAGACAAATACCATATGGTTGCCGAGGGGGAGGGGTTGGGGGATGGATGGAGTGGGAGTTTGGGGTGAGCAGATGTAAGCTATTATATATAGGATGGATAAACGAGATCCTACTGTATAGCACAGAGAACTATATTCAATATCCTATGATAAACCAAAATGTAAAAGAATATTAAAAAAAGATTGTATATGTATGCATAACTGAATCACTTTGCTGTACAGAATCAATTCTGTACAAAATCAATTCTGCTTTTATAAAGTAATTAACACAACACTGTAAATCAACTATACTTCAAAAAAAATAACAATAATAAACCCTCTAAGTATCATACCAGTAAACTATGATTTGCCTGTTTAATGGGGTGTTAGACAGTCAGTGTTACATATTTTTGTAAACATGGGAAAAATTATCAAGTAATGTTAAGGCTACAGCATTATCTACATGGTGTGTTTACAGGCAACCCCCATTGTAAGATGTAATTAATATTGGGCAATGGTCAAAAGTGAAATTCTAAGGCAAAAATGTTAGAGGCAGACCATGAAAATATAAAATAAAACACACAACATAAATAAATGCCTTTACAAACACTGAATATATAAAAGCCAATGTGGTGTAAAAACTGTGTAGTAGATGAAACTTTGGTGAGATCAGATGTTTAGGTGGGCTGGACTAACTGAGAATTAATATATCAACTCAATAAAATGTGGACCAAAGACATCTTCCTTTCCAGGCCAATTTTCCTGAAGTGAGTGGAAGCATTCTTCAGCCTTCCAAAGACCTTCCATCTGGATTCACTGCATTCAAAGTCAGCATCAGCTATCTCTAAAATTATAATGGCTGGTTCCACGGACCATACTTTGAGTAATAAAGTTCTCTGTAAGACATAGTCTTTGGCCTTAATGTTGTAATAATGATAACACCACCCCCTTAATGTTGTAATAATGATAACACCACCAGTTACAATAATAATGAGGTCTTCTCCGATCATACTTTTAAAATCACAATATCCCCAGCTCTTAACCCTTTACACAAGGAACTGTGCTGTGTTTCCCCGTAACACTTATTGCCATCTGTCACACCATCATCTCTCCGGGCATCTAAGATGTCGTTTGCTGTGAGACACACCATTAGTTTATGTCCCACTAAAAGTGAAAAGAAATGTGGCCAATTAAATGACATGATTCCTTTAACAACAGTCCTGAATCCATTATAAAATCAGTGCCAAGTGAAAAAAAAAAATGGTATCATGTAGGACATGCACCTTTGCATTATTTATTGAAAATAAATTGAAAAATTTTGGGATCTAAAAAAAAAAAAAAAAAATCAGTGCCACCAACCTTTCAATGTTTTCAATTTTCTTTCATCTTTCCAAGGAGGTCTGGCTGTTTCTCTTGCCTTTACTAGTGCTGATGGGCTAATGGCAGGAGATCCTTCTACCATTATTTCCATAACCAAGCACAATACAGTTGCATTTTCCTTGCTGAGGGCCTATTAGGCACTTGAGTGTTGCTTTGCAATAAAAAATGGAATGATGATTATCACGCTGATAACGAACATGTTCGCTTCAGTAACATCAAAAATGCCCTGCCGTTCTATTCTTATCCCCTTTTGCATACATAATAGCAATGCGGAATCAGAGTGTAGTGTTAAAGACATTTGAAATGGAAATTAACACATGTAGTTCCAACAGTGCACATAACTCGGCAGAAGTGAGAGCTGTATGAATGGGTCTAATGATGTTTACACATGGACATGCCATGACAACCACAGCACGATGATGCTCCCAAGAGCAAACACAGAATCGCAGCTCTATCGGCTGCAAATGTACCCCAGTCCCAAACTTGTTAAAATGGAGAGGGGGTTGCATTTTCGAGTTCAAGAAATAAGGCATTTACTCTCCCTGTTTTCATCCGCTGCCCCACAGCTAGAATGAAGATCCCTTGAGCGCAGGAATGTTTCTCTCTCCTGTTCTCTGCTCTGTTTGCAAAGCCAGAACAGCGTATGAAACAGATCAATCAATCAGTAGGTATTTGCTGAATGAATGGCTCCATTCTGCCCCGGACTTGGCCCAATCAGAACTGTGTCTCCACAGGTTGTATTCTGCAGACAATTCTAAATCCAAGTTTTGCTTCTTCTTGTGCAAATCTTATTTACAATAATTTGGCACATAGATACTTCATTAATCGGGTGTCTGTCACATGCAAAACGTGCCAACATAAAAACTTTAACCTGCATATAAAACTTGAATTATTTTTTAAAGGATTCATTTGGACCGCAAACCCAATCAGCAACTAACATCTGTTGAATGCAGCGGCCATTACATTCAGGGTGTGATGCTGGGTTCTCAGGGCAAAAAAAAGGCAGGTCAGAGGGTTCAAATGTGTTTGTGAAAGGACGAGGACTCAGACTTTTCCTGTTAATTAAGTGCTCACCGAAGTCAGGAGCGACCATAACTACTGTCCTCGCTTTTCTATCCAGGCTCGCACCCTGCAGCAACTGTTGAAGGTGATGTCCAATACTAACCAGACTCGGCTGACATTTCTAGAACCATCCTCTTTAAAAAACTTCAGATCCATTCCACTGGAATCAAGTTCCAGTCCCTTCCATTCTCCACCCTACATTTTGCCTCTTCATTTGCATTTCAAAATTACAAAAATGACACATGCTTGGGCCTCTATAATTAATTATTTCAAAATAAAAAGTGAAACACTCATTGAATTAAAATTTTAAAATTCAACGAGCAGACAAATTTAAAGTGAAAGTTTCCCATCCGTCTCTCAGAGAAAAACACTGTTTACAGTTTACTACGTGCCTTACCAGACTTTTTTCTACATTTATACCTAGATTGCATATGTATAAATTCTGCTTTTAAACAACAAGGTCCTATCGTATAGCACAGGGAACTATATTCAATATCCTTTCATAAACCATTATGGAAAAGAATCTGAAAAATATATAATATGTAACTATAATATTACATATATAATATATATAACTGAATATATTATATATAATGTATAATTATATATATTATATATATAACTGAATCACTTTGATGTATACCAGAAACTAACACAATATTGTAAATCAACAATATTTCAATTTAAAAAAATTCTGCTTTTATAAAAGTGGAATCGTTCTATAACACTATTGTGGAGTAAACTTTCTCCATTTATTGAGGACATTGCATCCGTATCCATGCCTGTATCCACATCTATACTGTGTCTATCTCTATCTGCAGCCAGACCTAGAGCTACCTCATTCTTTTTAAAAATCATATAGTGTTCTAGTGCTTGAATGTGCTCTGAATTTATTCAAACAAATATTTCCTATGAGTCATTTCCATATGAGGCAATAAACACACACACAGAAATTTTGCCTCTTGTGAGTATTTCTGTAGGATAAATTACTAGAAGTAGAATTTCTAGGCAAAAATGAGGTGTGCGTTTTTAAGTTGATGATACTGATACATTGCCCTCCAGCAAAAGTGCACCAATATCCATCCATTCCTTCACACGCGTTCATATATTAGTTGAGCACCTTCTATAGGCTGGTCTCTCTTCTAGGTGTTGGGAATATAGCTGTGAACAAAACCAAGCTCTCGTGGAGCTTACAGTCCAGAGAAGGAAGTCAGACAATCAACAGATACAAAAGCTACAATGTGTCACATGACAAGAAGAGCTATGGGAACATTATAGCTGGATAAGGGAGGGAAAGTAGCAGTCTGAGCAGGATGAAGTAGTCAGGGAACCTCCTTGAGAGGTAAAGGAAGTGAGGGGGCAATCCACATAGATGTGGCGGGGCGAGAATACTCCAGACAGAGGGCATAGCACTCCCACCAAAAACATGAGGCTCTCTGTTTACCCAAACTCTCACCAATATGGCCATTTCCTACCTCTCTCTCCACCCCCCTCTCTCCCTCCCTCTCTCTCCCTCTCTCTCTCTCTCATCTCTCTCATCTCTGTCCCTCCTGTCCCCCCCCCCCGCCACCCCCTCACTCCTCAACAGTCTGAAGTCAAATCGATACATATTTTTTTTAAAGAAACAGCTTTTCGCATGTTTACTGATCACGTATGATTCTTTTTCTGTGAACGGCCTGTTGTATAACCTTTGTCCATTTCTCTCTAGTGCTGTTTAACTTTTCCTTACAGATTTATAAGAGTGCTTATATTTCATTTTAAGGATATTAAGACTTTGTCAAGTAGGGGGCAAATATTTCCCCGATTTGCAATTTTTCTTCTAACTTGATTCCTATCTTTTTCCATAGAGAAGTTTAAAGGTCATATGTAATTAAATCTGTCAATCTTTTATAATTTTCGATTTCATGGCTTTTAGAATGGTCTTCCCAAACCAAATTATATGAACACTTCCCAAATTTGGGGGTACTTCTGTGTTTTAATATGTTTAAGACTGGGATTTGGGTGGGGGAAGGCAGGGGATCTATGTTATGAGGTGGGAAATCTCACTTTTTCCCCCCATTGAGATCCCAAGTATTCTAGCATCATTTATGGAACAATAATTTGGTAGTTCAAACTGTGAAGTCTGAAGCTGGACTGTCTCAGCTAGAAAACGGTTCCACTCCTCACTGGCTTGGGGACTTCAGGGATGTCACTTAATCTCTTTGTCTCAGAATTCTCACTGCAGAATGGGGATGGTCCCAGTGTCTGCTTCTCAGGGTTAAGTGAGAGAATGTGTAAAGCATCTAGTACAGCGCACAATCGTTTCTCCACTGACTGTGGATGCCATTGGTATCAGGTCCTAAATTCCCACAAGCCCATTAGGACCCCTCTCTCTTCGGTCCCTTTCTCAGCCAGTACCTGGCTATTTTAATCGCTACTGCCTTGTGGGTTTGGTTAGGGGGGAAGCATTGTTTTGATATCTGAAATGACAAACGCTCCTTCTTTAATTTCCTTTTTCAAAATTGCTTACCTATGTTGTATCTTAGTTTGTTATTTTCCTTAATTTTATCAGAGTTTTGATCGGAACTGCATTCCATTTGAAGGTGAACATGGGGAAGTCGTCACTTTTGTTCTACTGATTCTCCCCATCCAGGAGCAGAGTGTGTCTCTCCATTCACTCTCTCCTTCTGTGTCCCCAGGAACATCATGGAACATCTGCACGAGGGTTCTTCGAGTTACCTATCTGATTTATCCCCAGGTATTTTGGAGGTCCAGATCCTGTTGTAAGTGAGATCTTTTCCATTATATTTTGTAACCGGGATGCTGTCAGTACATTGGAAAGCTACTGATCGTAATGTTACACCTCATCGTCACTCTAGGGTCCCATGTTGTTTCTATTCATCTGACTCCCTTTTCCTTTGCTAATGCCTTATGAGCCCATAACAATTTAGAGTTTACAAAAGATTTCCAAATACATTCTCTCATTAATTCTCACAATAACCCCAAGTGGTCAGCAAAGCACGATCTTCTTTTCCTTACATTGTACAAATGTGAAAGGCGAGGGCTCAGAAAAGGAACATAACCTGTCCAGGGTCCTTGTCCTGGTGGCTGATGGATGGAAGCAGAATGTGACCTCGGGACCCCCTGACTCCAAGCCTCACTCCTTCTGCTGCCCCCCATTCATTAGTACTTTGTCATTCTGCTGTTACCCAAAAGTTTCTCGTGCCCACAAGCTTTCTTTCTGCCCCCCAGACATGCCATGTTCACTCCCACTTCAGGGAGTCTCCCCCACTTAGCACGTGAGCCCGTGAGGGGGAGACCCGGTCTGATTATTTCACCGCTTTGCACAACGCCTGGGGCAGCACCCAGACAGGGCCAGCTTCGGGGTGTGTGATCTGTGCAGGCGCACGGGCCCCATGCTCAGAAGGGGCCCTGCAGTGGGTTCAACCTGCTGTCGCCCTCCTCATGTTCTTAATAATTTTACCTTTGCCTTTATGATTTGTAAGTGAAGCCCAGTGGGACAACGGGGCAGGTGCCCAGGCAGAGGAGATGCCCGCAGTATGTGTGCTCCCCACACCTCGCACAGAGGATTCAAACTGCCCCATGAGCACAGAACTGTTCCAAAATCGCTTCGTGCGGGCTAGAGCTAATACTGTACTGTATACTGAAAATTTGCTAAGAGAGTAGATCTTAAATGTTCCCACCAGAAAAAGCAAAAAACGTAACTATGTGGGGTGATGGACGTGTTAATGAACTTACTGTGGTGATCATTTCATAGTGTAAACCTACATCAACTCATCACACTGTACACTTTAAATACGTACAGTTTCCTTTGTCAATTATACTTCAGTGAAGCTGGGGGATGGTGCAGGTGACTAGCTTCAAACACAGAAAGGAGACAGTGATGTCCTAAGAAACATCAACACCAAGGAATCAACACCTCCTATCACATCCTTTCTTAATGAACGTGGTAACTCACATATTAGCAAACTGTTGACTAAAAACGATGCCACGGAAGGAAAGTGAAAAATAGGACAACCCATTGTTCTTTTTCCTTTCAGGCCTTCCTTACTCATCAGTTAGGGAAAAAAAAACAAAAGAGCGTTTTGGGAGGATGTGCACATATCCAGAAGTGAAATAAAAGTAGTTGAGTTAGTTTTGTCTACTCTCCTGGCAAGAATGAAATATCTATTCCTGGGGCTTCCCTGGTAGCGCAGTGGTTATGAATCCACCTGCCAATGCAGGGGACACGGGTTTGAGCCCAGGTCCAGGAAGATCCCACATGCCGCGGAGCAGCTAAACCCGTGCGCCACAACTACTGAGCCTATGCTCTAGAGCCCTTGAGCCACAACTACTGAGCCCATGTGTCACAACTACTGAGCCTGTGCTCTAGAGCTTGTGCTCTGCAACAAGAGAAGCCACCGCAATGAGAAGCCCGCGCACTGCAACAAAGAGTAGCCCCCGCTCACCAAAACTAGAGAAAGTCCGCGCGCACAGCAACGAAGACCCAATGCAGCCAAAAATAAAAATAAATAAAATAAATAAATTTTTAAAAATCTATTCCTGCATAAGCTATAAATGCAAATCACGTAATTTCGGTGATTCCACATGAGTTGAATGCTTATATTTGCATTCTAAACAGCCTTGCATGATATAAAGATGAACCATAAAACTTGTGCTAATTTAAAATTTAATTTTGCTTTACTTAGAACAACATTCAGTGCAAGTACAAAACACTATGACAAGTCGAGAGAGAGAGACCACAGAAAAAAGCTTTATATTTTAGTACCTTTAATGCCACTTTTTTCCTGCTTTTTGAACCAGGGCCTTACATTTCACATTGGATCCTGCAAATTACATAGAAAAATGACAAAGAGCTGCATCAGGAGTAGCTGGCGCAGGTAGGGCAAACCTGTGCTCTTCAAGCATCTCTGAGATGCACGACCATTACCCCAGCTCCACTCCTACTGCCTGTGCACCAATCCTCATGGGGCCGGATCTGCTCTAACAAGAATCTCCTCGGCCGTTGCCCTTCTCCTCGCAAATTCCTGTAGGCAAATAGGAGCTCCCTCCAGTGCTCCAGGACTTAGGACACCTTCCCAAGGTTGGCTGCTACCAAGACCAGCCCCTTCTCTCAATTCCCTGTGCCTGGAGCTCTTTACCCGCCTCCTATCTCAGACACATCCCTCCGCAAACTGCTCTGAGACAGGGATGGTTCCTGTGCATTTTCCAAAAGTCATGACTAAAAGCCGCAGGGTGATATCTGCCAAGTTCACTGAGGAGCCCGGAGAGGACCCATGGGTGTCACACTTTCGGCTATCTGCATCTCTAACTACAGTCCCTGTTATCAGTTGGCTTTCTGGCTGGGAAGCACTCAGCAGCTGTTAGTGCCTTACCTTCTCTGAAAAGACTAAAGTAAAGAGTCGACGCCCAGCCTCTTCACTGGGTGGTTTTTCCCCTCCCGGGTGCAGAGGGGCACCAGTTCCCACCACCCCCTCGTTCTCTCACCCAGCACTGCGCAACAATGTGCTTTGTATTCTTTCTGTCCTCTAGGAACTGCAGCGCTATTTTGTTATGCGCCTAATTAGCCAGGCTCCTTTCCCCTTCCCCTGGCATTCCGGTTTGCCCTTGAACTCAGCATCAAGCTCTGGGGTTAGCCAGCGTAGGTATCTTGCTACCCTCCTACCCGTCCTCCTGCACTCCAATTCTGAGGACCACAGGCCCGCACAGACGCGTGCGCGCATGCACGCACACGCGCGGCTGCACCTGCCCGAGGTTTCGTATTGGTCACAGCTGTCGCCAGCTGCTGGCTGCTCGGCCCCTCTACACACATCATGTCATTTAACCCTGTGAGGGGAGGAATTATCATCCCCACGTCACAAAGACCAACCTGAGGCACAGAGAAGGTAGGAAGTGATGGCTTCTCATGAGTGACGGGCCCTCTAACCGCGAAGTCTGCGCTCCTCCCACCCGGCGCCGTTCCGCGCGTGTGGAGCAGACATGGATTGAGCATCCTCCATGCGCCAGGCCCACGACCTCATTAACAGCATCTCCGCAATCATTACGTGTTCTCCACTCTTTACCTAGTGGCGTTTACTAGGTCAGATTGAAGAATTTCTCTCTCTGGTTAGATTTTCCCTTCCATCCTATATTTGAAGTGAATCATCTCCAGCACATTCCAGACCCGGAAGTACATCAGGATCACTCAGGAAGATCCTCCCACCCCAAAAGTGGTCCCTGGAACCTCAGACCTACCGACTGGGGACCTCTGGTGGTGAGCCCAGGAATCTGCATTTTAAAGCACATCCGTGACACTGTCACAGCCAGGGCATTTGGGAACCCCTGAATCCTTTACCCTTATGGGTGTTACTGAAACTTCATTGTGCACAGGAATCATCTGGGATCTTATTGAAATGCAGGTTCTAATTCGGCAGGTCTGGGGCAGAGCCGGAGATTTTCTATTTCTATACCATCTCCCAGGTGACGTTGATAAGGCAGGTCCGAGGACCACACATAGAGCACTAAGGGTTTAGGTCAGTGGTTCTCAGCCCCGGATAAACATCAGTATCACCTGGGGAGTTTTTTAAGCTAAGCTTCCCGGGCCCCACCCCCAGGAATCATGTAACTGGCCTAGAATCAAATCAGAGTCCCTCAGGTCAATGATTTATGGGAGCTGACTTGCACTGGTTTGCAAAAGCCTACCGTTAAGTTTTCAGGAATTTGGTGAGCGAGTTGGTAAATGGAGCCACTGTGAACCATTAAATTATATAAACTTAAATACATTATATTAAAAACAAAGATAATAAATACTCAAAACACACTTCATAATTATTTTACTACATTTAACTACTTTTGTGCTCTTGGGGTGATTTACATCTATTGTAACTGTATGATGGAAATACCGTGTAACAGTATGCTACTGCGTATTTCTTCCCAATGTTCAATGATATCAGCCATGGTAGGAATATTTACACCTCTGAGATCTTCAAATGTTACAAATTGAGCTTCAGTTTCTCAGAAAACTGGCTGTGAAACATTTGCCAGTGCACCTGCAGCCCTCAGATACCTGCCTGCACCGGAATCCCCTGGGGCCGGGGAGGGGCGGCGGGGGGAGCGGGGCTTGATAAATGCAGACAGCTGGAGACTCCTTAAGACTTCCTGAACCAACTCTCTGGGTGTGGGACTTGAAGAGCTGGGAATTTTTTCAACTAGAGACCCAGGCAATTTCTTATCTACAATGAAGTTGCCTTAAAATATTAAGTCTTCCTACTTAGCAAAACTCAAATCGGATGAAGACACTTCCTCACTGGAACCCTTATCTTGTTAAGAAATTATTTTCAATGCACGTTGAAAAGACTTTGATGTGGGATCCAGTGCATTGCTGTCTCACCCAACTTCTGGACAGAGAGCTTCTCCCCCAGACCGCAGTAGAAAGATTCATCAGGAAACTCAATGGAGACTTTGTCCCCTAAGTGTGCTGGTTCCTGACCCCACAAACAGAAGCATCAGCCTCTGATTTTTCCTTGGTAAAGATGGTGTGCTGCTCAGAATTTTCCATCCTCAAATGTCCCATCAGGCTTAGGTCCAAATTCAGACCTTTTTGAAATGGTTGAAGAGAATTAAGAGTCAAGAAACTAAATGACTAGGAGGACATAAAGGAAGTTCTGCCCAACGGCATAATCTGAAGCTTTATTTGAAATCTGCCAAGGTTTGCCCATCCCTGGAGTCATGGAACTGGGCAACTACGGTCCTTGTGGGGATTGATTGAACAGCCTATGTTCTAATTAACAGCTATTAAGCTTAATATTTCCCACGCATTAGATAAGAACTTACGTTTAGTTCCTTGCTTGTTCTTCCAGAAATCCTACAAGTATGTATTTCTGTCACCACGTTACAAATGCTTAAATGGTTTAAGAAACTTGCCCAGGTGGGTGACATTCCCTCAAGTCTTAATCTCTAACCATGTGTATTAATTTCTTACCCCTGCATAACTAATTATCACAAACTTAATGGCTTAAAACAGCCCAAATTTATTATCTCACAGTTTCCATCCATGTGTCTGGAGTCTAGGAAAGGATTAACTGGGTCCTCTGCTCAGGGTCTCCCCAGGCTGAAATCAAGGAAGGTGTGGCTGGAGCTGTAATTCTCATCTGAGTTTCTGCCAAAGCCAAGTACCAATTAAAATATTTACTTAGTTTTCCTTTAAGTAAACTCACTTTATAAAAACTCAGTCTGTCCTAAGCATTAATGTCCATAAAAGTCCCAGGTTTGATGGTCAAGTTCTCCTTTGTTCCTAATGATACGTTAAAACAAACATACGGTTATTTTTTAAAGTTTTAAGCGCTCCATCTAAAATTATCTTGTGCACCAATGTACCCACATCACACTTTAGAACTCCTCACTGTACCATATCTGGACTTCTTGACACCACAACCAGCACTAACAGGCCCTGGGCACCTTACAACTAATTTCTCCTGCCAACCAGCCACATCGAAGCTACAGAGCCCAGGCTGCCAGACCTGGGCAAGTGCAGGCCTCGTGACAGGTATATATTTTTTCATATGAAGCCTCCACAGATTTGATACGCATGTTATCAGCACCAGAAATGAATTTCCACAGCATGTCCTAGAGTGTTTGCAGATGTTTTGAGAACCTTAAAAAGTATCTTCTAATACAATATATCATTTAACCTTCACAAACTATGAGGCAGTTCCTGTCATCCCCATTTTACAGGTGAGGAAATTGAAACTCAGGGAAGTGACAGGGAAGACTGAAATGCAATTGTAGGTCCTCTGATGCATTCAGCAATGGTTTCCATAGCATCATCACTTTTTCCCAAACAACCTGCTAGTTCTCCCCCAGTGACCATTGTCCTTTCTCTCTTGGTAACAGAGCTCACAAATTTTGTAGCTGAGCACATGGCTACTAGGAATAAAGACTGCACTTCCCGGCTTCCCTTGCAGCTAGGAGTGGCCATGTGACCAAGCACTGGCCAATTGGGATGTGAATGGAAGAGACGTGGGCAACTCCTGGGAAGAGTCCTTCAAGAAAGTGGGTTATCAGTTTTTGCTCTTTCTCCTTTCTGTTGGCTGGAATGCAGCCATGATGGCAGGAGCTTCAACAGCCCTCTTGGATAATGAGGTGACCTTGGGAAATGGACGCCATGCACAGTGAAGCCACAAGCTAGGCAGATCCTCAGTCCCTGGGGACTTTTTGGAGCAGAGCTGCCCTACCATCCCTGAACAGCTTCCCTCTGGGCTGTTACATGATAGAGAAGTCAACCTTTACCTTGTTTAAGCCACTGTTATTTAGGTCTCAGTTATTCACAGCTGAACCTTTTCATAACTAATATAAGCCGCAGCAAGGAAGGGAAACACTAAGGTTTCAATGTCCCCATTTTACATATCAGGCCCTTCTTTTCTTGGAAACAGAACAGCTGGTCCACAGTGGGGCTGTGGCAGCGGGAGAGGTAGCTGAGTCACGGCCCACAGGTGGTACTTTGAAAACACTCATCCACTTAGGTGGAGCCTGAACCGGGTCCTCGGTACCTGCCACCTACAAGCAATCTGGTGCTGCAAAGCCATTCCTTCTGACAGCTCCGCTTAACGATGTGTTCCCTGTAAGCCAGCTCCTCATCAGGAATTTAAAAAACAAAATCAAAGCAGCCCCACCAAGCATGCCAGGCCCTGACAAATAGCAGATCAAAGCCAGCCAGACTGGCAAGACCCTGACGCCTTCTTTCCTGAGCTCTTCAGAGAATGTGGGAAATGGCAGATGATGGTAATAGAGGGGAATCAGAACTTCATTAGGGGGTGGAGGGAAAATGTGCCTAAGCTAAATAATGCCCACCCAGAGATGGCAGGGAAAGAAGGAGTGGGTTTTGGCAGGAACATATTGGACGAGCACAGAAGGTATTGTTGGACAGAGGAAGGAAAGAACTGTCATGTCTCGAAGCATCTCCAATGTTGACCTAACTCTGTTGGGTCAGTAGCACTGGTCCAGCCCCTGGAACCCTGCCGTGACATTTTCTCACTTCTTGAATTGTGATTTCGCACATCAGTAACAACTGGAGGTGGAACCCTTCCCAACAGCAGCCGTCTCCAGCCCTAACTCCCCATTGGATTCTCCCCAGGTGGTTTCCAGTGGTGCCGCCAATGTGCCATTTCTGGCGTACTGAGTTTTACTGCCCCCTTTCCATTAGCTCCAACAAGGGAGACAAGACACTGCTGGCCTGGCGGAAGGAAAAACAATTAATTGGATGTCAGTATCCAGAAATGGAGAAATAATGGTAACTATTACTACTATTTATTTATTGCCTACAACGTGTCAGGCATTGTGCTGGGTGATTTATATCTTTAGTAATAATGGCTAATATTTATGGAATATTTACTCTATGTCAGGCACTATGTTAAACATTTTCACATGTAGTAGCTCATTTAATCCTCTCCAAAACCCTAAGAGGTAGGTACTGTTCTTAGCTCCATGTTACCGATAAGAAAAATGAGGCAAAGCAGTGGGGGGATTTCTCAAAGGAAGAAGGTAAGAAGTGGCAAAAGCTAGGATGGACCCAATATAGAGCACTTTTGGTCACTGGAAGGGTGAAAAACATGAACAAGCACAGAATAAACAGGAGGCGGGGACACTAAGACATTTGCACATTTCCATCACCACCTATCCCCTTACCCAGCCTACCTTTCTCCACAACCTTATCACTATATTATGAGTTGTTCATTGTCACATCCTGAATGTCAGTTCCACGAACGCAAAGATTTCCTTCTGATTTCTTTGCTGCCGTATTCCCAGCTCCTAGAACAGTGCTGAGCACATAGGAAATGCTCAGATAATGTTGCAGAAAGGAAGGAAGAAAGGGGGAATTAGAGGGAAAGAGGGGATATACAATAGCACAGAGCATTGCTTAGAGAGAAAGCTGCTGTGAGCAGAGTATCATAGAGGAAAGGAGGGATAGGCAAGTAGGTTAAAGAATAAGGCACTGGGCCCAGGCTTGGGAAGGACTACAAGAAAAAACTCTGAAACAGAATTTGATTGGAAACAAAGGCCCACAAAACCATGTTGAGGAGAATACAAAGACATTGACAGTTGGCCTTAGTCTAGGGGAGACAAAAAGGAGTTGGGGGAGGGGGGCAACAGCAAACTGGAAAACCCATGTTCTCTTCAAGGGAATCATGGGGGAAGGGGTGACCATGTTTGACTCCAACCAGTTTTTGCCACAGAGGAATACAGCCTTCAGACCAGATTTTTGTGAAATAGTCCAACTTCTTCTGCTGGCATCAAATTCCACGTGGTGGTTGTTGTCATCACTGTTATTAAATGCTATAGGAATGGGAGTATAGCTTGGTTGGACTAACCCTCCCACACATAATTATAAACTCTAAACAGTATACTTTAAAAACAACTACGTGAAATCTCTGAAGAGCAACCAGAAGTCAAAAGTAGAGGAGACTCTACCCTTAAAAGGTAGGAATTGAATATGGGGGATTTGCATACTTGTGGCTTTTGGCCTGAGGGTGCTCACCAATCTGCAGGCAGCTCAGAGTGACAAAAAGCTGCAGCCTTACTGGCTTGAGGTGTCAAAGGGCAGAGTTCAGGACTGGAAAAGCAGTGCAATCTGAAGAACAGAAAGACAAAAGATTGAAAAAAGATGAACAGAACCTCAGAGACCTGTGGAACAATAGACTGTGCCCTAAAATACATATAATTGGAATTCTAGAAATAGACTTGAAGAAATAAGCCAAAAACTTCCCATATTTGGTGAAAGACGTTAACTTACAAGTCCAGGAAACTCAGCATACCCCCAGACAAGATAAATACAATGAGAAAGAAATAAGCCAAAAACTTCCCATATTTGGTGAAAGACATTAACTTACAAGTCCAGGAAACTCAGCATACCCCCAGACAAGATAAATACAATGAGAAAGAAATAAGCCAAAAACTTCCCATATTTGGTGAAAGACGTTAACTTACAAGTCCAGGAAACTCAGCATACCCCCAGACAAGATAAATACAATGAGAACTACACATAGGTATATTACAATCATATTCCTGAGATTCAAACATAAAGAGAAAATCTTGAAAGCAGCCAGAGAGAAACAACATGTTACATATAGAAAAATAATTATATGATTTCTCATTAGGAACAGTAACACCCAAAAGAGAATGGAATAACATCTTTATGATGTTGGAAGGAAAAAAATCTGTCAACCCACAATTCTTTGTTAAACTATTCTTCAAAAATGAAAACAAAATAGACATTTAAAATAAACAAAGACTGAGAAAATGCATCACCAATAAACTTGTACTATAAGAACTGCTATAGAAAGTTTTTCATGCTGAAGGGAAAGGACACCAAATGGTAATCACTCAAACCTACAAGAAGGAATGAAGATCCCAAAAAGTAATATGTGTTCTAAACTGTCCTGCTGGCATTATCTCATGAAAGATGTGAAAGAGCAACCAGATGAGAAAGGATTATGTGTGCAATCTTGTCCATCAAACAAACCATAGAGGTTCAACCCTCTCTAACATCTGTGAAAGCAGAGGCTTGTTGAGGCCAGGTGGGAGAACTCTACGAGGGGTTTTTCCTCTCCCTTCACCTTCTGATCCCCACTGAAGACCTATCTGCAATGTCCACACCCCCTGAGCAGTGGGGGTGAAGCTGGCGTAGGAAGTTTCTCAGCCCCCTGCTGCCTCTGTGCCTGCCAGCAGACTGAAAGTCTTTCAAGCCCAAGGCAATGTACTGTGAACCGGGAACCAATAAGAGGTAAACTGTTTGCTCTAGAGGAAAAGTCCCAAAGGGTTCAGGAGACCTGAGTTCTGGAATCTTCTAGACTCCCTGAGATGGTTCTTCAGCCTCTCCCTAGGTTCAAAATAAATCAAAAGGGAGAGACCAATTGGGAGAAAAAGAGCAGTCTCAGCCTTGCCTACCATGCTGTGCATTGTGGGGTTCAAACCTGCAACTGCTCATGGGAAATATTTGATGCTTTTTAAAAAACAAAGAGTTATTGCGTGGAAAAGTCCTTCTCTGACACATACTCCACTATTTTCAGGGTGTAAAAATCCAAAGGGAGGCTGAGTTTCAAAAACTTAGGATTGGCAAGAAGGTGGAGAATTTGGAACCCTTGTGCTTTGCTGGGGGGAATGTAAAATGGTGCAGCTGTTATGGAAAACAGTACGGTGGTTCCTCAAAAATTTAAAAATAGAACTACCATATGATCCAGCAATTCCACTTCTGGGTATATACCCAAAAGAATTGACAGCAAGGACTCAAACATATACCTGTACACCTATGTTCATAGCAGCACTATTCACAATAGCCAAAAGGTAGAAACAACCCAAATGTCCATCAATTGATGAATAAACAAAGTGTGGCATATTCATGCAATGGGATATTATTCAGCCTTAAAAAGGAAGGAAATTCTGACATAGTCTGCTTACTACATGGATAAACCTTGAAGACATTATGCTAAGTCAACTAAGCCAGATACAAAAGGACTAATAGTGTATGATTCCTCTTAGATGAGATCCCTCGAGTAGTCAAATTCATGAAGACAGAAAGTAGAATACAGGTTACAGAGGCTGTGCGAGGGGTAAAGGGAATTTGTTGTTTCTTGGGTATAGAGTTTCACTTTGGGATAATGAAAAGGTTATGGAGGTGGATGGTGGTGATGGTGTCATAACTGTGAATGTGCTTAATGCAGTGTACACTTAAGACGGTTAAAATGGTAAATTTTATGTTATGTATATTTTACCATAATAAAAATAAACTTTAAGAAAAAACATTTAGGAGCCCCCAGGACACAGTGAATTTTTTTTTTTTTTTTTTTTACTTGGAGTCCTCGCGGTCTCGGTGCTGCCCTGAATTGCTGGTTCTCTCCCGCACGTTTCTATAACCAGGGCTGGGGATGATATACTCCTTTCTTATGTCAATGTCCTTCATCGTCTCTGAGTGGAGGTGCCAGGGCTCACAGACTCTTGGTTCCGCTTGAGAATTTCAGTGCCCCAGCTCCAGAACTTCCGCGTCGGCCACTCGACCACGCTTCCGAGCCCACAGTGAGTTTTTTAAGCTGAAATGTCTATGGCATGTGGATTCCAGTATCCCAGATCTCAAGGGGCAGTGATTCTGCCAGGGTCAGTTGAGGTTGTTTCCTTGCTCTAGAGCCCCTCTCCTACCCAGTGGGTCTCCGGGGCAGGTCCCATTTTGGTGGTTTCCAAAGTGCCCCTTCCCTCCCACACTGTCTCCCCAGCACTGGGCACTTGTAATAATAATATTTATTAATACAGCCACTTATGGGGTGGATTCATTTACTCCTCATGACCCCATGAGGTCGGTACCATTGCGTTAATTTTACAGATGAGGAAACCGAGGCATAGAAATGTTCAGTCGCTTGCCGGGTTTCACCAGCGGTTGGGGACCGAGACAGGATGCAAAAACAGACCAGCTGGCTCTAGAGGCATGTTCTTAATCATAACTCCTGTAGCCATCCTGAGACAAGCCGTGCCTCTTGCTCAGGAGTGAAGGGCCTTCCAAACACAGCTGAGTGTTTTGTTGTTGATTTGTTTGGCGTCTTTGTGAAGTTAGGCCTCATCAGAGAAGCCACCCACCGCAAGGACGCTGAGGCCGTGGCAGCTCCCTCATACTGCACGCCTTCCGTGTCTCAGGAGCCACCTCTTTCAATCCTCACGATTCTGCCAGGTGAGCAGATATGACCCCATTTCACAGATGAGGACAGTGGGGGCTCAGAGTCACTGGCTAACGTGCCTGAGTCTACACCTGAGCTGGGGTTGAAAGCCAGGTGTGGCTGACTTAGAATCTCTACCCCTAAACCCAGCAATTCATAGCTGGGGCCTATTTTGCCCTTCAGGGGATGATGGGCAATATCTAGAGACATTTTTGGCTGTCTGGACTTAGGGGGGTGCTACTGGCATCTGTGGGTAGAGATCAGGGATGCAGCTCGACATCCTGCAATGCTCAGGACAGACCCCCACGACAGAGAACTCTCCGGCCCCGAATGTCAGCGGTCCTAGGCTGAGAACCCCACCTCAACGCTAGGCAATGAATAAAAGCAGTGCAGTGGATCTCCGTTTTAGGTTTTTAAAAATTTCCCCAAAGTCTTAAAATACACACCTCGGCACGTCGACCGTGGCTATCTCTGGGTGGTGAGAACTCTGGTGAGTTTTATTTTCTTCTTTTGGCAAAACTGCATTTTCCAAATTATCCTTGATGAATATGCATTAGTCTTGTAATCAAATGAATTTCAGCTTTTTAAAGCAGCCCAGGGGCTCCAAGTTGGAGAACCCTTCTGGGTTGCCATTTCGCTATCTGATGCTGAGTTTCAGGAAGATGAGTCAGGGTCGTCTGCTCTGCCAGTTAGCAGAGGCTCACCCTGGGACTTCGCCTCTCTGAACCTGTGTTTCCTCGTTGGTGACGTGGAGACGTAACCTCTTGGGCCGGTGCCACAGTGGCCCATCTAGATACCTGTCCAGGGGCCGGGCACTGTGGAGTTAAGCATTTCACACACATTTGCTCAGTTCAACTCCCCACAAGCTTATGAGATCGGACATTGAACCTCAGGAAGGAGAAGTACTTGCCCGAGATCGTGCACATGTAGGTGGTAAACTGAGGCTCAAAGCAAAAGATGATGGACTCCCAAAGGCCTGTTCTTGACTTGCACTCTGTGCAACCCCATTGCTCAGCTCCACGCCAGCCAGCAAGTTAAAAACTCGAGCAATGACAGCTTCTGGCCGCCAGAAGCAGGAGGCAAGACCGCCCTGGCAAGACAGCTGAAGAGCTCCGCAGGCAGCTGGCGTCCCGGAACTCCTTGAGCACAAAGGGCTGTGCTGCATCCATCTCACTCTATCCTTCAGGCCCAAGGGGATGCGGGACAAACCAGGTCAGTAATCAACATGGGACTGAGTGAGGAAGCTGCCTTCCTTAACCCTCCCAGGCAGTGGATAAAGGCCAAGTTGGGTCAGACCAACCCTCTGCAGGAGCAGAGTGGGGCTGGGGACAGACACCCAGGAATCAGGAAAAAAGCCAATCGGGAGGCTCTCAGGAGCCCGGGTGAAGCTCCTCCGACTTTTCTCCGCATCCATCTTGTTCTGTCTTGTGAAGATGTTATCCTGCCCTCACCAGGCTAAGGGATGAGTTCGGGTGAGCCCGAAAGCACCTGGTGCTCCTCCAAAGGCTGCCAGGCAGCTCCAGCCTGTGACCCCATGGAGGGAGGGCTGCCAGAGGGAGCAGATGTTTTAGTATAAGTATGTTCCATGCGATCCTGGGGATATACTTATACTTTAAAAATTATTCGTTGTTTATTTGAAGTTCACATTTAACTGGGCAGCCCACATCTTATATGGCAAACCTACATGGAGGAAAAGGGCAGAGGACTGCAGTGCTGGCCCTTATCATGACAACTCTATTCAGACAGGGCCACGGTGACCCCTTTCATATCTGTGCTGGGATCTGAATTCTCTCGGATTTAGCCTCTGCATCTTTCTTTCTTTCTTTCTTTTTTTTTGCGGTACGCGGGCCTCTCACTGTTGTGGCCTCTCCCGTTGCGGAGCACAGGCTCCGGACGCACAGGCTCAGCGGCCATGGCTCACGGGCTCAGCCGCTCCGCGGCATGTGGGATCTTCCCGGACCGGGGCACGAACCCGCGTCCCCTGCATCGGCAGGCGGACCCTCAACCACTGCGCCACCAGGAAAGCCCCCTGCATCTTTCTTAAAAGCACATTTTTTTTTTACTTCCTCTTCCTCCCTAATGTCCTCCCTTGGCTCCCCATTAGGTCCCCATAAACTCTTTAGCCAAGTCTGTTCTATGCACTGCTGTAGCCCCAGGGCGTGGACATAGAGGGGGGCGGGGAACACCATAGGAATGAGCAGATGCACCGTCTGGGGAGGGTGGCCCCCTCTATCTCCAGCCTCGAGCCTCTCCCTCCCTCCCCCACACATCCTGCTGGGGCCGCACTGAGCTGCTTTCACTCCCCACCATCACCTGCCTCTGGGCCTGACCTCCACTTCCTCCCAACTCCTGCTCATTCTTCAAATCTCAGCTTTCCCTTGACCTTCACCCAGGGGGTCCGTAGTAAAGAGCACGCCTAACCTTCCTGAGCAGGCAGACGATGCCGGCGCTGCTCTAAGCAGTCAGGTGTTTGTCGATCCATCGCGGAGTCAGGTGGGTCATCACCTTTTTACACCCAGTAAGGGTGAGGCCAGAATCTCAAGCCATGAGGTCTGGCTCCTGGCCCCCACTTACACCAGCTTCCCTCTTAATCATCTGTATATGGAACTTTCCACCCTGGGTGGTGACTGCCTGTCTACTTGCCTGACCCCTCCGCTGCCCACGAGCTCCAGAAGGGGAGGGACAGGGTCTTGTTCCCTGCTGAGTCCCCAGCACCTGCCATTATCTGATAATAAGAATTAGAATATAGATCCACATTTACTGAGTGTTTGCTACATTCCAGGCACTTGCAAAATGTTTTATGTGTTTCACTCAATTCCCACGACAATCCCATGAGTTATACAGGTACTATGGTTATTCCCATTTTTCAGATAAAGGAACTGAGGCACAGAGAGATTAGGTTAGTAGCTCAAGCCTCACAGCCAGTGGCAGAGTTGGGAGTTAGACTCCAGCTGTCCAGCCCAAGCTGTGCATTCATTTTTCTCCATCTGTCTTGTTTCACTCAATACCCTCAAGCTTCATCCATCTTATTACAAATGGCGAATACTGTATGATTTCACTCATGTGGAATATAGAAAACTAACTAAATAAATAAACAAAATCAAACACGTAGATATAGAGAACAGAGTAGTGGTTACCACAGAGGAAGGGGCAGCGGGAGGGCAAAATGGGTAAAGGGGATAAACTGTATGGTGACAGATGGAAAATAAATTTTTGGTGGTGAGCACACTGTTGGGTATACAGAAGCAGAAATATAATGTGTACACATGAAACCTACATAATGTTATAAACCAATGCTACCTCAATAAAAAATAAACTTAAGAAAACAGTGAAGTGGCTGTCTCAAGGCCCCGTGGCTTCTTGGTGACAGAGCTGGGATTGGAGTGCTGGCCTGTGCTTCTAATCACCGTGCTCACCACCATGATTTCACGGCCCCTTTAAACAAGGGCTTCCATCTATTAACAAGAGATGTTGCAAACTTCTGCAAACAAAACTCGGTACAAGGCATTCCTCGGTGAGGAGAAGTTGCCCCCCTGCTTCTATTGGTGCTGTGAAGCAAACCTCCCTAGGGAGAGGCAGCCCCACAGTTTCCTCTCCATCCTCAGCTGTATTTTCTACTGGAAGATTCTCTAACAGAACTGATTTACCTCTGTTCATTCTACACTTCACAAGACAAGGACTCAAGCCAACTGAAAGGAAAGTTTATTCATTGCTTTTTTTTCACTAACTGATGGCCAGTGAACACCTGTGCTGGGTGCTGGGCACCTACAAATTATCAGGACCAGGTCATAGCTCACAGACTAGTGCAGGGAAAGAGCCAAGAAGGCAGGGCAATAAACAACTGGGCAGTGATGCCCAATGGTCTATACACAGGGAGTTACAGGAGCCCACGGAAGGTACCCCGTCCCACCTGGGGGAAACAAGGTAAAACGTGATATGAGCCATGAAGGATGAGAAGGAATCAGCCAGGAGAAGTGGGGTGGGGACAGAGTGACAGCAGGTGCAAAGGGGAGGAGGTGAGCATGAGGGAAGCCCACCCTGAGGACCCAAAACCTCAGCATCCCTGGGGCATGGAGTGTGTGGTAGGGAGTAGGGAAAAGCCAGGGCGGTCAGAGTGAGGACTCGATCCCGAGGGCAATGGGAGACCATGGAAGGCAGGTGCAGAGACACATTTACTGTCTCCTGCTCACCCCTCCTTTCCCAGCCCCTGGCAGCTGGCGGGGGCCATGTGTCCACTTCCGGCCAATGTGCCGTGAGCAGAGGAAGTGAGATGCGTCCCTTCCAAGCTGAAGCACCTAAGACCCCGTGCACGGACCTGCAGCCCTCCTACCTGCCGCAGAGACGCTGAAGCCACGTGCAGCTAAAAGACGGAAGCACTGGGACACGGAAGGGGCCATTCCACGGGGAGCTGCCCTGGAGAGGCACGAACCCCACGGCGGAATTTGTGTGAGTGAAAAGTAAACAGTTCAGTCACTGAGACTCTGAAGCTTGTTTACAGCAGCTGGTGTAGCGGGTCCAGCCTGATTACATCGGTAGGCGGAGAACGAGACACACGGTGACTCATGGTGGGGGAGACGCTTTGGGTGAGCATTGCGGTATCAAATTAAAGTTGGATCCAAAATATTGAGGTTTCAGTTCATGCCCATTGGATTTCTACCCCAGTCTCCGTTCCACAGGCTGAAATCTCTGTCTTGTACAGAGATTTGTCTGGTAAGTGGTGGAGTCAAAAGAGGACCGGGGGCTGGGCCGTCTCCAAGGCAGCCTTGACTCAGCACCCCGTGGAGAAGCAGACAGGGGGCGGGGGACCATCAGGGGCTTGAGTTCTCACTATGCCACCACTGGTTGACCACCCACCCCCGGTCAGCCCCTTTCTCCTCTGCCTCCTGGCACTCCGGTTTTTCCAAGGCTCATCTGCAGCCCGGTGGGGGGGGGGGTCTACCCCTATCCTGGCCAGTGAGTTGTATGAGCAGGTGGGTCTCTCCAAGGCTACTAGAAAGTGGATCTTCTCAGATCAAAAGACATCGGCTGACAGAGAGCGAACCTCTCGCCTGACCCTGTTTCCTCCCTAGAAGGAGGTAAAGACGTGTCTGGAGCGTTGGCAGCCATATTATGACTCTGAGATGACACATCTGAGGACAAAAGGTCAACTCAGAAAGGTGTCTAGGGAAAGGTCTGGGTCTCTGGTGACACTCTTACGGTAGGAGGCATCCTTTTATTTCTGCTCTCCAGACCTCTTGTTAAAAGAGCAAATATTCTCATCCTTTCAGCTCCTGTTATCAGGGGTTTTGCTACCCACAGCCTAACACACCCTAGCAAATATGCTTTTCTCTTTCACAAATGCAATCTATCAATAGTGTAAATGGTTAACTCAGCCCAGGAAGATGGGTCCCACTAATGACTCAAGAAAAAAAGCCAGCTGTCTCTGTAGACTACTGTCATATCCACCGCAGGTACGTCCAGAATCCAAGAGACACAGGAGCTGGGGCTGGCATTTTTGCATCTCCTTAGTTTGGGATCTTGGCCTCTGTTCCTGCAGGTCGTGGGCATTCAAGGTCACAGCACCAGGCCTGTATCAGAGGCCGATCTGATGCCAACCGCTCTCGTGTTTCACATCTCCTTCCCAGCAGCCCCACAGCCATCTGTGAGGGGAGCTTTACAGGCAGACAATCATTTTCGATGCTTTACACATCCGTGGGAGACGGCCGAGCCCGTGCCCAGGCTGCCGTGGCCTCCTACAGACAGATCCCTGTTCCCCCAACCAGTCAGGTTTCCATCACTCTCCTGTCTGCCTCAGCAAACGGAACCCTGAGCCCAGCAGATGACATACCAGGGTTTACTTCGTTTTTAAAATTATTTTGTCTCATCGCACAGATACTAGTCTTAAATTCATAGAAAGTAAGAGTAGAAGTAGAAGGCATTTGAGAGGTCAGTGGGCCCAGGGAATTCATTATACAGATGGGAAGACTGAGGCCTGCAGAGGAGGTGGAGTTGGCCCATGCTCATGCTATGACCTAGAGACAAAGCCAGAACTAAAACCTAGGTCCCCGTGGATACTGAAAAATCTTTTAAACATAAACTGGACAAAAATACCTATATGTACATGCAAGTATTACAATAAAGTAGAAGGATGTTCCTTCTCGGTTTTGAAATGAGATCACAAAGAACTTGTGGTCAAGTGTACCTAAGGCAGAAACCCTACTTAAAGTGCGTTGGCTGTTTAAAATGCTTATGGCCTCAGTAATCGAGAAGTCCAGAGACATGCCCGACTTCACCCAGTAAGTTAAGAAATCTCTCCTCTGGACCCTCCATCTCCCAGCTCTGCCGTCCTCCACGCTGGCTGATGGACAGGGTCCCCCCATGAGGTGGCCAGACAGCCTTCAGCATCCCCAGGCTCACATCCAATCACCTTGACAACCCCAGAGGGACGAAAGTGCCCCCTGTCAAGACCCAGGGCCGACCCTCCTCTGAACAGCTAACCGCAGCCAGGGGACGCAGTGCTCAACCCACCCCCCTGACCACCTGAGAGGAGTGGGCGGGGTCCGCCCAGAGTACCTAAGCTTTATAAGAAGTGGGGAAGGGGGCTTCTCAAAACACCAGATGCCCATGTCAGGAAGGAATGTGCACTGCAGGCTCTTTGTTGCCCCTACAGACCCTAAAAAATGACTCCCACATATGAATGAATGAATGCTGTTTCATAAACACGGACTTCCTGAACCAGTCATGCTGAGTACTTATACCATAAAGCCACAAGGACTTTCCAGTCTCTCTTCATACTTCCCCCAAGTCGCACCCCAAGTTCTCTGCAAGATGTTGGAGAAGCCAGTGCATAGGAAAGGCAAGAAGGCACCTATTTCGACTGTTCCAGAGAATCAAGAAAGGCCCCCACCCAGTCAAAACCTTCTCGCCCGAGCACTCCCCACCATGACAGGATTCCTCACCTTAGCAGCACAAAGGACTATCGCAGACCGAAGAGCACAGACTTCTGAATCTGATAGACCAGGGTTCAAACCCCAGCCCAGCCCCTTATTAGCTGAGGTCCTCCTACACATTCCTTCCCCTCTCGGAGCTCAGTGTTCTCATCGGTGGGGTGGGCATAACCACCAAACCCGCCCCCGGGCGCAGTGGGAGGGTCAGGGGACAGGATGGGCAGTCTGTAGCTCAGCGCTTGTGACACTTCCTGGATGACACTATTGGCTATTCTGGGTCCCAGAGGGCCACTCTTAACCCCTTTGACATCCAACATACTTATCACATAAGCACTTGCTTTGCAGGGAACCGAGCCCTCTGGGGACTGGGATACAGCTACACTTTAACAACAAGGGAGTGGAGAAGGTGTCCAGAGCATGAGAAAAACAAACCCATGGGGCTACCACAGTCAACAGAAAACTTCTGCAAACATTTACTCGCTTAATCCCCCCAATAATCCTGACAGAGATCCTGCTATTGCTCCCCTTATACAGATGAGGAAAATAGAGGCTCAGAAAGACTGTCACCTGCCCAATTTACACAGCGAGCGAGTGACTCCAAGAACAGGGCTCTTTCCACCGTCTTTCATATATGGGACCAGAATCCAAGCACCTGGTCCCACTCAGGGAGCCACACTTCACACCTGGAGAGGAACCTTCCGAAAGGCCCCAGAAGAGAGGTTCATGGAACAAGACAGAGAGATTTATGTAGTCAGATGCTGAGCTGTCTCCTTACAACCCTCTCCTTCCCCCATTAAGAGGGTCTGCCGCTTCCAGCTGTGACCTGGGACAAGTGACAAAGCCACTCTGAGCCTCCCCTCCCTCTGTGTAGTGACGTAGCATTAGTGCCTTCCTCATAGGCTGCTGTGAACTGCAGCGGGGATGGAGGTGACCCACCATCCTTCCCTCATCATTTCCGAGGGGAGCTCATTTCTGAGGCAGTGCAACTGTGATTCAAACCTCCCCTCCATCAGTGAGGTGGCATGTGGTCCAAGTCCACCCAATCAGAGTGCCCCATCCGCCCTCCCACAGTGACTGGGGCACGGATGGGCACATGATCTGAAGACAACCCATCCAGTCCCTGCAGGACCTTTATGAAAAGACCTCTGTTTCTTCAGGAGTGGCTAAGCTTGGCCTGCTGGAGGCCACCACCTCCCATCTGCAGCTGGGAGTGGGGTCAGATCCAATGGAACCAAGTGGACTGGGAGTGACGGAGGGGAAGTTTTCCCAAAAGGAAATCGAGATGCTGTTTCCGGAAGAAGAGGGAATGTGGGCTAGGCTGTCCAAAACAACAGATGGTCAACACAGACATTATCACCAGGAGGTTCCGGGAACTGAGCGGCCCTGCTGCCAAGTATCAGACCATCGGGTTCCTGGAGATCTCACATTACCCAGAACACTTACCAATCAATTCCCAGTCCAGAAGGAGGGTCCAGGTCAGAAAGTGATTCCAGGACCCCCAAATGAGGCACGGAGGAGTTGAATTCACTCCTCAGCTTAAATGCGGGACTCAGATTATTTCAGTTTTATCTGCCACTCACCGCTCTCTTGCTGACATTATTCTGTCAGGATGCTTCTCTAGTGCCAGGCTCTGCTTTCGCCCAGCGGCCTCCCTGGGGCTTCGTTGTAAACAGAAGATTGGATGTAGATGAGCCAGGAGCAGCAGAACTGCAGCGGTGAGATAATGGATGCAGCTGTGCAGTGAAAGCGGGATGAAGTTTGAGTCTCTTTCTCTGCTGGTGCACCCCCATCACCTGCTCCCCTCCAGCAGCACTTGTTGAAAATGATCTAATACTATCTAGGTGTCATCCATCAGCCCTACCACATGCCAAACCAACTCAGCACCTGGTCCTGCCCATTCTCCCACCTAAATCTTCTTCAAACTCCACTCTTTCTTGCCCATCCTTTGCCCTGTATCACCTCTCACTGTAGCATCCCTCTCACGGATCTCCATACCTCCACCCTTGCCATCCAGAAGCCACCGTTATCTCTTCAAGAAGCAAATATGGCCCTAGTATCAACTCCCCTCACTCATTAACATCCTTCTATAGGTCCCTATTGCCCTCAGAATAAAGTCCAGGCTCCTTGGCATGGCTTGGAGAAATCTGCATGCCCTGGCCACTATCTAACACTCCTTTCTACCTTTCTGTCACTGTCTCACAATGAACTTTAGGTTCCTCAGATGCACTAAGTTCTCTCACCTCCCTGGGGCCTTTGCATATGCTGTTCCCTGTGTCTGCAACACTATTCTCCCTTTCTTCACCTACTTAAATCCTAGCCATCCTTCAGTTCTCAGCAGAGAACCCATTAACTGTAGAAATGTTAGTTTCCCCTCCTGCAGGCTCCCATAGCACCCCGCTCTTTGCCAATCATGAGTAAATTTTAATTCTTTATTTGCCATAAAAACATATATACACACACACAGAATAAGCACTTTATGGGAAGGGACCTTGGCTAACTTGTTCACTGTTTCCTCAGCACAGTGCTTGGTACATAAAACACATCCAGTGAATGATCTGTTAAATGAAATGAATTTCCCAAATACATATCATCCCTAGTTGACACTTTTTAGTTTTTTATTGAGGCATAATGCACATATAGAGAAGTGTGCACGTCATCAGTGTACAGATTGGGGCGATTACAAAACAAAGCTGCTGCGAACTTTAGTGCACACGTTCTTCTGTGAATATGTGCTTTAATTTCACTTGGGCAAATGCCTAAAATTGAGATGGTTGGGATAAGTGCATATTCAGCTTTGCAAAGAGACTGCCAAACTGTTTCCAAAAGTAGCTTTACCATCTCACGTTCTCACTACCAAAGTCTGAGAGTTGCAGTTGCTCTACCTCTTTGCCAACACTCGGTATTGTCCATTTCTTTCACTTTAGCCATTAGCATAAGTGTTTAGTGGTATTTCATTGTGATTTTATTTGCATTTCCCTAATGCATAATGAGTTGGAACATCTTTTCATGTGCTTATTTCCATTGGTATATCTTCTTTGATAAGGTATATTTTCAAATCTTTTGAGTTTCAGAGCTCTTCATATATTGTGTACACAAGCCCTTTATCAGATAAGTAATTTACTAATATTTTCTCCCATTCTACAATTTGTCTTTTCCTTCTCTTAATAGTATCTTTCAAAGAACAGAGTTCCTAATTTTGGTGAATTCCAATTTATCAGTGTGTTCTGCAGTGTGAAAACTTTCTCTGGGCAATAAGCCAAGACAATCATAGAACTCATATTGATTCCTTTCTCTCAGAGATAAATGTTTTCACTGTTATATATGATCATATGATAGATGTGGGGGGTTTTCCCTAATTTTTTAGTAATTTAAAGAAAGGTAGATCCAGCCCTTGTTACTTCATCTTGGTTTGAGTAAAAATCTCCACAAGTTTTGATACTTAATCTTCTCATTATCATTCAGTTGAAAATATTTTCTAATCTCCATTGTAATCTCTTCTTTGACATATCAGTTATTTAAAAGTAGGTTGCTTACTTTCCAAATAGATGGGAATTTTCTAGTTATCTTTGGATTAATTTCTAGCTTAATTCTACTATAGTCAGAAAGTATATTCTGTGTCATTTCAATCCTTTGAAATTTGTTGAGATTTGCCTTATGGCCTAACATGTGGTCTATTTTGTTAAATGTTCCATGAGCTCTTGACAATAATGTACACTCTGTAGTCCTTGGGTGCAATGTTCTATATATGGCAATTAGGCCAACTTATTAATAATGTTGATTGCCTATTCTAAATCCTTAGCTGTTTTTATCTGTTTTTTTCTATCAGTTACTGATAGAAGCGTATTAAAATCACTTAATATGAATGGGATTTATCTATTTCTCCTTTTAGTTTTGTTGATTTGGGGGCTGTTATCAGATACAGATTTAGAATTGCCATATCTTCCTTATGGAGTGTGCGTTTTGTCCTTATGGAATGTCCTTCTCTACCTCTAGTAATATTTTTACCTTAACGTATATTGTCAGATAACACAAATATCTGAATTTTCTGTGGTTCTATTTCTGTTGCCTGGATCTTCTCTTGGTTTTTGTTCTAATCTTGGTTTGTTTGTTTTTGTATTTCTGCTTAATTTTTTTATTGTATGCTAGACATTGTAGGTAGCAAATGTAGAGGATTTTAACCTCTGCATCATATTTTCTTAGACTGGATTCTCCAGAAACTAGAAGCTGAGACCTTGACCTGTATACAGATAGTTCATTTGGGGTGGTAATCCAAGAGCACAGGAGTGGGGTTCTGAGTAGAATATGAATGGGGAAAGAGAAAAAGCCAATTCCTGGGTACATCCTTGAGTTGGTCATTACCTTGGGCTACTGGTGATTGATCCTGCCAAGACCTCCTTAAAAATGTAAATATATCTCAAACTTTTCTTCCTGAAGAATGGAAGGGAGAAGCACTTATTCCCCAACTCACATCTCCCGTTGATCAAGAGTTGCTCCGTGAGTGGACAACTCCCTTTTACTTCCAGGATCTATGTGCATGAATGAAAGGCAGGTTCCCACAGGCAGAGGCACCAGAGAACCCCTGGCCTGGGAAGTTAGAGATGCGCAGAGGCTGAGGTAGTGTTGTTGAGTGACATCTGTACAAAGCTAGCTCTGGCAGCTGTGGCTGGAATGAAATACAGGGCAATAGGATGTGAGGAAGAGCACATAAATATTCCACTCTCTTTCCAAAGATTCACCTTTGCTTCTGGCGGACAACTTGGTTAGGAAGAGGTCAACTTAATCAGGGATTCAGATGACTCATTGCTGGGCTTCAGTGTTTCTGAGACAGGATCTGTTTCTAGTTCATCTTTACTCCTAGGGAGCAGCTCTCCAGGGCTCCAGCTCAAATCCTAGGCTGTTTACCAGGGCCCTTCTTCCTTGGCAGGCTCTGAATGCCAGCGTTTGTTGCCCTAGCTCTATAAATCTGCCAAGGACACTGCTCAGCCCATCAGCCTCAGCCTCTGCTTCCAAATCGGCAAATGCCTCAAAGGGAAAACTGTTTGAAATATCAGACTCAACCCTGGGAGCTTCTCTTCTTTTCTGGGATCTTGGCCCCTCAAATCCTGGCTGCCTTAGCAGCTTTCTAAAGCCTTCAAAGCGGTTTTTTTTTGGTTTGGGTTTTCCATTCATCCTCAGCAGGAAGACTGGTCCAAGACAAGCTAGACAGCCATCGCCAGAAGCAGGACACCCTCAGTTGCCCATGAAAATGTTACGGAGGTGAACGTGGCACCTCGATGTGTTAAGAACAGAATCATCTCAAAAGTCAAGTTTGAGCTCTATATCCATTAAAGAATGGTTTCCTTCTTTGTCATCTCTGCTTTGCAGGATCCCCCCAGGGCTGGCACAATGCCTGGCATTTAGCACATACTCAATATGTGTTAACTGAATAAACAACCTGCAAACAGAGTTGCTTCCTGTGTCTGTAGAGGATGCCTGTGAGGTTGGGAAGAGCATCCCCCATCTCAAAGTCTGTCTCTTTGGGGCTGCTGAGAAGCTGAGGTGGGGTTTCACAGACTTTATCAGTCATAAGACCCCCTTGCGAAGACTATGAAATCAGCTCATTTCTGGATCCCTCTCTGCAGATTCTCAGCCCTACAGCCAGCGTCCATCGAGAAAATCTACCCACTGTGACAATGGCCCCAGCACTACTATTTGCCCAGGGCCTGAAATTCCCGATTCAAGGAGGACTCAGGCTAGGGACTCCCTTGTAGAGGATCTCCTGGCTAGAAAGAGCTGGGGCTGAAGGTACAGTATCTGCTGGGATGGTGTCCTCCAAAATATATGACCCCCAGTGACTTTGGATGGTGGGGGAACCACTTTAAAGAGCATTGAATCGGAGAGTGGGTGGCTCCTTTTCTAGCCTCCTTTAGGATAAAGGCTCGGGATGGCGCCAGGATGTCTTTAACAGTCCTCTAACAGCTGTCATTTTCCCCTTCAACAAAAAAGGGGCAGGTCTCATGTTAAGAGCCTTCTTAGGCAACAGTATCTATGTGGTATATAACATTATTTCCACTGTAGTTCTGTTTCCTGGTAAATCCTATTTTTAGAACATGATCTTGACTTTCTATTTACATACGTTTCCTTTTAAGTAAACTCATGTGACATTACGTAAACAAAAAATATTAAGTTAGTAGTAGCCTGAATCATATGTAAATATGGCAAAACTGATGAAGGTTGTGTGCAAGGAAGTGAAATTTGAGGAACAGTGCACTTACGGAGTTCTCCTTCATTGGTAAAGGACAGGTAATAATGAGAATAAAAGATGTGACATAGGGTATCCAGAGCACAAGAGACCCAAAGCAAAGGGCCGAGCCCTCCAGGGCTTATCACCTAACCAGGGAGGAGCCAGGTGAGTGGGACCAGACGGTCAAGCTGCTTGAAGTGCCTCCCCTGGGATGTGTTCCACCGGGTTACGATGACCCATTTACCAGTGATCCTATTTCCAATATAAACACTCTGAGGAACCGAGCATCCTCACTAGCACCCCTGCCCCCCGAGACTGAACAGGGACACGTGTGGGCATCAGAATGAGGAGGTGGGGGAGGAGAGAACTTTCCTGTGGGTGCCTGGGACTTGAGAGACATGGAAAGAGTTTTGGAGAAGGATTGAGGTCCCTTTTTCATAAGCATTCACAAAACATTGTCAGTGGGCCCTTGAACCTTCACAAAGGTGGACGCAATACTCACCAACAATGGGGCAAATCCTCCCACTTCCAGAAGCTTCTGAGTTCCTGAAATGAAGGCCATTGATTGGATCGGTACAAATTCGCTGCAAAAAAATGTAACGTCCATTCCATTCCTGGGTATGTATCTGGAAAAAAATGAAAACACTAATTCAAAAAGATACATGCACCCCGATGTTCACAGCAGCACTATTTACCGTAGCCAAGACATGGAAGCAACCTAAGTGCCCACCAACAGACAACTGGATAAAGAAGACGTAGTATACATATACAATAGAATATTACTCAGCCATAAAAAATAGAATGAAATTCTGCCATTTGCAGCAATGTGGGTGGACCTAGAGAATAGTACACTGAGTGAAATAAGTCAGACAAATACTGTATGTCACTTATATGTGGAAACTAAAAAATAATTCAAAGGAATGTATATGCAAAACAGAAACAGACTCCAGACATAAAAAACAAACTTGTGGTTACCCAAGGGAAGGGGGAAGGACAAATTAGGGGTTTGGGATTAACAAACTACTATATAAAAAATAGATAAGCAACAAGGACTTACTATATAGCACAGGGAATTATACACATCATATTGTAATAACCAACAATGGAGAATAATCTGCAAATACTGAGTCACTATGCTGTATGCCTGAAACTAATATAATATTATAAATCAACTATACTTCAATTAAAAAAAAAAATAAGGTCTGCAGACACTGTAGCCGTGAGGGGGCAAAGAAAGCCGATGGTCCTGCCCATCCCATTGACCTAAGATGAACAACATTTATTTCCCCCAAACCACCATGACAGTGACAGAATCACCCACACCCACATTTACTTCCGCATCATGCAGCTTTCACAAATGAGTGATTGGGAAAGATATTTATCATGGAAAACTTTTTGTGGATGTAGCCACCAAACTGATGGAACATTTTTCTACTTTAATTTCCGTCTTGTGCTTCCTGCAGAAACAAATGAGTTAAGAAGCCTCTCCTGGAAGGCAGAAAATATGCATGTTTCAGAACCAGGAAACATCCCTCTGTAAGGGATGTAAGGAAAAGAGAGGAGGAAAACGTGAAATGGCATCCCAAGGGCCCCGTGTGGTTGGCAAACGTGTTTTGTTTGGAACAAGGAGTGTGGTTGGATTTTTTTTTTAATGTTTAAAATAGGTAAAAATTCAGAGATTTAAAATAAAAGTCCAGCTGTCTGGCTTCTCTGGAAAAATCAGCTCTGACTGCACTGGTAGGAAAGATGGCAACTACCAGGCAGAGTGAGATAACCGAGGTACATGATCTCCACTCTGCCTCCACCACTCCCAGCCCCCTTCACTCATTAGTGTTCCCTCTGGAGTGATCAACTGCCCTCGGTTTGCCCCAGATGGTTCTGGTCTGAAAATGGAAAGTCCCATGTCCTAGGAACCCAGCTAGTTCTGAACAAGCCTAGACGGTCGTCCACCTTGCGTATCTGCCTGGTCCCAAGAAACATAGCAGATAATACTCACAGAATTCGTGTTACATGCTAATAAGCATAGTTCTAAGCATCTTAACCAGATTAACTCACTTAATCCTCAACCCTATGAGGCAGGTACTAAAACCATCACCATTTTACAGAGAGAAACTGAGGCACATTCAGCTGAGGTCATACCCAGCCCGGAGGACTCTATGAGCTGGGACTTTGGTCTCATTCCTGGTATTGGGTCTCTAATCCAGGTGAGCCAAGGCCCCTCATTTTAGGCTGATGTGAGAGGAGGGCACATGACCTGCTTCTTACCCACTGATTCCCGTGGCTCTTTGTGGCAGATGTATTCCTTGCCTACCCAACAGCTAGTCCCTGCCCTTCTCGCTCATATTACAGAACCTCAATTTTGTGAAAGTTGAACATGTTTGGGGAAAGTAATGCCCGCCCTTCCCTAGCCTGAGAGGATGAAACTAGATGGTCCCCAGTATGGTAATTTCACTCCCTTTTCTTGGTTTGATTGGCTTATGACAAGGTATGCAGCCCAGTTCTAAAGAATGAGGCTCAAAGAGAGATATGGTGAGGGTTTTTTTCCTTGGAAGGTTTTTTTCCCTGATGTAGTTGTTACATGAAGAAGGCCTCCTCCTACTTACTGCTTTAATGAGATTGTGTGAAGATGAAGTACTTGGAGCTGTGGCAGCTATTTTGTGACCAAGGGACAAGCCTAAGGATGGAAAGTCAACAGATTCAGGATGGTGGCACAGAACAGTCCAGCCACCAAACCACTCATGGAGTGACCCACCTCCAGATTATTTTACGTATTGACACTGTTTCTTGCAACCGTTACTTGCAACTGAACATACCCTAACTAATACACCATGGAACCCTCAAGAACACCTCTGCTTTTCCCATAAAGTCTAGAGCAGCTTGCTCCCTATTTTCCTTCTTTCTATGCCCCACCATGACCTTGTGGGGACTTCCAAGGTTTAGGGGGACATCCTAAGCATGAGGTACCCCAGACCAGTCTCACTATGCCAGCCACATTAAAGAAGAGAGAGAGAGAGAGAGAGAGAGACTGGTTGATAAGCCAAAAGGTCACCATGTAGAAGAGAACCAATTCAAGAGAAGGGACATGTTTCCCCCCAATTCACTCAATAAGTAACACGCTGAGTTTCTACCAAAGTCCAAGAACTGTCCCATTTGTGGTCCCTTTCTGTCCCTTCAAAGCACCTCCCTCAATCACAGTGTCCTCAGCTCCTGGCTTTGACATTCACTGGTTCTGTGACTTTAATAAGATGCTTCACCTTTCTGTGCCTTGGTTTCCTCATCTTTAAAATGGGGATAATCATAATAATTCCAACCTCCTAAGGTCACTGGGATGATTTAATAAAATAATGATTGTAATGTTTTCAACAAAGCACCTGGCAATGTTCTATAAATGTCTGCGATTATCTCTGTTATGGGGTGGGAAATGGAGTGAGAAGAACTTGGTGTTTCCATTTTGTAAGTAAGGAAACTAAAACTTTGAGATTTTCTCAAGTAAATAAATTTTAATTTAAACCCAGATCTGTCCAAATCCATAACCTGATCTAGAGAGTAGAATATTATTTTGAAGTATATAATAAAGACAAAGAAAAACTGAGAATTTTTATCCATATTTGGGATCCTAACGATAAAGATAAGCAAACCTGCCTTCTGTATGGAAGGCTAAATGTTTTTTTACCGAGACCTTTGATTAAAGACAGTTATCTTTGGTGGTAGAATAGCTGATCTCAGCATATCAAGAAAGTCATCCCCAAATGACAAACAGAATTAAATATCTACTCAGCTACTGTCAGATGGTCTCTGAAGCCATAGAACCACAGGACTTGATTACAACGACGAGAATAGGGTCCTGGGCCCGGGCTGGAGGAGAACAAAATCCACTTTCAAATGCTTCTCCAATGACTTCAATTAACTGTGGGCTAAACCAGACAGTTAGTTGTATAAGCATAGATCTCTCTGTGGCTTTAATTAAATTTCCTCAAGTATAAATTCTGCTTGGAGACTTTTCAGAAGGAAAACACACTACTCTGGAAATGCAACTGGATCTGAGCTGTGTGTGCTGTGTAATTAGAGTTCAGGTGGGCCCTACCTTCCTGGAAGCATGTTTAAAAGCTCTTTTGTTTGACAGTAATTATTTATAATTATTATTAGCAACATTCTCATAATACCCACATTCCTACGCACCTGCCTGCTTCCCATCCATCGTATAAGGGTCAGCAAACTACAGCCTCCCGAGCCCAATGCAGGTGATGCTTGTTTTCGTAAACAGAGCTTTGGAACACAGCCCCGCTTGTTGGTTTACACATTACCTGTGACTGCTTTCATGCGACCACAGCAGAGTTGAGACCTTTTGTGGCCCACAAAGCTGAAACGCTTGGCCTTATACAGATACCATTTGCTGAGCCTCACGGAGACCGTAGGAGCAAGACCCACTGAAGGAGATTGTTGGACGTGCTCGGGAGTTTGGACGTCACCCCGAAGGCGACAGGGAGCCACTGAGGCTTGGAGGAGGTGGCAGAATGGCCACTGCAGCAGATGTGATGGGTGCCCCACCCCCTTCCCTGGCCACTCATGCTACCTGGATAAGGCTGCTTAGTGCAAACACCTGCGAGTCTACTCGAGCACTGTTTCTGGCGTGGCCAGCGAGCAGGACCAGCCCCAAGGCAACGCCCCTCCCCCACTAGGCTGAAGCCCTCAGCCAGCGGCGACAGAGATGGTGGATAGATGCCCCGGCCCCCTGTCCCACACGACTCCCAACTGGACTGAGCCCCGGGCACCCCCGTGGTAACCGCCCTGACAACATACCCTCTCGTGTCCTCTCTCCCTTCCCCACGGCCTTGCGCTCAAACCCTTGTCACAAGGTCTGCTTTCGGGGGAAACCAAACAAGACAGCTGGATCCCCATTTAAGAAAGATCACTCGTGGGCTTCCCTGGTGGCGCAGTGGTTGAGAGTCCGCCTGCCGATGCAGGGGACGCGGGTTCGTGCCCCGGTCCGGGAAGATCCCACATGCCGCGGAGCGGCTGGGCCCGTGAGCCGTGGCCGCTGAGCCTGCGCGTCCGGAGCCTGTGCTCCGCAGCGGGAGAGGCCACGGCAGTGAGAGGCCCGCATACCGCAAAAAAAAAAAAAAAAAAATCACTCGGGCAGCACCTTGGGAAGTGGACGGGATGGAGCCCGGGAATCTGGTCACTGTAGAGACGACAGGCACCACCTCGGGCCCAGCGCCCAGGCTGCCCGGGCCTCCTCCTGACTCATCTCAGCACCTCCCTAACGTGAAATCAAGCACCAAAGCCAGGCCAGACCAGTCTCTCCTGTGAGTAGTTCAGGAATCTGTCCGCTCCTGCCCACCTGTCACCATTCTCTCTCACCCAAACGATGACACCACCTCCTCCCAGATGTCCTCGCCTCTGCCCTTGTTTACCACACAGCAGCCAGACGGGTCCTGCTCCTTCCCGGCTCAGACCCTCCCACGGCTCCCACTTTGCTCAGAATAAAGTACCACAACCTTCCCCTGACCTCAGGGACTACGTGACCTGTACCTCCATCACTGCTCCACTCTAGCCCCCCTCACTCATCCTTGCTGTTCGCCAAACACACCGGGCGGGCGGGCTGGCCCCTCAGGGCCTGTGCACCGTCTCCTCTCCCTGGATCCCTCTTCCTCCAGAGCCGCATCACGGGCCCCACAACTCCTTCAGTTCTGCTCGAAGACCACTTTCTCACATAGACCGTTCCCGAGCACCCTATCTTAACGGCATGGCCCCCTCCTAACACTCCCAACCCTCCTTCTCTGCTCAGCTTGTCCCCATCGCACTGGCCAGCATCCAACATCACTACGGCTCTGACCTGCTGGCTTTGCTGAGGGTTTATCCTCCCCGGCACTAGAATATGAGCTTCAGGAGGGCAAGAAATTGAGTCTGTTTTGTTCACCACTGTATCCACAGAGCCCAGCAGAGTCACTGTGTAGGAGGATCCTCAATAAACATTTATGCGAAAGAAAGAAAGGGGTGGGGTGGGGGGAGGGAGGACTCTTCCTTCTATCCCTTAAGCAGCTGCATCCACTTCCCCCCACTCTTCCAGGCCCAGACCCGCCCACTATCTCCCAGACAGGCAGGAAGCAGAAAGGAGTCAGAGAGCAAGCAGCCCCTGCCCTGGGTCTCGGCTCTTAACAGCGTTTCAAGGTGTGACAAAGTGGAGCGAGCACGGGCTAGACTTGTGTTCAGATTCCAGCTTCTCCACTGACCTGCTGAGTGACCCCAGGCAAGTTGCTAAACCTCTCTAGGGCTGAAGAGGTGGGCAGGCCAACTTTTCAGGGCCCTGGGGGCCCTGTGAGGAGAACCAAGTAACACAGAGGCCAAGTTTACGTGTCCTTGTTTGAAAGACAACGAGGAGAAAGTTCATCAAAAAAGATTGGGTCTACTCACCCAAAGGACATCTTAAAAAAAAAAAAACAACGGTGTCCCCTTACCTCTGAAGCCTTCTTCCAGAGCCGCCAGACCTGAGAACAGAAGTCTGTGGTTTCAGCTTAGCTTCCTGGTTTAAATAAGCTTAGTTCCACCTGCATCAATTTACTAGCAAATGAGGGTCGTTTTTATCATGCAAATGAGGGTCGAGCAAATTATCGTTTTCTTTGGGCAAGTCCACCAAAATGTCCAACAGGAAGTTGTACAAATTCAGGGGAGAGAGACCCATTTTGTTCGAATGACAGCAAACCACATTTGAACCAGAGCAAATTTAATTCTCTGCTCCAGCTCAATATTTGCAGTGAAGATTTTGAGAAACCAAATTGGATTTTCGGGGCTGGGGATGCTTTTTAACGCATGCCACTGCAGCTGGGCAGGTTTAACTTGTTCCATCGAAGGTGCAATTCCCTGGCCACGCTGAAGAGCTCACAGTTTATATGAACCTAAGCAAGGAAATAGACCTTCAGCCCTAAACAGAGGGGGAGGATTTTAGCCAAGGTCTTGAAGCGCTTTCTACCCAGGGACTCACAGCGTTGGGAGAAATAATGGCCCAGCTCTCAGGAATACAGACTTTTTGAGCTGGAAGAGATTTGGGGCATCACCTAGAGCACCTAGGATTCTCTAAAACGCGAGCCAGGAGCGTTTTTAAGAGAGCCCAGCAATCAGTTACACTGAATCCACCTGTTAAGAAAGGTATTCCTTTCAATCAATCCTTTTCATTGTATCTAAGAGAGTCTTAGCTCTTTAAGGATTCCTCTTGAACCCGTAGACCATAGGCTCCATGGCAGTAGTTTCCCACTAGAATTTAAAAACAAAGCATTGTATCCCATTCTTTGTAGACCAAGAAGTCAGCAAACATTCTCTGTAAAGGGCCAGAGAGTAATCACTCAGACTTTGATGTCTCCCTCGCAACTAAACTCTGCTGTTCTAGAGCAAAGGCAGCCATAGATGGTAAATAAACGAATGAGCAGGGTAGGTCCCAATAAATCTTCCTTATACACACGGAAATTTGAAATAGTCTGCTTCTTTTGATTTTTTTTTCCTCCAACCATTTCAAAATTTAAAAATGAAAAATATTCTTAGCTTGAGGACAGTAAAAACTCAGGCAGCAGGCCAGATTGGCTATAGCTTGCCAACCTCTGCTATAGAATCTGCTAGTGGTCAGAGCAGACGTACTTACTTTGGGGTCACCTGTGTGGTCCTGGAGTCAGACCCCTGCCTTGGAACGCCAGCAACTCAGTGTCTGTGACTCGAGAGAGTTGCTTTGTTTCTCCAAGTCTCAGTTTTCCCCTCTTTAAAATGGGAATAATAATAGTACCTACATCATTAGGTTGATGTAAGAACTGAGTTAATCCATGTAAGGTGCTTGTAATGTTATATGGCATGCAGTGGCTGGGCCCGTGAGCCATGGCCGCTAAGCCTGCGCATCCGGAGCCTGTGCTCCACGGCGGGAGAGGCCACAGCAGTGAGAGGCCCGCGTACCGCAAAAAAAAAAAAAAAAAAGAGAATGGGGGTGCATTTCACTCTCTGTGAATTTTAATGATTACAGTCACATCTGTCTCACTACCCCTGCCACACTGTGAGTTCTTTGAGGGTAGGGACACATTATCCCTGAACCTCTAATCCTCACAGGTGGGCCCCAGCCCATAGACAGTGACCACCAATATTTGTGCTTTTTTTAAATCTAGGTAAGTTAGATTATTCCATATGAACCTTTAAGTTCCTTCCAGCCTCCCAAAAGGACAGGAGTCCAACTGGATGGCTGGATCTCATTACTTACTGATTCATCCATTTAGCAAACATATAGAAGCCCCAACCAAGAACAAGCCCTGTACAGAGAACCCCAAAATAAGTAATACACGACCACTGCTCTTGAGCGGTCCCAGTCTACAACGGTTGGTAGTGAACTTTTTGGATCATATATGCCTAAGTTAAAGAATTGCTGAACAGCCACATTTAATATATATTAATAATTAGTACGTGTTAATTATTATTATATTAAATATGATTATAAAATATATACTATATTGTAAGGCATTAAATAATCATACACTTATGAAATATCATTGTTATAACTGGTAAAATTAAGTATGTTTATTATTGTTTGTTGTATAATTAAACAGTTGATAATATGTTTAATTATCTATAAATTGCATATGGATGTCACTTTTCAATTACATTTTTCACATTATAACGCATGTAAAAAACTATGACATCAAGGTTCTAAGGTTTTCTCCCCACACCTTCCATGAGCCCCGTTTTGGAGGGAGCCTGGGTCAAGTGGAGGACACGTGCCAACGGTTATGATACAGGGATGAGCCCCCAGGGAAGGTGTGACTGTGTTTGCTGGTGGGGAAAGGTGGCCCAGGGGGGTTGGGGATGTTCTTGAGAGAGAGGTGAGGCTGCAGCTGAGCCCAAAGTGGAAGGACGAGGAGGCAGAAAGTCCAAAAGAACGAAGGAATGGTCTTTCAGAAGCAGGATGCCTGTGGGGTCTGGCTCTCTGACTCCTGGGGGGAGCAGAGAGCCAGGAAATGTGAGATGCCCGCTCTTGGATATTCATCCTGGCATGCCTTTTCTAGCACAGCCTGGACAACTCCCTCCCATCCGAAAGTCAGTCGGAGGGTTTTTCCTTGTTTTCCACCCCGTGGGCAAGGAAGCCTGCACATCACCGCAAAGCCTCCCATTATGTCTTTCTGGCAAGGAGCCTGGCTTCATGACTGAGCACTCCCCTTTGGTGCCATGGAGATAAAGCCTGACCGTAGGAATGAGGATTTGAGATTTGGGGGGCCGCTATAGCATCAGGTCTGTGGAATGTTAAAGTCTTAAAGGGGCCCTGCTGCCTACAGAAGCTGGGTACACAGAAAGCACTGGATAAGCTTCTGTGCAAGGAGGGAACACAGGCATGGATGAATGAACGAATATTTGCTCAGGTCCTAGTCCCACTGTTTTCAGAACAAAAATAATCATAGGAGCAGGAGCTAGATTTTACTATTTCTAGATCTTACAATAACTGCACAGCAGAGATTATGTTACCAACGTGAACACTGAGGCTCAGAGAAGAGATGCCTCCCCAGCATCTCACACCGCCGGTAAGGGGTAGAGCTGGATGCAGCCGCAGGCAGCCTGACTCCTGGCCATCTTCTCATCCACTCTGCTGGTGGCTTCCATCTGGGAACCAGAACGGGCTCCAACGGCCTGGTCAACCCAATCATCTGGTCCTCAAATGTCATCTGCCACACCTCTGCCACCTGTTCACCCAGAACCTGCTCGAATACCTCGAGGGGTGGGGTTCCCACTTTCACCTTTGGAGAGCTGGTTTTTAGAAAACAAGTCTGCTCTTTTAGATACAGGACGAATTATGTGTGTGTGTATTTTGAGAGAAGATACAAGGAAGGAAGGGAGGAAGGGAGGAAGGGGAGAGATTATGATATTTTCGCATAGTGACAGTGTCTTTATATCTAATTAGGATTTATTGAGTACTTACTATGTGCCAGGCACTTTACAGATATCACCCCACTTCATACAGCACAACTATGAAGTAGGGATTGTCAGATGCCCTGCTTCAGATGAGAACACCAAGGTTCAGAGAGCTGACATCCCCTGCCCGAGCCCCACAGATAAAACATATCTGAGGGCTTCCCTGGTGGCGCAGTGGTTGAGAGTCCGCCTGCCGATGCAGGGGACACGGGTTCGTGCCCCGGTACGGGAAGATCCCACATGCCACGGAGTGGCTGGGTCTGTGAGCCATGGCCGCTGAGCCTGCACGTCCGGAGCCTGTGCTCCGCAACGGGAGAGAACACAACAGTGACAGGCCCACGTACTGCAAAAAAAAAAAAAAAAAAAAAAAGAGGAAAAACATATCTGAGCGGGAGTCACCCCAGGCCCAAGATGACCCCGGCTCTTGGCCACCATGCGTCCCTCCACCCTCACAGGCCTTACAGCCTGTGAGGCCTTTGCCTCTAAAGACTTTCCATTTGCCTTATTCAAGTAATTGCTTTCCCTTAAAAAAATTTTTTTAAGCACAGGATTCACCCATAATCCCACCACACACAGATAATGATTATTAATATTTTTCATATATACACTATATATATACATTCATATATATATACACATATGTGCATCGATACATTAACATCTATACATTTTTCATATATATAAGCTGTATGTAGACAGATGGTTCCGGTTTTTTGCAAAACTGAGATGATACTATGCATGTTATTTTGTAACCTGTATTTTCTACCCAACGGTATATCTGGAACATCTTTCCATAGCAACACATAAAGCTCTACGTCAATTTTATGACTGCCTGGAATTTTGTCACACGGATATACCGAAACGTTTCTAACTACTCACCTCTTGTTGGACGTGAATGTCCTCCAAATATTAACTCCTCCAACACATCTTTGCACATACATCTTCATGCAAATTTCTATTTCTTAGGTTACTGCCTACGAGGATAGTGGCTGGGGGGTCACAGGTGATGCCCCTGAAAGCCCCCTGGCACTCCTACTAGCAGTGTGGGAGAAGGCTGGCTTCCCCGCCCCCAGCTCACATGGGATGTTATCTTTTTTTAATCTTGGCCAAGCTTTCTGGCCAGGGAAAAATAATAAAACTACATCTTGTTTTAATGTGCTTATCTTTTACTACTAGTGAGATTGAATTTCTTCCAACATCAGGCAGTTCCAATCTGTCTTAGGCATCCTTGCATTACTACGGTAACCCTAAGGGTACAAAATACCCCAAGTGGGGTTCTGACCAGCATAGATTTTAGAGGCATCTACCCAGTGGGTCTCTGCATGTGGGGTCAACTGGTCCCACCAGGGCGCTGCCCAGCTGCCGGGGCCTGAACGGATCCCAGGCCCCAGAGGTGGAACAGGACTGTCTGGTCGATAGCTCGGGCAGCCCAGCCACCCTGGGGTGGCATTTGATACCCGCCTGGTTTCAGTCAACTCTGCCTGGGCTAAACCGGATGCCTGGCGCCTCACCCCTTCTCTCCGATGGCCCAGAGCAGCCAAGAAGCTCCCTCCCTCCCTGGGTTCGCTGCCTGGTGCTAATGTCTACCTGGAAGCCTGCGGGCAGGGGCCGGGGATGGGGTGGGGCGAGTAATGCCTGTGTGCAAACACACATAGGATTTTGCTTCCCTTCCGGCTGGTTATTTCAAAGCCAGGAGTTAGATAAGATTCACCTTATCTATCAATTTGCTCACATGCTTAACCTGTTGCCATCTGACAAACTCACAAAATTCTTCTCATTCAAGTGCTCAGTGTTGAGGGTGTGACAGACCAACCCCCTCCAATGCCACACGAGGGAGCATGAGGTGTGGCGATATCAGCTCTTTCCACCTGCGCAGCATCCCTTCTCCTCCTCCTTCTCAGGAAAGGGCACCTCTATCCTCCCTGCCCAGATCCCTCCACGCCCTACTTCCTGTGCCCCACCTCCAGCCTAGGGAATAGGCTGAGCTCCAACCTGGGTGCACTTCCCACTCTGTCAGGTGCCAGATAAGTTACTTAGCTTCTCAGAGCCTCAGTTTTCTCATCACTAAAATGGGGCAATAGTAATACCTCCCTCCCAGTGTTGTTATGAAGATTAAATGAGATCAGGTTGGTTAACATAATTTTATAAACTACGATATGTAGAGCCAATTTCTTTTTTTTTTTAAACAAGGACTGATTGAACAGCTGGTTGCATTCTAGTATAATCGCTCCTTGAATATAAGCTAGGAGTGGGAAAGCTCACAGAGAATTTAAATTATAGTCATTTGGTTTCACTGCCTGCCCCCCAGGCCTCAGATTTGGGCCCTGACACAAGGTTCATGATCACTAATATTTGTTGACTTGAATCAAGATGAGGTAGGTTTGAACTGTTGAGCTTCCATGGCTTGCAATGGCTCACTGCTCCAGGACTTGGGGGCTGCATGTTTTCATTTATTCATCCATTCAGCAAGCATCGGTGAGCCCCATATGTCAAGTCCTGTGCTGAGGAAATCCCCAAAAGAGCAAGAAAGGTCCTTACTGTCAAGATGCTCATTACACCAAAGAGGAAACACGCTCGTAACCTGGTACTACTGCTGTATGAACAGACAACGGCCAGACCATAGATGACTCTAGAACCCCGACCCACAAGTTTTGCAGCAATCAGCCCAGAATGGTCAGGACTTGGTCAATGACTGCCAGCTTCCTGAGTCAGCCCTTGGGTTCCTGTTTCACAGTCTCCACATGACACATGTTTCAATAGAGGTGCCACCCAGCTGTAAATGGAGGGGCAAAACTCGGAGACAAAACCAGAAGGAGCAGTCTTACCACTACCAGCTATACAGTCTGCCCTGGGAGAAAGAGAGAGAAGAAGGAAAACGAAGGGGGAGAGGGAGAAACCTAAGCTGTAAATAAAAAACAAAACATTCCACACACAGGTTTTGAACAAGCCATGCCTGCCCTAACAGTGAAATTAACTCCCTCCAGCCAAACTTTGGAGAATGTGATTCACCTGGAAGCTTGTTAAGCACTTGACCCCTGAGCCCCACCCCCAGTGTCTTAGTCTGCTCGGGCTGCCCTAACAAAAGACCACAGACTGGGAGGCTTAAAAACTAGACCCTTATTGCTCACAGTTCTGGGGGCTGGAAGCCTAGGTCAGGAGCTGGCATGGTTAGGTTCTGGTGAGAGCTCTCTTCCTGCCTTGCAGACGGCCTCCTTCTCACTGCGTCCTCACATGGCAGACAGAGACCAAACAAATTCTTTCTGGTGTCTCTTTTTTTTTATGTTAGCAAAGTTTTTAATATATAACACTCAATACTGGCAAAGGAACAGAGAAAAATGTATTTTTAGATACCACCCTTTAGAAAATAGTCTGGCTTCTCTTCTTATAATGGCACTAATCGCATCATGAAGGCCCCACCCTCAGGACCTCATCTAATACCTAATCAACTCCCAAAGTCCCTGTCTCCAAACACCATCACCTTAGGGCTTCAGCATATGAATATTGGGGGAACACAGTTAAGTTCATTCTTCCCCTGGCCCCCCAAAATTCATGTCCTTCTCACATGCAGAATACATTCATTCCATCCCAACAGACCCAAGAGTCTTAATCCATTCCTGTATCAACTCTAAATTCTAAAGTCCAAAGTCTCATCTAAATATCATCTAAATCAGATACGGTGTGACTCAGGGTACAATTCATCCTGAGGCACAATTCTTCTCCAGCTGTGAACCTGTGAAACTAGACAGGTTATGTGCTTCCAAGATACAGTGGTGGGACAGGCATAAGACAGACATTCTCATTCCAAAAATGAGAGGGAAGAAAGAAGGGGTAACAGGTCCCAAAAAAGTCTAAAACTTAGCAAGGCAAATTCCATGAGATCTTAGGGCTCAAGAATAATCCTGAACCTGTGGGTCTGGGAATCTGCAGTTTTCATCTAAATTCTCAAGGTCCTTGCATGTCAGAGTGTGGTCTATGACCAGCTGCTTGGCTATAGTCTGACCTTGCTGCAGATGTGGACTCTCAGGCCCCACTTACAACCTGTTGAGTAAGAACCTGTATTTAGGGCTTCCCTGGTGGTGCAGTGGTTAAGAATCCGCCTGCCAATACAGGGGACACTGGTTCAAGCCCTGGTCCAGGAAGATCCCACATGCTGCGGAGCAACTAAGCCCGTGCGCCACAACTACTGAGTCTGTGCTCTAGAGCCCGCGAGCAACAACTACTGAGCCCATGTGCCACGACTACTGAAGCCCACGCACCCAGGGCCTGTGCTCCACAACAAGAGAAGCCATCTTAATGAGATGCCTGCGCACCACAGTGAAGAGTAGCCCCCGTTCGCCGCAATTAAAAAGAAAGCCCGCACGCAGCAACGAAGACCCGACACAGCCAAATATAAATAAATAAATTTATTTTTAAAAAGTCTGTATTTAAACAAGACCTACAGTGTTTCATATGCACATTAATGTTTGAGAAGCTCTGCTCACAGTGATTCACATTGAAAGAATCAAATACCTCTCGGAGCATAATAACAGCTAACAATGAACTAGGCAGGGTTCAAAGTGCTTACTGCATAGTAATGCATTTATGGGTCACAATAATCCTGTGAGGTAGGGACTATTCTTATCCCCACTTTACAGATGAGAAAAGTGAGGCACAGAATGGTGAAGTAACTTGCCGAAGTCTCAAAGCCCACACATGCTGAGGCTGTGATTCAAGCCCAAGTGGGCTGGTACCTGCTGCCCTTCCCCTCAGATGGTGATTCACCTGGGAATAGACAAGCCCTGAATCATCCCAGCCGCCCTCCTGGACCCAGATATCTCAAAAAAGGCATTCAACACCTCTGCAAAATGTAAGAGCTGCACTGCTCCAATATGTCCTATAGCTAAATAACACATGCAGATCACATCAATTTTCTGGGAAAAAAATGGCTGTGCAGATTTGGGTATAATTATTACATTTCTAAACTCAACTGATTTAGAAAAAAAAATCAGTGCAAGCAAGAAACCGTGCTGGGGACTCACATGAGCCCCATGATGAAATCAATTCTCTATCTCAAATCTGCTCTGAGAATTACACGCCAGAAGGTTCTGAGGCAAGAATGGAGGGCAAAACAGGTAAAGAGCCATTCGTACTGGCCTCCAGCCATAAGGACTTCTTTGGATACTTTTATGTGGTCTGCCCTCTGGACTGAAACTATTTTATAAAACCAAGCTATGTTCTTTGAACTTAAAATGCCAAAACATAAAAAAAAAAAAACATAAAACAGGGCTGAATTGCTTCAGTTTGCCCCACTGCTGCCTGAGAGCAGCTCTTCTCTTTGTATGTTTGCTGGTATTTAGAGATTCCTTTCTCCCACCATCGCTGCAGCTGAGTTACTGGGCAGTCTTGTTCCCAAGTGAGATCAGCCCTAGGATTTAGTCCCATTTCCCCAAAGACAAATCGCCATGGGGTTATCAAAAGTTGTCAATGCCCTTCGACCAAGGAGAGGCCAAAAGTAGATTAATACAAGCATCATATGAAGAGGTGGTCCCCCCCAAGATTTCCCTGGGCACAGTCCGGAGAATGGATGTAGCCATTAGCTGGTTACTCATAAATCGGAAGACTTTATCAGTGCAGGTAATCAATGCAGGCAAAGGCAGACTCAGCACTGGGAAATTAAGGTTTTCTTTTGTCCTAGAAAAAGATCAGGAGTGATGTCCCAACAGAGATGGTTTATTAAGGATCTGAAGACTTCAGGGCCTTAGGAGATTGTTTTTTCCCCAGTTCCATTAAACAGGAAAGGTAAGGGCAATAAATGAAAATGTCACTCACGCAACTAGGAACAGAGCAGACCGTGTCTGGAGGCCAAAGAAAGGATTCCCCTTTGATCGAAAAGGATTATGTGTTTGTACATTTCAGAAGCTAGCAGGCCCCACTTCCAAGAGGCAGAGACTGAGCGCTGGGGCCACCCATCAAGGGTGAAATCCATTTCCATCTGCTGTTGACATAAATACTCTGGCAAAGGCTGGGGCCAGTCAACCAGAAATGCAGCCGGGAGCCCACACTTCGGGACAAGCCTCTGAAAGTCTGACCAAGTGCTAACACAATTTTTAATAAAAGATAAAGAGCTCATTGCAATACCATTTATAGCAGCAACAAAACCTTGCATGATCAACAGGAGGAAACTGGCTAAATAAATGTGCATCTATTCAAACTGTGAAAATTAGATTTTCAAAGAATATCTAACAAACAGGGGAAACAATTATGATTCAATGTTAAGTAGGGGGAAAAAAAGCAGGACCCACAGCATAAAACTGATTTTTCTGCACCTATATAGGTACTTTTTTTTTTTTTTTTTTTTTTTGCAGTACGCCGGCCTCTCACTGCTGCGGCCTCTCCCATTGCAGAGCACAGGCTCCGGACGCGCAGGCTCAGTGGCCATGGCTCATGGGCCCAGCCGCTGCGCGGCATGTGGGATCTTCCCGGGCCGGGGCACGAACCCGTGTCCCCTGCATTGGCAGGCGGACTCTCAACCACTGAGCCACCAGGGAAGCCCTATAGGTACGTTTTTAAGGAAAAAAAAATAAGCTAGAATAATCACCAGAAGTACTTACCTTTGAATGGTGGAAATGTGGGTAGGTTTTTTCTTACATCTGTCTGCATTTTCTAATTTTCCATAATTAGCATGTATTACCCTTAGAATTAGCAAAAATAAAGGCTATGCTTTAAAAATATTGAATATATTTCTGATGTTGTTTCCTAATAACAGTTACTGTTTACTGAGAGCTTAATATGTGCTTTATGTATGTTATTTTACTTTATTTTTGCGGTACACGGGCCTCTCACTGTTGTGGCCTCTCCCATCATGGAGCACAGGCTGCAGATGCGTAGGCGCAGCTGCTCCGCGGCACATGGGATCCTCCCGGACAGGGGCACAAACCCGCATCCCCTGCATCGGCAGGTGGACTCTCAACCACTGCACCACCAGGGAAGCCCTTAGCAAAGCATTTTTAAAGGCCAGGTGAGGGAGGGGAGTTCCCAGGTATTTGATTAGCTCATGTACAGCTCTCTGATTGGCTGATGGTGAGGTAACAGGACAGTGTCACAGGGATTAACGTTATCAGTCCTTAGGCTCCAGGAGGTCTGGGCACTATGTGCTCATGGTCATTAAGCAGTTAATTTCTTCCATTTGGTAGGGGTTTTAGCATCTGTAAAACAACCAAGGAAATGTGCATCAGATACTATTATCTGTGTACTTCAGAGTGGATCTAAAGCAGCAGATATGGGAGAGGGGTCTGTCCTGGGAAGGCTCCACAGGGTCCTTCTCAGTTACAACTTAACTGGGCATCTTGTTTGTTTTTTTTTGGAAAATGACCTCCATTTGCAAACTGCTGTGGGAGAGGCTTGAAAGTAATGCGGTAATCCCGAGGTTTTAGGAAAAGGCAGGTTGGGCCCCAGAGCTCCTCCAACAGGGACCAGGAACAAAGTCAGCCCCCAGGCAGGCCCTGAGAAAATCACCATTTATCTTGGGTTCCCTTTTGTTACACCCCACTCTGAAAGAGATTGGGGCTTTGCTGACTGAGACAAGTTGGCTGCCTGCAGCAGACAACCCTATAAAAAGGAAGGACGCCTGGGATTCGTGGACCCCATCAAGCAATAGTGCTGAGCCCTTAGGAGCCACACCTTGGGGCATGCCCACACGGGGTGGTAAGTAGAGTCATTTGTCTGGTTTTGCTGTCAGTGGTCAGGGTGAGAAGTGACTCACAGCCCCTATCCCCATGCCCCCTCCCTACTCCACCCCTATTCCCATGGGGCTCACTGTGACAACTCCATGGTCTTCAACCCCAAACTTAGACCAGTGGTTCTTACCCTGGTTGCCCATTAGGATCACGTGGGAAGTTTCAAAAAATACTGACACTCAGTTCACTCCCAGATATTCTGATTCATTTGGCCGAGATGGGCCCAAGTGTGGGCATTTTACACAGCGCCCCAGGTGATTCCCATGGCTCGGTGAGGGTCAAACATCACTGCGCTGGACCAACCTTAATAAACCAGAGGCTGAAGACAGTGGGCTTCACAGGGGTGGATGTCTAATTGATCTGTCAAACTGAGGCAACCAGGTAAACTTGCTGGATTGCTGAAAAGTTAACAAGATCAGCTCAGAGAGCATCCCGCACAGAAAGTGGTTGGCAAGTGTTACTTCTTTCCCTAGAATCAAACACAAGAGCTAACATTTATTACATACCTGTTATCCCATTTAGTCCTCAGAACAGCTGTATAAGGTAGATATCCCCATTGTCCCCATTTGTAAGATGCAGAGAAAGGTGACATCCTTCTCAAGATTACCAGCTGGCAATGGTGGAGCTCAGCTATTTTGACACCAGAGCCCCAGGCTTGCAATCCCTTCCTTATACCATCTTCCTGCTTAAAGGACCCTTACGGGGGGGGGTGGGGGCAGGGGCTAAAGCCACCTGCCTCCCACCTCCTGGCCCTTGCCGGGCTGTCCCCCTGCTTTGAATGCCAGTCTCTTCTCTGCCTACAAGTCAGAAGCCACCCAGGAAAAAACTTCAGTCCTTTCTAGGGTCTTACAGACCTCACAGGGAGTCCTCACCCATCCATTCATTTATTCTTCCTGTTCTTAAACAGATATCTAGTGAGCATCTCATGAGTGCCAGGTACTGAGCTAGACACTGGATAGGAACACGGGGGAGTCCTGGTGGAGCCTGAGGTCCTACGGGGGAGACCAAAAAAAACCCCACAAATATATAACTTCAGATTGCAGCAGCTGCTCCAAAGGGAGCCTTCGCCTGACCCTGAGAAGGCATCCAATGGTTTTAAGCCAAGTCCTGGTAATTTGTCTTTCCACCTGTGAGTGGAAGATGAATTGACTGGGAGCTGATGGTGGCAGCAAGGAGGCCAGGGAGAAAGCTAAGAAGGGAGGAGGCTGAAGGAGGAATCCAGATGAGACAGGAAGGGGCCTGGCCCAGGGTGGTGAGGATGGACATCTTCCAAAGAAATCTGCTGCCCATTGGATGAGTGGTCATTACAACTTGCTTTGCCCCTTGTGACATTCTGCAGTATTTTATACTGTGGCTTGTTTCCTTATTGCATAAATCGCCTCCAGGGTAATATTCTAAATATTTAACAGGTGGGAGCCACCAGGGGACTGACCAGTCAGAACAGACAATGATGAGGTGTTAACCCTTTCACTGCTGGATAATGGGGAGGTCCCAGGGGAGCAGCCTGGGTGGAGGAAGAGGTTTGAAACGAAACAATTTTTTGTCAATATTTTAACAACCAGTATTAAAACCAAGTGGTTCATACCAGCTAAGGCTTGCCTCCTCACCAGGTTTTCAGCTTCTAGAAACAAGACTAGACTTAATCAAGATGAATTAGCTAGAAATTAGTCATACAGGTATCCCTTCCCAGGGGAAATGCCCTGTGGAGGCCTGGCTTCCATGGGGCCAACGTGCAGATGGACATTTCAGTCTTGCATTTCTGAGATGAAACGCAGAGTCCATCAGAATCGACTCCTGGGTCTACAAGGGCTGTGTGTCCTCTGAGCCCAGGACTCAGGAGGAGCAGGTGGTATTTTTGGAGGAATTTGCTGTCAATTCCTCCTCCTTGCAGAGGCTGTCCGGCCTCCAGATGCCTGGCTCCCCTCAGACAGTCCCGGAGCCCAGCTGGGGAGGGCACAGCAGGGCAACCGAGGGAGCCCATGCCTCTCCTCCTATTTGTCCAGCACTTTATTGTGTTGAAGTTCTGAAATTTTGTGGTAAAAAAAAAAGGTCATGGTAAAGAACAAAGAGGCAAAGAAATCTATTTGAGTGAGCACTGGGCTCGCTCTGGCCAGCCCGTCCCTTACAATCCAGGGACTCAGTGCTCCACCTGTGAAATGGGTAGACTTACTTTTGCCCCTTTGTTCTTCAGAAGATGGATGAGATCAGATAAATAGACACATTTACATGGGTTCCTCCCTCCTTCCCCCTTCCCCTCTCCTTCTTCCCTTTCTTGTAGAGGTATTTGTCAAGCACTTACTGATTTGGATATTGGGGGAGCACAGACACAAATCCGGGCCATTGGGAGTCTGTGTTTCCCTAGGGGATTATTTCACTTCGTCCTGATGACCAGCCTGGAGGTGGTGCTCTTACTGTCGTCCCGGAGGCTCAGAGAGGAGAATGACCAGCTGTGGCCATGCCGCTGGTGAGAGCCAGGTCTAGAATTAGAACCCCATCTCCCTGACTCCCCAATCCAAGTTCTTGGTCTGGTCAGAGCCTATCACCATACACCTCCCCATGGTAAATCTGCTTCAAAAGGGAGATGCCCCATAATTTTAAATCGTGGTCAGTCTAAACTGCTTGGAAGGGAAGAAAGAGTGTAAGCATTGGACTGGGACCAACCTGAATTTGAGTCCCATCTCCCTACTAACCAGCTGTGTGATCTCAGGCAGAGTGTTTAACCTCTCTGAGTCTTAATGCCTATAAAAAGAACAAGGATAGGGTAGGAGAGGGATGGACTGGGAGTTTGGGGTTAGTAGATGCGAACTATTACATATAGAATGGATAAACAAGGTCCTACTGTATAGCACAGGGAACTATATTCAATATCCTGGGATAAACCATAATGGAAAATAATATAAAAAAGAATGTATATGTGTATATAACTGAGTCACTTTGCTGTATAGCAGAAATTAACATAACATTGTAAATCAACTATACTTCAATTAAAAAAAGAAAGAAACAAAATGAACGAGGCTGGTCTGGCTTTGAAATAGGGAAATAAAGGCTTACAGCCTGGAGGTTTCAGAAAAACAGAGAAGGCTTTGGTCAGCCCTGAAGTCCAGGCTGGTTTGGCTGCCTAGTAGCTGTGGGGACTAGGGCCAAGTGTATACGCATTCTGTGCCTGTTTCCTTGTCTGTAACACACGGACAATCGCAGCCCTTGCCGCAAAGGGTAGGTGTGAGAATCAAATGTGATCGTCCACGTCAAGTACTGTCACCAAGCTGGTCTGGGTGTCACTTCTCAGGAGTAAGACGTGCTCTGGGAATCTGCAAAGGCCACCAAGCATTTGGCCAGCAGGGCCAACACATTGCCAGGGCCATCGGGATGCCAGGCGGGGACAGCACTGGTCCCTGACCTCACATGGTGGTAAATGTGCGGGCCTGGAGCCAGATGCCCAAGTTTGAACCCTGGCTGTGCAGCCTTCTTGGCCGAATTATTAGCCTTCCTGTGCCTAAGATATTAGTATCAGCCTCACAGGGCTGTGGTCAGAAGTAAATGGGTGAATACAGATAAATGCTCTGGAACGCTGCTGGGCGTATACAAACACTCCAGAGGTATTTCCTCATATTATTATTTGTTCTCACTTCACGTCTGGTGATCTCCAAAAGAAGTTGCTCTTTGCCGGGAAGTTGCTCTGTAGATGATGGTTCATCCTCACTCACCTGGAAATGCTGCCACCTTACCTGTTTCACCTCGTGCCTTGGAGCCACTGTGAGTTAGAAGTAATTCAAGTCGAACTGTAACTTTCCAGGTTCCACAGAGGGGACACCTTTCCTCCAAACAGAGTCCCCGGCTACACGTCGCTTGTTCTAAGAGGTTTCTTCCGAGGGCTACATTTCTTCCCATAACTACTGCACTGTGGGCTTTCCAGGCCTGCCTGTTATGTATAAATACACTTAACTTTTATGGGGTGTGTAAGTGCTGTCGGCGTAGACCATCTCCTCCGTCCCCCAGGATCAGGGGAAGGTCTGGGACGTGGCAGGGAACGATATTTCTCTGAAGGCTTTAAATCCGCTCCATTGCATGTGTGGGGAGTAAGATAGGATGCAGGGGTCTACCTGACATTGGTTTAAACCAGCATCCCCCACCTCTCTTCATCTCTCCATCATCTGGACCACTGCAGGGGTCTTCTTGCTCCAATTCCTCCCAAGTTTACACTGTGTTGCCCGTGGCCACCCGGGTGAAATTTCACAGCGTGACTCCAACTCATCACAGCCCCACAGCAAAGCCTCAGAGGCTCTTAGAATTGCTCTGAAAATAAACCTCCTGCCCTTGCCAGGCCTCCTGGCCCGACCCTGCCTTTAAATCTTAATGGACAAGCTGATCTCAGTAATAAATGGTTAGAAGTATTTTATTTCTGTTTCACAGATGAAGTAGCAGCTAACGCCATCAGCTCTGGAGTCATACCGCTCATTCATTCATCATTTCAGTCAGTCGACAAATACTTAGTAACGGCCTGCCATGTGCCAGGCTGGTTTCAGGCCCTGGGGGACAGCGGTGAATGAGACACAGTTCCTGGCCAGGGCTGCTTTCCAGGGCGTGCAGACCGTGTAGCAGCGGAGGGGCCAGGGCCTACAAGGGCCCACCGTCCCCGCCTGTTGAGTGAAGTTTCTTGCCAAGCATTGAGCTGGGCCCAGCTCTAGGGCTTGGCCAGCCCAGGCAGGTCACTCTTGGCCCCATACCACGGAGGGATGCTGGGGGAAGTGGGGGCACCAGCTACATCTTCCCCTGCAAGAGTTGAGGGGCCCCAGCTCACCAGCGCAGGGACTGGGAAATGAACAGCCCTACCCACCAGCTGTCAGGTTTCAGGGAAGCAGCTCAGCTGTGCTTTTTGAGAACCCCCCCACTAACTTCTGTGGACCCCTTCTGGGTCTAATTTGAGTCGCAGCCACATTGTTTCCCCCAGTTCTCTCATTCGAGAACCATGTTCACAATAGACGATTGTATTATTATTTATTTTATTTTTCATGAATTGGATTGTGATTTTTTTTCTTAAATGCTTTGGTTTTAAGAGGAAACGTTATATCGATACCATATAGTACTTGCCATAAATAGAAGGTAACCACTTTGTAATATCCACATTATTAAATTCTAGCTAGACGCTGATCCAGGCCTCCAGTCTGCTGTCTTCGTTTAAAAGGGAGATCTTGGGCTTCCCTGTTGGCGCAGTGGTTAAGAATCCACCTGCTAATGCAGGGGACACGGGTTCGAGCCCTGGTCCGGGAAGATCCCACATGTTGCGGAGCAACTAAGCCCGTGCACCACAACTACTGAAGCCCGCGCGCCTAGAGCCCGTGCTCCGCAGCAAGAGAAGCCACCGCAGTGAGACGCCTGCGCACTGCAAGGAAGAGTATCCCTGCTCATTGCAACTAGAGAAAGCCCACGTGCAGCAACAAAGACCCAATGCAGCCCCCCCAAAAAAGGAGATCTTGGGAATTCCCTCTCGGTCCACTGGTTAGAACTCTGTGCTTCCACTGCAGGGTGCAAGGGTTCGATCCCTGGTCAGGGAACTAAGATCCCACATGCCCTGCAGCACGGCCTAAATAAATAAATAGAGATAAAAGGGAGATCGCATGGGGGGGGGGGGAGGAATCCTTTCACGATGTATATGTAATATCAAATCGCCACAATATACACTTTAAATTCTTATAATTTTATATGTCAATCGTACCTCAATCAAACTGAAAAAAATAAATAAAAGATAGATTCACAACTATTAGAAAGAGGCTGAAGAGACTAAGGACGCTAAGAGCAGAGACTTTCTCCTAAATAACCAGAAAGGCTGAAAAAGAGTAGAAAAGGGAACATTTCACTCTGTGGTGCAACCTTGTTTAGCATCATCTTAAAGTGACCTTCCTTATTAAAAAACAAAATCCAACCCTGTCCAACTTCAGGAAGGCAATAGTCTGCTATGCGGTTACTAGGGAACCCAGCAATACTCCAGGAGGACTAGAGACTCAGGCTGGGGCCATGGTGCTCAAAGCCTCCTGCAAAACTGACCCAGGGGAGATTCCAGGAGGCCCACACTGGCCCAGGCCGCCATCACAATCCTGGGCTAACACACGGGAACTCAGATGTGGGTAGGGGTCCCACCCCCATGAACTGACAACGGTGGCTTGCTACACCTAAGGTATTTGTACACACGATGTAGTTTGTGCTGGACCCCTGCTCTCCTTCTGGGGGTCTGAAAATCTGGTGCCAGGCAGAGGCTGCCTATGTGACCAGCTTCCAGTACAAACCCTGCACACTGAGTCTCTAAGGAGCTTCCCTGGTGGGCAACCCTCCATAGGCATCATCACAACTCATAGCTGAGGAACGAATCACATCCTGGGGGTCTTCGCGGGAAAAGACCCTTGGAAGATTTTGCCTGGTTTCCTCTGTACTTTGCCCCACATGCCTTTTCCCTTAGCTGGTTTTGCTTTGCATCCTTTCACTATAATGAATCATAGCCACAAGGATGACCATATGTTGAGTCCTCTGAGTCCTCCTAGGGAACCATCAGCCCAGGCAGTGGTCTCGGGGACCCTACGCACCACCAGTGTCACAGCCTCTGAGAAACGCCAACTCAGGCTAACACGGCAGCCCTCAGACAGCAGGAAAGTCCAGACACGCTCGGGATTTGTAACTTCCCAATAATCTCAATGACTCTTCAAGGCAGGGGTGTGAGGTGCATAAGGCAGTCCAGCTGGTCCTGTTCACAGAGGGGGAAACTGAGACTCACAGAGGGGAACGACCTGCTGAGACCTCAGGGCCAGCAAACGTAGAGCCAAGCTGAGTCCAGGGCTCTTGTCCTGGGTGGCTCCCCACAAGGCTCTCTCCAACCTTAGACGCCTATGTTGGATTCGTTCTACCAGCTGAGCCCTCTGCACGAGAGAAGCATTCCAGGATGCCTGAGCCTTCTTGCAAATGGATATGTTACTTCAATTGTGTCTCCACCACATAGAGTGCGAACCTGGAAATTTTTTCAACACTGCCCCCAATAATTAAGCATGAGTCCCCCCCACCCCCGCCCTTTACATCAGCATCTCTCCAGGTGGGGATCTCAGAGTGCCTGCATCTGGATCAGAATCAGCTGGCGTGTTTAAAATGCAGATTCCCGGGCCTCAACTAGCCTCACTAAAGGAGCATTCCTATGAGAGGAGCGGAACCTGTCTTTAATAAGCTCCCCGGGGGGTGTGTTTGGTTAGCACAGAGCCTGCCACATCATAAGCCCTCCATAGATAAAAACAGGACCAGAGAAAGCACAGACCGCAAGGACTTCAATGCAAACATCCATGTTTCAGCCGCACTGCTGGGTCCAAGCAGCATATTTTGAGCTAATTCTGAATATCGAGAAGCTGAAGTTGTCAGAAATATCTAACACAGCTGGAAACTGTTTTCTTTTGACTCTACTCAAAACAGGTCAAATTTTGCCCCTTTGTTGTTGAATTTAATGTCTGGAAACTGACACATCTTCCTCAATGGTTATAGTCGGCTGAATGGTGGCCCCCAAAAGATATGTCCATGTCCTCTCCTCTAGAACCTGTGAATACTACCTTATTTGGTAAAAGAGTGAATATTACCTTATATGGCAAAAGATGTGATTAATTTTAGGATTTCGAGAAGAGGAGCTTATCCTGGATTATCTGCTTGGGCTCTAAATCTAATGACAAAACCACTCTTATAAATCCACTTACAAGACTGGGGCTGAGCCAGGCTTGACAGATGGGAGGGGAGACGGTGATGTGAGGATGGAGACAGAGATTGGGGTGATACAGCTGCAGGTCAAGGAATGTTGGCAGCAACCCGGGCTGGAAAAGGCAAAGAACAGATCCTCCCCTGGAGCCTCCAGAGGGAGCATAGCCCTCCTGACACCTTGATTTCAGATTTCTTGGCTTCCAGAACTATGAAAGAACTCAATTCTGTTTTATGAAGCTACCTAGTTTGTAATAAATTCTTACAGCAGTCACAGAAAAGTAATACAGCCATGAAAATTATTCTGGATTTTAAAAAGGAAAGTTAAGTCATTGAATTTGCCCCACCCCAGGGCCTTTGCACATGCTGACTCTTCTGCTACCGTGCTCTGTCCCAGCTCACCGATGCCCAGCTCCTTCTCACAATTCCTGTCCCTGCTCAAAAGCCTTCCCTGACCCCAGGCCCCAAGTAGAAGGAGCTGCCAGTCACTCTCTAGCTCCTTACCCCATTTTAGGGTTTCCTTTTTACTTACCACAATATAAAATGGTCTGTCAACTGGTTTACTTATCGACTGGAACCTAGTCTGCCTTGTTTATGGCTATAGTTCCCATGCCAGGTACCTAATGGTGGCTAAATAAATACGTGTTCGGTAAAAGAAATTAATGTTATTTTATACTAAAACAGAGAAATGCAAAGTCTATATGATAAAACTTAATCCTCCAAAGAATTCTTTAGCTAAAAAAATGTCTCCTCACTACATGCCAGCCCACCAGGCAACACTGTCCCTCCCTTCTGTCATAAGTTCACTTCTATGGGAAACCGAGGACTTGAAGGATTTGACTTCTGTCCCCGTCATGCTAGCTATAGCTCTGTGACCTTGGGCTTATCATCTCCCTCTCTGAGCCTCAGTGACCTCCTTTTACTAAGGAGTAAGGGAGGAGTTTGATTTACTATTGGCATTGGGTCCTATTTATGGAGCCATTTCTAACTGCCCGACCCTGTGCTAAACCTTTTTTTTTTCTGTAGTCGACTTACAATATAATATTAATTCCAGGTGTACACCATAGTAATTTGACATTTCTATAGATTACACTCCAAAGTTATTATAAAATATTGACTATTGGGCTTCCCTGGTGGCACAGTGGTTGAGAATCTGCCTGCTAATGCAGGGGACACGGGTTCGAGCCCTGGTCTGGGAGGATCCCATATGCCGCGGAGCAACTAGGCCCGTGAGCCACAACTACTGAGCCTGCGCGTCTGGAGCCTGTGCTCCGCAACAAGAGAGGCCGTGATAGTGAGGGGCCCGCACACCGCGATGAAGAGTGGCCCCCGCTTGCCACAACTAGAGAAAGCCCTCGCACAGAAACGAAGACCCAACACAGCAAAAATAAATAAATAAATAAATAAACTCCTACCCCCAACATCTTCAAAAAAAAAATATATATATATATATAGACTATTTTCCCTGCGCTGTACCTTATATCCATGTAACTTATTTATTTTATACCTAGTAGTTTGTACCTCTTAATCCCCTTCACTATCTTGTCCTTACCCCTCCCCCTCTGGTAACCACTAGTTTGTTCTCTGTATCTACGAGTCTGTTTCTCTTTTGTTATATTTATTTTTTAGATTCCACATATATGTGAAAACATACAGTTTTTGTCTTTCTCTGACTGGCTTATTTCACTAGGCATAATACCCTCCAGGCCCATTCATGATCTGTGCTGAACTATTCACTTGCATACTCCCATTTGGTCTTCCTGATAATCCTATGGGGGTACTGTTATGGACCCCATTAATGGGAGAAGAAACTGAGGCACAGGAAGGCTTCATCACTCGCCCAGGGTTGCACAGGTAGTAGGTAGAACCCAGACTCCTTCGTTATATACCAGGATGCTGCTCTGCTCAAGACACCCACAGCTCGCAAGCCTCTAACTCGCTTTGAACGGTTGGCTGAGAGACTCAAATGGCTAACAACGGCATGGGTACACAGTGGCACACCTGCCAGTCTTTAATCAGAGTAAATGCCTGGGGAAATTGTTTTCTTGTTTCCCCTGCTCTTTAAAATATGTCACAAAAGCCAGCGTGCTGAAAGTCCAAACTACTCTGCCCCTAAATCGAAGGGCAAGTGCAAGTCGTCTTGCCCACCACACTATGTAAACATACCTGGGGGAGAATGTTCTAGTCATCATGGTCCTTGCATTCTTTATTCTCTAACTCCTGCTTCTCTCTCCACAGCAGGCAGGTAGACTGAGCTACGGGTGGGGGAAATGTAAAGAGTACTTGAATTATTTACTATTAAAAAGCACTGAGCTGCCAACTTCCTCTCTGAATTATTTAGCACCGTCATGTACAGTTATGTATGTGCAATAATGGTATGTTAGGTTCACATTAACTCTGTAGAAAGTGGCTACATTCTAGGTAGTGCGACAAGCTCTCCTGCCCCTCTGGCATCTCTTCCATCCTGAAGTCAGGAACAGCTAATGGTGTTCGCTAGGGACCCAGAAGGTTCAGAATCAGGTCCGTCAGGAAACACAGAGGGGCTTTTGCTTCCCAGAAAAGGTGAGATGACTGGGTCCCCGTTGCAGGGAGAAAAGGCAGAGCAACACATGCAATGAGGTTTTAGTTGTTTATTCCTGAGAGCCCACTGGGGGCCTCACTACGTCTTTCCCTCAAAATATAAGACACCAATTCCTGCTTTTCCAGAAACTGCTATAATAGCTGGTAGATAAGATGTATGTGTAAGACAATTGGAGAAAAAGAGGGTTCATCCAAACTCCACCACTTAAATCTGGTGATCTCTGTCTCTTATTTCTCAGAGTCTTAGATTCCACGTCGGTAGAATGGGAGCAGTGTACCTTCGTCACAGTGCTGTGGTGAAGACTGAATGCATTCATGGAGAATATCAGGTGCGTGTTCATCCATTTGCGCCTGACACATCATAGGCATCAAACCCCCCATGTCTGGGGGATACATGAAATGAATGAATGAAAGGAAAGGCAGCTGGTGTCTGAGCGGATGGAAGGATGGAGAAGAGCCCACGATGGACGTGCCTTGGAGAACATGGTTTTGGGGACACTGGAAACAACTTTCCTTCTTACAGGTCCTGCATCCATCTGCTGTACTAAGCCATCTGTAAGGCATGAGGGATGCAGAGATGCATTTAGTATTTATTGAGCACATACTAGGTATCAGGTAGTGTTCTAAACTGAGGGGAGATAGCCAATGAATAAAACCCAGACCAAAATACTTATACACTCTAGTATGAAGGAGATAGAATCACTGTGCTCAAGGAGCTTGGAAAGGGAGACAGATAAACGAGTCAGAGCACAGAGTGTCACAGGTGCTGAGAGAGGGCTCAGGGCAGGGAACAACAAAACAAAAATGAAGACATGCTTGGGGCTGTGTCTGGGCGGTGGGGGCATTCAAGAGAAGTATCACAATGGAGTTTGTGTCTGAGCTGAAGTTCAGGGCTGTACAAACAGCACCAGCTCTATCTAGAGATGCCGAAGGAGGAGATGCTAGGATGCGGCTAATGATAGTTTTCTCGACTGGGGTATGAAAGGAGAGTTTCAAAGATGGGTCTTTATGCTACCATAATACATGAATTTCTATGTTAACTTTAGGAGGTGATAAAAATTTTAATTAAACATCTGCCAGGTTGCAAAAGGGCAGCCATCATGAAAAAATAATCTAGGTCATTTCCTCTTGAAAATGGCCAGTTTCCAAGATGGTCTTGGAAAATAAATGGTGAAAAGAAGCCTAATAAAATGCAAGACAGTGAATTTTATCCAGTGATAAATTTACCCAGAGATAATTTATCCAGAGATAATCTCTGATAATTTTATCCAGAGATCCAGTGAATCTCTCCAGGCTGGAGAGATTCAGCATTGAAAATTAGGAGACTTTTTTTTTCTTTCCCCTCTCTCTGCATCCCCCTCTTGAAGGCATCTATGTTTTTGGCTGCCTGTGAAAAGAACTTGAAGTCAGCCCATCGATGGAATTCAGGTAAATTGCAGCTCTTCTTGTGGACTTGAGGGGGAGGGCTTGAGAGAAGCCTAAACACTAGGGGCAGCTGTGGGACCCTGAATTAGTCAGAACTCATTTGGTTGCAAATGATTGAAACTCAACTCACACTTGCAACCTTCAAGCATGGATGGATCCAGGTGTTCATGATAGAATCAGGAATTTGTCTCTGGCCATGTCTGGTCTCTGTCATCCTCTGTGTTGGCTGCATTCTCAGAAGGCATGCCCCATGTCCTTGCGCAATGGCCTCTACGGTCCCAGGTGTATACACTATCGGCTGAACAAACACAGCAGAAAGATCATCCCTTCTCAAATAACTCCCTAAAAAGTCCTGGGATTGGCTCTGATCGGCCTGACGGGTCACATGCCAATCCGTAAATCAATCTGTGGCCAGGAAAACAAGCATTCTCACTGATCATGTGTCCACTCTTGGAACCAAGGGCCTGGAGTTAACCCTTTTTTTATTTTTTCATGGTCAACCTAAGTTATTTATTTAAGCCATCCCTTGCCATAAGCAAAGGGATAGAAGCTCAGTCTACTGGTCATAATTTGATGCAAGTAAAGAAGGTAAGCTTAAGGTCCCACATAGTTTTCTGGTCCATGTGCAGAGTGATGGTCCAAACCATTGGTGCCGTGGTCCAGGCTCTCCTTATCCATCTTCATTGCCAGTTGGAAGCAGACTCACATGAGAGCTATGGAATAGAGTATGGTGACTGTCTTCAGGGAAAGGGATTGGACCTGATGCAGAGATGGGGATGGACTATGAACTTGGTCTCTTATGCCCTCCATGCTGCAAACTCAGAAAAATGATCGGCAGGGTCACTCCCACCCTAGGAAGCATGATGAAGCATGCTAGGGCCTTCCACACGCGAGCTGAGCCCTCCTCGCCATGGGCGCCCCTTGACATAGGCCACCCTAGCTGTGGCCGGGACCAAGCTCACAACCCAAAAACCCAGGACGCAGCTGCTGCTGCCATTCTCAACCTGGACCACCCTGAAGTCGACCCTTCTTGAACCACAGAGGTTGACAGTGAAGAACACGTAGCTCCCCTGGAAACCACCGGTTTACAGTAAAAGTAAGGTTTGTTCACCGAAATGAGAGGAAGGGATTCTGGGCAGACAAGAACCACTGCCACCCGGGGTAGGCTCCTGGAGAGTTCATCTCAAGGAAGGGATCTAGATCGGCAGCTGAGCCTGGGATTCGAAAGGAAGGCGTTATTCTTGGACAGCGCGAGGTCTAGAACTCAACCGCACCTTAGTTAGGTGGCCTTGACCATGTGGGCTTCGCACGTAAAACAATGACCAGCTTAAACTGGTTTTGCCTCCTTAAATAGGTTCTTGATTTGCCAAACCTTGAGTTATTTCACAGAGACAGCACAGCACATGTGCAAGACAGGAACCCACGTCTCCAGGCTGTCTCCATGTCACCATGACCCTGGAACTGAGAATCTTCAGTCTACGGCAGTACGGCAAGAATAGAAATGTTGCCACCAAGCGCCCTTTACGAAGCAAGAAGCCCGTCGATAAGGAAAATCTGGCTTTCAGCAGCACGCGTCACTTATGTGGACTGATTAGAGGCTAGCCGATCAGCTTCCGGGTTTGAAATTCCCCTAAACCCTTACATTTTGTCCCAAACCCCAGATCGCGGAGACAGATTTGAGCCCTGCCTCCTGTCTCCTTGCCGTCACCTGGCAATAAAGCTTGCTTTTTTCAAAAGCCGGCTTCTATGCGCATCTGGCAGTGAGCCCATGCTCAGTGCCAGGCTTTCCCTAAGAAGGCACAGGCTGTGGGAATAACTTGGAGAGACGTGCCCCCCACCAGAGCACAGTGCACCCCCAGCCCACTGTGGCCATCCCCCACTAGAGCATTTTGCAAAGGCAGGGCCCATCCCCGTCTTAGCTGCTGGGCTGACCGGTTACCATGAAGATGGGAAGCTCTGGTGGCCAGAGAGACCAAAGGGACTTGCTACCCAGCATGGGCAGGACCAGCAGGGCTTGGAGGCAAGCAGCAGCCCAGAGGACACGTCAGAAACCATGGCCACGGAAGCCACCCACGTTTGGGACGGCTGTGTGCACACGTGAAGCCCAGATACAATCAGAAACGTTTGACGAGCCCACAAATTCAGGCCAGAGTAACGACAGCTGTGATCCACCTCCTCCCAGGAGCCACGCTGAGCATCTTCTGGGCACCATTTCCTTGAATCCTGACCGCAGCCCCACGACATAAGGATCATGATACTTCTTCTACAGATGAAGACACTGGGGTTCAAAGAGGTTCATCTACTTGCCCAAAGTCAAACAACCAAAAGTGACAGAGCTGGGATTTGAACTTGCACAGGTGGTGCCCCAACCCTTCTTTATCTTACCCTCTTCCCCCTTCATTATCTTACCCCCTTCCCAGTGGATGTTTTGCACACATCCACTGGGGATGGGGGCTGCACTGGACCATCCAGGTTGCAGAGAAAATGCAGAATCACCCACAGTCCAGAAGTCGACGTTTCAGGGGCGGGCCTACGTTCAGATCCTGCCTGCACCTGTTTGCAGCTGCTGGCCTTTGACAAGTCACTTCGGTCCCTCAGACCTGTTTTATCACCAGTCAAAAGGGCACAATAATCTCCTGGCCATCCCATATGAGGCCACGCGATAGTGCACATGGATGTGTTTGAAAACTATGAAGTGCTGCACAGATGTAAATAATCATAATAATATCCTGCGAAGAGGAGGCCAATTAACGTATTAAATACTTCTGAGGGAGGAGATGGCGTGTGTTGATACACCACACTGTCTCAGCCCGAACAATGCCATCTGCCTGCAAGTATTGTGATGTGGGAGGGAAGAAACAATCTTTATCCAATTATCTTCCTCATAAAGATGTACTGGAGTACAATTAATTCTCTAACTATTCCATAATATTCTCTTAATTAGGGGTAAAAATAGGTTTTTCTTCCCGATGCCTCTGCTATGATATACGAAATGCTGCTTCCCCATTTGTAACATGCTAATATGCTGGTAATTAAGAGCTTCAAGATTCTGTTTAATGACTGCATTTGGTTTGTTGAGGATAATTGCATCTTCTACCCACTCTTCTGGGGTTCCCAGGCAGCATCTAGGGGGAAAAATGGTACATGAGAGACAAGAGAAGCCCTTCCCCCTGGGGGTGGTCCAGACATGTCTCCTCCAGACTCTGAGCGGGTATACGCTCGGGAGCTTCCCCGCCCCCCACCCCTTCCGAAAAGGGAAGCATTCTCGTGGCACGAGCATTTGCTCCAGTTCTGTGACTTTGGATTTGACACTTCACTCTCTCCTGACTCCCCAAGCCCAACCTACACGCTGGAGAGATCATCCAGCACAGAACTTCTCAGCCTCGGCACGACTGACATTGTGGGCTGGACCATTCTCTGTGGTGGGGCCGTCCTGTGCATCATAAGACATTTACCAGCATTCCTGGCTTCCACCCACTACAAGCCAGTAGCATCGCCCCCTCCAGTTGTAACAACCAAAAATCTCTCCCAATATTGCCAAATCATCCCGAGCTGAGAACCACTGATCAAGTGTAAAAAAGATTAAAAAACAATGTAAAATTGTATTCGGAGGGGATCAGTTAAATAAATCATGGCACACCCATCCAGTGGAATTTATTCAGCAGGTAAAAAAAGCATAAGTCAGCCCTTATATGAACAGACACAGGACGATCTTCTAGCAAAAATGCCAAGGTGCAGAACAGTATGTGTAGTGAGCTAATTTTCTGTTCACCTAATTTGCATATTTGCTTATTTGGGTATCGGATGTCATTAGGGGGCACAAGAAGACGTGATGGTTGTCACCTCCTGGGAGGGTAATGGGCGAGCTGGACATAGACATGGAAGGGAGACACTCCATGTTTACATTTTTGTATGAATTTTGTGTCCTGGGCATGTATTACCTATTTAAAGAGTAAATATAGTTTTTAAATAAATACCTATCTCACTCTCTGGCTTGGAACAGTCTCAGTAAATTCTATTTCCGCTCCCTCCTCCCCACTGTCAAAGTTATTCTCAGAGAGCCTCAGACAGGATATTTCTTTATCTGTCACATTCTGTCTCCTTGAACATTATCAACAATTCACATCTTGAGAGCAGTTCCAAGCCCTGCAGACTGACATGCCCTGTGCAGTGAAGGCCATGTGACTCGGGGTTTCAGAGAGAGAAACTGGGCTCCAAGGCTTGGCGAGGTCAGGTCCCTGATTCTACAGTGGCTTCTCAGGTCCTCTGAGACACCCCCAGTCCAGGCTGATGCAAAAGCTGAAACATGAGATCCAGATACACAAGTGATAAACTGGATTCTTTGCTTTGTAAAAAAGAATTTAAATGGGACGCCTTCAAACAGTGAGCCCTGGACGGAACAAAAACGTGGCTTTCCTGAAAAGGAGCTTGACTGACTTCACCCCGTCTAGAAAATTCTCTCAGATGATAGATATTTATGTCCTGCCTCATATAGGGGTCAGATTATGGGTATGGGGTGAAATGATCTACCCAGTATCTTCATTTGTCAACCAATACAGTGATTAAGTCAAACCAGTATTTTCCAGTGTATTTGACACAAGTCTGAAGAAAATTATGAAACGGTAAGAAAGAGGCAGGACCTTGTGATAAAATAAGTGGGGAAAAACTGGGTTAAAGGAAGTTAGATAAGTTTCTTTATTGTAGGACTTCTCAGAGCCTTTACCGAGAATGACAATTTTTCTTGAAAAATAGATTTGTGGCTTTTTTCCTTCCTACCTTTTTCGGCGGGTCCTGTACCTGGAAGGCACAAAGACACATCTGTGCTTCCTGCCCTGGGGTGGGGGGGGAGGGGTTGCAGGGTGGGAAGAGAAGCAGCCTCAAAGCAAAGTCTCTTTCTGCCTTTAGTAAGTCAGGTAAAACAGCAGAGGAGTGCAGGATGTCCTCTAGCCACAGCAAAAGGGCGATGGGTTTCAGAGCTGTTATGGACTGAATGTTTGTGTCCCCCTCCCCCCAATTCATATGTTGAAATCCTAACCCCCCAGTGTGATGGCATTAGGGGGTGGGCCTTGGGATGATTAGGTCATGAGGGTGGAGCCCTCATGAACGGGATTAGAGCTCTTATAAAAGGGACCCAAAGAGCCCTCTTGCCCTTTCTGCATGTGAGGACACAGTGAGAAGACGGCCATCTGTGAGCCAGAAAGTGGGGTCTCACCAGACACTGAATTTGCTGCTGCCTTGATCTTGGACTCTGCAGGCTTCCGAACTGTGAGAAATAACTGTTATTTAAGCCACCCAGTTATGGCATTCTGTTACACCAGCCCAAACGGACTAAACACAAGATAAGGAGAGAGATGAAAGAATCTGCAAAGCTAGAGACAGAAGACATCCCGCAGCTTCAGAGCTCTGCAAAGTGGCAGTCCCTGCCCCGCTCCACGTGTCTGGCGGGACTCCAATGAAGTAGGGTGCCTCGCAGAGAATTCCATACTCTGGAGGCAGCAGAGCTTCCAGACAAAAGGAGGGATTTCTCAGATGATACCTGGTAATTAGGAGCGCCCCCTCCATACACAATGCCTGTTGCTCTCTGAGATGCCCCCCAAGACATTTTACAGAACCAGGTGAGAAAAAGCCCAAGGATGACCAAGACCAGATTTCTCACCAGCCCAATGCTCAGAGAAGGCAGAAGGGGGTTAAAAATACATCGATAACAACAAAATGCAGTATTTGGTGCACACCGGAAGGCCGTGGGCTGGGATTCCCGTTTCCGACAAAGGCTAATGGCAGAATGAGTCTCCAAGATGGGGTGAGCGATACACAGCTTCCCAGCGCCTTCCCTTTCTGTCTATAGATCAGACGTCGTAATGAGTCCATGAGGATGACAAAGAACAAGATGAAGCTGCCCAGAGCTAGTGGGACACCCGGTGCGTGCCCAGCCCCGCAGAGCGCAGTGGAAGAGGCAAAAAGAGAAGAGGTGGCCCCACCCACTCTTAGAGAGCGAAATTAAGGGGCTTAGATGGTGCCCAGAAACTGGAGGTGGTTTAGCATTTGTACCAAGAGCCTCAAAAAATTTTGTGCCTTTTGGCCTAGTAATTCCCCTTCTGGGAATCTATGATAAGGATTTCATATAAAATGCTGGGGGATCTTTAGGTAAAAAATTAAATTATTGATAATTAGGGAAAAGAGGGAAGGAAATAAATTGAAGGCCAAGAATTGGAGAATGGACAAGTAAATTACAGTACATCCATCAGATGGACTATTAGGCAGCCATTAGTGAGGTTTATGCAAAGGCTTCAGTGATGTGAGAATATTTCATGTGAGGGAGCAAAGCAGGATACAAACCTGCACATCCCGAATGTGTGAATAAAATGCATTAGAAAAATAACTGCAAGGAAATACATTAAAATGGAGGAGGGGAGTGGGGAAGGATGACAAAGCCAGGAAAAATGGTTTTATAACAATCCAAGTTAGCATGTGAGGTGCAGGTGGGACTTTCCTGTGCTTTATGACTTTATTCCTTAAGCGCCCACCTGGACAGGTGAGACTGGAGGGTCAGAATGAGATGACGTCATGGCAAAGGTCCTCTCCCGAATTCTGAAATGGGACTTGGTTGGTTTTCTATGTCTGCCATAGTGTTGTTAAAACAACACAAATTTACTATCTCATGGTTTTCATAGGTAAGAAGTCCAGATGAGCTGCACTGGGTCCCCTGCTTGGGGTCTCACAAGGCCGAAATCAAGGTGTGAGCAGGGCTGCATCCCTCACTGAAGGCTCTGGGTAAGAATCCACTTCCAAATTCGTTCAGGTTGTGGCTGAATTCAGCTCCTTGCGGTTGTAGGACTGAGGTCCCCATTCCTTGCTGGCTGTCACCCAGGGCTGGTCTTTGCTCCTAAGAGCTGCCTGCATTCTTCCTTCTGTTTTTCATGTGGCCCCTCCAGCAACGACAGCTCAAGTCCCGCTCAGGCCTCAAATCTGACCTCACCTTCTGTGGCATCTCTCTGACTCCAGCTGGAGACATTGATTTGCTTTCAAGGGATTAGGTGATTAGACTGGGCCCACCCGGGTACTCTAGGCTAATCTCTCTTTTAAGGTCTATAACCTTAACAACATAAGCTGTCCCTTTTGCCAGATAACGTAATACACCGACAGGCTCCAGGGATTAGGGCATGGTTTCCTTTGCAGGGCCGTTTTGCCTCACACAGACCCCAAGACTCTTTCCTCCTAATTTCGAAACTTCTTGACCTCACTTCTTGATCGCCTGACACCACACATCAGAATGAGCCTCCTATTCTGCATCCAACCCAGATGAGTCCCAGCTGACCCCATCTCCAAACGTTTGCCTAGGGCTGGAACGCACCCACCAACTTCAGCTGCCTGAATTGGGGGCAGTACAGAGGTGTTTGATAGTTTTCTCCCCAGGAAAACTGCATTCACAGAGAATTTCCATGGACTTTTATGCAGCCAACACCAAGCAGGCTGCAACTACCCAAAGAACACGTTAATCAAGCAGCTGTAGAAAATGTGGGAAAGATGGAGGAAGGACATTTCATCTGTCACCCTCATCTCTCTGCCAAACTTTCCCAGCTCAGAGGAGCGCTCTTCCAGGTGTGACCCTCAGAGGCACCTGGGGAGCCGTCACCGAGAAACGCTGATTCCTCTGGCCTCACCTCAGGGCTACTGGCTCAGACCCTCCAAGCATTATGGCCCCAGAATCTGGATTTTAAATGTGTCTGTCTTCCCCCAGGTGATTCTTATGCACTTCCTTAAAGCGGTGGTCTCCGACTTTAAAACCTGAAGGTGATAGGGCTTCCCTGGTGGCGCAGTGGTTGAGAGTCCGCCTGCCGATGCAGGAGACACGGGTTCGTGCCCCGGTCCGGGAAGATCCCACATGCCGTGGAGCGGCTGGGCCCGTGAGCCATGGCCGCTGAGCCTGCGCGTCCGGAGCCTGTGCTCCGCAACGGGAGAGGTCACAGCAGTGAGAGGCCCACGTACCGCAAAAAACAACAACAACAACAACAAAAACACCTGAAGGTGATAAATGAGAAAGGCTTATATGCCTTGGGTGAGGGGGATCACAGGGTACTGGACTCTCCCCTGAACTCTGAAATTAATGACACATCAAGAGGATGCCCTTGGGGAGCAATAGAGCCAAATGGAAGGATTCTGAGGGAAGAGAAAGGCCAGTGATACAAAGCAAGACAAATAGGGTACAGCTGAGTACAGACTGAGCTCAGGGCAAGTGGATAGGCCTGTCTGAGTGGCAGTGATGGCTCTGTGCAGCTGGCTTAGAGGATACGCCTCCATCAGAGCTCCAGTGGAAAATGGGCACAGCATCCCGCTTCAGTGCCCGGGTGCAGGGGCCAGGCTGACCTGGGTTCACCAAGGTCATCAGCTGTCTTATGCTGGGAAATAATATGAGGATAATAATAGTCCTTTCTTCATTCTCAGGGCTCTTGGGTAAATTAGGGTGGTTTTTCACATAAGCCTGTTTAACTTTTAAGTGCTTATATCCGCTAAGAATGCTTTTGGCTGCAAGTAACAGGAAACCCATGACCAAAAGCTCAGAGGTTGGTTCTTATTGGCTATGGTTCAAGCAGCTCAAGCAGGGCTTCTCAAACTCTAACGTACACACAGCTCACTGGGAGAGCCCGTCACAATGCAGATGTTGATTCAGTAGATCTGGGGTAGAGTCTAAGATTCTGCATTTCTAACAATCTGGCCCTCGGACCACACTTTGAATAACAAGACACTTGGCCTTTCTCTCATGGCTACAAAATGGCTGCTCCAGCTCCAACCATCACATTTGCAGGCAAGGCACAAAAAAAGGCATGACAGAGGCATATGCCACCCATATCTACTTCTTGTATCTAAGAAAATGAAGCCTTCTCATGAGCCAGCAGAACAGACATCCACATAGGTTTCGTTGGTCTAAAATGGGCCTCACAGCCATCCACAGCTTCACAGGAAGATGGAAAAATGAGAAACAGAAAAGGTATAAGCCTTAAACCAAGCATGATTCACCCGGAGCTGGGCATGTTGCCATGCAGCATAAAATCCATTTTGTTTAGCAAGGAAGGAAAGGATGGATGTTGGGAAGCAAAGAGCATCCCAGCAGCACTCCACACTGTTTGTTATATGAATAAAGCACTTACACAAAGTGAATTCCCTCCAAACGTTAACAGTTTTCTCACCCGCATCTCATCCATGTGTATTGAGCAGACAAGTGGCAGGTTCCCTTCCACACTCCTGTCACCCAGACCCCAAACAACCCCACGCAGAGTAGGGGTGAGGGAGCTTTCTAGGGGCACAGCAGCCTTGGTTCCCCGGAGCCAGTCTCCTGAGCTGTGCAGAGTATCCAGGTCCCCGGGGAACTGACTCACAGGGCCCAAGGAAAGCATTTACACCCGTCAATGCGTAAGCCTCCTGGGACCAGGCAAGTACAGAGGTAAATCCCAGAGTAAACGGTCAGGCCGCCTTCCCTTCTTTGTAGCTCACAGCCAACCAAGGGGGCGGATTTCCGACTTCACCAGTTGCTTTCATCCTCTACCCCAGCCTGGGACTCATCAAAAGGCAATGTGAGGCCCTCACGACTCTGTTTCAAAGAAGAGGCTTCGGCCTTCTTTCGAGTTCTGCAGAGCAGAACAGGTAGACGCCCAGCAGATGCGCTTTGTGAATTTAGCTGAGAAAGCCCCTCTTGGAAAAGTCTGAGCTGCCTTCCTTTTCCAGGGTCAAAAAGGAGGACGCCCCGGAGAACCTGGAAGTTCTGAAAACTGAACTTCACCTGCCAGCTTCTTATGGAAAGATACAGGGTAGAGGTCACCTCCTGTCCCAAATCTTCTGACATTCCAGGGTCAGTGGACAGTGGCCTGGTTAATTCTGGCCTCCCTGCCGCTCGCCGTTTGGTTTTGTTTGTAACTGAGCCATATTGGGTCAAGGTCCTCATCACTAAGTCTATTTTGCAGAGAAAAGCAGAGGTTCCGGAAGGCGGGTTCTACAAGTTCAACCCGCAGTCATCTAACCATGTGTGTAACTCCGGGTTTAGACCTGGTTACCAAACTATCACCAGTGCTGGGTTTTTTGTTTGTTTGTTTGTTTGTTTATTTGTTTTAAAAACTCCCTCAGAAGGCAGCTGCAGGGCATAAAGAAAATTCAGCAAGATTTCAGATCCCAAGCCCTGAGTTTAAATGCTGTTTTTTTCCACTTTGCAGTTCGGAGATGAAGCTGAGCCAGTTTCACTGCCTTCATCTGTTTGAATATTGGTGATGGGAAGACATGTAATAACAATAACCAACATTTAAGAGAGTACTTGGGAGGCACTGTTCTCATTGCTGCACAAGCATTAACTCATTTTGCAACAACTATGACACAGGTATATATCATTAATATCCCCGTTTTTCAGATGGGAAATGGGGGCACAGAGAGATTAAGTAACTTGCCCAAGGTCACACAGCTGATAAGAGGCAGAGTTAAGATTCCAACCCAGGCACTTTGGCCCTTCTGCCCAAGCTTATTTCCACACCGCACTAAAGCACTTGGAAACCTATACAATGATTCTGATTGTCAGGTATTATTATTCCCTTACACAGAAAGGTTAGGTGACTTGTCCAAAGACACAGAGACTGCCCACCTTCTGAGCCAAGCGAAACACAAGAAGGCAGCTCCTCTGTAAATTCCATCCTCCCTTCCCTTCTGCAGCCCAAGTCCTCGCAAAGGCCCCAACAACGGAGCCATCCATCGCCAGTCCTCAGAGATGCCCCCCCCCACACTGAGCACAGTCCCCACGGCTGATGACCTCAAATCAAGCATCCATTCATCCCACTGGCAGAAAAACCATTTAAGCACGTCGCTGTTTTCATTTCTGCCAAGCCACAGGGGTGTTGCATAGAACCACTTTTTTCTTTTTCTTTCTTTTTTGCATTTAATAATACATAATTACCTTTCTTCAATCATCTCGGTGGAATATGTGCTTTTCAACCTAACACTGAGGCTTTTTAAAAAATGGGATGGAGGAATGGGTGAGATGTATTTTCAATGCCCAGAAAGAACCTTCTGTGGTCCCTGGAGGGGAGAGTGAGCAGAGATGGATATCATGTTTGTGCTCCTGATTTGCCGTTCCTTGTGAAAGACTGTAATGAATAAAAAATACGGGGCAGGGGTGGGGCGGGGAGCAGGCAGACTGACAGAGCCGGGTAACTGCGTGCTCTTCACGTGCTCTGAAGCCACTGACCTGAGAAGCAAACTTGGGTACCTTAATTAATCCATCCCAGTGGGTACAGGGCATTTGATGCCAAACCCAACTGCTCCAGCTGCTCTGGACCGACATGTTCATTGCCACTCAGGTCTTTGTTCTAAAATGATGAAAGTATACATAATCCACAGGAAGAGGGAGAAAACACACAAAACAAATATTCCCCAGTGGTCTTAGCGAGCAGATCTGATGGGGGCTGGCCCATGCAGCTGAATTTCAATTGAAGGAGGTTTTTTTCTCAAAAGGGCCCCACTGGGAGACTTACAAAGATGAAGGAAGAGAAACCTGCCTACACAGCATAAGTTATAAAACAATGAGATTAATGATATGTAAGCCTATGTAGGAACTCGATTCTAGAAGCACTGTATAATGATGATTAGGGAGAAGTGAGAAAATACACAAACACCACTCTGCATAGGCCCGACTGCATGTTAACTATTTCTGCCATCCCTATGCCACCAACTAGCTAAGACGAATAGTTACTGTTACAGTGTAATCGAGTAATTAGAACATACCTAACGCTTATTGGAGGAATACACTGTTAGAAGCACTTTATGAGTCTTTATTTCCTGTTCCAACAACCTGAGAGGCAGGTACTGTTATTGGCTCTATTTGGCCAATGAGGAGACCGAGGCACGGACAGACACATTACTTGCCCAGGTGGCCCCACCAGAAAATGGAAGGTTCTCACCCAAGGACTCTGCCTGCAGAGCCCACGGTTTCAGGAACGATCAGGACAGCAGGAGTTCAGGACCGTGGCTGAAAGTACAGGCTTCGAAGTCAAAGCGACCTGGGTGCGAATGCTGGATCTGTGACTCATTTTTCCCCTATAGAATCACGGTATTTTAAACTTGGAAAAACTACTGGAGACCATCTATTTAAACTCCCCGATTTCATAGGTATGGGAACTTGGGAACATAAGGGAAGGCCAGCCTGGGCTCACACATCTAGACCTCTGATGCCCCGCTGGGGGCTGAACTGGGTCATCACCATCACCTCTGGCTCACCTGTCTGCAGGATGACCCAGAGGACCGTCCCCACCCCCAAGGCAGCCCACTCCTCAGCACTGTGCTTCTGCAGCCTGACTGCCCCCCAGACCTGGGAGAGGGCCCGGGTACAGGAGGCTGAGCACGGCCGAGGACTTCCTGAAATCCCAGCCGCTTGGGGTCCAAGAAATCTGCGAGTCTCCCAAAGAGCTTACCCGGAACAAATCCAAATTCTCGGAACGTTAGGTAACCCCCAAAGCCTCCACTTTGATTCTTGGTTTGATCAATACCATGCGGCCAAGGAGAGAGCATAAAACAAAGTTACACACGGCTCAAAGGAGGTTACTCATAAATTCCTTAAAAGTTTGATCTTTTAATTAAAAAAAAAAGTAATCTTTCCCTCCTCAGTAGCCCGTCATATGCAAAGTATGGTTTACTAGGAGGCTCTGTAATGAAGCCTGATCCTGTAGAGTGCCTACACCATGCTGCGTATTCTTCTAAGGACCTAATAAATACACCTTAACCCTCACAGCACACCTATAGCAAAAGATCAACTCCTTCCCACCTCCCCATTTACCGCTGTGGGAACTAAAGCACAGACAGGTTAAGTCACTTGCTGAGGTCAAATAGCCAGCAAGCTGCAGATGAGACTTGAACCCAGACAGTCTGGCTCCAGAGCTCAGGCATATAACCACTACACCGCACTACCTCTCAGAGCCACAAACAAATTCACATTTCAGGAAACAGCCGCTAGTGACATCACTTTGGCGATGCCTACATTTCAGCCATACCCTCCACACTCAGTGCCCGCTTCCTACCAAACTGATTCCTTCTTCCTCCTTGTTATATTTGTTTTCCTTATTTTTTAGTGGAAAAAAAAATTAATCCTGAATGAAGCCAAGTTTAGTTGCAAATAAAACTGAACTGTCCACAACTGAAAGCATGTAATTAGAGAATGTTAATCTCTGGGTGGTTTTCCACCCCCTCCCCCAACCCAAAAATACACTAACATTTGCAAAAGAGAACTCATCTTTACCTAAAACTATAATTAAGCGGCTGCTGGCGGTTACCTTGGTGACATTAAAAAAAAAATTCTCCACTACAGCTCCCCACACTGGATAATACAAACTCGGCAACCAAATAAGTCAACAGGTTGTCCAGGAAACTGTTTCCTTGACAACCAGGAGGATGGAGGGGGACGGAGAGCTGGGGAAATGTCAGAGCAGCAATGCTATATTAAAGAAGCAAAAGCCCCTCTGGCATGGCTGAGCAGTTTCCCCAACTTGTACCAAGCAGAACAGCAGGGAACAAAAAAGGTTCTTTGTTACATGAGGAAGGTAGCTGGGGGGAATGTCAAAACCCACATCTTACCCATTGGGTGAATTTCCACTTGAGGGCATGGAACACAGGAGGCTGGGCCCGCAGACCCTTCTAACTTAGAAAAAAAAGCCCCATTCATTCTCTCACTTACCAAACGTGCATTGAGCATCTGCTAAGTGTAAGCATGTCCACACCTCCTGGCTCTAGCCTTGGGTGGTTTTCCATGCTTTGGAACCTTGGCCAGGTGGGCCAAGAATTCAGGAGATGACAAATAACTTGCAGGACCATTTTTTGGAATTTTAATGTCTGGGTTTCTCCTCGTGTATTCACTTTCCTGTCCCCCATTCTAGCAAGACCAGTTCTGTGCTTCCTTGTCTGGGCTGGGGGGAGAAGGGAGGAGGGGGAGTTTGCAGGAGAGGGAAAGCTGGAAGGGTGTGCAAGACGATCTTGCCACTGGCTGTCTTTTAAAGGACAAATCGCTTGTGGATGGGATTCAGTCATATGACCTGGAAAATCAGGAGAGGACATGACTGCCCCTGAAGAACGCAGGAGAGGAGTGGGAGAAATTACCTAGAAAGATTTCTTGAGACTGTGGTCCTTCAACAGAGCAGGGGTCTGGGACCTTAGCCATGTTGTAGGTGGGTGGGAGTGTGTCGTGCCCTTGGAAAGGAATGGTCACAGGGTCTTAGTCTGACCAAGAGCAGCTGGAAGAAAGCAGCAGACCTGGGATTGGCAGGGCTAAGACGTGTGGACAGATGACCAGAGGCCTGGCCAGGGCTTCCAGGCTATATAAGGCCCCCAAAGCTTTCTCTACCCTAGGGATGGGGGTGGGAGTGGTGCAGGGAGCCCCCAATAACCAGTGAGGCGGGCTTGAAATAGATTTTTTTTTAATACAGAAATGCCCTATTTCTTGCTTCTTAAGTCCATGGACAGCAAGCCATACTTGCCCAGTGTCATTTTCAATGCTGCATTTTCCAAACTACTTGAAAGTTCCTGCAGCTGAATTCTGCAGAGAAAAGAAGAAAGGAATAAGGGGCAATCCAGAGGCACCTAGACCTGGAAATCCCAAATCAATTTTCCCTTCCACAAAAACCCTTTCACCTCTGGCTGGCCCTCCCAAGTGTTTTGCCGTGTTCCTTATCTAAACGTTCTTTTCATCAAATTACTCTCTGATCATAAATGAGAAGGCAACGCTGTACTACTAATCATCACAGGGAGGACACTCAGTTCAGGAGTCTCCTCTTTCCACAGCCCAGCTGACGCTGACAGAGGCAAATGGATCTGAGTGTACAGACGTGTCATTAACACACATAGCAGTGAAAAGAATGACTTGGATCTGCATTGCACTTTCACAACAGGGAATTTATTTGCTCTTTACAACTAATCCTGTGCTGCAGATACCCATTTTACAGATGAGAAAACCAAGGCACAGGAAGGGTAAAGATTTGCCCAGGGTGCCCACAGCCAATTCAGTGCCAAGAACCAAGGCCAGGGCTTCTGATCCCAACTCCCAACATCTTTCTCCCTCTGTGCTCACACGTCGCCTTTCCTCTGTGTTGGTTTCACTCCTATGTCCCTAATTTTCCTTCCCCTACTGTTTTCCTTCTACTTTTTTTTTTTTTGACCCCTTAAACATTCCAGTGGTTCTCAACTGCAGGTAACCCCTCTCCCCCAGGCCACATTTGATGATGTCTGAAGAATACTTGGCTGTCATTCTGGACGGAGGTGCTAATGGGTAGAGTAGAGGTCAGTAGATGCTGTCAACATCTTAACAATACCCAGGGCAGCCCCACACAACAGTATTATCCAACCCCAAATGTCAACGGTGCTGAGGGTGAGAAACCTGTGATCACAGGAAGATAAAAGAATTGTACACGTAAAGCACATGCAACAGCACCTGCCACATAGTCAGCTCTTATTATTTGGGTTAATGATATTGTTCACAACACTCTTGCAATGGGGAAGTCTGGGTTACTTATAATAAGGAAAGAAGAAAAAGCACTCTGAGTACTCAGGCACTTTGGTTCCAAAGTTTATTCATTTACTAAGTAGTCACTGACTTCCTTCCCTAGGAAAGGGCCTGCAGCCCACAAAGGAGAGAAATGTCTTGTTTTGTGAACAAGGCCAAGCACTGGCCTTTAAGTCTAAATGTGCAACCCAGGAAATAATACTGAAGGGCACTGGGATGAGGGTCCCAGAAGACCTCTCATGAGCCTTGAGATGGATCTAACACTGGGTCTTCAAATCAAAGACTCTCAAGCCTCAAAAACAACCAAAGATAAATTATTTTGCCCAACCACCTTTTTTTTTTTTTTTTTTTTTTTCCTGTACACCCACTTCCACCATGGAACAAAGAAAAGGTCTGGAAGGTGAGGGAGATGAACGCAGTTTGCATATCTAACAGCCCAAAGGAAGGTGAAACTAACAGAACCAGAGATTATCAAGTTAGAAGTGTAACACAGAGTTGGGGGGAACTGTTCAGCTTCTAAGTAACAGGAGCTAAAAATACCTGTGTCACGTGTCATTTACAAATTCAAAGGGCTGTTTAGACAATATTATGATCAGACTGCAACTGATACACATTTTCCCCCCAGTGGTTAAACACAGCCTGGGTTTTAAGTACCAAACAGCTGCCTCCAGGTTTGTCTGGAAAAACCACTCATTAATTTCTATTTCTGATTGACACACTAGGGGGTCCCAATCACTTCCTTCATCCTGGTGCCTAAAATCAGATGATAGTGGAAGACTGGAATGAGCAGCTGAAAGGAGGCAGAGGGAATAAGGGAAGAGAGCAAAAGCTTGAACAAAGGCAAGGAGGGACTAGCGCTCTCCACATGCCTGCCTTCTCCCCAAACCAAGAAAGTTCGGGGGGGATTGGAGGGATGACAAGGCAATAAAATGAGAATGGCCTGTAGCCCTGGAAATAATTAAAAATTCCCTCTTCACATTGGGAGGGAGGGGAGACTAAAGAGCTCAGTATAATCAAGTGAAGCTTTCTGGGACCTGGGATGTGAGCAAAACGCTTCTGCTTGACTCCTTCCCCCATTCACCCCCCCACACACACACATACCCATGGGCCCAGCTGGCTGAATGGAGGGTGGTTTCTGTGGAAGCCCAGAGTCATGTCCAGTGTCTCTTAAGTTTCTCTGGAGAGAAGAGGGGGCGTCTGGGTTTTCTTTTTAGGGGTATGGAAACGCTCTAAAATTGGATCATCGTGATGGTTGCACAACCCTGTGAATATGTTAAAAATCCAGTTGCATACTTTAAAAGGTGACTCTTATGCATGGAAATTAAATTAAGAATAGAGACAATCAGGAAATTATTCTAAATAAAAGGTCTTTCCTTTTAAAAAAGTAGGAGTGGGCTTCCCTGGTGGCGCAGTGGTTGAGAGTCCGCCTGCCGATGCAGGGGACACGGGTTTGTGCCCCGGTCCGGGAAGATACCACGTGCCGTGGAGCGGCTGGGCCCGTGAGTCAGGGCCACTGAGCCTGCGCGTCCGGAGCCTGTGCTCCGCAACGGGAGAGGCCACAACAGTGAGAGGTCCGCGTACCGCAAAAAAATAAATAAATAAAATAAAATAAAATAAAAAAGTAGGAGTGGGGTGTAGACCCAAGGACTCTAGATTGAAATCTCACCTCTCCTTACTCTTAGCTGTAAGACTTATTCAGCCTCCCTGAGTCTCAACTGTCCCATCTGTAAAATGGGAATATTGAGAGTATCCTTCCTTCATAGGGCCGCTGTGGCGACTAAGTGGGATGCTGTTTGTAAAAAGCCTGACCCAAGGGGAGTGCTTCGAGCTCTGCGAGAGAAGATGAATGAATGATTGGTAAGAGGCTGGATTCTTAAAATGGGCCTGGGCGGTAAAAGAGATGAGCCCACAACTTTCAGATGACAGGACTGGTAACCTTGCAGTGAGAGTGTGTCCACTCAGACCCTGGCACCATCAGCTGACCAAGATACACAGCACAGATAATAGTAACTGCCGTTTATTGAGCACTTACTATATGGCAAAGGCCTCATATGCATTATCTCATTTAATATTTATTTCAACCCTACGAGGCAGGTACTATTATATCCCCATTTTACATATGAGGAAATAGACATAATTTAGTCATTTATGCAAAATCACAGAGAGAGTAAGAGGCAGATCTGGTTCCAGTCCAGGCTGTTACCTGAGATGGACCAGGTGAGCTGGAGCTAGCTCTTACCAGCTTGAGAAGGCAAGTTGTTAAATATCCAGGAATTCTGATGATTACCTATTCAAGAATTTTACAAACAGGTTATTAAATCATTGGTGGCAACCACAGTAGAAATCAGCCATGATATGAGTATTTACACCAAGGAAATCTGCAATTGTTACAAATCTGGACTTTCTCTCTCCCCCCTCGCCTCGCCCACCTCACCTCACCCCCATCCACAGCCAGTGTCCCAGCACATCTTTAACTACCAAACTAGGAGGGTACATTGGGCACTCCTTCCTACACAAAATGGTAAGAAATCTTTACGTTTTCATGGCGCTGTAGGGTTTACGGTGCTTTTAAATCCATCAAGAAATAAAAAACCCACAGTTGTGAAAAAAGAACTATTTGCATTGATAATGAAAACAGGATCCATAGGTGATGTACCCAAGGGCCTCAGTGGACCACAGACCTCCTGAATTCTAACCAGGCCCTTCTATCTTGAAAGGTAGCAGCCCCAGGAGTAGATGGCAGGTAGGCTCTGTTCACAGCTACCAGGCATCTCATGGCATTGGGCAGGTGCTGCCCTCACGGACTTTGGGAAGGGGACCCTCTCCCTCACTCCACAGACTATGATTCCACAGGCCCCACAGCTCCCCAGAGGAGTGAGCCAAAGTTTTCCACGGTTTCCACGTGGAGACAAGGGGGAGGTGGAATTTAGGTGGGTGTGGATCTTGGAGGAGCAAGTGAAACTTGCAAGCTAAGTTTGACAAGCCTGTGCTTTGCATAAGAGAAAGACAGTAAATGTTTCATGAGTGAATGAATGGAATCATCCCTCCTGTCCTTAGAGATTTATAGGCTCAAGCTGAAGCTTTAAGTCAGGGCTGTGCAATTGATTAATTTCACCAGTGGCCCCAATTAAAGGCCTCCCTGCATCTGCCTCCCTGCATCTACACTCTTTGCCCCGACCTTGTTGTCCCACCCAGAATCTCAGAGGTGCCCGCTGCCTTCTCCCCTCCGAATCTGCCACCTCATCAAGAATTCTGATGAAATGCTTCACTGTGGCTTCCTCTTATCTAAAGAGTCAGGTACAAGATCATCCCCAGTAAGGAGAACAGAGAAATCTGCCTTCAGCTAAATGAACAAAGACATTACGGAACTTCTCCACCCCCTCGGGGAATACAGTCCCCTTAGCTGAGAAAGATTCTTAGAGAAATTCTGAAGGAACAACGGGCTTCATTTCCATTCCTGCTTTGAAAGATGAGTTTTGTCTGAATCACTGCTGAGCTGTCCCCTCTCTCCCTCTCTCTCCATTTGCAGCCAGATTCTTTCACCAGGATTAAGACATCATCTCGCAGTTCTGATTTAGACGGTGTTTGGGCCTTACCCTTCAAATGGGAGTTCTTTTTCTGGTGTGACATAAAGTCCCAAGATACACCAAAGCCAGCACTGCTAAGGTCTGGGAGAATCCAAAACTTGATTTTCAGACCCTTTCACAATCAAGGCAAAATGAAGAAGCAATCTACAATCTCCCTACTCAAAGTGAGGTCCGTGGACCATCAGCCCAGGGATCACCGGGAGTCTGTTACAAATCCAGAATCCCAGGACCCACCCCAGACCTACTGTTTCAGAGCATGGATTTGAACAAGACGCCCAGGCGATGTGGCTGTGCATCCAGGTTCGTGATGCACTGGTCCCTGCTTTACAGCACTGGTCCCTGCTTCTCCGGGTGACTCTGTATCTCCCCTGATGTCAAGGCCTCTGGAGTGAGTTCCAAGCTGAACGTCAGCCTTCATTCTCAGTATTACAAAGGACAGCTTCACCTAGCAGAACGCAAATGCTTCTCACCTCCGATGCATGCATTTGCATACATGCCCACACACACACATACACGAGCACACTTCCTACGACCAGGCTTGCCAAAGTCCCTCACTTGTGAGCCTTACTTGAAAGGTTTTCTCTTCTGAAGCACAAGCCTTTCTATCCTGAAGGGCCTTTCAGATGTCCCGCTGAGACCCAGGGATTCATTCATAAGAAACACTTAGTCTTACCTTGAGATTAAAGGTTTCAAATGATTCCCATCTGATCCCAACAGGACAGCTCCTTGCTAAAATACAAGGGTTTTGTTGGAAGTAATCTCCATGGAAATCATTAACCCAATTTATTAACAAGGGAAAAAAAATCCTAAGGATATTTTAAACTTTTAAATATCTCTGCAAACTAATGACAATGAAAACAAAGCATTTTGAAAATGAAGGAAACCCCAGAGCAGAAATTAAATTCAAACTAAAACGCTCTCTGAATTTTAACAATCCTATTTTAAGCTCTTAATAAACCCTGGAAATCCAGTTAATTTAAATTACTAGCCAACAGTAATTACACCAACACCCTCCCTGAAATAATTCACACCTTCAGTCATCTCAGGGAACATTTCCCCCCCCACCAAAAGACTACATGAGATTGTTTATGTGCTGCTTCTGCTGACATATGATTTTCTAGAAATCGCTGAACTTTGGGTTAAAAAGACAATTGAAAAACAGACCTAGGCTGTGTTTCCAAATGATTTTTGGACCCCTGTCCACAATAACCTTTTCAAGAAGGAATCGGTGAGGCTGAAGGTGACGGTAATTTTACAGCTACCAACACTGAAAAGAAAAGGCTGTGCAGTGACAAAGATAAGACACGGGTTTAGAATGTTTTAGGTAACATGCAAATGTATTCTGATTTTTTTCAACTCCCTCCAGAAGGAGAAAAAAAAAAATCTTGAAAGATGTTCTCGAGGTGGAGCTGGTAGCAGGTTAATTAGAAAAATGAGATGATTGGGAAAGGGAAAATCTAACTGGCTCTCTCTCTCTCTTTCTTTCTGCCCAGGCTGGGAAGAAGTGGGCTTTTAAGGTCCAGCCCTCTAATTTCAGCATGTGGTGAAATGGGTCTACTCCAGCAATTTGGAATCACCCACTGGAGTGACTGACTGGGGCCTGGATCACACCCAACCCCCCTTTTATCTAGCTCTGCCTCCTGATTGTTCTCTACAGATTTCTTCTCTCTCTCTGAGTCCGTGGGGGCTGGGAGGTGCTGACCTCACCTCTGACCCCACAGGTAAGCACCTGACCCAGGCCTGGCCAATCAGCTCATTTAATTCCCCAGGTCCCCAGTGATTGGTTCAGGGGTGGGCATGTCATCCAGTTAGAGTCATTCCCAGGACCTTTCCAGGAACTATTGGAAAAACAGTGCTCCCTTTCCACTGGAGACACTTAGCTGGAAGCTACAGAGGATATGGCTGGAGTTGCTGGGCCCTCATGAGAAGAGCCTGCCTGATAATGAAGTCAACACAGTGGAAGGTAGAGCTGAGTGAGGGAAAGCAACTAGGCATTAGTGAGCCCTGGATCCAGCCTTACCTGAAACCTCCAGACTTCTAAAATATGAAAACTAATAGAAACGCCCCCTTTGTTTTTCTTAACCAATTTTGAGTTAGATTTCTGTCACCTGCAACAAAACCACCTATCTGATTCTAGAAAAAACCCCTCAGGGTTTTCACAAGAAAGTCAAGGGAAACAGCAAATTGCTACAACAACAAAAAAGTCTCAAGAGATCATTTAGTCTTTCCCCTTGTATATAAGAATGCAAGTGCTCTAATTTTTTTAAATTTTATTTTATATTCTTAGCAAAGATCCCTAGGGACTAAGATTCAGCACCCTCCATCCAGAATCCATATAAGAACACACTATGAGATGAAAATGTGAGCTTGAAGATGCAACATACGTCTGTAGGTGGCTCGGGAAATATTCTCCAGGCTGACAAAAAAAAAAAAAAATCCACCAACAAAACCAAAATCCTAATGTTAGATTTCATGCGCTACCAAGTAAACTTTTTCTCTTATAAAACAAATTGTTTCTATAGAAACGAATGTTTTTCTAGCAACCCACTCCCTATTAGGGTTGCTATAGGAACAGATTGAGAAAATTAGGAAACTGCAGAAAAAGGTAAATGACTGCCCAGTGTCTTTTTTTCCTGGAAACCCACAGAGGGCAAATGCCTTTTCATTTCTGAATGCCTTGGTACTTGGGGCAGGCTCCAGGAACACTTGAGAATATAATTCCAACTCTGTTGCATTCCCACTCCCCAGCAAGGGTTTCATCAAGTCACTGAAATTTAATTCTGAATATGACAAATTTTACTAAAAACCACCTTCTAAGGATTGTTTTCAAGGACCAGGGCTAGGCAGGAGCATGGAGTAAGAAGGTACAGGGCTTTGGGTGTAAAAATGTAACAATAAGTGCTGACAACCACACACGTGCTACAGATAGTCTTTTGGAGAGAAGCCCTTCATTTGGGGAAACTTAAGTGCACACATTCTGTGAACGCTCTGCTGTAAGCAGCAGGACCATGCCGCGTGCTGCCCGGGTCTCACGGTGCAAATGATGAGCACACAGGTGAATGTTTTCTTTTCTTTACTGGAGAGCTGGAAGAGAATACAAACACAGTGCCTTGTCTCTTACTTGGTTTCTGGGATCATCTACTGACAAGCAGGGTATGACATCTGTCTGGCGTAGGGAGAATTCTCTCTCAACTCTCAGCAACTACAAACCCAGTAGACAGGAGTGGAGAGAGCTTTGAAGCCAAGAGTTGTAATCAGCAAGTAAGAACCACATGGCCTTGGGTGAGTCATTTCATTGCTCTGAATCAGTTTATTTACCCCCGTCTGTAAAATGGGGTTAACAAGATCCCTATTTGTATAATAGGGATTCCAGCTGGTACAGAGTAGAGTTAGCAACACTACTTCACATGAACCTTCTGTGTCTTCTTCAGAAACCGGATAATGGAAATTAGTGAAACTGACAGGGTGTGAAAGGCAGCAGAGAGCACTGGGGGCAAACAGACAGCCCAAGCTCCTGTAAAGTTCACATATTTTTAACACCTTGTCGGCAGGCTCACCTTGGAGCCTGCCCACTGAAACTCCTACATCTGCACCCACTGAGAATTGCGGGGATTGAGCCTTGCCCACGTGTGACATTAACAAAGATATACCTCTAATGGAACAGAGCCTCTCCCGTGGGAACTTGATTGTCGGGGGAGGTGGGGCCGGGGGGTGGGGGGAATCCGTGGCATGACTAAGAAAGTGTTCAGCGAAAGAAGGGAAAATTCCGTCCTGTCAAACTAAACTGCAGTTTCTCATGTCCCCCTCTGCCTCTACCCTGGTCCAAATCCTGGTCATCTTTCCCCTAGAGGAGGCATGCATTAGTCAGGGTTCTCCAGAGAAGCAGAGGAGATACATATATACGTAGATATATAATGAAAGAGATCTACTATGAGAGATTGGCTCACATGATTATAGAAGCTGAGCCCTGCCATCAGGAGAGCTGGTGGTGTAGTTCCAATTCGAACCTGAAGCCCGAGAAGTAGGGAGTAAATCCTGGTCCAAGTCCAAAGTCCAAAGGGCCAAAATCCAGGAGCATCGATGTCCAAGGGCAGGAGAAGATGGATGTCCCCGCTCAAGCAGAGAGGGCAAATTTGACCTTCTTCTACCTTTTTGTTCTATTCGGGCCCTCAAAGGCTTGTATGATGCCCACCTACGTTGATATTGGTGATCTTTCTGTCTACAATTCAAATGCTGATCTCATCCAGAGACACCCTCACAGACACACTCGGAAATAATGTTTTATCAGCTCTCTGGGCATCCCTTTGCCCAGTCAAGTTGACACATAAAATTAACCTTCATAAGGCAGTAGCCTCTTCATTCATCTCCCTGCTTCCACTCCCACTCTGTACAGTCAATCCTCAACACACGGCCAGAGGAATCCTTTTAAAACAAAAGTCAAATCATGCCACTCCTCTGCCCCAAACTCTCCAATGGCTTCTCAAAGCCTTCAGAAAACAAACCAAAGTTCCAACAGTGACCTACAGGACCTAAGTGATCTTCCCTGACCCTGGCATCCTCCACCTGGCTCCCACTCTCTCTACCAGCCACACTGGCTCCTCTCTGTTCATCAGACACACCAGGCACACTCCTGCCCCAGGCCCTTTGCACTTACTGTTCCCTCTGCCTAGAACATTTTTCTATTAGATGTCCACATGGCTGGCTCCCCAGCTCCTTTAGATTTTTGCTCCACTGTTACCACTTCTTAGTGAAGCCTTCCTTCGGCCACTCCCTATAAAATGACCACACCCCACTCCCAGAAGCTAGTCCCCTCTCTTCTTTGGTTTTCTCCACACCACGTATCATCTGCTGACATATTTATTTGTCCCCCACTCCCTTTAGAAGATAAACTTGGGAATTCCCTGGCAGTCCACGGTTAGGACTCTGCGCTTTCACTGCCAAGGGCCCGGGTTCGATCCCTGGTCGGGGAACTAAGATCCCACAAGCCGCGTGGTGTGGCCAAAAAACAAAACAAAACAAACTCCACAAGAGTAAGGATTTCCTTCTCCTTTGTTTCTTGCAGGGTTCCCATGCCCAGAACAGCACTTAGCACAGAGGAGGCTCTCAGCAAGCCTTTGTTGGATGACAATGAATGAAACAAGAGAGCTGAAGAGTGTAGAAGAGAGTGTGAGAGCCTGGGTACCAGAGCCCAAGTCAGTCTGGTCCCCCCCGCGCTGTTCAATATTCATACATCAGGCCAGTCATTCCATATGCATGAGCGCCCATCACACGCCAGGCACGACATGCTGGAGATGCCAGAAGCAGGATGCCGTGATGAGCAGGACAGGTAAGATCCATGCCTCCCAGACAGCTTACATTCTAGCAGAGCAGCTAAACAATAAAGAAGTAAACCTACAGGTGATGACATACGCCATAAAGAAAAAATAGCCCGAGGTAGTAAGGAGTAGAGGAGAGGGAAAGGAGGCCTGAGACTGAGAGCCGGTGGTCAGGGATGGCTTCTCTGGGGAGGGGTCACGTAAGCAGAGACCTATGGAGTGAGGGAACCCGCTGTATGGGATACAGAGCTCATGTACCTGATGGATTCCCTTCATCCTTTCCTTCCTGACCCTCTCACGTGATTGGAGCCCTACCTCTGCAGGGATGCCCTTCCTCTTTCAGACCTGGCTCAAGCACCACACCACAGGTGGGGTACCTGGCAGGAGGAATCTGTCTGCCCAGTTCTCTCCTGTCTCCCTCTTGGTCGAGGTGTTGCCCATAGAGAGAGCTACTGCCTCCTCACTTCTGAGTTGTGTACCGTGGCCCTATTCTTCCCTTCTTTGGTATAAGCTTTTTGTTTGGAAAAGCAATACATCCAACCAAAACTTGACATTTCCCAGCCTCCCCCCACTGCCTTGTAGCTAAGCTGTCGCCTTGTGATCACAAGTTCAGTGTTGTGCAAAAAATTCTTAGAATGTTCCTTAAAGGGAGCTGCCCCAGCTGAGAAGTAGGCCCCTTTTGTCTTTTGCCCCATCTCTGTTCATGATCCCTGGAATGCAGACATGATGGCTAAAGCTCCAGCAGCCATTTTGCACCACGAGGCAAACTTGAAGGAGGTACTACAGAAAAACAGAAGTCCAGGGCCTTGAAGACCAAGGAGTTGCCAAACTAGCCTCAGACTGCTGACTTCTGGGCTTCTTTTACACGAAAGAAAAATATACTTCCATTTTTTGAAGATACTGTCACTGGGTAATCTAATCCAAATGGATACACATCAGGGCTGCATTATGACTCATGGATCCTCAGCACCTGCCTTCATGGGCTCCTTCCTCCATAAAAATGTTTAAAATTATATTGTATGACTATGCAAGTAGAAAGGTAAGTATAATCTGGACTGGATTCATTATTATGTATCTATTATTACCATATTCATGTTTTTCTTATGATTTAAAAAAAGTAAAATGGAAACATTTTGTGGATCCCTAAAAGAATCATGGGTCCTGTGCCTTCTGCACCTAATGGAGACATCCATCCATCCTGATACGCATGCCTTATCTTGCTTTACCCTTAACAGAACCTGATGCTGTAGGTACTATTAGTCTTCCTGCTTTTTAGAGCAGGAAGCTGAAGCCAGAGAGGTTAAGTAACTTGCCCAGATTTGAATCCAGGTCCATCCAACTCCAACCCCAAGAAAGAGGCTATTTTTAGCACCCAAAAGCAATTATTGCTGGAACGATTATTATTATTCATGCAAACAGCTCTGACTACTTAAGAAAATAGACCTGATAGATGGTAACAAAGCACAATGGACACGCTGACCTTCTGGGAGCTTCTTTTTATTTTAATCCATAAGATAAACACAGCGACGAGCCCCATCTCTGTAGGAAATGTTTTAAATCCCCATCTTTTCGGACTGGATTTACTCATCCAACTTCACAAAGAAAATAACTCCACTCAGCTTGACAGAGTCCACAGTGAAAAGGAAATTATTTTTCTGGAAATGACCCTAAAAATAGCATGGAATGGGCCTGCTTACAGAAACCAGAGGCAGTAAGACTGAATATGTTAGTTTTAAGGGCACAAATGTGTTTTGAAACACAGAGATTCTTCTGTGGTCTTGAGAAGAAAAAATTGATTTTCCAGAGAGCACGATAAAACATGTGGGAAAACAACTTTGGAGTAAAAACAGCGTGAACTTTGAGAGGAAGGCAGAGCACTCAGTCCGTCTTATATGCCTACCCCACCACGGGAGCCAAGAAGAAGTTCCCCCCGCCACATCGCTCTGTTTATTTCTTTTCATGCCCTCTTAGCACAAATTAAAAGACAAGGAAATGTTGATGAAACCAGACCAAAGGATGGCTCAGCCTTGCAATCCACTGCCTCCCAGGGAGAGGTGTGCAAATGGCTGGTTTCTAGAAAAGAGCCACAAACTATCCCCTTTTAGGTAGCATTTTCTCTCCAAGGCAGATCTGAGTAGACAACTTATGCCTCAAACAACCGTATTTTGTTTAGTCATTCATCCGTCCAGCACTTATTAAATGCCTTCTGGATGCATTGCACCATATCAGACACCAAAGACCACTACAAGACCCCACCTTTGGAAAGTGAAGTCAGCGTTCAGTGAGGACTTGGAACATACACAGAGGAATCAAGTGTGTGACGATACTTTCCCAGTCTAGAGGTTAAGAATCGGCATGCTGGAGCCAGGCAGCCCCAGGTTCAAGCCCTGGGTCTACACTTACCTGCAGAAAAAATTGGGGCAAATTAACCTAAGCCTCAATTTCCTCATCTGTAAAATGGGGATAACAAAAGCACCTTTCTCTTAGGGAATTCCCTGGCGGTCCAGTGGTTAGGACCCTGAGCTTCCACTGCCAGGGGCCCAAGTTCAATCCCTCATCCGGGAGCCAAGCTCCCATATGCTGCACGGCAGGCCAAAAAACGAAAACAAAACCCAAAAAACCCAGAAAAACAAATGCACCTTTCTCTTCAAGTCAACCCCGAATTTTGCAATTCATGTAAAAATGCCTGGTGGGAGTGGGGTTATTCTGTGGGAAGTGGGCAGAAAGACTGACTGTTCCTTCTGAGTCAACCCCGAATCGGCACCATGTGTAATAAGGGGCAGCTGAGAGAGTTGGCCAGAAAGGCCAGAACCCAACCCAACACAACAGAAATGAACGCCTCTAGAAACTTCTCAGAAACCTGGGGCCAAGCACCAAACTGCCACTGGCATAAAATAGGGTTTGAGACAAACTCTAACTACGAGGTAAGAGGTATGGACACCACAGACAAGAACTGAGTTATTTGAAACACACGTTGGGTTGACTCAGGGGCAGTGGGTGGCATGATCTGACGCACAGACTCAGATACCAGGTAGTCCCTGGTTGCAATTGACCAAATACATGACCTTGGGCAAGTCCCCATGACCTTCAAGCCTCAGTTTCCCTGCCTGTAAAATGGGAGATAACAACACCTACGGTGCAGGTGAGAGTTACAGAAAGTGCCTGGCACACAGGAGATATGCCAGCAAAGGTAGCTACTGTTACGGAACTGAATTGAATCCGGCAGAAGACAGCTCCCCGGGAGCACAGAAAGGCTGGAGCCTGTTGAAACAACTTTGCTCTTTTCCTGTATTTCTGGCAGACATGTCCACAAGCAAAGACTTGACATTTAAGTTGATAGTGCAAGCAGAGTAGCTGTTCCCACATGTGCAGTGTCGCTGTCCTCCCTGAGAAGTTGGCTGTGGCCAAGGGGATTTAATAAACCTGGGGCCACGGATACCTGGGGCTGGAGCCCAACAGGGTGTGTAATGGAAACACGGATATAATTAAGAGGCGGTTCATTTGCAATGTTATGCACTGGTTGGTTAATTCTTTCAAGATGCTAAACAGCCCTTCCCTGGGGCTTCGGTAATTGACACTGTCAAGGCATCTCACACTGCTGTATAGAGACTTCTGCTTAAATAACCTGCTAACTCACTGTAACACACGCACGCTCACTTTCTATGCTCCTTAACAGACAGGTCTGAGCAGAAGTGCCAGGGTGGAGAGTCTGCTTGGGAGGAATGGGGAGGAAGAGAGGGCTGGGGAAGGACTTAGATGGGAAGAAGTGCTGTCTGCAGAGAGAGCAATAGAGGGAGAAAGAGGAAGTGAGACAGGCTCCCACGCTGAGGTCCCGAGGTTGGAGATAGATGGGCCCCAGGCTGAACAGCTGCAACCAGTCTCCTGCTGACACCTTGAGATAAGAGACCAGCAGGAGCAGAGCCCTGATTGGGTGGAAGACAAAGCAACCACATTTTTCTCATTCTTGTGGTCAAGGGGACTTTCCAGCAGACCCATGTGCAGAGAAGGTCCTCAGCCTAGGGAGGGGCCAAAGGAAGGACGAATTGCCAACCCATAACGTGTCCTGCCAACCTCCCAGAATCCATCTTGACTGAGGAATGCCGTGCACTCACCAGGAAGGATCCTGAGTCAGGCCAAATATGGCCACAAGCAAGATGATTGGCCAGAGACAACCCGGAAGACTGCCCACATATAAAGGATCTCAGCCACCCTCATTGGGCGTAACTCACTCCCCAAGTTCGCCCGTGTGTTCTTTGCTTCTAATAAACACTTCATCTGCTTCACAAGCTCTGTCTCTTTGCTGAATTCTTTCTTCAACGAAGACGAGGACTGGGGGCCTGCTTCAAGCTGCCACACCCTTCTCACTCCCTCTCCCCCACCCTGAGATCAGTCAGGCCACCTGGGTTCAAACCTGCTTTCACTGCTTACCAGCCGTGTGACCTCGACAAAGCTCCTGGAGCCTCAGCTCTTTGTGAAATGGGGATAAATACCTTCACCTCAAATGAATTGTCGCAAGGATTCAAAGTAACATAATGCAGAGTGCCTGGAACTGTGAGGGTGTTTAATAAGCACTGGCTGTTTCACTCGCAGAGGGACCAGGCTGAGCGATGATAACACATCGGGACAAAACCAGAAGAGTTTGCAGCTGGTCCAGGAGAACCAGTACAGGCTCTGCCTGTTGCACTAGGAAGCTGCGGTGTGACCTCAGGCAAGGTCCTTAACCTCTCCATGCCTCAGTTCTTCTTTGGAAAATTGGAGTTGTAATACGTCCCGGGGAGGGCTGCATGAGGACGAAATGGAACCTGGCACATAACAGACCCTCAAGAGACGGTGGGTCCAAGCCTTTGTCCACCTTCAAGTTTGGCTCTACTTGAAAGCCTGATCTCCAGGCACGAGTGGCCAGGCAGCTGCTTCCTACGGATTCCATAGGTACCGAAACTAGCAGTTGATTCCCCGAGGAGGCCCAACCTATTCTGAATGCTTAATCAGCCCCACTGATTGCCCTTCCTGGATCCACGCAGACTTCTCCTGACCTGGCTCAAGCTGTCTTGGAAGCCAGACAGGGGAGCGGAGCCTTGGTCAGCCCCCGCATCTGCTGGGAGTAGGGGAGATTTCCCCAAATAAGTCCCCTTCCAGCCACTTAGATGGCAGCCGGGGGGATGGGGAAGCCCTTTCACTGATCCATGACGACCCTGGCTCCCCTTCCTCACGACGCCCCTCATGATGGAGAGAGGGCTGGTATAATGGTGGGTGCCCATCATCCAGCTTCCTGTCCCAGGAGTTGGGGGAAAGGACAGGAATTAGCTTCCAGATGTATCACAGTGAGCATTAATACCCTTCCAGTCCAGCCTCCCCCAGTCCAGCACCCCCAGTCATCTTTCTACAACACAAATTTCACCATCTCATCCATGGGCTCACAAACATCCAGTAGCTTCCAGTGACCCAGGGTAAAGCCCACAACCAAACACAGCTCACAAGGTCCTTTGGACTCTGATCTCTGCCAACCACTTTGGATTCATTGACCCCACCCCCTGCCCCGTCCCCTGACGTCCTTCCCCAGACTTGCTACACAAATCACTCTGCAAGCACACTGTGCAGTTCCACACCTTCGTGCATTCGCACCTGCTCTTCTCTCTCCCTGAAAGGCCCACCCTCGTTCTCCATCTGGAAAATGCTTCCTCATCCTTCGGTACGTAACTGACATCAACTCCCCGCCTGGCACTCCCCGGCACCTCCCCAGAGTCAGCCACCTTCCCTGCATTTCTGTTGTGCTTTGTGAATAGTCACTCTTTCCTTCTCTCGAGATGTACTGAGGCCCTGCCGTGTTCCAGGCACCGAGCAAGACCCTGAGGTCAGAGAACAAGACCAGCCCCTGGGCCACGAAGCCACGGTCCAGCTGCTGGAGTCAAGCAGAAAACACGGGAGTGCCAGAAAGTTGCCGAGGTACATGGTGATGACAGAAAAGTGCAGGATGCTGAGCGAGCCTGGGAGGACGGTCTCAGCCTAGTGTGGGGAACAGCAACCCCCCACCCCACCCCAGGGATGTGCTGTTTAAACTAGGATGTAAAGAATGAATAAGCATTAGCCAGAGAAAGAGGAGGAGAAAGACAGAGAGCAGGTATAGACCCCGCAGCATATAGATGCCAGGGTGGACTCGACACTCCTAAGGCACTGCCCACTTCTCCCCAGGCCTGCCCTCCCTCGCCAGGAAGTCTTTAGGCGCAGAGAGTCCCACGGTCACTGTGACATATCCGTCCCACCCCCCTCTGGCCAGGTTTTAATCCGCCGTCCTGACCTGCAGACAGTGGCCCAGCTTCCAGTCAGTATCTATCAGTCGGGCTCTGGGTAAGTCAGTCCATGGAGCCAGCAGAACGTGGTACCGTCTCCGCCCTCCTCCAGCGACGTGTCTGCCATTCTCACAGGCTATACGTTGCTCCTTGGCGTTTATCATACTCTAGGATACAATATATTTGTTGATTAATTACTACTTTTGTCTGTCCTTCCCACGCCTAAACCTAGAAGGTAAGTTCAGGGCTTTTTCTCACTTTCTTCTCTGCTGCATCTCAGCATTTGGAACAGGGTGTGTGGGGGGCATTGCAGGGGCTCAGTATGTATTTTGGAATGAAAGGTAAATACAGGCACATGCGCATTTTTCTGGGAAGCGGATTTTCATCAAGTTCTCAAAGGGACCTGTACCCCAAAAGAGATCATGAACCACCAACTTAGCAGACCATCTAGATCCCTTCCGGTTCCAGCTTCTGGGATCTTAGTGCCAAGGAAAGTGCCTCGCTGGAGAGTGAGGGATGCTCAGTCCAAGTCCTAGGAGACAATTGGTCCATTCAAAAGGGTGGACCAACATCACTTGACCAGTGGACCACTGCTGGGGGGCAGGGACAGTAGCCATCCTAAGGCTGGGTAATATATATCGATTGAATTGAGTCCTGATTTGAACGAATGGACAGAATGTCCATGAAAATCATCCATAACATTTGGATATAATCAGCCTTTCAGGCATCTTGACTAAAAGTAGATTCACCAGCCCTACAATGTGCCCAGTGTTGTGCTTGTGGTTGGGGAGAGAGTTCCTGTTCACAACAGAGTGGAACAAATGTACTCGACATGGGGGAGGGGGGTTAAAGCTTCGTAATCCACGTCTCCATTCTGTGGATGAGTCTGTTTAACCAGCCCAGGCACAAAGCTTTAATGAAATAAACAATGTCACCAGTATTTTAAAAACGGACTTGGTGAAGTGATGCATGGCACGTTGTAGAGAGAGCTCATCACAGCCTGGGTGGCATCTGAACAAGACAGGGTTTGTCAGCTGAAAATTTCAAACCAATTAGATTTATGTCATGGAATCAGATAAAGAGACCAAGGTTTGCAAAAATCAGATAAACTTGGAATCACTGCAAACAATGACACCCACATACTCGCCTTCTTGGCGCTGAGCTTGCTGACCTCTGAATTATTTAGCAAGGAAAGAGATGGTACAGTGTGTTATGTATCACTGGAAAATAGTCAACTGGAGGTTTCCCGAAGCCACTTGCAAGGTTCTACTCAGTTCCAAAGGAACAGCCGAAATGCCCCCTTCTCCACCCCTCCCTACCACTCCGCAGAAATGCCCTTCAAAACAAATACCTGCTCACAGCCCCATTGGTTCCTTCCGGGTAGCCTCATAGCACTTCCAAAAACAAATGAAGAGGCTCCAACATTGCAGTTCCCACCGTTTCAATTTACGCTTCCAGTTGAGATGCATTCAAAGGAGAAAATTAACATTAAATGTGAATCTGGGTAGTTGCTTTCTGACTCTAGATTCCTTACTACATTTTCCTCTGTCACTCTCACCTCCCCTGACCCCACTGTAGTGAGCTCACGCTGGGCTGTCAAAGACCCCAGTGGAGCCGCGTGTCATCAAACTTGTGACACCCCAACTCTAGCAATGGCGCCAGACTCCTTGTCTGTTGCCAGGTAACTTCTAGCAGAGAGAAAGTCTCTTGCAGGGAAGGAGGGAGAGGAGAAGACCCAAACAAGGTCAGTGTCACTGAGGAGACAGCCATGTTAGCACAAATGCTCGTTTAATAATCTCAGTAACCCCACAAGGTAGACAAAAATCAATCCTCACTTTACAGACAGGGAAACTGAGCCTCAGAGGAGTGAACTCCTTATCTGGGATGTAAACGTGAGGTTGCATTCTGTCTAACACCTGAATCCATTCTTTCTCATTCACCAGACGGCCTCTTATGACAGTGATCTGAGCACTTTGTCCTCTGCCAGCCTGCCTTCCTGGGATTGAGTGCAGATAAATATATTCTATTAGGAATTTAACAGCAGATATACTACTACTAGTGGCCAGATAAATGAGTACAGGTACCAACAGAAAATGACTATACCTGCATTTTGTATTTAATACGGCTATTTTATCAAAAAGTGTTTGGAATTAATAAAATTATTTTAAACCACCAAAACGAATCATCCACTATAATTTGAAGACATAACTGTATAAACATTACAAAATGTTAAGCACTACAATGAGCACAGAAAATATAAGCCATACATATTATACTTTAATACAAATTATTAGCAAATACAATTTAATAAAATAGAACAAAAATAACATAGTCAACATTGAAAAAAATTAAAAGGAATTTTTAGTAACTGGGAAAATTTAAAATAAAATATTATGCTTCTTTAAATGCAATCATTAAAAAGTAAAAGTGTGAGGGGCTTCCCTGGTGGCGCAGTGGTTGAGAGTCCGCCTGCCAATGCAGGGGACACAGGTTCGTGCCCCGGTCCGGGAAGATCCCACATGCCGCGGAGCGGCTGGGCCCGTGAGCCATGGCCGCTGAGCCTGCGCGTCCGGAGCCTGTGCTCCGCAACGGGAGAGGCCACAACAGTGAGAGGCCCGCGTACCGCAAAAATAAAATAAAATAAAAAATAAAAGTGTGTATCAATGATGTCACAGTTGAGTCCCGAGCATCTTCTTGTGAAAAATTTTCAAGGTGTTAAAAACATCTACTCAGAGGAATGGAGAGGAAACAGTTAGCTAATCCAAATATTTCCCTCTGACACTTTCATATTCAAATATCTTTGAGATCCTTTGGAATAACTGATTTCTTCACAGAGAGTATAATTTTTTTTTTTTTTTGCGGTACGCGGGCCTCTCAATGCTGTGGCCTCTCCCGCCGCGAAGCACAGGCTCCGGACACGCAGGCCCCGCGGCCATGGCCCACGGGCCCAGCCGCTCCGCGGCATGTGGGATCTTCCCGGACCAGGGCACGAACCCGTGTCCCCTGCATCGGCAGGCGGACTCTCAACCACTGCGCCACCAGGGAAGCCCGAGAGTATAATTTTTTATTGATAGGAGCCTGGAATTTTGTTTTAAGGAAATTGTTTTACCAGCTCACCTTCAAGTTCTTTCATTTCTTCATAGACAGTTACAGAATCATTTGATTCAGCTGTTGCTGCAGAGTGCCCTGTATCAGTTTTGAAGCTATCATGTTCACATCCCACTTACATGGAGAATTTTTATTAGTAGTATCTTTGTAACACATGCTTTGCTTTGTCAAATACATATATTTTTTTCCTTCTCTTGAGGATAAGGGAGATGAGAAAGATGTTTTCTAAACAAGTGATCTTTTGTTCAATTAGAACATTCAATGCAGCATAAAACTCTCTTAAAATCTCCAGATGTAAATGATTCAGCTTTCAGATTTCTTAAAATACCAAAATAACGGTATTACATTTTTTAAAGGCAGTATTTTGGTATTTAAAAATAGCACAGTATACTGGAATACAAAAAAAAAATTTACTGCATTCATTAGCCCAGTTGCTAGGAAACCTGTGAGCAAGCCTAAAGCTAGGGTATAGGTAGGTAAAAGGGTACTTCTTTAAGCAAAATAAGAAAAACCAGAATTAATTTTAGCAATCATGGGTAATAAAGAATGCAAGATGATAAGATGATACTAAATTGTATTGACGAGTTTGTATTCCTTTAGAACATGCTCTTAATTACATCCTCCACTGAGTAAGTATAAATACTAATCATTAGAAATAATTAGACATGCTTGTTATTCTTCTAAATATTATCTTTATTTTCAAATAGCACATTGATATTTTCATTCTCCATGGTTAAATAAAGACTCTGTGGGTGGATTCATCCCCACAGTAAAGGCATCATGGATAGAGGAACAGACAACTTGAACTGCAAGTAGTTTGAAGTGTTAGCCATGTGCATCCTGACCTATAACATATGACAAGTAAAAGAGGAGCCAGTTCTTGACAAAGAGGGAAAAGATGAAAATGTTTTCAAAAAATTAAGCAGAGTTCTGCTTCTTGCTGAGTCAGCTCCTATTGGACTTACTCTCCCACAAATAACAACAATTCAGGGGGCAGAGGACACAACTACATGAAGGCACTGGAAAGTCAGCCAACGCAGGCAGATTTTAGAGAGGAGGTGACATTGGAAGAAAGAAATGGCAGGAAGTAGGTTTCCTGACTTTTTATGTTTTTTAGCCTAAGGTCAGGCCACAGTCAGTGCTACGTGGGAAGGTAAAACTCTGATAGAAAAACCACAATCCTTCTGGCCTGAATAACTGGAAGGCAGAGTTCAAAGCAACTACAGCCACTGGAAAGTGAGGAATGTGGGAAATCCTAAAAGGGAGAGATACGGAGAGGAAAGGCCCCAAAATTCTGTATATAAACTTTGCCCAAATCTCTGTCTAATCCCTGAATAGCATGGGGAAGACTCCAAGAAACCTAGGTATGGGTTAAAAAAATAAATAAATAAACTGAGGTATTAGCCACCAATCAAGAGACAGATTTTACAATTTTAGTTCAACCAAGTTAACTGCCTACAAAAAACTCCAAAAACCAAACACTCTTTGGAAAAGTAAAACAATCTTATGTCTCTGTGGTATAATACTCACAATGTCTAAGATATAAAACAAAATTACTCATCATGCAAAGAAATAGGAAAATGTAGCCCATTCACAAGTGCTACTATAACTGCTCAAAGATTTAAAGGAAAATATGATCATAATAAATAAAAAGATAGGAAACTTCATCAGGAAAAGAAAATGCAAAAAGAAACCAAACAGAAATTCTAGAACTGAAAAATACAGTATATGAAATAAAAAACTCAATGGACAAGTATAACGGCAGAATGGAAATGACAGAGGAAAGAGTTGTTCACCTTGAATACAGGTCAACAGTAATTATCCAATCTGAAGAACATACGGAAAAAAAACATTTTTTTCAAAAATGAATAGAACATCTGAAACTTTCAGAGCGATATTAAGAGGTCTAAGAAGATCATTCAGGCAGCCTAGGAGCAAAAAACCTGGATCCAGGAGAATGGATCTCACAGCTGTGTGGGCACAGTGACTAGGATGTTAGTCAAGGGTCAGTGAAAGGAAATACCAGATTCAAGAAATATTGGGAAGAAGGAAACATCAAGTCTTCATAATTAGTTGAATAAAGACATGCAAAAGAAAGAGAAATCTCAGGCTTCCCTGGTGGCACAGTGGTTGAGGGTCAGCCTGCCGATGCAAGGGACACGGGTTCGTGCTCCGGTCCGGGGGGATCCCACATGCCACGGAGCAGCTGGGCCCGTGAGCCATGGCCGCTGAGCCTGCGCGTCCGGAGCCTGTGCTCCGCAACGGGAGAGGCCACAACAGTGAGAGGCCCGCGTACCGCAAAAAAAAAAAAAAAAAAAAAAAATAGAGGGGGGAGGAAAGGACCTAAAGCCTTTTGGAAAAATAGGCAAAGGACATGAACAGTCCACAGAAAATAAATATAAATGAGACTTAAACATAAAGAAAGATGCTCAACTTTATTCAAAATAAGAGAAATGCAAATTAAAACTATACTGAGATATCTCTCCTCTAACAAATTGGTAAGTTCAAAAGCTTAACATCAAATTCTGCTGGTGAGACTAGGGGGAAATAGGCACTTCATATACTGCTGGTAGGAGTACATAAAGGTACAATCACTAGGAAGGGCAAGACAATATCTAACAAATTTACATGTGCATTTACTCTCTGACCCACCAAAGCCCCCTGTTGGGAATTTATCCTGCAGATATAACGCCATAAATATGAAAAAATATGCACAAGAGTATTCATTGCAGCATTATTAGTAATAGTAAAATATGAAAAATAATCTAAATTTAAATGCCCATCCATGGGAGAGTGATTGAACGAAAAAAAAGAATCAGCCTGTGAGCTGATATGGAGTTATCTCCAGGATACACTGTCAAGAGAAAAAAGCAAGGTGCAAAACAGTAGTGTGTATGTGTGTGTGTGTGTGTGTGTGTGTGTGTGTGTGTGTGTGTGTGTGTGTGTGTGTGTGTGTGTGTGTGATGGTTTTGGCAAAACAAAGCATGGGAAGAAAAATCCAGAAATTAATGAAAATTATTTGCTATAGTGTGTAGATGAGAATGGGGTCAAAGGTAGAGATGGGAGGGATATCACTCTGAGTATAACTTTTCATATAGCTTTGCTTTGGAACCATGTAAATTAAATTAAAAGGGGTAGAAAGAAGCAAACCCTAAAACTGAATACAAGCAGAAACAAATAACTCTAACTTACATCAAATAAATAATGTAATCCACAGAGAAAATAATTGATTCAAGTAACTTTTAGACACACATTCCAACTGGATAGCCTTAGCAGGTGGGACAAAAAGAACTGCAAAGAAACTCTGAACTGGATTTAGTACATTTGTGGTAACAGGACAATAATTCTGAAAGTATTCTGTGTGTGTTGTTTAATAGATTAAATGAGTACCTATATTAAATTTTTTGGAAATTAGGGTTCCCACTGTGGGAGAATGAAGATATAAATATGAAATGAGGAGAGATGAGGAAAAATTGGTGGTATCACTATGAACTCATGATATAAATATATACATATCCTAGCTCTTCACTCAAAAGATCTAGACTTAATAACACTCCAGTATCAAAAAAGCACACCTAGGGCTTCCCTGGTGGCGCAGTGGTTGAGAGTCCGCCTGCCAATGCAGGGGACACAGGTTCGTGTCCCGGTCCGGGAAGACCCCACATGCCGCGGAGCGGCTGGGCCCATGAGCCATGGCCGCTAAGCCTGCGCGTCCAGAGCCTGTGCTCCGCAACAGGAGAGGCCACAACAGTGAGAGGCCCGCGTACCACAAAAAAAAAAAAAAAAAAGCACACCTAGCACCCAGATCCTGGTTTCTAAATACCATGCCCCTTCTAAAAGGAGGAATGACTGATTCAATTTCTGGGGCAACATCTTATTGTGTCAGAGAGTAAGGAAGTGCTCAGAACTGACGGAGGCATGTCACAAGGTCAAAGAAGCCACCTTGAAGGGACTCCCACTGGCCAAATCTTGTGGGGAGTGGAGAGACTCTGTAATTCCACAGCGATACTGAAAATAAGAAACTTAAAGGTGAGTGGGATGGACAGGTGGATGAAGCACTTCTTTACACAAGAATACCAGATAATAAATGCACAAAGAACAGCAAAACTAGAAGACTGTAACTGCCAATATGATTATTGATTTAGGCAAGGATAATCAGTAGATGCTAAAACCATAGAGGAAAGGCTGTTTGGAACAGAATTGTCACATGGCCTCAAATGTTAATTATAAAAGGAAAGAAGTACCTTTACTAGTAGATACAACCTTGAACAGTGCTCAAATGCAGCATTACCAAAAATGGATAGTAACTGACATGATGTGCCTCCCAGTGGGAACCAGTGGGAAGTGAAAAACATTCCCTGTGTATGACATTTGCCAAAAAGGTTTATCCTAAATCGAATCATAAGGAAATAATCAGATAAATCCAAGTTATTGGACATTCTAGAAGACAGCTGGCTGATTCTTTTAAAATGCCAATGTCATGGGGGTGGAAAGAACAAAGGCTAGGGGAGGGGATGTGGCGAACATTCTAGATTAAAGAACCCTAAGAGACCTGACAACTGAATGCAGTGTGTGATCCTTGACTGGGTCAAGGAAGAAAAACAAATTGCTTCAGAGAACAATAAGAAGGTAATTGGGAAAATATGAATATGGATTTTACATTAGATAAAATTATTATACCAATTATTAAATGTCTGAGCATGACGATGGTATTGCGGCTTTGCAGGAGAATGTCCTAGTTCTTAGGAGATGCAGGCTCCTAAGAGATGAAGGATCATAATGTCTGCAATCTAATTTCAAATAGTTTGGGAAAAAATGAAAAATGTGGCAAAAATGTCAAATGCCAACAACTGGTGAGTCTAAATGAAGGGCATAAGGCTGGTTATTGTACAATTCTTTTACTTTTTCTATAGACTTGAAAAGGTTTGAAATAAAAGTTGGGGAAAATGAAGAATTGGGCATGAAAACCCAATTACGTGTGTGGATAAAGGGAGCCCTCTTTTAGCAATAGGTGTGAACGTTGTTAGAATAACAACAGGTAAGTTATTAACAGCTTTGTTGTGAAAAACTGGTTACTCAGAAACATCAATGGAAAATGCCCTCTTAATTTATTCGGGGGATTGGAGAAGCAGGAAAGAAAACAATTTAAAACCAAGTATTGCAGATGAATGAAACTCCAGCTGTCCCTACTCAGACAGAAAGTGAAAAATTAGATCTTACTGATGTTTGATTTCTGTGAAGCCACTCGGCAGAACTTTTCAAAGCGTGTGTCTGCGATTAAACTGCACTCACCCTGGTTCTTGAAACATATGTGGCACACCCCAAACTTGCCCAGGCTGGCACAGTTGCCATCGATGTCTTTAAGATATGCTAAAAGGCCAAGGCACACGGTAAAGAGGATAGTTTCCTGCCATTTGTACATACAGATACATTTGTGTGCGCAAAATATTTCCGGAAGGAACTAAAAGAAACTGGTAACTGTTACTCTCTAGGGAGGAAAACCAAATTGCTACCACCTTGGGCTTACCTTTTATTCTTCTGTTTTATTTGAATTTTTCCACGTGAATGTATGAACTATTCAAAAAAAATTTTTGTTAATGGTGAAGAATGGATGGAAGGATGGATGGGTGGATGGATACATGGATGGATAATGGGTGGATTAGTGGGTAGGTGGATGGGGAATGAGTGAGTGGGTGGATCGATGGAAGATGGATGGGTGAACGGGTGGATGAATGGATGGATGGATGGGTGGATGATGGGTGGATGAGTGGGTGGGTGGGTGGAGGATGAATGGATGGGTGGGCAAAACAATGAGTCTATGCACAACTCCCATTCCAGACATTTGCTCCACAATACTTCCCCTCGGGCTCCACGCCCCAATTACAAGGATAGGCTGCTCCCAGGCTAATCTCTGATTTGAGGGTGGCTGGCTCTGTGCTCAATTTTAGGTCTTTAGTTTATGAGACACAGCTTCTCTCAGTTCTGCATCTCCCCTGATTCCAAGAGCTTTCCCCCACCCCCTACAGCCCGAGACACTTTCTTCTAGCCCACTGTGGTTATGTCCCTAGCCAAGGGGACTTCATCTGTCAAATTCTAACACCCATCCACTTTATGTGCAAGGACAGAACCAAATTGCAACAAATCTCGTGGACTGGAATTGCTCAACCTCTACCACAGAGAATAATTCTAGTCACACCCCTGGGAAGCCTTCTGATGACTTGCCAAGGTCCCACACTTCCCTGGGGGCTGCAATCCTTTTCTCTGTCTCTGTGGCAATGTGCTTTTTCCCCAGGCTCGCATCTCTCTGGCCTCTGTGTGAGCAATGTTTCTGCCTGCTTTCATTTACAGCAAAGGACGAGAAGGACAGTGCAAAGGGCTGAGACACCTTTTCATCTCCACTACCTGATACCATCAGGGCACTGGAAATGAACAAACATCGACTTCAGGCAGATGACACCCCTGGGAGGGCTGAGTCCATCAATATGCCAGCCACTGCCCCTGTAATCCCATAATCCCACAGGAGTTTTCCTAGAAAGAGCAAGGACCACCAAGCCTCAATCTTTTAGGAATGAAGAAGTGCTGAGGGCCCTGATGGTGCCCACCCCGATCACCCTCTACCAGGCGTGCACCCACCCCTCCCTACTGTGGATGAGTAAGGATTGGCTTCTAACAGCTCCCTGTTACCTCCTAATCCAGCAAATTACCTTCTTGCACGAGAAGTCCCCATCTCCACCCCGGGAGGCTGACACAGGGTCACAAGGTCTAGCCTCTTGCCCCAAAGTGGGACCAGTTCTGTGCAGTTCACATGCCAGAACCCCACTCACCCATCCCCAGTGGGAACGGGCTGCAGCTCAGCTGAAGCTGAGACCACCACCTTACTCAGTTCTTCCCCTGCTCCATCCTCCTTCCCTATCCTCCTGCCCTCACCCCATCTTTGCAGGGGCACCCCTCAATAAATCACAGGCGCTGCAATCCCCTCTCAGGCTCTATCTTCGGGGAGCTCCACTAAGAGGCAGCCTTCTCCTCCACCACCAGCATCCTTGCTCTCCGTCAAGTTCCCACCGCGTACGTGACACCCCACTAAAGGGAGGAGCATTATCTGATGTAACCCTCACAACAGTCCCATGAGGTGGGGCGATTATTAGCCCCATTTTATAGGTGATGTCACAAAGGCTGAAAGAGGTGAACCCACTTGCCAAAGGCATACAGACATAGGTGGTGGAACCAACACAACTGTTAGAGATGCCAGCTGTTCCTGTCACACTTCGGGAAACTGAGACAAGAGGATGATGGAACATGTGTCAGCCTCAGACCAGACATCCAGACCCCACTGCAGTGCTCCTTCCATCACATCAGACCTTTTAGCCTCTAGTCAGGATTATATCTTTAAGCACACACAGACACACACACACACACACACACACACACACACACACACACACACACACACACACACACACACACACACACACACACACACACCCCAAATTGGATCTTTCATTCCAAACAACCCAAGATAAATATAAACCAGCCTGTGGCGGTTTCCTTAATCCCAAACATGGATTCCATGAGCCGCGACACCCATTTTAATAATCTGATTACCATCAATTACTATTGCCCCTCGTAGAGGACGCGCAGGACAACAAAGCTCCGATTTTTAGGGAGGTCCAAGAGCTGGTGTTCCTGGGAGGACATCATGCCTTTCTTTTAAAGATTATTCTTTTTTTTTTTTTTGGCCACGCTGCACAGCATGTGGGATCTTGGTTCCCTGACCAGGGATCGAACCCACACCCCCTGCAATGGAAGCATGGAGTCTTAACCAGTGGACCATCAGGGAAGTCCCAGGACATTGAGCCTTTCAACTAAGCAGACTGACGTCCACGCGTGTGCTCTTAGGGGGTTACGGGCTTGCCCTATCCCACCTCCCAACTCCCCCCACCCCAACCCCACTAGCATCAATATCTTGCTAAGATTTGGGGATCACTCAGTGTGTGCCAGGCACCAGGCCAAGTGCTTTACCTGCATTTTCCCTTTTGATGCTCATGAGCCCTGTGTGGTAGGTGCAACCATTTGACAGGTCAGAAAACTGAGGCTCGGAAAATTCAAGTAATTCGCCCAGGTTTAGGCAGCTGGAAAATGCCGGAAGCAGTGCTGGCCCCCGAGGCAATCTAAATGCAAAGCCCGCACTCTCACACCCGAATTCTGATGGCTGGGCCTTGCCTAGGTCTGCCTAGTCCCTCTACAGCTGACCCCACGGCATCTTCTAACGACGTGGCCCCAGGAAGACAAAGAGAGAACAGATGGGACTGTTGGGTTCATGCAGAAACGTGAAACTGAACTAAAACTCTCAGCCTGCAACGTATGTCCCTTTGCATCCCTGGCAGAAACATAGAGGAGATAAACAGAGCCGAGGCTGTTCGCAAACCTGTCAGCTATTTCCATATGAACACAAAGACACTGAAGAGAGCGAGGCTATTTTTTTTTTTTTCCTTTTTCTGAAAGGCCACTGGTGGACACTTCTGCTCTTGCTGGCGATAAAGCGTTCCTTTAATTATCAGTTTGTGGCCAAGTCCAGAAAGCTATTTTCCTGCACTATTGTCACAAGGAAATGAAAGGCGCCAGCCTCCCAAGTGGCTCTCCTTTGGGGCCGCGGGTGGCCGCAGATACGCTGCATGCCCGGGAGCGTGGGCTGAGCGTGGGGACGGAGGCCACCGCAGTGACCACCCGACTCAGAGGACACTACCCTCGGGTCTCTGGGACTGTCACAGGAAAGAGTGCAGGCGCCTTGAGTCTGCCTTGGACTCCTTGCCTTGCCTCTGAATACTCACGCATCTTCAGGAAACCGTGATGGGAAGAAGACCAAGGGGGTATTTCTCTACCTCTGACCCTCAGCTTAACTCCTGAGAACATTCCAAGGTCTTGCTGGCATGATCCAGATGTCCCTGGCCCCCAAGCTGGCCACTGCTGGCTAGAATCTGGACATTCAACTCAAGAAGACATGCTTTTCCTTACCCCACATTGCCCCCCTGCCAAAACCTTCCATAGCTTCCCATCGCCTTCATGAAAAGGACCTCACTTCTGCACCAAGCATTTAAGGCCACTGTGATCTAGACGCTAGAGACGCAGAGGGGATGATCAAGAGAGCTGAGCTGAGAATTAGTACACCAGGTTTGGGATCATAGCTGTGTGACCTTGGACAAGTGTCTTCATCTCTCTGAGCCTGTTTCTGTATTACATATTGCTGCATTTTGAAATTACCACAACAGTTAGAGGCTTAAAACAACACACATTTGCTACCTCACAGTTTCTAGGAATCAGGAATCCAGGCATGGTTTCACTGGGTCCTCTGCTCAGAGTCTCTCATGGGCTGCAGCCTAAGTGTCAGCCTGTGGTCTTATCTGAAAGACCAACTGGGGAAGGATTCACTTCCAAGCTCACCCCTCTGGTGTTTGAAGCATTCAGCTCCTCAGGAGCTTTTGGAGTAAGAGCCTCAGCTCCTTGCTGACAGCCGGCAGGAGCTGCCCTGGGTTCCTTGCCACCTGGGTCCCTCCTGCTTGCTTCATCAGAGGAACCACATGAGAAGAGGCAGAAGAGTAGCTTACGTGATTAGGTTAAAAAAGAAATCCATCTTTGTAACCTAATCTCAGACATGACATCTTATACCTTCTAACAAATATTCTATTTGTTAGAAGCCGGTCACTAGGTCCAGCCCACATTAAATGGGAGAGGAATACACAGAGGCATGAACACCACAGGGTGGGGATCACTTTGGGCCAGATCATCAGAAGCTGCCCACCCCAGTTTCCTTCTCCCTGAAGTGCAAACTATAGAGTTGTTACTAGATGGAAGTATATAACGTACACAAAATGCTTAACACAATGTCTGATAGATTTTAAGTATTCAGTAAATGGTTCTCTGACTTTTTTTAGATCAGTTTCTTGACTTTTTTTTATTATCACTCCCAGTCCAAGAATCCTTTTAGACAGTGTTTTCCTAATTGACCCTCTCTTCCACATGAAATTTAATACCTCAGATATACTACCTAGGGTTGAGTTCTGGAGGACCATTTATCATTGTAATACCTAAGATTTTTCCCTCCCTGCAAGAACTAATATTTTCCCTGTTGGTGATACCGCCTCTATGACAAATACGCGCTCTATCTCTGTTTTCTCATGCCTCCCCATAACCACAGGTATGTGCATGCATGTGAATGCAACCACACGTGTGTGCAAGCACACATACAACCTGATGCCAGTCACACAGGACACGGCTTTCCCCTGATGCTGTGCGCTTTCTTCTCTATCTGTACTTCCGTTCCCTTGTTCTCTCTGCCTAGAACACCCTTCTGACCCTTATTCACCTGATTAACTCCTGGTCACCCTTAAAGGTTCAGCTAAAGTAAAGATGACAGGCAGCCTCTAAGATGCCTCTTGATGATTCCTGCCTCCTGGTGTTACACCCTTGTGTAATCCCCTCCCCTTGAGTGTAGGTCACACCCTCTGACTCCCTTCTAACAAACAGAGTATGGCAAAAGTGATGGAATGTTACTTTTGAAATTAGGTGACAAGAAAACTCTGGTCTCCATCCTGCTCACTGTCACCTTCTCTAGTTCACTTGCTCTGATGGAAGCCACCTGACACGTGGTGAGATGTCCCATGGACAGGCTCCTGTGACAAGGAACTGAGGGGGGGCTCAGTCCTGTAGCTCACAAGGACCTGGGTCCTGCCCTCAACCACGTGAGGGAGCTGGAAGCTGACCCTTCCCCAGCTGAGCCTTCAGATGAGACCCCACCTTGATGGCAGCTAGCACCCAAGTAAGCCTTGATTTCTGATCCACAGAAACCGTGAGCAAATGTTTGCTGTTTAAGCCACCAGGTTTTGTCACTTGTTACACAGCAACAGATAATGAAAACAATCAGCTCCTTTAGGAGGACTTCCCTACCACTTAGCCACAGACACACACAGGCAAGCACACACTCACTTAAACACACATATTCACATGCGCATAATCACACGTGCACACCTACTCATGCTTTCTCACACTCACACACTCCCGTATACTCCCTCATTCCAGGAATGCCTCGGCCCTTACACCCTTTCTCACACACACACACGCTCACGTACACTCACACACCTGAGAGTAGGAAGCATCCCTTCTCTGTAACGTCTTGTTCTTAGACTTTATCACACTTTCTTGTCACTGCATTTTGACCACCCAGTCTTGCCCACTGTGAGCTCTTTGAAGTCAGGGACTGAGTTTTTGTTTGCCTGTTTTTAGGGTCTAATATCTATAGGTATCAATACATTTTCAATAAATTAATTTTGTTCATCAGTCCCCTGTGGAAGTGAGGGTCAGTGACTCATTCTGCCTCTTGAGTTGGTTGTATCTCCTTTCCTCTTTTTCACGAACAGAAAGACTGTCTTCTTAAGAATCCTTTACCATCAGCCTGCTTCCACTGATGACAGGAAATTACTCACCCTCCTTCCTGGAAAAGCCTGTAGACTGACTAACAGATGACAATGAGACAAAGACAAGCACCTGCTATCCACCTAGAACACTAGGGAAGGAAAAGACACAGCATCTTTGGGAAGGGCATCAAACTTGTTTTGCATTAGAAATGATGCCGGGTGGTTTCTGATGATGTGACAAAGTGAAGAGTTCAGACAGCAAGGTGGCAAAAGCAGGAGGCATGAAATTCACCGTATGAATTTCAGGGCTCAGAAGCCCCACTGCTTGAGCGTGAAACCGGCTCTGCCATTGGTCAGTGCATTAACTTGGGGCAAGTTACTTCACCTTTCTATGCCTGTTTCGTCCTCTTAAAATGTAAATAACCATATTGTTTTCCCCCAAAGAGCTTGTGTAAGGATTTTTAAAGGTTATATATTTACCACACCTGAAACTATTATTTAGTATTATTAAGTTCAGAAAAGAAAGAGATAAGAATTAGTGGGAGTAAGCAGGGAAGGCTTCCTGGAAGAGGCAGAACCAAGGTAGGAATAACTAAATGGATGGGATGAATTAAACAGAAACTACTGAAGGTAGTAACTCTGGTAGAAGAAATTGCACAAACTGAATGGAAGGATGACCACTGGGTTGCTGGTATTCACGGAAAGGAGGGGACTTTTCAAGAGACGCAGATGGTGGAGCTGGAGTGTTACTATTGTGACACAGCCTTGGGACAGACAAAGTCGAAGGCTAGCTCACCAGGGCTGTGTTTCTGCCTTTCAGAAGGTGGGAACAGCAGGTGGCTCTGCCATGTTCTATGGGGCGTCACTGGCACAGCTAGAGCTACAGAAGACGAGTGAGATCGCAGGCGATCATGGACTTGGGAGAGTTAGTGTCTAATGGATACAGAGTGTTCGGGATAATGAAGACATTCTGGAGGTGGATGGTGGTGACGGTTGTGCAACAATGCCACTGAGCTGTCCACTTAAAAATGGTTAAAATGGTGAACTTTATGCTATATATATGTTACCACCAGCACCACCACAAAAAGAATGAAATCGACCTGCATGTAATTAACATGTAAATTTACCTCAAAGAGAGGATTAGAGAGGAATAAGTAGCGAGATACTACGGTGAATACAGATAAAGGGCCAGGGCACAATACCCTTATCTGACAGCAGTCATTACCTTGGGGGAAGAGACTGCAACTGATGGGGGGGGTGGGGAGAGGAGCCAGTAAGCCAAGGGGACACTCTCCACAGCCCGGAAGTAAGAGCCCAGGCTTTCAAGCCACACTGTCTAGATTCAAATCCCACTGAGCAACCTTCACCTCTCCGTGCCTCTTGTTCCTTCATCTGTAAAAAAGGAAATAACAGACCTACCTCATAAATGGCTAGGATTATTAAATGAATTAAAACATAGAAAGCCCTTAAAATAGTGCCAGGCACATAATCCCTTAATGAATGCTAGCTATTATTATTATTATTATTATTAGCCTGAGTCCAAATAGTTGGAAGATTAAAGAAAATTGTTCCAGGAGATGGGGTTTGTTTGGAACAGGGGCAGATAACGTAGGTCCCCCAGTGCCAGGCTTGCAGTGGGAGTTTTTCCTCCAGGACATGAAGCCAAGGCAGGTGCTGAATTGCGATTCATCTCACAGATGAGCTGCCTCAGGACAGCAGCGGTCTCACAGTCTGTGGTCTTCCTCTCCAACCTAATTATTTACTCTCACTTCACTGTCACTCCCCTCGCCCTTCAAGACCCTCTAACGGTGCTTAATGGTGTTTACCTAGCCTTTCCCCAGCCTCTCATCTGCAAGGCCCTGGCTTCCCTGAATGCTGAAACAAACCTGACGAACCCAGATGGCCTAAGTGACTCTCAGAAGCACAGGACCCAGAAATAAGGGTCAAAATGGGGCTAAATCAACAAATTACACTGGACGCTGGAATGAAGACAGCTTTGTGCTCTCTGTTCCCGACCAGCAGGGTCCTCTGGGGTTTGACTTGATGCCTCGTGGCTCGGTCCTGACTCCAACGTGATGCCCCAGGTTCAAATCTCGCCTGGGCCCCATGCAAGCCCTGTCTGCCACCTTGCAGGTCACCACATCCCTCCAGGCATAATAATAGTGTCTGCTTCACGGCTGTCAAGATGACGAAATGAGCACGCTCCCCTACGGACCTAGAACCAGGCCCGCCCAGAGTAAGCACCCCATAAACTACACCTACATTACTGCCAAATTCAGTCATTTGCGTGAAAAAACACCAGCAAACCAGTGGTGTCACATGACAGATAAGGTAGCTAGTGGGGTGAGCTATTTCCATTTCTAAATTATTCAATATATAGTTATTCACTTATTGACTGAAAAAAATGCACCACCTAAAAGTTGGGAATTGTTTTATCTGGCAGCCTCACTGAGGGCTACAGCCCGGTATCGCAGCCTTTCAGATAGCTCTGAGGGACTGTTCTAAAGAGGTAAAGGAGAAACAAGGATATATAGGAGTTTTTGCTGAAAAAACAAAACAAAACAAAAAACCCATGTAGTCAAAGATCAAAAAATGACTCTCATCATAAGAAACAGACATCTCAAGTTAATGATTATAGTGTTTGCCCATGTATGAGAAGATGCAAGAGTCTGGGCTCACTGAAATTATTCCGTGGATATGCACCTTCACTATCTGGGGCCAGTATCCTATTTTTCTCCATCCTGAGTCCCCTCCGGGCGCAACGTCAGGGGCAGCTGCAGTGGCCGATTGCTTGATGCCCACAACAACCTTTGTTTACTGAAACGGCAGGCAACATTCTTTGTCCACACGCTCCATAACGTACACTGAAGGCAGGTAGCAGGCTGGGATATCAACAGTGTCAAACCAGAGACCCCGTGCTGATGGCCCATTGGATGAGGCTTCACATTAAACTCCAGATTTCAGCCTCCCACTCTGGGAAAAACAGAGGCTCCACAGCGCTGGGCTGTCTTCTCTCGTGGCAACAATTGGCCGAATCCCTTCTCCCCACCAGGGGCAGCTAGCCATACCCCTGCTGTATCTCAGTCAGACCCTTTCCCACTCACATTACTATCTATTCCCTGTCATCACCCCAATGTGCCACCCCTGTAATCAAGCCCAGATATACAGAAATGAATCGCAAGCACTTCCTTACCCAGGAAGCTTAGAAACAGGCTGGAGAAACCCTCAGAGGTACACGAATAATAATGTACAGTATAGCCGGTGACAAGATTGACCAAAAGCAGTAAACAGACAAGGAATCCGGGAGTCTTCCTGTAGGAAGTGACTATTAACTCACTCTGGGGCTTCCCTGGTGGTACAGTGGTTAAGAATCAGCCTGCCAGGGCTTCCCTGGTGGCCCAGTGGTTAAGAATCCGCCTGCCAATGCAGGGGACACGGGTTCAATCCCTGGTCTGGGAAGATACCACATGCTGCAGAGCAACTAAGCCCGTGTGCCACAACTACTGAGCCTATGCTCTAGAGCCCATGAGCCACAACTACTGAAGCCTGCGCACCTAGAGCCCGTGCTCCGCAACAAGAGAAGCCACCGCAACGAGAAGCCCACGCACCGCATCGAAGAGTAGCCCCTGCTCGCCACAACCAGAGAAAAGCCCACACGCAGCAAGGAAGACCCAACGCAGCCAAAAATAAAGTAAAATAATAAAATAAATAAATTTATTTAAAAATAAAAAGAATCCGCCTGCCAATGCAGGGGACACGGGTTCGAGCCCTGATCTGGGAAGATCCCATATGCCGTGAAGCAACTAAGCCCATACGTCACAACTACTGAGCCTGCGCTCTAGGGCCCGAGAGCCACAACTACTGAGCCCGCATGCCACAACTACTGAAGCCCTCGTGCCTAGAGCCCGCGCACCACACAAAGAGTAGCCCCCGCTCGCCGCAACTAGAGAAAAGCCCGCGTGCAGCAACCAAGACCCAACACAGCCAAAAATAAAAATAAATAAATAAATTTATTTAAAAATAACCTCACTCTGGAAGGATGGAGAAGATTGAGAGAGGGAGTGTCCGGGAGGAAGGAGTGACAAGGACAAAAAGGTCAGACACGAGAGGGTGGGGCTGTGTGCAGAGAACAGTGTACTTATTTGGTCTGCGGCCAGGTGCCAAAGATGAGTAGGTCAAGGTCAGGGAGGCAGGTCGGAATCACATTGCGGAGAACCTTGAATGCTACACTGAGTTCAGACTGTTTTCAAAGGGAGATAGAGAGTGACAGAGTCCGGGAGAAGAATCGGAACATATTGTGAGAAATGCATTTGGTTCAGGGCGGGAGGCAGCATCAGAAAAGGAACTGCAATAATTCAGCAACAAGTTCAGGGAGGCTGAACGTTTGGGGACCTACAGTATCCTACAGTATCCTACAGTATTTGGGAGACATACACCCCCAAATCCCAGGGCAGAGGGACGGTGAAAGTGGGGGGTAAACTTTCTGTCGACAATTTGAAAGGTGTCAGAATCTTATGCTGAATTTCACAGGAAGCTGCAGCATTAAGAGTTTTCCAGAACAAGAAAGAAAAAAGTTTCTAACTTCGAACATAAACAGGCTGGTTCAGTAACACTGATTTTTCAGAAAGTCCATAACCTGCAAAAATTAAGTAAATGTGAATGCTGAATGCAGAGTAAATTACTGTTGAAAGGGATTACTGGATTCCTACGTTCACAGTGAAATATCTTGGGGATTATGATAGAGAAATGTTTCATAAAGTTAATAAGGAGGGGGAAAATATTGCTAACCGGAAAGCCACACTATATTTCATAGTGATTTTCCTCTAAGAATGGTGATCTGCTGAGGAATAATTAGGTATAATAGTCGTATTATTTATGTCTAACTTCTATATCAAGACACACTGGCAGCATTTATGAATCTTAGGTGGTTTTTAAATGTTTTCACTAAGTATGATTATTCTCTTCAGGGTTTTCTAAGTGCAGTATAGGTATGACTGTAGTGCACAAGGTGATTTTAGGTAGCACACAAATCAATATTTTGTTTTAATTTAGTAACATTAGGGAATCTTTTATTGCATTTATATCTGGCTGTTTTTTACTTATGCCAAGTGATGCTGGTTTTCCATTTACCATAGTGATGATATAAAGCTTCTTTTTATTTATTTTTTTAACATCTTTATAATCGCTTTACAATGGTATGTTAGTTTCTGCTTTATAACAAAGTGAATCAGCTATACATATACATATATCCCCATATCTCCTCCCTCTTGTGTCTCCCTCCCACCCTCCCTATCCCACCCCTCTAGATGGTCACAAAGCACCGAACTGATCTCCCTGTGCTATGCGGCTGCTTCCCACTAGCTATCTATTTGACATTTGGTAATGTATATATGTCCATGCCGCTCTCTCACTTCGTCCCAGCTTACCCTTCCCACTCCCCGTGTCAAGTCCATTCTCTACGTCTCCATCTTTATTCCTGTCCTGCCCCTGGGTTCTTCAGAATCGTTTTTTTTTTAGATTCCATATATATGTGTTAGCATACAGTATTTGTTTTTCTCTTTCTGACTTACTTCACTCTGTATGACAGACTCTAGGTCCATCCACCTCACTACAAATAACTCAATTTCGTTTCTTTTTATGGCTGAGTAATATTCTATTGTATACATGTGCCACATCTTCTTTATCCATTCATCTGTCAATGGACACTTAGGTTGCTTCCATGTCCTGGCTATTGTAAATAGAGCTGCAATGAACATTGTGGTACATGACTCTTTTTGAATTATGGTTTTCTCAGGGTATATACCCAGTAGTGGGATTGCTGGGTTGTATGGTAGTTCTATTTTTATCTCTTTAAGGAACCTCCATACTGTTCTCCATAGTGGCTGTATCAATTTACATTCCCACCAACAGTGCAAGGGGGTTCCCTTTTCTCCACACCCTCTCCAGCATTTATTGTTTGTAGATTTTTTGATGATGGCCATTCTGACTGGTGTGAGGTGATACCTCATTGTAGCTTTGATTTGCATTTCTCTAATAATTAGTGATGTTGGGCATCCTTTCGTGTGTTTGTTGGCAATCTGTATATCTTCTTTGGAGAAATATCTATTTAGATCTTCTGCCCATTTTTGGATTGGGTTGTTTTTTTGATATTGAGCTGCATGAGCTGCTTGTAAACTTTGGAGATTAATCATTTGCCAGTTGCTTCATTTGCAAATATTTTCTCCCATTCTGAGGGTTGTCTTTTTGTCTTGATTATGGTTTCCTTTGCTGTGCAAAAGCTTTTAAGCTTCATTAGGTCCCATCTGTTTAGTTTTGTTTTTATTTCCATTTCTCTAGGAGGTGGGTCTAAAAGGATCTTGCTGTGATTTATGTCATAGAGTGTTCTGCCTACGTTTTCCTCTAAGAGTTTTATAGTGTCTGGCCTTACATTTAGGTCTCTAATCCATTGTGAGTTTATTTTTGTGTATGGTGTTACGGAGTGTTCTAATTTCATTCTTTTACATGTAGCTGTCCCGTTTTCCCAGCACCACTTATTGAAGAGACTGTCTTTTTTCCATTGTATATTCTTGCCTCCTTTATCAAAAATAAGGTGGCCATATGTGTGTGGGTTTATCTCTGGGCTTTCTATCCTGTTCCATTGATCTATCTTTCTGTTTTTGTGCCAGTACCATACTGTCTTGATGACTGTAGCTTTGTAGTATAGTGTGAAGTCAGGGAGCCTGATTCCTCCAGTTCCGTTTTTCTTTCTAAAGATTGCTTTGGCTATTCGGGGTCTTCTGTTTTTCCATACAAATTGTGAATTTTTTTGTTCTAGTTCTGTGAAAAATGCCCTTGGTAGTTTGATAGGGATTGCACTGAATCTGTAGATTGCTTTGGGTAGTAGAGTCATTTTCACAATGTTGATTCTTCCAATCCAAGAACATGGTATATCTCTCCATCTGTTTGTATCATCTTTAATTTCTTTCATCAGTGTCTTATAGCTTTCTGCATACAGGTCTTTTGTCTCCTTAGGTAGGTTTATTCCTAGGTATTTTATTCTTTTCATTGCAATGGTAAATGGGAGTGTTTCCTGAATTTCTCTTTCAGATTTTTCATCACCAGTGTATAGGAATGTAAGAGATTCCAGTGCATTAATTTTGTATCCTGCTACTTTACCAAATTCACTGATTAGCTCTAGTAGTTTTCTGGTAGCATCTTTAGGATTCTCTATGTATAGTATCATGTCATTTGCAAACAGTGACAGCTTTACTTCTTTTTTTCCAATTTGGATTCCTTTTATTTCTTTTTCTTCTCTGATTGCTGTGGTTAAAACTTCCAAAACTGTGTTGAATAACAGTGGTGAGAGTGGACAACCTTGTCTTGTTCCTGATCTTAGAGGAATGCCTTCCGTTTTTCACCATTGAGAATGATGTTTGCTGTGGGTTTGTTGTATATGGCCTTTATTATGTTGAGGTAAGTTCCCTCTATGCCTACTTCTGGAGGGTTTTTATCATAAATGGGTGTTGAATTTTGTCGAAAGCTTTTCCTGCATCTATTGAGATGATCAGATGGTTTTTCTCCTTCAATTTGTTAATATGGTATATCACATTGATTGATTTGCATATATTGAAGAATCCTTGCATTCCTGGGATAAACCCCACTTGATCATGGTATATGATCCTTTTCATGCGCTGTTGGATTCTGTTAAAGCTTCTTTTTAAAATAAATCCATTTAGTCAAAAAGGATTGTTAAAAAAAAAAAAACTTTGTCAGTAATAGCACAGGTATTCTACTATGGCATGGACATGGTAAATGGATATGACAAATATAAGGAATGCAGAAAACTAAAGTTTGCAAAATATTGTTCTTAAATAAAAGGGAATTTTGATGGAATCTAATATACAACTTCTTAGGTATTGTTTCCCTCTAATTTTATTCCTTTTAAATATTTTCCTACTATTTCCAGTATATTAGCATGGCAGGCTCTCATACATATTTGCTGGATAATCAAATGAGGATCAATCAATAGAAGAAACTTCCCATAAGACCTGAAATATCATCCCTGATTAATTCAGTTAATAGTGACAGTAACAACGGCATTTATGATACACTGAATATTTATATTTTAGAAACTTAGTCATATGTTTTACATACATCATCTCATTAAATCTCTACACCAACTTCATGCAGTAAGTATTTATTCTTCCCTTCTCACACAAGAGTAAGACAGAGACAGGTTAAGTTGCTTGCCCAAGTACATCAAGTATGGTCTAAACTCTAAGGATTTTTGTGCCTTAACAAGAGGCCTAGAGGTAGATGCTTCCAGGCTTTATTCATTGGTTCACCAAGGTCAGACATCTCTGTGAGTCTCCTGACTTACCTCATGGTCTCAAGATGGCTGCCACAGGGCTTCCCTGGTGGCACAGTGGTTAAGAATCCGCCTGCCAATGCAGGGGACACAGGTTCAAGCCCTGGTCCGGGAAGATCCCACATGCAGTGGAGCAGCTGAGTCTGTGTGCCACAACTACTGAAGCCTGTGTGCCTAGAGCCCATGCTCCGCAACAAGAGAAGCACCGCAACGAGAAGCCTGCGCACTGCAGCGAAGAGTAGCCCCCACTCACCGCAACTAGAGAAATCCGCATGCAGCAATGAAGACCCAACACAGCCAAAAATATAAATAAATTTATATATAAAAAAAAAGATGGCTGCCACAGCCCTATTTATCACATCCCCACACAGGTACTCCAGGCAGGGAAGCTATAGGGGCTGACACCAGACAGCTTCCTCTCCAGAACATTCTCAGGAAAGAAGCAGTCTCTTTCCCAAAAGCCCCCAGAACATCTCCCCTTACATCTCAGTGGCCAGAACTGTGTCACATGGCAACCTTGAGTTACAAGAGAAGCAAGAATTATCTAGCACTGGGGTGTGTACACAACTGGCTTAGACCTGTCACGGTTCATCTCTGTGGCTGGTAAAAGACTAAGCTCTTTGAAGGGTGAGGTACCTTAGAAGATAACAAGAATGCAAAGGGAAGTTACATTCAGAACAACAGGAAGAGAAAGAAAAAGAGGTTCCCAGACTGTGGAGTTGTCAGAAGTCAGAAAGCTGGGAAAATCGAGGCTTATGGGTCTCTAAGGCAGATTTCTCAATGTCAGCACTTCTGACATTGGGGGCAGGATAATTCTTTGCTTTGTCGGGGGGCTGTGCTATGCACTGCAGAGCATTCAGCAGTGTGTGTGGCCTCTACTCACCAGGTGCCAGTTGTGACAACCAAAAATGTCTCCAGAAAAACACCCCCAGGGGGTGGGAGGAGGGGAGGGAGATGGCCCTGAGTTGAGGATGACTGTCCTAGGATGATAAGGTCAGATCCCAGCCACAGTGAAGATACCTATGGCTCAAACACAGGTCAAAAGCCAGGGCTTTCCCACTGCTCTGGATCTGCCAGGTCCTCGGCACACTCCTGGCAGTTGGGAGGGGACATAGAGAACCCCATTAATGACCGAGATTGAATTTTGCCACCAGTTGAAGTGAAAGAAAGTAGAGAAATGTGCTACTTCTTTTTCTGGCCTGCCCAATATTTACGGACTAAGACTTATAGCTGCTACAATGTCCCCTGCAAAGTCCATGTGAGATAAATGCCGAGGTCACCGGGCCAGCTGGGGCCCCACAACATCCCACTAGAATGACTCAACGTTTCCCAGCCAGGCTGTTTACATCCCTCTGACCACCTCTCACAGCCCTCCTGTCTGCAAGGCCGGTCACAGCGGTGCCTTGTTATTCCACCTGCCTGTGACCTTGGCCAAAGCAGCTCTTCCTCAGATGACACGGGCCAGTGTGTGAGACCCAAGTTGTGAATCCAGGTGCGAGCAGCTTGGTCGGAGAGAGGCCTGTGCAAGGACATGTCTGCGCCGGGAACCTTACGCTACAGCATTGTATTTATAATAATGTAGTTAATTAATGTATGTGTGTATTGGGTGGGGGATGAGAAGGGTGCTCTTCCTGTTTGTCAATGATTTGATAGGTGTTAGAATCTTCACTGAAGTTTGCAGGAAACTGCAGCATTGAGAGTTTTTCAGAATAAGAAAGAGAACACTGGTTATAACTTTGAACATAAAAAGGTTGGTTTCTGATTTTTCAGAAAGTCTGTAGCCTGCAGAAGTTAAGTAAATGTGAATACTGAATGCAGAGTAAATTACTAATCACTGTTAAAAGTCATTATGTTATTACTATTATTATTATTGCTATAATAATTGACGTATTTATTATTATAATTTCTTACGTTGTAATGCTGGAGAGGAAACGTGAGGATCCTGCCCATGGCGCGTTTCCTGATCTCATCTGAGCACATCAGGGCTCCGGGCCAGCCTGAGTCACGTGTAAACATTTCATGCACACATGGTGATGCTCTTTGTGGAACCAAGGGCAGCCAGGAATGTTTTCAGGGTTCGTACTGGGGGCCAGTCAGCAGATCGCAGGGTTTCCTTTGGGTCTTTGGAGAAGTTAGGAGGCCGGCAATGCATTCAGAGGGATCCCCAGAGCAGGCAGGCTGCACCCCGCCAGCCCTGAGTCTGCTGGGAGGCACAGCCCTGCCAAGACCGGGGGGGGGCTGCAAAGGGCATGTGACCAGTGGGCCCCCTGTTCAGAAGAGCCCTGTGCTTGGGTGAACGCTCTGCTGTTGCCATCTCAAAATGCTTAATATTTTAAAACTAAGGGCCCACATTTTCATTTTGCACTGGACCCTGCAAACTCCACAGCCTGTCCAAAAACCTCCCACCACAAGGTGGCCAGATCTGGTTCACTGGCCTTCAGGTGAGGCCGGGGTGTAAGCACCTTGGCTTGGGAGGCAAATTACCTGGCTTCACTTTCTGCCTCTGACGGTTGGTAGCTTTGAGACCGTGGGCCATGACCTGAGCTCTGCCGTTCAGTTTCCTCATTTGAGTAAGCAGGATGATAATGCGATGACCTCCTAGGGTCACCATGAGGAATACACGAGAGGATACATAAGAACACAAAGCGCCAGGCCTCACTTATACTAGGAATGCAAGAGCTGACCACGCTTATTGGTATAAACATCGCTGCCAGGTATCACGTGCTCCACAAGTACAATTTCACACTTTTGTTTTTTAAAAAATGATGCTGAAGTTACCGTTATCCTCATTTTCCATGAAGCATCTGAGACAGGGCAGGTTAAACAACTCACCCAAGTAATCAGAGCTAAGGGAGTGTCACAGCCAGGATTCGAACCCAGGGCTACTAGGCTCAAAGCCAGTCACCTTTCCGCCACGGTACCCTGCCTTGCACCCTCCGTATCCATCTAAAGACTCCCACTCCTTGAACACAAAGAGCTGGATCGGGCTGGTGGGTATAGAACAGCTGCGGGGAGGGCGAAACAGAGGGCGCAGGAATTGCCAGTCAGTTCGCAGCCAGAGCTGAGTCCTGGCTGGGGCCGCAGCTGCTGCAGGTGCGCCATGAGCATCCGTCCCAACCTTCAGCTACCGCTCAGCTTCCCTCCTCTAACAACCCACAGCAGAACCTGGCGGATCGGTTTCTCAAGTGCTCATAGTCACAAGCCAGCTCTTGCTGTTCCCTTTACTGAAGGGACATTGAAGAGAAGCCAGCAGATTCTCCTTTCCAGCCTGATAAAAGCAATGTTTACCAAGTACCAGTGAGGTGCCTGGCGCGGTGTTAGGCGTCTGACAGAGTGGTAGTGGCTGGGAAACAAAGAAATGGGAGATGTTTAGCTCTGCTTCAAGGAGCTCATCTTCTTCCTAGAAATTCTGATATATTCACTCATTTACTCATTCGTTCAAATGTAATTGGAACAACCCATAAAAAAAGAAATGCAAATGTCTATTAACCATAAAAAAGATGTTCAATCTCGCTCATAATAAGAAAAATGCAAATTGAAACTACACTGGTACACCTGAAGCTAACACAACATTGTAAATCAACCGTACTCCAATATAAAATTAAAATTAAAAAACTACTCTGGTAAAGCATCTTTCCTCTATCAGATTGGCTAAAATCCAAAGATTTATACACAAGGTTTGGGGGAAAGAAACCAGCCCTCCTGCACATTGTAGGTGGTGATGCAAAATGCTATACCCCCTGTCAAGGGCATTGACGATATCTGCAAAATTGCATATGCATTTACTCTTTGATCCGGCAATTCTACTTCTAGGAATCTATCCCAAAGAGACACTGGCAAAAATACAAAAGGATATATGTACTGCAGCACTATTTGTTTCAGCAAAAGACTAGAAACAATCCAGTGTCATCAAAAGGAGACCAGTAAATAGAATACGGTACTTCCACACAATGGGATTGTCTACGCTATAAAAAGGAAGGAGGAATAACTCTACATACTGCTATGGAGTGAGCTCTAGATTATACGGTTAAGTGAAAGACGCAAGGAAAAGAACATGTAGAGAACCTATGGATCGAAGCAGGGGATACAAAGATATATGTATTTGGTTATGTATTTATATAGTTGATTACATATATATATATATACACATATATATGCATTATATTTCTTATATATTAAATAATTAATTAATTATATTAATTAATTATATTTCTTAAAGATGGAAGGATATGCCATAAATATAGTTTAAAGATTATAAGGGAAGTATCACTGGCTGATAGATTGGATATGGGATGGCGGGAGAGGAGAAATAAAGGAAGACTCCTAGGACTTTAGGCTGATAAATTAGGGTTAGAAAGAGGTGAGGAAGACGGGGCAAGAGTGATCTGGGTTGGAGGTAAATCAGTGGTACTTTGTGTAAGTGGAGTTGTTGAATAGATAGATACATGAGTCTGGAAATCAAAAGAGAATCAATGCTGTAGATATAAATTTAGGATTCATCCCAATATAGATGGTATTCTAAGACTTGGGATTGAATATGATCACGTAGCCTCTGTATGTAGAAAGGGGAGGGGAGAGAGACAAAAGCTAAGTGGTGATTTACTCCAATATTCAGAAGTCAGGAGGAAGAGGCTGGGGAAGAGCCGTCAGGGAGGTAGGTGGGAAGCCAGGAGTGCGTGAGGTGTAGCTCAAGAGAGTAGCTCAAGGACAAGGTCAACTGTATCAAATGCTGCTGAGAGTCTGTGATTCTCTCGAGCAGTTGGAGTGGCTCAAAAGACAACGGGCTGGGCTTCCCTGGTGGCGCAGTGGTTGAGAGTCCGCCTGCCCATGCAGGGGACACGGGTTCATGCCCCAGTCCGGGAAGATCCCACATGCCGCGGAGCGGCTGGGCCCGTGAGCCATGGCCGCTGAGCCTGCGCGTCTGGAGCCTGTGCTCCGCAACGGGAGAGGCCACAACAGTGAGAGGCCCGCGTACCGCAAAAAAAAAAAAAAAAAAAAGACAATGGGCCGGCATAGCACAGGGAGATCAGCTCGGTGCTTTGTGTCCACCTAAAGGGGTGGGATAGGGTAGGAGGGAGGGAGAGGCAAGAGGGAGGAGATATGGGGATATGTGTATACGTAGGGCTGTTTCACTTTGTTATAAAGCAGAAACTAACACACCACTGTAAAGCAATTATACTCCAATAAAGATGTTTAAAAAAAAAAAAGACAATAGGCTGGGAAGGAACTGGAGACCCAGGTATATACAACTCAAGGGCGTCACTCTCAAGAGAAGTGGGAAACTGGGAGGGCTGTAGGCAGAGGTTTTCCTAGACACTGAAGGAGGGGTGGGGAGAGAATGCAGGAGGTGGAGAGGAGATCAATGCAGGAATAAAATCCGCAAGGAAAGGGGGTGGGTTCCAGTGTGCAAGTGAAGTTGGGTGAGGATGGAGAGGGAGAAAAGGTGGGGTGTACGGCTACCGACGCAGGCGCGCTGAGGGCAAGGAGAGAGTTCTCTTCTGCTTGCCTCTGCTCTCTCAGGAAAGTAAGAAGCCACATCACCAGCTGAGGGTAAAGGGCGAGAGAAACTGAGGATGGAGTAGAAAATGCAAAACAGTAATCCTCAGTAGAAAGAGGATGAACAGAGAGACTGAGGAAGTGGGGTGGGATCGTCGGCATTTCTCAGGGTCCACTGAGGGCTTTTGTACACGAAGATTTAAAAAGAGACCCTTGGCACAGCTGTCTTTTTCTGTCCAGGTAGTGTCCAGCGTGGGCGCAGCTGGGGACAGCTGGATTTAATCAGGGTCAGGGTTTTGCTGGAAGGACTCAACAGAGGGAGAGGGACCGGAGAGCTGAAGCTGTGTGCACAGACCAGCTGTAACCATGGAACTGGAATTTAAGAGGGGCCTGCTCTTCCCAGGGTTGTTACATCAGAAACTGGGGTTGATTCTCACTGGCTTATTTCAAAGACTCACAGAGCAGAGGGACTTGATTTCACTTCTCCTTGGCCATGACTGACAAATCAGTCTTGGCCTTTGCACTGAGTTGAATCTGCCCCCCCAAAAAGGTATGTTCAAGAGCTAATTCCTCTTGCTTGAGAATGTGACCTTAGCCGGAAATAGGCTCATGGCAGATGTAACCAAGTTAAGATGAGGTCACACTAGATGAGAGTGGGTCCTAAATCTAGTGTTTTTGTAAGAGAAAAGAGAGAGAGTTTTGGACCCAGAGACACAGAGGGAAGGAGACCACATGAGGACGGAGGCAGAGAGTGGAGTGATGGTGCCACAAGCCAAGGAGCGCCAGAAGCCTCTGGGAGCTGGAAAATGAAGGAAAAATTCTCCCCTGGAGGCTCTGGAGTATGGCACCGCTGATACACTGATTTCAGACTTCTGGCCTCCAGAACTGTGAGAGAATATATTTGTTATTTTACGCCACCTGCTTTGTGGTACTTTGTTACTGCAGCCACAAGAAACTAATGCAGACTTCTAATAAGATTACTTACTCCTCAATAAATTTCACAAAGCTTAGGAATTCAAAGGATTTTTCCCCGCCTAGGAAAAAAATATATATTTTTTCTAGCCCTATCTCTGGATATGTTACCTAATGCTTAATACGCTCTGGTTATAGTACTTAATTACTTAATGTGTTAAATTTCAAAACCGTTAAACGTGAAGATAAATTAGGCACCATGAAGCATTCCATCACATCCCCTTTATAAAGGTGAGATTTGAAATTGCCTTATGTGGTTACATGAATATTGTCTCCTTCTCCCCAAACCCCCTCTAGAATATGGGCTTCAATGTGTGGGTAGGACCAGAACCAGGACACACCAGAAACAGGTCTGTCTGGTCCAATTTTATATTCCCAATGTCTGGCACATAGTACATGGTCTTCTACATATACTGAGAGAGGGAGAAACAATAACAACAGTGACAATAATTTACCCTCCAAGAGTAATATCCAGGGAAAATATTTCCCATAACCCGCAAAACTTTTAGCCTACACCCTAAATCAATAGCTCCTAACCTAGCCAGGCACAATTTTGCTCTCCAGGGATATTTGTTACCATTTTTCATTGCAGTCGTTTCTCTTTGTCATGCCTTTCAGGGCAGGTGCTCCTTGCATCCAGCAGGGTAGAGACCAGGGATGCTGGAGACACCGGACAAAATACAGGACCGCCCCGCAGCTAAGAATGCTCCTGCCCCGAGTGTCAGTACAGGCGGACCTCAGAGAGATTTGGACCCTGTAAGGCCAACTGGCCCGAGGCAGGGGAACACAATCAGATTCACAGGTTGCCTCAGACCGAAACTCTCCGGACCACCCAGTTCCAGGAACTGACCTGGGGACTTTGAACCCAGCCCAGCCTTCCCACCTTTCGAGAGGCGGGACTAACGGTCCCCCAGGATACCCGAAAAGACCACCAAATAAGGAATACCCTGCGCCCTCCCAGATTCACCACACCCCTTTCCCTTCGTCCCCTATAAAATCTTGCCCAACCCTCGCCCGGGTGCGACTTCTCTGGCCCCTTTCTCTCGGACCAGTGAACCTCGCCCGGGAGCGCTCCCTAATAAAGCTCACTTGAAGCTTTCCTCTGTTTCCCGGTGCCGTTTGTTAAGATCCGACCTTACAGACCCCTTGTTCTTTCTTTATTTTTAATTTTTATTTATTTATTGTTAACATCTTTATTGGAGTATAACTGCTTTACATTGTTGTGTTAGTTGCTGCTGTATAACAAAGTGAATCAGCTACATGCATACGTATATCCCCATATCCCCTCCCTCTTGCATCTCCCTCCCTCCCACCCTCCCTATCCCACCCCTCTAGGTGGTCACAAAGCACCGAGCTGATCTCCCTGTGCCATGCGGCTGCTTCCCATTAGCTATCTATTTTACATTTGGTAGTGTATATATGTCCATGCCACTCTCTCACTTCGTCCCAGATGAACCTTCCCACTCCCCGTGTCCTCAAGTCCATCCTCTACATCTGTGTCTTTATTCCTGTCCTGCCCCTAGGTTCTTCAGAACCATTTTTTTTTTTTTAGATTCCATATATATGTGTTAGCATACGGTATTTGTTTTTCTCTTCCTGACTTACTTCACTCTGTATGGCAGACTCTATTGACCCCTTGTTCTTCATGGCATCTAGAATGATAAATCCTTTCCAGAAGGTTTTCAATTGACTTTGTCCAGATCCATCAGAGGAATCACTTATCTGTGGCAGCTATAGCCTTATGAAGTATATTTCTTGAAGAATTAGACATCAAAGTCAAAATTACTCCTTGATCCATCAGCTGCAGAACGGATGTTGTGTTAGCAGGCATGAAAACAACATAAATCTCATTGTGCATCTCCAGCAGAGCTCTGGGGTGACCAGGTGCATTGTCAATGAGCACCAATATTCTGAAAGGAATCTTTTTTCTTGAGCAGTGGGTCTCAACAGTGGGCTTAAAATACTCACTCAACCATGCTGTAAACAGATGTGCTGTCATCCAGGCTTCGTTGTTCCATTTCTAGAGCACGGACAGAGTAGATTTAGCATAATTCTTAAAAGCCCCGGGATTTTCAGAATGGTACATGAGCACCGGCTTCAGCTTACAGTCACCAGCTGCATTAGTCCCTAACAAGAGAGTCAGCCTGTCCTCTGAAGATTTGAAACCAGGCACTGACTTCTCCTCTCTAGCTATGAAATTCCTAGATGGCATCTTCTTCCAGTAGAAGGCTGTTTTCTTTCTATTGAAAATCTGTTGTTTAGCGTAGCCACCTTCATGAATTATCTGAGCTGGACCTTCTGGATAACTTGCTGCAGCTTCTCCATCAGCACTTGCTGCTTCGCCTTGTACTTTTCTGTTATGGAGACGGCTTCTTTCTCTAAACCTCATGAACCAACCTCTGCTGGCTTCAAAATTTTCTTCTGCAGCTTCCTCATCTCTCTCAGCCTTCACAGAACGGAAGAGAGTTAGGGCCTTGGCTGTGGAGTAGATTTTGGTTTAAGGGAATATTGTGGCTCGTTTCTTCTTCCATCCAGACCACTACAACGTTCTCCATATCAGCAGTAAGTCTGTTTCATCCTATTATCATGTGTTCACTGAAGTCGCACTTTTAATTTCCTTCGAGAACTTTTCCTTTGAATTCACAACTTGGCCAACTGTTAGTCACGAGAGGCCTAGCTTTTGGCCTATCTCAGCTTGTGACAGGCCTTCCTCACTAAGCTTCATCATATCTAGTTTGTTTGTTTGTTTGTTTTTGGTTTTTTTGTTGTTGTAGCGGGCCTCTCACTGTTGTGGCCTCTCCCGTTGTGGAGCACAGGCTCCAGATGCGCAGGCTCAGTGGCCATGGCTCACAGGCCCAGCCGCTCCGCGGCATGTGGGATCTTCCCGGACCGGGGCACGAACCCGTGTCCCCTGCATCGGCAGGCGGACTCTCAACCACTGCGCCACCAGGGAAGCCCATCATATCTAGTTTTTGATTTAAAGTGAGAATCATGCAACGATGCCTTTCACTTGAACAGTTGGAAGTCATCGTAGGATTATTAACTGGCCTGATTTCAATGTTGTTGTGTCTCAGGGAATAGAGAAGCTGGAGAGAGGGAGAGATGAGGGGGACGGCCAGTCGGTGGAGCAGTCAGAATGCACAGAATTTATCGATTAAGTTCCTCATCTTATGTGGGCAGGGTTTGTGGTGCCCCAAAACAATTAACAGTAGCAACATCAAAGATCACTGATCACAAATCACCATAACAAATACAATAGAAATGAAAAAGTCTGAAAGGTGGCTAGAATAACCAAAATGCGACCCAGAGACATGAGGTGAAAAGGTGCTACTGGAAAAGTGGAGCCAATACACGTGCTCGGGACAGGGTGGCCTCAAACCTTCAATTTGCAAAAGACGCAATACCCGTGAAGTGCAATACAGCAAGGCACAATAACACGAGGTATCCCGTAGTGCCTGGGCTGAGAAACCGTGCCTAGAAACACAAGGTATTCAAACTGGAAGGAACCTTACATGTCACAGTACAACACCCTCATTTTACTAGGAGATAAACTGAGGGCCAGAAAAGGAAGTAACTTGCCCAAAGATGGAATGAGGGAGTAACAGAGCTGAGACGAATACTCAAATTTCCCTTGCCCAGGCTAGAGTTCGGGCCGCTGAGCCATGAGACCCCATTGCTGGAAACGAGGATGGATTCAGTAAGCTGACAAAGGGAGAAAAAGAGGGCCTCTTTCCCCACCCTCAGCAACAAACAGGATTATCATTATCAAAGCCGGAGACTGACAGCAGGCAGCGGTGGCTGACTGAGAACTGCCTCTAACCCTGGCGCTTGGTACAATGCCTGTACCCAGCACTGAATGCCAAATCACAGCAATTAGCCGTGTAGTGCCCACCAGCCAACTTCACGCTGGGCTAGTGGTCCAGATTGCTGAAGAGCCACGCCCTCTGCATCTCAATGCCTTGGCAACCACAGCAATGTTCTCTGCTCTCCTTGGAGCAGGAATCATAGGCCTCCGGCTGTGGGGTGTCTCCTAGCTGCTACAGCCTGGCATGTGAGTCCCGGAACAAAGAAAGAGGGAGGGCAGTTTTCCCTACACTCTTCCTGCTGCTTGGCACACCACACCCTGCCACCTTCCCTCACCCCCGGAGAGGTGCTCCCTTTGGCTGGAAGGAGGGAGGGAGGAGGGAAATAAACTGATCACTGCCTGAAGCATTTATTAAAAACTGGAGTCAAGATCTTGTCTACAGGTCCCCAGCAAAAACTGGGTATCCTGCATACTGGTGGGTAACAGAACTACTACTCACACCTGGGAGTTTAAGAATTTTGTGGATTTTTCCATCAGAAACCAATTGAAGTGAATCGGTTGTGCTAAAAACATCTGTCATTCCCAGGTCCTCACGGTGACAGGTAACCCATTTTGCATCTAGACTTGGAATTCCCAAGTCAACGCAGGCAACATGCTGGTGGCTGAAATGAAAGCAACAAATTTGTCCAAGACTTTGCCATTTGCAAAGCATTTCCACACCTTGAACCTCACTGAAACTTCACAACCATCCAGAGAGGAATGCAGAGCAGGGATTTTTAGCTGCATTTAACAGATGAGGCAGAGGGCACAGTGATTTGTCCAAAATCACATACCTGGTCAGCGGGAGAGCTGAAGTTCAAATTCAGGCCTTGTAATTCTCCACACTCATACTGGTGGAAATGTTGCTGGCCTGACCGAGGTCCAGTCCACTGGGTCAACCCTTGCCCACTGTGATGGCCCCCAAACTCTTTAATAAAAGCCTAGGGCTCCAAACAAGAGTTTGAAGGCCACTTGCCTCCAGATCACTTTCTCCACCCTTCTCTGTGCCCTTAGAGGCTGACAGGTACCCGCCTCCGTCTTCTGATTGGGCCTGGCCAATGGGGAGCCTTAGCAAAACCAGAGGGAGTGAGGAGAGGACGAGCTCATCAGGCTGCCTGGTCCCTCAACTGCGGGCCATTGGTTCTCTCCAGACAGCTCTCCGTCTCCATTCTCCCTCGGATTCCGGTAATGCTTCCTCCCTCATCCCAGATGATCGAAATCTACAGTATGTCAAATCAAAAGCTAAGGAGGAAAAGGAAACAGGATAGAGAATGGAGAGGTCTAGGAGTAGGGATGGGGTGACTGTACTTTTGAATAGAGTGACCAGGAAAGACTTCACCATGAAGGTCACTGACCTTTGAGCAAAGACCTAAAAACAAGTAAATGATCAAGCTGTGCAGATAGCTTGGGGAAGAAGAATGTTCCAGACGCCTTGTGTGTTGGAGCCACGGCAAGGGCAGCTGGAGCAGATGAGCAAGGGGTGGCCCAGGGCACTAGTGGATGGACTGGATTTAGGAGAATGCAGGTGGGGCAGGAGCCAAAGAGAAGGGGGCGAGGGTGACAATGGTTCAGCACGGCAAGTTCCTGACTCGCAGAGAAGGAACACAAGGGACAGACACTATGGACAAAGGATCTGCGGTTCAGCCCTTTGCTCCGCAAGGAGTGACACTGAGTGAGCGGAGTGCACTCAGCCCCGGACATGGCTTTCCCAGAGCTGCCCCCACTGCTCTTGAACCCTCACCATTTTACTTTGCTGCCCTTCGTTTACCATTATCTATCATTCCATATGTATTTGTTTATTATTTACTGCCTCTCCCTCACACTAATATTAAAATGCATGGAGACAGAGATCTTACCTGTCATGGCCAAAGCCATATCCCCAAGAGCCAGTAGAAGGCTTGGATCATAGCAGGTGCTCAATAAATGTTTGTTTCAAGATGAGTAAATGAGTGGACCAATGAATGCACAAACTACTACTACTGCTGACAGCTAATGTTTTTTTCTTTTCCCCCGAAAGGTTTTTCATTTCAGTCCCTATGAAATTAAAGGCAAGAGCTACCGCTCTACCCCTAAGAAAGCATAGCTTTTAAGCATTCAGGGTCCATGAGTCAACAAAGCGTTTGGCATACGGTAGATGCTTAATAAATATTCAGTAACTTGACCAGGCATGTAAGCTGAAGTGATGAGAAAGCATTAACCTGGGAGCCCCATTCTACCCCAAACCCACCCTACAATTTCTAAATGCCACAACAGACTCTGGAAATATATCTTTATGTTTTTGTTGCCTTCTCTGCCCATCCTTCCCATCCAAGACTCTGCCCCAATAAGTCAGAAGGATCCGCACTGTGTGAAAGAGAATTAAAACTGTTTCAGAGGAAATAAAAGGAGAAATTGATAAGGTTCCTTTTTTTTTTCTTACTTCACAAGGAAGCTCTTGAAACTAAATGGGAGGCCCCAGGGGAATGAACATTAAGTGTGCTCCATAATAAGGGTCTGGAAAGAGAGCAGAGAAATTGCCGGAGCCCTCCATCCCAGGGGTGGCTGGAGGAGACTCGACTAGACTGGGAGACTGAGGGACCAGACTTGGGAGGACCAAGATTAGGATGTGAGTCAGTATCAAGAGAGCCATGAAAGCCAAGCCCACCCCTGCAGACCACCAGCCACCAGTTAAATAACCCCCGGGGCTGTTCAGAGTCACACAAGGGCCTTCCTCTGGCAGCTGCCCAGAAGCCCCCAGGGATCCCCCAGCAGGATGACGCCCACCTAAAACCAGGACTCTGTCGAGCACTAACAGGTGGGTCGACCCTCTTGTCAACAGCCCAAGATACTTCTAAGTTCCACCCCCATCCCACCCCCCTGATGTCCAGAGGGCGGCTAGTAGTACAAGGAGGCAAAAGCCCCAGCACCTGGACCCATCTGAGACTGGCCAGCCAGTGGCCAAGCGCAGGGCAGTTACATGAGACCTTTACTTTGGTGAGCCTCTGTTTCCTCTTCTGTAACACAGAGAGGGCAATACTTGACCATCACAGGCAAACACCTGGCAGAGCAAGAAAGGTGGGGCTTTGTCCCCCTTGAAGTGCTCTCAGCAGCATTTGTGTGGGAGAAGCTCAGGGGAGGTGATGGGGGGGAAGATGACAGCCAGCCTGGCACAAAGCAGAGGCGGCTCCCCAGGAGCTGGCCTCCAAACAGCTGTGACAATTAGCCAGGCCGTCTATTCCCGAAGTTCCCTTGTTGAGGAAGAGATGATGGGATCGAGGCAACACGCGTTCATTCACTCAGCCATCCAGTCATTCATTCTACAAATATTTATTAAGCATTTTCTATGTATCACTGTACACTGTGCAAGCCCCTGGAAATAAAGCTGTGAACAAGAGGGCGTAGACAAGGACTTCAAGATTTTTAAAGATAAGTTTTGAACTATACTTACTGTTGTCAAAAGTGCCCCAAGGAAAAAAATACAGAGATCACTTTTGTCAAGAACTGTGAAGGTTCTGAGATTGGCCCTACTTGCAAGCTAGAGGATCAACATTTTCTCATATGAGTTCCCCAAGCCCCAGCTCCCACTGGGTAGTGCAAAGACATACAGTGAGTTGCATTACAGGAGAGGAACCCTGAGCTTAGGAAACCCAAATCTTTCGTCCATGTGTGTCTGTGTGTGTTTAAAACATGCAACATATGGACTTCCCTGGTGGCGCAGTGGTTAGGCATCCTCCTGCCAATGCAGGGGACACGGGGTCGAGCCCTGGTCCGCGAAGATCCCACATGCCGCGGAGCAACTAAGCCTGTGCGCCACAACTACTGAGCCTGCGCGCCACAACTACTGAAGCCCACGCGCCATAACTACTGAAGCCTGCGCGCCTAGAGCCCGTGCTCCGCAAGGAGAAGCCACCGCAATGAGAAGCCCGCGCACCGCAAAGAAGAGTAGCCCCCGCTCACCACAACTAGAGAAAAGCCTGCACGCAACAATGAAGACCCAACACAGCCAAAAATAAATTAAAAACGCGCAACATAAAATTTACCATCTTAACCATTTCCAAGTGTACATTTAGTGGTGTTAATATTCTCATTGCTATGCAACCGATATCCAGAACGTCTCCATCTCCCAAAACTCTATACCCTTTAAACATCTCCCCACTCACTCGCCACCCAACCCCCCTGGCAACAACCATTCTTCTTTCTGTCTCTATGGATCTGACCACTCCAGGTACCTCATATAAGTGGAATCACATAGTATTTGGGTTTTTGTGTGTGACTGGCATATTTCA